>NW_028136443.1:0-1398571 GCF_964662115.1 Mustela nivalis | reverse complement strand
GCAAAAGCTTTTGATCTTGATGAAATCCCAATAGTTCATTTTTTCCCTTGCTTCCCTTGCCTTTTGCATTGTTCCTAGGAAGATGTTGCTGCGGCAGATGTCGAAGAGGTTGCTGCCTGTGTTCTCCTCAAGGATTTTGATGGATTCCTTTCGCACATTGAGGTCCTTCATCCATTTTGAGTCTATTTTTGTGTGTGGTGTAAGGAAATGGTCCAATTTCATTTTTCTGCATGTGTCTGTCCAATTTTCCCAGCACCATTTATTGAAGAGGCTGTCTTTTTTCCATTGGACATTCTTTCCTGCTTTGTCGAAGATGAGTTGACCATAGATTTGAGGGTCTATTTCTGGGCTCTCTATTCTGTTCCATTGATCTATGTGTCTGTTTTTGTGCCAGTACCATGCTGTCTTGATGATGACAGCTTTGTAATAGAGCTTGAAGTCCGGAATTGTGATGCCACCAACGTTGGCTTTCTTTTTCAATATACCTTTGGCTATTCGAGGTCTTTTCTGGTTCCATATAAATTTTAGCATTATTTGTTCGATTTATTTGAAAAACATGGATGGTACTTTGATAGGAATTGCATTAAATGTGTAGATTGCTTTAGGTAGCATAGACATTTTCACAATATTTATTCTTCCAATCCAGGAGCATGGAACATTTTTCCATTTCTTTGTGTCTTCCTCAATTTCTTTCATGAGTACTTTATAGTTTTCTGAGTATAGATTCTGTGTCTCTTTGGTTAGGTTTATTCCTAGGTATCTTATGGTTTTGGATGCAATTGGAAATGGGATTGACTCCTTAATATCTCTTTCTACTGTCTTGCTGTTGGTGTAGAGAAATGCAACAGATTTCTGTGCATTGATTTTATATCCTGGCACTTTACTGAATTCCTGTATAAGTTCTAGCAGTTTTGGAGTGGAGTCTTTTGGATTTTCCACATATAGTATCATATCATCTGCGAAGAGTGATAATTTGACTTCTTCTTTGCTGATTTGGATGCCTTTCATTTCCTTTTGCTGTCTGATTGCAGAGGCAGACTGTGCATTTATTCCAGAGCGGCCTACAAAATTGGTGTGGGCCCAGGGGCTATGCAAGTTCCTACTTATCTGGAGGATTTTGGCAACTGAGACGGGCAGATTTTCCTCGGGAGATCAGGCCCTGTGATGCGGTGTGGTTCTTGTGGCCCCGTCCTGGAGGCATGTGGGTGAGGGCTTTGGAATGGGAGTCTTCTTACCAAAGCGCGGGTAAGGGGTAAGGGCGAGTTGAGGGCAGGTCACCACTGCAGGCCCTGAGGTCAGTTTTACGGGATTTGAAATTCGTGCAGCTGAGAGGCAGTAGCACAGACTTTTCTGGCTGAATTGTGTGTCTAGAATGGCCATAGAATGGAAGGGTGGCCTCATGGGTCCATGGGAGATCCTTCCTATCTGGGGATTCTACTTGTCTTCCATGGGGCCTTTTTGAAGGGCGTCTCACACTGAGGAAAACAATGCCTGTTTCTGCCCAGCTGCCCCACCTGAGTGAGCGTGGTCTCTCGACCCATGCAACGGGCACCCATTCGTGAGTGTTGGACAGCCATCTCAACATCCAGTTTTCGTGCTTGTTGAAGCCAGCGTACACTTTGGGCTTTAGGTTCCCCCCTGGACAGGAATTTGAGGTACATTCTGGGGTTATGACCTTAATACCCAGATTGGCTGAGATGATGTACTCGGTCCAAAGCAGTTCCCAACTGCAGGATATGGGGCCCTCTACCTGGGTGGCTGACAGGAGGTCTGGGCTCAGGCTGTGTCACACAGATCATTGCTGCACAGGGCGGACCATGACATGGGAGTGCCAATGAGGACCGTGAAGGTGGATCCTCACGTAGGGTTTCAGTGCAAACGCATAGGACACTTCATCTTTTTGGTGGGCAGGCAGAAGTCTGTGTCGTGGCTCCAGAATTCCCATACGGAGGTCTTGCACGTGAGGAGTGTGAGGATGGAAGTCTGAAAACACTAGCTCCAGTTAAGTTCAGTGCCGAGCGAATGGCTGTTCCAATGGGCAATGACTGTTTAGAGATCTCCAGCATCTGAGAAAGGACGAGTGTCAGGTATCTGCTCATGCTGGAGTTTGTATGTATGATCCAACAAGTGGCACGGTGGCCTCAAGGATCCTTGGAGTTTTTCCCAAGCTGGAGGTTGTGAGCTGCTCCAAACTGCAAGGTGCGCTTCTGCGGGGCGAGGATGTCTGGTTCAAGGGCTTCAGGTTCGCCCATATCTTATGATTCAACAAGAGTGCTCTCTGAATGGATGCCTGAAGAGCCCTACTCGTGTTACCATTGCAGCTGAGGAGCCAAGCAGCCTTGATCCGAAGGCTCTGCTTCGAAATTCAAAGTGATCTTGATAGATGAGTCTCTCATTCTGATGGGTACCAATGCTGCTTGGTGTTCAGGGGGGCCTTAGAATGTGGCGATGGCTCTGGGGCCATGTAGGATTCTCCTACACTGAAGGTTGGACCGGTTTCCAAAGAGAAAGCTTTCTTTGTCGGTAAAGGATGGTTCTGTTGTATGGATCAGGGACCACAAGTTGGATCATAAGGTTTTTTTGCTTGTGTGTTTGATTGTTTGTTTTAAACGAGCTTCCAGGGACTCAGGCCTGAACACCTAAGCCAAAGATCCAATGAGGTCCTAGGGGCATGTCAGGTTCAATATTCAGACTCAGGGACCTTGACCTGCCTGCCTTCCTGCACGTATGTGCTGAGGATGTGTCAGACTGTGCATTTTTACCAGAGCGCCCTCCGAATTTGGTGTGGGCTCAGGGTCTTGCAGGTTTCTCTTTATCTGGAGGATTTGGGCCACTGAGACAGGCAGATTTTGCTCGGGAGAGAAGGCCCAGTCATGCGGTGTGATTCTGGAGGCCCTATCGTGGATGCATGTGGGTCAGGGCTTTGAGACTGAAGTCTTCATCCCCATACTCGTGAAAGGGTTAGGGGCGAGTTGATGACAGGCCACATCTGCAGACCCTGAGGTCAGCTCCTTGAGATTTGAAATTCGTGCAGCTGGGAGGCAGTAGTGCAGGCTTTTCTGTCTGGATTGTGTGTCCAGGATGGACACAGATTGGACTGGTTGCCCGATGGATCCATGGGAGATCCTTCCTGTTTGGGGATTCTACCCGGCTCCCAAGAGTTTGGTGTCTTTCTGGGGGAAGGGAAGAGTGCTGTTATCCGTCTCAGGAGTCCTGGCGAAATAGGGATTCCAAAGAAGGGTTCTGGGTCCAGTCGCCGGGATAACCACAGCGAGGATTAGGATTTGGGCTATGGGCATGTGAAGCCCACACTGTGGGCTCATGAGGGGGCTTTTTTGAAAGGGTTCTCACGCTGAGGTTCACAATGCCTGTTTCTTCCCAGATGCCCCTCCTGAGTGGACGTGGTCTAATGTGTCATGCAGCTGGCTCCCACTGAGGGTTGGACAACCATGTCAACATCCAGTTATCCTGCTTGGTGAAGAAGGCGAACTCTTTTGTGCTTTCCGTTGCCCACTGGACAGGAATTTGAGCTAAGTTCTGGGGACAGGACCTAACTACCAATGTTGGTTGAGATGATGGCCTGGGGCCATATCACTTCCCACCTGCAGGATATAGGGCCTGCTCTCTGGGTGGCTGACAGGATGTCGGGGCTCAGACTGTGTCGCCCAGATCATTAGTGCCCAGGCTGTCCCATGATTTTGGGGTGCCAATGAGGGCCGTGCAGGTGGATCCTCACGTGGGGTTTCAGGGAAAACCCATAGGGAACTTGGTCTTTCTGGTGGGCAGGCAGAACGCTCTGTTGTGGTTCGAGAATTCCCAATATGGAGGGTTTGCAGGTGAGGAGTGTGAGGACGGAATTCTCAAAACACTACATCCGGTTAAGTTCAGTGCCCAATTCATGGCAGTTCCAATGTGCAGTGGCTGTTTCGAGATCTCCAACACCTGAGAAAGGATGAGTGTCAGATGTCTGCTCATGCTGGAGTTTGTATGCATGATCCAACAAATGGCGGGGTGGCCTCAAGAATCCTTGGGGGCTTCCCAAGCTGGAGCTTGTGAGCTGCTCCAAACAGCAAGGTGCCTTTCTGTGAGACAAGGGATGTCCGTTTAGAGCGCTCCAGGTTCGCCCATATGGAAAGATTCACGTCAGTGCTCTCTGAGTGGATTCCTGAAGAACCCTACCCCCATTACCATTGCAGCTGAGGAACAGGGAAGACTTGATCTGAAGGCTCTGGTTCGACGTTTCAAGTGATCTGGGTAGACGGAGTTTTTCATTCGGATAGGTCACAATGGTTCTTAGTATCCAGGGAGACCTTAGAATGTGGCAGTGGATCTGGGGCCATGCAGGATTCTCCTACACTGAGGCTTGGACCCAGTTCCCAAGAGCCAGGTTTCCTTGTCAGGACAGGAGGATTTCTGTTGTAGGGCTCAAGGACCACATGTTTGACCATAAGTAGGTTTTCCAGAAGAGGAATTCTGGAAATACAGGCCTGCAAACCTAAGCCAGGGATCCAATGAGGTCCATTGACCTGCGTGTCTTCCTATATATATGTGCTGAAGATGTGTCAGACTGTGCATTTATTCCAGAGCGGCCTACGAAATTGGTGTGGGCTCAGGGGCCTTGCAAGTTCCTACTTATCTGGAGGATTTTGGCAACTGAGACGGGCAGAATTTCCTCGGGGGATCAGGCCCTGTGATGCGGTGTGGTTCTTGTGGCCCCGTCCTGGAGCCATGTGGGTGAGGGCTTTGGGATGGGAGTCTTCTTACCAAAGCTCGGGTAAGGGGTAAGGGCGAGTTGAGGGCAGGTGACAACTGCAGGCCCTGAGGTCAGTTTTGCGGGATTTGAAATTCGTGCAGCTGGGAGGCAGTAGCACAGACTTTTCTGGCTGAATTGTGTGTCCAGAATGGCCATGGAATGGAAGGGTGGCCTCATGGGTCCATGGGAGATCCTTCCTGTCTGGGGATTCTACCCGTCTCCCATGGGGCCTTTTTGAAGGGCGTCTCACACTGAGGAAACAATGCCTGTTTCTGCCCAGCTGCCCCACCTGAGTGAGCGTGGTCTCTCGACCCATGCAACGAGCTCCCACTCTGAGTGCTGGACAGCCATCTCAACACCCGTTTTCGTGCTTGTTGAATGCAGCGTACTCTTTTGGGCTTTAGGTTCCCCCCTGGACAGGTATTTGCGCTACATTCTGGGGTTATGACCTTAATACCCAGCATGGTTGAGATGATGTACTCGGTCCAAAGCAGTTCCCACCTGCAGGATATGGGGCCCTCTACCTGCGTGGCTGACAGGAGGTCTAGGCTCAGGCTGTGTCACACAGATCATTGCTGCACAGGGCGGACCATGACATGGGAGTGCCAATGAGGGCCGTGAAGGTGGATCCTCACGTAGGGTTTCAGTGCAAACGCTTAGGACACTTCATGTTTTTGGTGGGCAGGCAGAAGTCTGTGTCGTCGCTCCAGAATTCCGATTACGGAGGTCTTGCACGTGAGGAGTGTGAGGAAGGAAGTCTGAAAACACTAGCTCCAGTTAAGTTTAGTGCTGAGCGAATGGCTGTTCCAATGGGCATTGGCTGTTTCGAGATCTCCAGCATCTGAGAAAGGACGAGTGTCAGGTATCTGCTCACGCTGGGGTTTGTATGTATGATCCAACAAGTGGCCCGGTGGACTCAAGGATCCTTGGAGTTTTTCCCAAGCTGGAGGTTGTGAGCTGCTCCAAACAGCAAGGTGCGTTTCTGCGGAGCTAGGGTGTCTGGATAGAGGGATTCAGGTTCGCCCATATCTAATGATTCTACAACAGTGCTCTCGGAATGGATGCCTGAAGAGCCCTACTCGTGTTACCATTGCAGCTGAGGAGCCAAGCAGCCTTGATCCGAAGGCTCTGGTTCGAAATTCCAAGTGATCTGGGTAGACGAGGTTCTCATTCTGATGGGTACCAATGCTTCTTGGTGTCCAGGGGGACCTTAGAATGTGGCGATGGCTCTGGGGCCATGCAGGATTCTCCGACACTGATGGTTGGACCGGGTTCCCAAGAGAAAGCTTTCTTTGTCGGTAAAGGAGGGTTCTTGTATGTTCAGGGACCACAAGTTGGATCATAAGGTTTTTGTTTGTTTGTTCGTTTGTTTGTTTGTTTGTTTTAAACGAGCTTCAGGAACTCAGACCAGAACACCTAAGCCAAGGATCCAATGAGGTCCTTGGGGCATGTCAGGTTCAATATTCAGACTCATGGACCTTGACCTGCCTGCCTTCCTGCACGTATGTGCTGGGGATGTGTCAGACTGTGAATTTTTTCCAGAGCGCTCTCTGAATTTGGTGTGGGCTCAGGGCTTGCAGGTTTCTCCTTATCTGGAGGATTTGGGCCACTGAGACATGCAGATTTTCCTCGGGAGAGCAGGCCCAGTCTTGCAGTGTGATTCTTGAGGCCCTATCGTGGAGGCATGTGGGTCAGGGCTTTGATACAGAAGTCTTCATCCCCATACTCGGGAAAGGGTTAGGGGCCAGTTGATGGCAGGCCACATCTGCAGACCCTGAGGTCAGCTCCTCGGGATTTGAAATTCGTGCAGCTGGGAGGCAGTAGTGCAGGCTTTTCTGTCTGGATTGTGTGTCCAGGATGGACACAGATTGGACTGGTGCCCCGATGGATCCACGGGAGATCTTTCCTGTTTGGGGATTTTACCCGGCTTCCAAGAGTTTGGTGTCTTTCTGGGGGATAGGAAGAGTGCTGTTATCCGTCTCAGGAGTCCTGGCGAAATAGAGATCCAGAGAAGGGATCTGGGTCCAGTCGCCAGGATAACCACAGCGATGATTAGGATTTGGGCTATGGGCCTGTGAAGCAAACACTGTGGGCTCATGAGGGGGCTTTTTTGAAAGGGGTCTCACGCTGAGGGTCACAATGCCTGTTTCTTCCCAGATGCCCCTCCTGAGTGGATGTGGTCTCATACGTCATGCTGCTGGCTCCCAATGAGGGTTGGACAACCATGTCAACATCCAGTTATCCTGCTTGGTGAAGGAGGCGTACTCTTTTGTGCTTTCCGTTGCCCACTGGACAGGAATTTGTGCTAAGTTCTGGGGACAGTTCTTGTCTACCAAAGTTGGTTGAGATGATGGTCTGGGGCCATATCAGTTCCCACCTGCAGGTTCGCCCATATGGAAAGATTCACGTCAGTGCTCTCTGAATGGATGCCTGAAGAGCCCTACCCCCATTACCATTGCAGCTGAGGAACAGGGAAGACTTGATCTGAAGGCTCTGGTTCGACGTTTCAAGTGATCAGGGTAGACGGAGTTTTTCATTTGGATAGGTCATAATGATTCTTAGTATCCAGGGAGACCTTAGAATGTGGCAGGGGATCTGGGGCTATGCAGGATTCTCCTACACTGAGGCTTGGACCCAGTTCCCAAGAGCCAGGTTTCCTTGTCAGGACAGGAGGATTTCTGTTGTAGGGCTCAGGGACCACATGTTTGACCATATGTAGGTTTTCCAGAATAGGCCTTCTGGGGATACAGGCCTGCAAACCTAAGCCAGGGATCCAATGAGGTCCATTGACCTGCGTGTCTTCCTGGATATATGTGCTGAAGATGTGTCAGACTGTGCATTTATTCCAGAGCGGCCTACGAAATTGGTGTGGGCTCAGGGGACTTGCAAGTTCCTACTTCTCTGGAGAATTTTGGAAACTGAGACGGGTAGATTTTTCTTCGGAGGTCAGGGGCTGTGATGCGGTGTGGTTCCTGTGGCCCCGTACTGGAGGCATGTGGGTGAGGGCTTTGGGATGGGAGTCTTCTTACCAAAGCTCAGCTAAGGGGTAAGGGCTAGATGCGGGCAGGTCACCCCTGCAGGCCCTGAGGTCAGTTTTTCGGGATTTGAAATACGTGCAGCTGGGAGGCAGTAGCACAGACTTTTCTGGCTGAATTGTGTGTCTAGAATGGCCATAGAATGGAAGGGTTGCCTCATGAGTCCTGGGAGATCCTTCCTGTCTGGGGATTCTACCCGTCTCCCATGGGGCCTTTTTGAAGTGCGTCTCACACTGAGGGAAACAATGCCTGTTTCTGCCCAGCTGCCCCACCTGAGTGAGCGTGGTCTCTCGACCCATGCAACGGGCTCCCACTCTGAGTGTTGGACAGCCATCTCAACATCCAGTTTTCGTGCTTGTTGAAGGCAGCGTACTCTTTTGGGCTTTAGGTTCTCCCCTGGACAAGAATTTGAGCTACATTCTAGGGTTATGACCTTAATACCCAGCTTGGTTGAGATGATATACTCGGTCCAAAGCAGTTCCCACCTGCAGGATATGGGGCCCTCTACCTGGGTGGCTGACAGGATGTTTACGCTCAGGCTGTGTCACACAGATCATTGCTGCACTGGGCGGGCCATGACATGGGAGTGCCAATGAGGGCCGTGAAGGTGGATCCTCACGTAGGGTTTCAGTGCAAACGCATAGGACACTTCATCTTTTTGGTGGGCAGACAGAAGTTTGTGTCGTGCTCCAGAATTCCCATTATGGAGGACTTGCACGTGAGGAGTGTGAGGATGGAAGTCTGAAAACTCTAGCTCCAGTTAAGTTCAGTGTCGAGCGAATGGCTGTTCCAATGTGCAATAGCTGTTTCGAGATCTCCAGCACCTAGGAAAGCACGAGTGTCAGATATCTGCTCACGCTGGAGATTGTATGTATGATCCAACAAGTGGCACGGTGGCCTCAAGGATCCTTGGAGTTTTTCCCAAGCTGGAGTTTGTGAGTTGCTCCAAACAGCAAGGTGCGCTTCTGCTGGGCTAGGGTGTCTGGTTAGAGGGCTTCAGGTTCACCCATATCTAATGATTCAACAACAGTGCTCTCTGAATGGATGCCTGAAGAGCCCTACTCGTGTTACCATTGCAGCTGAGGAGCCAAGCAGCCTTGATCCGAAGGCTCTGCTACGAAAATCAAAGTGATCTGGATAGACGAGGCTCTCATTCTGATGGGTATCAATGCTGCTTGGTGTCCACTGCGACCTTAGAATGTGGCGATGGCTCTGGGGCCATGCAGGATTCCCCTCCACTGAAGGTTTGACCGGGTTCCCAAGAGAAAGCGTTCTTTGTCGGTAAAGGAGGGTTCTGTTTTATGGATCAGGGACCATAAGTTGGATCATAGGTTTTTTTGTTTGTTTGTTTGTTTGTTTTAAACGAGCTTCCAGGGACTCAGGCCTGAACACCTAAGCCAAGGATCCAGTGAGGTCCTAGGGGCATGTCAGGTTCAATACTCAGACTCAGGGACCTTGACCTGCCTGCCTTCCTGCACGTATGTGCTGAGGATGTGTCAGACTGTGCATTTTTTCCAGAGCGCCCTCCGAATTTGGTGTGGGCTCAGGGTCTTGCAGGGTTCTCCTTATCTGGAGGATTTGGGCCACTGAGACAGGCCGATTTTCCTCAGGAGAGCACGCCCAGTCATGCGGTGTGATTCTGGAGGCCCAATCGTGGAGGCATGTGGGTCAGGGCTTTGAGACTGAAGTTTTCATCCCCATACTCAGGAAAGGGTAGGGGCGAGTTGATGGCAGGCCACATCTGCAGACCCTGAGGTCAGCTCCTTGGGATTTGAAATTCGTGCAGCTGGGATACAGTAGTGCAGGCTTTTCTGTCTGGATTGTGTGTCCAGGATGGACACAGATTGGACTGCTGGCCCGATGGATCCATTGGAGATCCGTCCTGTTTGGGGATTCTACCCAGCTCCCAAGAGTTTGGTGTCTTTCTGGGGGAAGGGAAGAGTGCTGTTATCCGTCTCAGGAGTCCTGGCAAAATAGGGATTCCAGAGAAGGGTTCTGGGTCCAGTCGCCGGGATAACACAGCGAGGATTAGGATTTGGGCTATCGGCATGTGAAGCCCACACTGTGGGCTCATGAGGGGGCTTTTTGAAAGGGTTTCTCACTCTGAGGGTCACAATGCCTGTTTCTTCCCAGATGCCCCTCCTGAGTGGACGTGGTCCATGTGTCATGCAGCTGGCTCCCCCTGAGGGTTGGACAACCATGTCAATTTCCAGTTATCCTGCTTGGTGAAGGAGGCGTACTCTTTTGTGCTTTTCGTTGCCCACTGGACAGGAATTTGAGCTAAGTTCTGGGGACAGGACCTGACTACCAATGTTGGTTGAGATGATGGCCTGGGGCCATATTACTTCCCACCTGCAGGATATAGGGCCTGCTCTCTGGGTGGCTGACAGGATGTCGGGGCTCAGACTGTGTTGCCCAGATCATTAGTGCCCAGGGTGGCCCATGATATTGGGGTGCCAATGAGGGCCGTGCAGGTGGATTCTCACGTGGGGTTTCAGGGCAAACCCATAGGGAACTTGGTTTCCTGGTGGGCAGGCAGAAGGCTCTGTTGTGGTTCCAGAATTCCCAATATGGAGGGTTTGCAGGTGAGGAGTGTGAGGACGGAATTCTCAAAACACTACATTCGGTTAAGTTCAGTGCCCAATTCATGGCAGTTCCAATGTGCAGTGGCTGTTTCGAGATCTCCAACACCTGAGAAAGGATGAGTGTCAGATGTCTGCTCATGCTGGAGTTTGTATGCATGATCCAACAAATGGCGGGGTGGCCTCAAGAATCCTTGGGGGCTTCCCAAGCTGGAGCTTGAGAGCTGCTCCTAATGGCAAGGTGCCTTTCTGTGAGACAAGGGAAGTCCGTTTAGAGCGCTCCAGGTTCGCCCATATGGAAAGATTCACGTCAGTGCTCTCTGAATGGATGCCTGAAGAGCCCTACCCCCATTACCATTGCAGCTGAGGAACAGGGAAGACTTGAGCTGAGGGCTCTGTTTCGACGTTTCAAGTGATCTGGGTAGACGGAGTTTTTCATTCTGATAGGTCACAATGCTTCTTAGTATCCAGGGAGACCTTAGAATGAGGCAGTGGATCTGGGGCCATGCAGGATTCTCCTACACTGAGGCTTGGACCCAGTTCCCAAGAGCCAGGTTTCCTTGTCAGGACAGGAGGGCTCAGTGACCACATGTTTGACCATATGTTGGTTTTCCAGAATAGGCCTTCTGGGGATACAGGCCTGCAAACCTAAGCCAGGGATCCAATGATGTCCATTGACCTGCGTATCTTCCTGGATATATGTGCTGAAGATGTGTCAGACTGTGCATTTTTTTTTAATATTTTATTTTTTATATACATATATTTTT
Source organism: Mustela nivalis (assembly GCF_964662115.1). Taxonomy (NCBI): domain Eukaryota; kingdom Metazoa; phylum Chordata; class Mammalia; order Carnivora; family Mustelidae; genus Mustela; species Mustela nivalis. The sequence continues at coordinate 1,387,434 of NW_028136443.1, read as the reverse complement.
ATCCCCAGGATTACAGGTCTGTGAATCACCAGGTTTACACACTTCACAGCACTCACCAAAGCACATACCCTCCCCAATGTCCATAATCCAACCCCCCTCTCCCAAACCCCCTCCCCCCAGCAACCTTCAGTTTGTTTTGTGAGATTAAGAGTCACTTATGGTTTGTCTCCTTCCCAATCCCATCTTTTTCATTTATTCTTCTTCTACCCACTTAAGCCTCCATGTTGCATCACCACTTCCTCATATCAGGGAGATCATATGATAGTTGTCTTTCTCTGCTTCACTTATTTCGCTAAGCATGATATGCTCTAGTTCCATCCATGTTGTCGCAATTTGCAAGATTTCATTTCTTTTGATGGTTGCATAGTATTCCATTGTGTATATATACCACATCTTCTTGATCCATTCATCTGTTGATGGACATCTAGGTTCTTTCCATAGTTTGGCTATTGTGGACATAGCTGCTATAAACATTCGGGTGCACGTTCCCCTTTGGATCACTACATTTGTATCTTTAGGGTAAATACCCAATAGTGCAATTGCTGGGTCATAGGGCAGTTCTATTTTCAACATTTTGAGGAACCTCCATGCTGTTTTCCAGAGTGGCTGCACCAGCTTGCATTCCCACCAACAGTGTAGGAGGGTTCCCCTTTCTCCGCATCCTCGCCAGCATCTGTCATTTCCTGACTTGTTGATTTTAGCCATTCTGATTGGTGTGAGGTGATATCTCATTGTGGTTCTGATTTGTATTTCCCTGATGCCGAGTGATATGGAGCACTTTTTCATGTGTCTTTTGGCCATCTGGATGTCTTCTTTGCAGAAATGTCTGTTCATGTCCTCTGCCCATTTCTTGATTGGATTATTGGTTCTTTGGGTGTTGAGTTGGCTAAGTTCTTTATAGATTCTGGACACTAGTCCTTTATCTGATATGTCGTTTGCAAATATCTTCTACCATTCTGTCAGTTGTCTTTTGATTTTGTTAACTGTTTCCTTTGCTGTGCAAAAGCTTTTGATCTTGATGAAATCCCAATAGTTCATTTTTTCCCTTGCTTCCCTTGCCTTTTGCATTGTTCCTAGGAAGATGTTGCTGCGGCAGATGTCGAAGAGGTTGCTGCCTGTGTTCTCCTCAAGGATTTTGATGGATTCCTTTCGCACATTGAGGTCCTTCATCCATTTTGAGTCTATTTTTGTGTGTGGTGTAAGGAAATGGTCCAATTTCATTTTTCTGCATGTGTCTGTCCAATTTTCCCAGCACCATTTATTGAAGAGGCTGTCTTTTTTCCATTGGACATTCTTTCCTGCTTTGTCGAAGATGAGTTGACCATAGATTTGAGGGTCTATTTCTGGGCTCTCTATTCTGTTCCATTGATCTATGTGTCTGTTTTTGTGCCAGTACCATGCTGTCTTGATGATGACAGCTTTGTAATAGAGCTTGAAGTCCGGAATTGTGATGCCACCAACGTTGGCTTTCTTTTTCAATATACCTTTGGCTATTCGAGGTCTTTTCTGGTTCCATATAAATTTTAGCATTATTTGTTCGATTTATTTGAAAAACATGGATGGTACTTTGATAGGAATTGCATTAAATGTGTAGATTGCTTTAGGTAGCATAGACATTTTCACAATATTTATTCTTCCAATCCAGGAGCATGGAACATTTTTCCATTTCTTTGTGTCTTCCTCAATTTCTTTCATGAGTACTTTATAGTTTTCTGAGTATAGATTCTGTGTCTCTTTGGTTAGGTTTATTCCTAGGTATCTTATGGTTTTGGATGCAATTGGAAATGGGATTGACTCCTTAATATCTCTTTCTACTGTCTTGCTGTTGGTGTAGAGAAATGCAACAGATTTCTGTGCATTGATTTTATATCCTGGCACTTTACTGAATTCCTGTATAAGTTCTAGCAGTTTTGGAGTGGAGTCTTTTGGATTTTCCACATATAGTATCATATCATCTGCGAAGAGTGATAATTTGACTTCTTCTTTGCTGATTTGGATGCCTTTCATTTCCTTTTGCTGTCTGATTGCAGAGGCAGACTGTGCATTTATTCCAGAGCGGCCTACAAAATTGGTGTGGGCCCAGGGGCTATGCAAGTTCCTACTTATCTGGAGGATTTTGGCAACTGAGACGGGCAGATTTTCCTCGGGAGATCAGGCCCTGTGATGCGGTGTGGTTCTTGTGGCCCCGTCCTGGAGGCATGTGGGTGAGGGCTTTGGAATGGGAGTCTTCTTACCAAAGCGCGGGTAAGGGGTAAGGGCGAGTTGAGGGCAGGTCACCACTGCAGGCCCTGAGGTCAGTTTTACGGGATTTGAAATTCGTGCAGCTGAGAGGCAGTAGCACAGACTTTTCTGGCTGAATTGTGTGTCTAGAATGGCCATAGAATGGAAGGGTGGCCTCATGGGTCCATGGGAGATCCTTCCTATCTGGGGATTCTACTTGTCTTCCATGGGGCCTTTTTGAAGGGCGTCTCACACTGAGGAAAACAATGCCTGTTTCTGCCCAGCTGCCCCACCTGAGTGAGCGTGGTCTCTCGACCCATGCAACGGGCACCCATTCGTGAGTGTTGGACAGCCATCTCAACATCCAGTTTTCGTGCTTGTTGAAGCCAGCGTACACTTTGGGCTTTAGGTTCCCCCCTGGACAGGAATTTGAGGTACATTCTGGGGTTATGACCTTAATACCCAGATTGGCTGAGATGATGTACTCGGTCCAAAGCAGTTCCCAACTGCAGGATATGGGGCCCTCTACCTGGGTGGCTGACAGGAGGTCTGGGCTCAGGCTGTGTCACACAGATCATTGCTGCACAGGGCGGACCATGACATGGGAGTGCCAATGAGGACCGTGAAGGTGGATCCTCACGTAGGGTTTCAGTGCAAACGCATAGGACACTTCATCTTTTTGGTGGGCAGGCAGAAGTCTGTGTCGTGGCTCCAGAATTCCCATACGGAGGTCTTGCACGTGAGGAGTGTGAGGATGGAAGTCTGAAAACACTAGCTCCAGTTAAGTTCAGTGCCGAGCGAATGGCTGTTCCAATGGGCAATGACTGTTTAGAGATCTCCAGCATCTGAGAAAGGACGAGTGTCAGGTATCTGCTCATGCTGGAGTTTGTATGTATGATCCAACAAGTGGCACGGTGGCCTCAAGGATCCTTGGAGTTTTTCCCAAGCTGGAGGTTGTGAGCTGCTCCAAACTGCAAGGTGCGCTTCTGCGGGGCGAGGATGTCTGGTTCAAGGGCTTCAGGTTCGCCCATATCTTATGATTCAACAAGAGTGCTCTCTGAATGGATGCCTGAAGAGCCCTACTCGTGTTACCATTGCAGCTGAGGAGCCAAGCAGCCTTGATCCGAAGGCTCTGCTTCGAAATTCAAAGTGATCTTGATAGATGAGTCTCTCATTCTGATGGGTACCAATGCTGCTTGGTGTTCAGGGGGGCCTTAGAATGTGGCGATGGCTCTGGGGCCATGTAGGATTCTCCTACACTGAAGGTTGGACCGGTTTCCAAAGAGAAAGCTTTCTTTGTCGGTAAAGGATGGTTCTGTTGTATGGATCAGGGACCACAAGTTGGATCATAAGGTTTTTTTGCTTGTGTGTTTGATTGTTTGTTTTAAACGAGCTTCCAGGGACTCAGGCCTGAACACCTAAGCCAAAGATCCAATGAGGTCCTAGGGGCATGTCAGGTTCAATATTCAGACTCAGGGACCTTGACCTGCCTGCCTTCCTGCACGTATGTGCTGAGGATGTGTCAGACTGTGCATTTTTACCAGAGCGCCCTCCGAATTTGGTGTGGGCTCAGGGTCTTGCAGGTTTCTCTTTATCTGGAGGATTTGGGCCACTGAGACAGGCAGATTTTGCTCGGGAGAGAAGGCCCAGTCATGCGGTGTGATTCTGGAGGCCCTATCGTGGATGCATGTGGGTCAGGGCTTTGAGACTGAAGTCTTCATCCCCATACTCGTGAAAGGGTTAGGGGCGAGTTGATGACAGGCCACATCTGCAGACCCTGAGGTCAGCTCCTTGAGATTTGAAATTCGTGCAGCTGGGAGGCAGTAGTGCAGGCTTTTCTGTCTGGATTGTGTGTCCAGGATGGACACAGATTGGACTGGTTGCCCGATGGATCCATGGGAGATCCTTCCTGTTTGGGGATTCTACCCGGCTCCCAAGAGTTTGGTGTCTTTCTGGGGGAAGGGAAGAGTGCTGTTATCCGTCTCAGGAGTCCTGGCGAAATAGGGATTCCAAAGAAGGGTTCTGGGTCCAGTCGCCGGGATAACCACAGCGAGGATTAGGATTTGGGCTATGGGCATGTGAAGCCCACACTGTGGGCTCATGAGGGGGCTTTTTTGAAAGGGTTCTCACGCTGAGGTTCACAATGCCTGTTTCTTCCCAGATGCCCCTCCTGAGTGGACGTGGTCTAATGTGTCATGCAGCTGGCTCCCACTGAGGGTTGGACAACCATGTCAACATCCAGTTATCCTGCTTGGTGAAGAAGGCGAACTCTTTTGTGCTTTCCGTTGCCCACTGGACAGGAATTTGAGCTAAGTTCTGGGGACAGGACCTAACTACCAATGTTGGTTGAGATGATGGCCTGGGGCCATATCACTTCCCACCTGCAGGATATAGGGCCTGCTCTCTGGGTGGCTGACAGGATGTCGGGGCTCAGACTGTGTCGCCCAGATCATTAGTGCCCAGGCTGTCCCATGATTTTGGGGTGCCAATGAGGGCCGTGCAGGTGGATCCTCACGTGGGGTTTCAGGGAAAACCCATAGGGAACTTGGTCTTTCTGGTGGGCAGGCAGAACGCTCTGTTGTGGTTCGAGAATTCCCAATATGGAGGGTTTGCAGGTGAGGAGTGTGAGGACGGAATTCTCAAAACACTACATCCGGTTAAGTTCAGTGCCCAATTCATGGCAGTTCCAATGTGCAGTGGCTGTTTCGAGATCTCCAACACCTGAGAAAGGATGAGTGTCAGATGTCTGCTCATGCTGGAGTTTGTATGCATGATCCAACAAATGGCGGGGTGGCCTCAAGAATCCTTGGGGGCTTCCCAAGCTGGAGCTTGTGAGCTGCTCCAAACAGCAAGGTGCCTTTCTGTGAGACAAGGGATGTCCGTTTAGAGCGCTCCAGGTTCGCCCATATGGAAAGATTCACGTCAGTGCTCTCTGAGTGGATTCCTGAAGAACCCTACCCCCATTACCATTGCAGCTGAGGAACAGGGAAGACTTGATCTGAAGGCTCTGGTTCGACGTTTCAAGTGATCTGGGTAGACGGAGTTTTTCATTCGGATAGGTCACAATGGTTCTTAGTATCCAGGGAGACCTTAGAATGTGGCAGTGGATCTGGGGCCATGCAGGATTCTCCTACACTGAGGCTTGGACCCAGTTCCCAAGAGCCAGGTTTCCTTGTCAGGACAGGAGGATTTCTGTTGTAGGGCTCAAGGACCACATGTTTGACCATAAGTAGGTTTTCCAGAAGAGGAATTCTGGAAATACAGGCCTGCAAACCTAAGCCAGGGATCCAATGAGGTCCATTGACCTGCGTGTCTTCCTATATATATGTGCTGAAGATGTGTCAGACTGTGCATTTATTCCAGAGCGGCCTACGAAATTGGTGTGGGCTCAGGGGCCTTGCAAGTTCCTACTTATCTGGAGGATTTTGGCAACTGAGACGGGCAGAATTTCCTCGGGGGATCAGGCCCTGTGATGCGGTGTGGTTCTTGTGGCCCCGTCCTGGAGCCATGTGGGTGAGGGCTTTGGGATGGGAGTCTTCTTACCAAAGCTCGGGTAAGGGGTAAGGGCGAGTTGAGGGCAGGTGACAACTGCAGGCCCTGAGGTCAGTTTTGCGGGATTTGAAATTCGTGCAGCTGGGAGGCAGTAGCACAGACTTTTCTGGCTGAATTGTGTGTCCAGAATGGCCATGGAATGGAAGGGTGGCCTCATGGGTCCATGGGAGATCCTTCCTGTCTGGGGATTCTACCCGTCTCCCATGGGGCCTTTTTGAAGGGCGTCTCACACTGAGGAAACAATGCCTGTTTCTGCCCAGCTGCCCCACCTGAGTGAGCGTGGTCTCTCGACCCATGCAACGAGCTCCCACTCTGAGTGCTGGACAGCCATCTCAACACCCGTTTTCGTGCTTGTTGAATGCAGCGTACTCTTTTGGGCTTTAGGTTCCCCCCTGGACAGGTATTTGCGCTACATTCTGGGGTTATGACCTTAATACCCAGCATGGTTGAGATGATGTACTCGGTCCAAAGCAGTTCCCACCTGCAGGATATGGGGCCCTCTACCTGCGTGGCTGACAGGAGGTCTAGGCTCAGGCTGTGTCACACAGATCATTGCTGCACAGGGCGGACCATGACATGGGAGTGCCAATGAGGGCCGTGAAGGTGGATCCTCACGTAGGGTTTCAGTGCAAACGCTTAGGACACTTCATGTTTTTGGTGGGCAGGCAGAAGTCTGTGTCGTCGCTCCAGAATTCCGATTACGGAGGTCTTGCACGTGAGGAGTGTGAGGAAGGAAGTCTGAAAACACTAGCTCCAGTTAAGTTTAGTGCTGAGCGAATGGCTGTTCCAATGGGCATTGGCTGTTTCGAGATCTCCAGCATCTGAGAAAGGACGAGTGTCAGGTATCTGCTCACGCTGGGGTTTGTATGTATGATCCAACAAGTGGCCCGGTGGACTCAAGGATCCTTGGAGTTTTTCCCAAGCTGGAGGTTGTGAGCTGCTCCAAACAGCAAGGTGCGTTTCTGCGGAGCTAGGGTGTTTGGATAGAGGGATTCAGGTTCGCCCATATCTAATGATTCTACAACAGTGCTCTCGGAATGGATGCCTGAAGAGCCCTACTCGTGTTACCATTGCAGCTGAGGAGCCAAGCAGCCTTGATCCGAAGGCTCTGGTTCGAAATTCCAAGTGATCTGGGTAGACGAGGTTCTCATTCTGATGGGTACCAATGCTTCTTGGTGTCCAGGGGGACCTTAGAATGTGGCGATGGCTCTGGGGCCATGCAGGATTCTCCGACACTGATGGTTGGACCGGGTTCCCAAGAGAAAGCTTTCTTTGTCGGTAAAGGAGGGTTCTTGTATGTTCAGGGACCACAAGTTGGATCATAAGGTTTTTGTTTGTTTGTTCGTTTGTTTGTTTGTTTGTTTTAAACGAGCTTCAGGAACTCAGACCAGAACACCTAAGCCAAGGATCCAATGAGGTCCTTGGGGCATGTCAGGTTCAATATTCAGACTCATGGACCTTGACCTGCCTGCCTTCCTGCACGTATGTGCTGGGGATGTGTCAGACTGTGAATTTTTTCCAGAGCGCTCTCTGAATTTGGTGTGGGCTCAGGGCTTGCAGGTTTCTCCTTATCTGGAGGATTTGGGCCACTGAGACATGCAGATTTTCCTCGGGAGAGCAGGCCCAGTCTTGCAGTGTGATTCTTGAGGCCCTATCGTGGAGGCATGTGGGTCAGGGCTTTGATACAGAAGTCTTCATCCCCATACTCGGGAAAGGGTTAGGGGCCAGTTGATGGCAGGCCACATCTGCAGACCCTGAGGTCAGCTCCTCGGGATTTGAAATTCGTGCAGCTGGGAGGCAGTAGTGCAGGCTTTTCTGTCTGGATTGTGTGTCCAGGATGGACACAGATTGGACTGGTGCCCCGATGGATCCACGGGAGATCTTTCCTGTTTGGGGATTTTACCCGGCTTCCAAGAGTTTGGTGTCTTTCTGGGGGATAGGAAGAGTGCTGTTATCCGTCTCAGGAGTCCTGGCGAAATAGAGATCCAGAGAAGGGATCTGGGTCCAGTCGCCAGGATAACCACAGCGATGATTAGGATTTGGGCTATGGGCCTGTGAAGCAAACACTGTGGGCTCATGAGGGGGCTTTTTTGAAAGGGGTCTCACGCTGAGGGTCACAATGCCTGTTTCTTCCCAGATGCCCCTCCTGAGTGGATGTGGTCTCATACGTCATGCTGCTGGCTCCCAATGAGGGTTGGACAACCATGTCAACATCCAGTTATCCTGCTTGGTGAAGGAGGCGTACTCTTTTGTGCTTTCCGTTGCCCACTGGACAGGAATTTGTGCTAAGTTCTGGGGACAGTTCTTGTCTACCAAAGTTGGTTGAGATGATGGTCTGGGGCCATATCAGTTCCCACCTGCAGGTTCGCCCATATGGAAAGATTCACGTCAGTGCTCTCTGAATGGATGCCTGAAGAGCCCTACCCCCATTACCATTGCAGCTGAGGAACAGGGAAGACTTGATCTGAAGGCTCTGGTTCGACGTTTCAAGTGATCAGGGTAGACGGAGTTTTTCATTTGGATAGGTCATAATGATTCTTAGTATCCAGGGAGACCTTAGAATGTGGCAGGGGATCTGGGGCTATGCAGGATTCTCCTACACTGAGGCTTGGACCCAGTTCCCAAGAGCCAGGTTTCCTTGTCAGGACAGGAGGATTTCTGTTGTAGGGCTCAGGGACCACATGTTTGACCATATGTAGGTTTTCCAGAATAGGCCTTCTGGGGATACAGGCCTGCAAACCTAAGCCAGGGATCCAATGAGGTCCATTGACCTGCGTGTCTTCCTGGATATATGTGCTGAAGATGTGTCAGACTGTGCAATTATTCCAGAGCGGCCTACGAAGTTGGTGTGGGCTCAGGGGCCTTGCAAGTTCCTACTTCTCTGGAGAATTTTGGAAACTGAGACGGGTAGATTTTTCTTTGGAGATCAGGGGCTGTGATGCGGTGTGGTTCCTGTGGCCCCGTACTGGAGGCATGTGGGTGAGGGCTTTGGGATGGGAGTCTTCTTACCAAAGCTCGGCTAAGGGGTAAGGGCTAGATGCGGGCAGGTCACCCCTGCAGGCCCTGAGGTCAGTTTTTCGGGATTTGAAATACGTGCAGCTGGGAGGCAGTAGCACAGACTTTTCTGGCTGAATTGTGTGTCTAGAATGGCCATAGAATGGAAGGGTTGCCTCATGAGTCCTGGGAGATCCTTCCTGTCTGGGGATTCTACCCGTCTCCCATGGGGCCTTTTTGAAGTGCGTCTCACACTGAGGGAAACAATGCCTGTTTCTGCCCAGCTGCCCCACCTGAGTGAGCGTGGTCTCTCGACCCATGCAACGGGCTCCCACTCTGAGTGTTGGACAGCCATCTCAACATCCAGTTTTCGTGCTTGTTGAAGGCAGCGTACTCTTTTGGGCTTTAGGTTCTCCCCTGGACAAGAATTTGAGCTACATTCTAGGGTTATGACCTTAATACCCAGCTTGGTTGAGATGATATACTCGGTCCAAAGCAGTTCCCACCTGCAGGATATGGGGCCCTCTACCTGGGTGGCTGACAGGATGTTTACGCTCAGGCTGTGTCACACAGATCATTGCTGCACTGGGCGGGCCATGACATGGGAGTGCCAATGAGGGCCGTGAAGGTGGATCCTCACGTAGGGTTTCAGTGCAAACGCATAGGACACTTCATCTTTTTGGTGGGCAGACAGAAGTTTGTGTCGTGCTCCAGAATTCCCATTATGGAGGACTTGCACGTGAGGAGTGTGAGGATGGAAGTCTGAAAACTCTAGCTCCAGTTAAGTTCAGTGTCGAGCGAATGGCTGTTCCAATGTGCAATAGCTGTTTTGAGATCTCCAGCACCTAGGAAAGCACGAGTGTCAGATATCTGCTCACGCTGGAGATTGTATGTATGATCCAACAAGTGGCACGGTGGCCTCAAGGATCCTTGGAGTTTTTCCCAAGCTGGAGTTTGTGAGTTGCTCCAAACAGCAAGGTGCGCTTCTGCTGGGCTAGGGTGTCTGGTTAGAGGGCTTCAGGTTCACCCATATCTAATGATTCAACAACAGTGCTCTCTGAATGGATGCCTGAAGAGCCCTACTCGTGTTACCATTGCAGCTGAGGAGCCAAGCAGCCTTGATCCGAAGGCTCTGCTACGAAAATCAAAGTGATCTGGATAGACGAGGCTCTCATTCTGATGGGTATCAATGCTGCTTGGTGTCCACTGCGACCTTAGAATGTGGCGATGGCTCTGGGGCCATGCAGGATTCCCCTACACTGAAGGTTTGACCGGGTTCCCAAGAGAAAGCGTTCTTTGTCGGTAAAGGAGGGTTCTGTTTTATGGATCAGGGACCATAAGTTGGATCATAGGTTTTTTTGTTTGTTTGTTTGTTTGTTTGTTTGTTTTAAACGAGCTTCCAGGGACTCAGGCCTGAACACCTAAGCCAAGGATCCAGTGAGGTCCTAGGGGCATGTCAGGTTCAATACTCAGACTCAGGGACCTTGACCTGCCTGCCTTCCTGCACGTATGTGCTGAGGATGTGTCAGACTGTGCATTTTTTCCAGAGCGCCCTCCGAATTTGGTGTGGGCTCAGGGTCTTGCAGGGTTCTCCTTATCTGGAGGATTTGGGCCACTGAGACAGGCCGATTTTCCTCAGGAGAGCACGCCCAGTCATGCGGTGTGATTCTGGAGGCCCAATCGTGGAGGCATGTGGGTCAGGGCTTTGAGACTGAAGTTTTCATCCCCATACTCAGGAAAGGGTAGGGGCGAGTTGATGGCAGGCCACATCTGCAGACCCTGAGGTCAGCTCCTTGGGATTTGAAATTCGTGCAGCTGGGATGCAGTAGTGCAGGCTTTTCTGTCTGGATTGTGTGTCCAGGATGGACACAGATTGGACTGCTGGCCCGATGGATCCATTGGAGATCCGTCCTGTTTGGGGATTCTACCCAGCTCCCAAGAGTTTGGTGTCTTTCTGGGGGAAGGGAAGAGTGCTGTTATCCGTCTCAGGAGTCCTGGCAAAATAGGGATTCCAGAGAAGGGTTCTGGGTCCAGTCGCCGGGATAACACAGCGAGGATTAGGATTTGGGCTATCGGCATGTGAAGCCCACACTGTGGGCTCATGAGGGGGCTTTTTGAAAGGGTTTCTCACTCTGAGGGTCACAATGCCTGTTTCTTCCCAGATGCCCCTCCTGAGTGGACGTGGTCCATGTGTCATGCAGCTGGCTCCCACTGAGGGTTGGACAACCATGTCAATTTCCAGTTATCCTGCTTGGTGAAGGAGGCGTACTCTTTTGTGCTTTTCGTTGCCCACTGGACAGGAATTTGAGCTAAGTTCTGGGGACAGGACCTGACTACCAATGTTGGTTGAGATGATGGCCTGGGGCCATATTACTTCCCACCTGCAGGATATAGGGCCTGCTCTCTGGGTGGCTGACAGGATGTCGGGGCTCAGACTGTGTTGCCCAGATCATTAGTGCCCAGGGTGGCCCATGATATTGGGGTGCCAATGAGGGCCGTGCAGGTGGATTCTCACGTGGGGTTTCAGGGCAAACCCATAGGGAACTTGGTTTCCTGGTGGGCAGGCAGAAGGCTCTGTTGTGGTTCCAGAATTCCCAATATGGAGGGTTTGCAGGTGAGGAGTGTGAGGACGGAATTCTCAAAACACTACATTCGGTTAAGTTCAGTGCCCAATTCATGGCAGTTCCAATGTGCAGTGGCTGTTTCGAGATCTCCAACACCTGAGAAAGGATGAGTGTCAGATGTCTGCTCATGCTGGAGTTTGTATTCATGATCCAACAAATGGCGGGGTGGCCTCAAGAATCCTTGGGGGCTTCCCAAGCTGGAGCTTGAGAGCTGCTCCTAATGGCAAGGTGCCTTTCTGTGAGACAAGGGAAGTCCGTTTAGAGCGCTCCAGGTTCGCCCATATGGAAAGATTCACGTCAGTGCTCTCTGAATGGATGCCTGAAGAGCCCTACCCCCATTACCATTGCAGCTGAGGAACAGGGAAGACTTGAGCTGAGGGCTCTGGTTCGACGTTTCAAGTGATCTGGGTAGACGGAGTTTTTCATTCTGATAGGTCACAATGCTTCTTAGTATCCAGGGAGACCTTAGAATGAGGCAGTGGATCTGGGGCCATGCAGGATTCTCCTACACTGAGGCTTGGACCCAGTTCCCAAGAGCCAGGTTTCCTTGTCAGGACAGGAGGGCTCAGTGACCACATGTTTGACCATATGTTGGTTTTCCAGAATAGGCCTTCTGGGGATACAGGCCTGCAAACCTAAGCCAGGGATCCAATGATGTCCATTGACCTGCGTATCTTCCTGGATATATGTGCTGAAGATGTGTCAGACTGTGCATTTTTTTTTTAATATTTTATTTTTTATATACATATATTTTTATCCCCAGGATTACAGGTCTGTGAATCACCAGGTTTACACACTTCACAGCACTCACCAAAGCACATACCCTCCCCAATGTCCATAATCCAACCCCCCTCTCCCAAACCCCCTCCCCCCAGCAACCCTCAGTTTGTTTTGTGAGATTAAGAGTCACTTATGGTTTGTCTCCTTCCCAATCCCATCTTTTTCATTTATTCTTCTTCTACCCACTTAAGCCTCCATGTTGCATCACCACTTCCTCATATCAGGGAGATCATATGATAGTTGTCTTTCTCTGCTTCACTTATTTCGCTAAGCATGATATGCTCTAGTTCCATCCATGTTGTCGCAATTTGCAAGATTTCATTTCTTTTGATGGTTGCATAGTATTCCATTGTGTATATATACCACATCTTCTTGATCCATTCATCTGTTGATGGACATCTAGGTTCTTTCCATAGTTTGGCTATTGTGGACATAGCTGCTATAAACATTCGGGTGCACGTTCCCCTTTGGATCACTACATTTGTATCTTTAGGGTAAATACCCAATAGTGCAATTGCTGGGTCATAGGGCAGTTCTATTTTCAACATTTTGAGGAACCTCCATGCTGTTTTCCAGAGTGGCTGCACCAGCTTGCATTCCCACCAACAGTGTAGGAGGGTTCCCCTTTCTCCGCATCCTCGCCAGCATCTGTCATTTCCTGACTTGTTGATTTTAGCCATTCTGATTGGTGTGAGGTGATATCTCATTGTGGTTCTGATTTGTATTTCCCTGATGCCGAGTGATATGGAGCACTTTTTCATGTGTCTTTTGGCCATCTGGATGTCTTCTTTGCAGAAATGTCTGTTCATGTCCTCTGCCCATTTCTTGATTGGATTATTGGTTCTTTGGGTGTTGAGTTGGCTAAGTTCTTTATAGATTCTGGACACTAGTCCTTTATCTGATATGTCGTTTGCAAATATCTTCTACCATTCTGTCAGTTGTCTTTTGATTTTGTTAACTGTTTCCTTTGCTGTGCAAAAGCTTTTGATCTTGATGAAATCCCAATAGTTCATTTTTTCCCTTGCTTCCCTTGCCTTTTGCATTGTTCCTAGGAAGATGTTGCTGCGGCAGATGTCGAAGAGGTTGCTGCCTGTGTTCTCCTCAAGGATTTTGATGGATTCCTTTCGCACATTGAGGTCCTTCATCCATTTTGAGTCTATTTTTGTGTGTGGTGTAAGGAAATGGTCCAATTTCATTTTTCTGCATGTGTCTGTCCAATTTTCCCAGCACCATTTATTGAAGAGGCTGTCTTTTTTCCATTGGACATTCTTTCCTGCTTTGTCGAAGATGAGTTGACCATAGATTTGAGGGTCTATTTCTGGGCTCTCTATTCTGTTCCATTGATCTATGTGTCTGTTTTTGTGCCAGTACCATGCTGTCTTGATGATGACAGCTTTGTAATAGAGCTTGAAGTCCGGAATTGTGATGCCACCAACGTTGGCTTTCTTTTTCAATATACCTTTGGCTATTCGAGGTCTTTTCTGGTTCCATATAAATTTTAGCATTATTTGTTCGATTTATTTGAAAAACATGGATGGTACTTTGATAGGAATTGCATTAAATGTGTAGATTGCTTTAGGTAGCATAGACATTTTCACAATATTTATTCTTCCAATCCAGGAGCATGGAACATTTTTCCATTTCTTTGTGTCTTCCTCAATTTCTTTCATGAGTACTTTATAGTTTTCTGAGTATAGATTCTGTGTCTCTTTGGTTAGGTTTATTCCTAGGTATCTTATGGTTTTGGATGCAATTGGAAATGGGATTGACTCCTTAATATCTCTTTCTACTGTCTTGCTGTTGGTGTAGAGAAATGCAACAGATTTCTGTGCATTGATTTTATATCCTGGCACTTTACTGAATTCCTGTATAAGTTCTAGCAGTTTTGGAGTGGAGTCTTTTGGATTTTCCACATATAGTATCATATCATCTGCGAAGAGTGATAATTTGACTTCTTCTTTGCTGATTTGGATGCCTTTCATTTCCTTTTGCTGTCTGATTGCAGAGGCAGACTGTGCATTTATTCCAGAGCGGCCTACAAAATTGGTGTGGGCCCAGGGGCTATGCAAGTTCCTACTTATCTGGAGGATTTTGGCAACTGAGACGGGCAGATTTTCCTCGGGAGATCAGGCCCTGTGATGCGGTGTGGTTCTTGTGGCCCCGTCCTGGAGGCATGTGGGTGAGGGCTTTGGAATGGGAGTCTTCTTACCAAAGCGCGGGTAAGGGGTAAGGGCGAGTTGAGGGCAGGTCACCACTGCAGGCCCTGAGGTCAGTTTTACGGGATTTGAAATTCGTGCAGCTGAGAGGCAGTAGCACAGACTTTTCTGGCTGAATTGTGTGTCTAGAATGGCCATAGAATGGAAGGGTGGCCTCATGGGTCCATGGGAGATCCTTCCTATCTGGGGATTCTACTTGTCTTCCATGGGGCCTTTTTGAAGGGCGTCTCACACTGAGGAAAACAATGCCTGTTTCTGCCCAGCTGCCCCACCTGAGTGAGCGTGGTCTCTCGACCCATGCAACGGGCACCCATTCGTGAGTGTTGGACAGCCATCTCAACATCCAGTTTTCGTGCTTGTTGAAGCCAGCGTACACTTTGGGCTTTAGGTTCCCCCCTGGACAGGAATTTGAGGTACATTCTGGGGTTATGACCTTAATACCCAGATTGGCTGAGATGATGTACTCGGTCCAAAGCAGTTCCCAACTGCAGGATATGGGGCCCTCTACCTGGGTGGCTGACAGGAGGTCTGGGCTCAGGCTGTGTCACACAGATCATTGCTGCACAGGGCGGACCATGACATGGGAGTGCCAATGAGGACCGTGAAGGTGGATCCTCACGTAGGGTTTCAGTGCAAACGCATAGGACACTTCATCTTTTTGGTGGGCAGGCAGAAGTCTGTGTCGTGGCTCCAGAATTCCCATACGGAGGTCTTGCACGTGAGGAGTGTGAGGATGGAAGTCTGAAAACACTAGCTCCAGTTAAGTTCAGTGCCGAGCGAATGGCTGTTCCAATGGGCAATGACTGTTTAGAGATCTCCAGCATCTGAGAAAGGACGAGTGTCAGGTATCTGCTCATGCTGGAGTTTGTATGTATGATCCAACAAGTGGCACGGTGGCCTCAAGGATCCTTGGAGTTTTTCCCAAGCTGGAGGTTGTGAGCTGCTCCAAACTGCAAGGTGCGCTTCTGCGGGGCGAGGATGTCTGGTTCAAGGGCTTCAGGTTCGCCCATATCTTATGATTCAACAAGAGTGCTCTCTGAATGGATGCCTGAAGAGCCCTACTCGTGTTACCATTGCAGCTGAGGAGCCAAGCAGCCTTGATCCGAAGGCTCTGCTTCGAAATTCAAAGTGATCTTGATAGATGAGTCTCTCATTCTGATGGGTACCAATGCTGCTTGGTGTTCAGGGGGGCCTTAGAATGTGGCGATGGCTCTGGGGCCATGTAGGATTCTCCTACACTGAAGGTTGGACCGGTTTCCAAAGAGAAAGCTTTCTTTGTCGGTAAAGGATGGTTCTGTTGTATGGATCAGGGACCACAAGTTGGATCATAAGGTTTTTTTGCTTGTGTGTTTGATTGTTTGTTTTAAACGAGCTTCCAGGGACTCAGGCCTGAACACCTAAGCCAAAGATCCAATGAGGTCCTAGGGGCATGTCAGGTTCAATATTCAGACTCAGGGACCTTGACCTGCCTGCCTTCCTGCACGTATGTGCTGAGGATGTGTCAGACTGTGCATTTTTACCAGAGCGCCCTCCGAATTTGGTGTGGGCTCAGGGTCTTGCAGGTTTCTCTTTATCTGGAGGATTTGGGCCACTGAGACAGGCAGATTTTGCTCGGGAGAGAAGGCCCAGTCATGCGGTGTGATTCTGGAGGCCCTATCGTGGATGCATGTGGGTCAGGGCTTTGAGACTGAAGTCTTCATCCCCATACTCGTGAAAGGGTTAGGGGCGAGTTGATGACAGGCCACATCTGCAGACCCTGAGGTCAGCTCCTTGAGATTTGAAATTCGTGCAGCTGGGAGGCAGTAGTGCAGGCTTTTCTGTCTGGATTGTGTGTCCAGGATGGACACAGATTGGACTGGTTGCCCGATGGATCCATGGGAGATCCTTCCTGTTTGGGGATTCTACCCGGCTCCCAAGAGTTTGGTGTCTTTCTGGGGGAAGGGAAGAGTGCTGTTATCCGTCTCAGGAGTCCTGGCGAAATAGGGATTCCAAAGAAGGGTTCTGGGTCCAGTCGCCGGGATAACCACAGCGAGGATTAGGATTTGGGCTATGGGCATGTGAAGCCCACACTGTGGGCTCATGAGGGGGCTTTTTTGAAAGGGTTCTCACGCTGAGGTTCACAATGCCTGTTTCTTCCCAGATGCCCCTCCTGAGTGGACGTGGTCTAATGTGTCATGCAGCTGGCTCCCATTGAGGGTTGGACAACCATGTCAACATCCAGTTATCCTGCTTGGTGAAGAAGGCGTACTCTTTTGTGCTTTCCGTTGCCCACTGGACAGGAATTTGAGCTAAGTTCTGGGGACAGGACCTAACTACCAATGTTGGTTGAGATGATGGCCTGGGGCCATATCACTTCCCACCTGCAGGATATAGGGCCTGCTCTCTGGGTGGCTGACAGGATGTCGGGGCTCAGACTCTGTCGCCCAGATCATTAGTGCCCAGGGTGGCCCATGTTATTGGGGTGCCAATGAGGGCCGTGCAGGTGGATCCTCACGTGGGGTTTCAGGGCAAACCCATAGGGAACGTGGTCTTTCTGGTGGGCAGGCAGAAGGCTCTGTTGTGGTTCCAGAATTCCCAATATGGAGGGTTTGCAGGTGAGGAGTGTGAGGACGGAATTCTCAAAACACTACATCCGGTTAAGTTCAGTGCCCAATTCATGGCAGTTCCAATGTGCAGTGGCTGTTTCGAGATCTCCAACACCTGAGAAAGGATGAGTGTCAGATGTCTGCTCATGCTGGAGTTTGTATGCATGATCCAACAAATGGCGGGGTGGCCTCAAGAATCCTTGGGGGCTTCCCAAGCTGGAGCTTGTGAGCTGCTCCAAACAGCAAGGTGCCTTTCTGTGAGACAAGGGAAGTCCGTTTAGAGCGCTCCAGGTTCGCCCATATGGAAAGATTCACGTCAGTGCTCTCTGAATGGATTCCTGAAGAACCCTACCCCCATTACCATTGCAGCTGAGGAACAGGGAAGACTTGATCTGAAGGCTCTGGTTCGACGTTTCAAGTGATCAGGGTAGACGGAGTTTTTCATTCGGATAGGTCACAATGGTTCTTAGTATCCAGGGAGACCTTAGAATGTGGCAGTGGATCTGGGGCCATGCAGGATTCTCCTACACTGAGGCTTGGACCCAGTTCCCAAGAGCCAGGTTTCCTTGTCAGGACAGGAGGATTTATGTTGTAGGGCTCAAGGACCACATGTTTGACCATAAGTAGGTTTTCCAGAAGAGGAATTCTGGAAATACAGGCCTGCAAACCTAAGCCAGGGATCCAATGAGGTCCATTGACCTGCGTGTCTTCCTATATATATGTGCTGAAGATGTGTCAGACTGTGCATTTATTCCAGAGCGGCCTACGAAATTGGTGTGGGCTCAGGGGCCTTGCAAGTTCCTACTTATCTGGAGGATTTTGGCAACTGAGACGGGCAGAATTTCCTCGGGGGATCAGGCCCTGTGATGCGGTGTGGTTCTTGTGGCCCCGTCCTGGAGCCATGTGGGTGAGGGCTTTGGGATGGGAGTCTTCTTACCAAAGCTCGGGTAAGGGGTAAGGGCGAGTTGAGGGCAGGTGACAACTGCAGGCCCTGAGGTCAGTTTTGCGGGATTTGAAATTCGTGCAGCTGGTAGGCAGTAGCACAGACTTTTCTGGCTGAATTGTGTGTCCAGAATGGCCATGGAATGGAAGGGTGGCCTCATGGGTCCATGGGAGATCCTTCCTGTCTGGGGATTCTACCCGTCTCCCATGGGGCCTTTTTGAAGGGCGTCTCACACTGAGGAAACAATGCCTGTTTCTGCCCAGCTGCCCCACCTGAGTGAGCGTGGTCTCTCGACCCATGCAACGGGCTCCCACTCTGAGTGCTGGACAGCCATCTCAACACCCGTTTTCGTGCTTGTTGAATGCAGCGTACTCTTTTGGGCTTTAGGTTCCCCCCTGGACAGGTATTTGCGCTACATTCTGGGGTTATGACCTTAATACCCAGCATGGTTGAGATGATGTACTCGGTCCAAAGCAGTTCCCACCTGCAGGATATGGGGCCCTCTACCTGCGTGGCTGACAGGAGGTCTAGGCTCAGGCTGTGTCACACAGATCATTGCTGCACAGGGCGGACCATGACATGGGAGTGCCAATGAGGGCCGTGAAGGTGGATCCTCACGTAGGGTTTCAGTGCAAACGCTTAGGACACTTCATGTTTTTGGTGGGCAGGCAGAAGGCTGTGTCGTGGCTCCAGAATTCCGATTATGGAGGTCTTGCACGTGAGGAATGTGAGGATGGAAGTCTGAAAACACTACCTCCAGTTAAGTTCAGTGCCGAGCGAATGGCTGTTCCAATGGGCAATGGCTGTTTGGAGATCTCCAGCATCTGAGAGAGGACGAGTGTCAGATATCTGCTCACGCTGGAGTTTGTATGTATGATCCAACAAATGGCACGGTGGCCTCAAGGATCCTTGGAGTTTTTCTCAAGCTGGAGGTTGTGAGTTGCTCCAAACAGCAAAGTGCGCTTCTGCGGGGCGAGGATATCTGGTTAGTGGGCTTCAGGTTCACCCATATTTAATGATTCAACAACAGTGCTCTCTGAATGGATGCCTGAAGAGCCCTACTCGTGTTACCATTGCAGCTGAGGAGCCAAGAAGCCTTGATCCGAAGGCTCTGGATCGAAATTCCAAGTGATCTGGGTAGATGAGGCTCTCATTCTGATGGGTACCAATGCTACTTGGTGTCCAGGGGGACCTTAGAATGTGGCGATGGCTCTGGGGCCATGCAGGATTCTCCTACACTGAAGGTTGGACCGGGTTCCCAAGAGAAAGCTTTGTTGTCGGTAAAGGAGGGTTCTGTTTTATGGATCAGGGACCACAAGTTGGATCATAAGGCTTTTTTTTTTCTTTGTTTGTTTGTTTGTTTGTTTGTTTGTTTTAAACGAGCTTCCAGGGACTCAGACCTGAACACCTAAGCCAAGGATCCAATGAGGTCCTAGGGGCATGTCAGGTTCAATATTCAGACTCAGGGACCTTGACCTGCCTGCCTTCCGGCACGTATGTGCTGAGGATGTGTCAGACTGTGCATATTTTCCAGAGCGCCCTCTGAATTTGGTGTGGGCTCAGGGTCTTGCAGGTTTCTCCTTATCTGGAGGATTTGGGCCACTGAGACAGGCAGATTTTGCTCGGGAGAGAAGGCCCAGTCATGCGGTGTGATTCTGGAGGCCCTATCGTGGAGGCATGTGGGTCAGGGCTTTGAGACTGAAGTATTCATCCCCATACTCGGGAAATGGTTAGGGGCGAGTTGATGACAGGCCACAACTGCAGACCCTGAGGTCAGCTCCTCGGGATTTGAAATTCGTGCAGCTGGGAGGCAGTAGTGCAGGCTTTTCTGTCTGGACTGTGTGTCCCGATGGACACAGATTGGACTGGTGTCCCGATGGATATATGGGATATCCTTCCTGTTTGGGGATTCTACCCGGCTCCCAAGAGTTTGGTGTCTTACTGGGGGAAGGGAAGAGTGCTGTTATACATCTCAGGAGTCCTGGCGAAATAGGGATTCCAGAGAAGGGTTCTGGGTCCAGTCGCCGGGATAACCACAGTGAGGATTAGGATTTGGGCTATGGGCTTGTGAAGCCCACACTGTGGGCTCATGAGGGGGCTTTTTTGAAAGGGGTCTCACGCTGAGGGTCACAATGCCTGTGTCTTCGCGATGCCCCTCCTGAGTTGACGTGGTCTCAGGAGTCATGCTACTAGCTCCCACTGAGGGTTGGACAACCATGTCAACATCCAGTTATACTGCTTCGTGAAGGAGGCGTACTCTTTTGTGCTTTCCGTTGCCCACTGGACAGGAATTTGAGCTAAGTTCTGGGGACAGGTCCTGACTACCAATGTTGGTTGAGATGATGGCCTGGGGCCATATCACTTCCCACCTGCAGGATATAGGGCCTGCTCTCTGGGTGGCTGACAGGATGTCGGGGCTCAGACTGTGTCGCCCAGATCATTAGTGCCAGGGTGGCCAATGATATTGGGGTGCCAATGAGGTCCGTGCAGGTGGATCCTCACGTGGGGTTTCAGGGCAAACCCATAGGGAACTTGGTCTTTCTGGTGGGCAGGCAGAAGGCTCTGTTGTGGTTCCAGAATTCCCAATATGGAGGGTTTGCAGGTGAGGAGTGTGAGGACGGAATTCTCAAATCACTACATCCGGTTAAGTTCAGTGCCCAGTTCATGGCAGTTCCAATGTGCAGTGGCTGTTTCGAGATCTCCAACACCTGAGAAAGGATGACTGTCAGATGTCTGCTCATGCTGAGGTTTGTATGCATGATCCAACAAATGGCGGGGTGGCCTCAAGAATCCTTGGGGGCTTCCCAAGCTGGATCTTGAGAGCTGCTCCAAACGGCAAGGTGCCTTTCTGTGAGACAAGGGAAGTCCGTTTAGAGCGCTCCAGGTTTGCACATATGGAAAGATTCACGTCAGTGCTCTCTGAATAGATGCCTGAAGAGCCCTACCCCCATTACCATTGCAGCTGAGGAACAGGGAAGACTTGATCTAAAGGCTCTGGTTCGACGTTTCAAGTGATCTGGGTTACGGAGTTTTTCATTCGGATAGGTCACAATGGTTCTTAGTATCCAGGGAGACCTTAGAATGTGGCAGTGGATCTGGGGCCATGCAGGATTCTCCTACACTGAGGCTTGGACCCAGTTCGCAAGAGCCAGGTTTCCTTGTCAGGACAGGAGGATTTCTGTTGTAGGGCTCAGGGACCACATGTTTGACCATATGTAGGTTTTCCAGAATAGGCCTTCTAGGGATACAGGCTTGCACACCTAAGCCAGGGATCCAATGAGGTCCATTGACCTGCGTGTCTTCCTGGATATATGTGCTGAAGATGTGTCAGACTGTGCATTTATTCCAGAGAGGCCTACGAATTTGGTGTGGGCTCTGGGGCCTTACAAGTTCCTATTTATCTGTTGGATTTTGGCAACTGGGACGGGCAGATTTTCCTCGGGAGATCAGGCCCTGTGATGCGGTGTGGTTCTTGTGGCCCCATCCTGGAGGCTTGTGGGTGAGGGCTTTTGGATGGACGTCCTCTTACCAAGCTCGGGTAAGGGGTAAGGGCAAGATGAGGGCACGTCACTACTGCAGGACCTGAGGTCAGTTTTTCGGGATTTGAAATTCGTGCAGCTGGGAGGCAATAGCACAGACTTTTCTGGCTGAATTGTGTGTCTAGAATGGCCATAGAATGGAAGGGTGGCCTCATGGGTCCATGGGAGATCCTTCCTGTCCTGGGATTATACCCGTCTCCCCTGGGGCCTTTTTGAAGGGCGTCTCACACTGAAGGAAACAATGACTGTTTCTGACCAGCTGCCCCACCTGAGTGAGCGTGGTCTCTCGACCCATGCAACGGGCTCCCACTCTGAGTGTTGGATAGCCATCTCAACATCCAGTTTTCGTGCTTGTTGAAGGCAGCGTACTCTTTTGGGCTTTAGGTTCCCCCCTGGACAGGAACTTGAGGTACATTCTGGGGTTATGACCTTAATACCCAGCTTGGTTGAGATGATGTACTCGGTCCAAAGCAGTTCCCACCTGCAGGATATGGGGCCCTCTACCTGCGTGGCTGACAGGAGGTCTGGGCTCAGGCTGTGTCACACAGATCATTGCTGCACAAGGCGGACCATGACATGGGAGTGCCAATGAGGGCCGTGAAGGTGGATGCTCACGTAGGGTTTCAGTGCAAACGCATAGGACACTTCATCTATTTGGTGGGCAGGCAGAAGGCTGTGTCGTGGCTCCAGAATTCCGATTATGGAGGTCTTGCACGTGAGGAGTGTGAGGATGGAAGTCTGAAAACACTAGCTCCAGTTAAGTTCAGTGCCGAGCGAATGGCTGTTCCAATGGGCAATGGCTGTTTCGAGATCTCCAGCATCTGAGAAAGGACGAGTGTCAGATATCTGCTCACGCTGGAGTTTGTATGTATCATCCAACAAGTGGCACGGTGGCCTCAAGGATCCTTGGAGTTTTTCCCAAGCTGGAGGTTGTGAGCTGCTCCAAACTGCAAGGTGCGCTTCTGCGGGGCGAGGATGTCTGGTTAGAATGCTTCAGGTTCGCCCATATCTAATGATTCAACAAGAGTGCTCTCTGAATGGATGCCTGAAGAGCTCTACTCGTGTTACCATTGCAGCTGAGGAGCCAAGCAGGCTTGAGTCGAAAGCTCTGGTTCGAAATTCCAAGTGATCTGGGTAGACGAGGTTCTCATTCTGATGGGTCCCTATGCTCCTTGGTGTCCAGGGGGACCTTGGAATGTGGCGATGGCTCTGGAGCCATGAAGGATTCTTCTAACTGAAGGTTGGAGCGGCTTCCCAAGAGAAAGGTTTCTATCTCGGTAAAGGAGGGGTTCTCTTGTATGGATCAGGGACCACAAGTTGGATCATAATGATTTGTTGTTTGTTTGTTGGTTTTTTTTTTTTAAATGGGCTTCCAGGCACTCAGTCCTGAACACCTAAGCCAATGATCCAATGAGGTCCTAGGGGCATGTGAGGTTCAATATTCAGACTCGGGACCATGACCTGCGTGTCTTCCTGGACATATGTGCTGAGGATGTGTCAGACTGTGCATTTTTCCAGAGAGGACTCCGAAATTGGTGTGGGCTCAGGGTCTTACAGGTTTCTCTTTATCTGGAGGATTTGGGTAACTGAGACAGGCAGATTTTCCTCGGGAGACAAGGCCCAGTGATGCGGTGTGATTCTGGAGGCCCTATCCTGGATGCATGTGTGTCAGGGCTTTGAGACAGAAGTCTTCAGACCCAAACTCGGGTAAGGGTTAGGGGCGAGGTGATGGCAGGCCACATCTGCAGACCCTGAGATCAGCTCCACGGGATTTGAAATTCGTGCAGCTGGGAGGCAGTAGCACAGGCTTTTCTGTCTGGATTGTGTGCCTAGGATGGACACAGATTTGACGGGTGTCCCCATGGATCCATGGGAGATCCTTCCTGTTTGGGGATTCACCCGGGTCCCAAGAGTTTGGTGTCTTTATGGGGGAAGG
The DNA here is from genome assembly GCF_964662115.1 of Mustela nivalis. NCBI lineage: Eukaryota > Metazoa > Chordata > Mammalia > Carnivora > Mustelidae > Mustela > Mustela nivalis. The sequence goes on along the minus strand of NW_028136443.1, from coordinate 1,364,045 downwards.
GAAGAGTGCTGTTATCCATCGTAGGAGTCCTGGCGAATCAGGGATTGCAGAGACGGGTTCTGTGTCCGGTCGCCGGGATAACGACAACAAGGATTAGGTTTGGGCTATGGGCAAGTGAAGCCCAAACTGTGGTCTCAGGAGGGAGCTTTTTTGAAAGGGGTCTCACGATAACCTCCACAATGCATGATTCTTCCCAGATGCCCCTCCTGAGTGGAGGTGGTCTCATGTGTCATGCAGCTGGCTCCCACTCTGAGGGTTGGACAACCATGTTAACATCCAGTTATCCTGCTTGGTGAAGGAGGCGTACTCTTTTGTCCTTTCCGTTGCCCACTGGACAGGAATTTGAGCTATGTTCTGGGGACAGTTCCTGACTACCTATGTTGGTTGAGATGATAGCCTCGGGCAAAATCAGTTCCAACCTGCAGAATATGGGGTCCGATCTCTGGGTGGCTGAAATGATGTTGGGTCTCAGACTGTGTCACCCAGATCATTAGTGCACAGGGTTGCCCATGATATTGGGGATCCAATGAGGGCCGTGCAGGTAGATCCTCACGTGGCGTTTCATGGCAAACCCTTAGGGAACTTGGTATTTCTGGTGGGCAGGCAAAAGGCTGTGTTGTGCTTCCAGAATTCCCAATACGGAGGATTTGCAGTTGAGGAGTGTGAGGACGGAATTCTCAAAACACTACATCCGGTTAAGTTCAGTGCCCAATTCAGGGCAGTTCCAATGTGCAGTGTCTGTTTCGAGATCTCCAAAACCTGAGAAATGAAGAGTGTCAGTTGTCTGCTCATGCTGGAGTTTGTATGCAAGATCCAGCAAATGGTGGGGTGGCCTCAAGAATCCTTGGGGATTTCGCAAGCTTTGAATGTGAGCTGCTCCAAAAGGCAAGGTGCCTTTCTGTGTGACAAGAAAAGACATTTTAGAGGGCTCCAGGTTCGCCCATATAGAAAGATTCACGTCAGTGCTCTCTGAATGGATGCCTGAAGAGCACTACTCCCATTACCATTACAGCAGCGGAACATGGCAGACTTGATCTGAAGGCTCTGGTTCGAAGTTTCAAGTGATCTGGGTAGAAGGAGTTTTTCATTCTGATAGGTTACAATGCTTCTTAGAGTCCAGGGAGACTTTAGAATATGGGGGTGGATCTGGGGCCATGCAGGATTCTCCTACACTGAGGCTTGGACCCAGTTCCCAAGAGCCAGGTTTCCTTCTGAGGACTGGAGGGTTTCTGTTGTAGGGCTCAGGGACCACATGTTTGACCATATGTTGGTTTTCCAGAATAGGCCTTCTGGGGATACAGGCCTGCAAACCTAAGCCAGGGATCCAATGAGGTCCATTGACTTGCGTGTCTTCCTGGATATGTGCTGAAGATGTTTCACACTGTGCATTAATTCCAGACCGGCCTACGAAATTGGTGTGGGCTCAGGGGCCTTGCAAGTTCCTCATTATCTGGAAGGTTTGGGCAACTGAGACGGGCAGATTATCCTCGGGAGATCAGGCCCTGTGATGCCTTGTGGTTCTTGTGGCCCCGTCTTGGAGGCATGTGGGTGAGGGCTTTGGGATGGGTGTCTTCTAACCAAAGCTCAGGTAAAGGTTAAGGGCGGGTTGATGGCAGGTCACCACTGCAGGCCCTGAGGTCAGTTTTTCGGGATTTGAAATTCGTGAAGCTGGGAGGCAGTAGCACAGAATTTTCTGTCTGAATTGTGTGTCTAGTTTGGCCATAGAATGGAAGGGTGGCGTCATGGGTCCATGGGAGATCCTTCCTGTCTGGGTATTTTACCCGTCTCTCATGGGCCGTTTTTGAAAGGGGTCTCACGCTGAGGGTAACAATGCCTATTCTGCCCAGCTGCCCCACCTGAGTGGGCCTTGACTCTCACGCCATGCAAATGGCTCCCACTCTAAGTGTTGGACAGCCATCTCAACATCCAGTTTTCGTGCTTGGTGAAGGAGGCGTACTCTTTGGTGTTTTATATTCCCCACTGGACAGGAATTTGAGCTGCATTCTGGCGATATGACCTTAATACCCAGCTTGGTTGAGATGATGTACTCGGTCCAAAGCAGTTCCCACCTGTAGGATATGGGGCTCTCTACCTGGGTGGCTGACAGGAGGTCGGGGCTCATGCTATTTCACACAGATCATTACTGCACAGGGCGGCCCAAGACATGGGAGTGCCAATGAGGGCCATGCAGGTGGATACTCACGTGGGGTTTCAGTGCAAACGCATAGGACACTTCATCTTTCTGGTGGGCAGGCAGAAGGCTGTGTCGTGGCTCCAGAATTCCCAATATGGAGGGCTTGCAGGTGAGGAGTGTGAGGATGGAAGTCTGAAAACACTAGCTCCAGTCAATTTCAGTGCCGTGCGAATGGCAGTTCCAATGTGCAACGGCTGTTTCGAGATCTCCAGCACCTAAGAAAGAACGAGTGTCAGATACCTGCTCACGCTGGAGTTTGTATGCATGATCCAACAAGTGGCAGTGTGGCCTCAAGAATCCTTGGAGTTTTTCCCAAGCTGGAGATTGTGAGCTGCTCCAAACAGCAAGGTGCGCTTCTGCGGGGCGAGGAAGTCTGGTTAGAGGGCTCTAGCTTCAACCATATGTAATGATTCGACAACAGTGCTCTCTGAATGGATACCTGAAGAGCCCTACTCGTGTTACCATTGCAGCTGAGGAGGCATGCAGGCTTGATCCGAAGGCTCTGGTTTGAAATTCCAAGTGATCTGGGTAGACGAGGTTCTCATTCTGATGGGTCCCAATGCTGCTTGGTGTCCAGGGTGACCTTGGAATGTGGCGATGGCTCTGGCGCCATGAAGGATTCTTCTAACTGAAGGTTGGACCGGCTTCCCAAGAGAAAGGTTTCTATCTCGGTAAAGGAGGGGTTCTGTTGTATGGATCAGGGACCACAAGCTGGATCATAATGTTTTGTTGTTTGTTTGTTGGTTTGTTTTTGTTTTGTTTTGTTTTTTTTTTTTTAAATGGGCTTCCAGGCACTCAGTCCTGAACACCTAAGCCAAGGATCCAATGAGGTCCTAAGGGCATGTCAGGTTCAATATTCAGACTCAGGGACCATGACCTGCGTGTCTTCCTGGATGTATGTACTGAGGATTTTTCAGACTGTGCATTTCTTCCAGAGCGGCCTCCGAAATTGGTGTGGGCTCAGGGTCTTGCAGGTTTCTCCTATCTGGAGGAATTTGGGCAACTGAGTCGGGCAGATTTTCCTCGGGAGACCAGGCCCAGTGAGGCGGTGAAATTCTGGAGCCCCTATCCTGGATGCATGTGGGTCATGGCTTTGAGACAGAAGTCTTCAGACCCAAACTCGGGTAAGGGTTAGGGGCGAGGTGATGGCAGGCCACATCTGCAGACCCTGAGATCAGCTCCAAGGGATTTGAAATTCGTGCAGCTGGGAGGCAGTTGCACAGGCTTTTCTGTGTGGATTGTGTGCCTAGGATGGACACAGATTGGATGGGTGGCCCCATGGATCCATGGGAGATCCTTCCTGTTTGGGGATTCTACCCGGCTCCCAAGAGTTTGGTGTCTATCTGGGCGAAGGGAAGAGTGCTGTTCTCCGTCTCAGGAGTACGGGCGAATCAGGGATTTCAGAGACGTGTTCTGGGTCAGGTCGCCAGGATACCCACAGCAAGGATTAGGATTTGGGCTATGGGCATGTAGAGCCCACACTGTGGCCTCATGAAGGGGCTTTTTTGAAAGGGGTCTCACGCTGAGGTCACAATGCCTGTTTCTTCCCAGATGCCCCTCCTGAGTGGACGTGGTCTCATGTGTCTTGCAGCTGGCTCCCAATCTGAGGGTTGGACAACCATCTCAACATCCAGTTATCCTTCTTGGTGAAAGAGGCATACTCTTTTTTGCTATCCGTTTCCCACAGGACAGGAATTGGAGCTAAGTTCTGGGGACAGGACCTGACTACCTATGTTGGTTGAGATGATAGCCTCGGGCCAAATCAGTTCCCACCTGCAGGATATGGGGTGCAATTTCTGGGTGGCTGACAGGATGTCGGGGCTCAGACTGTGTCACCCAGATCATTAGTGCACAGGGTGGCCTATGATATTGGGGTGCTAATGAGGGCAGTGCAGGTCGATCCTCACGTGGGGTTTCAAGGCAAACCCATAGGGAACTTGGTCTTTCTGGTGGGCAGGCAGAAGGCTGTGTTGTGGTTCCAGAATTCCCAATATGGAGGGTTTGTAGGTGAGGAGGGTGAGGACGGAATTCTCAAAACACTACTTCCGATTAAGTTCAGGGCCCAATGCATGGCAGTTCATATGTGCAGTGGCTGTTTCGAATCTCCAACACCTGAGAAAGGACGAGTGTCAGATGTCTGCTCATGCTGGAGTTGTATGCATGATCTAACAAATGGCGGGGTGGCGTCAAGAATTTTTGGGGGCTTTCCCAAGCTGGAGTTTGTGAGCTGCTCCAAAAGGCAAGGTGCCTTTCTGTGAGACAAGGGAAGTCCTTTTAGAGGGCTCCAGGTTCGCCCATATGGAAAGATTCATGTCAGTGCTCTCTGAATGGATGCCTCTAGAGCCCTACCCCAATACCATTGCAGCTGCCGAACAGAGAAGATTTGATCTGAAGGCTCTGGTTCGACATTTCAAGTGATCTGGGTAGACGGAGTTTTTCATTCTGATAGGTCACAATGCTGCTTAGTGTCCAGGGAGACCTTGCATGGGGCAGTGGTTCTGGGGCCATGCAGGATTCTTCTACTCTGAAACTTGGACCCAGTTCCCAACAGGCAGGGTTCTTTCTGAGGACAAGCTGGTTTCTGTTGTAGGGCTCAGGGACCACATGTTTGACCATATTTTGGTTTTCCAGAATAGGCCTCCTGGGGATATAGGCCCGCAAATCTAAGCCAGGGATCCAATGAGGTCAATTGACTTGCGTGTCTTCCTGGATTTATGTGCTGAAGATGTGTCAGACTGTGCATTAATTCCAGAGCGGCCTACGAAATTGGTGTGGGCTCAGGGGCCTTGCAAGTTACTCATAATCTGGAAGGTTTGGGCAACTGAGACGGGCAGATTATCCTCGGGAGATCAGGCCCTGTGATGCGGTGCGGTTCTTGTGGCCCCGTCCTGGAGGCATGTGGGCGAGGGCTTTGAATTGGGTGTCTTCTAACCAAAGCTCGGGTAAAGGTTAAGGGCGGGATGATGGCAGGTCACCACTGCAGGCCCTGAGGTCAGTTTTTGGGAATTTGAAATTCGAGAAGCTGGGAGGCAGTAGCACAGACTTTTCTGTCTGAATTGTGTGTCTAGATGGCCATAGAATGGAAGGGGGTCCTCATGGGTCCATGGGAGATCCTCCTGTCTGGATATTCTACCTGTCTCCCATAGAACGTTTTTGAAAGGGGTCTCACGCTGAGGGTAACAATGCCTGTTTCTGCCCAGCTGCCGCATCTGAGTGGGCGTTGTCTCTCGCGCCATGCAACTGGCTCCCACTCTGAGTGTTGGACAGCCTTCTCATCATCCAGTTTTCGTGCTTGGTGAAGGAGGCGTACTCTTTTCTATTTTAGGTTCCCCACTGGACAGGAATTTGAGCTGCATTCTGGCGATATGAACTTAATACCCAGCTTGGTTGAGATGATGTCCTCGGTCCAAAGCAGTTCCCACCTGCAGAATATGGGGCTCTCTACCTGGGTGGCTAACAGGAGGTCGGGGCTCATGCTGTTTCTCACAGATCATTACTGCACAGGGCGGACCATGACATGGGAGGGCCAATGAGGGCCGTGCATGTGGATCCTCACGTGGGGTTTCAGTGCAAACGCATAGGACACTTCATCTTTCTGGTGGGCAGGCAGAAGGCTGTGTCATGGCTCCAGAATTCCCAATATGGAGGGCTTGCAGGTGAGGAGTGTGAGGATGGAAGTCTGAAAACACTAGCTCCAGTCAATTTCAGTGCCGAGCGAATGGCAGTTTTAATGTGCAAGGGCTGTTTCGAGATCTCCAGTACCTAAGAAAGGACGAGTGTCAGATATCTGCTCACGCTGGAGTTTGTATGCATGATCCAACAAGTGGCAAGGGGGCCTCAAGAATCCTTGGAGTTTTTCCCAATCTGGAGGTTGTGAGCTGCTCCAAACAGCAAAGTGCGCTTCTGCGGGGCGAGGAAGTCTGGTTAGAGAGCTCAGGTTTACCCATATGTAATGATTCGAGAACATTGCTCTCTGAATGGATACCTGAAGAGCCCTACTCGTGTTACCATTGCAGCTGAGGAGGCATGCAGGCTTGATCCGAAGGCTCTGGTTTGAAATTCCAAGTGATCTGGGTAGACGAGGTTCTCATTCTGATGGGTCCCAATGCTGCTTGGTGTCCAGGGGGACCTTGGAATGTGGCGATGGCTCTGGGGCCATGAAGGATTCTTCTAACTGAAGGTTGGACCGGCTTCACAAGAGAAATGTTTCTATCTCGGTAAAGGAGTGGTTCTCTTGTATGGATCAGTGACCACAAGTTGGATCATAATGTTTTGTTGATTGTTTGTTGGTTTGTTTTTTTTTTTTTTAAATGGGCTTCCAGGCACTCAGTCCTGAACACCTAAGCCAAGGATCCAATGAGGCATAGGGGCATGTCAGGTTCAATATTCAGACTCAGGGACCATGACTTTTGTGTCTTCCTGGACGTATGTGCTGAGGATATGTCAGACTGTGCATTTTTTCCAGAGCAGCATCCGAAATTCGTGTGAGCTCAGGGTCCTGCAGGTTTCTCCTATCTGAAGGATTTGGGCAACTGAGACACGCTGATTTTCCTCGGGAGACCAGGCTCAGTGATGCGGTGAGATTCTGGAGCCCCTATCCTGGAGGCATGTGGGTCATGGCTTTGAGACAGTAGTCTTCAGACCCAAACTCGGGTAAGGGTTAGGGGCGAGGTGATGGCAGGCCACATCTGCAGACCCTGAGGTCACCTCCTCTGGATTTGAAATTCGTGCAGCTGGGAGGCAGTAGCACAGGCTTTTCTGTCTGGATTGTGTGCCTAGGATGGACACAGATTGGACGGGTGGCCCCATGGATCCATGGGAGATCCTTCCTGTTTGGGGATTCTACCTGGCTCCCAAGAGTTTGGTGTCTTTCTGGGAGAAGGAAAGAGTGCTGTTCTACATCTCAGGAGTCCAGGCGAATCAGGGATTGCAGAGACGGGTTCTGTGTCCGGTCGCCGGGATAACCACAGCAAGGATTAGGATTTGGGCTATGGGCATGTGCAGCCCAAACTGTGGGCTCAGGAGGGGGCTTTTTTGAAAGGGGTCTCACGATGAGGGTCACAATGCCTGTTTCTTCCCAGATGCCCCTCCTGAGTGGACGTGGTCTCATGTGTCATGAAGGTGGCTCCCACTCTGTGGATTGGACAATCATCTCAACATCCAGTTAGCCTTCTTGGTGAGGAGGCGTACTCTTTTTTGCTTTCCATTGCCCACTGGACAGGAATTGGAGCTAAGTTCTGGGGACAGGACCTGACTACCTATGTTGGTTGAGATGATAGCCTCGGGCCAAATCAGTTCCCACCTGAGGGTATGGGGCCCAATCTCTGGGTGGCTGACAGGATGTCGGGGATAAGACTGTGTCACCCAGATCATTAGTGCACAGGGTGGCCAATGATTATGGGCTGCCAGTGAGGGCCATGCAGGTCAATCCTCACGTGGGGTTTCAGGGCAAACCCATAGGGAACTTGGTCTTTCTGGTGGGCAGGCAGAAGTCTGTGTTGAGGTTCCAGAATTCCCAGTATGGAGGGTTTGTACGTGAGGAGTGTGAGGACAGAATTCTCAAAACACATCTTCCGGTTAAGTTCAGTGCCCAATGCATGGCAGTTCCAATGTGCAGTGGCTGTTTCATGATCTCCAACCTGAGAAAGGATGAGTGTCAAGTGTCTGCTCATGCTGAGTTTGTATGCATGATCCATCCAATGGCGGGGTGGCCTCAAGAATCCTTGGGGGCTTTCCCAAGCTGGAGATTGTGAGCTGATCCAAAAGGCAAGGTGCCTTTCTGAGAGACAAGGGAAGTCCTTTTAGAGGGATCCAGGTTCGCCCATATGGAAAGATTCACGTCAGTGCTCTCTGAATGGATGCCTGAAGAACCCTACCCCCATTACCATTGCAGCTGAGGAACAGTGCAGACTTGATCTGAAGGCTCTGGTTCAACGATTCAAGTGATCTGGGTAGATGGAGTTTTTCATTCTGATAGGTCACAATGCTGCTTAGTATCCAGGGAGACCTTAGAATGGGGCAGTGGATCTGGGACCATGCAGGATTCTCCTACTCTGAGGCTTCGACCTAGTTACCAAGAGGCAGGTTTCCTTCAGAGGACAGGAGGGTTTCTTTTGTAGGGCTCAGGGACCACATGATTGACCATATGTTGGTTTTCCAGAATAGGCCTCCTGGGGATATAGGCCTGCAAACCTAAGCCAGGAATCCAATGAGGTCCATTGACCTGCGTGTCTTCCTGGATATATGTGCTGAAGATGTGTCAGACTGTGCATTTTTTCCAGAGCGGCTTACGAAATTGGTGTGGGCTCAAGGCCTTGCAAGTTCCTCAGTATCTGGAAGGTTTGGGCAAGTGAGATGGGCAGAATTTCCTCGGGAGATCAGGCCCTGTGATGCGGTGTGGTTCTTGTGGCCCCGTCCTAAGGCATGTGGGTGAGGGCTTTGGGATGGGTGTCTTCTAACCAAAGCTCGGGTAAAGGTTAAGGGAGGGATGATGGCAGGTCACCACTGCAGGCCCTGAGGTCAGTTTTTCGGGATTTGAAATTCGAGAAGCTGGGAGTCAGTAGCACAGACTTTTCTGTTGAATTGTGTGTCTAGATGGCCATAGAATGGAAGGGCGACTTCATGGGTCCATGGGAGATCCTTCCTGTCTGGGTATTCTACCTTTCTCCCATGAGGCGTTTTTGAAAGGGGTCTCACGCTGAGGGTAACAATGCCTGTTTCTGCCCAGCTGCCCCACCTGAGTGGGCGTTGTCTCTCGCGCCATGCAACTGGCTCCCACTCTGAGTGTTGGACAGCCTTCTCAACATCCAGTTTTCGCGCTTGGTGAAGGAGGCGTACTCTTTTGTCTTTCAGGTTCCCCACTGGACAGGAATTTGTGCTGCATTCTGGAGATATGACCTAAATACCCAGCTTGGTTGAGATGATGTCCTCGGTCCAAAGCAGTTCCCACCTGCAGGATATGGGGCTCTCTATTTGGGTGGCTGACAGGAGGTCATGGCTCATGCTATTTCACACTGATCATTAACGCACAGGGCGGCCCATGACATGGGTGTGCCAATGAGGGCCGTGCAGGTGGATACTCACGTGGGGTTTCAGTGCAAACGCATAGGACACTTCATCTTTCTGGTGGGCAGGCAGAAGGCTATGTGTGACTCCAGAATTCCCAATATGGAGGGCTCGCAGGTGAGGAGTGTGAGGATGGAAGTCTGAAAACACTAGCTCCAGTCAATTTCAGTGCCGAGCGAATGGCAGTTCCAATGTGCAACGGCTGTTTCGAGATCTCCAGCACCTAAGAAAGAACGAGTGTCAGATATTTGCTCACGCTGGAGTTTGTATGCATGATCCAACAAGTGGCAGGGGGGCCTCAAGAACCCTTGGAGTTTTTCCCAAGCTTGAGGTTGTAAGCTGCTCCAAACAGCAAGGTGCGCTTCTGCGGGGCAAGGAAGTCTGGTTAGAGGGCTCTAGCTTCACCCATATGTAATGATTCGACAACAGGGCTCTCTGAATGGATGCCTGAAGAGCCCTTCACGTGTTACCATTGCAGCTGAGGAGGCATGCAGGCTTGATCCGAAGGCTCTGGTTCGAAATTCCAAGTGATCTGGGTAGACGAGGTTCTCATTCTGATGGGTCCCAATGCTGCTTGGTGTCCAGGGGGACCTTGGAATGTGGCGATGGCTCTGGCGCCATGAAGGATTCTTCTAACTGAAGGTTGGACCGGCTTCCCAAGAGAAAGGTTTCTATCTCGGTAAAGGAGGGATTCTCTTTTATAGATCAGGGACCACAAGTTGGATCATAATGTTTTGTTGTTTTTTGTTGGTTTGTTTTTTGTTTTATTTTTTTTTAAATGGGCTTCCAGGCACTAAGTCCTGAACACCTAAGCCAAGGATCCAATGAGGCCTAAGGGCATATCAGGTTCAATATTCGGACTCAGGGACCATGACCTTCGTGTCTTCCTGGACGTATGTGCTGAGGATGTGTCAGACTGTGCATTTTTTCCAGAGCGGCCTCCGAAATTGGTGTGGGCTCAGGGTCTTGCAGGTTTCTCCTTATCTGGAGGATTTGGGCAACTGAGTCGGGCAGATTTTCTCGGGAGACCAGGCCCAGTGATGCGGTGAGATTCTGCAGCCCCTATCCTGGAGGCATGTGGGACAGGGCTTGAGACAGAAGTCTTCAGACCCAAACTCGGGTAAGGGTTAGGGGCGAGGTGATGGCAGGCCACATCTACAGACCCTGAGGTCAGCTCCTCGGGATTTGAAATTCGTGCAGCTAGGAGGCAGTGGCACAGTCTTTTCTGTCTGGATTGTGTGTCTAGGATGGACACAGATTGGACGGGTGGCCCCATGGATCCATGGGAGATCCTTCCTATTTGGGGATTGTACGCGGCTCCCAAGAGTTTGGTGTCCTTCTGGGGGAAGGGAAGAGTGCTGTTCTCCGTCTCAGGAATCCTGGCGAATCAGGGATTTAAGGGACGTGTTCTGAGTCCTGTCGCCGGGATAACCACAGCAAGGATTAGGATTTGGGCTATGGGCATGTATAGCCCACACTTTGGCCTCAGGAGGGGGATTTTTAAAAAGGGGTCTCAGCTGAGGCTTACAATGACTGTTTCTTCCCAGATGCCCCTCCTGAATGGACGTGGTCTCATGTATCATGCAGCTGGTTCACACTCTGAGGCTTGAACAACTATCTCAACATCCAGTTATCCTTCTTGGTGAAGGAGGCGTACTCTTTTTTGCTTTCCATTGCCCACTGGACAGGAATTGGAGCTACGTTCTGGGGACAGGACCTGACTACCTATGTTGGTTGAGATGATAGCCGCGGGCCAAATCAGTTCCCACCTTCAGGATATGGGGCCCGATCTCTGGTGGCTGACAGGATGTTGGGTCTCAGACTGTGTCACCCAGATCCTAGTGCACAGGGTGGCCTAGGATTTTGGGGTGCCAATGAGGGCCGTGCAGGTCGATCCTCACGTGGGGTTTCAGGGAAAACCCATAGGGAACTTGGTCTTTCGGGTGGGCAGGCAGAAGGCTGTGTTGTGGTTCCAGAATTCCCAATATGGAGGGTTTGCACGTTGGGAGTGTGAGGACGGAATTCTCAAAACACTACTTCCGGTTAAGTACAGTGTCCAATGCATGGCAGCTCCAATGTGCAGTGGCTGTTTCGAGATCTCCAACATCTGAGAAAGCACGAGTGTCAGATGTCTGCTCATGCTGGAGTTTGTATGCATGATCCAACAAATGGCGGGGTGGCCTCAAGAATTCTTGGGGGCTTTCCCAAGCTGGAGTTTGTGAGCTTCTCCAAAAGGCAAGGTGCCTTTCTGTGAGACAAGGGAAGTCCTTTTAGAGGGATCCAGGTTCGCCCATATGGAAAGATTCACGTCAGTGCTCTCTGAATGGATGCCTGAAGAACCCTACCCCCATTATCATTGCAGCTGAGGAACAGGGCAGAATTGATCTGAAGGCTGAGGTACGACGTTTCAAGTGATCTGGGTAGACGGAGTATTTCATTCTGATAGGTCACAATGCTGCTTAGTATCCAGGGAGACCTTAGAATGGGGCAGTGGATCTGGGACCATGCAGGATTCGCCTACTCTGAAGCTTGGACCCAGTTCCCAAGAAGCAGGTTTCCTTCTGAGGACAGGAGGTTTTCTGTTGTAGGGCTCAGAGACCACATGTAGGACCATATGCTCGTTTTCCAGAATAGGCCTTCTGTGATACAGGCCTGCAAACCTAAGCCAAGGATCCAATGAGGTCCATTGGCATGCGTGACTTCCTGGATATATGTGCTGAAGATGTGTCAGACTGTGCATTTATTCCAGAGCGGCCAACGAAATTGGTGTGGGCTCAGGGGCCTTGCAAGTTCCTCATTATCTGGAAGGTTTGGGCAGCTGAGACGGGCAGAATTTCCTCGGGAGATCAGGCCCTGTGATGCGGTGTGGTTCTTGTGGCCCCGTCCTAAGGCATGTTGGTGAGGGCTTTGGGATGGGTGTCTTCTAACCAAAGCTCGGGTAAAGGTTAAGGGCGGGATGATGGCAGGCCACTGAGGCCCTGAGGTCAGTTTTTCGGGATTTTAAATTCGTGCAGCTGGGAGGCAGTAGCACAGACTTTTCTGTCTGAATTGTGTGTCTAGATAGCCATAGAATGGAAGGGCGGCCTCATGGGTCCATGGGAGATCCTTCCTGTCTGGGTATTCTACCTGTCTCCCATGGGGCGTTCTGGAAAGTGGTCTCACGCTGAGGGTAACAATGCCTGTTTCTGCCCAGCTGCCCCACCTGAGTGGGCGTTGTCACTCACGCCTTGCATCTGGCTCCCACTCTGAGTGTTGGACAGCCATCTCAACATCCAGTTTTCGTGCTTGGTGAAGGAGGTGTACTCTTTTGTGTTTTAGGTTCCCCACTGGACAGGAATTTGAGCTGCATACTGGCGATATGACCTTAATACCCAGCTTGGTTGAGATGATGTACTCGGTCCAAAGCAGTTCCCACCTGCAGGATATGGGGCTCTCTACCTGGGTGGCTAACAGGAGGTCGGGGCCCATGCTGTTTCTCCCAGATCATTACTGCACAGGGTGGCCCATTACATGGGAGTGTCAATGAGGGCCGTGCAGGTGAATACTCACGTGGGGTTTCAGTCCAAACGCATAGGACACGTCATATTTCTGGTGGGCAGGCAGAAGGCTGTGTAGTGTCTCCAGAATTCCCAATATGGAGGGCTTGCAGGTGAGGAGTGTGAGGATGGAAGTCTGAAAACACTAGCTCCAGTCAATTTCAGTGCCGTGCGAATGGCAGTTCCAATGTGCAACGGCTGTTTCGAGATCTCCAGCACCTAAGAAAGAACGAGTTTCAGATATGTGCTCACGCTGGAGTTTGTATGCATGATCCAACAAGTGGCTGGGGACCTCAAGAATCCTTGGAGTTTTTCCCAAGCTGGAGGTTGTGAGCTGATCAAAACAGCAATGTGCGCTTCTGCGGGGCGAGGAAGTCTGGTTAGAGGGCTCCAGGTTTGCCCATATGTAATTATTCGACAACAGGGCTCTCTGAATGGATACCTGAAGAGCCCTAGTCGTGTTACCATTGTAGCTGAGGAGGCATACAGGCTAGATCCGAAGGCTCTGGTTCGAAATTCCAAGTGATCTGGGTAGACGAGGTTCTCATTCTGATGGGTCCCAATGCTGCTTGGTGTCCAGGGAGACCTTGGAATGTGGCGATGGCTTTGGGGCCATGAAGGATTCTTCTAACTGAAGGTTGGACCGGCTTCCCATGAGAAAGGTTTCTATCTCGGTAAAGGAGGGATTCTCTTTTAAAGATCAGGGACCACAATTTGGATCATAATGTTTTGTTGTTTTTTGTTGGTTTGTTTTTTGTTTTATTTTTTTTAAATGGGCTTCCAGGCACTAAGTCCTGAACACCTAAGCCAAGGATCCAATGAGGCCTAAGGGCATATCAGGTTCAATATTCGGACTCAGGGACCATGACCTTCGTGTCTTCCTGGACGTATGTGCTGAGGATGTGTCAGACTGTGCATTTTTTCCAGAGCGGCCTCCGAAATTGGTGTGGGCTCAGGGTCTTGCAGGTTTCTCCTTATCTGGAGGATTTGGGCAACTGAGTCGGGCAGATTTTCTCGGGAGACCAGGCCCAGTGATGCGGTGAGATTCTGCAGCCCCTATCCTGGAGGCATGTGGGACAGGGCTTGAGACAGAAGTCTTCAGACCCAAACTCGGGTAAGGGTTAGGGGCGAGGTGATGGCAGGCCACATCTACAGACCCTGAGGTCAGCTCCTCGGGATTTGAAATTCGTGCAGCTAGGAGGCAGTGGCACAGTCTTTTCTGTCTGGATTGTGTGTCTAGGATGGACACAGATTGGACGGGTGGCCCCATGGATCCATGGGAGATCCTTCCTATTTGGGGATTGTACGCGGCTCCCAAGAGTTTGGTGTCCTTCTGGGGGAAGGGAAGAGTGCTGTTCTCCGTCTCAGGAATCCTGGCGAATCAGGGATTTAAGGGACGTGTTCTGAGTCCTGTCGCCGGGATAACCACAGCAAGGATTAGGATTTGGGCTATGGGCATGTATAGCCCACACTTTGGCCTCAGGAGGGGGATTTTTAAAAAGGGGTCTCAGCTGAGGCTTACAATGACTGTTTCTTCCCAGATGCCCCTCCTGAGTGGACGTGGTCTCATGTATCATGCAGCTTGTTCACACTCTGAGGCTTGGACAACCATCTCAACATCCAGTTATCCTTCTTGGTGAAGGAGGCGTACTCTTTTTTGCTTTCCATTGCCCACTGGACAGGAATTGGAGCTACGTTCTGGGGACAGGACCTGACTACCTATGTTGGTTGAGATGATAGCCGCGGGCCAAATCAGTTCCCACCTTCAGGATATGGGGCCCGATCTCTGGGTGGCTGACAGGATGTTGGGTCTCAGACTGTGTCACCCAGATCCTTAGTGCACAGGGTGGCCTAGGATTTTGGGGTGCCAATGAGGGCCGTGCAGGTCGATCCTCCCGTGGGGTTTCAGGGAATACCCATAGGGAACTTGGTCTTTCGGGTGGGCAGGCAGAAGGCTGTGTTGTGGTTCCAGAATTCCCAATATGGAGGGTTTGCACGTTGGGAGTGTGAGGACGGAATTCTCAAAACACTACTTCCGGTTAAGTACAGTGTCCAATGCATGGCAGTTCCAATGTGCAGTGGCTGTTTCGAGATCTCCAACATCTGAGAAAGCACGAGTGTCAGATGTCTGCTCATGCTGGAGTTTGTATGCATGATCCACAAATGGCGGGGTGGCCTCAAGAATCCTTGGGGGCTTTCCCAAGCTGGAGTTTGTGAGCTGCTCCAAAAGGCAAGGTGCCTTTCTGAGAGACAAGGGAAGTCCTTTTAGAGCGCTCCAGGTTCGCCCATATGGAAAGATTCACGTCAGTGTTCTCTGAATGGATGCCTGAAGAACCGTACCCCCATTACCATTGCAGCTGAGGAACAGGGCTGACTTGATCTGAAGGCTGAGGTACGACGTTTCAAGTGATCTGGGTAGACGGAGTTTTTCATTCTGATAGGTCACAATGCTGCTTAGTATCCAGGGAGACCTTAGAATGGGGCAGTGGATCTGGGGCCATGCAGGATTCACCTACTCTGAGTCTTGGACCCAGTTCCCAAGTGCCAGGTCTCCTTCTCAGGACAGGAGGGTTTCTGTTATAGGGCTCAGGGACCACATTTTTGACCATATGTAGGTTTTCCAGAATAGGCCTTTTGGGGATACAGGCCTGCAAACCTAAGCCAAGGATCCAATGAAGTCCATTGACCTGCATGTCTTCCTGGATTTATGTGCTGAAGATGTGTCAGACTGTGCATTTATTCCAGAGCGGCCTACGAAATTGGTGTGGGTTCAGGGGCCTTGCAAGTTCCACATTATCTGGAAGGTTTGGGCAACTGATACGAGCAGATTTCCCTCGGGAGATCAGGCTCTGTGATGCGGTGTGGTTCTTGTGGCCCCGTCCTGGAGGCATGTGGCTGAGGTCTTTGGGATGGGTGTTTTCTAACCAAAGCTTGGGTAAAGGTTAAGGACGGGATGTGGCAGGTCACCACTGCAGGCCCTGAGGTCAATTTTTCGGGATTTGATGTTCTTGAAGCTGGGAGGCAATAGCACAGGCTTTCCTGTCTGAATTGTGTGTCTAGAATGGCCATAGAATGGAAGGGCGTCCTCTTGGGTCCATGGGAGATCCTTAGTGTGTGGGTATTCTACCGTCTCCCATGGGGCGTTCTGGAAAGGGGTCTCACGCTGAGGGTAACAATGCCTGTTTCTGCACAGCTGACCCACCTGAGTCGGCATTGTATCTCGCGTCATGCATCTGGCTCCCAATCTGAGTGTTGGACAGCCATCTCAACATCCAGTTTTCGTGCTTGGTGAAGGAGGCGTACTCTTTTGTGTTTTAGGTTCCCCACTGGACAGGAATTTGAGCTGCATTCTGGCGATATGACCTTAATACCCAGCTTGGTTGAGATGATGTACTCGGTCCAAAGCAGTTCCCACCTGCAGGATATGGGGCTCTCTACCTGGGTGGCTGACAGGAGGTCGGGGTTCATGCTGTTTCACACAGATCATTACTGCACAGCGCGGCCCACACATGGGAGTGCCAATGAGGGCCGTGCAGGTGGATCCTCACGTGGGGTTTCAGTGCAAACGCATAGGACACTTCATCTTTCTGGTGGGCAGGCAGAAGGCTGTGTCGTGGATCCAGAATTCCCATTATGGAGGGCTTGCAGGTGAGCAGTGTAGGATGGAAGTCTGAAAACACTAGCTCCAGTCAATTTCAGTGCCGTGCAAAAGGCAAATCCAATGTGCAACGGCTGTTTCGAGATCTCCAGCACCTAGGAAAGCACGAGTGTCAGATATCTGCTCACGCTGGAGTTTGTATGCATGATCCAACAAGTGGCAGGGTGGCCTCAAGAATCCTTGGAGTTTTTCCCAAGCTGGAGGTTGTGAGCTGCTCCAAACAGCAAGGTGCGCTTCTGCGGGGTGAGGATGTCTGGTTAGAGGGCTCCGGGTTTGTCCATATGTAATGATTCGAGAACAGTGCTCTCTTAATGGATACCTGAAGAGCCATACTCGTGTTACCATTGCAGCTGAGGAGGCATGCAGGCTTGATCGAAGGCTCTGGTACGAAATTCCAAGTGATCTGGGTAGACGAGTTTCTCATTCTGATGAGTCCCAACACTGCTTGGTGTCCAGGGGGCCTTGGAATATGGTGATGGCTCTGGGGCCATGAAGGATTCTTCTAACTGAAGGTTGGACCGGCTACCCAAAAGAAATGTTTCTATCTCGGTAAAGGAGGGGTTCTCTTGTATGGATCAGGAACCACAAGTTGGATCACAATATTTTGTTGTTTGTTTGTTGGTTTGTTTCTTGTTTTTTTTTTTGTTTTGTTTTGTTTTGTTTTTTTAAATGGGCTTCCAGGCACTCAGTCCTGAACACCTAAGCCAAGGATCCAATGAGGTCCTAGGGGCATGTCAGCTTCAATAATCAGACTCAGGGACCATGACCTGCGTGTCTTCCTGGACGTATGTGCTGAGGATGTGTCAGACTGAGCATTGTTTCCAGAGCGGCCTCCGAAATTGATGTGGGCTCAGGGTCTTGAAGGTTTCTCCTTATCTGTAGGATTTGGGCAACTGAGACGGTCAGATTTTCCTCGGGAGACCAGGCCCAGTGATGCGGTGAGATTCTGGAGCCCCTATCCTAGAGGCATGTGGGTCAGGGCTTTGAGACAGTAGTCTTCAGACCCAAACTCGGGTAAGGGTTAGGGGCGAGGTGATGGCAGGCCACATCGCAGACCCGGAGGTCAGATCCTCGGGATTTGAAATTCGTGCAGCTGGGAAGCAGTAGCACAGGCTTTTCTTTCTGGATTGTGTGTCCGGACACAGATTGGACGGGTGGCCCCATGGATCTATGGGAGACCCTTACTGTTAGGGGATTCTACCCGGCTCCAAAGAGTTTGGTGTCTTTCTTGAGGAAGGGAAGAGTGCTGTTCTCCGTCTGAGGAGTCCTGGCGAATCAGGGTTTTCAGAGACGTGTTCTGGGTCCGGTCGCCGGGATAACCACAGCAAGGATTAGGATTTGTGCTATGGGCATGCATAGCTGACACTGTGGCCTCAGGAGGAGGCTTTTTTGAAAGGGGTCTCACGCTGATATTCACAATGCCTCTCTCTTTCCAGATGCCCTTCCTGAGTGGACGTGGTCTCATGAGTCATGCAGCTGGCTCCCACTCTGAGGGTTGGACAACCATCTCGAAATCCAGTTATCCTGCTTGGTGAAGGGGGTGTACTCTTTTTTGCTTTCCTTTGCCCACTGGACAGGAATTGGAGCTATGTTCTGGGGACAGGACCTGACTACCTATGTTGGTTGAGATGATAGCCTGGGGCCAAATAAGTTCCCACCTGTAGGATATGGGGCCCGATCTCTGGGTGGCTGACATGATGTCGGGACTCAGACTGTGCCACCCAGATCATTAGTGCACAGGGTGGCCTATGATATTGGAGTGCCAATGAGGGCCGTGTAGGTCGATCATCACGTGGGGTTTCAGGGCAAACCCATAGGGAACTTGGTCTCTCTGGTGGGCAGGCAGAAGTCTGTGTTGTGCTTCCAAAATTCCCAATATGGAGGGTTTGCAAGTGAGGAGTGTGAGGACGGAATTCTCAAAACACTACTTCCGGTTAAGTACAGTGTCCAATGCATGGCAGCTCCAATGTGCAGTGGCTGTTTCGAGATCTCCAACATCTGAAAAAGCACAAGTGTCAGATGTCTGCTCATGCTGGAGTTTGTATGCATGATCCAACAATTGGCGGGGTGGCCTCAAGAATCCATGGGGGCTTTCCCAAGCTGGAGCTTGTGAGCTGCTCCAAAAGGCAAGGTGCCTTTCTGTGAGACAAGGGAAGTCCTTTTAGAGGGCTCCAGGTTCGACCATATGGAAAGATTCATGTCAGTGATTTCTGAATGGATGCCTGAAGAGCCCTACCCCCATTACCATTGCAGCTAAGGAACAGGGCTGACTTGATCTGAAGGCTCTGGTTCGACGTTTCAAGAGATCTGGGTAGACGGAGTTTTTCATTCTGATAGGTCACAGTGCTGCTTAGTATCCAGGGAGACATTAGAATGGGGCAGTGGATCTGGGGCCATGCAGGATTCTCCTACACTGAGGCTTGGACCCAGTTCCCAAGAGCCAGGTCTCCTTCTGAGGACAGGAGGGTTTCTGTTGTAGAGCTAAGGGACCACATGTTTGAACATATGTTGGTTTTCCAGAATAGACTTCTGGGGATACAGGCTTGCACACCTAAGCCAGGGATCCAATGAGGTCCATTGACCTGCATGTCTTCCTGGATTTATGTGCTGAACTGTGTCAGACTGTGCATTTATTCCAGAGCGGCCTACGAGATTGGCGTGGACACAGGGGCCTTGCAAATTCCTCATTATCTAGAAGGTTTGGGCAACTGAGACGGGCAGATTTTCCTCGGGAGATCAGGCCCTGTGATGCGGTGTGGTTCTTGTGGCCCCGTCCTGGAGGCATGTGGGTGAGGGCTTTGGGATGGGTGTCTTCTAACCAAAGCTCGGGTAAAGGTTAAGGGCGGGATGATGGCAGGTCACCACTGCAGGCCCTGAGGTCAGTTTTTCAGGATTTGATGTTCGTGAAGCTGGGAGGCAATAGCACAGACTTTTCTGTCTGAATTGTGTGTCTAGAATGGCCATAGAAAGGAAGGGCGGCCTCATGGGTCCATGGGAGATCCTTAGTGTCTGGGTATTCTACCCGTCTCCCATGGTGCGTTTTTGAAAGAGGGCTCACGCTGAGGGTAACAATGCCTGTTTCTGCACAGCTGACCCACCTGAGTCGGCATTTTATCTCGCGCCATGCATCTGGCTCCCACTCTGAGTGTTGGACAGCCATCTCAAGATCCAGTTTTCGTGATTGGTGAAGGAGGCGTACTCTTTTTTGTTTTAGGTTCCCCACTGGACAGGAATTTGAGCTGCATTCTGGCGATATGACCTTAATACCCAGCTTGGTTGAGATGATGTACTCGGTCCAAAGCAGTTCCCACCTGCAGGATATTGGGCTCTCTACCTGGGTGGCTGACAGGAGGTCGGGGTTCATGCTGTTTCACACAGATCATTACTGCACAGGGCGGCCCATGACATGGGAGTGCCAATGAGGGCCGTGCAGGTGGATCCTCACGTGGGGTTTCAGTGCAAACGCATAGGACACTTCATCTTTCCTCTGGGCAGAAGAAGGCTATGTCGTGGCTCCAGAATTCCCAATATGGAGGGATTGCAGGTGAGGAGTGTGAGGATGGAAGTCTGGAAACACTAGCTCCAGTCAATTTCAGTGCCGAGCGAAGGCAGTGCCAATGTGCAACGGCAGTTTCGAGATCTCCAGCACCTAAGAAAGGACGAGTGTCAGATATCTGCTCACGCTGGAGTTTGTATGCATGATCCAACAAGTGGCAGGGTGGCCTCAAGAATCCTTGGAGTTTATCCCAAGCTGGAGGTTGTGAGCTGCTCCAAACAGAGGGTGTGCTTCTGCGGGGCGAGGATGTCTGGTTAGAGGGCTCCAGGTTCGCCCATATGTAATTATTCATATGGATACATGAAGAGCCCTACTCGTGTTACCATTGCAGCTGAGGAGGCATACAGGCTTGATCGAAGGCTTTGGTTCGAAATTCCAAGTGATCTGGGTAGAAGAGGTTCTCATTCTGATGGTTCCCAATGCTTCTTGGTGTCCATGGGGCCTTGGAATATGGCGATGGCTCTGGGGCCATGAAGGATTCTTCTATACTGAAGGTTGGACCGCCTTCCCAAGAGAAAGGATTCTATCTCAGTAAAGGAGGGGTTCTCTTGTTGGATCCTGGACCACAAGTTGGATCCCAAAATTTTTTGTTTGTTGGTTGGTTTTTTTTTTTTTTTTTCATGGGCTTCCAGGCACTCAGTGCTTAACACCTAAGCCAAGGATCCAATGAGGTAGGGGCATGTCAGTTTCAATATTCAGACACAGGGACCATGACCTGTGTGTCTTCCTGGACGTATGTGCTGAGGATATGTCAGACTGAGCATTTTTTCCAGAACCACCTCCGAAATTGGTGTGGCCTAGGGTCTTACAGTTTTCTCCTTATCTGTAGGATTTGGGTAACTGAGACAGGCAGATTTTCCTCGGGAGACCAGGCCCAGTCATGCGGTGAGATTATGGAGCCCTTATCATGGAGGCATGTGGGTCAGAGCTTTGAGACAGAAGTCTTCAGACCCAAACTCGGGTAAGGGTTAGGGGCGAGGTGATGGCAAGCCACATCTGTAGACCCTGAGGTCCGCTCGTCGGGATTTGAAATTCATGCAGCTGAGAGGCAGAAGCACAGGCTTTCTGTCTGGATTGTGTGTCTAGGATGGACACAGATTGGACGGGTGGCCCCATGGAGCCATGGGAGATCCTTCCTGTTTGGGGATTCTACCCGGGTCCCAAGAGTTTGGTGTCTTTTTGGGGGAAGGATAGAGTGCTGTTCTCCATCTCAGGAGTCCTGTCGAAATAGAGATCCAGAGAAGGGTTCTGGGTCCAGTCGCCAGGATAATCACAGCGAGGATTAGGATTTGGGCTATGGGCATGTGAAGCCCACACTGTGGGCTCATGAGGGGGCTTTTTTGAAAGGGGTCTCACGCTGAGGGTCACAATGCCTGTTTCTTCCCAGATGCCCCTCCTGAGTGGACGTGGTCTCATATGTCATGCAGTTGGCTCCCAATGAGGGTTGGACAACCATGTCAACATCCAGTTATCCTGCTTGGTGAAGGAGGCGTACTCTTTTGTGCTTTCAGTTGCCCACTGGACAGGAATTTGAGCTAAGTTCTGGGGACCGGAACTGACTACCAATGTTGGTTGAGATGATGGCCTGGGGCCATATCAGTTCCCACCTGCAGGATATAGGGCCTGCGCTCTGGGTGGCTGACAGGATGTCCGGGCTCAGACTGTGTCGCCCAGATCATTAGTGCCCAGGCTGTCCCATGATATTGGAGTGCCAAAGAGGGACGTGCAGGTGGATCCTCACGTGGGGTTTCAGGGAAAACCCATAGGGAACTTGGTCTTTCTGGTGGGCAGGCAGAAGGCTGTGTTGTGGTTCCAGAATTCCCAATATGGAGGGTTTGCAGGTGAGGAGTGTCAGGACGGAATTCTCAAAACACTACATCCGGTTAAGTTCAGTGCCCAATTCATGGCAGTTCCAATGTGCAGTGCCTGTTTCGAGATCTCCAACACCTGAGAAAGGATGAGTCAGTTGTCTGCTCATGCTGGATTTTGTATGCATGATCCAACAAAAGGCGGGGTGGCCTCAAGAATTTTTGGGGGCTTCCCAAGCTGGAACTTGTGAGCTGCTCCAAACGGCAAGGTGCCTTTCTGTGAGACAAGGGAAGTCCGTTTAGAGCGCTCCAGGTTCGCCTATATGGAAAGATTCACGTCAGTGCTCTCTGAATGGATGCCTGAAGAGCCCTACCCCCATTACCATTGCAGCTGAGAAACAGGGAATACTTGATCTGAAGGCTCTGTTTCGACGTTTCAAGTGATCTGGGTAGACGGAGTTTTTCAATCGGATAGGTCACAATGCTTCTTAGTATCCATAGAGACCTTAGAATGTGGCAGTGGATCTGGGGCCATGCAGGATTCTCCTACACTGAGGCTTGGACCCAGTTCCCAAGAGCCAGGTTTCCTTGTCAGAACAGGAGGATTTCTGTTGTAGGGCTCAGAGACCACAAGTTTGACCATATGTAGGTTTTCCAGAATAGGCCTTCTGGGGATACAGTCCTGCAAACCTAAGCCAGGGATCCAATGAGGTCCATTGACCTGCGTGTCTTCCTGGATATATGTGCTGAAGATGTGTCAGACTGTGCAATTATTCCAGAGCGGCCTACGAAGTTGGTGTGGGCTCAGGGGCCTTGCAAGTTCCTACTTCTCTGGAGGATTTTGGCAACTGAGACGGGCAGATTTTCCTCCAAGTTCGGGCACTGTGATGCGGTGTGGTTCTTGTGGCCCCGTCCTGGAGGCATGTGGGTGAGGGCTTTGGGATGGGAGTCTTCTTACCAAACCTCGGGTAAGGGGTAAGGGCGAGATGAGGGCAGGTCACCACTGCAGGCCCTGAGGTCAGTTTTTTGGGATTTGAAATTCGTGCAGCTGGGAGGCAGTAGCACAGACTTTTCTGGCTGAATTGTGTGTCTAGAATGGCCATAGAATGGAAGGGTGGCCTCATGGATCCATGGGAGATCCTTCCTGTCTGGGGATTCTACCCGTCTCCCATGGGGCCTTTTTGAAGGGCGTCTCACACTGAGGGAAACAGTGCCTGTTTCTGCCCAGCTGCCCCACCTGAGTGAGCGTGGTCTCTCGACCCACGCAACGGGCTCCCACTCTGAGTGTTGGACAGCCATCTCAACATCCAGTTTTCGTGCTTGTTGAAGGCAGTGTTTCTTTTGGGCTTTAGGTTCTCCCCTGGAAAGGAATTTGCGCTACATTCTGGGGTTATGACCTTAATACCCAGCTTGGTTGAGATGATGTACTCGGTCCAAAGCAGTTCCCACCTGCAGGATATGGGGCCCTCTACCAGGGTGGCTGACAGGAGGTCTGGGCTCAGGCTGTGTCACACAGATCATTGCTGCACAGGGTGGACCATGACATGGGAGTGCCAATGAGGGCCGTGAAGGTGGATCATCACGTAGGGTTTAGGTGCAAACGCATAGGACACTTCATCTTTCTGGTGGGCAGGCAGAAGGCTGTGTCGTGGCTCCAGAATTCCCATTATGGAGGTCTTGCACGTGAGGAGTGTGAGGATGGAAGTCTGAAAACACTAGCTCCAGTTAAGTTCAGTGCCGAGCGAATGGCTGTTCCAATGGGCAATGGCTGTTTGGAGATCTCCAGCATCTGATTAAGGACGAGTGTCAGATACCTGCTCACGCTGGAGTTTGTATGTATGATCCAACAAGTGGCACGGTGGCCTCAAGGATCCTTGGAGTTTTTCCCAAGCTGGAGGTTGTGAGCTGCTCCAAACAGCAAGGTGCGCTTCTGCGGGACTAGGGTGTCTGGTTAGAGGGCTTCAGGTTCGCCCATATCTAATGATTCAACAACAGTGCTCTCGGAATGGATGCCTGAAGAGCCCTACTCGTGTTACCATTGCAGCTGAGGAGCCAAGCAGCCTTGATCCGAAGTCTCTGCTTCGAAATTCCAAGTGATCTGGGTAGACGAGGTTCTCATTCTGATGGGTACCAATGCTGCTTGGTGTCCAGGGGGACCGTAGAATGTGGCGATGGCTCTGGGGCCATGCAGGATTCTCCTACACTAAAGGTTGGACCGGGTTCCCAAGAGTAAGCTTTCTTTGTCGGTAAAGGAGGGTTCTTGTATGGATCAGGGACCACAAGTTGGATCATAAGGTTTTTGTTTGTTTGTTTGTTTGTTTGTTTGTTTGTTTTAAACGAGCTTCCAGGAACTCAGACCAGAACACCTAAGCCAAGGATCCAATGAGGTCCTAGGG
Organism: Mustela nivalis; assembly: GCF_964662115.1. NCBI lineage: Eukaryota > Metazoa > Chordata > Mammalia > Carnivora > Mustelidae > Mustela > Mustela nivalis. The sequence goes on along the minus strand of NW_028136443.1, from coordinate 1,339,832 downwards.
GCATGTCAGGTTCAATATTCAGACTAATGGAACTTGACCTGCTTGCCTTCCTGCACATATGTGCTGAGGATGTGTCAGACTGTGCATTTTTTCCAGAGCGCTCTCTGAATTTGGTGTGCGCTCAGGGTCTTGCACGTTTCTCCTTATCTGGAGGATTTGGGCCACTGAGACAGGCAGATTTTCCTCGGGAGAGCAGGCCTAGTCATGCGGTGTGATTCTGGAGGCCCTATCGTGGAGGCATGTGGGTCAGGGCTTTGAGACAGAAGTCTTCATCCCCATACTCGGGAAAGGGTTAGGGGCCAGTTGATGGCAGGCCACATCTGCAGACCCTGAGGTCAGCTCCTCGGGATTTGAAATTCGTGCAGCTGGAAGGCAGTAGTGCAGGCTTTTCTGTCTGGATTGTGTGTCCAGGATGGACACAGTTTGGACTGGTGGCCCGATGGATCCATGGGAGATCCTTCCTGTTTGTGGATTCTACCCGACTCCCAAGAGTTTGCTGTCATTTTGGGGGATGCGAAGAGTGCTGTTATCCGTCTCAGGAGTCCTGGCGAAATAGAGATCCAGAGAAGGGTTCGGGGTCCAGTCGCCAGGATAACCACAGCGAGGATTAGGATTTGGGATATGGGCATGTGAAGCAAACACTGTGGGCTAATGAGGGGGCTGTTTTGAAAGGGGTCTCACTCTGAGGGTCACAATGCCTGTTTCTTCCCAGATGCCCCTCTTGAGTGGACGTGGTCTCATATGTCATGCAGCTGGCTCCCACTGAGGGTTGGACAACCATGTCAACATCCAGTTATCCTGCTTGTTGAAGGAGGCGTACTCTTTTGTACTTTCCGTTGCCCACTGGACAGGAATTTGTGCTAAGTTCTGGGGAAAGGTCGTGTCTACCAATGTTGGTTGAGATGATGGCCTTGGGACATTTCAGTTCCCACCTGCAGGATATAGGGCCTGCTCTCTGGGTGGCTGAGAGGATGTTGGGGCTCAGACTGTGTCGCCCAGATCATTAGTGCCCAGGGTGGCCCATGATATTGGGGTGCCAATGAGGGCTGTGCAGGTGGATCCTCACGTGGAATTTCAGGGCAAACCCATAGGGAACTTGGTCTTTCTGGTGGGCAGGCAGAAGGCTCTGGTGTGGTTCCAGAATTCCCAATATGGAGGGTTTCCAGGTGAGGAGTGTCAGGACGGAATTCTCAAAACACTACATCCGGATAAGTTCACTGCCCAATTCATGGCGTTCCAATGTGCAGTGGCTGTTTCGAGATCTCCAACACCTGAGAAAGTCTGAGTGTCAGATGTCTGCTCATGCTGGAGTTTGTAGGCATGATGCAACAAAAGGCGGGGTGGCCTCAAGAATCCTTGGGGACTTCCCAAGCTGGAGCTTGTGAGATGCTCCAAACGGCAAGGTGCCTTTCTGTTAGACAAGGGATATCCGTTTAGAGCGCTCCAGGTTCGCCCATATGGAAAGATTCACGTCAGTGCTCTCTGAATGGATGCCTGAAGAGCCCTACCATCATTACCATTGCAGCTGAGGAACAGGGAAGACTTGATCTGAAGGCTCTGGTTCGACGTTTCAAGTGATCAGGGTATACGGAGTTTTTCATTCGGATAGGTCACAATGATTCTTAGTATCCAGGGAGACCTTAGAATGTGGCAGGGGATCTGGGGCCATGCAGGATTCACCTACACTGAGGCTTGGAACAGTTCCCAAAAGCCATGTTTCCTTGTCAGGACAGGAGGATTTCTGTTGTAGGGCTCAGGGACCACATGTTTGACCATATGTAGGTTTTCCAGAATAGGCCTTCTGGGGATACAGGCCTGCAAACCTAAGCCAGGGATCCAATGAGGTCCATTGACCTGCGTGTCTTCCTGGATATTTGTGCTGAAGATGTGTCAGACTGTGCATTTATTCCAGAGCGGCCTAGGAAATTGGTGTGGGCTCAAGGGCCTTGCAAGTTCTTACTTATCTGGAGGATTTTGACAACTGAGACGGCAGATTTTTCTCCGGAGATCAGGCCCTGTGATGCGGTGTGGTTCCTGTGGCCCCGTCCTGGAGGCATGTGGGTGAGGGCTTTGGGATGGGAGTCTTCTTACCAAAGCTCGGGTAAGGGGTAAGGGCGAGATGAGGGCAGGTCACCACTGCAGGCCCTGAGGTCAGTTTTTCGGGATTTGAAATTCGTGCAGCTGGGAGGCAGTAGCACAGACTTTTCTGGCTGAATTGTGTGTCTAGAATGGCCATAGAATGGAAGGGTGTCCTCATGGGTCCTGGGAGATCCTTCCTTTCTGGGGATTCTACCCGTCTCCCATGGGGCCTTTTTGAAATGCGTCTCAGACTGAGGGAAACAATGCTGGTTTCTGCCCAGCTGCCCCACCTGAGTGAGCATGGTCTCTCGACCCATGCAACGGGCTCCCACTCTGAGTGTTGGACAGCCATCTCAACATCCAGTTTTTGTGCTTGTTGAAGGCAGCGTACTCTTTTGGGCTTTAGTTTCTCCCCTGGACAAAAATTTGAGCTACATTCTGGGGTTATGACCTTAATACCCAGCTTGGTTGAGATGATGTACTGGGTCCAAAGCAGTTCCCACCTGCAGGATATGGGGCCCTCTACCTGGGTGGCTGACAGTAGGTCTGGGCTAAGGCTGTGTCAAACAGATCATTGCTGCACAGGGTGGACCATGACATGGGAGTGCCAATGAGGGCCGTGAAGGTGGATCCTCACGTAGGGTTTCAGTGCAAACGCATAGAACACTTCAACTTTTTGGTGGGCAGACAGAAGTTGGTGTCGTGCTCCAGAATTCCCATTAGGAGGACTTGCACGTGAGGAGTGTGAGGATGGAAGTCTGAAAACACTAGCTCCAGTTAAGTTCAGTGCCGAGCGAATGGCTGTTCCAATGTGCAATGGCTGTTTGGAGATCTCCAGCATCTGAGAAAGGACGAGTGTCAGATAACTGCTCACGCTGGAGATTGAATGTATGATCCAACAAGTGGCACGGTGGCCTCAAGGATCCTTGGAGTTTTTCCCAAGCTGGAGGTTGTGAGCTGCTCCAAACAGCAAGGTGCGCTTCTGCAGGGCTAGGGTGTCTTGTTAGAGGGCTTCATGTTCGCCCATATCTAATGATTCTACAACAGTGCTCTCGGAATGGATGCCTGAAGAGCCCTACTCGTGTTACCATTGCAGCTGAGGAGCCAAGCAGCCTTGATCCAAAGGCTTTGCTTCGAAATTCCAAGTGATCTGGGTAGACTAGGTTATCATTCTGATGGGTACCAATGATGCTTGGTGTCCAGGGGGACCTTAGAATGTGGCGATGGCTCTGGGGCCATGCAGGATTCTCCTACACTGAAGGTTGGACCGGGTTCCCAAGAGAAAGCTTTCTTTGTCGGTAAAGGAGGGTTCTTGTATGGATCAGGGACCACAAGTTGGATCATAAGGTTTTTGTTTGTTTGTTTGTGTGTTTGTTTTAAACGAGCTTCCAGGAACTCAGACCAGAACACCTAAGCCAAGGATCCAATGATGTCCTAGGGGCATGTCAGGTTCAATATTCAGACTCAGGGACATTAACCTGCCTGCCTTCCTGCACGTATGTGCTGAGGATGTGTCAGACTGTGCATTTTTTCCATAGCACTCTCTGAATTTGGTGTGGGCTCAGGGTCTTGCAGGTTTCTCCTTATCTGGAGGATTTGGGCCACTGAGACAGGCAGATTTTGCTCGGGAGAGCAGGCCCAGTCATGCGGTGTGTTTCTGGAGGCCCTATCGTGGAGGTATGTGGGTCAGGGCTTTGAGACAGAAGTCTTCATCCCCATACTCGGGAAACGGTTAGGGGTGAGTTGATGGCAGGCCACATCTGCACACCCTGAGGTCAGCTCCTCTGGATTTGAAATTCGTGCAGCTGGGAGGCAGTAGTGCAGGCTTTTCTGTCTGGAATGTGTGTCCAGGATGGACACAGATTGGACTGGTGGCCCGATAGATCCATGGGAGATCCTTCCATTTTGGGGATTCTACCCGGCTCCCAAGAGTTTGGTGTCTTTCTGGGGGAAGGGAAGAGTGCTGTTATCCGTCTCAGGTGTCCTGGCGAAATAGATATCCAGAGAAGGGTTTTGGGTCCAGTCGCCAGGATAACCACAGCGAGGATTAGGATTTGGGCTATGGGCCGGTGAAGCAAACACTGTGGGCTCATGAGGGGGCTTTTTTGAAAGGGGTCTCACGCTGAGGGTCACAATGCCTGTTTCTTCCCAGATGCCCCTCCTGAGTGGACGTGGTCTCATATTCATGCAGCTGGCTCCCAATGAGGGTTGGACAACCATGTCAACATCCAGTTATCCTGCTTGGTGAAGGAGGCGTACTCTTTTGTGCTTTCCGTTGCCCACTGGACAGGAATTTGAGCTAAGTTCTGGGGACAGGATTGACTACCAATTTTGGTTGAGATGATTGCCTCGGGCCATATCAGTTCCCACCTGCAGGATATAGGGCCTGCTCTCTGGGTGGCTGACAGGATGTCGGGGCTCAAACTGTGTCGCCCAGATCATTAGTGCCCAGGGTGGCCCATGATATTGGGGTGCCAATGAGGGCCGTGCAGGTGGATCCTCACGTGGGGTTTCAGGGCAAACCCATAGGGAACTTGGCCTTTCTGGTGGGCAGGCAGAAGGCTCTGGTGTGGTTCCAGAATTCCCAATATGGAGGGTTTCCAGGTGAGGAGTGTCAGGACGGAATTCTCAAAACACTACATCCGGTTAAGTTCAGTGCCCAATTCATGGCAGTTCCAATGTGCAGTGCCTGTTTCGAGATCTCCAACACCTGAGAAAGGATGAGTCAGTTGTCTGCTCATGCTGGATTTTGTATGCATGATCCAACAAAAGGCGGGGTGGCCTCAAGAATTTTTGGGGGCTTCCCAAGCTGGAACTTGTGAGCTGCTCCAAACGGCAAGGTGCCTTTCTGTGAGACAAGGGAAGTCCGTTTAGAGAACTCTATGTTCGCCCATATGGAAAGATTCACGTCAGTGCTCTCTGAATGGATGCCTGAAGAGCCCTACCCCCATTAACATTGCAGCTGAGGAACAGGGAAGACTTGATCTGAAGGCTCTGGTTCGAAGTTTCAAGTGATCTGGGTAGACGGAGTTTTTCATTCTGATAGGTCACAATGATTCTTAGTATCCAGGGAGACCTTAGAATGTGGCAATGGATCTGGGGCCATGCAGGTTTCTCCTACACTGAGGCTTGGACCCAGTTCCCAAGAGCCAGGATTCCTTGTCAGGACAGGAGGATTTCTGTTGTAGGGCTCAGGGACCACATGTTTGACCATATGTAGGTTTTCCATAATAGGCCTTCTGGGATACAGGCCTGCAAACCTAAGCCAGGGATCCAATGAGGTCCATTGACCTGCGTGTCTTCCTGAATATATATGTGCTGAAGATGTGTCAGACTGTGCATTTATTCCAGAGCAGCCTACGAAATTGGTGTGGGCTCAGGGACCTTGCAAGTTCCTACGTATCTGGAGGATTTTGGCAACTTAGACGGGCAGATTTTCCTCCAAGTTCGGGCACTGTGATGCGGTGTGGTTCTTGTTACCCCGTCCTGGTGGCATGTGGGTGAGGGCTTTGGGATGGGAGTCTTCTTACCAAAGCTCGGGTAAGGGGTAAGGTCGAGATGAGGGCAGGTTACAACTCAGGCCTTGAGGTCAGTTTTTCGGGATTTCAAATACGTGCAGCTGGCAGGCAGTAGCACAGACTTTTCTGGCTGAATTGTGTGTCTAGAATGGCCATAGAATGGAAGGGTGGCCTCATGGGTCCATGGGAGATCCTTCCTGTCTGGGGATTCTACCCATCTCCCATGGGGCCTTTTTGAAGGGCGTCTCACACTGAGGGAAACAGTGCCTGTTTCTGCCCAGCTGCCCCACCTGAGTGAGCGTGGTCTCTCGACCCATGCAACGGGCTCCCACTCTGAGTGTTGGACAGCCATCTCAACATCCAGTTTTCGTGCTTGTTGAAGGCAGCGTACTCTTTTGAGCTTTTGGTTCCCCTCTGGACAGGAATTTGAGCTACATTCTGGGGTTATGGCCTTAATACCCAGCTTGGTTGAGATGATGTACTCACCCAAAGCAGTTCCCACCTGCAAGATATGGGGCCCTCTACCTGGGAGCCTGACAGGAGGTCTGGGCTCAGGCTGTGTCACACAGATCATTGCTGCACAGGGTGGACCATGACATGGGAGTGCCAATGATGGCCGTGAAGGTGGATCCTCACGTAGGGTTTCAGTGCAAACGCATAGGACACTTCATCTTTCTGGTGGGCAGGCGGAAGGCTGTGTCGTGGCTCCAGAATTCCCATTATGGAGGTCTTGCACGTATGGATTGTGAGGATGGAAGTCTGAAAACACTAGCTCCAGTTAAGTTCAGTGCCGAGCGAATGGCTGTTCCAATGGGCAATGGCTGTTTCGAGATCTCCAGCATCTGAGAAAGGACGAGTGTCAGATACCGGCTCAGGCTGGAATTTGTATGTATGATCCAACAAGTGGCACGGTGGCCTCAAGGATCCTTGGAGTTTTTCCCAAGCTGGAGGTTGTGAGCTGCTCCAAAAAGCAAGGTGCTCTTCTGCGGGGCTAGGGTGTCTTGTTAGAGGGCTTCATGTTCGCCCATATCTAATGATTCTACAACAGTGCTCTCGGAATGGATGCCTGAAGAGCCCTACTCGTGTTACCATTGCAGCTGAGGAGCCAAGCAGCCTTGATCCGAAGGCTCTGCTTCGAAATTCCAAGTGATCTGGGTAGATGAAGTTCTCATTCTGATGGGTTCCACTGCTGCTTGGTGTGCAGGGGGACTTAGAATGTGGCGATGGCTCTGGGGCCATGCAGGATTCTCCTACACTGAAGGTTGGCCCGGGTTCCCAAGAGAAAGCTTTCTTTGTCGGTATATTAGGGTTCTTGTATGGAGCAGGGACCACAAGTTGGATCATAAGGTTTTTGTTTGTTTGTTTGTTTGTTTGTTTGTTTGTTTTAAACGAGCTTCAGGAACTCAGACCAGAACACCTAAGCCAAGGATCCAATGAGGTCCTAGGGGCATGTCAGGTTCAATATTCAGACTCAGGGACCTTGACCTGCCTGCCTTCCTGCACGTATGTGCTGAGGATGTGTCAGACTGTGCATTTTTTCCATAGCGCCCTCCGAATTTTCTGTGGGCTCAGGGTCTTGCAGGTTTCTCCTTATCTGGAGGATTTGGGCCACTGAGACAGGCAGATTTTCCTCGGGAGAGCAGGCCCAGTCATGCGGTGTGATTCTGGAGGCCCTATCATGGAGGCATGTGGATCAGGGCTTTGAGACAGAAGTCTTCATCCCCATACACGGGAAACGGTTAGGGATGAGTTGATGGCAGGCCACATCTGCACACCCTGAGGTCAGCTCCTCTGGATTTGAAATTCGTGCAGCTGGGAGGCAGTAGTGCATGCTTTTCTGCCTGGATTGTGTGTCCAGGATGGACACATATGGGACTGGTGGCCCGATAGATCCATGGGAGATCCTTCCTGTTTGGGGATTCTACACGGCTCCCAAGAATTTGGTGTCTTTCTGGGGGAAGGGAAGAGTGCTGTTATCCGTCTCAGGTGTCCTGGCGAAATAGATATCCAGAGAAGGGTTCTGGGTCCAGTCTCCAGGATAACCACAGCGAAAATTAGGATTTGGGCTATGGGCATGTGAAGCCCACACTGTGGGCTCATGAGCGGGCTTTTTTGAAAGGGTTCTCACGCTGAGGGTCACAATGCCTGTTTCTTCCCAGATGCCCCTTCTGAGTGGACGTGGTCTAATGTGTCATGCAGCTGGCTCCCACTGAGGGTTGGACAACCATGTCAACATCCAGTTATCCTGCTTGGTGAAGGAGGCGTACTCTTTTGTGCTTTCCGTTGCCCACTGGACAGGAATTTGTGCTAAGTTCTGGGGAAAGCACCTGACAACCAATGTTGGTTGAGATGATAACCTGGGGCCATATCACTTCCCACATGCAGGATATAGGGCCTGCTCTCTGGGTGGTTGACAGGATGTCGGGGCTCAGACTGTGTCGTTCAGATCATTAGTGCCCAGGGTGGCTCATGATATTGGGGTGACAATGAGGGCCGTGCAGGTGGATCCTCACGTGGGGTTTCAGGGCAAACCCATAGGGAACTTGGTCTTTCTGGTGGGCAGGCAGAAGGCTCTGTTGTGGTTCCAGAATTCCCAATATGGAGGGTTTGCAGGTGAGGAGTGTGAGGACGGAATTCTCAAAACACTACATCCGGTTAAGTTCAGTGCCCAATGCATGGCAGTTCCAATGTGCAGTGGCTGTTTCGAGATCTCCAACACCTGAGAAAGGATGAGTGTCAGATGTCTGCTCATGCTGGAGTTTGTATGCATGATCCAACAAATGGCGGGGTGGCCTCAAGAATCCATGGGGGCTTCCCAAGCTGGAGCTTGTGAGCTGCTCCAAACGGCAAGGTGCCTTTCTGTGAGACAAGGGAAGTCCGTTTAGAGCGCTCCAGGTTCGCCCATATGGAAAGATTCACGTTAGTGCTCTCTGAATGGATGCCTGAAGACCCTACCCCCTTTACCATTGCAGCTGAGGAACAGGGAAGACTTGATCTGAAGGCTCTGGTTCGACGTTTCAAGTGATCTGGGTAGACGGAGTTTTTCATTCGGATAGGTCACAATAATTCTTAGTATCCAGGGAGACCTTAGAATGTGGCAGTGGATCTGGGGCCATGCAGGATTCTCCTACACTGAGGCTTGGACCAGTTCGCAAGAGCCAGGTTTCCTTGTCAGGACAGGAGGATTTCTGTTGTAGGGCTCAAGGACCACATGTTTGTCCATAAGTAGGTTTTCCAGAAGACGACTTCTGGAAATACAGGCCTGCAAACCTAAGCCAGGGATCCAATGAGGTCCCTTGACCTGCGTGTCTTCCTGGATATATGTGCTGAAGATGTGTCAGACTGTGCATTTATTCCAGAGCGGCCTACGAAATTGGTGTGGGATCAGGGGCCTTGCAAGTTCCTAGTTATCTGGAGGATTTTGGCAACTGAAACGGGCAGATTTTACTCGGGAGATCAGGCCCTGTGATGCGGTGTTTTTCTTGTGGCTCCGTCCTGGAGGCAAGTGGGTGAGGGCTTGGGATGGGAGTCTTCTTACCAAAGCTCGGTTAAGGGCTAAGGGGGAGTTGAGGGCAGGTGACCACTGCAGGCCCTGAGGTCAGTTTTTCGGGATTTGAAATTCGTGCAGCTGGAAGGCAGTAGCACAGACTTTTCTGGCTGAATTGTGTGTCCAGAATGGCCATAGAATGGAAGGGTGGCCTCATGGGTCCATGGGAGATCCTTCCTGTCTGGGGATTCTACCCGTTTCCCATGGGGCCTTTTTGAAGTGCGTCTCACACTGAGGGAAACAGTGCCTGTTTCTGCCCAGCTGCCCCACCTGAGTGAGCGTGGTCTCTCGACCCATGCAACGGGCTCCCACTCTGAGTGTTGGACAGCCATCTCAACATCCAGTTTTCGTGCTTGTTGAAGGCAGCGTACTCTTTTGGGCTTTAGGTTCTCCCCTGGACATGAATTTGCGCTACATTCTGGGGTTATGACCTTAATACCCAGATTGGTTGAGATGATGTACTCGGTCCAAAGCAGTTCCCACCTGCAGGATATGGGGCCCTCGACCTGGGTGGCTGTCAGGAGGTCTGGGCTCAGGCTGTGTCACACAGATCATTGCTGCACAGGGTGGACCATGACATGGGAGTGCCAATGAGGGCCGTGAAGGTGGATCCTCACGTAGGGTTTCAGTGCAAACGCTTAGGACACTTCATGTTTTTGGTGGGCAGGCAGAAGTCTGTGTCGTCGCTCCAGAATTCCCATTACGGAGGTCTTGCACGTGAGGAGTGTGAGGATGGAAGTCTGAAAACACTAGCTCCAGTTAAGTTCAGTGCCGAGTGAATGGCTGTTCCAATGGGCAATGGCTGTTTCGAGATCTCCAGCATCTGAGAAAGGACGAGTGTCAGATATCTGCTCACGCTGGAGTTTGTATGTATGATCCAACAAGTGGCACGGTGGCCTCTAGGATCCTTGGAGTTTTTTCCAAGCTGTTCCCAAACAGCAAGATGCGCTTCTGCGGAGCGAGGATGTCTGGTTCAAGGGCTTCAGGTTCGCCCATATCTTATGATTCAACAAGAGTCCTCTCTGAATAGATGCCTGAAGAGCCCTACTCGTGTTACCATTGTAGCTGAGGAGCCAAGCAGCCTTGATCCGAAGGCTCTGCTTCGAAATTCCGCGTGATCTGGATAGACGAGGCTCTCATTCTGATGGGTACCAATGCTGCTTGATGTTCAGGGGGAACTTAGAATGTGGCGATGGCTCTGGGGCCATGCAGGATTCTCCTACACTGAAGGTTGGACCTGTTTCCAAAGAGAAAGCTTTCTTTGTCGGTAAAGGATGGTTCTGTTGTATGGATCAGGGACCACAAGTTGGCCATAAGGTTTTTTTGCTTGTGTGTTTGATTGTTTGTTTGTTTTAAACGAGCTTCCAGGGACTCAGGCCTGAAGACCTAACCCAAGGATCCAATGAGGTCCTAGGGGCATGTCAGGTTCAATATTCAGACTCAGGGTCCTTGACCTGCCTGCCTTCCTGCACGTATGTGCTGAGGATGTGTCAGACTGTGCATTTTTTCCATAGCGCTCTCTGAATTTGGTGTGGGCTCAGGGTCTTGCAGGTTTCTCCTTATCTGGAGGATTTGGGCCACTGAGACAGGCAGATTTTGCTCGGGAGAGCAGGCACAGTCATGCGGTGTGATTCTGGAAGCCCTATCGTGGAGGCATGTGGGTCAGGGCTTTGAGACTGAAGTCTTCATCCCCATACTCGGGAAAGGGTTAGGGGCGAGTTGATGACAGGCCACATCTGCAGACCCTGAGGTCAGCTCCTCGAGATTTGAAATTCGTGCAGCTGGGAGGCAGTAGTGAAGGCTTTTCTGTCTGGATTGTGTGTCCAGGATGGACACAGATTGGACTGGTTGCCCGATGGATCCATGGGAGATCCTTCCTGTTTGGGGATTCTACCCGGCTCCCAAGAGTTTGGTGTCTTTCTGGGGGAAGGGAAGAGTGCTGTTATCCGTCTCAGGGGTCCTGGCGAAATAGGGATACCAGAGAAGGGTTCTGGGTCTAGTCGCCGGGATAACCACAGCGAGGATTAGGATTTGGGCTATCGGCATGTGAAGCCCACACTGTGGGCTCATGAGCGGGCTTTTTTGAAAGGGGTCTCACGCTGAGGGTCACAATGCCTGTTTCTTCCCAGATGCCCCTCCTGAGTGGATGTGGTCTCATATGTCATGCAGCTGGCTCCCACTGAGGGTTGGATAACCATGTCAACCTCCAGTTATCCTGTTTGGTGAAGGAGGCGTACTCTTTTGTGCTTTCCGTTGCCCACTGGACAGGAATTTGAGCTAAGTTCTGGGGACAGGTCCTGACTACCAATGTTGGTTGAGATGATGGCCTGGGGCCATATCCGTTCCCACCTGCAGGATATAGGGCCTGCTCTCTGGGTGGCTGACAGGATGTCGGGGCTCAGGCTGTGTCTCCCAGATCATTAGTGCCCAGGGTGGCCCATGATATTGGGGTGCCAATGAGGGCCGTGCAGGTGGATCCTCACGTGGGGTTTCAGGGAAAACCCATAGGGAACTTGGTCTTTCTGGTGGGCAGGCAGAAGGCTCTGTTGTGGTTCCAGAATTCCCAATATGGAGGGTTTGCAGGTGAGGAGTGTGAGGACGGAATTCTCAAAACACTACATCCGGTAAAGTTCAGTGCCCAATTCATGGCAGTTCCAATGTGCAGTGGCTGTTTCGAGATCTCCAACACCTGAGAAAGGATGAGTGTCAGATGTCTTCTCATGCTGGAGTTTGTATGCATGATCCAACAAATGGCGGTTTGGCCTCAAGAATCCTTGGGGGCTTCCCAAGCTGGAGCTTGTGAGCTGCTCCAAACGGCAAGGTGCCTTTCTGTGAGACAAGGGATGTCCGTTTAGAGCGCTCCAGGTTCGCCCATATGGAAAGATTCACGTCAGTGCTCTCTGAATGGATGCCTGAAGAACCCTACCCCCATTACCATTGCAGCTGAGGAACAGGGAAGACTTGATCTGAAGGCTCTGGTTCGACGTTTCAAGTGATCTGGGTAGACGGAGTTTTTCATTCGGATAGGTCACAATAATTCTTAGTATCCAGGGAGACCTTAGAATGTGGCAGTGGATATGGGGCCATGCAGGATTCTCCTACACTGAGGCTTGGACCCAGTTCGCAAGAGCCAGGTTTCCTTGTCAGGACAGGAGGATTTCTGTTAGGGCTCAAGGACCACATGTTTGACCATATGTAGGTTTTCCAGAAGACGACTTCTGGAAATACAGGCCTGCAAACCTAAGCTTGGGATCCAATGAGGTCCATTGACCTGAGTGTCTTCCTGGATATTTGTGCTGAAGATGTGTCAGACTGTGCATTTATTCCAGAGCAGCCTACGAAATTGGTGTGGGCTCAGGGGCCTTGCAAGTTTCTAGTTATCTGGAGGATTTTGGCAACTGAGACGGGTAGACTTTCCTTGGGAGATCAGGCCCTGTGATGCGGTGTGGTTCTTGTGGCCCCGTCCTTGAGGCATGTGGGTGAGGGCTTTGGGATGGGAGTCTTCTTACCAAAGATCGGGTAAGGGGTAAGGGCGATTTGAGGGCAGGTCACCACTGCAGGCCCTGAGGTCAGTTTTTCGGGATTTGAAATTCGTGCAGATGGAAGGTAGTAGCACAGACTTTTCTGGCTGAATTGTGTGTCCAGAATGGCCATAGAATGGAAGGGTGGCCTCATGGGTCCATGGGAGATCCTTCCTGTCTGGGGATTCTACTCGTCTCCCATGGGGACTTTTTGAAGGGCGTCTCACACTGAGGAAACAATGCCTGTTTCTGCCCAGCTGCCCCACCTGAGTGACCGTGGTCTCTCGACCCATGCAACGGGCTCCCACTCTGAGTGTTGGACAGCCATCTCAACATCCAGTTTTCGTGCTTGTTGAAGGCAGCGTACTCTTTTGGGCTTTAGGTTCCCCCTGGACAGGAATTTGCGCTACATTCTGGGGTTATGACCTTAATACCCAGATTGGTTGAGATGATGTACTCGGTCCAAAGCAGTTCCCACCTGCAGGATATGGGGCCCTCTACCTGAGTGGCTGACAGGAGGTCTGGACTCAGGCTGTGTCACACAGATCATTGCTGCACAGGGCGGACCATGACATGGGAGTGCCAATGAAGGCCGTGAAGGTGGATCCTCATGTAGGGTTTCAGTGCAAACGCATAGGACCTTCATCTTTTTGGTGGGCAGGCAGAAGTCTGTGTCGTCGCTCCAGAATTCCCATTACGGAGGTCTTGCACGTGAGGAGTGTGAGGATGGAAGTCTGAAAACACTAGCTCCAGTTAAGTTCAGTGCCGAGCGAATGGCTGTTCCAATGGGCAATGGTTGTTTCGAGATCTCCAGCATCTGAGAAAGGACGAGTGTCAGATTCTGCTCACGCTGGAGTTTGTATGTATGATCCAACAAGTGGCACGGTGGCCTCAAGGATCCTTGGAGTTTTTCCCAAGCTGGAGGTTGTGAGCTGCTCCAAACAGCAAGGTGCGCTTCTGCGGGGCGAGGATGTCTGGTTCAAGGGCTTCAGGTTCGCCCATATCTTATAATTCAACAAGTGTGCTCTCTGAATGGATGCCTGAAGAGCCCTACTTGTGTTACCATTGTAGCTAGGAGCCAAGCAGCCTTGATCCGAAGGCTCTGCTTCGAAATTCCAAGTGATCAGGATAGACGAGGCTCTCCTTCTGATGGGTACCAATGCTGCTTGGTGTTCAGGGGGACCTTAGAATGTGGCGATGGCTCTGGGTCCATGCAGGATTCTCCTACACTGAAGGTTGGACCTGTTTCCAAAGAGAAAGCTTTCTTTGCCGGTAAAGGATGGTTCTGTTGTATGGATCAGGGACCACAAGTTGGATCATAAAGTTTTTTTGCTTGTGTGTTTGATTGTTTGTTTGTTTTAAACGAGCTCCAGGGAATCAGGCCTGAACACTTAAGCCAAGGATCCAATGAGGTCTTAGGGGAATGTCAGGTTCAATATTCAGACTCAGGGACCTTGACCTGCCTGCCTTCCTGCACGTATGTGCTGAGGATGTGTCAGACTGCATTTTGACCAGAGCGCCCTCCGAATTTGGTGTGGGCTCAGGTTCTTGCAGGTTTCTCCTTATCTGGAGGATTTGGGCCACTGAGACAGGCAGATTTTGCTCGGGAGAGCAGGCCCAGTCATGCGGTGTGATTCTGGAGGCCCTATCGTGGAGGCATGTGGGTCAGGGCTTTGAGACTGAAGTCTTCATCCCCATACTCGGGAAAGGATTAGGGGCGAGTTGATGACAGGCCACATCTGCAGACCCTGAGGTCAGCTCCTCGAGATTTGAAATTCGTGCAGCTGGGAGGCAGTAGTGCAGGCTTTTCTGTCTGGATTGTGTGTCCAGGATGGACACAGATTGGACTGGTTGCCCGATGGATCCATGGGAGATCCTTCCTGTTTGGGGATTCTACCCGGCTCCCAAGAGTTTGGTGTCTTTCTGGGGGAAGGGAAGAGTGCTGTTATCCGTCTCAGGAGTCCTGGCGAAATAGGGATTCCAGAGAAGGGTTATGGGTCCAGTCGCCGGGATAACCACAGCGAGGATTATGATTTGGGCTATGGGCATGTGAAGCCCACACTGTGGGCTCATGAGCGGGCTTTTTTGAAAGGGGTCTCACGCTGAGGGTCACAATGCCTGTTTCTTCCCAGATGCCCCTCCTGAGTGGACGTGGTCTCATGTGTCATGCAGCTGGCTCCCACTGAGGGTTGGACAACCATGTCAACATCCAGTTATCCTTCTTGGTTAAGGAGGCGTACTCTTTTGTGCTTTCCGTTGCCCACTGGACAGGAATTTGAGCTAAGTTCTGGGGACAGGACCTGACTACCAATGTTGGTTGAGATGATGGCCTGGGGCCAATTCACATCCCACCTGCAGGATATAGGGCCTGCTCTCTTGGTGGCTGACAGGATGTCGGGGCTCAGACTGTGTCGCCAGATCATTAGTGCCCAGGGTGTCCCATGATATTGGGGTGCCAATGAGGGCCGTGCAGGTGGATCCTCACGTGGGGTTTCAGGGCAAACCCATAGGGAACTTGGTCTTTCTGGAGGGCAGGCAGAAGGCTCTGTTGTGGTTCCAGAATTCCCAATATGGAGGGTTTGCAGGTGAGGAGTGTGAGGACGGAATTCTCAAAACACTACATCCGGTTAAGTTCAGTGCCCAATTCATGGCAGTTCCAATGTGCAGTGGCTGTTTCGAGATCTCCAACACCTGAGAAATGATGAGTGTCAGATGTCTGCTCATGCTGGAGTTTGTATGCATGATCCAACAAATGGCGGTTTGGCCTCAAGAATCCATGGGGGCTTCCCAAGCTGGAGCTTGTGAGCTGCTCCAAACGGCAAGGTGCCTTTCTGTGAGACAAGGGAAGTCCGTTTAGAGCGCTCCAGGTTCGCCCATATGGAAAGATTCACGTCAGTGCTCTCTGAATGGATGCCTGAAGAACCCTAACCTCTTTACCATTGCAGCTGAGGAACAGGGAAGACTTGATCTGAAGGCTCTGGTTCGACGTTTCAAGTGATCTGGGTAGACGGAGTTTTTCATTCGGATAGGTCACAATGCTTCTTAGTATCCAGGGAGACCTTAGAATGTGGCAGTGGATCTGGGGCCATGCAGGATTCTCCTACACTGAGGCTTGGACCCAGTTCGCAAGAGCCAGGTTTCCTTGTCAGGACAGGAGGATTTCTGTTGTAGGGCTCAGGGACCACATGTTTGACCATATGTAGGTTTTCCAGAAGAGGACTTCTGGGGATACAGGCCTGCAAACCTAAGCCAGGGATCCAATGAGGTCCATTGACCTGCGTGTCTTCCTGGATATATGTGCTGAAGATGTGTCAGACTGTGCATTTATTCCAGAGCAGTCTACGAAATTGGTGTGGGCTCAGGGGCCTTGCAAGTTCCTACTTATCTGGAGGATTTTGGCAACTGAGATGGGCAGATTTTTTCGGGAGATCAGGGCCTGTGATGCGGTGTGGTTCTTGTGGCCCCATCCTGGAGGCATGTTGTGAGGGCTTTGGGATGGGAGTCTTCTTACCAAAGCTCCGGTAAGGGGTAAGGGCGAGTTGAGGGCAGGTCACCACTTCAGGCCCTGAGGTCAGTTTTACGGGATTTGAAATTCGTGCAGCTGGGAGGCAGTAGCACAGACTTTTCTGGCTGAATTGTGTGTCTAGAATGGCCATAGAATGGAAGGGTGTCCTCATGGGTCCATGGGAGATCCTTCCTATCTGGGGATTCTACCCGTCTCCCATGGGGCCTTTTTGAAGGGCGTCTCACACTGAGGGAAACAATGCCTGTTTCTGCTCAGCTGCCCCACCTGAGTGAGCGTGGTCTCTCGACCCATGCAACGGGCACCCATTCTTGAGTGTTGGACAGCGATCTCAACATCCAGTTTTCGTGCTTGCTGAAGCCAGCGTACACTTTGGGCTTTAGGTTCCCCCCTGGACAGGAATTTGAGCTACATTCTGGGGTTATGCCATTAATACCCAGCTTGGTTGAGATGATGTACTCGGTCCAAAGCAGTTCCCACCTGCAGGATATGGGACCCTCTACCTGGGTGGCTGACAGGAGGTCTGGGCTCAGGCTTTGTCAAACAGATCATTGCTGCACAGGGCGGTCCATGACATGGGAGTACCAATGAGGACCGTGAAGGTGGATCCTCACGTAGGGTTTCAGTGCAAACGCATAGGACACTTCATCTTTTTGGTGGGCAGGCAGAAGTCTGTGTCGTGCTCCAGAATTCCCATTACGGAGGTCTTGCACGTGAGGAGTGTGACGATGGAAGTCTGAAAACACTAGCTCCAGTTAAGTTCAGTGACGAGCGAATGGCTGTTCCAATGGGCAATGGCTGTTTCGAGATCTCAGCATCTGAGAAAGGACGAGTGTCAATATCTGCTCACCCTGGAGTTTGTATGTATGATCCAACAAGTGGCACGGTGGCCTCAAGGATCCTTGGAGTTTTTCCCAAGCTGGAGGTTGTGAGCTGCTCCAAACAGCAAGGTGCGCTTCTGCGGGGCGAGGATGTCTGGTTCAAGGGCTTCAGGTTCGCCCATATCTTATGATTCAACAAGAGTGCTCTCTGAATAGATGCCTGAAGAGCCCTACTTGTGTTACCATTGTAGCTAGGAGCCAAGCAGCCTTGATCCGAAGGCTCTGCTTTGAAATTCCAAGTGATCTGGATAGACGAGTCTCTCATTCTGATGGGTCCCAATGCTGCTTGGTGTTCAGGGGGACCTTAGAATTCGGCGATGGCTCTGGGGCCATGCAGGATTCTCCTACACTGAAGGATGGACCTGTTTCCAAAGTGAAAGCTTTCTTTGTCGGTAAAGGATGGTTCTGTTGTATGGATCAGGGACCACAAGTTGGATCATAAGGTTTTTTTGCTTGTGTGTTTGATTGTTTGTTTGTTTTAAACGAGCTTCCAGGGACTCAGGCCTGAACACTTAAGCTAAGGAACCAATGAGGTCCTAGGGGCATGTCAGGTTCAATATTCAGACTCAGGGTCCTTGACCTGCCTGCCTTCCTGCACGTATGTGCTGAGGATGTGTCAGACTGTGCATTTTTACCAGAGCGCCCTCCGTATTTGGTGTGGGCTCAGGGTCTTGCAGGTTTCTCCTTATCTGGAGGATTTGGGCCACTGAGACAGGCAGATTTTGCTCGGGAGAGCAGGCCCAGTCATGCGGTGTGATTCTGGAGGCCCTATCGTGGAGGCATGTTGGTCAGGGCTTTGAGACTGAAGTCTTCATTCCCATACTCGGGAAAGGGTTAGGGGCGAGTTGATGACAGGCCACATCTGCAGACCCTGAGGTCAGCTCCTCGAGATTTGAAATTCGTGCAGCTGGGAGGCAGCAGTGCAGGCTTTTCTGTCTGGATTGTGTGTCCAGGATGGACACAGATTGGACTGGTTGCCCGATGGATCCATGGGAGATCCTTCCTGTTTGGGGATTCTACCCGGCTCCCAAGAGTTTGGTGTCTTTCTGGGGGAAGGGAAGAGTGCTGTTATCCGTCTCAGGAGTCCTGGCGAAATAGGGATTCCAGAGAAGGTTTCTGGGTCCAGTCGCCGGGATAACCACAGCGAGGATTAGGATTTGGGCTAAGGGCATGTGAAGCCCACATTGTGGGCTCATGAGGGGGCTTTTTTGAAAGGGGACTCACGCTGAGGGTCACAATGCCTGTTTCTTCCCAGATGCCCCTCCTGAGTGGACGTGGTCTCATGTGTCATGCAGCTGGCTCCCACTGAGGGTTGGACAACCATGTCAACATCCAGTTATCCTGCTTGGTGAAGGAGGCGTACTCTTTTGTGCTTTCCGTTGCCCACTGGACAGGAATTTGAGCTAAGTTCTGAGGACAGGACCTGACTACCAATGTTGTTTGAGATGATGGCCTGGGGCCATATCACTTCCCACCTGCAGGATATAGGGCCTGCTCTCTGGGGGGCGGACAGGATGTCGGGGCTCAGACTGTGTCGCCCAGATCATTAGTGCCCAGGGTGGCCCATGATATTGGGGTGCCAATGAGGGCCGTGCAGGTGTATCCTCATGTGGGGTTTCAGGGCAAACCCATAGGGAACTTGGTCTTTCTGGTGGGCAGGCAGAAGGCTCTGTTGTGGTTCCAGAATTCCCAATATGGAGGGTTTGCAGGTGAGGAGTGTGAGGACGGAATTCTCAAAACACTACATCCGGTTAAGTTCAGTGCCCAATTCATGGCAGTTCCAATGTGCAGTGGCTGTTTCGAGATCTCCAACACCTGAGAAAGGATGAGTGTCAGAGGTCTGCTCATGCTGGAGTTTGTATGCATGATCCAACAAATGGCGGGGTGGCCTCAAGAATCCTTGGGGGCTTCCCAAGCTGGAGCTTGTGAGCTGCTCCAAACGGCAAGGTGCCTTTCTGTGAAACAATGGAAGTCCGTTTAGAGCGCTCCAGGTTCGCCCATATGGAAAGATTCACGTCAGTGCTCTCTGAATGGATGCCTGAAGAGCCCTACTTGTGTTACCATTGTAGCTAGGAGCCAAGCAGCCTTGATCCGAAGGCTCTGGTTCGAAATTCCAAGTGATCTGGATAGACGAGGCTCTCCTTCTGATGGGTACCAATGCTGCTTGGTGTTCAGGGGGACCTTAGAATGTGGCAATGGCTCTGGGTCCATGCAGGATTCTCCTACACTGAAGGTTGGACCTGTTTCCAAAGAGAACTTTCTTTGTCGGTAAAGGATGGTTCTGTTGTATGGATCAGGGACCACAAGTTGGATCATAAAGTTTTTTTGCTTGTGTGTTTGATTGTTTGTTTGTTTTAAACGAGCTCCAGGGACTCAGGCCTGAACACTTAAGCCAAGGATCCAATGAGGTCCTAGGGGCATGTCAGGTTCAATATTCAGACTCAGGGACCTTGACCTGCCTGCCTTCCTGCACGTATGTGCTGAGGATGTGTCAGACTGCATTTTGACCAGAGCGCCCTCCGAATTTGGTGTGGGCTCAGGTTCTTGCAGGTTTCTCCTTATCTGGAGGATTTGGGCCACTGAGACAGGCAGATTTTGCTCAGGAGTGCAGGCCCAGTCATGCGGTGTGATTCTGGAGGCCCTATCGTGGAGGCATGTGCGTCAGGGCTTTGAGACTGAAGTCTTCATCCCCATACTCGGGAAAGGGTTAGGGGCGAGATGATCACAGGCCACATCTGCAGACCCTGAGGGTCAGCACCTCGAGATTTGAAATTCGTGCAGCTGGGAGGCAGTAGTGCAGGCTTTTCTGTCTGGATTGTGTGTCCAGGATGGACACAGATTGGACTGGTTGCCCGATGGATCCATGGGAGATCCTTCCTGTTTGGGGATTCTACCCGGCTCCCAAGAGTTTGGTGTCTTTCTGGGGGAAGGGAAGAGTGCTGTTATCCGTCTCAGGGGTCCTGGCGAAATAGGGATACCAGAGAAGGGTTCTGGGTCCAGTTGCCGGGATAACCACAGCGAGGATTAGGATTTGGGCTATGGGCATGTGAAGCCCACAGTGTGGGCTCATGAGGGGGCTTTTTTGAAAGGGGTCTCACGCTGAGGTTCACAATGCCTGTTTCTTCCCAGATGCCCCTTCTGAGTGGACGTGGTCTAATGTGTCACGCAGCTGGCTCCCACTGAGGGTTGGACAACCATGTCAACATCCAGTTATCCTGCTTGGTGAAGGAGGCGTACTCTTTTGTGCTTTCCGTGGCCCACTGGTCAGGAATTTGAGCTAAGTACTGGGGACAGGACCTGACTACCAATGTTGGTTGAGATGATGGCCTGGGGCCATATCACTTTCCACCTGCAGGATATAGGGCTTGCTCTCTGGGTGGCTGACAGGATGTCGGGTCAGACTGTGTCGCCCAGATCATTAGTGCCCAGGGTGGCCCATGTTATTGGGGTGCCAATGAGGGCCGTGAAGGTGGATCCTCACGTGGGGTCAGGGAAAACCCATAGGGAACTTGGTCTTTCTGGTGGGCAGGCAGAAGGCTCTGTTGTGGTTCCAGAATTCCCAATATGGAGGGTTTGCAGGTGAGGAGTGTGAGGACGGAATTCTCAAAACACTACATCCGGTTAAGTTCAGTGCCCAATTCATGGAAGTTCCAATGTGCAGTGGCTGTTTCGAGTTCTCCAACACCTGAGAAAGGATGAGTGTCAGATGTCTGCTCATGCTGGAGTTTGTATGCATGATCCAACAAATGGCGGGGTGGCCTCAAGAATCCTAGGGGGCTTCCCAAGCTGGAGCTTGTGAGCTGCTCCAAACGGCAAGGTGCCTCTCTGTGAGACAAGGGAAGTCCGTTTAGAGCGCTCCAGGTTCGCCCATATGGAAAGATTCACGTCAGTGCTCTCTGAATGGATGCCTGAAGAGCCCTACCCCCATTACCATTGCAGCTGAGGAACAGGGAAGACTTGATCTGAAGGCTCTGGTTCGACGTTTCAAGTGATCTGGGTAGACGGAGTTTTTCATTCTGATAGGTCACAATGCTTCTTAGTATCCAGGGAGACCTTAGAATGTGGCAGTGGATCTGGGGCCATGCAGGATTCTCCTACACTAAGGCCTGGACCCAGTTCCCAAGAGCCAGGTTTCCTTGTCAGGACAGGAGGATTTCTGTTGTAGGGCTCAGGGACCACATGTTTGACCATATGTTGGTTTTCCAGAATAGGCCTTCTGGGGATACAGGCCTGCAAACCTAAGCCAGGGATCCAATGAGGTCCATTGACCTGCGTGTCTTCCTGGATATATGTGCTGAAGATGTGAGACTGTGCATTTATTCAGAGCGGCCTACGAAATTGGTGTGGGATAAGGGGCCTTGCAAGTTCCTTCTTATCTGGAGGATTTTGGCAACTGAGACGGGCAGATTTTCCTCGGGAGATCAGGCCCTGTGATGCGGTGTGGTTCTTGTTGCCCCGTCCTGGAGGCATGTGGGTGAGGGCTTTGGGATGGGAGTCTTCATAACAAAGCTCGGGTAAGGGGTAAGGGCGAGATGAGGGCAGGTCACCACTGCAGGCCCTGAGGTCAGTTTTACGGGATTGGAAATTCGTGCAGCTGGGAGGCAGTAGCACAGACTTTACTGGCTGCATTGTGTTTCTGGAATGGCCATGGAATGGAAGGGTGGCCTCATGGGTCCATGGGAGATCCTTCCTGTCAGGGGATTCTACCCGTCTCCCATGGGGCCTTTTTGATGGGCGTCTCACACTGAGGGAAACAATGCCTGTTTCTGCCCAGCTGCCCCACCTGAGTGAGCGTGGTCTCTCGACCCATGCAACGGGCTCCCACTCTTAGTGTTGGACAGCCATCTCAACATCCAGTTTCCGTGCTTGTTGAAGGCAGCGTACTCTTTTGGGCTTTAGGTTCCCCCCAATTCAGGAATTTGCACTACATTCTGAGGTTATGACCTTAATACCCAGCCTGGTTGAGATGATGTACTCGGTCCAAAGCAGTTCCCACCTGCAGGATATGGGGCCCTCTACCTGGGTGGATGACAGGAGGTCTGGGCTCAGGCTGTGTCAAACAGATCATTGCTGCACAGTGCGGACCATAACATGGGAGTGCCAATGAGGGCCGTGAAGCTGGATCCTCACGTAGGGTTTCAGTGCAAACGCATAGGACACTTCATCTTTTTGGTGGGCAGGCAGAAGGCTGTGTCGTGGCTCCAGAATTCCCATTACGGAGGTCTTGCACGTGAGGAGTGTGAGGATGGAAGTCTGAAAACACTAGCTCCAGTTAAGTTCAGTGCCGAGCGAATGGCTGTTCCAATGGGCAATGGCTGTTTCGAGATCTCCAGCATCTGAGAAAGGACGAGTGTCAGATATCTGCTCACGCTGGAGTTTGTATGTATGATCCAACAAGTGGCACGGTGGCCTCAAGGAACCTTGGAGTTTTTCCCAAGCTGGAGGTTGTGAGCTGCTCCAAACAGCAGGGTGCGTTTCTGCGGGGCGAGGATGTCTGTTTAGAGGGCTTCAGGTTCAACCATATCTAATGATTCAACAAGAGTGCTCTCTGAATGGATGCCTGAAGAGCCCTACTCGTGTTACCGTTGCAGCTGAGGAGCCAAGCAGCCTTGATCCGAAGGCTCTGGTTCGAAATTCCAAGTGATCTGGATAGACGAGGCTCTCCTTCTGATGGGTACCAAAGCTGCTTGGTGTCCAGTGGGACCTTAGAATGTGGCGATGGCTCTGGGGCCATGCAGGATTCTCCTACACTGAAGGTTGGACCGGGGTCCCAAGAGAAATCTTTCTTTTTCTGTAAAGGAGGGTTCTGTTGTATGGATCAGGAACCACATTTTGAATCATAAGGTTTTTATGCTTGTTTGTTTGTTTGTTTTAAACGAGCATCCAGTGACTCAGGCCTGAACACCTAAGCCAAGGATCCAATGAGGTCCTTGGGGCATGTCAGGTTCAATATTCAGACTCAGGGACCTTGACCTGCCTGCCTTCCGGAACGTATGTGCTGAGGATGTGTCAGACTGTGCATTTTTTCCCGAGCGCACTCCGAATTTGGTGTGGGCTCAGGGTCTTGCAGGTTTCTCCTTATCTGGAGGATTTGGGCCACTGAGACAGGCACATTTTCCTCGGAAGAGCAGGCCCAGTCATGCGGTGTGATTCTGGAGGCCCTATCGTGGAGGCATGTGGGTCAGGGCTTTGAGACTGAAGTCTTCATCCCCATACTCCGGAAAGGGTTAGGCGCGAGTTGATGGCAGGCCACATCTGCAGACCCTGAGGTCAGCTCCTCGGGATTTGAAATTCGTGCAGCTGGGAGGCAGTAGTGCAGGCTTTTCTGTCTGGATTGTGTGTCCAGGATGGACACAGATTGGACTGGTGGCCCGATGGATCCATGGGAGATCCTTCCTGTTTGGGGATTCTACCCTGCTCCCAAGAGTTTGGTGTCTTTCTGGGGGAAGGGAAGAGTGCTGTTATCCGTCTCAGGAGTCCTGGCGAAATAGGGATACCAGAGAAGGGTTCTGGGTCCAGTGGCTGGGGTAACCACAGCGAAGATTATGATTTGGGCTATGGGCATATGAAGCCCACACTGTGGTCTCATGAGCGGGCTTTTTAGAAAGGGGTCTCACGCTGAGGGTCACAATGCCTGTTTCTTCCCAGATGCCCCTCCTGAGTGGACGTGGTCTCATGTGTCATGCAGCTGGCTCCCACTGAGGGTTGGACAACCATGTCAACATCCAGTTATCCTGCTTGGTGAAGGAGGCGTACTCTTTTGTGCTTTCCGTTGCCACTGGACAGGAATTTGAGCTAAGTTCTGGGGACAGGTCCTGACTACCAATGTTGGTTGAGATGAGGCCTGGGGCCATATCCGTTCCCACCTGCAGGATAAAGGGCCTGCTCTCTGGGTGGCTGACAGTATGTCGGGGCTCAGGCTGTGTCGCCCAGATCATTTGATCCCTGGGTGGCCCATGATATTGGGGTGCCAATGAGGGCCGTGAAGATGGATCCTCACTTGGGGTTTCAGGGAAAACCCATAGGAAACTTGGTCTTTCTGGTTGGCAGGCAGAAGGCTCTGTTGTGGTTCCAGAATTCCCAATATGGAGGGTTTGCAGGTGAGGAGTGTGAGGACAGAATTCTCAAAACACACTTTTCGGTTAAGTTCAGTGCCCATTCATGGCAGTTCCAATGTGCAGTGGCTGTTTCGAGATCTCCAACACCTGAAAAAGGATGAGTGTCAGATGTCTGCTCATTTTGGAGTTTGTATGCATGATCCAACAAATGGCAGGGTGGCCTCAAGAATCCTAGGGGGCTTCCCAAGCTGGAGCTTGTGAGCTGCTCCAAACGGCAAGGTGCCTCTCTGTGAGACAAGGGAAGTCCGTTTAGAGCGCTCCAGGTTCACCCATATGGAAAGATTCACGTCAGTGCTCTCTGAATGGATGCCTGAAGAGCCCTACCCCCATTACCATTGCAGCTGAGGAACAGGGAAGACTTGATCTGTAGGCTCTGGTTCGACGTTTCAAGTGATCTGGGTAGACGGAGTTTTTCATTCGGATAGGTCACAATGCTTCTTATTATCCAGGAAGACCTTAGAATGTGGCAGTGGATCTGGGGCCATGCAGGATTCTCCTACACTGAGGCTTGGACTCAGTTCCCAAGAGCCAGGTTTCCTTGTCAGGACAGGAGGATTTCTGTTGTAGGGCTCAGGGACCACATGTTTGACCATATGTTGGTTTTCCAGAATAGGCCTTCTGGGGATACAGGCCTGCAAACCTAAGCCAGGGATCCAATGAGGTCCATTGACCTGCGTGTCTTCCTGGATATATGTGCTGAAGATGTGTCAGACTGTGCATTTATTCCAGAGCGGCCTACAAAATTGGTGTGGGCTCAGGGGACTTGCAAGTTCCTACTTATCTGGAGGATTTTGGCAACTGAGACGGGCAGATTTTCCTCGGGAGATCAGGCCCTGTGATGCGGTGTGGTTCTTGTGGCCCCGTCCTGGAGCCATGTGGGTGAGGGCTTTGGGATGGGAGTCTTCTTAACAAAGCTCGGGTAAGGGGTAAGTGCGAGACGGGGGCTGCTCACCACTGCAGGCCCTGAGGTCAGTTTTTCGGGATTTGAAATTCGTGTAGCTGGGAGGCAGTAGCACAGACTTTACTGGCTGAATTGTGTGTCTAGAATGGCCATAGAATGGAAGGGTGGCCTCATGGGTCCATGGGAGATCCTTCCTGTCTGGGGATTCTACCCGTCTCCCATGGGGCCTTTTTGAAGGGCGTCTCACACTGAGGGAAACAATGCCTGTTTCTGCCCAGCTGCCCCACCTGAGTGAGCGTGGTCTCTCGACCCATGCAATGGGCTCCCACTCTGAGTGTTGGACAACCATCTCAACATCCAGTTTTCATGCTTGTTGAAGGCAGCGTACTCTTTTGGGTTTTAGGTTCCCCCCAAGACAGGAATTTGCACTACATTCTGAGGTTATGACCTTAATACCCAGCTTGGTTGAGATGATGTACTCGGTCCAAAGCAGTTCCCACCTGCAGGATATGGGGCCCTCTACCTGGGTGGCTGACAGGAGGTCTGGGCTCAGGCTGTGTCACACAGATCATTGCTGCACATGGAGGACCATGACATGGGAGTGCCAATGAGGGCCGTGAAGGTGGATCCTCACGTAGGGTTTCAGTGCAAACGCATAGGACACTTCATCTTTTTGGTGGGCAGGCAGAAGGCTGTGTCGTGGCTCCAGAATTCCCATTACGGAGGTCTTGCACGTGAGGAGTGTGAGGATGGAAGTCTGAAAACACTAGCTCCAGTTAAGTTCAGTGCCGAGCGAATGGCTGTTCCAATGGGCAATGGCTGTTTCGAGATCTCCAGTATCTGAGAAAGGACGAGTGTCAGATATCTGCTCACGCTAGAGTTTGTATGTATGATCCAACAAGTGGCACGGTGGCCTCAAGGAACCTTGGAGTTTTTCCCAAGCTGGAGGTTGTGAGCTGCTCCAAACAGCAGGGTGCGTTTCTGCGGGGTGAGGATGTCTGTTTAGAGGGCTCAGGTTCAACCATATCTAATGATTCAACAAGAGTGCTCTCTGAATGGATGCCTGAAGAGCCCTACTCGTGTTACCATTGCAGCTGAGGAGCCAAGCAGCCTTGATCCGAAGGCTCTGGTTCGAAATTCCAAGTGATCTGGATAGACGAGGCTCTCATTCTGATGGGTACCAATGCTGCTTGGTGTCCAGGGGGACCTTAGAATGTGGCGATGGCTCTGGGGCCATGCAGGATTCTCCTACACTGAAGGTTGGACCGGGGTCCCAAGAGAAAGCTTTCTTTTTCGGTAAAGGAGTGTTCTGTTGTATGGATCAGGAACCACAAGTTGAATCATAAGGTTTTTTTGCTTGTTTGTTTGTTTGTTTTAAACGAGCATCCAGGGACTCAGGCCTGAACACCTAAGCCAAGGATCCAATGAGGTCCTTGGGGCATGTCAGGTTCAATATTCAGACTCAGGGACCTTGACCTGCCTGCCTTCTGGCACGTATGTGCTGAGGATGTGTCAGACTGTGCATTTTTTCCAGAGAGCACTCCGAATTTGGTGTGGGCTCAGGGTCTTGCAGGTTTCTCCTTATCTGGAGGATTTGGGCCACTGAGACAGGCAGATTTTCCTCAGAAGAGCAGGCCCAGTCATGCGGTGTGATTCTGGAGGCCCTATCGTGGAGGCATGTGGGTCAGGGCTTTGAGACTGAAGTCTTCATCCCCATACTCCGGAAAGGGTTAGGCGCGAGTTGATGGCAGGCCACATCTGCAGACCCTGAGGTCAGCTCCTCGGGATTTGAAATTCGTGCAGCTGGGAGGCAGTAGTGCAGGCTTTTCTGTCTGGATTGTGTGTCCAGGATGGACACAGATTGGACTGGTGGCCCGATGGATCCATTTGAGATCCATCCTGTTTGGGGATTCTTCCCGGCTCCCAAGAGTTTGGTGTCTTTCTGGGGGAAGGGAAGAGTGCTGTTATCCGACTCAGGAGTCCTGGCAAAATAGGGATACCAGAGAAGGGTTCTGGGTCCAGTCGCCAGGATAACCACAGCGAGGATTATGATTTGGGCTATGGGCATGTGAAGCCCACACTGTGGTCTCATGAGCGGGCTTTTTTGAAAGGGGTCTCACGCTGAGGGTCACAATGCCTGTTTCTTCCCAGATGCCCCTCCTGAGTGGACGTGGTCTCATGTGTCATGCAGCTGGCTCCCACTGAGAGTTGGACAACCATGTCAACATCCAGTTATCCTGCTTGGTGAAGGAGGCGTACTCTTTTGTGCTTTCCGTTGCCCACTGGACAGGAATTTGAGCTAAGTTCTGGGGACAGGTCATGACTACCAATGTTGGTTGAGATGATGGCCTGGGGCCATATCCGTTCCCACCTGCAGGATATAGGGCCTGCTCTCTGGGTGGCTGACAGATGTCGGGGCTCAGGCTGTGTCGCCCAGATCATTTGTGCCCAGGGTGGCCCATGATATTGGGGTGCCAATGAGGTCCGTGCAGGTGGATCCTCACGTGGGGTTTCAGGGCAAACCCATAGGGAACTTGGTCTTTCTGGTGGGCAGGCAGAAGGCTCTGTTGTGGTTCCAGAATTCCCAATATGGAGGGTTTGCAGGTGAGGAGTGTGAGGACGGAATTCTCAAAACAATATTTTCGGTTAAGTTCAGTGCCCATTCATGGCAGTTCCAATGTGCAGTGGCTGTTTCGAGATCTCCAACACCTGAGAAAGGATGAGTGTCAGATGTCTGCTCATGCTGGAGTTTGTATGCATGATCCAACAAATGGCGGGGTGGCCTCAAGAATCCTAGGGGGCTTCCCAAGCTGGAGCTTGTGAGCGGCTCCAACGGCAAGGTGCCTCTCTGTGAGACAAGGGAAGTCCGTTTAGAGCGCTCCAGGTTCGCCCATATGGAAAGATTCACGTCAGTGCTCTCTGAATGGATGCCTGAAGAGCCCTACCCCCATTACCATTGCAGCTGAGGAACAGGGAAGACTTGATCTGAAGGCTCTGGTTCGACGTTTCAAGTGATCTGGGTAGACGGAGTTTTTCATTCGGATAGGTCACAATGCTTCTTAGTATCCAGGGAGACCTTAGAATGTGGCAGTGGATCTGGGGCCATGCAGGATTCTCCTACACTGAGGCTTGGACCCAGTTCCCAAGAGCCAGGTTTCCTTGTCATTGACAGGAGGATTTCTGTTGTAGGGCTCAGGGACCACATGTTTGACCATATGTTGCTTTTCCCGAATAGGCCTTCTGGGGATACAGGCCTGCAATCCTAAGCCAGGGTTCCAATGAGGTCCATTAACCTGCGTGTCTTCCTGGATATATGTGCTGAAGATGTGTCAGACTGTGCATTTATTCCAGAGCGGCCTACAAAATTGGTGTGGGCACAGGGGCCTTGCAAGTTCCTACTTATCTGGAGGATTTTGGCAACTGAGACGGGCAGATTTTCCTCGGGAGATCAGGCCCTGTGATGCGGTGTGGTTTTGGGGCCCCGTCCTGGAGGCATGTGGGTGAAGGCTTTGGGATGGGAGTCTTCTTAACAAAGCTCGGGTAAGGGGTAAGGGCGAGATGAGGGCAGCTCACCACTGCAGGCCCTGAGGTCAGTTTTTCGGGATTTGAAATTCGCGCAGCTGAGGGGCAGTAGCACAGACTTTTCTGGCTGAATTGTGTGTCTAGAATGGCCATAGAATGGAAGGGTGGCCTCATGGGTCCATGGGAGATCCTTCCTGTCTGGGGATTCTACCCGTCTCCCATGGGGCCTTTTTGAAGGGCGTCTCACACTGAGGGAAACAATGCCTGTTTCTGCCCAGCTGCCCCACCTGAGTGAGCGTGGTCTCTCGACCCATGCAACGGGCTCCCACTCTGAGTGTTGGACAGCCATCTCAACATCCAGTTTTCGTGCTTGTTGAAGGCAGCGTACTCTTTTGGGCTTTAGGTTCCCCCCTGGACAGGAATTTGAGCTACATTCTGGGGTTATGACCTTAATACCCAGCTTGGTTGAGATGATGTACTCGGTCCAAAGCAGTTCCCACCTGCAGGATATGGGGCCCTCTACCTGGGTGGCTGACAGGAGGTCTGGGCTCAGGCTGTGTCACACAGACCATTGCTGCACAGGGCGGACCATGACATGGGAGTGCCAATGAGGGCCGTGAAGGTGGATCCTCTCATAGGGTTTCAGTGCAAACGCATAGGACACTTCATCTTTTTGGTGGGCAGGCAGAAGGCTGTGTCGTGGCTCCAGAATTCCCATTACGGAGGTCTTGCACGTGAGGAGTGTGAGGATGGAAGTCTGAAAACACTAGCTCCAGTTAAGTTCAGTGCCGAGCGAATGGCTGTTCCAATGGGCAATGGCTGTTTCGAGATCTCCAGCATCTGAGAAAGGACGAGTGTCAGATATCTGCTCACGCTGGAGTTTGTATGTATGATCCAACAAGTGGCACGGTCGCCTCAAGGATCCTTGGAGTTTTTCCCAAGCTGGAGGTTGTGAGCTGCTCCAAACAGCAGGGTGCGTTACTGCGGGGCGAGGATGTCTGGTTAGAGGGCTTCAGGTTCAACCATATCTAATGATTCAACAAGAGTGCTCTCTGAATGGATGCCTGAAGAGCCCTACTCGTGTTACCATTGCAGCTGAGGAGCCAAGCAGCCTTGATCCGAAGGCTCTGCTTCGAAATTCCAAGTGATCTGGATAGACGAGGCTCTCCTTCTGATGGGTACCAATGCTGCTTGGTGTCCAGGGGGACCTTAGAATGAGGCGATGGCTCTGGGGTCATGCAAGATTCTCCTACACTGAAGGTTGGACCGGGGTCCCAAGAGAAAGCTTTCTTTGTCGGTAAAGGACGGTTCTGTTGTATGGATCAGGAACCACAAGTTGAATCATAAGGTTTTTTTGCTTGTTTGTTTGTTTGTTTGTTTGTTTTAAACGAGCATCCAGGGACTCAGGACTGAACACCTAAGCCAAGGATCCAATGAGGTCCTTGGGGCATGTCAGGTTCAATATTCAGACTCAGGGACCTTGACCTGCCTGCCTTCCGGCACGTATGTGCTGAGGATGTGTCAGACTGTGCATTTTTTCCAGAGCGCACTCCGAATTTGGTGTGGGCTCAGGGTCTTGCAGGTTTCTCCTTATCTGGAGGATTTGGGCCACTGAGACAGCAGATTTTCCTCGGAAGAGCAGGCCCAGTCATGCGGTGTGATTCTGGAGGCCCTATCGTGGAGGCATGTGGGTCAGGGCTTTGAGACTGAAGTCTTCATCCCCATACTCGGGAAAGCGTTAGGGGCGAGTTGATGGCAGGCCACATCTACAAACCCTGAGGTCAGCTCCTCGGGATTTGAAATTCGTGCAGCTGGGAGTCAGTAGTGCAGGCTTTTCTGTCTGGACTGTGTGTCCAGGATGGACACAGATTGGACTGGTTGCCCGATGGATCCATGGGAGATCCTTCCTGTTTGGGGATTCTACCCGGCTCCCAAGAGTTTGGTGTCTTTCTGGGGGAAGGGAAGAGTGCTGTTATCCTTCTCAGTAGCCCTGGCGAAATAGGGATTCCAGAGAAGGGTTATGGGTCCAGTCGCCGGGATAACCACAGCGAGGATTATGATTTGGGCTATGGGCATGTGAAGCCCACACTGTGGGCTCATGAGCGGGCTTTTTTGAAAGGGGTCTCACGCTGAGGGTCACAATGCCTGTTTCTTCCCAGATGCCCCTCCTGAGTGGACGTGGTCTCATGTGTCATGCAGCTGGCTCCCACTGAGGGTTGGACAACCATGTCAACATCCAGTTATCCTGCTTGGTGAAGGAGGCGTACTCTTTTGTGCTTTCCGTTGCCCACTGGACAGGAATTTGAGCTAAGTTCTGGGGACAGGTCTTGACTACCAATGTTGGTTGAGATGATGGCCTGGGGCCATATCCGTTCCCATCTGCAGGATATAGGGCCTGCTCTCTGGGTGGCTGACAAGATTTCGGGGCTCAGGCTGTGTCGCCCAGATCATTTGTGCCCAGGGTGGCCCATGATATTGGGGTGCCAATGAGGGCCGTGCAGGTGGATCCTCACGTGGGGTTTCAGGGAAAACCCATAGGGAACTTGGTCTTTCTGGTGGGCAGGCAGAAGGCTCTGTTGTGGTTCCAGAATTCCCAATATGGAGGGTTTGCAGGTGAGGAGTGTGAGGACAGAATTCTCAAAACAATCTTTTCGGTTAAGTTCAGTGCCCAATTCATGGCAGTTCCAATGTGCAGTGGCTGTTTCGAGATCTCCAACACCTGATAAAGGATGAGTGTCAGATGTCTGCTCATGCTGAATTTTGTATGCATGATCCAACAAATGGTGGGGTGGCCTCAAGAATCCTAGGGGGCTTCCCAAGCTGGAGCTTTTGAGCTGCTCCAAACGGCAAGGTGCCTCTCTGTGAGACAAGGGAAGTCCGTTTAGAGCGCTCCAGGTTCGCCCATATGGAAAGATTCACGTCAGTGCTCTCTGAATGGATGCCTGAAGAGCCCTACCCCCATTACCATTGCAGCTGAGGAACAGGGAAGACTTGATCTGAAGGCTCTGGTTTGACGTTTCAAGTGATCTGGGTAGACGGAGTTTTTCATTCGGATAGGTCACAATGCTTCTTAGTATCCAGGGAGACCTTAGAATGTGGCAGTGGATCTGGGGCCATGCAGGATTCTCCTACACTGAGGCTGGACCCAGTTCCAAGAGCCAGGTTTCCTTGTCAGGACAGGAGGATTTCTGTTGTAGGGCTCAGGGACCACATGTTTGACCATATGTTGCTTTTCCCGAATAGGCCTTCTGGGGATACAGGCCTGCAAACCTGAGCCAGGGATCCAATGAGGTCCATTGACCTGCGTGTCTTTCTGGATATATGTGCTGAAGATGTGTCAGACTGTGCATTTATTCCAGAGCGGCCTACAAAATTGGTGTGGGCACAGGGGCCTTGCAAGTTCCTACTAATCTGGAGGATTTTGGCAACTGAGACGGGCAGATTTTCCTCGGGAGATCAGGCCCTGTGATGCGGTGTGGTTCTTGTGGCCCCGTCCTGGAGGCATGTGGGTGAAGGCTTTGGGATGGGAGTCTTCTTAACAAAGCTCGGGTAAGGGGTAAGGGCGAGATGAGGGCAGCTCACCACTGCAGGCCCTGAGGTCAGTTTTTCGGGATTTGAAATTCGCGCAGCTGAGGGGCAGTAGCACAGACTTTTCTGGCTGAATTGTGTGTCTAGAATGGCCATAGAATGGAAGGGTGGCCTCATGGGTCCATGGGAGATCCTTCCTGTCTGGGGATTCTACCCGTCTCCCATGGGGCCTTTTTGAAGGGCGTCTCACACTGAGGGAAACAATGCCTGTTTCTGCCCAGCTGCCCCACCTGAGTGAGCGTGGTCTCTCGACCCATGCAACGGGCTCCCACTCTGAGTGTTGGACAGCCATTTCAACATCCAGTTTTCGTGCTTGTTGAAGGCAGCGTACTCTTTTGGGCTTTAGGTCCCCCCTGGACAGGAATTTGAGCTACATTCTGGGGTTATGACCTTAATACCCAGCTTGGTTGAGATGATGTACTCGGTCCAAAGCAGTTCCCACCTGCAGGATATGGGGCCCTCTACCTGGGTGGCTGACAGGAGGTCTGGGCTCAGGCTGTGTCACACAGATCATTGCTGCACAGGGCGGACCATGACATGGGAGTGCCAATGAGGGCCGTGAAGGTGGATCCTCTCATAGGGTTTCAGTGCAAACGCATAGGACACTTCATCTTTTTGGTGGGCAGGCAGAAGGCTGTGTCGTGGCTCCAGAATTCCCATTACGGAGGTCTTGCACGTGAGGAGTGTGAGGATGGAAGTCTGAAAACACTAGCTCCAGTTAAGTTCAGTGCCGAGCGAATGGCTGTTCCAATGGGCAATGGCTGTTTCGAGATCTCCAGCATCTGAGAAAGGACGAGTGTCAGATATCTGCTCACGCTGGAGTTTGTATGTATGATCCAACAAGTGGCACGGTCGCCTCAAGGATCCTTGGAGTTTTTCCCAAGCTGGAGGTTGTGAGCTGCTCCAAACAGCAGGGTGCGTTACTGCGGGGCGAGGATGTCTGGTTAGAGGGCTTCAGGTTCAACCATATCTAATGATTCAACAAGAGTGCTCTCTGAATGGATGCCTGAAGAGCCCTACTCGTGTTACCATTGCAGCTGAGGAGCCAAGCAGCCTTGATCCGAAGGCTCTGGTTCGAAATTCCAAGTGATCTGGATAGACGAGGCTCTCCTTCTGATGGGTACCAATGCTGCTTGGTGTCCAGTGGGACCTTAGAATGAGGCGATGGCTCTGGGGCCATGCAGGATTCTCCTACACTGAAGGTTGGACCGGGGTCCCAAGAGAAAGCTTTCTTTGTCGGTAAAGGAGGGTTCTGTTGTATGGATCAGGAACCACAAGTTGAATCATAAGGTTTTTTTGCTTGTTTGTTTGTTTGTTTGTTTGTTTTAAACGAGCATCCAGGGACTCAGGACTGAACACCTAAGCCAAGGATCCAATGAGGTCCTTGGGGCATGTCAGGTTCAATATTCAGACTCAGGGACCTTGACCTGCCTGCCTTCCGGCACGTATGTGCTGAGGATGTGTCAGACTGTGCATTTTTTCCAGAGCGCACTCCGAATTTGGTGTGGGCTCAGGGTCTTGCAGGTTTCTCCTTATCTGGAGGATTTGGGCCACTGAGACAGGCAGATTTTCCTCGGAAGAGCAGGCCCAGTCATGCGGTGTGATTCTGGAGGCCCTATCGTGGAGGCATGTGGGTCAGGGCTTTGAGACTGAAGTCTTCATCCCCATACTCGGGAAAGCGTTAGGGGCGAGTTGATGGCAGGCCATATCTACAAACCCTGAGGTCAGCTCCTCGGGATTTGAAATTCATGCAGCTGGGAGTCAGTAGTGCAGGCTTTTCTGTCTGGATTGTGTGTCCAGGATGGACACAGATTGGACTGGTTGCCCGATGGATCCATGGGAGATCCTTTCTGTTTGGGGATTCTACCCGGCTCCCAAGAGTTTGGTGTCTTTCTGGGGGAAGGGAAGAGTGCTGTTATCCTTCTCAGTAGTCCTGGTGAAATAGGGATTCCAGAGAAGGGTTCTGGGTCCAGTCGCCGGGATAACCACAGCGAGGATTATGATGTGGGCTATGGGCATGTGAAGCCCACACTGTGGGCTCATGAGTGGGCTTTTTTGAAAGGGGTCTCACGCTGAGGGTCACAATGCCTGTTTCTTCCCAGATGCCCCTCCTGAGTGGACGTGGTCTCATGTGTCATGCAGCTGGCTTCCACTGAGGGTTGGACAACCATGTCAACATCCAGTTATCCTGATTGGTGAAGGAGGCGTACTCTTTTGTGCTTTCCGTTGCCCACTGGACAGGAATTTGAGCTAAGTTCTGGGGACAGGTCTTGACTACCAATGTTGGTTGAGATGATGGCCTGGGGCCATATCCGTTCCCATCTGCAGGATATAGGGCCTGCTCTCTGGGTGGCTGACAAGATTTCGGGGCTCAGGCTGTGTCGCCCAGATCATTTGTGCCCAGGGTGGCCCATGATATTGGGGTGCCAATGAGGGCCGTGCAGGTGGATCCTCACGTGGGGTTTCAGGGAAAACCCATAGGGAACTTGGTCTTTCTGGTGGGCAGGCAGAAGGCTCTGTTGTGGTTCCAGAATTCCCAATATGGAGGGTTTGCAGGTGAGGAGTGTGAGGACAGAATTCTCAAAACAATCTTTTCGGTTAAGTTCAGTGCCCAATTCATGGCAGTTCCAATGTGCAGTGGCTGTTTCGAGATCTCCAACACCTGAGAAAGGATGAGTGTCAGATGTCTGCTCATGCTGGATTTTGTATGCATGATCCAACAAATGGTGGGGTGGCCTCAAGAATCCTAGGGGGCTTCCCAAGCTGGAGCTTTTGAGCTGCTCCAAACGGCAAGGTGCCTCTCTGTGAGACAAGGGAAGTCCGTTTAGAGCGCTCCAGGTTCGCCCATATGGAAAGATTCACGTCAGTGCTCTCTGAATGGATGCCTGAAGAGCCCTACCCCCATTACCATTGCAGCTGAGGAACAGGGAAGACTTGATCTGAAGGCTCTGGTTTGACGTTTCAAGTGATCTGGGTAGACGGAGTTTTTCATTCGGATAGGTCACAATGCTTCTTAGTATCCAGGGAGACCTTAGAATGTGGCAGTGGATCTGGGGCCATGCAGGATTCTCCTACACTGAGGCTGGACCCAGTTCCAAGAGCCAGGTTTCCTTGTCAGGACAGGAGGATTTCTGTTGTAGGGCTCAGGGACCACATGTTTGACCATATGTTGCTTTTCCCGAATAGGCCTTCTGGGGATACAGGCCTGCAAACCTGAGCCAGGGATCCAATGAGGTCCATTGACCTGCGTGTCTTTCTGGATATATGTGCTGAAGATGTGTCAGACTGTGCATTTATTCCAGAGCGGCCTACAAAATTGGTGTGGGCACAGGGGCCTTGCAAGTTCCTACTAATCTGGAGGATTTTGGCAACTGAGACGGGCAGATTTTCCTCGGGAGATCAGGCCCTGTGATGCGGTGTGGTTCTTGTGGCCCCGTCCTGGAGGCATGTGGGTGAAGGCTTTGGGATGGGAGTCTTCTTAACAAAGCTCGGGTAAGGGGTAAGGGCGAGATGAGGGCAGCTCACCACTGCAGGCCCTGAGGTCAGTTTTTCGGGATTTGAAATTCGCGCAGCTGAGGGGCAGTAGCACAGACTTTTCTGGCTGAATTGTGTTTCTAGAATGGCCATAGAATGGAAGGGTGGCCTCATGGGTCCATGGGAGATCCTTCCTGTCTGGGGATTCTACCCGTCTCCCATGGGGCCTTTTTGAAGGGCGTCTCACACTGAGGGAAACAATGCCTGTTTCTGCCCAGCTGCCCCACCTGAGTGAGCGTGGTCTCTCGACCCATGCAACGGGCTCCCACTCTGAGTGTTGGACAGCCATCTCAACAGCCAGTTTTCGTGCTTGTTGAAGGCAGCGTACTCTTTTGGGCTTTAGGTTCCCCCCTGGACAGGAATTTGAGCTACATTCTGGGGTTATGACCTTAATACCCAGCTTGGTTGAGATGATGTACTCGGTCCAAAGCAGTTCCCACCTGCAGGATATGGGGCCCTCTACCTGGGTGGCTGACAGGAGGTCTGGGCTCAGGCTGTGTCACACAGATCATTGCTGCACAGGGCGGACCATGACATGGGAGTGCCAATGAGGGCCGTGAAGGTGGATCCTCTCATAGGGTTTCAGTGCAAACGCATAGGACACTTCATCTTTTTGGTGGGCAGGCAGAAGGCTGTGTCGTGGCTCCAGAATTCCCATTACGGAGGTCTTGCACGTGAGGAGTGTGAGGATGGAAGTCTGAAAACACTAGCTCCAGTTAAGTTCAGTGCCGAGCGAATGGCTGTTCCAATGGGCAATGGCTGTTTCGAGATCTCCAGCATCTGAGAAAGGACGAGTGTCAGATATCTGCTCACGCTGGAGTTTGTATGTATGATCCAACAAGTGGCACGGTGGCCTCAAGGAACCTTGGAGTTTTTCCCAAGCTGGAGGTTGTGAGCTGCTCCAAACAGCAGGGTGCGTTTCTGCGGGGCGAGGATGTCTGTTTAGAGGGCTTCAGGTTCAACCATATCTAATGATTCAACAAGAGTGCTCTCTGAATGGATGCCTGAAGAGCCCTACTCGTGTTACCATTGCAGCTGAGGAGCCAAGCAGCCTTGATCCGAAGGCTCTGGTTCGAAATTCCAAGTGATCTGGATAGACGAGGCTCTCCTTCTGATGGGTACCAATGCTGCTTGGTGTCCAGGGGGACCTTAGAATGAGGCGATGGCTCTGGGGCCATGCAGGATTCTCCTACACTGAAGGTTGGACCGGGGTCCCAAGAGAAAGCTTTCTTTGTCGGTAAAGGAGGGTTCTGTTGTATGGATCAGGAACCACAAGTTGAATCATAAGGTTTTTTTGCTTGTTTGTTTGTTTGTTTGTTTGTTTGTTTTAAACGAGCATCCAGGGACTCAGGACTGAACACCTAAGCCAAGGATCCAATGAGGTCCTTGGGGCATGTCAGGTTCAATATTCAGACTCAGGGACCTTGACCTGCCTGCCTTCCGGCACGTATGTGCTGAGGATGTGTCAGACTGTGCAATTTTCCAGAGCGCACTCCGAATTTGGTGTGGGCTCAGGGTCTTGCAGGTTTCTCCTTATCTGGAGGATTTGGGCCACTGAGACAGCAGATTTTCCTCGGAAGAGCAGGCCCAGTCATGCGGAGTGATTCTGGAGGCCCTATCGTGGAGGCATGTGGGTCAGGGCTTTGAGACTGAAGTCTTCATCCCCATACTCGGGAAAGCGTTAGGGGCGAGTTGATGGCAGGCCACATCTGCAAACACTGAGGTCAGCTCCTCGGGATTTGAAATTCGTGCAGCTGGGAGTCAGTAGTGCAGGCTTTTCTGTCTGGATTGTGTGTCCAGGATGGACACAGATTGGACTGGTTGCCCGATGGATCCATGGGAGATCCTTTCTGTTTGGGGATTCTACCCGGCTCCCAAGAGTTTGGTGTCTTTCTGGGGGAAGGGAAGAGTGCTGTTATCCTTCTCAGTAGTCCTGGTGAAATAGGGATTCCAGAGAAGGGTTCTGGGTCCAGTCGCCGGGATAACCACAGCGAGGATTATGATGTGGGCTATGGGCATGTGAAGCCCACACTGTGGTCTCATGAGCGGGCTTTTTTGAAAGGGGTCTCACGCTGAGGGTCACAATGCCTGTTTCTTCCCAGATGCCCCTCCTGAGTGGACGTGGTCTCATGTGTCATGCAGCTGGCTCCCACTGAGGGTTGGACAACCATGTCAACATCCAGTTATCCTGCTTGGTGAAGGAGGCGTACTCTTTTGTGCTTTCCGTTGCCACTGGACAGGAATTTGAGCTAAGTTCTGGGGACAGGTCCTGACTACCAATGTTCGTTGAGATGAGGCCTGGGGCCATATCCGTTCCCACCTGCAGGATATAGGGCCTGCTCTCTGGGTGGCTGACAGGATGTCGGGGCTCAGGCTGTGTCGCCCAGATCATTTGTGCCCAGGGTGGCCCATGATATTGGGGTGCCAATGAGGGCCGTGCAGGTGGATCCTCACGTGGGGTTTCAGGGAAAACCCATAGGGAACATGGTCTTTCTGGTGGGCAGGCAGAAGGCTCTGTTGTGGTTCCAGAATTCCCAATATGGAGGGTTTGCAGGTGAGGAGTGTGAGGAAAGAATTCTCAAAACACTCTTTTCGGTTAAGTTCAGTGCCAATTCATGGCAGTTCCAATGTGCAGTGGCTGTTTCGAGATCTCCAACACCTGAGAAAGGATGAGTGTCAGATGTCTGATCATGCTGGAGTTTGTATGCATGATCCAACAAATGGCGGTGTGGCCTCAAGAATCCTAGGGGGCTTCCCAAGTTGGAGCTTGTGAGCTGCTCTAAACGGCAAGGTGCCTCTCTGTGAGTCAAGGAAGTCCTTTTAGAGCGCTCCAGGTTCGCCCATATGGAAAGATTCACGTCAGTGCTCTCTGAATGGATGCCTGAAGAGCCCTACCCCCATTACCATTGCAGCTGAGGAACAGGGAAGACTTGATCTGAAGTCTCTGGTTCGACGTTTCAAGTGATCTGGGTAGACGGAGTTTTTCATTCTGATAGGTCACAATGCTTCTTAGTATCCAGGGAGACCTTAGAATGTGGCAGTGGATCTGGTGCCATGCAGGATTCTCCTACACTGAGGCTTGACCCAGTTCCCAAGAGCCAGGTTTCCTTGTCAGGACAGGAGGATTTCTGTTGTAGGGCTCAGGGACCACATGTTTGACCATATGTTGGTTTTCCAGAATAGGCCTTCTGGGGATACAGGCCTGCAAACCTAAGCCAGGGATCCAATGAGGTCCATTGACCTGCGTGTCTTCCTGGATATATGTGCTGAAGATGTGTCAGACTGTGCATTTATTCCAGAGCGGCCTACAAAATTGGTGTGGGCTCAGGGGCCTTGCAAGTTCCTACTTATCTGGAGGATTTTGGCAACTGAGACGGGCAGATTTTCCTCGGGAGATCAGGCCCTGTGATGCGGTGTGGTTCTTGTGGCCCCGTCCTGGAGGCATGTGGGTGAAGGCTTTGGGATGGGAGTCTTCTTAACAAAGCTCGGGTAAGGGGTAAGGGCGAGATGAGGGCAGCTCACCACTGCAGGCCCTGAGGTCAATTTTTCGGGATTTGAAATTCGCTCAGCTGGGAGGCAGTAGCACAGACTTTTCTGGCTGAATTGTGTGTCTAGAATGGCCATAGAATGGAAGGGTGGCCTCATGGGTCCATGGGAGATCCTTCCTGTCTGGGGATTCTACCCGTCTCCCATGAGGCCTTTTTGAAGGGCATCTCACACTGAGGGAAACAATGCCTGTTTCTGCCCAGCTGCCCCACCTGAGTGAGCGTGGTCTCTTGACCCATGCAACGGGCTCCCACTCTGAGTGTTGGACAGCCATCTCAACATCCAGTTTTCGTGCTTGTTGAAGGCAGCGTACTCTTTTGGGCTTTAGGTTCCCCCCAAGACAGGAATTTGAGCTACATCTGGGGTTATGACCTTAATACCCAGCTTGGTTGAGATGATGTACTGGGTCCAAAGCAGTTCCCACCTGCAGGATATGGTGCCCTCTACCTGGGTGGCTGAAAGGAGGTCTGGGCTCAGGCTGTGTCACACAGATCATTGCTGCACAGGGCGGACCATGACATGGGAATGCCAATGAGGGCCGTGAAGGTGGATCCTCTCATAGGGTTTCAGTGCAAACGCATAGGACACTTCATCTTTTTGGTGGGCAGGCAGAAGGCTGTGTCGTGGCTCCAGAATTCCCATTACGGAGGTCTTGCACGTGAGGAGTGTGAGGATGGAAGTCTGAAAACACTAGCTCCAGTTAAGTTCAGTGCCGAGCGAATGGCTGTTCCAATGGGCAATGGCTGTTTCGAGATCTCCAGCATCTGAGAAAGGACGAGTGTCAGATATCTGCTCACGCTGGAGTTTGTATGTATGATCCAACAAGTGGCACGGTCGCCTCAAGGATCCTTGGAGTTTTTCCCAAGCTGGAGGTTGTGAGCTGCTCCAAACAGCAGGGTGCGTTTCTGCGGGGCGAGGAGGTCTGGTTAGAGGGCTTCAGGTTCAACCATATCTAATGATTCAACAAGAGTGCTCTCTGAATGGATGCCTGAAGAGCCCTACTCGTGTTACCATTGCAGCTGAGGAGCCAAGCAGCCTTGATCCGAAGGCTCTGGTTCGAAATCCCAAGTGATCTGGATAGACGAGGCTCTCCTTCTGATGGGTACCAATGCTGCTTGGTGTCCAGGGGAACCTTAGAATGAGGCGATGGCTCTGGGGCCATGCAGGATTCTCCTACACTGAAGGTTGGACCGGGGTCCCAAGAGAAAGCTTTCTTTGTCGGTAAAGGAGGGTTCTGTTGTATGGATCAGGAACCACAAGTTGAATCATAAGGTTTTTTTGCTTGTTTGTTTGTTTGTTTGTTTGTTTTAAACGAGCATCCAGGGACTCAGGACTGAACACCTAAGCCAAGGATCCAATGAGGTCCTTGGGGCATGTCAGGTTCAATATTCAGACTCAGGGACCTTGACCTGCCTGCCTTCCGGAACGTATGTGCTGAGGATGTGTCAGACTGTGCATTTTTTCCAGAGCGCACTCCGAATTTGGTGTGGGCTCAGGGTCTGGCAGGTTTCTCCTTATCTGGAGGATTTGGGCCACTGAGACAGGCAGATTTTCCTCGGAAGAGCAGGCCCAGTCATGCGGTGTGATTCTGGAGGCCCTATCGTGGAGGCATGTGGGTCAGGGCTTTGAGACTGAAGTCTTCATCCCCATACTCGGGAAAGCGTTAGGGGCGAGTTGATGGCAGGCCACATCTGCAGACCCTGAGGTCAGCTCCTCGGGATTTGAAATTCGTGCAGCTGGGAGTCAGTAGTGCAGGCTTTTCTGTCTGGATTGTGTGTCCAGGATGGACACAGATTGGACTGGTTGCCCGATGGATCCATGGGAGATCCTTTCTGTTTGGGGATTCTACCCGGCTCCCAAGAGTTTGGTGTCTTTCTGGGGGAAGGGAAGAGTGCTGTTATCCTTCTCAGTAGTCCTGGTGAAATAGGGATTCCAGAGAAGGGTTCTGGGTCCAGTCGCCGGGATAACCACAGCGAGGATTATGATTTTGGCTATGGGCATGTGAAGCCCACACTGTGGGCTCATAGCGGGCTTTTTTGAAAGGGTTCTCACGCTGAGGGTCACAATGCCTGTTTCTTCCCAGATGCCCCTCCTGAGTGGACGTGGTCTCATGTGTCATGCAGCTGGCTCCCACTGAGGGTTGGACAACCATGTCAACATCCAGTTATCCTGCTTGGTGAAGGAGGCGTACTCTTTTGTGCTTTCCGTTGCCACTGGACAGGAATTTGAGCTAAGTTCTGGGGACAGGTCCTGACTACCAATGTTCGTTGAGATGAGGCCTGGGGCCATATCCGTTCCCACCTGCAGGATATAGGGCCTGCTCTCTGGGTGGCTGACAGGATGTCGGGGCTCAGGCTGTGTCACACAGATCATTGCTGCACAGGGCGGACCATGACATGGGAGTGCCAATGAGGGCCATGAAGGTGGATCCTCTCATAGGGTTTCAGTGCAAACGCATAGGACACTTCATCTTTCTGGTGGACAGGCAGAAGGCTGTGTCGTGGCTCCAGAATTCCCATTACGGAGGTCTTGCACGTGAGGAGTGTGAGGATGGTAGTCTGAAAACACTACCTCCAGTTAAGTTCAGTGCCGAGCGAATGGCTGTTCCAATGGGCAATGGCTGTTTCGAGATCTCCAGCATCTGAGAAAGGACGAGTGTCAGATATCTGCTCACGCTGGAGTTTGTATGTATGATCCAACAAGTGGCACGGTCGCCTCAAGGATCCTTGGAGTTTTTCCCAAGCTGGAGGTTGTGAGCTGCTCCAAACAACAAGGTGCGTTTCTGCGGGGCGAGGATGTCTGGTTAGAGGGCTTCAGGTTCAACCATATCTAATGATTCAACAAGAGTGCTCTCTGAATGGATGCCTGAAGAGTCCTACTCGTGTTACCATTGCAGCTGAGGAGCCAAGCAGCCTTGATCCGAAGGCTCTGGTTCGAAATTCCAAGTGATCTGGATAGACGAGGCTCTCATTCTGATGGGTACCAATGCTGCTTGGTGTCCAGGGGGACCTTAGAATTAGGCGATGGCTCTGGGGCCATGCAGGATTCTCCTACACTGAAGGTTGGACTGGGGTCCCAAGAGAAAGCTTTCTTTGTCGGTAAAGGAGGGTTCTGTTGTATGGATCAGGAACCACAAGTTGAATCATAAGGTTTTGTTGCTTGTTTGTTTGTTTTTTTGTTTGTTTGTTTTAAACGAGCTTCCAGGGACTCAGGCCTGAACACCTAAGCCAAGGATCCAATGAGGTCCTTGGGGCATGTCAGGTGCAATATTCAGACTCAGGGACCTTGACCTGCCTGCCTTCCGGCACGTATGTGCTGAGGATGTGTCAGACTGTGCATTTTTTCCAGAGTGCACTCCGAATTTGGTGTGGGCCCAGGGTCTTGCAGGTTTCTCCTTATCTGGAGGATTTGGGCCACTGAGACAGGCAGATTTTCCTCGGAAGAGCAGGCCCCGTCATGCGGTGTGATTCTGGAGGCCCTATCTTGGAGGCATGTGGGTCAGGGCTTTGAGACTGAAGTCTTCATCCCCATACTCGGGAAAGGGTTAGGGGCGAGTTGATGGCAGGCCACATCTGCAGAACCTGAGGTCAGCTCCTCGGGATTTGAAATTCGTGCAGCTGGGAGGCAGTAGTGCAGGCTTTTCTGTCTGGACTGTGTGTCCAGGATGGACACAGTTTGGACTGGTTGCCCGATGGATCCATGGGAGATCCTTTCTGTTTGGGGATTCTACCCGGCTCCCAAGATTTTGTTGGC
The DNA here is from genome assembly GCF_964662115.1 of Mustela nivalis. Lineage (NCBI taxonomy): Eukaryota > Metazoa > Chordata > Mammalia > Carnivora > Mustelidae > Mustela > Mustela nivalis. Next base: position 1,296,801 of record NW_028136443.1, on the reverse strand, counting down.
TTCCTGAGGGGAAGGGAAGAGTGCTGTTATCCGTCTCAGGAGTCCTGGCGAAATAGGGATACCAGAGAATGGTTCTGGGTCCAGTCGCCGGGATAACCACAGCAAGGATTAGGATTTGGGCTATGGGCATATGAAGCCCACAGTGTGGGCTTATGAGGGGGCTTTTTTGAAAGGGGTCTCACGCTGAGGGTCACAATGCCTGTTTCTTCCCAGATGCCCCTCCTGAGTGGATGTGGTCTCATGTGTCATGCAGCTGAATCCCACTGAGGGTTGGACAGCCATGTCAACATCCAGTTATCCTGCTTGGTGAAGGAGGCGTACTATTGTGCTTTCCGTTGCCCACTGGACAGAAATTTGAGCTAATTTCTGGGGACAGGACCTGACTACCAATGTTGGTTGTGATGATGGACCTGAGCCATATCCGTTCCCAACTGCAGGATATAGGACCTGCTCTCTGGGTGGCTGACAGTATGTCGGGTCTCAGACTGTGTCGCCCAGATCATTAGTGCCCTGTGTGGCCCATGATATTGGGGTGCCAATGAGGGTCGTGCAGGTGGATCCTCACGTGGGGTTTCAGGGCAAACCCATAGGGAACTTGGTCTTTCTTGTGGGCAGGCAGAAGGCTCTGTTGTGGTTCCAGAATTCCCAATATGGAGGGTTTGCAGGTGAGGAGTGTGAGGACAGAATTCTCAAAACACCACATCCGATTAAGTTCAGTGCCCAATTCATGGCAGTTCCAATGTGCAGTGACTGTTTCTAGATCTCCAAAACCTGAGAAGGATGAGTGTCAGATGTCTGTTCATGCTGGAGATTGTATGCATGATCCAACAAATGGCGGGGTGGCCTCAAGAATCCTAGGGGGCTTCCCAAGCTGGAGCTTGTGAGCTGCTCCAAACGGCAAGGTGCCTCTCTGTGAGACAAGGGAAGTCCGTTTAGAGCGCTCCAGGTTCGCCCATATGGAAAGATTCACGTCAGTGCTCTCCTAATGGATGCCTGAAGAGCCCTACCCCCATTACCATTGCAGCTGAGGAACAGGGAAGACTTGATTTGAAGGCTCTGGTTCGACGTTTCAAGTGATCTGGGTAGACGGAGTTTTTCATTCTGATAGGTCACAATGCTTCTTACTATCCTGGGAGACCTTAGAATGTGGCAGTGGATCTGGGGCCATGCAGGATTCTCCTACACTGAAAGTTGGACCGGGTTCCCAAGAGAAAGCTTTCTTTGTCGGTAAAGGAGGGTTCTGTTGTATGGATCAGGGACCATAAGTGGGATCATAAGGTTTTTTTGTTTGTTTGATTGTTTGTTTGTTTTAAACGAGCTTCCAAGGACTCAGGCCTGAACACCTAAGCCAAGGATCCAATGAGGTCCTAGGGGCATGTCAGGTACAATATTCAGACTCAGGTAACTTGACCTGACTGCCTTCCTGCACGTATGTGCTGAGGATGTGTCAGACTGTGCATTTTTTCCAGAGCGCCCTCCGAATTTGGTGTGGGCTCAGGGTCTGGCAGGTTTCTCCTTATCTGGAGGTTTTGGGCCACTGAGACAGGCAGATTTTCCTCGGGAGAGCAGGCCCAGTCATGCAGTGTGATTCTGGAGGCCCTATCGTGCAGGCATGTGGGTCAGGGCTTTGAGACTGAAGTCTTCATCCCCATACTCGGGAAAACGTTAGGGGCGAGTTGATGGCAGGCCACATCTGCAGACCTGAGGTCTGCTCCTCAGGATTTGAAATTCGTGCAGCTGGGAGGCAGTAGTGCAGGCTTTTCTGTCTGGATTGTGTGTCCAGGATGGACACAGATTGGACTGGTGGCCCGATGGATCCATGGGAGATCCTTCCTGTTTGGGGATTCTACCCAGCTCCCAAGAGTTTGGTGTCTTTCTGGGGGAAGGAAAGAGTGCTGTTATCCATCTCAGGAGTCCTGGCGAAATAGGGTCCAGAGAAGAGTTCTGGGTCCAGTCGCCGGGATAACCACAGCGAGCATTAGGATTTGGGCTATGGGCATGTGAAGCCCACACTGTGGGCTCATGAGCGGACTTTTTTGAAAGGGGTCTCACGCTGAGGGTCACAATGCCTCTTTCTTCCCAGATGCCCCTCCTGAGTGGACGTGGTCTCATGTGTCATGCAGCTGGCTCCCACTGAGGGTTGGACAACCATGTCAACATCCAGTTATCCTGCTTGGTGAAGGAGGCGTACTCTTTTGTGCTTTCCGTTGCCCACTGGACAGGAATTGGAGCTAAGTTCTGGGGACAGGACCTGACTACCAATGTTGATTGTGATGATGGCCTCGGGCCATATCCGTTCCCACCTGCAGGATATAGGGCCTGCTCTCTGGGTGGCTGACAGGATGTCGGGGCTCAGACTGTGTCGCCCAGATCATTAGTGCCCAGGGTGGCCCATGATTTTGTGGTGCCAATGAGGGCCGTGCAGGTGGATCCTCACGTGGGGTTTCACGGAAAACACTAGGGAATTTGGTCTTTCTGGTGGGCAGGCAGAAGGCTCTGTTGTGGTTCCAGAATTCCCATACGGAGGGTTTCCATGTGATGAGTGTGAGGACGGATCTCAAAACAATACATTCGGTTAAGTTCAGTGCCCAATTCATGGCAGTTCCAATGTGCAGTGGCTGTTTCGAGATCTCCAACACCTGAGGAAGATGAGTGTCAGATGTCTGCTCATGCTAGAGTTTGTATGCATGATCCAACAAATGGCGGGGTGGCCTCAAGAATCCTTGGGTGCTTCCCAAGCTGGAGCTTGAGATCTGCTCCAAACGGCAAGGTGCCTTTCTGTGAGACAAGGGACGTCCATTAAGAGCGCTCAAGGATCCCCCATATGGAAAGATTCACGTCAGTCCTCCCTGAATGGATGCCTGAAGAGCCTTACCCCCGTTACCATTGCAGCTGAGAAACAGAGAAGACTTGATCTGAAGGCTCTGGTTCGACGTTTCAAGTGATCTGGGTAGACGGAGTTTTTCATTCGGATAGGTCACAATGCTTCTTAGTGTCCAGGGAGACCTTAGAATGTGGCAGTGGATATGGGGCCATGCAGGATTCTCCTACACTGAGGCTTGGACCCAGTTCCCAAGAGCCAGGTTTCCTTGTCAGGATAGGAGGATTTCTGGTGGAGGGCTCAGGGACCACATGTTTGACCATATGTTGGTTTTCCAGAATAGGCCTTCAGGGGATACAGGCCTGCAAACCTAAGCCAGGGATCCAATGAGGTCCATTGACCTGCGTGTCTTCCTGGATATATGTGCTGAAGATGTGTCAGACTGTGCATTTATTCCAGAGCGGCCTACAAAATTGGTGTGGGCTCAGGGGCCTTGCAAGTTCCTAATTATCTGGAGGATTTTGGCAACTGAGACGGGCAGATTTTCCTCGGGAGTTCAGGCCCTGTGATGCGGTGTGGTTCTTGTGGCCCCGTCCTGGAGGCATGTGGGTGAAGGCTTTGGGATGGGAGTCTTCTTAACAAAGCTCGGGTAAGGGGTAAGGGCTAGATGAGGGCAGCTCACCACTGCAGGCCCTGAGGTCAGTTTTTCGGGATTTGAAATTCGCGCAGCTGGGAGGCAGTAGCACAGACTTTTCTGGCTGAATTGTGTGTCTAGAATGGCCATAGAATGGAAGGGTGGCCTCATGGGTCCATGGGAGATCCTTCCTGTCAGGGGATTCTATTCGTCTCCCATGGGGCCTTTTTGAAGGGCGTCTCACACTGAGAGAAACAATGCCTGTTTCTGCCCAGCTGCCCCACCTGAGTGAGCGTGGTCTCTCGACCCATGCAACGGGCTCCCACTCTGAGTGTTGGTCAGCCATCTCAACACCCAGTTTTCATGCTTGTTGAAGGCAGCGTACTCTTTTGGGCTTTAGGTTCCCCCATGGACAGGAATTTGAACTACATTCAGGGGTTATGACCTTAATACCCAGCTTGGTTGAGATGATGTACTGGGTCCAAAGCAGTTCCCACCTGCAGGATATGGGGCCCTCTACCTGGGTGGCTGACAGGAGGTCTGGGCTCAGGCTGTGTCACACAGATCATTGCTGCACAGGGCGGACCATGACATGGGAATGCCAATGAGGGCCGTGAAGTTGGATCCTCACGTAGGGTTTCAGTGCAAACGCATAGGACACTTCATCTTTCTGGTGGGCAGGCAGAAGGCTGTGTCGTGGCTCCAGAATTCCCATTATGGAGGTCTTGCATGTGAGGAGTGTGAGGATGGAAATCTGAAAACACTAGCTCCATTTAAGTTCAGTGCTGAGCGAATGGCTGTTCCAATGGGCAATGGCTGTTTCGCGATCTCCAGCATCTGATAAAGGACGAGTGTCAGATATCTGCTCACGCTGGAGTTTGCATGTATGATCCAACAAGTGGCACTGTGGCCTCAAGGATCCTTGGAGTTTTTCTCAAGCTGGCGGTTGTGAGCTGCTCCAAACAGCAAGGTGCGCATCTGCGGGGCGAGGATGTCTGGTTAGAGGGCTTCAGGTTCGCCCATATCTAATAATTCGACAAGAATGCTCTCTGAATGGATGCCTGAAGAGCCCTACTCGTGTTACCATTGCAGCTGATGACCCAAACAGCCTTGGTCCGAAGGCTCTGTTTCGAAATTCCAAGTGATCTGGATAGATTAGGTTCTCATTCTGAAGGGTACCAATGCTGCTTGGTATCAAGGGGGACCTTGGAATGTGGCAATGGCTCTGGGGCCATGAAGGATTCTCCTACACTGAATGTTGGACCGGGTTCCCAAGGGAAAGCTTTCTTTGTCGGTAAAGGAGGGTTCTGTTGCATGGATCAGGGACCACAAGTTTGATCATAAGGTTTTTTTATTTGTTTGTTTGTTTGTTTGTTTGTTTTAAACGAGCTTCCAGGGACTCAGGCCTGAACACCTAAGCCAAGGATCCAATGAGGTCCTAGGGGCATGTCAGGATCAATATTCAGACTCAGGGACCTTGACCTGACTGCCTTCCTGCACCTATGTCCTGAGGATGTGTCAGACTGTGCATTTTTCCAGAGCGCCCTCCGAATTTGTTGTGGGCTCTGGGTCTTGCAGGTTTCTCCTTATCTGGAGGATTTTGGCCACTGAGAGAGGCAGATTTTTCTCGGGAGAGCAGGCCCAGTCATGCGGTGTGATTCAGGAGGCCCTATCGTGGAGGCATGTGGGTCAGGGCTTTGAGACTAAAGTCCTCATCCCCATACTCGTGAAAGGGTTAGGGGCGAGTTGATGGCAGGCCACATCTGCAGACCCTGAGGTCAGCTCCTCGGGATTTGAAATTCGTGCAGCTGGGAGGCAGTAGTGCAGGCTTTTCTGTCTGGATTGTGTGTCCAGGATGGACACAGATTGGACTGGTGGCCCGATGGATCCATGGGAGATCCTTCCTGTTTGGGGATTCTACCCGGCTCCCAAGAGTTTGCTGTCATTCTGGGGGAAGGGAAGAGTGCTGTTATCCGTCTCAGTAGTCCTGGTGAAATAGGGATTCCAGAGAAGGGTTCTGGGTCTAGTCGCCGGGATAACCACAGCGAGGATTAGGATTTGGGCTATGGGCATGTGAAGCCCACACTGTGGGCTCATGAGCGGGCTTTTTGAAAGGGGTCTCACGCTGAGGGTCACAATGCCTGTTTCTTTCCAGATGCCCCTCCTGAGTGGACGTGGTCTCATGTGTCATTCAGCTGGCTTCCACTGAGGGTTGGACAACCATGTCAACTTCCAGTTATCCTGCTTGGTGAAGGAGGCGTACTCTTTTGTGCTTTCCGTTGCCCTCTGGACAGGAATTTGAGCTAAGTTCTGGGGACAGGACCTGACTACCAATGTTGGTTGAGATGATGGACTCGGGCCATATCCGTTCCCACCTGCAGGATATAGGGCCTGCTCTCTTGGTGGCTGACAGGATGTCGGGGCTAAGACTGTGTCGCCCAGATCATTAGTGCCCAGGGTGGCCCATGATATTGGGGTGCCAATGAGGGACGTGCAGGTGGATCCTCACGTGGGGTTTCAGGGCAAACCCATAGGGAACTTGGTCTTTCTGGTGGGCAGGTAGAAGGCTCTGTTGTGGTTCCAGAATTCCCAATATGGAGGGTTTGCAGGTGAGGAGTGTGAGGACAGAATTCTCAAAACACCACATCCGATTAAGTTCAGTGCCCAATTCATGGCAGTTCCAATGTGCAGTGGCTGTTTCGAGATCTCCAAAACCTGAGAAAAAATGAGTGTCAGATGTCTGTTCATGTTGGAGTTTGTATGGATGATCCAACAAATGGCGGGGTGGCCTCAAGAATCCTTGGGGGCTTCCCAAGCTGGAGCTTGTGAGCTGCTCCATATGGCAAGGTGCCTTTCTGTGAGACAAGGGAAGTCCGTTTAGAGCGCTCCAGGTTCGCCCATATGGAAAGATTCACGTCAGTGCTCTCTGAATGGATGCCTGAAGAGCCCTACCCCCATTAACATTGCAGCTGAGGAACAGGGAAGACTTGATCTGAAGGCTCTGGTTCGACGTTTCAAGTGATCTGGGTAGACGGAATTTTTCATTCTGATAGGTCACAATGCTTCTTAGTATCCTGGTCGACCTTAGAATGTGGCAGTGGATCTGGGGCCATGCAGGATTCTCCTACACTGAAGGTTGGACCGGGTTCCTAAGAGAAAGCTTTCTTGTCGGTAAAGGAGGGTTCTGTTGTATGGATCAGGGACCACAAGTTGGATCATAAGGCTTTTTTGTTTGTTTGTTTGATTGTTTGTTTGTTATAAACGAGCTTCCAGGGACTCAGTCCTGAACACCTAAGCCAAGGATTCAATGAGGTCCTATGGGCATGTCAGGTTCAATATTCAGACTCAGGGACCTTGACCTGACTGCCTTCCTGCACGTTTGTGCTGAGGATGTGTCAGACTGTGCATTTTTTCCAGAGCGCCCTCCGAAATTGGTGTGGGCCCAGGGTCTTGCAGGTTTCTCCTTATCTGGAGGATTTTGGTAACTGAGACAGGCAGATTTTCCTCGGGAGAGCAGGCCCAGTCATGCGGTGTGATTCTGGAGGCCCTATCGTGGACGCATGTGGGTCAGGGCTTTGAGACTGAACTCTTCATCCCCATACTCGGGAAAGGGTTAGGGGCGAGTTGATGGCAGGCCACATCTGCAGACCCTGAGGTCAGCTCCTCGAGATTTGAAATTCGTGCAGCTGGGAGGCAGTAGTGCAGGCTTTTCTGTCTGGATTGTGTATCCAGGATGGACACAGTTTGGACTCGTGGCCCGATGGATCCATGGGAGATCCTTCCTGTTTGGGGATTCTACCCGGCTCCCAAGAGTTTGGTGTCTTTCTGGGGGAAGGGAAGAGTGCTGTTATCCGTCTCAGGAGTCCTGGCGAAATAGGGATTCCAGAGAAGGGTTCTGGGTCCAGTCGCCGGGATAACCACAGCGAGGATTAGGATTTGGGCTATGGGCATGTGAAGCCCACACTGTGGGCTCATGAGGGGGCTTTTTGGAAAGGGGTCTCACGCTGAGGGTCACAATGCCTGTTTCTTCCCAGATGCCCCTCCTGAGTGGACGTGGTCTCATGTGTCATGCAGCTGGCTCCCACTGAGTGTTGGACAACCATGTCAACATCCAGTTATCCTGCTTGGTGAAGGAGGCGTACTCCTTTGTGCTTTCCGTTGCCCACTGCACAGGAGTTTGAGCTAAGTTCTGGGGACAGGACCTGACTACCAATGTTGTTTGAGATGATGGCCTGGGGCCATATCACTTCCCACCTGCAGGATACAGGGCCTGTTCTCTGGGTGGCTGACAGGATGTCGGGTCTCAGACTGTGTCGCCCAGATCATTAGTGCCAAGGGTGGCCCATGATATTGGGGTGCCAGTGATGGCCGTGCAGGTGGATCCTCACGTGGGGTTCAGGGCAAACCCAAAGGGAACTTGGTCTTTCTGGTGGGCAGGCAGAAGGCTCTGTTGTGGTTCCAGAATTCCCAATATAGGAACAGGGAAGACTTGATCTGAAGGCTCTGGTTCGACGTTTCAAGTGATCTGGGTAGACGTAGTTTTTCATCTGGCTTCTTTCCATATTTTAGGTATAGTGGATATTGTTGCAATGAACACTGGGGTGTAGGTGTCAGTTCTTTTCATTCCATCTCTATTTTTGTAGTAAAAGCCCTGTGGTGCAATTGCTTTGTTTTAGGGTAACTTTACTTTTAACTTCTTGAAGAAACCCTGTACTGTTTTCCAGAGAGGATGTAATAGTATGCATTCCCACCAGGAGTGTAGGAAGCTTCCCCATTTTCTGTATCATCACCAACACTTGTGGTTTCATGTCTTGTTAATTTTAGACGATCTTCCTTGTGTGATAGGACACCTTAATGAGGTTTAGATTTGCGTTTCCCAGAAGCCATGTGATGTGGAACATTTTTGCATATATCTGTTGGTCACATGTGTGTCATCATTGGAGAATTGTCTGTTCATATTTTCACCCATATCTAGACCTTACATTGGGTTAAGGCCCTGAAGCCTGGAAGATACAATCATCCATAACTGTGGAGATCTTCACAAGGTCTGAGTTAAAATGGAGTTTTAGGGTGTATATGAAGCTCAGGGATTGTGTTCAGAGTGTGGATGAAACTGTAGGTTAACTGACATTGTCTCAGCTTTGCATTCAGATTTCTCATGCTCTGAATTCAGTCTGGAGTAAAAAAGGGAATTTCCTTTTGTGTGGCAGGCTGATCCTCTGGTGTTGTTCAAGTGTTCCCAATACCCGTTGCTTGGGATCCAGGCCTCTACAGATGGTGATCTCAGAACTCCAAATAGGGTTATGGTTAGGACATAGGAGCATGGAAGGTCCGAACTGCCAACCGTGTGGTGAGTGTCCTGGAGGGCTGAGTTGAGGGCATGGGTTTAGTTGAGTGTGCGGCTCAGGGTTTCAATCCATGAGCCATTGAAAGTGGGAGTTCAGTGGGATGGAAAGAGATGGGCTTTCATATTTCTACTGACCTATATACTTATTGGAGTCCATTATGGAAAGATTTCCTACTGGGTGGGAGGCTGAGTCCTCTGGTATTGCTCAGCCATCCCCAAATCCTGGGGCTTTGGAGCCCTTAAGGGACAGTTACCTGAGAGCCCAACATAGGGATAGTGTTAGGGTCAAGGGGCATTGCAGTGCCAAAGAGCTGGCAGTGTGTGTGGAATTAAGAAATTAAAGATGAGTGTTCCCGTTCAGGTCAGGCACAGGGTTTGTAGCCTAGAGGCCACTGAAAGTGGTGGTTTGCTGGGATGGGCTCAGATGGGCAGGCATTTTCTCCTGCTTTGAATATTTCTAGAGGTCTACATGGCACACTTTCCTCCTGTGTGTTAGGCTGAGTCCTGTTGTATGGCTAAGGTGACCCTAGTGCCTGGGGCAGGGGGCCAGGCCCCTAGGAATGGAATGCTCAGGACATGTCAGGCTCAATCTGCCACCCTGAGAGGAGCAACCTGGGGAGCAGAGTTGAGGACGTAGGTCAGTGTGAGTGTTAGGATCCAGGTAGTGAATAGGGGGTTGCTGAGAGTGGGATAGTCTCACGGGGCCACAAAATATTCTGGTATAGTTCAGGTGTAACCCATCAGTGGGGCTTTGGTGTGTATCCTCAGAGGACAGAAGACTGAAAGTATAGCCTAGGGCTAGGGATAGAGCACAGGGGCATGGCTGGCCTGATCTGCTGGTGCTGAGGCGGGATGTCTAGGGCAATGAGTAGAGGGTCATGGCCAAGTGGTGCATTACACTCTGGGTTTGTGCCTGAGGGGTGGCCGATGGTGGAGGTTGCTTCATGGGCTGTTCAGGTTTCTCCCATTCTGAGGGTTCTGTGCAGCTCCAAACAGAACAGTTTCCTCCTGGGTGGCAGACGGAGACCTGGTTTGGGGATCAGGGGTCCAAATATGGAGGAAATGGGGACCCAGTCTCTGGGGAGGAAGACTGAAAACCCAACCTAGCTTTAAGTTTAGGGCCAGGAGCATGGAAGACCTAATTTGCTGGCACTGAGGAGGGATCCCAGGGGGCTGAATTGAGGGCAGGGGTCCGGTGGCATGACAGGGTCCAGGTTTGTGGTCAGGGGACCGATGACCACAGCAGAGGAGGGTGTGCTCAGGGGGACATGCAGTTTCTCCCACTCTGAGGGTTCTACTCAGCTTCAATTGGCATGGTTTCCTCCTGGGTGACAGGCTGAGTGTCAGCCCCTGCATTTGTTGCCAATGGTGTACAGAAGGTTGGGATGGCCTCAGGTGGGGCATGCAGGTTTCTCCCGCTCTCAGGATTTGGCACAGCTCCAAACAGCATGGTTTCCTCCTGCATGGTGGGCAGAGTCCTGGGGTGTTACCAGGGGTCTTTAATCTTGGGGGCTTGGGGTCAGGCCTCTTGGCATGGAAGCCTGAAAACCCAAATTAGGGATAGGGTCAAGGCCTAGGGGCATGGCAGACCTGATATGCCAGTGCTGAGGCAGGTGCCCTGGTGCGCTGAGTTGAATTTGGGTGTCAGACAGTACGTTACCCTCTGGGTTTGTGTCCAGGCATTCACATAACCTGGGAGTGACTTCAGGGGTCCATGGAAGTTTCTCCAGCTCTGAGGGTTCAGCTCAGCTCCAAACAGCACAGCTGTGCCCTGCGTGGCAGGCAGAGTCCCAGCATGAGTATCAGGCATCCTTAATCTGGACTTAAGGACCAGGCCTCTGGGTGCAGAGGCCTGTACACCCTACCTAGGATTAGGATTAGGACCTAGGGACATGGCAGGCCCGATCTGTCAGCACTGAGACACGATCCCCTTGGGGCTGAGTTGAGGGCATATGTCAGGTGGTGCCTCAGAATCCGGGTTTGTGGCCAGGGGGGCTGCAGATGGTTTGTGGGGGGGTCACTTTAGTGTGGTATGCGGGTTTCTCCCTCTCTGAGGGTTCTGTGAAGCTTCATATGGCACATATTCCTACAACATGGGAGGCTGAATTCTGGGATAACACTCAGGGGTCCTTAATGAGGCTGGTTTGGGGGTCAGGTCTTTTGGGATGGAAGCCAGAAAACCCAAACTAGGATTAGGGTTAGGGCCTAGGACCATGGCAGGTTCTCTGGTGGGCTGAGTTGATGGCACATGTCTGCAGGTGCATCAGATTCCAGGTTTGTGTCAAGGGGTTCCACAGGACCTGGGGTGGCCCCATGGGGTCATAGAGGTATCTCCCATTCTGAGGGTTCTGTGCAGCTCCAAGCAGCAGAGTTGTGCCCTCAGTGGGAGGCATAATTCTGGTGTGAGTCTCAGGGGTCCCCCGTCTGTCTGGGTTGTGGGCCAGGTCTCTGAGCATGATAACCTGTGCACCTCACCTAGGTTTAGGCTTAGGGCCTCGGGGCATGGCAGGTCTGATCTGCCATTTCTGAGGCATGCTCTGCTCAGGGCCAAGTTGAGGATTTGTCAGTCATTGCATCAGAGTCCGTTTTTGTGGTGGTGGCTTTACGAGGGAGTGCAGGTTTCTCCCACTCTGAGAGTTTGGCACAGCTCCAAATCGTCTGGTTTGCAACCACATGGTGGACTGAATTCTGGGGTGTTAATCGGGGTTCTTAATCTGGGGGGCTTTGGAGCCAGGCCTTTAGGGTGGAATCCTGAAAACCCAAACTACGTTAGGGTTAGGGCCTAAGGGCATGGCAGGCCAGATCTCCTGGTGCTGAGGCGGGCTCTCTGGTGGGCTGAGTTGAGGGAAGGCATCATACAGGGCCTCAGTCTCTGGGTTGGTGACCATGGGTGCCACCGAAAGTGGGCGTGGCCTCAGGGAGGCATGTAGATTTCTTCTGCTCTGAGGGTTGGGCGCAACTCTAATGGCACAGTTTCCATCTGGGTAGCAGGTGGATTCCTGGGGTGTGGCTCTGGAGTCCTCAATCTGTAAATGGAAGCCTGAAAACCCAACCTAGTGTTAGGTTTAGGGTCTGGGGCATGGCAGGCCTGTCTGAAATCTCTGGGACTGGCACTCCAGGGGTATGAGTGGAGTGAGGGTATGGCCATGTATGCACCAGGATTTTAAACTGCTTTCTCATGGGGTTTGGACCGTGACCACTTGAGATCATGGGCCAGGCCCAGGTGGCCACCCTGCATGTCCGTGCTGCCAAAAGCCATTTCAGTGGGGGATTTTCTGGCTAATTATCATGAGCGAGAAGCTGATGAGAATTGGCCGGCATTTGGAGGCAATTTGGGATGCACTCACACCCATTGTTTAGAGTGCTTTCTTCCTAGATGCTCATTATGACCATCCAGGAACTTGGACTGGTCCCACAAGGCTCCCCTGCGGGCCCCAGCTGATGGGAGATTTCCGGAGGTAGAGTTGTGGGACGGTCTCCGGCTGAGAATAAGGCTTCATGTTTGTGATTCGTTTGGGTGCTGAAGGTGGGGGTGGCCTCAGGAGGGTATGAAGGTTTCTCCCCATCTGAGGGTTTTCTGCATCTCAAAACAGTAATGTTTCCTGCTTTGTGGCAGTGGAGTCCTGGGGTGCAGCTCTGGGGTTCCCAATCTGGAGGGCTTGGAGACCAGGTCTCTGGGAATGTAAGCCTGAACACCCAACCTAGGGCTAGGTTTAGGTCCTAGGGGCATGTCACACCCATTCTGCCAGTGCTGAGGCTGGCCTCCCAGGGGACTGAGTAGAGGCCAGGACTGCCAGCATTCTGGGGCAACTCCGAGCACGTGTGCTTCTGGAGTTTAGAGCTCTTTCTGGCATGGTTTGGGCTGCGAACCCTCAGGAAAATGGTCCAGATCCATGCAGCTTCTCTGAGGGCTCCCACCTCTGGATGCAAGTTCAAAGTAGGTTTCTGGCAAATTCACATGAGAATTCTGCCCAAATCGATATTGATTTGGGCAGAATTTTTGTGGGAATTGGCCGGCATTGTGGAGTGATTTTGGTCACGTGTGCTCCTAATGTCTGGATTGCTTTGTCGCTAGGTTCACGTAGCAGCCACCCATGACCATGGGCTGGGCCTGCACAGGTCCCTTAGTGCTCACATTGATGAGGGCAGAATTGAGTATGGGGGTCAGAGTGAACACCAGGCACTGGTTTTGTGGCCTGTGCGGGCTCTGATTGTGGTGGTCACCTCAGGAGGCATGCAGTTTTTTTTGCTCTGAAGGTTTTGCACATCTCCAAAAGTCACAGTCTCATCCTGGGTGGCAAGTGTAGTTCTGTGGTCTGTCTCAGGGGCCCCCAGTCTGGAGGGACAGTGCCATTGTGGCTTGAGACCTGTGAGGCGTTGTGAGCTGGATTAGGAGACTCATGCCAGTTCATGAATCACAGATGAGATTGACGTGGTGTGTGTTTTGAACATAGAATGTGTTCCTTCATCTAACAGGGTTTATTCCATTGAGCCTACACGGTGGGGGAATGGCAGGCATCTAGAGTTATGTGGCTGTTTGAGGTCAAATAGTGACTTGGATGATGTCTTTTCCTTTGTCAAAGTTGATATAAACTAATGGATTCATCTTTCCATCCAAAGAGTTCCAGTGAGGGCAGAGGGCACATTCAAAATGATTCCAAGGAGGCTTGGATGATTTAAAAGGGAAACATGACCTTCTAGTTTTACTAAATAGATACTTGGACAGCTGTATTTTCTCTTCAGTTCATGGGTGGTGAAGTCAGAAGGAGAATCTTTGGGAATTCCCCCAGATAGAGTCATACTGGTGGCTTCAAGGGGCTTGGCATCAGGAACCCTGGAGTGAATATCTGGGGCTGCTTGCCTGAAACTTGGTGAGTCAGGTTATCCCACAGGTTTTCCATTCCCTCCTAGGGAACTGCAGGAAGGTAACGTTCTGCTTAAAGCAGAACCCTCCCGCACTGTCAGTGGGCATGCAGATTTTCGCAGCCTCTTTGGAAAAGAATATGGAGTTTTCTCCAAAAGCTAAAATCTGAACAACACTAGGACCCAGAAATTGTACTCCTAAGTATTTATCCAAAGGACACAAAAGTGCACATTCAATGGGGTACAAGCACCACGATGTTTATAGCAGTATTATCAACAATAGCAAAACAAAGGAGGGAGTCCCTCTGTCCATTTTCTGATGAATGGAGAAAGAAGATGTGAGAGATTGATCTATCTGTCTATCTATCTATCTATCTATCTATCCAATAGCATAGGACCCAGCCTCAAAAATAATGAAATCTTGCCATCAGCAAGAATGTGGAAGGATCTAGCGTGGATTAAAGTAAGCAAAACCAGTAAGAAAAGACCAGTGGCCTATGATATGACTCCTATGGAATTTGAGAAAGAAAACAGATGAACAGTGAGGGGAGAAAGATAGGACAATGAGGGAGCAGTGTCAGCCTTAGAGCACAAACTGAGGGTTGCTAGAGGGCAGGGGTGTTGGCAGGAAAAGTTAAATGGGTGACGGCTATTAGGGAGAGTACTTGTTGCGATGAGCTCTGGGTGTTCTATGCAGGTGAGAAATCACAAAATCCTACCCCTGAAGCAAAAGAATGAACAGTGCATGGAAACGAATTGGAATGAAAGTCAAGGAAGGAAAGAAGAAGACCATGTTCTACTTCATGAGGAGTGGGGTAAAAATGGAGGGGTTATCGCTGTCCTGTTCTTCTAATGATCATTTCCAAACATGGTATGGTACAATACACTAGTTTCTGTTTGCATAAGGAGCCCTCAGAAAGCTTGCAGGAAGATTCAGATGTCAGAGCATATCCATGATCCATTGATATGTTCCTTCCAGTCTGCCCAGGTACAAAGGTAAGTGGAAACAAATATGGCAGAAGAGGTAAGGAGGTGTTAAGCATTCATCAGGTAGCCTTCCCCTTTCTCATGAATGCCTGGACGAGTGTAAATTAAGAAGAAGGATGGGGGATCCCTGAGCTTTGCCGCAGACAGGGGAATTCTAGCTATGCCTAGACCTGATGGGTTTGCCGAGGAGAAACAAGCTATTAGCATGGCAGGACAGAACTGCTGGTGCTGAGGTGAGTTCCCCGAGGGGCTGAATCGATGGTGGGGGTCAGGCCGTACATCAGGCTCCGGGTTTGTAACTAGGGAGCTGCACAATGTGGGGGAGTTCTCATGTGGGCATGCAGGTTTCTCTAGTTCTGAGGGTTCTGCACAGCTCCAAACAGACTGGTTTCCTGCTGGGTGGCAAGCAGACTCCCACAGTCTAGCTCCAGGGCTCCCAATCTAGAGGTCTTGGGGGACAGACCCCTGGGGAAGGAAGCCTGAAAATGCAACTTAGAGTTAGGTTTAGGGCCTAGGGGCATGGCAAATCTGATCTGCCAGTGTTGAGGCAGGCTCCATAGTGGGCTGAGTTGAAGGTGGGCATCAGGTGACATGTCAGACTCTGGGTTTGTGTCCAGGGGTGGTGCAGAAGCTGAGGTTGCCTCGGGCGACATGCAGGTTTCTCCTGCTCTGAGGGTTCTGGACAACTCCAAAGGGACACGTTTTTCTCTGGGCAGCTGGTGGAGTCCTGGGGTTGAGTCTCAAGGGTCCACAATCTGGTGGGCCGAGGGGCCAGGCCTCTGGGCATGGAAACCTATACACCACACCTAGGGTTCTGTTTAGGGCCCTGGGGCATGGCAGGCCTGATGTTCTGATGAGGAGGTAGGCTCTCAAGTCAGCTGGGCTGACTTGGGTGCGGGCATCAGGCAGCATGACAGAGCCTGGGTTTGTGTCCAGGGGCTGTAGAAGCTGGGGGTAGCCTCAGGGTGACATGCAGGCTTCTCCTTGTCTGAGGGTACTGCGAAGCTACAATGGCATGGCTTCCTTCCGCGTGGTGGGTGCAGTCCTGAGGTGTCACTCAGGTGTCCTTAATCTGTGGGGCGTGGGGGCCAGGAGTTTTTGGTTGGAAGCATGAAAATGCAAACTAGGGTTAGGGTTAGGGCCAGGGGGAATGGCAGGCCCAATCTTCTGGCACTGAGGCAGGATCACTGGGGGGCTGAGACAAAGAAAAGGGTCAGGCGGGGAGTCAGAGTCTAGCTTGAGGGAAGGGGTCCGGCTGAGGGTCAGCCACCGTGTTTGTGACCCACTCAAGTGCTGAAAGTGGGTGATGGCCTCGTGGGTGGGGCATGCAGGTTTCTCCTGCTCTGAGACTTTTGGTCAGTTTGTAATTGCATGGTTTCCTCCTGGTGGCAGGCGGAGGCCTGGGGTGTGGCTATGGGGTCCTTAGTCTGGAGGGATTGGGGGTCAGTTCTATCGGGACAGAAGCCTGAGAGCTCACCTTATGGTTACCGTTAGGGCCTAGGAGAATGACAGGCCTGATCAGCCAACTCTGAGTCAGTATCCCCAGAGGGGGGTGTGTGTTGAGGATGAGGGTAAAGCGGCGTGTCAGACTCCAGGTTTTATGGATGGGGTGGGCCACCAAAGCTAAGGGTGGCCTCAGGGGTGCATGAAACTTTCTCCCAGTCTGAGGGTTCTGCACAGCTCTGATGGCCACGGTATGCTTCAGGGTGGCAGGTGGACTCCTACAGTGTGGCTCCAGGGCCCCTAATCTGGAGTGGTCAGGGGAGAGATCCAAGGGTCCGAAGCCTAAAAATCCAAAGGAGGCTTAAGGTGAGGGCCTGGGGCCCTGGCAGGCCCAATCCAACAGCCCTGGGGCAGGCACCCCACAGGACTGAATAACAGGAGTAGTAGGCTGTGCATGGCCCTGGCTCATAGAGGGCTATATCACAGGGTTTGTGTCACGACCACTCGGGATTCAAGGGCAGGCACAGGCAGTGGCCTGCGGCGCTGCCAGATAGTTCACTGGGGGTTTTCTGAACAATTCTCATGGGTTTTCTGCCTAAATCAATGTTGATCTGAGTAGAAAGCTTATGAGAGTTGGCCAGTGTTGCTTGGCGATTTGGGCTGTGCTGGCGCCCATGGTCTAGAGCAGTTTCTCCCTAGGTGTGTGTCCTGGCCATCCGGGAACACTGGCTGGGCCCACGTGGCTCCCTCAGGGGCCCCCATCAAGTGGAGCTTTCTGGGGGCTGTGCTGAGTCAGTGTGTCTTGCTGAACATCAGCCTCCATGTTTGTGGCCCCGTGGGGCAATGAATGTTGGGGTGGCCTCAGGGAGTCATGCAGGTTTCTTCTGCTCTGTGGGTTTTGTGCAGCTCTGAATAGCACAGTTTCCTCCTCGGTGGCAGGAGGAGCCCTGGGTTGTGGCTCAGGACTTCCCAATCTGGGGGGCTTGGGGGCCAGGTCTCTGGGGATGGAAGCCTAAAAAGCCAAACTAGGGTTAGGGTTAGGGCCTAGGAGCATGACAGGCCCGATCTTTTGGCACTGAGGCAGGATCCCCAATTGGCTGAGTCAAGGATGGGTGACCAGCGGTATGTCAAGCTCTGTGTTTTGTAACTGAGGGGTCCCGAGATGTAGGGGTGGACTCAGGGAAGCATGTGGTTTTACCCCAGTCTGAGGGTTTTGAGCAACTCTGAATAGCATGGTTTCTTCCTGGGTGCCAGGTAGACTTCTGTAGTGTGGCTCAGATATCCCCCATCTTGAGGGCTTGGGGGACAGGCCCCTGGAGATGGAAGTGTAGAAAGCAAACTGAGGGTTAGTACAAGGGCTTAGGGGCCTGGCAGGCCTGAACTGCCAGCACCAGGGTAGGCACCACAGGGAAGTGACTAGCAGGAGGGATTGGCCACCCACATGCCTGGCTCGAAGGGGGCTATCTCTCAGGGTTCAGGCTGCGACATTCGGGACCCTGGACCAGGCCCAGATGCAGCCCTGTGGGCCCATGACACCAGAAGCGTGCTCCTGGGGTTTTTGTGTCCAATTCTTATAAGCTTTCTGCCCAAATTGATATTGTGGTTGGGCAGCGAGTTGGGCCATGGTGGCACCCGCTCTACAGCTCTTTCTAGCTAGGTGGGTGTCTCGGCCATCCAGGAACATGGGCCAGGCCCACCCGGCTCCCCTTAGGGCCCCCGTGCACCGGAGCTTTCCAGGGGTAGAGCTGAGGGAGGGTGTCTGGCTGAGTGTCACCCTCTGTGTTTGTTGCCCATTGGGATGCTGATGGTGAGGGTGGTTTCAGGGGGATATGCAGGTATCTCCTGCTCTGAGGGTTTTGCACAGCTATGAATGGCATGGTTTCCTCCTGGATGGCAGGTGTACTCCTGGGATGTGGCTCTGGGGTCCCTAATCTTGAGGGCTCAGGGGACAGGCTCCTGGGGATGAAAGTCTGAAAACCAAACTAAGCTTTGGGTCCAGGACCTAGGGGCATGACAGATCTGATCTACCAGTGCCACCGTGGGCATCCCAGGGGGCTGAGTAGCAGAGGCGGTTGACCCACATGCACCTGCCTCGCAGAGAGCTTTCTCTCAAAGTTTGGTCTGCAACCAATCGGGACTCTGGCCCAGGCCTAGGCCACAGCCTAGTTGCCCAAACAAGGTCTCTTGGCATTTTCCTGACAATTATGATATTTTTTCTGCCCAAATTGATATTGATTTGGGCATAAAGCTTATGAGAATTGGCCAGCATGGGCGGCTTTATGGGCTGCACGTGTGGCTTGGTCTAGAGCACTTTCTCACTAGGTACATTTCACGGCCATGCGGGAGCACGGGCTGGTCCCACGTGGCTCCACCGAGTAGCCCAAACAGGGGAGCATCCCAGGAGCAGAGTTGAGGGAGGGGTAAGGCTGAGCATCACCCTCTTTGTTTGTGGCCTGGTGGGGCGATGGATGTGCGTGGCCTTAGAAGGGCATGCAGGTTTCCTCTCACTCTGAGGTTTTTGGGCAGCTCTGAACAGCAGTTTCATCCTGGGTGACAGTGGAGTCCCGGGGTGTGGTTCAGGGGTCCGGAATCTGGAGGGCATGGGGGCCCAGGTCTCTGGGAACAGAAGCCTGAAAAACCAAGCTATGGTGAGACTCTCTAGAGGGTGAATTGAGGATGGTGGTTGGGCGGTACATCAGGCGCCAGGTTTTGTGGCCAGGGGGCTGCCACAGGTGGGTGTTTCCTCAGGTTGGAATGCAGGTTTCTCCCTGTCTGAGTGTTCTGCACAGCTCCAAAAGGCACGGCTGTCCTGGGTGGCAGGCGGTCTCTTGGGGTGTGTTTTTGGTATCCCTAATCTGGAAGGCTCAGGGGACAGGCCCCTGGGGATGGAAGCCTGAAAACCCAACTGAGCATTAGGTTGAGGGTCTGGGGGCATGGCAGGCCTGATCTGCCAGCACCAGGGTAAGCACAGCAGGGGACTGAGTAGCCGGAAGGGTTGGGCATATGTGCACCTGGCTCGTAGATGGCTTTCTTGCGGGGTTCGGGTTGCACTACTCCAGACCCCATGCCAGGCCCAGGCGGTTGCCCTCTGGCTCCGAGTCACTGGCAGCAAGTTTGCTGGGGGTTTTCCAGCCAATTCTCACAAGCTTTCTATTCAAGTCGATATCAATTTGTCAGAGAGATCATGAGAAATGGTTGTTGTTGGGTGGCAATTCATGCCACACTGGAACCCGCAGTATAGAGCAATTTCTCACTAGGTGCTTATAGTGGACATCTTGGAAACATGGGCCAGGACCATGAGACTCCCTCGAGGGCCCCCACATAGAGGGTTTTCTGTGGACAGAGTTGAGGCAGGGGTTCTGGCTGAGCATCAGGCTCCATGTTTGCGGCTCAGCTGGGCGCCGAAGGTTGGGGTGGCCTTGGGGTGACATGAAGGTTTCTCCTGCTCTGAGGGTTTTGGGAGGCTCCAAAGGTACAGTTTCCTCCTGGGTGGCAGGCAGAGTCTTGTGGTGTGGCTCAGGGGTCTGCAATCTGGAGGGCTCATGGGCCAGGTCTCTGGGGACAGAAGCCTGAGAAGCTACTCAGCCTCTGTTTTTGCAGCCCAGTGGTGAGTCAAGGGTGGAGGTGGACTGGAGAGGGCATGCAGGTTTCTCCCCTCTCCCACTCCCACAGCTCCTAACGACCCGGTTTCCTCCTGGGGGCAGGTGTACCCCTGCAGTGTGGCTCTGGGGTCCCTGGTGTGGAGGACTCAGGCTACTGGCCACTGGAGATGGAAACCTGAAAACCCAACCTAGGTTTAGGGCAAGGGCCTAGGGGCATCGCAGATGTGATCTGCCAGTGCCAGGGCCCGCACCTCAAAGGGAGTGGGAGTGCTTGGCATCACGTGCACCTGCCTCACAGAAGGCTTTTTTGCAGGGCTTGGATTGCAAATATTGGGGCCCCAGGCCAGGCTCAGGCAGTGGACCTGACAGCCCATGCTGATAAATGCAAGTTCGCTGGGTTTTTCTGGCTAAATCTGACTTTTTTTCTGCCCAAATTGATATCGATTTGGGCAGAAAGCGGTGAGAATTGGCCAGCATTGGGAAGTGATTCAGGCCATGCTGGCATATGCAATCTAGAGCTCTTTCTCACTCGGTGTTGACGTGGCCATCCGGGAACATGGGTCGGGCCCATGCGGCTCCCCTGAGGGCCCCCAGGAAGGGAGAGGGCCCCGCAGGCAGAGTTGAGGGAGGAGGATCCAGCTGAGCACCAGTCTGCATGTTTGTGGTCTGGTGGGGAGCCAAAAGTGGGGGTGGGTCTCAAGGAGGGTATGCAGGTTTCTCCCACTCTGAGGGTTTTGCACAGCTCCAAGCAGCACGGTTTCCTCCTGGGTGGCAGGCGGAGTCCTGGGCTGAGGCTCAGGGGTCCATAATCTGGAGGGATTGGTGGCTAGTTCTACGGGGACAGAAGCCTGAGAAACTACCCTAGGGTTACTATTAGGGCTTAGGAGTATGACAGGTCCAATATGCCCATACAGAAGCAGGTCCCCAGGGGGCTGAGTTGAGGACAGGGGTCCAGTAGTGCATCAGGCTCTTGATTTTGTGCCCGGGTGGGCCACTGGAGGTGGGGGTGGTCTGAGGGAAGCATGCGGGTTTGTTCTGTTCTGAGGGTTCTGCGTGGGTGTGGTTTCCTCCTGAGTGGCAGGCGAACTCTTGGGGTGTGGCTCTGGGGTCCCCAATCTGGAGGGATTGGGGGACAGGTCTCTGGGGACAGAAGCCTGAAAAGCCAACGTACAATTAGGGTTAGGGCCTAGGGCCATGGCAGGCCCAAACTGTCAGTGCTGAGGCGGGATCTCCCATGGGCTGAGTCAAGGATGGGGGTCAAGTGGTATGTCAATCTCTGGGTTTTGATGCCATGTGGGCCATCAGAGGTGATGGCGGCCTCTGGAATGCATGTGGGCTTCTCCTGGTCTGAGGGTTCTGGGTAGCTCTGAAGGGCACCCAGGAGAACATGGATGGTAGGCGGAGTCCTTGGTTGTGGCTCAGGGGTTCCCAATCTGAAGGAATATTTGGCCATGTCTCTGGGCATGGAAGCCTGAAAACACAACCTAGGGTTTGGGTTAGGGCTTAGGGGTATTCTGGCCCTGCCTCCTGGTGCTGAGGCTGGATCCCCAGGGGCTGAGTCAAACATGGGGGTCAGGAAGCACATCAGAATGAGTTTGTGACTGCGGGGTCCATCGAAGTTAGGGGCGTCCTCAGAGAGTCATGTGGGTTTGTTCCATTCTGAGGGTTCTGCTCAGCTTCGAATGGTACAGTTTCCTCCTGGGTAGCAGGAGGACACCTGGGGTGTGGCCCAGAGGACCCCAATCTGGAGGGACAGTGCCAGTGTGGTTTTAAACCTGTGGAGGGTTTGGGGGCTGCTTTAGGAGTCTGTGGAAAGCCCAACAGTGCCAGTTCATGCCACTGGAGGTGGTGAGTGAGCTGTGGTGCGAGAGAGCACGGTAGGGGTGGCAATGCTGCTTGCGACCACTGGAGGCAGTGGCGAGCTGCCGTGGGAAACCCACCTGAAGAAGAGTCAGTGCTGCCTGCTGGCTCTGAGGGCAGTGGGGAGGTGCTGGGTGAGAGACCCTGAATCCTGAGGAACTACAGATTGTTTCTGCAGGACGGAGTGGTGAGCTGTATAATCTCTGTTTCTCCAGGCTTAAGAGTCATAAGAAACACTGGAGCCGGGCCCCCACTCAGCATTGTGCCCTGTTTCCCCAGGTTTGCTGGTAGTCTGCTGTCAGGATGGCTCAGGAGGGTCATCCCAGCTGGGCTCTGGAGCCGGGGGAAACCAAACCTGACTCATGGTGCATTTGGAACTGAGGAGTTGAGTGTTTGTTTGGAAGAGTATGTTTGTTTCTCCAAAAAGGACAAGGGCATTGGTCGGCTTGAGAAGGAAGTGGATGACCACTTAAGAAATAAGCATATGTCTCTCCTTCTCCCAGGAATTGGAGCAGGTGTGAAGACTAGGTGGGAGACGCCTGCTTATCCACACCTGACAACCCTTCTTCACTCTGGCTCCACAAGACCTGAACTTTAAAAATCAGCATCTGAGTCAGTCATGCAGCTTGTCCCAGGACGTCAGCATTCAGAGAAAACAGAAGGCCGGTGGGGCACAATGTCACATCCATGCCAGGACAGGAGGTAAAACTTCTCTTTCACCCCAAACCTCCTGGGCTTTTCTCTTGTCTCTGGTGGAGTTCACAATTGGCACACTGGACCAGCTGTAAGCAATCTAGTGTGGGTGCCAGAGTTCCCGAGTTTCTCTGCAGGGAACACCTGGCAGGGATATCATTTTCTCTGTTTTTTTCTGGATTACAAAGGTATTTGGACCATCTCTTTCCTAGGTAATCCCTTGGATTCGAAAGGGAAGATGAGATTGATTGGTGTGCGTTTTGAATATAGAAAGTATTCCTTCATCTAGCAGTGTTTATTCCACTGGGCCTAGGCTGTGGCCGGCATCTAGAGTGAGGTGGATGTTTGGTTCAGATAGAGACTTGGATGATGGCTTCTCCTTTGTCCAAGGTGATGTATCCTAATGGATTGGTCTTTGCATTCAAAGAGTTCCAATGAGGGCTGAGGGAAAATTAAAAATAATTCCAAGGAGCCATGGACAATTTAAAAGGGATGCTTGTCTTCCTACGTTCACTGAAACAGCTATATATGGTTGGGCATGCTCTATTTTCTGTGCAGTTGGTGGGTTCTGTGGGTGGTGAAGGAGAGTGTTTGGGAATTTCCCTGGATAAAAGCATTCTGGTGGCTTCAAGGGACTTGGCGTCAGGAACCCTGGGGTGAATTTCTGTGGCTGCTTGCCTGATGCTCAGTGAGTCAGGTTATCCCTCAGGTTTTACATTTCCTCCATAGGAAATGGCTGGCAGGGAATGTTCTGCTTAAAGTGGAACCCTCAGGAGCACCTGGGTGGCTCAGTGGGTTAAGCACCTCCCTTTGGATCAGGTCATGATCCTAGGTTCCTCTGATGAAACCCTGCCTTAATCTCTCTTCTCAGCAGGGAGCCTGCTTCATGCTCTCCCTCTCTGCCTGCATCTCTGCCTACTTCTGATCTCTCTCTGTCAAATAAATAAATAAAATCTTTAAAAAAATTCACCCTAAAATGGAACGCTCCTACACTGTTGGTGGGCATGTGGGTTGTTGCAGCCACTCTGGAAAAGAAAATGGTGTGTCCTCCGAAACCTAAGAACAGAACAACACTAGGATCCAGCAATTGTCCTCCTAGGTATTTGCTTAAAGGGCACAATAATGTACATTCTGTGTGGTACAAGCACCGTGATATTTACAGCAGCATTATCAACGATAGTAACATTATCAACCACAGCACATTATCAACCATAGTAAAACAATGGAGGGAGTCCAAATGTCCACTCACTGATGAGTGATTTTATATATATATATATATATATATATATATATATATATATATATATGTGTGTGTGTGTGTGTGTGTATTCATTCACCCACATCATCATCTTCTTTTTTTAATTAATTTATTTTTTTAGAATAACAGTATTTATTGTTTTTGCACCACACCCATTGCTCCATGCAATCCGTGCCCTCTCCAATACCCACCACCTGGTTCCCCCAAACTCCCAACCCCGCCCCTTCAAAACCCTCAGATTGATTTTCAGAGTCCATAGTCTCTCATGGCTCACCTCCACTTCCAATTTCCCCCAACTCCCTTCTCCTCTCTAACTCTCCTTGTCCTCCATGCTATTTGTTATGATCCACAAATAAGTGAAACCATATGATAGTTGAGTCTCTCTGCCTGACTTACTTCATTCAGCATAATCACTTCCCGTCCCGTCCATGCTGCTACAAAAGTTGGGTATTCATCCTTTCTGATGGAGGCATAATACTCCATAGTGTATATGGACCACATCTTCCTTATCCATTCGTCTGTTGAAGGGCATCTTGGTTCTTTCCACAGTTAGGCAACCATGGCCATTGCTACTATAAACATTGTCTCCCACATTTTCTTAATGGAATAAGAGCCAGGATCAAAAAGGACGAAATCTTATCATCTGTAAGGATGTGGATGAATCTATTGTGGATTTAGCTAAGTAAAATACAGACCAATAGCCTGTAACTTGGATTCTGTAGATTTTCAGAACGAAAGCAGATGAACATAGTGAGGGGAGAAGGCCAATGAAGAAACACACTCAAACTTAGAGCACAAACTGATCGTTGCTAGAGGACAGGGGTGTGGGTGGAAGGGTTAAATGGGTGACAACTATTAGGGAGAGTACTTGCTGTGATGAGCTCTGGGTGTTCTATGCAGGTGGGGAATCACAAAATCCTACCCTTGAAGCAAAGGAATGAACACTGCATGGAAACAAATTGGAATGGAAGTCAAGGAAGGAAAGAAGAATACCATGTTCTACTTCATGAGGAGTGAGGTAAAAATGGAGGGATTTTTGCTCTACTGTTCTGCCAATGATCACTGTCCAACACACTGTTGTATGATACACTAGTTTCTGTTTGCATAAGGAGCCCTCAAAAAGCTTCCTGGAATATTCAGATATCAGAGCATGTTCATGTTCCATAGATATGTTCCTTCCAGTCTGCCCAGGTACAAAGGTAATTGGAGAAAAATATGGCAGAAGAGGAAAGGAGGTATTAAGCCTTCAGGAGGTATCTTTCCCTTTTCTCATGAATGCTTGGGACAGTGTCAACTGAGAAGGAAGAGGAGGGATCCCAGAGCTTTGCCGCAGACAGGGGAGTTCCAGGTCTACCTAGAGCTGACAGGGGTCTTTGAGGAGAGCTGAGCTAGTGGCATGGTGAGCCTGAACTGTTGGTGCTGAGGTGAGTTCCCCAAGGAGCTGAGTTGATGATGGGGGTCGGGTGGTGCATCAGGCTCTGGGTTTGTAGCCAGGGGGCTGCAGAACATGCAGGGGTCCTGATGGGGGCATGCAGGTTTCTCTGGCTCTAAGGGTTCTGCACAGATCCAAAGGGACTAGTTTCCTGCTGGGTGGCAGGTGAACTCCTACAGTGTGGGTCCAAGGTTACCAATCTAGAGGGCTTTGGGGACAGGCCTCTGGGGAAGGAAGCCTGAAAATGCAACCAAGAGTTAGGGTCACGGACGTGGGGCATGGAAGACCTGATCTGCTGACACTGAGGTGGGATACCCTCGTGATTGAGTTGAGGCTATGTGTCCTGCAACGTAGAAGAGTCAGGGTTTCTGGCCAGAGGGATGGCTGATGGTGGGGGTGGCTTTAGAGGGGCATGCTGGTTTCTCCCTCTCTGAGGGAACTGTGGAGCTCCAAATGACATGGCTTCCCCCTGCATGGCGGTCAGGTTTCTGGCTTGTTACAAAGGGGTCCTGAATCTGGGGAGTTTGGGGACCAGGCCTCTTGGGGGAGCATGGATTCAGGAAGCCTGAATTCAGAAACTAGAGTTATGCTAAGGTTCTAGGGGCATGGCATGCTCAATCTGCTGTTGCTGAGATGGGCTCCCTGGTGGGATGATTTCAGGGTGGGTATCAGGGGGCATGTCAGACTCCAACTTTGTGCCCTGGGGGTGAACTCAGGGTTGCATGGAGTTTTCTCCAACCCTGAGGGTTCTGTAGAGCTCCAAATGGCATGGTTTCCTCCTGTGTGGTGGACGCAATCCTCGGGTGTCACTGAGGCATCCTTAATCTATACCGGCATGAATCTCAGAAGTGGCCAATCTGGTGGGCTTGGGGGACAGGCAGGGTTAGGGTTAAGGGCTAAGGACATGGTAGGCCCAATGTGCTGGTGCTGATGTGGGCTCCTCTAAGGGCTGAGTTGAGGGCATAGATATGGTATCACAGCAGAATCCGGTTTTATGGCCATGGGGGTGACTCATGGTAGGGATGGCGTAAGGGGGGCTTACAGGTTTCTCCTGGTCTGAGGGTTCGGTGCAGCTCCAAACTACAAGGTTTCCTCCCGTGTGGCAGGTGGAGTCCTGTGGTGTAGCTCAGTAGTCCTTAATCTATGGGACTTGGGGATGGAAGCCTGAAAACCCAAACAGGGGTAATAGTAAGGGCCTAGGGATATGGTGACCCAATCTGCTGATGTTGAGGTGGGGTCCCCTCAGGGCTGAGTTGAGGGCGTGTGTCCAGCAGCTCAGCAGAATCCGATTTTACGACAGGGGTCCACAGATGGTGGGAGTGTCTTTATAGGGGCAGGTTTCTCCCCCTCTGACGGTTCAGCACAACTCCAAAGGGCATAGGTTTCTACTGTATGGTGAGCGGAGTCCTAGGGTGTATGTCAAGGTTCCTTAATCCAGGGGGTTTGTTGCCTGGAATCTCAGAATGGAAGCCTGAAAACCCAAACTAGGGTTAGGGTTATGGCCTAGGGGCATGGCAGGTCTGATCTACCAGTGCTGAGGCGGGCTCCATGGAGGGCTGAGTTAAGGGCGGGTAATAGGTGGCTATTGTGAATCTGAGTTTTTGTTCAGGAGGGACTCAGATGCCGAGGCTTGCCTTAGGGGACATGAAGTTATTTCCTGCTCTGAGGTCTGACTAGCTACAAATGGCACCATAACAACATAGGCAGCTGGCAGACTGCCAGATTGAGTCTCAGGCGTCTCCAATCTGGCCAGTTTGTAGGCTAGACCTAAGGCTACGGAAGCCTATACACACAACCCAGGGTTAGGGTTAAGGACTAGTGGCATGGAAGCTCTGATATGCTGGTATTGAGGTGGGCTCCCTCGGGGCTGAGTGGACATGCATCTGGCTTGTGGCAGAATCCGGCATTATGTCCGGGGTGCTGCAGATGATGCGAGTGTGTGTAGGTGCTCATGCATCTTTCTTTCTGGAGGGCAGGCAGAGTCTCCTGGTGTGGATGTTGAATCCCCTGTCTGGAGGGTTAGAGTTAGGGATATAGGTTAGGGATAGGGTTAGGGTTAGGGGTTAGGGTTAGTATTATGTCTTAGGGACAAGTGTTAGGGTTATGTCTTAGGGAAAAAGGTTAGGTTTAGAGTCAGAGTTAGGGATAGGGTGGGGTTAGGGTTTAAGATTAGGGTTAGATTAGGGATTAGGGTTACAGTTAGGCTTAGGGTTAGGACTATGTCTTAGGGACACTGCATGTCGGATCTGGAAACACAGATATAGGCTCACACAAGCACTGAGTTAGGACAGGATGCAGGAGGCTCCTCAGGCCATGGGTTTTTGGCTTGGAGGGGCAAAGATGGCGGGAATGGCATCAGGGGAGCATGCTGGTTTCTAGGGCTCTGAGGGTGTTAGAGAGCACCAAATGAAATGGTCTCCTTCTGTCTGAGACTCTGAATATGGGTATCAGTCTGATGCTCCCATCCATGGAAGGAATTGGGTGTCATGTCTCGGGGTCCTGGTCCTAAGCACCCAACCTAGGGTTAGGGTTTGGTCCTGGGAGAACAGCAGGCCTGATATGCCAGTGCAGACTCAGACTCTCTGGAGGGCTGAGTTGAGGACATTGGTCTGGCGGTCCATCAGGCTCTGGGATTGTGGTGTGTGGGTCCTCGGAAGGTGGGAATCATTTAGGGGCATGGAGTTTTCTACAGCACATTAGGTCCTGCACAGGGCCATGCGGTCCAGTTTCCTCGGGGTTGGCCGCCAGATTCCTACATTGGGAATACGGGGTCCCCAGTCTGGAGGGCTAGGGAGCCAGACCTCTGGGGTGGGAAGCCAGAATATGCAAATGAAGCTTAGGGTTAAGTCATAGAGGCATGTCATCCCCTACCTGCCAGTGCTGTGGTGACCCAGCTCGATGCCTGAGTTGGGGGCGCATGTCTACAGGACCGTGAGACTCGGTTCCTTGTCCTTGGGGCTGCCAGAAGTGGGGATGGCCTCAAGAAGGCATGCAGGTTTTTTCTGCTCCGTGGGTTCAGTACATTTCCAAATGGCAGTGTGTCCTCCTGGGATCAGGTGCAATGATGGTGTGCAGCTCAGGGGTCCCCCATCTCGGGGCTTTGGGGACCAGGTATCGGAGGATTGACAGTGAAACACACAACCTTGGCTAGGGTTAGTATTAGGGTTTGGCTTAGGGATAGGGTTACTGTTATGTCTTAGAGACAAGGCAGGTCAGATCTGCCAGGACAGATATCGACACATCCAAGGGCATAGTTGAAGGTGGGAATCAGGAGGCTCCTCAGTCTTTGGTCTGGAGGATCAAAGATGGCAGAAATGGCCTCAGGGGAGCATGCCGAGTTCTAGGGCTCTGAGGGTGTTAGAGAGCACAAAATGAAATGGTCTCCTCCTGACTAAGGGTCTGAGTAAGGCCATCAATCTGATGCTCCCATCCATGAGAGGGATTGGGTTTTAGACCTCTGGGGTCCAGAGCCTGAACACCAATGTAGGGTTAGGATTTGGTCCTTGGAGAATGGCAGGCCTGATATGCCAGTGCAGACCCAGAATCTCCAGATGGCTGAGTTGAGGGCATTTCTCTGGTGGCCCATCAGGCTCCAGGATTGTGGTGTGTGGGTCCTTGTAAGCTGTGGGTGTCTTTAGGAGGCATGGAAATTTCTCTAGCCAGGAGGGTTTTACACAGAGCCATGGGGTCCATTTTCCTCATGGGTGGCATCCAGAGTCCTGTGTTGGGAATATGGGGTCCCTAGTCTCAAAGTCTAGGGAGCCAGGCCTCTGGGGATGGAAGCTTGAACACCCAAACTAGGGTTAGTGTTAGGTGGTAGGGGCAGGGCAGCACACCCGGAAGCCTTAGTTGAGGGTTAGGATCAACCCTGTAGACCTGGTGCGCCTAAAGTGAGTTAGCCAATAGGGCCGCCAATTCTCACAAGCATTTTGCCCATATTGTTATCTATTTGAGCAGAATGCTCATCAGAATAGGCCGGCGTTGGGCAGCCTTGTGGATGCTATGTCCTCCGTGCTGAGGGCCCTTTCTCGGCACCCGAATCGAGTTCGCCAGGCTTTTACTGGCCAAATCAATACTGATTTGGGCAGAACGATCGTGAGAATTGGCCAGCATTGGGCAGCCCTGGGGACCACCCTGTTACCCGTTGCTGAGGGCCCTTTCTCGCTTGGGGAATGTCCCGGCCGCCCAGAATATGCGTCAAGATGATGCGGAACACCCGGGGCCCCTGGGGAAGGGGAGCTTTCCAGGAGCAGAGTTGAGGGGTGGGTAGTAGCCGATCATCTTCCTCCAACATTTCGGGAGGCTGGGGAGCCCAGAGATGGGTCTGGCCTCTGTGGGGGAATGAATGAGAATGTATCTCTTGTTTAAAGGCTTCCCTAACCCTAACCCTAACCTTAAACCTAACCCTAACTTTTATGGTTCCTCTGTGAGGTGAGGACAATACCTTGTCCTGGAAGGGGGCTACAGGTCCCCAATCAAGAAATCCACATCTCTCTTTGCAACCTGACATGCCCTTCCCTCAGTATTCCTCAGGGAAGATCTTCTCACTTCATGAGCTGACAGCTCTGAACTTAAAAACGAATATTGTTTTATACTTTTCAATGCCTTAGTTCATTTATGGCATGTCTTTCAAAACTGCCAGTGGGGAGGCACCTGGGAGGATCAGTGGGTTGAAGCCAGGGTCCTGGGCTCAAGCCCTGCATCGGGTTCCATGCTCAGTGTGGAGCCTGCTTCCTCCTCTCTCTCTCTTCCTGCCTATCTGCCTACTTGTGATTTCTGTCTGCCAAATAAATAAATACAATCTTTAAAAAAACTGCCAGTGGGTTTTTAGCAGTCCTGGAGGTCTGCCTGCTCAAGGAGGGGATGACCTGGGAAAAGCAAGGTTGGAATCCTTGAAGGGGGCAACCCACATCTCCCAACGCCCTGACTTCAGATGCATGAGATATTGGTTCTTATCTGCAGGGGGTACCTGCCGTGCCCTCACCCTGAATCCGACGTCTAGCTTGTGTTCTCATACTTCCGTCCTCACTCTCCTGGCCCCGAAGCCATCAAGTTTGGCAATTCCGGACCGACAATGAAGCAATCTGCCTGCTCTCTAGAAAAAATATATTGCCTAATGAGCTGCCCAGGCAGCTTAAATGAGGATCAACCTACACGGCACTCGAATGTACCCAAATTATATAGTCTAACCTGGGCACTAATGCACTGTCTGACACAACCTGAGCCCGGACCTCCTGACCAACACCCAGACAGCTGACCGTTCCCTGAGCACTTCAGACCCGCCATGGCCTTAGGTCATCATCTCTTCCCTACCTCAGTTTTCAGGCTTCAGAACCTAGACCTTATCTCCAATCACTGCCCACGGGTGACTGTGATGCAGAAATCAGAACTCTTCCTGACCCATGGCAAGAAACCTTGTGGTTGGCATGTTGTCCATCGTTCAGTGTAGGAGAAAACAGCATTCACCCTGAGGCCCCGCCCATTCTTGAGTGCGATGAGAGCATAAACACGCATTGTGACCTCACCGTGAGTCCTGTCCTCTAGTAAGTCCTCTCAGTGGCTGGACGATTAGATGTCATAATGGGCTTGACATGTCCCTAGCCTCAATTTTTAACCAGATTTCTGGTTGTCCAGTCGCCCCTCCGCAGGGATCTACTCTGGAATCCCTCATTTGTTGGGACATCTGAGGTTGAAAAACAAAACGAAACAAATCAACAACAACAAAAAAACGGACTTCTTCCATCCCCTGAATGACCCCAAACTCTTTGGACGAGGCCGAACCCCCAGAGAGTAAGACTCGTCCATTTCCCATGGAGTCACCCGGAAATTTCATGACCATGAGTGACACGATATCGAGAGACAAAAACTTGTTCAAGAGCCTCAATCTCACCCTTTTTTCATATTTAGAAGAGTTCTCCTCATGGTCTGTAGATCAGTCCTGCCATACCTATGACCCGAAACATAAGCCGAGTTTGTGTTTACAGACAACTGTCCAAACAGATCTGGCCTACACACCCTACAGGCTCATGCCCCTGGAGCCAAACATGAGGACTGTACTTGCTATCTCCAAGGGAATTGTATGTGCCCATTCCAATATCCACAACCCTACTAATAGGATAAACCTACAAAGTCCCTGAGGCCATCCCAATAGTTGTGGCTTCCCAGGACAAACAGGGGCAATCTGAGCCCATCTGAGCACCTACCTGCACTCAAACCAGTAGACTGATGTCCCCAGAGGTAAAAAGGAACGAACAGGCCCCTAGGCACCAATCGGATCCATTGCTCTGGTTTCCAGGCATCTCTCCTCAGAGGCCTGGATTTCAATACCAACATATGGCTGTTTCTTGACTCACCATTCAGAACAAATCTCATCTACACATGGGAAACATGCATTAAGGAGCTGTGTCAAAGCCTCTGTTTAGGAGAACCCTTCAGGGCCCCAGTGCCACCGCTTCATTCCAAGGTCACCATAGACACAGAAACATATTAGGACACATCCACAGGAGAGTCCATTTCAACTCAGCCTCCTCGGTTGGTCCCCCACATCCAGCAGATCTAACCTGTCTTGTTGCTTGGAGACAATTGGAATGTGAGGTGGGCTACCCAGCCACCCATCCTTAGAACCCTGCTAGGAATCGTTGGCCTGGAACCAACCAACAGGTCTCAATTGTCCTGCAGAAGACTCTTTGCAGTTTGGAGCTTCTCACAACTCCCATCATGGGAAAAACCCCATGGCCTCGTGATCCAACCGCCCTTCAAGAAGGGGCCATCAGGGACAGAATGTCCAACCTGAGCAATCCTCTGATCCTTGCCCTGAATTCAGTTGCACGAGATCTCGATTGAGGTCTGTAGATTGTGCCTGCCATATCCTCACCCAGAAACCTAGGCCTAGCTTGGGTTCTCAGACTTCCGTCCTCAGACTACTGGCCCACAAGCCCTCCAGTTTGGCAATCCAGAACTACAATGCCGCACTCTGCCTGCCCTCCAGAAGAAAAACATTGCCCTCTGGGGCTACCCAGAAACCACAAATGAGGATCAACCTGCACGCCATTCGGCTGAACCCAAAATATATAGGCTGACCTGGGCACTATTGCCCTTTCTGACCCATCCTGAGCCAGGACCACCTGGTCCCACCCAGGCAGCTGGCCGCACACTGAGCACATCGGACACGCCATGGCCTAACGTCGTCATCTCTTCTCAAGCTCGGATTCCAGGCTTCAGAACCTAGACCTGATCTCCAATCACTGCCCTGGTTTGAAAATGATGTAGAAATCAGAACTCTTTCCCCATGGCAAGAAACATTGTGGTTGGCATGTTGTCCAACGTTCAGTGTACTAAAAACCAGCGAGGCCCATGAGGCCCAGCCCATGCTTGCGGGCCACATTGGTCACAAACACACATTGTGACCCTCAGCCTGAGACCAGTCCTCAGGTAAGGCCTCTCGGTGGCTGGATGAAGAGCCAGCATATTGGGCTTGCCATGCCCCTAGGCCCCAAGTTTTAACCATAGTTCGGGTTGGCCCTTCACTCTTCCCCAGGGCTCTGCTTTGGAATTCCTCTTTTGGTGGGACACCTGAAGGAACAAACCTGAAAGGAGTCCTCCCATCCCACAGATTGATGAAAAACCATTGGGATCGCGCCAAATCCACAGAGAGGAAGATTCGTCCATGGCCCAATAGGCCTCCCCAACATTCCACGGCCACCGCTGATACAAAATCCAGAGACAAATGCCTGAGCAAGCGCCTCAGACTCGCTCATTCTTCATATCCTGAGTGTTCTTCTCATGGTTTGTAGATCAGGCGTGCCATACCTACGTCCCCAAACCTAAGCTGAGTTTGTGTTTTCAGACTTCTGTCCTCAAAGTCCTGGGCCACACTCCCTCCAGGCTGGGGCCCCTCGAGCCACACATTAGGACTGCGCCCACCCAATCCATGGGAATTCTGCCCATTCCATTGTCAAAAATCGTACAAATTAGGAGAACCCTCCAAAGACCCTGAGGCCATCCCAATAGTGTAGGTTGCCCGAGACAAAAAAGGGCGGTTAATACCAGCTGAGCATCTACCTCCACTCATCTACCTCCACTCATACCAAGAAGATTGAAGCAGACAGGACCTGAGGCCGTTATCGGATCCATTGCTTTGGTTTACAGGCATGTCTCCTCAAAAGCCTGGATTCCAATACCAGCAGAGGGGATTTCCTGAGGCACCCATCAGAACAAATCTCGTCACCAGAGGAAACTGTGTTTGGAAGCTATGTCAAAAGCTTAGGAGAATACTTCAGGGTCCCGGTGCCACCGCCCCATTCCAAGGCCCTCATGGACAACAACACACATTAGGACCCAAACTCAGGAAAGTCCATTTCAACTCAGCCACCCCGGTGCTCCCGCAGATCCATTAGATCTAAACTGTCTTGTTGCTAGGAGACATTTGGAAGGCGAGGTGGACTTCCCAGGCATCCATCCTCGAACGGTGCTCTGGAGTCATTCCATATGGGATGTCCTGGAGCTGTCCAACTAGTCTCAATTGTCCCGCAGAAGGAATCCTTGAAGGGGGCATCCCAAATCTCCCAACGTGGAAACTTCCATGGCCTCGAGATTCCGCTCCATTCAAGAAGGGGCCGTCATGCACAGAAACTCCAACCTGAGCCAACGTCAGATCCATCCTCGAACGGTGCTCTGGAGTCATTCCATTAGGGATGTCCTGGAGCTGTCCAACATGTCTCAATTGTCCCGCAGAAGGAATCCTTGAAGGGGGCATCCCAAATCTCCCAACGCCCTGACTTTAGATGCATGAGATATTGGTTCATATCTACAGGGGGTACCTGCCGTGCCCTCACCCTGAATCCGACATCTAGCTTGTGTTCTCAGACTTCCGTCCTCACTCTCCTGGCCCCGAAGCCCTCAAGTTTGGCAATTCCGGACCGACAATGAAGCACTCTGCCTGCTCTCTAGAAAAAATATATTGCCTAATGAGCTGCCCAGGCAGCTTAAATGAGGATCAACCTACACGGCACTCGAATGTACCCAAATTATATAGTCTAACCTGGGCACTAATGCACTGTCTGACACAACCTGAGCCCGGACCTCCTGACCAACACCCAGACAGCTGAACGCACCCTGAGCACATCAGACCCGCCATGGCCTTAGGTCATCATCTCTTCCCTACCTCAGTTTTCAGGCTTCAAAACCTAGATCTTATCTCCAATCACTGCCCACAGGTGACTGTGATGCAGAAATCAGAACTCTTCCTGACCCACGGCAAGAAACCTTGTGGTTGGCATGTTGTCCATCGTTCAGTGTAGGAGAAAACAGCATTCACCCTGAGGCCCCGCCCATTCTTGAGTGCGACGAGAGCAGAAACACGCATTGTGACCTCAGCGTGAGTCCTGACCTCTAGTAAGTCCTCTCAGTGGCTGGACGATTAGATGTCATAATGGGCTTGACATGTCCCTAGCCCCAATTTTTATCCAGATTTCTGGTTGTCCAGTCGCCCCTCCTCAGGGCTCTACTCTGGAATCCCTCATTTAGTGGGACATCTGAGGTTGAAAAACAAAACGAAACAAATCAACAACAACAAAAAAACGGACTTCTTCCATCCCCTGAATGACCCCAAACTCTTTGGACGGGGCCGAAACCCCAGAGAGTAAGACTCGTTCATTTCCCATGGAGTCACCAGGAAATTTCACGACCATGAGTGACACGGTTACCAGAGACAAAAACTTGAGCAAGAGCCTCACTCTCGCCCTTTTTTCATATTCCGAAGAGTTCTCCTCATGGTCTGTAGATCAGTCCTGCCATACCTATGACCCGAAACGTAAGCCGAGTTTGTGTTTTCAGACAACTGTCCAACAGCTCTGGCCTACACACTCTACAGGCTCAGGCCCCTGGAGCCAAACTTGAGGACTGTACATGCCCTCTCCAAGGGAATTGTATGTGCCCATTCCAATATCCACAACCCTACTAATAGGATAAACCTGCAAAGTCCCTGAGGCCATCCCAATAGTTGTGGCTTCCCAGGACAAACCGGGGCAATCTGAGCCCATCTGAGCACCTACCTGCACTCAGACCCGTAGACTAATGTCCCCAGAGGTAAAAAGGAACGAACAGGCCCCTAGGCACTAATCGGATCCATTGCTTCGGTTTCCAGGCATCTCTCCTCAGAAGTCTGGTATTCAATACCAGCATATGGCTGTTTCTTGACTCACCCATCAGAACAAATCTCATCTACACATGGGAAACATGCACTTTGGAGCTGTGTCAAAGCCTCTGTTTAGGAGAACCCTTCATGGCCCCAGTGCCACCGCTTAATTCCGAGGTCTCCATAGACACAGAAACATATTAGGACACATCCACAGGAGAGTCCATTTCAACTCAGCCTCCTCGGTTGCTCCCCCACATCCAGCAGATCTAACCTGTCTTGTTGCTTGGAGACAATTGGAATGCGAGGTGGGCTACCCAGCCTTCCATCCTTAGAACCCTGCTCGGAATCGTTGGCCTGGAACCAACCAACAGGTCTCAATTGTCCTGCAGAAGACTCTTTGCAGTTTGGAGCTTCTCACAACTCCCATCGTTGAAAAACCCCCATGGCCTTGTGATCCAACCCCCCTTCAAGAAGGGGCCATCAGGGATGGAAAGTCCAACCTGAGCGATCATCTGATCCTTGCCCTGAATTCAGATGCACGAGATCTCGATTGAGGTCTGTAGATTGTGCCTGCCATATCCTCACCCAGAAACCTTGGCCTAGCTTGGGTTCTCAGACTTCCGTCCTCAGACTACTGGCCCACAAGCCCTCCAGTTTGGCAATCCAGAACTACAATGCCGCACTCTGCCTGCCCTCCAGAAGAAAAACATTGCACTCTGGGGCTACCCCGAAACCACAAATGAGGATCAACCTGCATGCCATTCGGCAGAACCCCAAATATATAGGCTGACCTGGGCACTATTGCCCTTTCTGACCCAGCCTGAGCCTGGACCTCCTGGTCCCACCCAGGCAGCTGGCCGCACACTGAGCACATCGGACCCGCCATGGCCTAACATCGTCATCTCTTCTCAAGCTCGGATTCCAGGCTTCAGTACCTAGACCTGATCTCCAATCACTGCTCTGGTTTGAAAATGATGCAGAAATCAGAACTCTTTCCCCATGGCAGGAAACCTTGTGGTTGGCATGTTATCCAACGTTCAGTGTAGTTGAAACCAGCGTGGCCCATGAGGCCCAGCCCATGCTTGCGTTTAGCCATAGTCGTGTTGTCCCGTCACTCTTCCCCAGGCCTCTGCTTTGGAATTCCTCTTTTGGTGGGATACCTGAGGTAACAAACCTGAAAGGAGTCCTCCCATTCCTCAGATTGACGAAAAACAATTGGGATCTCGCCAAATCCACAGAGAGGTATATTTGTCCATGGCCCGTGAGGCCTCCCCAACATTCCACGGCCATCACTGATACAAATTCCAGAGACAAAAGGCTGAGCAAGCGCCTCAGACGCTCATTCTTCATATTCTGAAGAGTTCTTCTCATGGTTTGTAGATCGGTCGTGCCATACCTACGTCCCCAAATCTAAGCTGAGTTTGTGTTTTCACACTTCTGTCCTCAAAGTCCTGGGACAACTCCCTCCAGAATGCGGCCTCTGGAGCCACACATTAGGACACCGCCCACCCAGTCCATGGGAATTCTGCCCGTTCCATTGTCAAATATCGTACAAATTAGGAGAACCCTCCAAGGTCCCTGAGGCCATCACAATAGTGTAGGTCCCTGGGACAAAAAAGGGTGGTTGATACCATCTGAGCATCTACCTCCACTCATCTACCTCCACTCATACCATGAATATTGAACCAGACTGGACCCGAGGCCATTATTGGATCCATTGCTTTAGTTTACAGGCATGTCTCCTCAAAAGCCTGGATTCCAATACCAGCAGAGGGGATTTCCTGAGGCACCCATCAGAACAAATCGCATCTCCACAAGCAAACTTGTGCATGGGAGCTATGTCAAAAGCTTAGGAGAATACTTCAGGGTCCCGGTGCCTTCGCCCCATTCCAAGGCCCTCATGAACACAAACACACATTAGGACCCATCCTCAGGAAAGTCCATTTCAACTCAGCCACCCCGGTTGCTGCCGCAGATCCATTAGATCTAAACTGTTGTTGCTAGGAGACAATTGGAATGGGAGGCGGGCTTCCCAGGCATCCAACTTGAACAGTGGGATGGGATGTCCTGGAGCTGTCCAACAGGTCTCAATTGTCCCGCAGAAGGAATCCTTGAATGGGGCATCCCACATGTCCCAACGTGGAAAACCTCCATAGCTTCGAGATTCTGCTTCCTTCATGAAGGGGCAGTCATGCACAGAAACTCCAACCTGAGCCAATGTCTGATCCTCGCACTGACTTCAGATGAATGAGATATTGGTTCCCTGCATTGCCCTCACCCTGACTCCGAAGTCTAGCTTGTGTTCTCAGACTTCCGTCCTCACTCTCCTGGCCCCGAAGCCCTCAAGTTTGGCAATTCCGGACTGACAATGAAGCACTCTGCCTGCCCTCTAGAAAAAATATATTGCCTAATGAGCTGCTCAGGCAGCTTAAATGAGGATCAACCTACACGGCACTCGAATGTGCCCAAATTAAATAGTCTAACCTGGGCACTAATGCACTGTCTGACACAACCTGAGCCCGGACCTCCTGACCAACACCCAGACAGCTGAATGCACCCTGAGCACATCAGACCCGCCATGGCCTTAGGTCATCATCTCTTCCCTACCTCAGTTTTCAGGCTTCAGAACCTAGACCTTATCTCCAATCACTGCCCACAGGTGACTGTGATGCAGAAATCAGAACTTTTCTTGACCCATGGCAAGAAACCTTGTGGTTGGCATGTTGTTCAACGTTCAGTGTAGCAGAAAAGAGCATTCACCCTGCTGCTCCGCCCATTCTTGAGTGGGACGAGAGCATAAACACGCATTGTGACCTCAGCGTGAGTCCTGTCCTCTAGTAAGTCCTCTCAGTGGCTGGACCATTAGATGTCATAAAGGGCTTGACATGTCCCTAGGCCCCAATTTTAACCTTTTTTGGTTATCCAGTCGCCCCTCTCCAGGGCTCTACTCTGGAATCTTTCATTTGGTGGGAAATCTGAGGTTGAAAAACAAAACGAAACAAATCAACAACAACAAAAAAAATGGACTTCTTCCATACCCAGAAAGAACCCAAACTCTTTGGAAGGGGCCAAACCCCCAGAGAGTAAGATTCGTCCATTTTCCATGGAGTCACCCGGCAATTTCAGGACCATGAGCGACACGATATCCAGAGACAAAAACTTGAGCAAGAGCCTCACTCTCGCCCTTTTTTCATATCCCGGAGTTCTCCTCATTGTCTGTAGATCAGTCCTGCCATACCTATGACCTGAAACATAAGCCGGGTTTGTGTTTTCAGAAACTGTCCAAACAGCTCTGGCCTACACACCCTACAGGCTCCGGCCCCTGGAGCCAAACCTGAGGACTGTACATGCCCTCTCCATGGGAATTGCATGTGCCCATTCCAATGGCCACAACCCTACTAATAGGATAAACCTCCAAAGTACCTGAGGCCATCCCAATAGTTGTGGCTTCCCAGGAAAAACAGGGGCAATCTGAGCCCATCTGAGCACCTACCTGCACTCAGACCCATAGACTAATGTCCCCAGAGGTAAAAAGGAACGAACAGGCCCCTAGGTACTAATCAGATCCATTGCTTTTGTTTCCAGGCATCTCTCCTCAGAGGCCTGGATTTCAATACAAGCATATGGCTGTTTCTTGACTCACCCATCAGAACAAATCTCATCTACACATGGGAAACATGCACTTTGGAGCTGTGTCAAAGCCTCCTCGGTTGCTCCCCCACATCCAGCAGATCTATCCTGTCTTGTTGTTTGAAGACAATTGGAATGCGAGGTGGGCTACCCAGCCATCAATCCTTAGAACCCTGCTCGGAATCGTTGGCCTGGAGCCAACCAACAGGTCTCAATTGTCCTGCAGAAGAATCTTTGCAGTTTGGAGCTTTTCACAACTCCCATCGTGGTAAAACGCCCATGGCCTCGTGATCCACCCCCCCTTCTAAAAGGGGCAATCAGGGACAGAAAGTCCAACCTGAGGGATCGTCTGATCCTTGCCCTGACTTCAGATGCACGAGATCTCGATTGAGGTCTGTAGATTGTGCCTGCCATATCCTCACCCAGAATCTTAGGCCTAGCTTGGTTTCTCAGAATTCCGTTCTCAGACTACTGGCCCACAAGCCCTCTAGTTTGGCAATCCAGAACTACAATGCCGCACTCTGCCTGCCCTCCAGAGGAAAAATATTGCCCTCTGGGGCTACCCTGAAACCCCAAATGAAGATCAACCTGCACGCCATTCGGCTGTACCCCAAATATATAGGCTGACCTGGGCACTATTGCCCTTTCTGACCCAGCCTGAGCCTGGATCTCCTGGCCCCACCAAGACAGCTGGCCGCACACTGATCACATCAGACCCGCCATGGCCATCGGTCGTCATCTCTTCTCAACATCGTTTTCCAGGCTTCAGAACCTAGACCTGATCTCCAATCACTGTCCTGGTTTGAAAATGATGCAGAAATCAGAACTCTTTCCCCATGGCAAGCAACCTTGTGGTTGGCATTTTGTCCAACGTTCATTTTAGTTGAAACCAGTGTGGCCCATGAGGCCCCTCCCATGCTTGCGGGCCACATTGGTCACAAACACACATTGTGACCCTGAGCCTGAGCCCCGTCCTCAGGTAAGACCTCTCAGTGTCTGGATGAAGAGACAGCATATTGGGCTTGTCATGCCCCTAGGCCCCAAGTTTAACCATAGTTCGGTTTGTCCCTTCACTCTTCCCCAGGGCTCTGCTTTGGAATTCCTCTTTTGGTGGGACACCTGAGGAAACAAACCTGATATGAGTCCTCCCATCCCACAGATTGACGAAAAACAATTGGGATCGCGCCAAATCCACAGAGAGGAAGATTCGTCCATGGCCCATGAGGCCTCCCCAACATTCCACGGCCATCGCTGATACAAAATCCAGAGACAAAAGCCTGAGCAAACGCCTCAGACTCGCTCTTTCTTCATATCCTGAAGAGTTCTTCTCATGGTTTGTAGATCGGGCGTGCCATACCTACGTCCCCAAACCTAAGCTGAGTTTGTGTTTTCAGACTTCTGTCCTCAAAGTCCTGGGCCACACTTCCTCCAGGCTGGGGCGCCTGGAGCCACACATTAGGACTGCGCCCACCCAATCCATGGGAATTCTGCCCATTCCATTATCAAAAATCGTACAAATTAGGAGAACCCTCCAAAGTCCTTGAGGCCATCCCAATAGTGTCTGTCGTCCGGGACAAAAAAGGGCGGTCTGATACCAGCTGAGCATCTACCTCCACTCATGCCATAGATGGATTACCCCAGAGAAGAAGATTGAACCAGACAGGACCCGAGGCCATTATCGGATCCATTGCGTTGGTTTACAGGTATGTCTCCTCAAAATCCTGGATTCCAATACCAGCAGAGGGGATTTCCTGAGGCACCCATCAGAACAAATCTCGTCTCCACAAGGAAACTTATGCATGGGAGCTATGTCTTCTCCAGTGTCCCCCATATGAAAAGTTTGGGTGCTGAGCACTCCCGCATGGATGCCTGAAAAGCACAACTCCATTGACAACTGCAGGCAAGGAACATGGCAGGTTCGATCTGGTGGTTCTGGGGGGAAGTTCCAAGTGGCCTGAGTTGACATGGAGTTTCATGCTGTTGGATCACAATGCTGGTTTGTATCCAGGGAGACGTTAGAACGTTGGGGTGGTCAGACGCCATGCCGGATTCTCCTACATGAGACATGGACACAGTTACCAAGAGCAAGGTATCCTTTTTGGTATAGAAGTGGTTCTGTTGTGTGGCTCAAGGAACACGTGTTGGAATATAAGTCAGTATTGGAGAACAGGCCTCTGGGAACAGGTGCCTAAAAATCTAAACTGGGGTATCAATGAAGTCCTATACTCATGGCAGGTTCAAACTTCTGACTCAGGCCCTTGGATTTGGATGTCTGCCTGGAGGCAGTGGCTCATTGTGTGTCAGAATGTGCATTTGGGTCCAGAGCCTTCTTAGAAATTGAGGTGGGCTCAGGGGATTTTACTTTGCTCCTAATCTTCAGGGTTTGGGCAACCATGAAGGGCAGAGTTTCCTTTGGGAGTGTAAGGACAGTCATCTGGTGTGGCACCATAGGGCCCATCCTGGGGGGGGGCATGTGGGCCAGCGCTTTGGGGAGAGATATCTGCAAAAGCAAACTAGGGTTAGAGTGAGGGCCGAGGTGATCATAGGTCCGATGTTCAGGACCTGAAGGCAGATCATAGTGTACTGAAATAGAGGTGTCATAGTGCAAATTCTTCTGTCGGGTGTGTGTCCGGGATGGTCGCGAAAAGGTAGGGGTGGCTTCATGAGTCCATGTGAAATTCTTCATCTCTGGGGATTCTGCTCAGCTCCAAGAGTTTGGTGTCTCTGAGGGAAGGGAAGACTGTTGTTTTCCATCTCATAGGACACCCAAATAGGGATTCCAGAGACAGGTTCTGGGTCTGGGTGCCTGGAAAACTTGAACAAGGGTGAGGATTTGGCCTTAGGGACATGGAAGTCCCACTCTGTGGGCTCCTGATCCAGCTACTGCAGGGTTTTGTTTGAAAGCAAGCTCATGCTGAGGATCACAATGCCTGTTTGTATCCAGGGAGACTTCCATGTGTGACCGTGGTCTCATGGGCCAT
Organism: Mustela nivalis; assembly: GCF_964662115.1. NCBI lineage: Eukaryota > Metazoa > Chordata > Mammalia > Carnivora > Mustelidae > Mustela > Mustela nivalis. The sequence goes on along the minus strand of NW_028136443.1, from coordinate 1,255,112 downwards.
GCAGCTGGTTGCCACACAGAGAGTTGGGAAGGAAGAGTACTCTTGTGTGTCAGGTTCCCCCATAGGCATGGATTTTAGCTATGGTCTGGGACAGAGGACTGAATATCCAGGTTGAGTAGAAATGTTGGTTTCAGGCCAGAGGAAGTCACATCTTCAGGAAATGGGCCCATCTCAGGGTGGCTGACTGGAGGGCGTGGCTCAGTCTGTGTCAGACAGACCCTTATACCCAAGGAAACCTAAGGCCGAGCATCTGAGAACACAAGCTAGGCTTAGGTTTCAGGGTGAGGACATGGCAGGCAGAATCTACAGACCTGAATCGAGATCTCGTGCATCTGAAGTCAGGGGGAGAATCAGACGATCGCTCAGGTTGGACTTTCTGTCCCTGATGGCCTCTTCATGAAGCGGGGGGATCATGATGCCATTGGGGGTTTTCCCACGATGGGAGTAGTGAGAAGCTCCAAACAGCAAAGATTCTTCTGGAGGAAAAGTGAGACCTGTTGTTTGGCGCCAGGCCAACGATTCCGAGCAGGGTACTAAGGATGGATACTGGGTGGCCCACCTCACATTCCAATTGTCTCCGAGCTACAAGACAGGATAGATCTGCTGGATCCGGGGGAGCAACCGAGGAGGCTGAGTTGAAATGGACTCTCCTGTGGATGGGTCCTAATGAGTTTTTATGTCTATGGAGACCTTGGAATGAAGCAGTGGCACTGGGGCCCTGAAGGGTTCCCCTAAACAGAGGCTGTGACACAGCTCCAACGTGCAAGTTTCCCATGTGTAGATGAGATTTGTTCTGATGGGTGAGTCAAGAAACAGCCATATGCTGGTATTGAAATCTAGGCCTCTGAGGAGAGATGATTGGAAACCAGAGCAATGGATCCGATTAGTGCCTAGGGGTCTGTTTGTTCCTTTTTACCTCTGGGGACATCGGTCTACGGTTCTAAGTCCAGGTAGGTGCTCAGATGGTCTCAGATTGCCCCTGTTTGTCCTGGGAAGCCACCACTATTGGGATGGCCTCGGGGACTTTGAAGGTTTATCCTATTAGTAGGGTTATGGCCACTGGAATGGGAACACACAATTCCCTTGGAGAGGGCAAGTACAGTCCTCAGGTTTGGCTCCAGGGGTCTGAGCATGTAGGTGTGTAGGCCAGGGGTGTTTGGACAGTTGTCTGAAAACACAAACTCGGCTTATGTTTCAGGTCATAGGAATGGCAGGACTGAGCTACAGACCATGAGGAGAACCCTTCGGGATATGCAAAAAGGGGGAGTGTGAGGCACTTGCTCAAGTTTTTGATTCTGGATATGGTGTCAATCAAGGTCGTGAAATTTCCGGGTAACTTCATGGGAAATGGAAGAGTCTTACTCTCTGGGGTTTTGGTCACGTCCAAAGAGTTTGTGGTCATTCTGTGGAATGGAAGAAGTCCGTTTTTTGTTGTTTTTTTGTTTTGTTTTCTTTTGTTTTCTTATTTAACCTCAGGTATCCGGCCAAATGAGCTATTCCAGAGTAGAGCCCTGGGGAGGGGAGACTGGACAACCAGACATCTGGTTAAATATTAGGGAATAGGGACATGTCAAGCCCATTATGATATCTAATGGCCCAGCCTCTGAGAGGACTTACTAGAGGACAGGACTCACTCTGAGGGTCACAATGCGTGTTTAGGCCCTTGTCGCACACAAAAATGGGCTGGGAATCAGGGTGAATGCTGGTTTATCCTACACTGAACGTTGGACAACATGCCAACCACAAGGTTTCTTTCCATGGGTAAGGAGGAGTTCTGATTTCTGCATCACACTCACCCCTGGGAAGTGATTGGAGATAAGGTGTAGATACGGAAGCATGGAAACTGAGGTATGGAAGAGATGATGACCTAAGGCCTTGGCGGGTCTGATGTGCTCAGGGTGCGGTCAGCTGTCCAGGTGTTGGTCAGGAGGTCCGGGCTCAGGTTGTGTCAGACAGTGCATTAGTGTCCAGGTTAGACTATATAATTTGGGTACAGTCAAGTGCCGTGTAGGTTTATCCTCATATAAGGTGTCTGGGCAGCTCAAGAGGCAATATTTTTTTTCTAGAGGGCAGGCAGAGTACTGCACTGTGGGTCCGGAATTGCCAATGTTGAGGGCTTCTGGGCCAGGAGTGTGAGGACGGAAGACTGAGAACACAAGCTAGACTTGGGTTTCAGGGCGAGGTCACGGCAGGTACCCTCTGCAGATTTGAACCAATATCTCATGCATCTGATGTCAGGGCGAGGATAAGGCGTTGGCTCAGGTTGGAGTTTCTGTGCATGACGGCCCTTCATGACGGGAGCGGAATCTCGAGGCAATGAAGTTTTTCCCACGTTGAGAGTTGTGAGAGGCCCCATCAATGATTCCATGTGGGACAATCTGACCTGGTGGACAGCTCCAGAACATCCCATATGGAATGATTCCAGAGCACTATTCGAGGTTGGATGCCTGGGAAGCCCGCCTCGTATTCCAATTGTCTTCTAGCATCAAGACAGTTTAGATCTGATGGCTCTGCGGGAGCAACCGGGGTGGCTGACTTGAAATGGACTTTCCTGAGGATGGGTCCTAATGTGTGTTTGTGTCCATAAGGTCCTTGGAATGGGGCAGTGGCCCCGGGACCCTGAAATATTCTCCTAAGCTTGACATAGCTCTCATGCACAAGTTACCTTTGGGAGACGAGATTTGTTCTGATGGATGCCTCAGGAAAACCCATATGCTGGTATTGAAATCCAGGCTTTCGAGGAGACATGCCTGTAAACCTAAGCAAAAGATCCAATTATGGCCTAGTGTCCTGTCTGGTTCAATCTTCTTCTCTGGGGTGATCCATGTATGGTATGAGTGGAGGTAGATGCTCAGCTGGTATCAGACCGCCCTTGTTTGTCCCGGGTGACCTACACCATTGGGATGGCCTCAGGGACTTTGGAGGGTTCTCCTAATTTGTACGATTTTGGACATAGGAATGGGCAAATTCCTATGGATTGGGTATGCAGAGTCCTAATATGTGGCTCTAGGGGCCCAGCCTGGAGGGTCAGTGGCCCAGGACTTTGAGGACAGAAGTCTGAAAAAACAAACTCAGCTTAGGTTGGGGACGTAGGTATGGCAGGCCCGATCAGCAAACCATGAAAGAACTCTTCAGGATATTAAGAAAATGTGAGTCTGAGGCACTTGCTTAGGCTTTGGTCTCTGGATTTTGTATCAGCGATGGCCGTGGAATGTCGGGTAGTCCTCATGGGCCATGGACGAATCTTCCTCTCTGTGGATCTGGTCCGATCCCAATTGTTTCTCGTCAATCTGTGGGAGGGGAGGACTCCTTTCAGGTGTGTTACCTCATGTGTCCGAGCAAAAGAGGAATTCCAAAGCAGAGCCTTCGTGAAAAGTGAAGAGAAAACCCGAAGTATGGTTAAAAATTGGGGCCTAGGGGCATGGCAAGCCCAATATGCTGTCTCTTCATGCAGCCACTGAGAGGCCTTACCTGAGGTCCGGGCTCAGGATCTGGGTCACAATGTGTTTGTGACCAATGTGACCCACAAGCATGGGCGAGGCCTCATGGGCCACACCTGTTTCAACTACACTGAACATTGGACAACATGCCAACCACAAGGTTTCTTGCAAGGGAACGAGTTCTGATTTCTGCATCATTTTCAACCTGGGTAGTGATTGGAGATAACGTCTAGGTTCTGAAGCCTGAAAACCGAGGTTGGGTAGAGATGACGACCTAAGACCATGGCGGGTCCGATGTGCTCACTCTGCGGCCAGGTCTCTGGGTGGGGCCAGGAGGTCCAGGCTCAGGATGTGTCAGAAAGGGCAATTGTGCCCAGATCAGCCTATATATTTGGTGTAGAGCCAAATGGTTTGCAGGTTGATCCTCATTTGGGCTTTCTGGGTAGCCCCAGAGGGCAATGTTTTTCCTCTGGAGGCAGGCAGAGTGCTGCATTGTACTTCTGGATTGCCAAATTGGAGGGCTTTTGGGCCAGTAGTCTGAGGACGGAAGTCTGAGAACACAAGCTAGGCTGATGTTTTATGGGTGAGGACATGGCAGTACCAATCTACAGACAAAAATCGAGATCTCGTGTATCTGAAGTCAGGGTGAGGATCAGATCAGACGATCCCTCAGGTTGGACTTTCTGTCCCTGATGGCCCCTTCATGAAGGGGGGGGGGATCACGAGGCCATGGGAGTTTTCCCACGATGGGAGTTGTGAGAAGCTCCAAACTGCAAAGATTCTTCTGCAGCACAATTGAGAACTGTTGGTTGGTGCCAGGCCAACGTTTCCGAGCAGGTTTCTGAGGATGGATGGCTGGGTAGCCCACCTCGCATTCCAATTTTCTCCGAGATACAAGACAGGTTAGATCTGCTGGATCTGGGGGAGCAATTGAGGAGGTTGAGTTGAAATGGACTCTCCTGTGGATGTGTCTTAATATGTTTTTGTGTCTATGGAGACTTTGGAATGAAGCGGTGGCACTGGGGCCGTGATGGGGGGCTCCTAAATAGCCTCCTAAACAGAGGCTTTGACACAGCTCCAACGTAGATGTTTCCCAAATGTAGATGAGATTTGTTCTGATGGGTGAGTCAAGAAACAGCCATATGCTGGTATTAAAATACAGGCCTCTGAGAAGACATGCCCGGAAACCAAAGCAATGGATCCGATTAGTGCCTAGGGGCCTGTTTATTCCTTTTTACCTCTGGGGACATCAGTCTACGGGTTGAGTGCAGGTAGGTGCTAAGATGGGCTCAGATTTCTCCTGTTTGTCCCGGGAAGCCACCACAATTGGGATGACCTCAGGGACTTTGGAGGTTTATCCTATTAGTAGGGTTGTGGCCATTGGAATGGGCACACACAATTCCCTTGGATAGGGAAAGTACAGTCCTTAGGATTGGCTCCAGGGGCCTGAGCCTGTAGGGTGTGTAGGCCAAGGCTGTTTGGATAGTTGTCTGAAAACACAAACTCGGCTTATGTTTCGGTCATAGGTATGGCAGGACTGACGTACGACCATGAGGAGAACTCTTCGAGATATGAAAATAGGGCGAGTGTGAGGCTCTTGCTCAAGTTTTTATCTCTGGATATCGTGTCACTCATGGTCGTGAAATTTCCGGGTGACTTCATGGGAAATGGACGAGTCTTACTCTCTGGGGTTTTGGCCACGTCCAAAGAGTTTGGGGTTATTGTGTGGGACAGAAGAAGTCCGTTTTTTTGTTGATGTTTTGTTTTGTTTTGTTTTTTAGCATTAGGTGTCAAACCAAATGAGGGATTCCAGAGTAGAGCCCTGGGGAGGGGAGACTGGACAACAGAAATCTGGTTAAAAATTGGGGCCTAGGGATAGGTGAAGCCCATTATGACTCCATAATGCCCCAGCCACTGACAGGACTTACGAGAGGACCGGACTCACGCTGAGTTTCACAATGCGTGTTTATGGCCTCGTCGCACTCAAGAATCGGTGGGGCCAAAGGGTGAATGCAGGTTTCTCCTACACTGAACGTTGGACAACATGCCAACCACAAGATTTCTTGCCATGGGTAAGGAGGATTTCTGATTTCTGCATAACACTCACCCCTGGGCAGTGAATGGAGTTAAGGTCTAGGTTCTGAAGCCTGAAAACTTAGGTATGGGTGAGATGATGTCCGAAGGCCATGGCTGGTCTGATGTGCTCAGTGTGTGGTCTTCTGTCTGTGTGTTGGTCAGAATGTCGGGCTAAGGTTGTGTCAGACAGTGCATTAGTGCCCAGGTTAGACTATATAATTTATGTACAGTCGAGTGCCATGTAGGTTTATCCTCATATAAGGTGCCTGGGCAGCTCATGAGGCAATATCTATTTCTAGAGGGCAGGCAGAGTGCTACATGGGGGTCCGGAATTGCCAATGTTGAGGGCTTCGGGGCCAAGAGTGTGAGGACGGAAGTCTGAGAACACAAGCTAGACTTGGGTTTCAGGGTGAGGGCACGTCAGGTACCCCTGTAGATCTGAACCAATATCTCATGCATCTGACGTCAGGGCGAGGGTCAGACATTGGCTCAGGTTGGAGTTTCTGTGCATGATGGCCCCTTCATGAAGGGAGTGGAATCTCGAGGCCATGGAGGTTTTCCCACGTTGTGATTTGTGAGATGCCCCCTTCAAGAATTCCTTCTGTGGGACATTTGAGACCTGTTGGACAGCTCCAGGACATCCCATATGGAATGACTCAAGGGCACCGTTCGAGGATGGATGCCTGGGAAGCCCGCCTCGCATTCCAGTTGTCTTCTAGCAACAAGCCAGTTTAGATCTGATGGCTCTGCATGTGTTACCGGGGTGGCTGAGTTGAAATGGACTTTCCTGAGGATGGGTCCTAATGTTTGTTTGTGTCCCTACGGGCCTTGGAATGGGGCGGTGGCACCGGCAACCTGAAGTATTCTCCTAAGCTTTTGACTTAGCTCCCATGGTCAAGTTTCCTTGTGGGGATTTGTTCTGATGGGTGCCTCAGGAGAAGCCCTATGCTGGTATTGGAATCCAGGCTTTTGAGGGACATGCCTGTAAACCAATGCTATGGATCCCATTATGGCCTAGGGACCTGTAAGGTTCAATCTTCTTCTCTGGGGACTTCGATCTATGGTATGAGTGGAGGTAGATGCTCAGCTGGTTTCAGACTGCCCTTGTTTGTCCGGGACAACCTACACCATTGGGATGGCCTCAGGGAATTTGGAGGTTTCTCCTAATTCGTATGGTTTTGGACAATAGAATGGGCAGAATTCCAATAGAATGGGTAGGCACAGTCCTAATGTGTGGCTCCAGGGGCCCAGCCTGGAGGGTGTGTAACCCAGGACTTTTGGACAGTACTCAAAAAACACAAACTCAGCTTAGTTTTGGGGACGTAGGTATGGCAGGCCTGATCTACAAACCATGAGAAGAACTCTTCAATATGAAGAAAGAGCGAGTCTGAGGCGATTGCTCAGGCTTTTGTCTCTGGATTTTGTATCAGCGATGGCCGTGGAATGTCGGGGAGGCCACATGGGCCATGGACGAATCTTCCTCTCTGTGGATTTGGCCCGATCCCAATTCTTTTTCGTGAATCTGTGGGATGGGATGACTCCTTTCAGGTTTGTTACGTGAGGTGTCCCACCAAAAGAGGAATTCAAAGCAGAGCCCTGGGCAACAGTGAAGGGACAACCAGAACTATGGTTAAAAATTGGGGCCTAAAGGCGTGGCAAGCCCAATATGCTGTTTGTTCATGCAGCCACTGATAGGCCTTACCTGAGGACCGAGCTCAGGCTGAGGGTCACAATGTGTGTTTGTGACCAATGTGGCCCTCAAGCATGGGCTAGGCCTCATATGCCACAATGATTTCAACTACACTGAACGTTGGACAACATGCCCACCGCAAGGTTCCTTGCCAAGGAACGAGTACTGGGTTCTGCATCATTTTCAAACCTTGGCCGTGATTGGAGATAACGTCTAGGTTCTGAAGCCTGAAAATCGAGGTTGGGTAGAGATGAAGACCTATGGCCATGGCGGGTCCGATGTGCTCAGTGTGCGGCCAGCTGTCTAGGTGGGGCCAGGAGGTCCAGGCTCAGGTTGTGTTAGAAAAAGCAATTGTGCCCAGAGCAGCCTATATTTGGTGTACAGCCAAATGGTGTGCAGGTTGATCTTCATTTGGAGTTTCTGGGTAGCCCCAGAGGGCAATATTCTTCTTCTGGAGGGCAGGCAGAGTGCTGCATTGTACTTCTAGATTGCCAAACTGGAGGGATTGAGGGCCAGTAGTCTGAGGACGGAAGTCGGAGAACACAAGATAGGCTTAGGTTTTATGGGTGAGGAAATGGCAGGCACAATCTACAGACCTGATCGAGATCTCGTGCATCTGAAGTCAGGGTGTGGATCAGATGATCCCTCAGGTTGGACTTTCTGTCCCTGATGGACCCTTCATGAAGGGGGTGGGGGAATCACGAGGCCATGGGTGTTTATCCACGATGGGAGTTGTGAGAAGCTCCAAACTGCAAAGATTCTTCTCCAGAACAATTGAGACCTGTTGGTTGGCACCAGGCCAAGGATTCCAAGCAGGGTTCTGAGGATAGACGGCTGGGTATGCCACCTCTCATTCCAATTGTCTCCTAGCTACAAGACAGGTTAGATATGCTGGAACTGGGGGAGCAACTGAGGAGGCTGAGTTGAAATGGACTCTACTGTGGATGTGTCCTAATATGGTTTTTTGTCTATGGAGTCCTTGGAATGAAGCGGTGGCACTGGGGCCCTGAAGGGTTCTCCGAAACAGAGGCTTTGACACAGCTCCAAAGTGCAAGTTTCCCATGTGTAGATGAGATTTGTTCTGATGGGTGAGTCAAGAAACAGCCATATGCGGGTACTGAAATCCAGACCTCTGAGGAGAGATGCCTGAAAACCAAAGCAATTGATCCGATTAGTGCCTAGGGGTCTGTTTGTTCCTTTTTACCTCTGGAGACATCTGTCTACGGCTCTAAGTGCAGGTAGGTGCTCAGATGGTCTCAGATTGCTCCTGGTTGTCCGGGGAAGCCACCACTATTGGGATGGCCTAAGGGACTTTGGAGGTTTATAATATTAGTAGGGTTGTGGCCATTGGAATGGGCACACACAATTCCCTTGGAGAGGGCAAGTACAGTCCTCAGGTTTGGCTCCAGGGGCCTGAGCCTGTAGGGTGTGTAGGCCAGGGCTGTTTGGACAGTTGACTGAAAGCACAAACGCGGCTTATGTTTCGGGTCATAGGAATGGCAGGACTGAGCTACAGACCATGAGGAGAACCCTTCGGGATATGCAAAAAGAGGGAGTGTGAGGCTCTTGCTCAAGTTTTGGATTCTGGATATCGTGTCACTCATGGTCGTGAAATTTCCGGGTAACTTCATGGGAAATGGACGAGTCTTACTCTCTGGGGGTTTGGCCCCGTCAAAAGAGTTTGGGTCATTCTGTGGAATGGAAGAAGTTCCGTTTGTTGTTGTTGTTGTTGTTGTTGTTGTTGTTTTGTTTTGTTTTCTTATTTAACGTCAGGTATCCGACCAAATGAGGGATTCCAGAGTAGAGCCCTGGGGAGGGGAGACTGGACAACCAGAAATCTGGTTAAATATTAGGGAATAGGGACATGTCAAGCCCATTATGACATCTAATGGTCCAGCCACTGAGAGGACTTACTAGAGGCCAGGACTCACTCTGAGGGTCACAATGCGTGTTTATGCCCTGGTCGCACACAAAAATGGGCGGGGCCTCAGGGTGAATGCTGGTTTATCCTACACTGAACGTTGGACAACATGCCAACCACAAGGTTTCTTTCCATGGGTAAGGAGGAGTTCTGATTTCTGCATCACACTCACCCCTGGGAAGTGATTGGAGATAAGGTCTAGATTCGGAAGCATGAAAACTGAGGTCGGGATGACATGATGACCTAAGGCCTTGGCGGGTCTGATGTGCTCAGGGTGCGGTCAGCTGTCCAGGTGTTGGTCAGGAGGTCCGGGCTCAGGTTGTGTCAGACAGTGCATTAGTGCCCAGGTTAGACTATATAATTTGGGTACAGTCGAGTGCCGTGTAGGTTTAACCTCATATAAGGTGCCTGGGCAGCTCAAGAGGCAATATTTTTTTTCTAGAGGGCAGGCAGAGTGCTGCATGGGGGTCCGGAATTGCCAAACTTGAGGGCTTCTGGGCCAGGAGTGTGAGGACGGAAGTCTGAGAACACAAGCTAGACTTGGGTTTCAGGGCGAGGGCACGGCAGGTACCCCTGTAGATCTGAACCAATATCTCATGCATCTGAAGTCAGGGCGAGGATCAGACGTTGGCTCAGGTTGGAGTTTCTGTACATGACGGCCCCTTCATGAAGGGAGCGGAATCTCGAGTCCATGAAGGTTTTCCCACGTTGGGAGTTGTGAGATGCCCCCTTCAATGATTCCATGCAGGACAATTCAGACCTGTTTGGAAAGTTCCAGGGCATCCCATATGGAATGACTCCAGAGCACCATTCGAGGTTGTATGCCTGGGAAGCCCGCCTCGCATTCCATTTGTCTTCTAGCATCAAGACAGTTTAGAGCTGATGGCTCTGCGGAGGCAACCGGGGTGGCTGACTTGAAATGGACTTTCCTGAGGATGGGTCCTAATGTGTGTTTGTGTCCATAAGGGCCTTGGAATGGGACAGTGGCACCGGGACCCTGAAATATTCTCCTAAGCTTTTGACATAGCTCCCATGCACAAGTTAACTTTGGGAGACGAGATTGGTTCTGATGGATGCCTCAGGAAATCCCCTATGCTGCTATTGGAATCCAGGCTTTCGAGGAGTCATGCCTGTAAACCTAAGCAAAGGATCCGATTATGGCCTAGGGTCCTGTCTGGTTCAATCTTCTTCTCTGGGGAGATCCATGTATGGTATGAGTGGAGGTAGATGCTCAGCTGGTATCAGACCCCACTTGTTTGTCCCGGGTGTCCTACACCATTGGGATGGCCTCAGGGACTTTGGAGGGTTCTCCTAATTTGTACGATTTTGGACAATGGAATGGGCAGAATTCCCATGGATTGGGTATGCACAGTCCTAATGTGTGGCTCCAGGGGCTCAGCCTGGAGGGTCAGTGGCCCAGGACTTTGAGGACAGAAGTCTGAAAAAACAAACTCAGCTTAGGTTGGGGACGTAGGTATGGCAGGCCCGATCTACAAACCATGAGAAGAACTCTTCAGGATATGAAGAAAGAGTGAGTCTGAGGCACTTACTTAGGCTTTGGATCTGGATTTTGTATTAGCGATGGCCGTGGAATGTCGGGGAGTCCTCAGGGGCCATGGACGAATCTTCCTCTCTGTGGATCTTGTCCGATCCCAAATGTTTCTCGTCAATTTTTGGGAGGGGGGACTCCTTTCAGGTGTGTTACCTCATGTTCCGAGGAAAAGTGGAATTCCAAAGCAGTGCCCACGGGAAAAGTGAAGGGACAACCCGAATTATGGTTAAAAGTTGGGGCCTAGGGGCATGGAAAGCCCAATATGCTGTCTCTTCATGCAGCCACTATGAGGCCTTACCTGAGGACCGAGCTCAGGCTGAGGGTCACAATGTGTGTTTGTGACCAATGTGGCCCTCAAACATGGGCTAGGCCTCATGTGCCACACTGGTTCCAAGTACACTGAACGATGGACAACATGGCAACCACGAGGTTTCTTTCCAAGGGAACGAGTTCTGATTTCTGCATCATTTTCAACCTGGGCAGTGATGGGAGATAACGTCTAGGTTCTGAAGCCTGAAAACCGAGGTTGGGTAGAGATGACCACCTAAGGCCATGGCGGGTCCGATGTGCTCAGTGTGCGGCCAGCTGTCTGGGTGGGGCCAGGAGGTCCAGGCTCAGGCTGTGTCAAAAAGGGCAATTGTGCCCAGATCAGCCTATATATTTGGTGTACAGCCAAATGGCGTGCAGGTTGATTCTCATTTGGGTTTCTGGGTAGCCCCAGAGTGCAATTTTCTTCTTCTGGAGGGAAGGCAGAGTGCGGAATTGTAGTTCTGGATTGCCAAACTGGAGGGCTTGTGGGCCAGTAGTCTGAGGACGGAAGTCTGAGAACACAAGCTAGGCTAAGTTTTCATGGGTGAGAACATGGCAGGCTCAATCTACAGACCTGAATCGAGATCTCGTGCATCTGAAGTCAGGGTGAGGATCAGACGATCCCTCAGGTTGGACTTTCCATCCCTGATGGCCCCTTCATGAAGGGGAGGAATCACGAGGCCATGGGGGTTTTTCCACGACGGGAGTTGTGAGAAGCTCCAAACTGCAAAGATTCTTCTCCAGAACAATTGAGACCTGTTGGTTGGCACCAGGCCAAGGATTCCAAGCAGGGTTCTGAGGATAGACGGCTGGGTATGCCACCTCTCATTCCAATTGTCTCCTAGCTACAAGACAGGTTAGATATGCTGGAACTGGGGGAGCAACTGAGGAGGCTGAGTTGAAATGGACTCTACTGTGGATGTGTCCTAATATGGTTTTTTGTCTATGGAGTCCTTGGAATGAAGCGGTGGCACTGGGGCCCTGAAGGGTTCTCCGAAACAGAGGCTTTGACACAGCTCCAAAGTGCAAGTTTCCCATGTGTAGATGAGATTTGTTCTGATGGGTGAGTCAAGAAACAGCCATATGCGGGTACTGAAATCCAGACCTCTGAGGAGAGATGCCTGAAAACCAAAGCAATTGATCCGATTAGTGCCTAGGGGTCTGTTTGTTCCTTTTTACCTCTGGAGACATCTGTCTACGGCTCTAAGTGCAGGTAGGTGCTCAGATGGTCTCAGATTGCTCCTGGTTGTCCGGGGAAGCCACCACTATTGGGATGGCCTCAGAGACTTTGGAGGTTTATAATATTAGTAGGGTTGTGGCCATTGGAATGGGCACACACAATTCCCTTGGAGAGGGTAAGTACAGTCCTCAGGTTTGGCTCCAGGGGCCTGAGCCTGTAGGGTGTGTAGGCCAGGGCTGTTTGGACAGTTGACTGAAAGCACAAACGCGGCTTATGTTTCGGGTCATAGGAATGGCAGGACTGAGCTACAGACCATGAGGAGAACCCTTCGGGATATGCAAAAAGAGGGAGTGTGAGGCTCTTGCTCAAGTTTTGGATTCTGGATATCGTGTCACTCATGGTCGTGAAATTTCCGGGTAACTTCATGGGAAATGGACGAGTCTTACTCTCTGGGGATTTGGCCCCGTCAAAAGAGTTTGGGTCATTCTGTGGAATGGAAGAAGTTCCGTTTGTTGTTGTTGTTGTTGTTGTTTTGTTTTGTTTTCTTATTTAACCTCAGGTATCCGACCAAATGAGGGATTCCAGAGTAGAGCCCTGGGGAGGGGAGACTGGACAACCAGAAATCTGGTTAAATATTAGGGAATAGGGACATGTCAAGCCCATTATGACATCTAATGGTCCAGCCACTGAGAGGACTTACTAGAGGCCAGGACTCACTCTGAGGGTCACAATGCGTGTTTATGTCCTGGTCGCACACAAAAATGGGCGGGGCCTCAGGGTGAATGCTGGTTTATCCTACACTGAACGTTGGACAACATGCCAACCACAAGGTTTCTTTCCATGGGTAAGGAGGAGTTCTGATTTCTGCATCACACTCACCCCTGGGAAGTGATTGGAGATAAGGTCATTATTCGGAAGCATGAAAACTGAGGTCGGGATGACATGATGACCTAAGGCCTTGGCGGGTCTGATGTGCTCAGGGTGCGGTCAGCTGTCCAGGTGTTGGTTAGGAGGTCCGGGCTCAGGTTGTGTCAGACAGTGCATTAGTGCCCAGGTTAGACTATATAATTTGGGTACAGTCGAGTGCCGTGTAGGTTTAACCTCATATAAGGTGCCTGGGCAGCTCAAGAGGCAATACTTTTTTTCTAGAGGGCAGGCAGAGTGCTGCATGGGGGTCCGGAATTGCCAAACTTGAGGGCTTCTGGGCCAGGAGTGTGAGGACGGAAGTCTGAGAACACAAGCTAGACTTGGGTTTCAGGGCGAGGGCACGGCAGGTACCCCTGTAGATCTGAACCAATATCTCATGCATCTGAAGTCAGGGCGAGGATCAGACGTTGGCTCAGGTTGGAGTTTCTGTACATGACGGCCCCTTCATGAAGGGAGCGGAATCTCGAGTCCATGAAGGTTTTCCCACGTTGGGAGTTGTGAGATGCCCCCTTCAATGATTCCATGCGGGACAATTCAGACCTGTTGGAAAGTTCCAGGGCATCCCATATGGAATGACTCCAGAGCACCATTCGAGGTTGTATGCCTGGGAAGCCCGCCTCGCATTCCATTTGTCTTCTAGCATCAAGACAGTTTAGAGCTGATGGCTCTGCGGAGGCAACCGGGGTGGCTGACTTGAAATGGACTTTCCTGAGGATGGGTCCTAATGTGTGTTTGTGTCCATAAGGGCCTTGGAATGGGACAGTGGCACCGGGACCCTGAAATATTCTCCTAAGCTTTTGACATAGCTCCCATGCACAAGTTAACTTTGGGAGACGAGATTGGTTCTGATGGATGCCTCAGGAAATCCCCTATGCTGCTATTGGAATCCAGGCTTTCGAGGAGTCATGCCTGTAAACCTAAGCAAAGGATCCGATTATGGCCTAGGGTCCTGTCTGGTTCAATCTTCTTCTCTGGGGAGATCCATGTATGGTATGAGTGGAGGTAGATGCTCAGCTGGTATCAGACCCCACTTGTTTGTCCCGGGTGTCCTACACCATTGGGATGGCCTCAGGGACTTTGGAGGGTTCTCCTAATTTGTACGATTTTGGACAATGGAATGGGCAGAATTCCCATGGATTGGGTATGCACAGTCCTAATGTGTGGCTCCAGGGGCTCAGCCTGGAGGGTCAGTGGCCCAGGACTTTGAGGACAGAAGTCTGAAAAAACAAACTCAGCTTAGGTTGGGGACGTAGGTATGGCAGGCCCGATCTACAAACCATGAGAAGAACTCTTCAGGATATGAAGAAAGAGTGAGTCTGAGGCACTTACTTAGGCTTTGGATCTGGATTTTGTATTAGCGATGGCCGTGGAATGTCGGGGAGTCCTCAGGGGCCATGGACGAATCTTCCTCTCTGTGGATCTTGTCCGATCCCAAATGTTTCTCGTCAATTTTTGGGAGGGGGGACTCCTTTCAGGTGTGTTACCTCATGTTCCGAGGAAAAGTGGAATTCCAAAGCAGTGCCCACGGGAAAAGTGAAGGGACAACCCGAATTATGGTTAAAAGTTGGGGCCTAGGGGCATGGAAAGCCCAATATGCTGTCTCTTCATGCAGCCACTATGAGGCCTTACCTGAGGACCGAGCTCAGGCTGAGGGTCACAATGTGTGTTTGTGACCAATGTGGCCCTCAAACATGGGCTAGGCCTCATGTGCCACACTGGTTCCAAGTACACTGAACGATGGACAACATGGCAACCACGAGGTTTCTTTCCAAGGGAACGAGTTCTGATTTCTGCATCATTTTCAACCTGGGCAGTGATGGGAGATAACGTCTAGGTTCTGAAGCCTGAAAACCGAGGTTGGGTAGAGATGACCACCTAAGGCCATGGCGGGTCCGATGTGCTCAGTGTGCGGCCAGCTGTCTGGGTGGGGCCAGGAGGTCCAGGCTCAGGCTGTGTCAGAAAGGGCAATTGTGCCCAGATCAGCCTATATATTTGGTGTACAGCCAAATGGCGTGCAGGTTGATTCTCATTTGGGTTTCTGGGTAGCCCCAGAGTGCAATTTTCTTCTTCTGGAGGGAAGGCAGAGTGTGGAATTGTAGTTCTGGATTGCCAAACTGGAGGGCTTGTGGGCCAGTAGTCTGAGGACGGAAGTCTGAGAACACAAGCTAGGCTAAGTTTTCATGGGTGAGAACATGGCAGGCTCAATCTACAGACCTGAATCGAGATCTCGTGCATCTGAAGTCAGGGTGAGGATCAGAATATCCCTCAGGTTGGACTTTCCATCCCTGATGGCCCCTTCATGAAGGGGAGGAATCACGAGGCCATGGGGGTTTTTCCACGACGGGAGTTGTGAGAAGCTCCAAACTGCAAAGATTCTTCTCCAGGACAATTGAGACCTGTTAGTTGGCGCAGGGCCAAGGATTCCAAGCATGGTTCTGAGGATGGATGTCTGGGTATCCCACCTCGCATTCCAATTTTCTCCTAGATACAAGACAGGTTAGATATGCTGGATCTGCGGGAGCAACTGAGGAGGCTGAGTTGAAATGGACTCTCCTGTGGATGTGTCCTAATATGGTTTTTTGTCTATGGAGTCCTTGGAATGAAGCGGTGGCACTGGGGCCCTGAAGGGTTCTCCTAAACAGAGGCTTTGAAACAGCTCCAACGTGCAAGTTTCCCATGTGTAGATGAGATTTGTTCTGATGGGTGAGTCAAGAAACAGCCATATGCTGGTATTGAAATCCAGGCCTCTGAGGAGAGATGCCTGAAAACCAAAGCAATTGATCCGATTAGTGCCTAGGGGTCTGTTTGTTCCTTTTTACCTCTGGATATATCTGTCTACGGCTCTAAGTGCAGGTAGGTGCTCAGATGGTCTCAGATTGCTCCTGGTTGTCCTGGGAAGCCACCACTATTGGGATGGCCTCAGGGACTTTGGAGGTTTATAATATTAGTAGGGTTGTGGCCATTGGAATGGGCACACACAATTCCCTTGGAGAGGGCAAGTACAGTCCTCAGGTTTGGCTCCAGGGGCCTGAGCCTGTAGGGTGTGTAGGCCAGGGATGTTTGGACAGTTGACTGAAAGCACAAACGCGGCTTATGTTTTGGGTCATAGGAATGGCAGGACTGAGCTACAGACCATGAGGAGAACCCTTCGGGATATGCAAAAAGGGGGAGTGTGAGGCTCTTGCTCAAGTTTTGGATTCTGGATATCGTGTCACTCATGGTCGTGAAATTTCCGGGTAACTTCATGGGAAATGGACGAGTCTTACTCTCTGGGGGTTTGGCCCCGTCAAAAGAGTTTGGGTCATTCTGTGGAATGGAAGAAGTTCCGTTTGTTGTTGTTGTTGTTGTTGTTCTTGTTTTGTTTTGTTTTCTTATTTAAGCTCAGGTATCCGACCAAATGAGGGATTCCAGAGTAGAGCCCTGGGGAGGGGAGACTGGACAACCAGAAATCTGGTTAAATATTAGGGAATAGGGACATGTCAAGCCCATTATGACATCTAATGGTCCAGCCACTGAGAGGACTTACTAGAGGCCAGGACTCACTCTGAGGGTCACAATGCGTGTTTATGCCCTGGTCGCACACAAAAATGGGCGGGGCCTCAGGGTGAATGCTGGTTTATCCTACACTGAACGTTGGACAACATGCCAACCACAAGGTTTCTTTCCATGGGTAAGGAGGAGTTCTGATTTCTGCATCACACTCACCCCTGGGAAGTGATTGGAGATAAGGTCTAGATTCGGAAGCATGAAAACTGAGGTCGGGATGACATGATGACCTAAGGCCTTGGCGGGTCTGATGTGCTCAGGGTGCGGTCAGCTGTCCAGGTGTTGGTCAGGAGGTCCGGGCTCAGGTTGTGTCAGACAGTGCATTAGTGCCCAGGTTAGACTATATAATTTGGGTACAGTCGAGTGCCGTGTAGGTTTAACCTCATATAAGGTGCCTGGGCAGCTCAAGAGGCAATACTTTTTTTCTAGAGGGCAGGCAGAGTGCTGCATGGGGGTC
The DNA here is from genome assembly GCF_964662115.1 of Mustela nivalis. Lineage (NCBI taxonomy): Eukaryota > Metazoa > Chordata > Mammalia > Carnivora > Mustelidae > Mustela > Mustela nivalis. The sequence goes on along the minus strand of NW_028136443.1, from coordinate 1,238,014 downwards.
CGGAATTGCCAAACTTGAGGGCTTCTGGGCCAGGAGTGTGAGGACGGAAGTCTGAGAACACAAGCTAGACTTGGGTTTCAGGGCGAGGGCACGGCAGGTACCCCTGTAGATCTGAACCAATATCTCATGCATCTGAAGTCAGGGCGAGGATCAGACGTTGGCTCAGGTTGGAGTTTCTGTACATGACGGCCCCTTCATGAAGGGAGCGGAATCTCGAGTCCATGAAGGTTTTCCCACGTTGGGAGTTGTGAGATGCCCCCTTCAATGATTCCATGCGGGACAATTCAGACCTGTTTGGAAAGTTCCAGGGCATCCCATATGGAATGACTCCAGAGCACCATTCGAGGTTGTATGCCTGGGAAGCCCGCCTCGCATTCCATTTGTCTTCTAGCATCAAGACAGTTTAGAGCTGATGGCTCTGCGGAGGCAACCGGGGTGGCTGACTTGAAATGGACTTTCCTGAGGATGGGTCCTAATGTGTGTTTGTGTCCATAAGGGCCTTGGAATGGGACAGTGGCACCGGGACCCTGAAATATTCTCCTAAGCTTTTGACATAGCTCCCATGCACAAGTTAACTTTGGGAGACGAGATTGGTTCTGATGGATGCCTCAGGAAATCCCCTATGCTGCTATTGGAATCCAGGCTTTCGAGGAGTCATGCCTGTAAACCTAAGCAAAGGATCCGATTATGGCCTAGGGTCCTGTCTGGTTCAATCTTCTTCTCTGGGGAGATCCATGTATGGTATGAGTGGAGGTAGATGCTCAGCTGGTATCAGACCCCACTTGTTTGTCCCGGGTGTCCTACACCATTGGGATGGCCTCAGGGACTTTGGAGGGTTCTCCTAATTTGTACGATTTTGGACAATGGAATGGGCAGAATTCCCATGGATTGGGTATGCACAGTCCTAATGTGTGGCTCCAGGGGCTCAGCCTGGAGGGTCAGTGGCCCAGGACTTTGAGGACAGAAGTCTGAAAAAACAAACTCAGCTTAGGTTGGGGACGTAGGTATGGCAGGCCCGATCTACAAACCATGAGAAGAACTCTTCAGGATATGAAGAAAGAGTGAGTCTGAGGCACTTACTTAGGCTTTGGATCTGGATTTTGTATTAGCGATGGCCGTGGAATGTCGGGGAGTCCTCAGGGGCCATGGACGAATCTTCCTCTCTGTGGATCTTGTCCGATCCCAATTGTTTCTCGTCAATTTTTGGGAGGGGGGACTCCTTTCAGGTGTGTTACCTCATGTTCCGAGGAAAAGTGGAATTCCAAAGCAGTGCCCACGGGAAAAGTGAAGGGACAACCCGAATTATGGTTAAAAGTTGGGGCCTAGGGGCATGGAAAGCCCAATATGCTGTCTCTTCATGCAGCCACTATGAGGCCTTACCTGAGGACCGAGCTCAGGCTGAGGGTCACAATGTGTGTTTGTGACCAATGTGGCCCTCAAACATGGGCTAGGCCTCATGTGCCACACTGGTTCCAAGTACACTGAACGATGGACAACATGGCAACCACGAGGTTTCTTTCCAAGGGAACGAGTTCTGATTTCTGCATCATTTTCAACCTGGGCAGTGATGGGAGATAACGTCTAGGTTCTGAAGCCTGAAAACCGAGGTTGGGTAGAGATGACCACCTAAGGCCATGGCGGGTCCGATGTGCTCAGTGTGCGGCCAGCTGTCTGGGTGGGGCCAGGAGGTCCAGGCTCAGGCTGTGTCATAAAGGGCAATTGTGCCCAGATCAGCCTATATATTTGGTGTACAGCCAAATGGCGTGCAGGTTGATTCTCATTTGGGTTTCTGGGTAGCCCCAGAGTGCAATTTTCTTCTTCTGGAGGGAAGGCAGAGTGCAGAATTGTAGTTCTGGATTGCCAAACTGGAGGGCTTGTGGTCCAGAAGTCTGAGGACGGAAGTCTGAGAACACAAGCTAGGCTAAGTTTTCATGGGTGAGAACATGGCAGGCTCAATCTACAGACCTGAATCGAGATCTCGTGCATCTGAAGTCAGGGTGAGGATCAGACGATCCCTCAGGTTGGACTTTCCATCCCTGATGGCCCCTTCATGAAGGGGAGGAATCACGAGGCCATGGGGGTTTTTCCACGACGGGAGTTGTGAGAAGCTCCAAACTGCAAAGATTCTTCTCCAGGACAATTGAGACCTGTTAGTTGGCGCAGGGCCAAGGATTCCAAGCATGGTTCTGAGGATGGATGTCTGGGTATCCCACCTCGCATTCCAATTTTCTCCTAGATACAAGACAGGTTAGATATGCTGGATCTGCGGGAGCAACTGAGGAGGCTGAGTTGAAATGGACTCTCCTGTGGATGTGTCCTAATATGGTTTTTTGTCTATGGAGTCCTTGGAATGAAGCGGTGGCACTGGGGCCCTGAAGGGTTCTCCTAAACAGAGGCTTTGAAACAGCTCCAACGTGCAAGTTTCCCATGTGTAGATGAGATTTGTTCTGATGGGTGAGTCAAGAAACAGCCATATGCTGGTATTGAAATCCAGGCCTCTGAGGAGAGATGCCTGAAAACCAAAGCAATTGATCCGATTAGTGCCTAGGGGTCTGTTTGTTCCTTTTTACCTCTGGAGATATCTGTCTACGGCTCTAAGTGCAGGTAGGTGCTCAGATGGTCTCAGATTGCTCCTGGTTGTCCTGGGAAGCCACCACTATTGGGATGGCCTCAGGGACTTTGGAGGTTTATAATATTAGTAGGGTTGTGGCCATTGGAATGGGCACACACAATTCCCTTGGAGAGGGCAAGTACAGTCCTCAGGTTTGGCTCCAGGGGCCTGAGCCTGTAGGGTGTGTAGGCCAGGGCTGTTTGGACAGTTGACTGAAAGCACAAACGCGGCTTATGTTTCGGGTCATAGGAATGGCAGGACTGAGCTACAGACCATGAGGAGAACCCTTCGGGATATGCAAAAAGGGGGAGTGTGAGGCTCTTGCTCAAGTTTTGGATTCTGGATATCGTGTCACTCATGGTCGTGAAATTTCCGGGTAACTTCATGGGAAATGGACGAGTCTTACTCTCTGGGGGTTTGGCCCCGTCAAAAGAGTTTGGGTCATTCTGTGGAATGGAAGAAGTTCCGTTTGTTGTTGTTGTTGTTGTTGTGGTTTTGTTTTGTTTTCTTATTTAACCTCAGGTATCCGACCAAATGAGGGATTCCAGAGTAGAGCCCTGGGGAGGGGAGACTGGACAACCAGAAATCTGGTTAAATATTAGGGAATAGGGACATGTCAAGCCCATTATGACATCTAATGGTCCAGCCACTGAGAGGACTTACTAGAGGCCAGGACTCACTCTGAGGGTCACAATGCGTGTTTATGCCCTGGTCGCACACAAAAATGGGCGGGGCCTCAGGGTGAATGCTGGTTTATCCTACACTGAACGTTGGACAACATGCCAACCACAAGGTTTCTTTCCATGGGTAAGGAGGAGTTCTGATTTCTGCATCACACTCACCCCTGGGAAGTGATTGGAGATAAGGTCTAGATTCGGAAGCATGAAAACTGAGGTCGGGATGACATGATGACCTAAGGCCTTGGCGGGTCTGATGTGCTCAGGGTGCGGTCAGCTGTCCAGGTGTTGGTCAGGAGGTCCGGGCTCAGGTTGTGTCAGACAGTGCATTAGTGCCCAGGTTAGACTATATAATTTGGGTACAGTCGAGTGCCGTGTAGGTTTAACCTCATATAAGGTGCCTGGGCAGCTCAAGAGGCAATACTTTTTTTCTAGAGGGCAGGCAGAGTGCTGCATGGGGGTCCGGAATTGCCAAACTTGAGGGCTTCTGGGCCAGGAGTGTGAGGACGGAAGTCTGAGAACACAAGCTAGACTTGGGTTTCAGGGCGAGGGCACGGCAGGTACCCCTGTAGATCTGAACCAATATCTCATGCATCTGAAGTCAGGGCGAGGATCAGACGTTGGCTCAGGTTGGAGTTTCTGTACATGACGGCCCCTTCATGAAGGGAGCGGAATCTCGAGTCCATGAAGGTTTTCCCACGTTGGGAGTTGTGAGATGCCCCCTTCAATGATTCCATGCGGGACAATTCAGACCTGTTTGGAAAGTTCCAGGGCATCCCATATGGAATGACTCCAGAGCACCATTCGAGGTTGTATGCCTGGGAAGCCCGCCTCGCATTCCATTTGTCTTCTAGCATCAAGACAGTTTAGAGCTGATGGCTCTGCGGAGGCAACCGGGGTGGCTGACTTGAAATGGACTTTCCTGAGGATGGGTCCTAATGTGTGTTTGTGTCCATAAGGGCCTTGGAATGGGACAGTGGCACCGGGACCCTGAAATATTCTCCTAAGCTTTTGACATAGCTCCCATGCACAAGTTAACTTTGGGAGACGAGATTGGTTCTGATGGATGCCTCAGGAAATCCCCTATGCTGCTATTGGAATCCAGGCTTTCGAGGAGTCATGCCTGTAAACCTAAGCAAAGGATCCGATTATGGCCTAGGGTCCTGTCTGGTTCAATCTTCTTCTCTGGGGAGATCCATGTATGGTATGAGTGGAGGTAGATGCTCAGCTGGTATCAGACCCCACTTGTTTGTCCCGGGTGTCCTACACCATTGGGATGGCCTCAGGGACTTTGGAGGGTTCTCCTAATTTGTACGATTTTGGACAATGGAATGGGCAGAATTCCCATGGATTGGGTATGCACAGTCCTAATGTGTGGCTCCAGGGGCTCAGCCTGGAGGGTCAGTGGCCCAGGACTTTGAGGACAGAAGTCTGAAAAAACAAACTCAGCTTAGGTTGGGGACGTAGGTATGGCAGGCCCGATCTACAAACCATGAGAAGAACTCTTCAGGATATGAAGAAAGAGTGAGTCTGAGGCACTTACTTAGGCTTTGGATCTGGATTTTGTATTAGCGATGGCCGTGGAATGTCGGGGAGTCCTCAGGGGCCATGGACGAATCTTCCTCTCTGTGGATCTTGTCCGATCCCAAATGTTTCTCGTCAATTTTTGGGAGGGGGGACTCCTTTCAGGTGTGTTACCTCATGTTCCGAGGAAAAGTGGAATTCCAAAGCAGTGCCCACGGGAAAAGTGAAGGGACAACCCGAATTATGGTTAAAAGTTGGGGCCTAGGGGCATGGAAAGCCCAATATGCTGTCTCTTCATGCAGCCACTATGAGGCCTTACCTGAGGACCGAGCTCAGGCTGAGGGTCACAATGTGTGTTTGTGACCAATGTGGCCCTCAAACATGGGCTAGGCCTCATGTGCCACACTGGTTCCAAGTACACTGAACGATGGACAACATGGCAACCACGAGGTTTCTTTCCAAGGGAACGAGTTCTGATTTCTGCATCATTTTCAACCTGGGCAGTGATGGGAGATAACGTCTAGGTTCTGAAGCCTGAAAACCGAGGTTGGGTAGAGATGACCACCTAAGGCCATGGCGGGTCCGATGTGCTCAGTGTGCGGCCAGCTGTCTGGGTGGGGCCAGGAGGTCCAGGCTCAGGCTGTGTCATAAAGGGCAATTGTGCCCAGATCAGCCTATATATTTGGTGTACAGCCAAATGGCGTGCAGGTTGATTCTCATTTGGGTTTCTGGGTAGCCCCAGAGTGCAATTTTCTTCTTCTGGAGGGAAGGCAGAGTGCGGAATTGTAGTTCTGGATTGCCAAACTGGAGGGCTTGTGGGCCAGAAGTCTGAGGACGGAAGTCTGAGAACACAAGCTAGGCTAAGTTTTCATGGGTGAGAACATGGCAGGCTCAATCTACAGACCTGAATCGAGATCTCGTGCATCTGAAGTCAGGGTGAGGATCAGACGATCCCTCAGGTTGGACTTTCCATCCCTGATGGCCCCTTCATGAAGGGGAGGAATCACGAGGCCATGGGGGTTTTTCCACGACGGGAGTTGTGAGAAGCTCCAAACTGCAAAGATTCTTCTCCAGGACAATTGAGACCTGTTAGTTGGCGCAGGGCCAAGGATTCCAAGCATGGTTCTGAGGATGGATGTCTGGGTATCCCACCTCGCATTCCAATTTTCTCCTAGATACAAGACAGGTTAGATATGCTGGATCTGCGGGAGCAACTGAGGAGGCTGAGTTGAAATGGACTCTCCTGTGGATGTGTCCTAATATGGTTTTTTGTCTATGGAGTCCTTGGAATGAAGCGGTGGCACTGGGGCCCTGAAGGGTTCTCCTAAACAGAGGCTTTGAAACAGCTCCAACGTGCAAGTTTCCCATGTGTAGATGAGATTTGTTCTGATGGGTGAGTCAAGAAACAGCCATATGCTGGTATTGAAATCCAGGCCTCTGAGGAGAGATGCCTGAAAACCAAAGCAATTGATCCGATTAGTGCCTAGGGGTCTGTTTGTTCCTTTTTACCTCTGGAGATATCTGTCTACGGCTCTAAGTGCAGGTAGGTGCTCAGATGGTCTCAGATTGCTCCTGGTTGTCCTGGGAAGCCACCACTATTGGGATGGCCTCAGGGACTTTGGAGGTTTATAATATTAGTAGGGTTGTGGCCATTGGAATGGGCACACACAATTCCCTTGGAGAGGGCAAGTACAGTCCTCAGGTTTGGCTCCAGGGGCCTGAGCCTGTAGGGTGTGTAGGCCAGGGCTGTTTGGACAGTTGACTGAAAGCACAAACGCGGCTTATGTTTCGGGTCTTAGGAATGGCAGGACTGAGCTACAGACCATGAGGAGAACCCTTCGGGATATGCAAAAAGGGGGAGTGTGAGGCTCTTGCTCAAGTTTTGGATTCTGGATATCGTGTCACTCATGGTCGTGAAATTTCCGGGTAACTTCATGGGAAATGGACGAGTCTTACTCTCTGGGGGTTTGGCCCCGTCAAAAGAGTTTGGGTCATTCTGTGGAATGGAAGAAGTTCCGTTTGTTGTTGTTGTTGTTGTTGTGGTTTTGTTTTGTTTTCTTATTTAACCTCAGGTATCCGACCAAATGAGGGATTCCAGAGTAGAGCCCTGGGGAGGGGAGACTGGACAACCAGAAATCTGGTTAAATATTAGGGAATAGGGACATGTCAAGCCCATTATGACATCTAATGGTCCAGCCACTGAGAGGACTTACTAGAGGCCAGGACTCACTCTGAGGGTCACAATGCGTGTTTATGCCCTGGTCGCACACAAAAATGGGCGGGGCCTCAGGGTGAATGCTGGTTTATCCTACACTGAACGTTGGACAACATGCCAACCACAAGGTTTCTTTCCATGGGTAAGGAGGAGTTCTGATTTCTGCATCACACTCACCCCTGGGAAGTGATTGGAGATAAGGTCTAGATTCGGAAGCATGAAAACTGAGGTCGGGATGACATGATGACCTAAGGCCTTGGCGGGTCTGATGTGCTCAGGGTGCGGTCAGCTGTCCAGGTGTTGGTCAGGAGGTCCGGGCTCAGGTTGTGTCAGACAGTGCATTAGTGCCCAGGTTAGACTATATAATTTGGGTACAGTCGAGTGCCGTGTAGGTTTAACCTCATATAAGGTGCCTGGGCAGCTCAAGAGGCAATACTTTTTTTCTAGAGGGCAGGCAGAGTGCTGCATGGGGGTCCGGAATTGCCAAACTTGAGGGCTTCTGGGCCAGGAGTGTGAGGACGGAAGTCTGAGAACACAAGCTAGACTTGGGTTTCAGGGCGAGGGCACGGCAGGTACCCCTGTAGATCTGAACCAATATCTCATGCATCTGAAGTCAGGGCGAGGATCAGACGTTGGCTCAGGTTGGAGTTTCTGTACATGACGGCCCCTTCATGAAGGGAGCGGAATCTCGAGTCCATGAAGGTTTTCCCACGTTGGGAGTTGTGAGATGCCCCCTTCAATGATTCCATGCGGGACAATTCAGACCTGTTTGGAAAGTTCCAGGGCATCCCATATGGAATGACTCCAGAGCACCATTCGAGGTTGTATGCCTGGGAAGCCCGCCTCGCATTCCATTTGTCTTCTAGCATCAAGACAGTTTAGAGCTGATGGCTCTGCGGAGGCAACCGGGGTGGCTGACTTGAAATGGACTTTCCTGAGGATGGGTCCTAATGTGTGTTTGTGTCCATAAGGGCCTTGGAATGGGACAGTGGCACCGGGACCCTGAAATATTCTCCTAAGCTTTTGACATAGCTCCCATGCACAAGTTAACTTTGGGAGACGAGATTGGTTCTGATGGATGCCTCAGGAAATCCCCTATGCTGCTATTGGAATCCAGGCTTTCGAGGAGTCATGCCTGTAAACCTAAGCAAAGGATCCGATTATGGCCTAGGGTCCTGTCTGGTTCAATCTTCTTCTCTGGGGAGATCCATGTATGGTATGAGTGGAGGTAGATGCTCAGCTGGTATCAGACCCCACTTGTTTGTCCCGGGTGTCCTACACCATTGGGATGGCCTCAGGGACTTTGGAGGGTTCTCCTAATTTGTACGATTTTGGACAATGGAATGGGCAGAATTCCCATGGATTGGGTATGCACAGTCCTAATGTGTGGCTCCAGGGGCTCAGCCTGGAGGGTCAGTGGCCCAGGACTTTGAGGACAGAAGTCTGAAAAAACAAACTCAGCTTAGGTTGGGGACGTAGGTATGGCAGGCCCGATCTACAAACCATGAGAAGAACTCTTCAGGATATGAAGAAAGAGTGAGTCTGAGGCACTTACTTAGGCTTTGGATCTGGATTTTGTATTAGCGATGGCCGTGGAATGTCGGGGAGTCCTCAGGGGCCATGGACGAATCTTCCTCTCTGTGGATCTTGTCCGATCCCAATTGTTTCTCGTCAATTTTTGGGAGGGGGGACTCCTTTCAGGTGTGTTACCTCATGTTCCGAGGAAAAGTGGAATTCCAAAGCAGTGCCCACGGGAAAAGTGAAGGGACAACCCGAATTATGGTTAAAAGTTGGGGCCTAGGGGCATGGAAAGCCCAATATGCTGTCTCTTCATGCAGCCACTATGAGGCCTTACCTGAGGACCGAGCTCAGGCTGAGGGTCACAATGTGTGTTTGTGACCAATGTGGCCCTCAAACACGGGCTAGGCCTCATGTGCCACACTGGTTCCAAGTACACTGAACGATGGACAACATGGCAACCACGAGGTTTCTTTCCAAGGGAACGAGTTCTGATTTCTGCATCATTTTCAACCTGGGCAGTGATGGGAGATAACGTCTAGGTTCTGAAGCCTGAAAACCGAGGTTGGGTAGAGATGACCACCTAAGGCCATGGCGGGTCCGATGTGCTCAGTGTGCGGCCAGCTGTCTGGGTGGGGCCAGGAGGTCCAGGCTCAGGCTGTGTCAGAAAGGGCAATTGTGCCCAGATCAGCCTATATATTTGGTGTACAGCCAAATGGCGTGCAGGTTGATTCTCATTTGGGTTTCTGGGTAGCCCCAGAGTGCAATTTTCTTCTTCTGGAGGGAAGGCAGAGTGCGGAATTGTAGTTCTGGATTGCCAAACTGGAGGGCTTGTGGGCCAGTAGTCTGAGGACGGAAGTCTGAGAACACAAGCTAGGCTAAGTTTTCATGGGTGAGAACATGGCAGGCTCAATCTACAGACCTGAATCGAGATCTCGTGCATCTGAAGTCAGGGTGAGGATCAGACGATCCCTCAGGTTGGACTTTCCATCCCTGATGGCCCCTTCATGAAGGGGAGGAATCACGAGGCCATGGGGGTTTTTCCACGACGGGAGTTGTGAGAAGCTCCAAACTGCAAAGATTCTTCTCCAGGACAATTGAGACCTGTTAGTTGGCGCAGGGCCAAGGATTCCAAGCATGGTTCTGAGGATGGATGTCTGGGTATCCCACCTCGCATTCCAATTTTCTCCTAGATACAAGACAGGTTAGATATGCTGGATCTGCGGGAGCAACTGAGGAGGCTGAGTTGAAATGGACTCTCCTGTGGATGTGTCCTAATATGGTTTTTTGTCTATGGAGTCCTTGGAATGAAGCGGTGGCACTGGGGCCCTGAAGGGTTCTCCTAAACAGAGGCTTTGAAACAGCTCCAACGTGCAAGTTTCCCATGTGTAGATGAGATTTGTTCTGATGGGTGAGTCAAGAAACAGCCATATGCTGGTATTGAAATCCAGGCCTCTGAGGAGAGATGCCTGAAAACCAAAGCAATTGATCCGATTAGTGCCTAGGGGTCTGTTTGTTCCTTTTTACCTCTGGAGATATCTGTCTACGGCTCTAAGTGCAGGTAGGTGCTCAGATGGTCTCAGATTGCTCCTGGTTGTCCTGGGAAGCCACCACTATTGGGATGGCCTCAGGGACTTTGGAGGTTTATAATATTAGTAGGGTTGTGGCCATTGGAATGGGCACACACAATTCCCTTGGAGAGGGCAAGTACAGTCCTCAGGTTTGGCTCCAGGGGCCTGAGCCTGTAGGGTGTGTAGGCCAGGGCTGTTTGGACAGTTGACTGAAAGCACAAACGCGGCTTATGTTTCGGGTCATAGGAATGGCAGGACTGAGCTACAGACCATGAGGAGAACCCTTCGGGATATGCAAAAAGGGGGAGTGTGAGGCTCTTGCTCAAGTTTTGGATTCTGGATATCGTGTCACTCATGGTCGTGAAATTTCCGGGTAACTTCATGGGAAATGGACGAGTCTTACTCTCTGGGGGTTTGGCCCCGTCAAAAGAGTTTGGGTCATTCTGTGGAATGGAAGAAGTTCCGTTTGTTGTTGTTGTTGTTGTTGTTGTTTTGTTTTGTTTTCTTATTTAACCTCAGGTATCCGACCAAATGAGGGATTCCAGAGTAGAGCCCTGGGGAGGGGAGACTGGACAACCAGAAATCTGGTTAAATATTAGGGAATAGGGACATGTCAAGCCCATTATGACATCTAATGGTCCAGCCACTGAGAGGACTTACTAGAGGCCAGGACTCACTCTGAGGGTCACAATGCGTGTTTATGCCCTGGTCGCACACAAAAATGGGCGGGGCCTCAGGGTGAATGCTGGTTTATCCTACACTGAACGTTGGACAACATGCCAACCACAAGGTTTCTTTCCATGGGTAAGGAGGAGTTCTGATTTCTGCATCACACTCACCCCTGGGAAGTGATTGGAGATAAGGTCTAGATTCGGAAGCATGAAAACTGAGGTCGGGATGACATGATGACCTAAGGCCATGGCGGGTCTGATGTGCTCAGGGTGCGGTCAGCTGTCCAGGTGTTGGTCAGGAGGTCCGGGCTCAGGTTGTGTCAGACAGTGCATTAGTGCCCAGGTTAGACTATATAATTTGGGTACAGTCGAGTGCCGTGTAGGTTTAACCTCATATAAGGTGCCTGGGCAGCTCAAGAGGCAATACTTTTTTTCTAGAGGGCAGGCAGAGTGCTGCATGGGGGTCCGGAATTGCCAAACTTGAGGGCTTCTGGGCCAGGAGTGTGAGGACGGAAGTCTGAGAACACAAGCTAGACTTGGGTTTCAGGGCGAGGGCACGGCAGGTACCCCTGTAGATCTGAACCAATATCTCATGCATCTGAAGTCAGGGCGAGGATCAGACGTTGGCTCAGGTTGGAGTTTCTGTACATGACGGCCCCTTCATGAAGGGAGCGGAATCTCGAGTCCATGAAGGTTTTCCCACGTTGGGAGTTGTGAGATGCCCCCTTCAATGATTCCATGCGGGACAATTCAGACCTGTTTGGAAAGTTCCAGGGCATCCCATATGGAATGACTCCAGAGCACCATTCGAGGTTGTATGCCTGGGAAGCCCGCCTCGCATTCCATTTGTCTTCTAGCATCAAGACAGTTTAGAGCTGATGGCTCTGCGGAGGCAACCGGGGTGGCTGACTTGAAATGGACTTTCCTGAGGATGGGTCCTAATGTGTGTTTGTGTCCATAAGGGCCTTGGAATGGGACAGTGGCACCGGGACCCTGAAATATTCTCCTAAGCTTTTGACATAGCTCCCATGCACAAGTTAACTTTGGGAGACGAGATTGGTTCTGATGGATGCCTCAGGAAATCCCCTATGCTGCTATTGGAATCCAGGCTTTCGAGGAGTCATGCCTGTAAACCTAAGCAAAGGATCCGATTATGGCCTAGGGTCCTGTCTGGTTCAATCTTCTTCTCTGGGGAGATCCATGTATGGTATGAGTGGAGGTAGATGCTCAGCTGGTATCAGACCCCACTTGTTTGTCCCGGGTGTCCTACACCATTGGGATGGCCTCAGGGACTTTGGAGGGTTCTCCTAATTTGTACGATTTTGGACAATGGAATGGGCAGAATTCCCATGGATTGGGTATGCACAGTCCTAATGTGTGGCTCCAGGGGCTCAGCCTGGAGGGTCAGTGGCCCAGGACTTTGAGGACAGAAGTCTGAAAAAACAAACTCAGCTTAGGTTGGGGACGTAGGTATGGCAGGCCCGATCTACAAACCATGAGAAGAACTCTTCAGGATATGAAGAAAGAGTGAGTCTGAGGCACTTACTTAGGCTTTGGATCTGGATTTTGTATTAGCGATGGCCGTGGAATGTCGGGGAGTCCTCAGGGGCCATGGACGAATCTTCCTCTCTGTGGATCTTGTCCGATCCCAAATGTTTCTCGTCAATTTTTGGGAGGGGGGACTCCTTTCAGGTGTGTTACCTCATGTTCCGAGGAAAAGTGGAATTCCAAAGCAGTGCCCACGGGAAAAGTGAAGGGACAACCCGAATTATGGTTAAAAGTTGGGGCCTAGGGGCATGGAAAGCCCAATATGCTGTCTCTTCATGCAGCCACTATGAGGCCTTACCTGAGGACCGAGCTCAGGCTGAGGGTCACAATGTGTGTTTGTGACCAATGTGGCCCTCAAACATGGGCTAGGCCTCATGTGCCACACTGGTTCCAAGTACACTGAACGATGGACAACATGGCAACCACGAGGTTTCTTTCCAAGGGAACGAGTTCTGATTTCTGCATCATTTTCAACCTGGGCAGTGATGGGAGATAACGTCTAGGTTCTGAAGCCTGAAAACCGAGGTTGGGTAGAGATGACCACCTAAGGCCATGGCGGGTCCGATGTGCTCAGTGTGCGGCCAGCTGTCTGGGTGGGGCCAGGAGGTCCAGGCTCAGGCTGTGTCATAAAGGGCAATTGTGCCCAGATCAGCCTATATATTTGGTGTACAGCCAAATGGCGTGCAGGTTGATTCTCATTTGGGTTTCTGGGTAGCCCCAGAGTGCAATTTTCTTCTTCTGGAGGGAAGGCAGAGTGCGGAATTGTAGTTCTGGATTGCCAAACTGGAGGGCTTGTGGGCCAGAAGTCTGAGGACGGAAGTCTGAGAACACAAGCTAGGCTAAGTTTTCATGGGTGAGAACATGGCAGGCTCAATCTACAGACCTGAATCGAGATCTCGTGCATCTGAAGTCAGGGTGAGGATCAGACGATCCCTCAGGTTGGACTTTCCATCCCTGATGGCCCCTTCATGAAGGGGAGGAATCACGAGGCCATGGGGGTTTTTCCACGACGGGAGTTGTGAGAAGCTCCAAACTGCAAAGATTCTTCTCCAGGACAATTGAGACCTGTTAGTTGGCGCAGGGCCAAGGATTCCAAGCATGGTTCTGAGGATGGATGTCTGGGTATCCCACCTCACATTCCAATTTTCTCCTAGATACAAGACAGGTTAGATATGCTGGATCTGCGGGAGCAACTGAGGAGGCTGAGTTGAAATGGACTCTCCTGTGGATGTGTCCTAATATGGTTTTTTGTCTATGGAGTCCTTGGAATGAAGCGGTGGCACTGGGGCCCTGAAGGGTTCTCCTAAACAGAGGCTTTGAAACAGCTCCAACGTGCAAGTTTCCCATGTGTAGATGAGATTTGTTCTGATGGGTGAGTCAAGAAACAGCCATATGCTGGTATTGAAATCCAGGCCTCTGAGGAGAGATGCCTGAAAACCAAAGCAATTGATCCGATTAGTGCCTAGGGGTCTGTTTGTTCCTTTTTACCTCTGGAGATATCTGTCTACGGCTCTAAGTGCAGGTAGGTGCTCAGATGGTCTCAGATTGCTCCTGGTTGTCCTGGGAAGCCACCACTATTGGGATGGCCTCAGGGACTTTGGAGGTTTATAATATTAGTAGGGTTGTGGCCATTGGAATGGGCACACACAATTCCCTTGGAGAGGGCAAGTACAGTCCTCAGGTTTGGCTCCAGGGGCCTGAGCCTGTAGGGTGTGTAGGCCAGGGCTGTTTGGACAGTTGACTGAAAGCACAAACGCGGCTTATGTTTCGGGTCATAGGAATGGCAGGACTGAGCTACAGACCATGAGGAGAACCCTTCGGGATATGCAAAAAGGGGGAGTGTGAGGCTCTTGCTCAAGTTTTGGATTCTGGATATCGTGTCACTCATGGTCGTGAAATTTCCGGGTAACTTCATGGGAAATGGACGAGTCTTACTCTCTGGGGGTTTGGCCCCGTCAAAAGAGTTTGGGTCATTCTGTGGAATGGAAGAAGTTCCGTTTGTTGTTGTTGTTGTTGTTGTTGTTTTGTTTTGTTTTCTTATTTAACCTCAGGTATCCGACCAAATGAGGGATTCCAGAGTAGAGCCCTGGGGAGGGGAGACTGGACAACCAGAAATCTGGTTAAATATTAGGGAATAGGGACATGTCAAGCCCATTATGACATCTAATGGTCCAGCCACTGAGAGGACTTACTAGAGGCCAGGACTCACTCTGAGGGTCACAATGCGTGTTTATGCCCTGGTCGCACACAAAAATGGGCGGGGCCTCAGGGTGAATGCTGGTTTATCCTACACTGAACGTTGGACAACATGCCAACCACAAGGTTTCTTTCCATGGGTAAGGAGGAGTTCTGATTTCTGCATCACACTCACCCCTGGGAAGTGATTGGAGATAAGGTCTAGATTCGGAAGCATGAAAACTGAGGTCGGGATGACATGATGACCTAAGGCCTTGGCGGGTCTGATGTGCTCAGGGTGCGGTCAGCTGTCCAGGTGTTGGTCAGGAGGTCCGGGCTCAGGTTGTGTCAGACAGTGCATTAGTGCCCAGGTTAGACTATATAATTTGGGTACAGTCGAGTGCCGTGTAGGTTTAACCTCATATAAGGTGCCTGGGCAGCTCAAGAGGCAATATTTTTTTTCTAGAGGGCAGGCAGAGTGCTGCATGGGGGTCCGGAATTGCCAAACTTGAGGGCTTCTGGGCCAGGAGTGTGAGGACGGAAGTCTGAGAACACAAGCTAGACTTGGGTTTCAGGGCGAGGGCACGGCAGGTACCCCTGTAGATCTGAACCAATATCTCATGCATCTGAAGTCAGGGCGAGGATCAGACGTTGGCTCAGGTTGGAGTTTCTGTACATGACGGCCCCTTCATGAAGGGAGCGGAATCTCGAGTCCATGAAGGTTTTCCCACGTTGGGAGTTGTGAGATGCCCCCTTCAATGATTCCATGCGGGACAATTCAGACCTGTTGGAAAGTTCCAGGGCATCCCATATGGAATGACTCCAGAGCACCATTCGAGGTTGTATGCCTGGGAAGCCCGCCTCGCATTCCATTTGTCTTCTAGCATCAAGACAGTTTAGATCTGATGGCTCTGCGGGAGAAACCGGGGTGGCTGACTTGAAATGGACTTTCCTGAGGATGGGTCCTAATGTGTGTTTGTGTCCATAAGGGCCTTGGAATGGGACAGTGGCACCGGGACCCTGAAATATTCTCCTAAGCTTTTGACATAGCTCCCATGCACAAGTTACCTTTGGGAGACGAGATTTGTTCTGATTGATGCCTTAAGAAATCCCTTATGCTCCTATTGGAATCCAGGCTTTCAAGGAGACATGCCTGTAAACCTAAGCAAAGGATCCAATTATGGCCTAGGGTCCTGTCTGGTTTAATCTTCTTCTCTGGGGAGATCCATGTATGGTATGAGTGGAGGTAGATGCTCAGCTGGTATCAGACCCCCCTTGTTTGTCCCGGGTGACCTACACCATTGGGATGGCCTCAGGGACTTTGGAGGGTTCTCCTAATTTGTACGATTTTGGACAATGGAATGGGCAGAATTCCCATGGATTGGGTATGCACAGTCCTAATGTGTGGCTCCAGGGGCCCAGCCTGGAGGGTCAGTGGCCCAGGACTTTGAGGACAGAAGTCTGAAAAAACAAACTCAGCTTAGGTTGGGGACGTAGGTATGGCAGGCCCGATCTACAAACCATGAGAAGAACTCTCCAGGATATCAAGAAAGAGTGAGTCTGAGGCACTTGCTTAGGCTTTGGTCTCTGGATTTTGTATTAGCGATGGCCGTGGAATATCGGGGACTCCTCATGGGCCAAGGACGAATCCTCCTCTCTGTGGATCTGGTCCGATCCCAATTGTTTCTCGTCAATCTGTGGGAGGGGAGGACTCCTTTCAGGTGTGTTATAAATTGGGTACAGTCGAGTGCCGTGTAGGTTTAACCTCATATAAGGTGCCTGGGCAGCTCAAGAGGCAATATTTTTTTTCTAGAGGGCAGGCAGAGTGCTGGATGGGGTCCGGAATTGCCAAACTTGACAGTGGCACCGGGACCCTAAAATATTCTCCTAAGCTTTTGACATAGCTCCCATGCACAAGTTACCTTTGGGAGACGAGATTTGTTTGTCCCGGGTGACCTACACCATTGGGATGGCCTCAGGGACTTTGGAGGGTTCTCCTAATTTGTACGATTTTGGACAATGGAATGGGCAGAATTCCCATGGATTGGGTATGCTCCAGGGGCCCAGCCTGGAGGGTCAGTGGCCCAGGTCCGATCCCAATTGATTCTCGTCAATCTTTGGGAGGGGAGGACTCCTTTCAGGTGTGTTACCTCATGTTCCGAGGAAAAGGCCAGGGCTGTTTGGACAGTTGACTGAAAGCACAAACGCGGCTTATGTTTCGGGTCATAGGAATGGCAGGACTGAGCTACAGACCATGAGGAGAACCCTTCGGGATATGCAAAAAAGGGGAGTGTGAGGCTCTTGCTCAAGTTTTGGATTCTGGATATCGTGTCACTCATGGTCGTGAAATTTCCGGGTAACTTCATGGGAAATGGACGAGTCTTACTCTCTGGGGGTTCGGCCCTGTCAAAAGAGTTTGGGTCATTCTGTGGAATGGAAGATTTCGGTTTGTTGTTGTTGTTGTTGTTGTTGTTGTTGTTTTGTTTTGTTTTCTTATTTAAGGTCAGGTATCCGACCAAATGAGGGATTCCAGAGTAGAGCCCTGGGGAGGGGAGACTGGACAACCAGAAATCTGGTTAAATATTAGGGAATAGGGACATGTCAAGCCCATTATGACATCTAATGGTCCAGCCACTGAGAGGACTTACGAGAGGCCAGGACTCACACTGAGGGTCACAATGCGTGTTTATGCCTTGGTCACACACAAAAATGGGCGGGGCCTCAGGGTGAATGCTGGTTTATCCTACACTGAACGTTGGACAACATGCCAACCACAAGGTTTCTTTCCATGGGTAAGGAGGAGTTCTGATTTCTGCATCACACTCACCCCTGGGAAGTAATTGGAGATAAGGTCTAGATTCGGAAGCATGAAAACTGAGTTCGGGATGAGATGATGACCTAAGGCCATGGCGGGTCTGATGTGCTCAGGGTGCGGTCAGCTGTCCAGGTGTTGGTCAGGAGGTCCGGGCTCAGGTTGTGTCAGACAGTGCATTAGTGCCCAGGTTAGACATTATAATTTGGGTACAGTCGAGTGCCGTGTAGGTTTAACCTCATATAAGGTGCCTGGGCAGCTCAAGAGGCAATATTTTTTTTCTAGAGGGCAGGCAGAGTGCTGCATGGGGTCCGGAATTGCCAAACTTGAGGGCTTCTGGGCCAGGAGTGTGAGGATGGAAGTCTGAGAACACAAGCTAGACTTGGGTTTCAGGGCGAGGGCACAGCAGGTACCCCTGTAGATCTGAACCAATATCTCATGCATCTGAAGTCAGGGCGAGGATCAGACGTTGGCTCAGGTTGGAGTTTCTGTACATGACGGCCCTTTCATGAAGGGAGCGGAATCTCGAGTCCATGAAGGTTTTCCCACGTTGGGAGTTTGAGATGCCCCCTTCAATGATTCCATGAGGGACAATTCAGACCTGTTGGAAAGTTCCAGGGCATCCCATATGGAATGACTCCAGAGCACCATTCGAGGTGGTATGCCTGGGAAGCCCGCCTCGCATTCCAATTGTCTTCTAGCATCAAGACAGTTTAGATCCGATGGCTCTGCGGGAGCAACCGGGGTGGCTGACTTGAAATGGACTTTCCTGAGGATGGGTCCTAATGTGTGTTTGTGTCCATAAGGGCCTTGGAATGGGACAGTAGCACCGGGACCCTGAAATATTCTCCTAAGCTTTTGACATAGCTCCCATGCACAAGTTACCTTTGGGAGACGAGATTTGTTCTGATGGATGCCTCAGGAAATCCCCTATGCTGCTATTGGAATCCAGGCTTTCGAGGAGACATGCCTGTAAACCTAAGCAAAGGATCCGATTATGGCCTAGGGTCCTGTCTGGTTTAATCTTCTTCTCTGGGGAGATCCATGTATGGTATGAGTGGAGGTAGATGCTCAGCTGGTATCAGACCCCCCTTGTTTGTCCCGGGTGACCTACATCATTGGGATGTCCTCAGGGACTTTGGAGGGTTCTCCTAATTTGTACGATTTTGGACAATGGAATGGGCAGAATTCCCATCGATTGCGTATGCACAGTCCTAATGTGTGGCTCCAGGGGCCCAGCCTGGAGGGTCAGTGGCCCAGGACTTTGAGGACAGAAGTCTGAAAAAACAAACTCAGCTTAGGGTGGGGACGTAGGTATGGCAGGCCCGATCTACAAACCATGAGAAGAACTCTTCAGCATATGAAGAAAGAGTGAGTCTGAGGCACTTGCTTAGGCTTTGGTCTCTGGATTTTGTATCAGCGATGGCCGTGGAATGTCAGGGAGTCCTCATGGGCCATGGACGAATCTTCCTCTCTGTGGATCTGGTCCGATCCCAATTGTTTCTCGTCAATCTGTGGGAGGGGAGGACTCCTTTCAGGTGTGTTACCTCATGTTCCGAGGAAAAGAGGAATTCCAAAGCAGTGCCCACGGGAAAAGTGAAGGGACAACCCGAACTATGGTTAAAAACTGGGGCATAGGGGCATGGCAAGCCCAATATGCTGTCTCTTCATGCAGCCACTATGAGGCCTTACCTGAGGACCGAGCTCAGGCTGAGGGTCACAATGGGTGTTTGTGACCAATGTGGCCCTAGAGCATGGGCTAGGCCTCATGTGCCACACTGGTTTCAAGTACACTGAACGATGGACAACATGCCAACCACGAGGTTTCTTTCGAAGGGAACGAGTTCTGATTTCTGCATCATTTTCAACCTGGGCAGTGATGGGAGTTAACGTCTAGGTTCAGAAGCCTGAAAACCGAGGTTGGGTAGAGATGACCACCTAAGGCCATGGCGGGTCCGATGTGCTCAGTGTGCGGCCAGCTGTCTGGGTGGGGCCAGGAGGTCCAGGCTCAGGCTGTGTCAGAAAGGGCAATTGTGCCCAGATCAGCCTATATATTTGGTGTACAGCCAAATGGCGTGCAGGTTGATTCTCATTTGGGGTTTCTGGGTAGCCCCAGAGTGCAATGTTCTTCTTCTGGAGGGCAGGCAGAGTGCGGAATTGTAGTTCTGGATTGCCAAACTGGAGGGCTTGTGGGCCAGTAGTCTGAGGACGGAAGTCTGAGAACACAAGCTAGGCTAAGTTTTCATGGGTGAGAACATGGCAGGCTCAATCTACAGACCTGAATCGAGATCTCGTGCATCTGAAGTCAGGGTGAGGATCAGACGATCCCTCAGGTTGGACTTTCCGTCCCTGATGGCCCCTTCATGAAGGGGAGAATCACGAGGCCATGGGGGTTTTTCCACGACGGGAGTTGTGAGAAGCTCCAAACTGCAAAGATTCATCTCCAGGACAATTAAGACCTGTTGGTTGGCGCAGGGCCAAGGATTCCAAGCATGGTTCTGAGGATGGATGGCTGGGATTCTCACCTCGCATTCCAATTTTCTCCTAGATACAAGACAGGTTAGATATGCTGGATCTGGGGGAGCAACTGAGGAGGCTGAGTTGAAATGGACTCTCCTGTGGATGTGTCCTAATATGGTTTTTTGTCTATGGAGTCCTTGGAATGAAGCGGTGGCACTGGGGCCCTGAAGGGTTCTCCTAAACAGAGGCTTTGACACAGCTCCAACATGCAAGTTTCCCATGTGTAGATGATATTTGTTCTGATGGGTGAGTCAAGAAACAGCCATATGCTGGTATTGAAATCCAGGCCTCTGAGGAGAGATGACTGAAAACCAAAGCAATTGAACCGATTAGTGCCAAGGGGTCTGTTTGTTCCTTTTTACCTCTGGAGACATCTGTCTACGGCTCTAAGTGCAGGAAGGTGCTCAGATGGTCTCAGATTGCTCCTGGTTGTCCTGGGAAGCCAGCACTTTTGGGATGGCCTCAGGGACTTTGGAGGTTTATAATATTAGTAGGGTTGTGGCCATTGGAATGGGCACACACAATTCCCTTGGAGAGGGCAAGTACAGTCCTCAGGTTTGGCTCCAGGGGCCTGAGCCTGTAGGGTGTGTAGGCCAGGGCTGTTTGAACAGTTGACTGAAAGCACAAAGGCGGCTTATGTTTCGGGTCATAGGAATGGCAGGACTGAGCTACAGACCATGAGGAGAACCCTTCGGGATATGCAAAAAGGGGGAGTGTGAGGCTCTTGCTCAAGTTTTTGATTCTGGATATCGTGTCAATCATGGTCGTGAAATTTCCGGGTAACTTCATGGGAAATGGCCGAGTCTTACTCTCTGGGGGTTTGGCCCCGTCAAAAGAGTTTGGGTCATTCTGTGGAATGGAAGAAGTTCGGTTTGTTGTTGTTGTTGTTGTTGTTGTTTTGTTTTGTTTTCTTATTTAACGTCAGGTATCCGACCAAATGAGGGATTCCAGAGTAGAGCCCTGGGGAGGGGAGACTGGACAACCAGAAATCTGGTTAAATATTAGGGAATAGGGACATGTCAAGCCCATTATGACATCTAATGGTCCAGCCACTGAGAGGACTTACTAGAGGCCAGGACTCACTCTGAGGGTCACAATGCGTGTTTATGCCCTTGTCGCACAGAAAAATGGGCGGGGCCTCAGGGTGAATGCTGGTTTATCCTACACTGAACGTTGGACAACATGCCAACCACAAGGTTTCTTTCCATGGGTAAGGAGGAGTTCTGATTTCTGCATCACACTCACCCCTGGGAAGTGATTGGAGATAAGGTCTAGATTCAAAAGCATGAAAACTGAGGTCGGGATGACATGATGACCTAAGGCCTTGGCGGGTCTGATGTGCTCAGGGTGCGGTCAGCTGTCCAGGTGTTGGTCAGGAGGTCCGGGCTCAGGTTGTGTCAGACAGTGCATTAGTGCCCAGGTTAGACTATATAATTTGGGTACAGTCGAGTGCCGTGTAGGTTTAACCTCATATAAGGTGCCTGGGCAGCTCAAGAGGCAATATTTTTTTTCTAGAGGGCAGGCAGAGTGCTGCATGGGGGTCCGGAATTGCCAAACTTGAGGGCTTCTGGGCCAGGAGTGTGAGGACGGAAGTCTGAGAACACAAGCTAGACTTGGGTTTCAGGGCGAGGGCACAGCAGGTACCCCTGTAGATCTAAACCAATATCTCATGCATCTGAAGTCAGGGCGAGGATCAGACGTTGGCTCAGGTTGGAGTTTCTGTACATGACGGCCCCTTCATGAAGGGAGCGGAATCTCGAGTCCATGAAGGTTTTCCCACGTTGGGAGTTGTGAGATGCCCCCTTCAATGATTCCATGCAGGACAATTCAGACCTGTTGGAAAGTTCTAGGGCATCCCATATGGAATGACTCCAGAGCACCATTCGAGGTTGTATGCCTGGGAAGCCCGCCTCGCATTCCAATTGTCTTCTAGCATCAAGACAGTTTAGATCTGATGGCTCTGCGGGAGCAACCGGTGTGGCTGAGTTGAAATGGACTTTCCTGAGGATGGGTCCTAATGTGTGTTTGTGTCCATAAGGGCCTTGGAATGGGACAGTGGCACCGGGACCCTGAAATATTCTCCTAAGCTTTTGACATAGCTCCCATGCACAAGTTACCTTTGGGAGACGAGATTTGTTCTGATGGATGCCTCAGGAAATCCCCTATGCTGCTATTGGAATCCAGGCTTTCGAGGAGACATGCCTATAAACCTAAGCAAAGGATCCGATTATGGCCTAGGGTCCTGTCTGGTTTAATCTTCTTCTCTGGGGAGATCCATGTATGGTATGAGTGGAGGTAGATGCTCAGCTGGTATCAGACCCCCCTTGTTTGTCCCAGGTGACCTACACCATTGGGATGTCCTCAGGGACTTTGGAGGGTTCTCCTAATTTGTACGATTTTGGACAATGGAATGGGCAGAATTCCCATGGATTGGGTATGCACAGTCCTAATGTGTGGCTCCAGGGGCCCAGCCTGGAGGGTCAGTGGCCCAGGACTTTGAGGACAGAAGTCTGAAAAAACAAACTCAGCTTAGGTTGGGGACGTAGGTATGGCAGGCCCGATCTACAAACCATGAGAAGAACTCTTCAGGATATGAAGAAAGAATGAGTCTGAGGCACTTGCTTAGGCTTTGGTCTCTGGATTTTGTATTAGCGATGGCCGTGGAATGTCGGGGAGTCCTCATGGGCCATTGATGAATCTTCCTCTCTGTGGATCTGGTGCGATCCCAATTGTTTCTCATCAATCTCCGGGAGGGGAGTACTCCTTTCAGGTGTGTTACCTCATGTTCCGAGGAAAACAGGAATTCCAAAGCAGTGCCCTCGGGAAAAGTGAAGGGACAACATGAACTATGGTTAAAAATTGGGGCCTAGGGGCATGGCAAGCCCAATATGCTGTCTCTTCATGCAGCCACTATGAGGCCTTACCTGAGGACCGAGCTCAGGCTGAGGGTCACAATGTGTGTTTGTGACCAATGTGTTCCTAGAGCATGGGCTAGGCCTCATGTGCCACACTGGTTTCAAGTACACTGAACGATGGACAACATGCCAATCACGAGGTATCTTTCCAAGGGAACGATTTCTGATTTCTGCATCATTTTCAACCTGGGCAGTGATGGGAGTTAACGTCTAGGTTCAGAAGCCTGAAAACCGAGGTTGGGTAGAGATGACCACCTAAGGCCATGGCGGGTCCGATGTGCTCAGTGTGCGGCCAGCTGTCTGGGTGGGGCCAGGAGGTCCAGGCTCAGGCTGTGTCAGAAAGGGCAATTGTGCCCAGATCAGCCTATATATTTGGTGTACAGCCAAATGGCGTGCAGATTGATTCTCATTTGGGGTTTCTGGGTAGCCCCAGAGTGCAATGTTCTTCTTCTGGAGGGCAGGCAGAGTGCGGAATTGTAGTTCTGGATTGCCAAACTGGAGGGCTTGTGGGCCAGTAGTCTGAGGACGGAAGTCTGAGAACACAAGCTAGGCTAAGTTTTCATGGGTGAGAACATGGCAGGCTCAATCTACAGACCTGAATCGAGATCTCGTGCATCTGAAGTCAGGGTGAGGATCAGACGATCCCTCAGGTTGGACTTTCCGTCCCTGATGGCCCCTCCATGAAGGGGAGGAATCACGAGGCCATGGGGGTTTTTCCACGACGGGAGTTGTGAGAAGCTCCAAACTGCAAAGATTCTTCTCCAGGACAATTGAGACCTGTTGGTTGGCGCAGGGCCAAGGATTCCAAGCATGGTTCTGAGGATGGATGGCTGGGTATCCCACCTCGCATTCCAATTTTCTCCTAGCTACAAGACAGGTTAGATATGCTGGATCTGGGGGAGCAACTGAGGAGGCTGAGTTGAAATGGACTCTCCTGTGGATGTGTCCTAATATGGTTTTTTGTCTATGGAGTCCTTGGAATGAAGCGATGGCCCTGGGGCCCTGAAGGGTTCTCCTAAACAGAGGCTTTGACACAGCTCCAACGTGCAAGTTTCCCATGTGTAGATGAGATTTGTTCTGATGGGTGAGTCAAGAAACAGCCACATGCTGGTATTGAAATCCAGGCCTCTGAGGAGAGATGCCTGAAAACCAAAGCAATTGATCCGATTAGTGCCTAGGGGTCTGTTTGTTCCTTTTTACCTCTGGAGACATCTGTCTACGGCTCTAAGTGCAGGTAGGTGCTCAGATGGTCTCAGATTGCTCCTGGTTGTCCTGGGAAGCCACCACTATTGGGATGGCCTCAGGGACTTTGGAGGTTTATAATATTAGTAGGGTTGTGGCCATTGGAATGGGCACACACAATTCCCTTGGAGAGGGCAAGTACAGTCCTCAGGTTTGGCTCCAGGGGCCTGAGACTGTAGGTTGTGTAGTACAGGGCTGTTTGGACAGTTGACTGAAAGCACAAATGCGTCTTATGTTTCGGGTCATAGGAATGGCAAGACTGAGCTACAGACCATGAGGAGAACCCTTCGGGATATGCAAAAAGGGGGAGTGTGAGGCTCTTGCTCAAGTTTTTGATTCTGGATATCGTGTCACTCATGGTCGTGAAATTTCTGGGTAACTTCATGGGAAATGGAGGAGTCTTACTCTCTGGGGGTTTGGCCGCGTCAAAAGAATTTGGGTCATCTGTGGAATGGAAGAAGTTCGGTTTGTTGTTGTTGTTGTTGTTGTTTTGTTTTGTTTTCTCATTTAACCTCAGGTATCGTACCAAATGAGGGATTCCAGAGTAGAGCCCTGGGGAGGGGAGACTGGACAACCAGAAATCTGGTTAAATATTAGGGAATAGGGACATGTCAAGCCCATTATGACATCTAATGGTCCAGCCACTGAGAGGACTTACTAGAGGCCAGGACTCACTCTGAGGGTCACAATGCGTGTTTATGCCCTGGTCGCACACAAAAATGGGCGGGGCCTCAGGGTGAATGCTGGTTTATCCTACACTGAACGTTGGACAACATGCCAACCACAAGGTTTCTTTCCATGGGTAAGGAGGAGTTCTGATTTCTGCATCACACTCACCCCTGGGAAGTAATTGGAGATAAGGTCTAGATTCGGAAGCATGAAAACTGAGTTCGGGATGAGATGATGACCTAAGGCCATGGCGGGTCTGATGTGCTCAGGGTGCGGTCAGCTGTCCAGGTGTTGGTCAGGAGGTCCGGGCTCAGGTTGTGTCAGACAGTGCATTAGTGCCCAGGTTAGACTATATAATTTGGGTACAGTCGAGTGCCGTGTAGGTTTAACCTCATATAAGGTGCCTGGGCAGCTCAAGAGGCAATATTTTTTTTCTAGAGGGCAGGCAGAGTGCTGCATGGGGTCCGGAATTGCCAAACTTGAGGGCTTCTGGGCCAGGAGTGTGAGGACGGAAGTCTGAGAACACAAGCTAGACTTGGGTTTCAGGGCGAGGGCACAGCAGGTACCCCTGTAGATCTGAACCAATATCTCATGCATCTGAAGTCAGGGCGAGGATCAGACGTTGGCTCAGGTTGGAGTTTCTGTACATGACGGCCCCTTCATGAAGGGAGCGGAATCTCGAGTCCATGAAGGTTTTCCCACGTTGGGAGTTGTGAGATGCCCCCTTCAATGATTCCATGCGGGACAATTCAGACCTGTTGGAAAGTTCCAGGGCATCCCATATGGAATGACTCCAGAGCACCATTCGAGGTGGTATGCCTGGGAAGCCCGCCTCGCATTCCAATTGTCTTCTAGCATCAAGACAGTTTAGATCCGATGGCTCTGCGGGAGCAACCGGGGTGGCTGACTTGAAATGGACTTTCCTGAGGATGGGTCCTAATGTGTGTTTGTGTCCATAAGGGCCTTGGAATGGGACAGTGGCACCGGGACCCTGAAATATTCTCCTAAGCTTTTGACATAGCTCCCATGCACAAGTTACCTTTGGGAGACGAGATTTGTTCTGATGGATGCCTCAGGAAATCCCCTATGCTGCTATTGGAATCCAGGCTTTCGAGGAGACATGCCTGTAAACCTAAGCAAAGGATCCGATTATGGCCTAGGGTCCTGTCTGGTTTAATCTTCTTCTCTGGGGAGATCCATGTATGGTATGAGTGGAGGTAGATGCTCAGCTGGTATCAGACCCCCCTTGTTTGTCCCGGGTGACCTACATCATTGGGATGTCCTCAGGGACTTTGGAGGGTTCTCCTAATTTGTACGAATTTGGACAATGGAATGGGCAGAATTCCCATCGATTGCGTATGCACAGTCCTAATGTGTGGCTCCAGGGGCCCAGCCTGGAGGGTCAGTGGCCCAGGACTTTGAGGACAGAAGTCTGAAAAAACAAACTCAGCTTAGGTTGGGGACGTAGGTATGGCAGGCCCGATCTACAAACCATGAGAAGAACTCTTCAGGATAAGAAGAAAGAGTGAGTCTGAGGCACTTGCTTAGGCTTTGGTCTCTGGATTTTGTATCAGCGATGGCCGTGGAATGTCGGGGAGTCCTCATGGGCCATGGACGAATCTTCCTCTCTGTGGATCTGGTCCGATCCCAATTGTTTCTCGTCAATCTGTGGGAGGGGAGGACTCCTTTCAGGTGTGTTACCTCATGTTCCGAGGAAAAGAGGAATTCCAAAGCAGTGCCCATGGGAAAAGTGAAGGGACAACCCGAACTATGGTTAACAACTGAGGCCTAGGGGCATGGCAAGCCCAATATGCTGTCTCTTCATGCAGCCACTATGAGGCCTTACCTGAGGACCGAGCTCAGGCTGAGGGTCACAATGTGTTTTTGTGACCAATGTGGCCCTAGAGCATGGGCTAGGCCTCATGTGCCACACTGGTTTCAAGTACACTGAACGATGGACAACATGCCAACCACGAGGTTTCTTTCCAAGGGAACGAGTTCTGATTTCTGCATTATTTTCAACCTGGGCAGTGATGGGAGTTAACGTCTAGGTTCAGAAGCCTGAAAACCGAGGTTGGGTAGAGATGACCACCTAAGGCCATGGCGGGTCCGATGTGCTCAGTGTGCGGCCAGCTGTCTGGGTGGGGCCAGGAGGTCCAGGCTCAGGCTGTGTCAGAAAGGGCAATTGTGCCCAGATCAGCCTATATATTTGGTGTACAGCCAAATGGCGTGCAGGTTGATTCTCATTTGGGGTTTCTGGGTAGCCCCAGAGTGCAATGTTCTTCTTCTGGAGGGCAGGCAGAGTGCGGAATTGTAGTTCTGGATTGCCAAACTGGAGGGCTTGTGGGCCAGTAGTCTGAGGACGGAAGTCTGAGAACACAAGCTAGGCTAAGTTTTCATGGGTGAGAACATGGCAGGCTCAATCTACAGACCTGAATCGAGATCTCGTGCATCTGAAGTCAGGGTGAGGATCAGACGATCCCTCAGGTTGGACTTTCCGTCCCTGATGGCCCCTCCATGAAGGGGAGGAATCACGAGGCCATGGGGGTTTTTCCACGACGGGAGTTGTGAGAAGCTCCAAACTGCAAAGATTCTTCTCCAGGACAATTGAGACCTGTTGGTTGGCGCAGGGCCAAGGATTCCAAGCATGGTTCTGAGGATGGATGGCTGGGTATCCCACCTCGCATTCCAATTTTCTCCTAGCTACAAGACAGGTTAGATATGCTGGATCTGGGGGAGCAACTGAGGAGGCTGAGTTGAAATGGACTCTCCTGTGGATGTGTCCTAATATGGTTTTTTGTCTATGGAGTCCTTGGAATGAAGCGGTGGCCCTGGGGCCCTGAAGGGTTCTCCTAAACAGAGGCTTTGACACAGCTCCAACGTGCAAGTTTCCCATGTGTAGATGAGATTTGTTCTGATGGGTGAGTCAAGAAACAGCCACATGCTGGTATTGAAATCCAGGCCTCTGAGGAGAGATGCCTGAAAACCAAAGCAATTGATCCGATTAGTGCCTAGGGGTCTGTTTGTTCCTTTTTACCTCATTCCCACAGAATGAACACAAACACTTGGGAGCTTGGACAATCCCCCGAGAGGAAGGCTCTCCCTCGGCCTCTGAGACAACCCCTACCCTGACCGGACACTGTAAACGAAACACCCAGAGACAAAATCCTGAGTGACTGCCTCCCACTTGCCCTACTTTGATTTCCAGAGGATCTCCCCTCACGGACTAGAGATCAGGCCTGCCATTACATTGGCCCCTAGCTGAGCCAAGTTTGCTTTTTCAGACTTCTGTCCGCACAGCCCTGGCAAACACAGCCTCTACGCTGGGTCCTCTGGAGCCATACCACAGGACCGTGCCTGCTCTCTCCTGGGAAACTGTGTCCATTCCTTTGACCACACACATCCAGAATATGAGAAACCTCAAGGCCTCCGAGGACATCCCACTACTGGGAGCCTCACTGGACTCACAGGGGCATTCGGACACAAGCTGAGCAGCTACATCCATGAATGCATGCACACAGATGTCAACAGAGATAGAAGGTTGAGCCGGACAGGCCTTTAGGCCGTAGTCTCAACTCTTGCTTTGGTTTCCAGGTGTCACTCCTCAGAGGCTGTGGTTCGAAGAACAGGGTATGGGGCTTTCCTGAGGCACGGAACAGAACTCCTCTCGTCTCCACATGGGAAGTTTCCTTGTTGGAGCCGTGTCAAACACCTCATGTTGGAGAATCCTGCAGAGTCCCTGAGCCACCTCCACATTCCAAGTTCTCCCAGGCCACCAAGCCACAGTAGGACTCATCTTCAGGAGAGACCATTTCAACTCTCTCCTCTGGGTAGCTCACCCAGGAGCCCGCAGATTGAGCCTGCTTTGTCCTGACTAAAGAGTGGGAATATGATGTGGCGTTCCCAGGCATCCATGCTTAGACACCTGCTCTCGAGTCTTTCCATATGGGGCCTCTTGGAACCATCCAATAGGACTCGACTGTCGTGCGGAAGGTAACCTTCAGTTTTGGAGCAGTTCACAAATCCCATCGTAGGGAAAACTTTCTGGCCTCATGAAGCCCCCACACACTTCAGGAAGAGTCCATGCTGGACAAGAACTCTAGCCTGAGGCACGTCTCATAGTTGACATGACCTCAGTGCAGGAGATCTCGATTCAGCCTCTGCAGAGTGGGCCTTCCGTGCCCTCGGTCCCAAACCTCACGCTAGCTTGTGTTTTCAGACTTCCTTCCTCACACTCCTGGCAAACAAGCCCTCCGGACTAGGAACTCCAGAACCAAAACCCAGCCCAGTGTCTGCCCAACGGAAGAAAAACGTTTCCCTGTGGGGCTCTCCAGAAAACCCAGATGAGGATCAACCTGCTCGGGCCTCGACGGTACCCGAACTGGAGAGGCTGCTCTGGGCACTCATGCTCTGCCTGACACAGCCTGAAGCCAGACGTCCAGACAGACAAGGAGACAGCTGGCCGTACACCCAGCACTTCGGACACGCCATGGTCTTATGCCGTCACCTCATCCTTACCTTGGTTTTCAGATATCTGAACCTAGACATTATATCAATTCTCCACACAGCTGGGTATAGCAAGCACAAAACAGAACTCCTCCTTCCCCATGGCTGTCAAGCTTGCTCTTGGCATGGAGTCACACCTTCAGGGTGGGAGAAACCTTCATGGCCCCTGATGCCACGCCCAAACTTGAGTGCTGCTTGGGCACAAATTCACACTGTGACCCTCAGCATGAGCCCCATGTCAAAGAAAGGCCTGTCAGGGCCTGGACCAAGAGCCCACATATGGGGCTTGCCAAGCCCCTATGCACCCAATCCTCACCACGGTTTGAATTTTCCAGTCGCCCCGCCCGTACCAGGAGCTCTGCTCTGGAATCCCTTTCTTGGAGAGACCCATGAGCCAGAAAACAAGACTCCACCCTTCCCACAAAATGACCCCAAACTCTTGGGAGCTGGGACAAATCCCCAGAGAGGGATACTCGTCCACAGTACCTGAGGCCACCGCTCCAATCCACGGCTATCCCGGACACAACATCCAGAGACAAAAGCCTGAAGGAACGCCTCCCACTCGCCCTTGTTTCAGAGGCCCAGGAGCTCCCTCTCGGGCTGTACATCCGGCCGGCCATACCCTAGGCGCCACTCATAAGCTGAGTTTGTGTATTCAGACTTCTGTGCCCACAGCCTGGACCCACACAACATCCAGCCTAGGGCCTCTGGACCAAACGGCGAAAGATTGTGCCTGCCCTCTCCAAGGAAAGTGTGCCCAATCCATTGACCACAACCCTACAGGTTAGGGAAAAGCTCCAAGGTCCCTGAGGCCATCAATAGTATAGGCCACCCTGGACTAAGAGGGGCTCTCTGAAACCAGCGGAGCAACTATCTCCACTTAGACTCTCAGACAGTGTCCCCAGAGACAGAAGGTTGAAATGGACAGGCCCCCAGGCCCTAATCTGAACCTTAGCTTTGGTTTCCATGTTTCCGTTCTCAGAGGACTGTTTTCGTAGACCAGCACATGGGGCTTTTCTGAGGCACCAAACCAAACATCTCTCATCTCCACATGGGCAGCTTTCTTACTGGGATGTATCAAACACTTCAGGTAGGAGAGTTCCGCAGGGCCACTGAACAACCAGCACATTCCAAGGTCTCCATGGACCCAAACGCACATTATGACGCATCCTCAGGAGAGGCGATTTCAACTCAGCCCCCTGGGTCGCGTGTTCCAGAGGCAGCAGATCAAACATATCTTGTCGCTAATAGCCAATGGGAATGCGAGGCATACTGTACAGGGATCCATCCTTCGAACCCTGCTCTCCAGTCCTTCCATATGGTATGTACTGGAGCCATGCAACAGGACTCGAATGTCCCGCAGAAGGAAACCTTGGGGTTTGGGCAACCTCCAAACTCAGCGTGGGAAAACTTCCTTGGCCTCATGAGGCCTCCACTTCATGAAGGTGCCATCATGGACACATACTCCAGTCTCAGCCAACGTCTGATCCTCAGCCTGACTTCAGATGCAGGAGATTTTGATTCAGCCTCTGCAGAGTGGGCCTGCTCTGCCCTTGGCTCCAATCCTCACACTAGCTTGTGTTTTCAGACTTCCGTCCTCACACTCCTGGCCCACAAACCCTCCCTACTGGGAATTCTGGGGCCACAATGAAGCACTGTGCCTGCCTCCCAGGAGAAAAACATTGTCTATGGCGCTGCCCAGAAACCCCAAATGAGGATCAAACTGCTTGGCCCTCGGCAACACCCCAATTGCATAGGCTACCTTAAACAGTGATGCTCTGTCGCAAATAGCCTGAGCCCAGACCTTCCAACAGACACCGACACAGCTGGCTGCACACCCAGCACATTGGACCCGCCACTGCCTTAGGCCACCATCCATTCCCAACCTGGGTTTTCAGTCATCAGAACCTAGACCTTATCTCCAATCCCTGCACAGGGGGGAACCTGATGCACAAGTCAGAACCCCTCCTTCCCCATGGCAAGAAACCTTGCTGCTGGCAGTGAGTCAAACCTTCAGTGTAGGAGAAAACGGCATGGCCCATGAGGCCACGCCCAAGCGTGAGGGCCGCCTTGGGCACAAACACACATTGTGACCCTCAGCGTGAGTACCTTATTCAAGTAACGCCTCTCAGTGACTGGACTAAGAGCCCGCATATGTGGCTTGCCATGCCCATAGGCACCCAGGACTAACTAGATGGTGTGTATTCCAGTTGAATGAACCCACTGCTGTGCTCTAGAGTCCCTCTCCTGGGGGGTCCCCTGTGGCAGAAAACAGTACTCTTCATTCCCACAGAATGAACACAAACACTTGGGAGCTTGGACAATCCCCCGAGAGGAAGGTTCTTCCTCGGCCTCTGAGACAACCCCTACCCTGACTGGACACTGTAAACGCAACACCCAGAGACAAAATCCTGAGTGACTGCCTCCCACTTGCCCTACTTTGATTTCCAGAGGATCTCCCCTCACGGACTAGAGATCAGGCCTGCCATTACATTGGCCCCTAGCTGAGCCAAGTTTGCTTTTTCAGACATCTGTCCCCACAGCCCTGGCGAACACAGCCTCTAGGCTGGGTCCTCTGGAGCCATACCATAGGACCGTGCCTGCTCTCTCCTGGGAAACTGTGTCCATTCCTTTGGCCACATACCCCCAGAATATGAGAAACCTCAAGGCCTCTGAGGACATCCTACTACTGGGAGCCTCCCTGGACTCACAGGGGCATTCGGACACAAGCTGAGCAGCTACATCCATGAATGCATGCACACAGATGTCAACAGAGATAGAAGGTTGAGCCGGACAGGCCTTTAGGCCGTTGTCTCAACTCTTGCTTTGGTTTCTAGGTGTCACTCCTCAGAGGCTTTGGTTCGAAGAACAGGGTATGGGGCTTTCCTGAGGCACGGAACAGAACTCCTCTCGTCTCCACATGGGAAGTTTCCTTGTTGGAGCCGTGTCAAACACCTCATGTTGGAGAATCCTGCAGAGTCCCTGAGCCACCTCCACATTCCAAGGTCTCCCAGGCCACCAAGCCACAGTAGGACTCATCTTCAGGAGAGTCCATTTCAACTCTCCCCTCTGGGTAGCTCACCCAGGAGCCCGCAGATTGAGCCTGCCTTGTCCTGACTAAAGAGTGGGAATATGAGGTGGCGTTCCCAGGCATCCATGCTTAGACACCAGCTCTCGAGTCTTTCCATATGGGGCCTCTTGGAACCATCCAATAGGACTCGACTGACGTGCAGAAGGTAACCTTCAGTTTTGGAGGAGTTCACAAATCCCATCGTAGCCAAAAGTTTCTGGCCTCATGAAGCCCCCACACCCTTCAGGAAGAGGCCATGCTGGACAAGAACTCTAGCCTGAGGCACGTCTCAGAGTTGACATGACCTCAGTGCAGGAGATCTCGATTCAGCCTCTGCAGAGTGGGCCTGCCGTGCCCACGGTCCCAAACCTCACGCTAGCTTGTGTTTTCAGACTTCCTTCCTCACACTCCTGGCAAACAAGCCCTCCGGACTAGGAACTCCAGAACCACAACCCAGCCCAGTGTCTGCCCAACGGAAGAAAATCGTTTCCCTGTGGGGCTCTCCAGAAAACCCAGATGAGGATCAACCTGCTCGGGCCTCGACGGTACCTGAACTGGATAGGCTGCTCTGGGCACTCATGCTCTGCCTGACACAGCCTGAAGCCAGACGTCCAGACAGACAAGGAGACAGCTGGCCGCACCCCCAGCACTTCGGACACGCCATGGTCTTATGCCTTCACCTCATCCTAACCTTGGTTTTCAGATATCTGAACCTAGACATTATA
The DNA here is from genome assembly GCF_964662115.1 of Mustela nivalis. Lineage (NCBI taxonomy): Eukaryota > Metazoa > Chordata > Mammalia > Carnivora > Mustelidae > Mustela > Mustela nivalis. The sequence goes on along the minus strand of NW_028136443.1, from coordinate 1,205,045 downwards.
TCAATTCTCCACACAGCAGGGTATAGCAAGCACAAAACAGAACTCCTCCTTCCCCATGGCTGTCAAGCTTGCTCTTGGCATGCAGTCACACCTTCAGGGTGGGAGAAACCTTCATGGCCCCTGATGCCACGCCCAAACTTGAGTGCTGCTTGGGCAAAAATTCACATTGTGACCCTCAGCATGAGCCCCATGTCAAAGAAAGGCCTGTCAGGGCCTGGACCAAGAGCCCACATATGGGGCTTGCCAAGCCCCTTTGCACCCAATCCTCACCACGGTTTGAATTTTCCAGTCGCCCCGCCCGTACCTGGAGCTCTGCTCTGGAATCCCTTTCTTGGAGAGACCCATGAGCCAGACAACACGACTCCACCCTTCCCACAAAATGACCCCAAACTCTTGGGATCTGGGACAAATCCCCAGAGAGGGATACTCGTCCACAGTACCTGAGGCCACCGCTCCAATCCACGGCTATCCCGGACACAACATCCAGAGACAAAAGCCTGAAGGAATGCCTCCCACTCGCCCTTGTTTCAGAGGCCCAGGAGCTCCCTCTCGGGCTGTACATCCGGCCGGCCATACCCTAGGCGCCACTCATAAGCTGAGTTTGTGTATTCAGACATCTGTGCCCACAGCCTGGACCCACACAACATCCAGGCTAGGGCCTCTGGACCAAACAGCGAAAGATTGTGCCTGCCCTCTCCAAGGAAAGTGTGCCCAATCCATTGACCACAACCCTACAGGTTAGGGAAAAGCCCAAGGTCCCTGAGGCCACAAATAGTATAGGCCACCCAGGACTAAGAGGGGCTCTCTGACACCAGCGGAGCAACTATCTCCACTTAGACTCTCAGACAGTGTCCCCAGAGACAGAAGGTTGAAATGGACAGGCCCCCAGGCCCTAATCTGAACCTTAGCTTTGGTTTCCATGTTTCCGTTCTCAGAGGACTGTTTTCGTAGACCAGCACATGGGGCTTTTCTGAGGCACCAAACCAAACCTCTCTCATCTCCACATGGGCAGCTTTCTTACTGGGATGTATCAAACATTTCAGGTAGGAGAGTTCCGCAGGGCCACTGAACAACCAGCACATTCCAAGGTCTCCATGGACACAAACGCACATTATGACGCATCCTCAGGAGAGGCCATTTCAACTCAGCCCCCTGGGTCGCGTGTTCCAGAGGCAGCAGATCAAACATATCTTGTCGTTAATAGCCAATGGGAATGCGAGAAATGCTGTACAGGGATCCATCCTTCGAACCCTGCTCTCCAGTCCTTCCATATGGTATGTCCTGGAGCCATGCAACAAGACTCGAATGTCCCGCAGAAGGAAACCTTGTGGTTTGGGGCAACCTCCAAACTCAGCGTGGGAAAACTTCCTTGGCCTCATGAGGCCCCCACTTCATGAAGGTGCCATCATGGACACATACTCCAGCCTCAGCCAACGTCTGATCCTCAGCCTGACTTCAGATGCAGGAGATTTTGATTCAGCCTCTGCAGAGTGGGCCTGCTCTGCCCTTGGCCCCAATCCTCACACTAGCTTGTGTTTTCAGACTTCCGTCCTCACACTCCTGGCCCACAAACCCACCATACTGGGAATTCTGGGGCCACAATGAAGCACTGTGCCTGCCTCCCAGGAGAAAAACATTGTCTATGGCGCTGCCCAGAATCCCCAAATGAGGATCAAACTGCTTGGCCCTCGGCAACACCCCAATTGCAAAGGCTACCTTAAACAGTGATGCTCTATCGCAAATAGCCTGAGGCCAGACCTTCCAACAGACACCGACACAGCTGGCTGCACACCCAGCACATTGGACCCGCCACTGCCTTAGGCCACCATCCATTCCCAACCTGGGTTTTCAGTCATCGGAACCTAGACCTTATCTCCAATCCCTGCACAGGGGGGAACCTGATGCACAAGTCAGAACCCCTCCTTCCCCATGGCAAGAAACCTTGCTGCTGGCAGTGAGTCAAACCTTCAGTGTAGGAGAAAACGGCATGGCCCATGAGGCCACGCCCAAGCGTGAGGGCCCCCTTGGGCACAAACACACATTGTGACCCTCAGCGTGAGTACCTTATTCAAGTAACGCCTCTCAGTGACTGGACTAAGAGCCCGCATATGTGGCTTGCCATGCCCATAGGCACCCAGGACTAACTAGATGGTGTGTATTACACTTGAATGAACCCACTGCTGTGCTCTAGAGTCCCTCTCCTGGGGGGTCCCCTGTGGCAGAAAACAGTACTCTTCATTCCCACAGAATGAACACAAACACTTGGGAGCTTGGACAATCCCCCGAGAGGAAGGCTCTTCCTCGGCCTCTGAGACAACCCCTACCCTGACCGGACACTGTAAACGCAACACCCAGAGACAAAATCCTGAGTGACTGCCTCCCACTTGCCCTACTTTGATTTCCAGAGGATCTCCCCTCACGGACTAGAGATCAGGCCTGCCATTACATTGGCCCCTAGCTGAGCCAAGTTTGCTTTTTCAGACATCTGTCCCCACAGCCCTGGCGAACACAGCCTCTAGGCTGGGTCCTCTGGAGCCATACCATAGGACCGTGCCTGCTCTCTCCTGGGAAACTGTGTCCATTCCTTTGGCCACACACCCCCAGAATATGAGAAAACTCAAGGCCTCTGAGGACATCCTACTACTGGGAGCCTCCCTGGACTCACAGGGGCATTCGGACACAAGCTGAGCAGCTACATCCATGAATGCATGCACACAGATGTTAACAGAGATAGAAGGTTGAGCCGGACAGGCCTTTAGGCCGTTGTCTCAACTCTTGCTTTGGTTTCTAGGTGTCACTCCTCAGAGGCTTTGGTTCGAAGAACAGGGTATGGGGCTTTCCTGAGGCACGGAACAGAACTCCTCTCGTCTCCACATGGGAAGTTGCCTTGTTGGAGCCGTGTCAAACACCTCATGTTGGAGAATCCTGCAGAGTCCCTGAGCCACCTCCACATTCCAAGGTCTCCCAGGCCACCAAGCCACAGTAGGACTCATCTTCAGGAGAGACCATTTCAACTCTCCCCTCTGGGTAGCTCACCCAGGAGCCCGCAGATGAGCCAGCTTTGTCCTGACTAAATTGTGGGAATATGATGTGGCGTTCCCAGGCATCCATGCTTAGACACCTGCTCTCGAGTCTTTCCATATGGGGCCTCTTGGAACCATCCAATAGGACTCGACTGTCGTGCAGAAGGTAACCTTCAGTTTTGGAGCAGTTCACAAATCCCATCGTAGGCAAAACTTTTGGCCTCATGAAGCCCCCACACACTTCAGGAAGAGTCCATGCTGGACAAGAACTCTAGCCTGAGGCACGTCTCATAGTTGACATGACCTCAGTGCAGGAGATCTCGATTCAGCCTCTGCAGAGTGGGCCTTCCGTGCCCTCGGTCCCAAACCTCACGCTAGCTTGTGTTTTCAGACTTCCTTCCTCACACTCCTGGCAAACAAGCCCTCCGGACTAGGAACTCCAGAACCAAAACCCAGCCCAGTGTCTGCCCAACGGAAGAAAAACGTTTCCCTGTGGGGCTCTCCAGAAAACCCAGATGAGGATCAACCTGCTCGGGCCTCGACGGTACCCGAACTGGATAGGCTGCTCTGGGCACTCATGCTCTGCCTGACACAGCCTGAAGCCAGACGTCCAGACAGACAAGGAGACAGCTGGCCGTACACCCAGCACTTCGGACACGCCATGGTCTTATGCCGTTACCTCATCCTTACCTTGGTTTTCAGATATCTGAACCTAGACATTATATCAATTCTCCACACAGCTGGGTATAGCAAGCACAAAACAGAACTCCTCCTTCCCCATGGCTGTCAAGCTTGCTCTTGGCATGGAGTCACACCTTCAGGGTGGGAGAAACCTTCATGTCCCCTGATGCCACGCCCAAACTTGAGTGCTGCTTGGGCACAAATTCACACTGTGACCCTCAGCATGAGCCCCATGTCAAAGAAAGGCCTGTCAGGGCCTGGACCAAGAGCCCACATATGGGGCTTGCCAAGCCCCTATGCACCCAATCCTCACCACGGTTTGAATTTTCCAGTCGCCCCGCCCGTACCTGGAGCTATGCTCTGGAATCCCTTTCTTGGAGAGACCCATGAGCCAGACAACACGACTCCACCCTTCCCACAAAATGACCCCAAACTCTTGGGAGCTGGGACAAATCCCCAGAGAGGGACTCGTCCACAGTACCTGAGGCCACCGCTCCAATCCACGGCTATCCCGGACACAACATCCAGAGACAAAAGCCTGAAGGAACGGCTCCCACTCGCCCTTGTTTCAGAGGCCCAGGAGCTCCCTCTCGGGCTGTACATCCGGCCTGCCATACCCTAGGCGCCACTCATAAGCTGAGTTTGTGTATTCAGACTTCTGTGCCCACAGCCTGGACCCACACAACATCCAGGCTAGGGCCTCTGGACCAAACAGCGAAAGATTGTGCCTGCCCTCTCCAAGGAAAGTGTGCCCAATCCATTGACCACAACCCTACAGGTTAGGGAAAAGCTCCAAGGTCCCTGAGGCCATCAATAGTATAGGCCACCCTGGACTAAGAGGGGCTCTCTGACACCAGCGGAGCAACTATCTCCACTTAGACCCTCAGACAGTGTCCCCAGAGACAGAAGGTTGAAATGGACAGGCCCCCAGGCCCTAATCTGAACCTTAGCTTTGGTTTCCATGTTTCCGTTCTCAGAGGACTGTTTTCGTATACCAGCACATGGGGCTTTTCTGAGGCACCAAACCAAACCTCTCTCATCTCCACATGGGCAGCTTTCTTACTGGGATGTATCAAACACTTCAGGTAGGAGAGTTCCGCAGGGCCACTGAACAACCAGCACATTCCAAGGTCTCCATGGACCCAAACGCACATTATGACGCATCCTCAGGAGAGGCCATTTCAACTCAGCCCCCTGGGTCGCGTGTTCCAGAGGCAGCAGATCAAACATATCTTGTCGCTAATAGCCAATGGGAATGCGAGAAATGCTGTACAGGGATCCATCCTTCGAACCCTGCTCTCCAGTCCTTCCATATGGTATGTCCTGGAACCATGCAACAGGACTCGAATGTCCCGCAGAAGGAAACCTTGTGGTTTGGGGCAACCTCCAAACTCAGCGTGGGAAAACTTCCTTGGCCTCATGAGGCCCCCACTTCATGAAGGTGCCATCATGGACACATACTCCAGCCTCAGCCAACGTCTGATCCTCAGCCTGACTTCAGATGCAGGAGATTTTGATTCAGCCTCTGCAGAGTGGGCCTGCTCTGCCCTTGGCTCCAATCCTCACACTAGCTTGTGTTTTCAGACTTCCGTCCTCACACTTCTGGCCCACAAACCCTCTCTACTGGGAATTCTGGGGCCACAATGAAGCACTGTGCCTGCCTCCCAGGAGAAAAACATTGTCTACGGCGCTGCCCAGAATCCCCAAATGAGGATCAAACTGCTTGGCCCTCGGCAACACCCCAATTGCATAGGCTACCTTAAACAGTGATGCTCTGTCGCAAATAGCCTGAGCCCAGACCTTCCAACAGACACCGACACAGCTGGCTGCACACCCAGCACATTGGACCCGCCACTGCCTTAGGCCACCATCCATTCCCAACCTGGGTTTTCAGTCATCGGAACCTAGACCTTATCTCCAATCCCTGCACAGGGGGGAACATGATGCACAAGTCAGAACCCCTCCTTCCCCATGGCAAGAAACCTTGCTGCTGGCAGAGAATCAAACCTTCAGTGTAGGAGAAAACGGCATGGCCCATGAGGCCACGCCCAAGCGTGAGGGCCGCCTTGGGCACAAACACACATTGTGACCCTCAGCGTGAGTACCTTATTCAAGTAACGCCTCTCAGTGACTGGACCAAAGGCCGCATATGTGGCTTGCCATGCCCATAGGCACCCAGGACTAACTAGATGGTGTTTATTCCAGTTGAGGGAACCCAATGCTGTGCTCTAGAGTCCCTCTCCTGGGGGGTCCCCTGTGGCAGAAAACAGTACTCTTCATTCCCACAGAATGAACACAAACACTTGGGAGCTTGGACAATCCCCCGAGAGGAAGGCTCTCCCTCGGCCTCTGAGACAACCCCTACCCTGACCGGACACTGTAAACGAAACACCCAGAGACAAAATCCTGAGTGACTGCCTCCCACTTGCCCTACTTTGATTTCCAGAGGATCTCCCCTCACGGACTAGAGATCAGGCCTGCCATTACATTGGCCCCTAGCTGAGCCAAGTTTGCTTTTTCAGACTTCTGTCCGCACAGCCCTGGCAAACACAGCCTCTACGCTGGGTCCTCTGGAGCCATACCACAGGACCGTGCCTGCTCTCTCCTGGGAAACTCTGTCCATTCCTTTGACCACACACATCCAGAATATGAGAAACCTCAAGGCCTCCGAGGACATCCCACTACTGGGAGCCTCACTGGACTCACAGGGGCATTCGGACACAAGCTGAGCAGCTACATCCATGAATGCATGCACACAGATGTCAACAGAGATAGAAGGTTGAGCCGGACAGGCCTTTAGGCCGTAGTCTCAACTCTTGCTTTGGTTTCCAGGTGTCACTCCTCAGAGGCTGTGGTTCGAAGAACAGGGTATGGGGCTTTCCTGAGGCACGGAACAGAACTCCTCTCGTCTCCACATGGGAAGTTTCCTTGTTGGAGCCGTGTCAAACACCTCATGTTGGAGAATCCTGCAGAGTCCCTGAGCCACCTCCACATTCCAAGTTCTCCCAGGCCACCAAGCCACAGTAGGACTCATCTTCAGGAGAGACCATTTCAACTCTCTCCTCTGGGTAGCTCACCCAGGAGCCCGCAGATTGAGCCTGCTTTGTCCTGACTAAAGAGTGGGAATATGATGTGGCGTTCCCAGGCATCCATGCTTAGACACCTGCTCTCGAGTCTTTCCATATGGGGCCTCTTGGAACCATCCAATAGGACTCGACTGTCGTGCGGAAGGTAACCTTCAGTTTTGGAGCAGTTCACAAATCCCATCGTAGGGAAAACTTTCTGGCCTCATGAAGCCCCCACACACTTCAGGAAGAGTCCATGCTGGACAAGAACTCTAGCCTGAGGCACGTCTCATAGTTGACATGACCTCAGTGCAGGAGATCTCGATTCAGCCTCTGCAGAGTGGGCCTTCCGTGCCCTCGGTCCCAAACCTCACGCTAGCTTGTGTTTTCAGACTTCCTTCCTCACACTCCTGGCAAACAAGCCCTCCGGACTAGGAACTCCAGAACCAAAACCCAGCCCAGTGTCTGCCCAACGGAAGAAAAACGTTTCCCTGTGGGGCTCTCCAGAAAACCCAGATGAGGATCAACCTGCTCGGGCCTCGACGGTACCCGAACTGGATAGGCTGCTCTGGGCACTCATGCTCTGCCTGACACAGCCTGAAGCCAGACGTCCAGACAGACAAGGAGACAGCTGGCCGTACACCCAGCACTTCGGACACGCCATGGTCTTATGCCGTCACCTCATCCTTACCTTGGTTTTCAGATATCTGAACCTAGACATTATATCAATTCTCCACACAGCTGGGTATAGCAAGCACAAAACAGAACTCCTCCTTCCCCATGGCTGTCAAGCTTGCTCTTGGCATGGAGTCACACCTTCAGGGTGGGAGAAACCTTCATGGCCCCTGATGCCACGCCCAAACTTGAGTGCTGCTTGGGCACAAATTCACACTGTGACCCTCAGCATGAGCCCCATGTCAAAGAAAGGCCTGTCAGGGCCTGGACCAAGAGCCCACATATGGGGCTTGCCAAGCCCCTATGCACCCAATCCTCACCACGGTTTGAATTTTCCAGTCGCCCCGCCCGTACCTGGAGCTATGCTCTGGAATCCCTTTCTTGGAGAGACCCATGAGCCAGACAACACGACTCCACCCTTCCCACAAAATGACCCCAAACTCTTGGGATCTGGGACAAATCCCCAGAGAGGGACTCGTCCACAGTACCTGAGGCCACCGCTCCAATCCACGGCTATCTCGGACACAACATCCAGAGACAAAAGCCTGAAGGAACGCCTCCCACTCGCCCTTGTTTCAGAGGCCCAGGAGCTCCCTCTCGGGCTGTACATCTGGCCTGCCATACCCTAGGCGCCACTCATAAGCTGAGTTTGTGTATTCAGACTTCTGTGCCCACAGCCTGGACCCACACAACATCCAGGCTAGGGCCTCTGGACCAAACAGCGAAAGATTGTGCCTGCCCTCTCCAAGGAAAGTGTGCCCAATCCATTGACCACAACCCTACAGGTTAGGGAAAAGCTCCAAGGTCCCTGAGGCCATCAATAGTATAGGCCACCCTGGACTAAGAGGGGCTCTCTGACACCAGCGGAGCAACTATCTCCACTTAGACCCTCAGACAGTGTCCCCAGAGACAGAAGGTTGAAATGGACAGGCCCCCAGGCCCTAATCTGAACCTTAGCTTTGGTTTCCATGTTTCCGTTCTCAGAGGACTGTTTTCGTATACCAGCACATGGGGCTTTTCTGAGGCACCAAACCAAACCTCTCTCATCTCCACATGGGCAGCTTTCTTACTGGGATGTATCAAACACTTCAGGTAGGAGAGTTCCGCAGGGCCACTGAACAACCAGCACATTCCAAGGTCTCCATGGACCCAAACGCACATTATGACGCATCCTCAGGAGAGGCCATTTCAACTCAGCCCCCTGGGTCGCGTGTTCCAGAGGCAGCAGATCAAACATATCTTGTCGCTAATAGCCAATGGGAATGCGAGAAATGCTGTACAGGGATCCATCCTTCGAACCCTGCTCTCCAGTCCTTCCATATGGTATGTCCTGGAGCCATGCAACAGGACTCGAATGTCCCGCAGAAGGAAACCTTGTGGTTTGGGGCAACCTCCAAACTCAGCGTGGGAAAACTTCCTTGGCCTCATGAGGCCCCCACTTCATGAAGGTGCCATCATGGACACATACTCCAGCCTCAGCCAACGTCTGATCCTCAGCCTGACTTCAGATGCAGGAGATTTTGATTCAGCCTCTGCAGAGTGGGCCTGCTCTGCCCTTGGCTCCAATCCTCACACTAGCTTGTGTTTTCAGACTTCCGTCCTCACACTTCTGGCCCACAAACCCTCTCTACTGGGAATTCTGGGGCCACAATGAAGCACTGTGCCTGCCTCCCAGGAGAAAAACATTGTCTACGGCGCTGCCCAGAATCCCCAAATGAGGATCAAACTGCTTGGCCCTCGGCAACACCCCAATTGCATAGGCTACCTTAAACAGTGATGCTCTGTCGCAAATAGCCTGAGCCCAGACCTTCCAACAGACACCGACACAGCTGGCTGCACACCCAGCACATTGGACCCGCCACTGCCTTAGGCCACCATCCATTCCCAACCTGGGTTTTCAGTCATCGGAACCTAGACCTTATCTCCAATCCCTGCACAGGGGGGAACATGATGCACAAGTCAGAACCCCTCCTTCCCCATGGCAAGAAACCTTGCTGCTGGCAGAGAATCAAACCTTCAGTGTAGGAGAAAACGGCATGGCCCATGAGGCCACGCCCAAGCGTGAGGGCCGCCTTGGGCACAAACACACATTGTGACCCTCAGCGTGAGTACCTTATTCAAGTAACGCCTCTCAGTGACTGGACCAAAGGCCGCATATGTGGCTTGCCATGCCCATAGGCACCCAGGACTAACTAGATGGTGTTTATTCCAGTTGAGGGAACCCAATGCTGTGCTCTAGAGTCCCTCTCCTGGGGGGTCCCCTGTGGCAGAAAACAGTACTCTTCATTCCCACAGAATGAACACAAACACTTGGGAGCTTGGACAATCCCCCGAGAGGAAGGCTCTCCCTCGGCCTCTGAGACAACCCCTACCCTGACCGGACACTGTAAACGAAACACCCAGAGACAAAATCCTGAGTGACTGCCTCCCACTTGCCCTACTTTGATTTCCAGAGGATCTCCCCTCACGGACTAGAGATCAGGCCTGCCATTACATTGGCCCCTAGCTGAGCCAAGTTTGCTTTTTCAGACTTCTGTCCGCACAGCCCTGGCAAACACAGCCTCTACGCTGGGTCCTCTGGAGCCATACCACAGGACCGTGCCTGCTCTCTCCTGGGAAACTGTGTCCATTCCTTTGACCACACACATCCAGAATATGAGAAACCTCAAGGCCTCCGAGGACATCCCACTACTGGGAGCCTCACTGGACTCACAGGGGCATTCGGACACAAGCTGAGCAGCTACATCCATGAATGCATGCACACAGATGTCAACAGAGATAGAAGGTTGAGCCGGACAGGCCTTTAGGCCGTAGTCTCAACTCTTGCTTTGGTTTCCAGGTGTCACTCCTCAGAGGCTGTGGTTCGAAGAACAGGGTATGGGGCTTTCCTGAGGCACGGAACAGAACTCCTCTCGTCTCCACATGGGAAGTTTCCTTGTTGGAGCCGTGTCAAACACCTCATGTTGGAGAATCCTGCAGAGTCCCTGAGCCACCTCCACATTCCAAGTTCTCCCAGGCCACCAAGCCACAGTAGGACTCATCTTCAGGAGAGACCATTTCAACTCTCTCCTCTGGGTAGCTCACCCAGGAGCCCGCAGATTGAGCCTGCTTTGTCCTGACTAAAGAGTGGGAATATGATGTGGCGTTCCCAGGCATCCATGCTTAGACACCTGCTCTCGAGTCTTTCCATATGGGGCCTCTTGGAACCATCCAATAGGACTCGACTGTCGTGCGGAAGGTAACCTTCAGTTTTGGAGCAGTTCACAAATCCCATCGTAGGGAAAACTTTCTGGCCTCATGAAGCCCCCACACACTTCAGGAAGAGTCCATGCTGGACAAGAACTCTAGCCTGAGGCACGTCTCATAGTTGACATGACCTCAGTGCAGGAGATCTCGATTCAGCCTCTGCAGAGTGGGCCTTCCGTGCCCTCGGTCCCAAACCTCACGCTAGCTTGTGTTTTCAGACTTCCTTCCTCACACTCCTGGCAAACAAGCCCTCCGGACTAGGAACTCCAGAACCAAAACCCAGCCCAGTGTCTGCCCAACGGAAGAAAAACGTTTCCCTGTGGGGCTCTCCAGAAAACCCAGATGAGGATCAACCTGCTCGGGCCTCGACGGTACCCGAACTGGATAGGCTGCTCTGGGCACTCATGCTCTGCCTGACACAGCCTGAAGCCAGACGTCCAGACAGACAAGGAGACAGCTGGCCGTACACCCAGCACTTCGGACACGCCATGGTCTTATGCCGTCACCTCATCCTTACCTTGGTTTTCAGATATCTGAACCTAGACATTATATCAATTCTACACACAGCTGGGTATAGCAAGCACAAAACAGAACTCCTCCTTCCCCATGGCTGTCAAGCTTGCTCTTGGCATGGAGTCACACCTTCAGGGTGGGAGAAACCTTCATGGCCCCTGATGCCACGCCCAAACTTGAGTGCTGCTTGGGCACAAATTCACACTGTGACCCTCAGCATGAGCCCCATGTCAAAGAAAGGCCTGTCAGGGCCTGGACCAAGAGCCCACATATGGGGCTTGCCAAGCCCCTATGCACCCAATCCTCACCACGGTTTGAATTTTCCAGTCGCCACGCCCGTACCAGGAGCTCTGCTCTGGAATCCCTTTCTTGGAGAGACCCATGAGCCAGAAAACAAGACTCCACCCTTCCCACAAAATGACCCCAAACTCTTGGGAGCTGGGACAAATCCCCAGAGAGGGATACTCGTCCACAGTACCTGAGGCCACCGCTCCAATCCACGGCTATCCCGGACACAACATCCAGAGACAAAAGCCTGAAGGAACGCCTCCCACTCGCCCTTGTTTCAGAGGCCCAGGAGCTCCCTCTCGGGCTGTACATCCGGCCGGCCATACCCTAGGCGCCACTCATAAGCTGAGTTTGTGTATTCAGACTTCTGTGCCCACAGCCTGGACCCACACAACATCCAGGCTAGGGCCTCTGGACCAAACGGCGAAAGATTGTGCCTGCCCTCTCCAAGGAAAGTGTGCCCAATCCATTGACCACAACCCTACAGGTTAGGGAAAAGCTCCAAGGTCCCTGAGGCCATCAATAGTATAGGCCACCCTGGACTAAGAGGGGCTCTCTGAAACCAGCGGAGCAACTATCTCCACTTAGACTCTCAGACAGTGTCCCCAGAGACAGAAGGTTGAAATGGACAGGCCCCCAGGCCCTAATCTGAACCTTAGCTTTGGTTTCCATGTTTCCGTTCTCAGAGGACTGTTTTCGTAGACCAGCACATGGGGCTTTTCTGAGGCACCAAACCAAACATCTCTCATCTCCACATGGGCAGCTTTCTTACTGGGATGTATCAAACACTTCAGGTAGGAGAGTTCCGCAGGGCCACTGAACAACCAGCACATTCCAAGGTCTCCATGGACCCAAACGCACATTATGACGCATCCTCAGGAGAGGCGATTTCAACTCAGCCCCCTGGGTCGCGTGTTCCAGAGGCAGCAGATCAAACATATCTTGTCGCTAATAGCCAATGGGAATGCGAGGCATGCTGTACAGGGATCCATCCTTCGAACCCTGCTCTCCAGTCCTTCCATATGGTATGTACTGGAGCCATGCAACAGGACTCGAATGTCCCGCAGAAGGAAACCTTGGGGTTTGGGCAACCTCCAAACTCAGCGTGGGAAAACTTCCTTGGCCTCATGAGGCCTCCACTTCATGAAGGTGCCATCATGGACACATACTCCAGTCTCAGCCAACGTCTGATCCTCAGCCTGACTTCAGATGCAGGAGATTTTGATTCAGCCTCTGCAGAGTGGGCCTGCTCTGCCCTTGGCTCCAATCCTCACACTAGCTTGTGTTTTCAGACTTCCGTCCTCACACTCCTGGCCCACAAACCCTCCCTACTGGGAATTCTGGGGCCACAATGAAGCACTGTGCCTGCCTCCCAGGAGAAAAACATTGTCTATGGCGCTGCCCAGAAACCCCAAATGAGGATCAAACTGCTTGGCCCTCGGCAACACCCCAATTGCATAGGCTACCTTAAACAGTGATGCTCTGTCGCAAATAGCCTGAGCCCAGACCTTCCAACAGACACCGACACAGCTGGCTGCACACCCAGCACATTGGACCCGCCACTGCCTTAGGCCACCATCCATTCCCAACCTGGGTTTTCAGTCATCAGAACCTAGACCTTATCTCCAATCCCTGCACAGGGGGGAACCTGATGCACAAGTCAGAACCCCTCCTTCCCCATGGCAAGAAACCTTGCTGCTGGCAGTGAGTCAAACCTTCAGTGTAGGAGAAAACGGCATGGCCCATGAGGCCACGCCCAAGCGTGAGGGCCGCCTTGGGCACAAACACACATTGTGACCCTCAGCGTGAGTACCTTATTCAAGTAACGCCTCTCAGTGACTGGACTAAGAGCCCGCATATGTGGCTTGCCATGCCCATAGGCACCCAGGACTAACTAGATGGTGTGTATTCCACTTGAATGAACCCACTGCTGTGCTCTAGAGTCCCTCTCCTGGGGGGTCCCCTGTGGCAGAAAACAGTACTCTTCATTCCCACAGAATGAACACAAACACTTGGGAGCTTGGACAATCCCCCGAGAGGAAGGTTCTTCCTCGGCCTCTGAGACAACCCCTACCCTGACTGGACACTGTAAACGCAACACCCAGAGACAAAATCCTGAGTGACTGCCTCCCACTTGCCCTACTTTGATTTCCAGAGGATCTCCCCTCACGGACTAGAGATCAGGCCTGCCATTACATTGGCCCCTAGCTGAGCCAAGTTTGCTTTTTCAGACATCTGTCCCCACAGCCCTGGCAAACGCAGCCACTAGGCTGGGTCCTCTGGAGCCATACCACAGGACCGTGCCTGCTCTCTCCTGGGAAACTGTGTCCATTCCTTTGGCCACACACCTCCAGAATATGAGAAACCTCAAGGCCTCCGAGGACATCCCACTACTGGGAGCCTCACTGGACTCACAGGGGCATTCGGACACAAGCTGAGCAGCTACATCCATGAATGCATGCACACAGATGTCAACAGAGATAGAAGGTTGAGCCGGACAGGCTTTTAGGCCGTAGTCTCAACTCTTGCTTTGGTTTCCAGGTGTCACTCCTCAGAGGCTGTGGGTCGAAGAACAGGGTATGGGGCTTTCCTGAGGCACGGAACAGAACTCCTCTCGTCTCCACATGGGAAGTTTCCTTGTTGGAGCCGTGTCAAACACCTCATGTTGGAGAATCCTGCAGAGTCCCTGAGCCACCTCCACATTCCAAGGTCTCCTAGGCCACCAAGCCACAGTAGGACTCATCTTCAGGAGAGTCCATTTCAACTCTCCCCTCTGGGTAGCTCACCCAGGAGCCCGCAGATTGAGCCTGCCTTGTCCTGACTAAAGAGTGGGAATATGAGGTGGCGTTCCCAGGCATCCATGCTTAGACACCTGCTCTCGAGTCTTTCCATATGGGGCCTCTTGGAACCATCCAATAGGACTCGACTGTCGTGCAGAAGGTAACCTTCAGTTTTGGAGCAGTTCACAAATCCCATCGTAGCCAAAACTTTCTGGCCTCATGAAGCCCCCACACCCTTCAGGAAGAGGCCATGCTGGACAAGAACTCTAGCTTGAGGCACATCTCATAGTTGACATGACCTCAGTGCAGGAGATCTCGATTCAGCCTCTGCAGAGTGGGCCTGCCGTGCCCTCGGTCCCAAACCTCAGGCTAGCTTGTGTTTTCAGACTTCCTTCCTCACACTCCTGGCAAACAAGCCCTCCGGACTAGGAACTCCAGAACCAAAACCCAGCCCAGTGTCTGCCCAACGGAAGAAAAACGTTTCCCTGTGGGGCTCTCCAGAAAACCCAGATGAGGATCAACCTGCTCGGGCCTCGACGGTACCCGAACTGGATAGGCTGCTCTGGGCACTCATGCTCTGCCTGACACAGCCTGAAGCCAGACGTCCAGACAGACAAGGAGACAGCTGGCCGCACACCCAGCACTTCGGACACGCCATGGTCTTATGCCGTCACCTCATCCTAACCTTGGTTTTCAGATATCTGAACCTAGACATTATATCAATTCTCCACACAGCTGGGTATAGCAAGCACAAAACAGAACTCCTCCTTCCCCATGGCTGTCAAGCTTGCTCTTGGCATGGAGTCACACCTTCAGGGTGGGAGAAACCTTCATGGCCCCTGATGCCACGCCCAAACTTGAGTGCTGCTTGGGCACAAATTCACACTGTGACCCTCAGCATGAGCCCCATGTCAAAAAAAGGCCTGTCAGGGCCTGGACCAAGAGCCCACATATGGGGCTTGCCAAGCCCCTATGCACCCAATCCTCACCACGGTTTGAATTTTCCAGTCGCCCCGCCCGTACCTGGAGCTCTGCACTGGAATCTTTTTCTTGGAGAGACCCATGAGCCAGAAAACAAGACTCCACCCTTCCCACAAAATGACCCCAAACTCTTGGGAGCTGGGACAAATCCCCAGAGAGGGATACTCGTCCACAGTACCTGAGGCCACCGCTCCAATCCACGGCTATCCCGGACACAACATCCAGAGACAAAAGCCTGAAGGAACGCCTCCCACTCGCCCTTGTTTCAGAGGCCCAGGAGCTCCCTCTCGGGCTGTACATCCGGCCGGCCATACCCTAGGCGCGACTCATAAGCTGAGTTTGTGTATTCAGACTTCTGTGCCCACAGCCTGGACCCACACAACATCCAGGCTAGGGCCTCTGGACCAAACGGCGAAAGATTGTGCCTGCCCTCTCCAAGGAAAGTGTGCCCAATCCATTGACCACAACCCTACAGGTTAGGGAAAAGCTCCAAGGTCCCTGAGGCCATCAATAGTATAGGCCACCCTGGACTAAGAGGGGCTCTCTGAAACCAGCGGAGCAACTATCTCCACTTAGACTCTCAGACAGTGTCCCCAGAGACAGAAGGTTGAAATGGACAGGCCCCCAGGCCCTAATCTGAACCTTAGCTTTGGTTTCCATGTTTCCGTTCTCAGAGGACTGTTTTCGTAGACCAGCACATGGGGCTTTTCTGAGGCACCAAACCAAACATCTCTCATCTCCACATGGGCAGCTTTCTTACTGGGATGTATCAAACACTTCAGGTAGGAGAGTTCCGCAGGGCCACTGAACAACCAGCACATTCCAAGGTCTCCATGGACCCAAACGCACATTATGACGCATCCTCAGGAGAGGCCATTTCAACTCAGCCCCCTGGGTCGCGTGTTCCACAGGCAGCAGATCAAACATATCTTGTCGCTAATAGCCAATGGGAATGCGAGGCATGCTGTACAGGGATCCATCCTTCGAACCCTGCTCTCCAGTCCTTCCATATGGTATGTACTGGAGCCATGCAACAGGACTCGAATGTCCCGCAGAAGGAAACCTTGTGGTTTGGGGCAACCTCCAAACTCAGCGTGGGAAAACTTCCTTGGCCTCATGAGGCCCCCACTTCATGAAGGTGCCATCATGGACACATACTCCAGCCTCAGCCAACGTCTGATCTTCAGCCTGACTTCAGATGCAGGAGATTTTGATTCAGCCTCTGCAGAGTGGGCCTGCTCTGCCCTTGGCTCCAAACCTCACACTAGCTTGTGTTTTCAGACTTCCGTCCTCACACTCCTGGCCCAAAAACCCTCCCTACTGGGAATTCTGGGGCCACAATGGAGCACTGTGCCTGCCTCCCAGGAGAAAAACATTGTCTATGGCGCTGCCCAGAAACCCCAAATGAGGATCAAACTGCTTGGCCCTCGGCAACACCCCAATTGCATAGGCTACCTTAAACAGTGATGCTCTGTCGCAAATAGCCTGAGCCCAGACCTTCCAACAGACACCGACACAGCTGGCTGCACACCCAGCACATTGGACCCGCCACTGCCTTAGGCCACCATCCATTCCCAACCTGGGTTTTCAGTCATCGGAACCTAGACCTTATCTCCAATCCCTGCACAGGGGGGAACCTGATGCACAAGTCAGAACCCCTCCTTCCCCATGGCAAGAAACCTTGCTGCTGGCAGTGAGTCAAACCTTCAGTGTAGGAGAAAACGGCATGGCCCATGAGGCGACGCCCAAGCGTGAGGGCCGCCTTGGGCACAAACACACATTGTGACCCTCAGCGTGTGTACCTTATTCAAGTAACGCCTCTCAGTGATTGGACCAAGAGCACGCATATGTGGCTTGCCATGCCCATAGGCACCCAGGACTAACTAGATGGTGTGTATTCCAGTTGAATGAACCCACTGCTGTGCTCTAGAGTCCCTCTCCTGGGGGGTCCCCTGTGGCAGAAAACAGTACTCTTCATTCCCACAGAATGAACACAAACACTTGGGAGCTTGGACAATCCCCCGAGAGGAAGGCTCTTCCTCGGCCTCTGAGACAACCCCTACCCTGACTGGACACTGTAAACGCAACACCCAGAGACAAAATCCTGAGTGACTGCCTCCCACTTGCCCTACTTTGATTTCCAGAGGATCTCCCCTCACGGACTAGAGATCAGGCCTGCCATTACATTGGCCCCTAGCTGAGCCAAGTTTGCTTTTTCAGACATCTGTCCCCACAGCCCTGGCAAACACAGCCTCTAGACTGGGTCCTCTGGAGCCATACCACAGGACCGTGCCTGCTCTCTCCTGGGAAACTGTGTCCATTCCTTTGGCCACACACCTCCAGAATATGAGAAACCTCAAGGCCTCCGACGACATCCCACTACTGGGAGCCTCACTGGACTCACAGGGGCATTCGGACACAAGCTGAGCAGCTACATCCATGAATGCATGCACACAGATGTCAACAGAGATAGAAGGTTGAGCCGGACAGGCCTTTAGGCCGTAGTCTCAACTCTTGCTTTGGTTTCCAGGTGTCACTCCTCAGAGGCTGTGGTTCGAAGAACAGGGTATGGGGCTTTCCTGAGGCACGGAACAGAACTCCTCTCGTCTCCACATGGGAAGTTTCCTTGTTGGAGCCGTGTCAAACACCTCATGTTGGAGAATCCTGCAGATTCCCTGAGCCACCTCCACATTCCAAGGTCTCCCAGGCCACCAAGCCACAGTAGGACTCATCTTCAGGAGAGTCCATTTCAACTCTCCCCTCTGGGTAGCTCACCCAGGAGCCCGCAGATTGAGCCTGCCTTGTCCTGACTAAAGAGTGGGAATATGAGGTGGCGTTCCCAGGCATCCATGCTTAAACACCTGCTCTCGAGTAATTCCATATGGGGCTTCTTGGAACCATCCAATAGGACTCGACTGTCGTGCAGAAGGTAACCTTCAGTTTTGGAGCAGTTCACAAATCCCATCGTAGCCAAAACTTTCTGGCCTCATGAAGCCCCCACACCCTTCAGGAAGAGGCCATGCTGGACAAGAACTCTAGCCTGAGGCACGTCTCATAGTTGACATGACCTCAGTGCAGGAGATCTCGATTCAGCCTCTGCAGAGTGGGCCTGCCGTGCCCTCGGTCCCAAACCTCACGCTAGCTTGTGTTTTCAGACTTCCTTCCTCACACTCCTGGCAAACAAGCCCTCCGGACTAGGAACTCCAGAACCAAAACCCAGCCCAGTGTCTGCCCAACGGAAGAAAAACGTTTCCCTGTGGGGCTCTCCAGAAAACCCAGATGAGGATCAACCTGCTCGGGCCTCGACGGTACCCGAACTGGATAGGCTGCTCTGGGCACTCATGCTCTGCCTGACACAGCCTGAAGCCAGACGTCCAGACAGACAAGGAGACAGCTGGCCGTACACCCAGCACTTCGGACACGCCATGGTCTTATGCCGTCACCTCATCCTAACCTTGGTTTTCAGATATCTGAACCTAGACATTATATCAATTCTCCACACAGCTGGGTATAGCAAGCACAAAACAGAACTCCTCCTTCCCCATGGCTGTCAAGCTTGCTCTTGGCTTGGAGTCACACCTTCAGGGTGGGAGAAACCTTCATGTCCCCTGATGCCACGCCCAAATTGAGTGCTGCTTGGGCACAAATTCACACTGTGACCCTCAGCATGAGCCCCATGTCAAAGAAAGGCCTGTCAGGGCCTGGACCAAGAACCCACATATGGGGTTTGCCAAGGCCCTATGCACCCAATCCTCACCACGGTTTGAATTTTCCAGTCGCCCCGCCCGTACCTGGAGCTCTGCTCTGGAATCCCTTTCTTGGAGAGACCCATGAGCCTGACATCATGACTCCACCCTTCCCACAAAATGACCCCAAACTCTTGGGAGCTGGGACAAATCCCCAGAGAGGGATACTCGTCCACAGTACCTGAGGCCACCGCTCCAATCCACGGCTATCCCGGACACAACATCCAGAGACAAAAGCCTGAAGGAATGCCTCCCACTCGCCCTTGTTTCAGAGGTCCAGGAGCTCCCTCTCGGGCTGTACATCCGGCCTGCCATACCCTAGGCGCCACTCATAAGCTGAGTTTGTGTATTCAGACTTCTGTGCCCACAGCCTGGACCCACACAACATCCAGGCTAGGGCCTCTGGACAAAACAGCGAAAGTTTGTGCCTGCCCTCTCCAAGGAAAGTATGCCCAATCCATTGACCACAACCCTACAGGTTAGGGAAAAGCTCCAAGGTCCCTGAGGCCATCAATAGTATAGGCCATCCTGGACTAAGAGGGGCTCTCTGACACCAGCGGAGCAACAATCTCCACTTAGACTCTCAGACAGTGTCCCCATAGACAGAAGGTTGAAATGGACAGGCCCCCAGGCCCTAATCTGAACCTTAGCTTTGCTTTCCATGTTTCCGTTCTCAGAGGACTGTTTTCGTAGACCAGCACATGGGGCTTTTCTGAGGCACCAAACCAAACCTCTCTCATCTCCACATGGGCAGCTTTCTTACTGGGATGTATCAAACACTTCAGGTAGGAGAGTTCCGCAGGGCCACTGAACAACCAGCACATTCCAAGGTCTCCATGGACCCAAACGCACATTATGACGCATCCTCAGGAGAGGCCATTTCAACTCAGCCCCCTGGGTCGCGTGTTCCAGAGGCAGCAGATCAAACATATCTTGTCGCTAATAGCCAATGGGAATGCGAGGCATGCTGTACAGGGATCCATCCTTCGAACCCTGCTCTCCAGTCCTTCCATATGGTATGTCCTGGAGCCATGCAACAGGACTCGAATGTCCCGCAGAAGGAAACCTTGTGGTTTGGGGCAACCTCCAAACTCAGCGTGGGAAATCTTCCTTGGCCTCATGAGGCCCCCACTTCATGAAGGTGCCATCATGGACACATACTCCAGCCTCAGCCAACGTCTGATCCTCAGCCTGACTTCAGATGCAGGAGATTTTGTTTCAGCCTCTGCAGAGTGGGCCTGCTCTGCCCTTGGCTCCAATCCTCACACTAGCTTGTGTTTTCAGACTTCCGTCCTCACACTCCTGGCCCACAAACCCTCCCTACTGGGAATTATGGGGCTACAATGAAGCATTGTGCCTGCCTCCCAGGAGAAAAACATTGTCTATGGTGCTGCCCAGAAACCCCAAATGAGGATCAAACTGCTTGGCCCTCGGCAACACCCCAATTGCATAGGCTACCTTAAACAGTGATGCTCTGTCGCAAATAGCCTGAGCCCAGACCTTCCAACAGACACCGACACAGCTGGCTGCACACCCAGCACATTGGACCCGCCACTGCCTTAGGCCACCATCCATTCCCAACCTGGGTTTTCAGTCATCAGAACCTAGACCTTATCTCCAATCCCTGCACAGGGGGGAACCTGATGCACAAGTCAGAACCCCTCCTTCCCCATGGCAAGAAACCTTGCTGCTGGCAGTGAGTCAAACCTTCAGTGTAGGAGAAAACGGCATGGCCCATGAGGCCACGCCCAAGCGTGAGGGCCGCCTTGGGCACAAACACACATTGTGACCCTCAGCGTGAGTACCTTATTCAAGTAACGCCTCTCAGTGACTGGACTAAGAGCCCGCATATGTGGCTTGCCATGCCTATAGGCATCCAGGACTAACTAGATGGTGTGTATTCCACTTGAATGAACCCACTGCTGTGCTCTAGAGTCCCTCTCCTGGGGGGTCCCCTGTGGCAGAAAACAGTACTCTTCATTCCCACAGAATGAACACAAACACTTGGGAGCTTGGACAATCCCCCGAGAGGAAGGTTCTTCCTCGGCCTCTGAGACAACCCCTACCCTGACTGGACACTGTAAACGCAACACCCAGAGACAAAATCCTGAGTGACTGCCTCCCACTTGCCCTACTTTGATTTCCAGAGGATCTCCCCTCACGGACTAGAGATCAGGCCTGCCATTACATTGGCCCCTAGCTGAGCCAAGTTTGCTTTTTCAGACATCTGTCTCCACAGCCCTGGCAAACGCAGCCACTAGGCTGGGTCCTCTGGAGCCATACCACAGGACCGTGCCTGCTCTCTCCTGGGAAACTGTGTCCATTTCTTTGGCCACACACCTCCAGAATATGAGAAACCTCAAGGCCTCAGAGGACATCCCACTACTGGGAGCCTCACTGGACTCACAGGGGCATTCGGACACAAGCTGAGCAGCTACATCCATGAATGCTTGCACACAGATGTCAACAGAGATAGAAGGTTGAGCCGGACAGGCCTTTAGGCCGTAGTCTCAACTCTTGCTTTGGTTTCCAGGTGTCACTCCTCAGAGGCTGTGGGTCGAAGAACAGGGTATGGGGCTTTCCTGAGGCACGGAACAGAACTCCTCTCGTCTCCACATGGGAAGTTTCCTTGTTGGAGCCGTGTCAAACACCTCATGTTGGAGAATCCTGCAGAGTCCCTGAGCCACCTCCACATTCCAAGGTCTCCCAGGCCACCAAGCCACAGTAGGACTCATCTTCAGGAGAGTCCATTTCAACTCTCCCCTCTGGGTAGCTCACCCAGGAGCCCGCAGATTGAGCCTGCCTTGTCCTGACTAAAGAGTGGGAATATGAGGTGGCGTTCCCAGGCATCCATGCTTAGACACCTGCTCTCGAGTCTTTCCATATGGGGCCTCTTGGAACCATCCAATAGGACTCGACTGTCGTGCAGAAGGTAACCTTCAGTTTTGGAGCAGTTCACAAATCCCATCGTAGCCAAAACTTTCTGGCCTCATGAAGCCCCCACACCCTTCAGGAAGAGGCCATGCTGGACAAGAACTCTAGCCTGAGGCACGTCTCATAGTTGACATGACCTCAGTGTAGGAGATCTCGATTCAGCCTCTGCAGAGTGGGCCTGCCGTGCCCTCGGTCCCAAACCTCACGCTAGCTTGTGTTTTCAGACTTCCTTCCTCACACTCCTGGCAAACAAGCCCTCCGGACTAGGAACTCCAGAACCAAAACCCAGCCCAGTGTCTGCCCAACGGAAGAAAAACGTTTCCCTGTGGGCTCTCCAGAAAACCCAGATGAGGATCAACCTGCTCGGGCCTCGACGGTACCCGAACTGGATAGGCTGCTTTGGGCACTCATGCTCTGCCTGACACAGCCTGAAGCCAGACGTCCAGACAGACAAGGAGACAGCTGGCCGCACACCCAGCACTTCGGACACGCCATGGTCTTATGCCGTCACCTCATCCTAACCTTGGTTTTCAGATATCTGAACCTAGACATTATATCAATTCTCCACACAGCTGGGTATAGCAAGCACAAAACAGAACTCCTCCTTCCCCATGGCTGTCAAGCTTGCTCTTGGCATGGAGTCACACCTTCAAGGTGAGAGAAACCTTCATGTCCCCTGATGCCACGCCGAAACTTGAGTGCTGCTTGGGCACAAATTCACACTGTGACCCTCAGCATGAGCCCCATGTCAAAGAAAGGCCTGTCAGGGCCTGGACCAAGAGCCCACATATGGGGCTTGCCAAGCCCCTATGCACCCAATCCTCACCACGGTTTGAATTTTCCAGTCGCCCCGCCCGTACCTGGAGCTCTGCACTGGAATCCCTTTCTTGGAGAGACCCATGAGCCAGAAAACAAGACTCCACCCTTCCCACAAAATGACCCCAAACTCTTGGGAGCTGGGACAAATCCCCAGAGAGGGATACTCGTCCACAGTACCTGAGGCCACCGCTCCAATCCACGGCTATCCCGGACACAACATCCAGAGACAAAAGCCTGAAGGAACGCCTCCCACTCGCCCTTGTTTCAGAGGCCCAGGAGCTCCCTCTCGGGCTGTACATCCGGCCGGCCATACCCTAGGCGCCACTCATAAGCTGAGTTTGTGTATTCACACTTCTGTGCCCACAGCCTGGACCCACACAACATCCAGGCTAGGGCCTCTGGACCAAACAGCGAAAGATTGTGCCTGCCCTCTCCAAGGAAAGTGTGCCCAATCCATTGACCACAACCTACAGGTTAGGGAAAAGCTCCAAGGTCCCTGAGGCCATCAATAGTATAGGCCACCCTGGACCAAGAGGGGCTCTCTGACACCAGCGGAGCAACTATCTCCACTTAGACTCTCAGACAGTGTCCCCAGAGACAGAAGGTTGAAATGGACAGGCCCCCAGGCCCCAATCTGAACCTTAGCTTTGCTTTCCATGTTTCCGTTCTCAGAGGACTGTTTTCGTAGACCAGCACATGGGGCTTTTCTGAGGCACCAAACCAAACATCTCTCATCTCCACATGGGCAGCTTTCTTACTGGGATGTATCAAACACTTCAGGTAGGAGAGTTCCGCAGGGCCACTGAACAACCAGCACATTCCAAGGTCTCCATGGACCCAAACGCACATTATGACGCATCCTCAGGAGAGGCCATTTCAACTCAGCCCCCTGGGTCGCGTGTTCCAGAGGCAGCAGATCAAACATATCTTGTCGCTAATAGCCAATGGGAATGCGAGGCATGCTGTACAGGGATCCATCCTTCGAACCCTGCTCTCCAGTCCTTCCATATGGTATGTCCTGGAGCCATGCAACAGGACTCGAATGTCCCGCAGAAGGAAACCTTGTGGTTTGGGGCAACCTCCAAACTCAGCGTGGGAAAACTTCCTTGGCCTCATGAGGCCCCCACTTCATGAAGGTGCCATCATGGACACATACTCCAGCCTCAGCCAACGTCTGATCCTCAGCCTGACTT
Source organism: Mustela nivalis (assembly GCF_964662115.1). NCBI lineage: Eukaryota > Metazoa > Chordata > Mammalia > Carnivora > Mustelidae > Mustela > Mustela nivalis. The sequence goes on along the minus strand of NW_028136443.1, from coordinate 1,181,101 downwards.
CAGATGCAGGAGATTTTGATTCAGCCTCTGCAGAGTGGGCCTGCTCTGCCCTTGGCTCCAAACCTCACACTAGCTTGTGTTTTCAGACTTCCGTCCTCACACTCCTGGCCCACAAACACTCCCTACTGGGAATTCTGGGGCCACAATGAAGCACTGTGCCTGCCTCCCAGGAGAAAAACATTGTCTATGGCGCTTCCCAGAAACCCCAAATGAGGATCAAACTGCTTGGCCCTCGGCAACACCCCAATTGCATAGGCTACCTTAAACAGTGATGCTCTGTCGCAAATAGCCTGAGCCCAGACCTTCCAACAGACACCGACACAGCTGGCTGCACACCCAGCACATTGGACCCGCCACTGCCTTAGGCCACCATCCATTCCCAACCTGGGTTTTCAGTCATCGGAACCTAGACCTTATCTCCAATCCCTGCACAGGGGGGAACCTGATGCACAAGTCAGAACCCCTCCTTCCCCATGGCAAGAAACCTTGCTGCTGGCAGTGAGTCAAACCTTCAGTGTAGGAGAAAACGGCATGGCCCATGAGGCGACGCCCAATCGTGAGGGCCGCCTTGGGCACAAACACACATTGTGACCCTCAGCGTGAGTACCTTATTCAAGTAACGCCTCTCAGTGACTGGACCAAGAGCCCGCATATGTGGCTTGCCATGCCCATAGGCACCCAGGACTAACTAGATGGTGTGTATTCCAGTTGAGGGAACCCACTGCTGTGCTCTAGAGTCCCTCTCCTGGGGGGTCCCCTGTGGCAGAAAACAGTACTCTTCATTCCCACAGAATGAACACAAACACTTGGGAGCTTGGACAATCCCCCGAGAGGAAGGCTCTTCCTCGGCCTCTGAGACAACCCCTACCCTGACTGGACACTGTAAACGCAACACCCAGAGACAAAATCCTGATTGACTGCCTCCCACTTGCCCTACTTTGATTTCCAGAGGATCTCCCCTCACGGACTAGAGATCAGGCCTGCCATTACATTGGCCCCTAGCTGAGCCAAGTTTGCTTTTTCAGACATCTGTCCCCACAGCCCTGGCAAACACAGCCTCTAGGCTGGGTCCTCTGGAGCCATACCACAGGACCGTGCCTGCTCTCTCCTGGGAAACTGTGTCCATTCCTTTGGCCACACACCTCCAGAATATGAGAAACCTCATGGTCTCCGAGGACATCCCACTACTGGGAGCCTCACTGGACTCACAGGGGCATTCGGACACAAGCTGAGCAGCTACATCCATGAATGCATGCACACAGATGTCAACAGAGATAGAAGGTTGAGCCGGACAGGCCTTTAGGCCGTAGTCTCAACTCTTGCTTTGGTTTCCAGGTGTCACTCCTCAGAGGCTGTGGTTCGAAGAACAGGGTATGGGGCTTTCCTGAGGCACGGAACAGAACTCCTCTCGTCTCCACATGGGAAGTTTCCTTGTTGGAGCCGTGTCAAACACCTCATGTTGGAGAATCCTGCAGAGTCCCTGAGCCACCTCCACATTCCAAGGTCTCCCAGGCCACCAAGCCACAGTAGGACTCATCTTCAGGAGAGTCCATTTCAACTCTCCCCTCTGGGTAGCTCACCCAGGAGCCCGCAGATTGAGCCTGCCTTGTCCTGACTAAAGAGTGGGAATATGAGGTGGCGTTCCCAGGCATCCATGCTTAGACACCTGCTCTCGAGTAATTCCATATGGGGCCTCTTGGAACCATCCAATAGGACTCGACTGTCGTGCAGAAGGTAACCTTCAGTTTTGGAGCAGTTCACAAATCCCATCGTAGCCAAAACTTTCTGGCCTCATGAAGCCCCCACACCCTTCAGGAAGAGGCCATGCTGGACAAGAACTCTAGCCTGAGGCACGTCTCATAGTTGACATGACCTCAGTGCAGGAGATCTCGATTCAGCCTCTGCAGAGTGGGCCTGCCGTGCCCTCGGTCCCAAACCTCACGCTAGCTTGTGTTTTCAGACTTCCTTCCTCACACTCCTGGCAAACAAGCCCTCCAGACTAGGAACTCCAGAACCAAAACCCAGCCCAGTGTCTGCCCAACGGAAGAAAAACGTTTCCCTGTGGGGCTCTCCAGAAAACCCAGATGAGTATCAACCTGCTCGGGCCTCGACGGTACCCGAACTGGATAGGCTGCTCTGGGCACTCATGCTCTGCCTGACACAGCCTGAAGCCAGACGACCAGACAGACAAGGAGACAGCTGGCCGCACACCCAGCACTTCGGACACGCCATGGTCTTATGCCGTCACCTCATCCTAACCTTGGTTTTCAGATATCTGAACCTAGACATTATATCAATTCTCCACACAGCTGGGTATAGCAAGCACAAAACAGAACTCCTCCTTCCCCATGGCTGTCAAGCTTGCTCTTGGCATGGAGTCACACCTTCAGGGTGGGAGAAACCTTCATGGTCACGCCCAAACTTGAGTGCTGCTTGGGCACAAATTCACACTGTGACCCTCAGCATGAGCCCCATGTCAAAGAAAGGCCTGTCAGGGCCTGAACCAAGAGCCCACATATGGGGCTTGCCAAGCCCCTATGCACCCAATCCTCACCACGGTTTGAATTTTCCAGTCGCCCCGCCCGTACCTGGAGCTCTGCACTGGAATCCCTTTCTTGGAGAGACCCATGAGCCAGAAAACAAGACTCCACCCTTCCCACAAAATGACCCCAAACTCTTGGGAGCTGGGGCAAATCCCCAGAGAGGGATACTCGTCCACAGTACCTGAGGCCACCGCTCCAATCCACGGCTATCCCGGACACAACATCCAGAGACAAAAGCCTGAAGGAACGCCTCCCACTCGCCCTTGTTTCAGAGGCCCAGGAGCTCCCTCTCGGGCTGTACATCCGGCCGGCCATACCCTAGGCGCCACTCATAAGCTGAGTTTGTGTATTCAGACTTCTGTGCCCACAGCCTGGACCCACACAACATCCAGGCTAGGGCCTCTGGACCAAACGGCGAAAGATTGTGCCTGCCCTCTCCAAGGAAAGTGTGCCCAATCCATTGACCACAACCCTACAGGTTAGGGAAAAGCTCCAAGGTCCCTGAGGCCATCAATAGTATAGGCCACCCTGGACTAAGAGGGGCTCTCTGACACCAGCGGAGCAACTATCTCCACTTAGACTCTCAGAGAGTGTCCCCAGAGACAGAAGGTTGAAATGGACAGGCCCCCAGGCCCTAATCTGAACCTTAGCTTTGCTTTCCATGTTTCCGTTCTCAGAGGACTGTTTTCGTAGACCAGCACATGGGGCTTTTCTGAGGCACCAAACCAAACATCTCTCATCTCCACATGGGCAGCTTTCTTACTGGGATGTATCAAACACTTCAGGTAGGAGAGTTCCGCAGGGCCACTGAACAACCAGCACATTCCAAGGTCTCCATGGACCCAAACGCACATTATGACGCATCCTCAGGAGAGGCCATTTCAACTCAGCCCCCTGGGTCGCGTGTTCCAGAGGCAGCAGATCAAACATATCTTGTCGCTAATAGCCAATGGGAATGCGAGGCATGCTGTACAGGGATCCATCCTTCGAACCCTGCTCTCCAGTCCTTCCATATGGTATGTCCTGGAGCCATGCAACAGGACTCGAATGTCCCGCAGAAGGAAACCTTGTGGTTTGGGGCAACCTCCAAACTCAGCGTGGGAAAACTTCCTTGGCCTCATGAGGCCCCCACTTCATGAAGGTGCCATCATGGACACATACTCCAGCCTCAGCCAACGTCTGATCTTCAGCCTGACTTCAGATGCAGGAGATTTTGTTTCAGCCTCTGCAGAGTGGGCCTGCTCTGCCCTTGGCTCCAAACCTCACACTAGCTTGTGTTTTCAGACTTCCGTCCTCACACTCCTGGCCCAAAAACCCTCCCTACTGGGAATTCTGGGGCCACAATGAAGGACTGTGCCTGCCTCCCAGGAGAAAAACATTGTCTATGGCGCTGCCCAGAAACCCCAAATGAGGATCAAACTGCTTGGCCCTCGGCAACACCCCAATTGCATAGGCTACCTTAAACAGTGATGCTCTGTCGCAAATAGCCTGAGCCCAGACCTTCCAACAGACACCGACACAGCTGGCTGCACACCCAGCACATTGGACCCGCCACTGCCTTAGGCCACCATCCATTCCCAACCTGGGTTTTCAGTCATCGGAACCTAGACCTTATCTCCAATCCCTGCACAGGGGGGAACCTGATGCACAAGTCAGAACCCCTCCTTCCCCATGGCAAGAAACCTTGCTGCTGGCAGTGAGTCAAACCTTCAGTGTAAGAGAAAACGGCATGGCCCATGAGTCGACGCCCAAGCGTGAGGGCCGCCTTGGGCACAAACACACATTGTGACCCTCAGCGTGTGTACCTTATTCAAGTAACGCCTCTCAGTGACTGGACCAAGAGCCCGCATATGTGGCTTGCCATGCCCATAGGCACCCAGGACTAACTAGATGGTGTGTATTCCAGTTGAATGAACCCACTGCTGTGCTCTAGAGTCCCTCTCCTGGGGGTCCCCTGTGGCAGAAAACAGTACTCTTCATTCCCACAGAATGAACACAAACACTTGGGAGCTTGGACAATCCCCCGAGAGGAAGGCTCTTCCTCGGCCTCTGAGACAACCCCTACCCTGACTGGACACTGTAAACGCAACACCCAGAGACAAAATCCTGAGTGACTGCCTCCCACTTGCCCTACTTTGATTTCCAGAGGATCTCCCCTCACGGACTAGAGATCAGGCCTGCCATTACATTGGCCCCTAGCTGGCCAAGTTTGCTTTTTCAGACATCTGTCCCCACAGCCCTGGCAAACACAGCCACTAGGCTGGGTCCTCTGGAGCCATACCACAGGACCGTGCCTGCTCTCTCCTGGGAAACTGTGTCCATTCCTTTGGCCACACACCTCCAGAATATGAGAAACCTCAAGACCTCCGAGGACATCCCACTACTGGGAGCCTCACTGGACTCACAGGGGCATTCGGACACAAGCTGAGCAGCTACATCCATGAATGCATGCACACAGATGTCAACAGAGATAGAAGGTTGAGCCGGACAGGCCTTTAGGCCGTAGTCTCAACTCTTGCTTTGGTTTCCAGGTGTCACTCCTCAGAGGCTGTGGTTCGAAGAACAGGGTATGGGGCTTTCCTGAGGCACGGAACAGAACTCCTCTCGTCTCCACATGGGAAGTTTCCTTGTTGGAGCCGTGTCAAACACCTCATGTTGGAGAATCCTGCAGAGTCCCTGAGCCACCTCCACATTCCAAGGTCTCCCAGGCCACCAAGCCACAGTAGGACTCATCTTCAGGAGAGTCCATTTCAACTCTCCCCTCTGGGTAGCTCACCCAGGAGCCCGCAGATTGAGCCTGCCTTGTCCTGACTAAAGAGTGGGAATATGAGGTGGCGTTCCCAGGCATCAATGCTTAGACACCTGCTCTCGAGTAATTTCATATGGGGCCTCTTGGAACCATCCAATAGGACTCGACTGTCGTGCAGAAGGTAACCTTCAGTTTTGGAGCAGTTCACAAATCCCATCGTAGCCAAAACTTTCTGGCCTCATGAAGCCCCCACACCCTTCAGGAAGAGGCCATGCTGGACAAGAACTCTAGCCTGAGGCACGTCTCATAGTTGACATGACCTCAGTGCAGGAGATCTCGATTCAGCCTCTGCAGAGTGGGCCTGCCGTGCCCTCGGTCCCAAACCTCACGCTAGCTTGTGTTTTCAGACTTCCTTCCTCACACTCCTGGCAAACAAGCCCTCCGGACTAGGAACTCCAGAACCAAAACCCAGCCCAGTGTCTGCCCAATGGAAGAAAAACGTTTCCCTGTGGGGCTCTCCAGAAAACCCAGATGAGTATCAACCTGCTCGGGCCTCGACGGTACCCGAACTGGATAGGCTGCTCTGGGCACTCATGCTCTGCCTGACACAGCCTGAAGCCAGACGACCAGACAGACAAGGAGACAGCTGGCCGCACACCCAGCACTTCGGACACGCCATGGTCTTATGCCGTCACCTCATCCTAACCTTGGTTTTCAGATATCTGAACCTAGACATTATATCAATTCTCCACACAGCTGGGTATAGCAAGCACAAAACAGAACTCCTCCTTCCCCATGGCTGTCAAGCTTGCTCTTGGCATGGAGTCACACCTTCAGGGTGGGAGAAACCTTCATGGTCACGCCCAAACTTGAGTGCTGCTTGGGCACAAATTCACACTGTGACCCTCAGCATGAGCCCCATGTCAAAGAAAGGCCTGTCAGGGCCTGAACCAAGAGCCCACATATGGGGCTTGCCAAGCCCCTATGCACCCAATCCTCACCACGGTTTGAATTTTCCAGTCGCCCCGCCCGTACCTGGAGCTCTGCACTGGAATCCCTTTCTTGGAGAGACCCATGAGCCAGAAAACAAGACTCCACCCTTCCCACAAAATGACCCCAAACTCTTGGGAGCTGGGGCAAATCCCCAGAGAGGGATACTCGTCCACAGTACCTGAGGCCACCGCTCCAATCCACGGCTATCCCGGACACAACATCCAGAGACAAAAGCCTGAAGGAACGCCTCCCACTCGCCCTTGTTTCAGAGGCCCAGGAGCTCCCTCTCGGGCTGTACATCCGGCCGGCCATACCCTAGGCGCCACTCATAAGCTGAGTTTGTGTATTCAGACTTCTGTGCCCACAGCCTGGACCCACACAACATCCAGGCTAGGGCCTCTGGACCAAACGGCGAAAGATTGTACCTGCCCTCTCCAAGGAAAGTGTGCACAATCCATTGACCACAACCCTACAGGTTAGGGAAAAGCTCCAAGGTCCCTGAGGCCATCAATAGTATAGGCCACCCTGGACTAAGAGGGGCTCTCTGACACCAGCGGAGCAACTATCTCCACTTAGACTCTCAGACAGTGTCCCCAGAGACAGAAGGTTGAAATGGACAGGCCCCCAGGCCCTAATCTGAACCTTAGCTTTGGTTTCCATGTTTCCGTTCTCAGAGGACTGTTTTCGTAGACCAGCACATGGGGCTTTTCTGAGGCACCAAACCAAACATCTCTCATCTCCACATGGGCAGCTTTCTTACTGGGATGTATCAAACACTTCAGGTAGGAGAGTTCCGCAGGGCCACTGAACAACCAGCACATTCCAAGGTCTCCATGGACCCAAACGCACATTATGACGCATCCTCAGGAGAGGCCATTTCAACTCAGCCCCCTGGGTCGCGTGTTCCAGAGGCAGCAGATCAAACATATCTTGTCGCTAATAGCCAATGGGAATGCGAGGCATGCTGTACAGGGATCCATCCTTCGAACCCTGCTCTCCAGTCCTTCCATATGGTATGTCCTGGAGCCATGCAACAGGACTCGAATGTCCCGCAGAAGGAAACCTTGTGGTTTGGGGCAACCTCCAAACTCAGCGTGGGAAAACTTCCTTGGCCTCATGAGGCCCCCACTTCATGAAGGTGCCATCATGGACACATACTCCAGCCTCAGCCAACGTCTGATCTTCAGCCTGACTTCAGATGCAGGAGATTTTGTTTCAGCCTCTGCAGAGTGGGCCTGCTCTGCCCTTGGCTCCAAACCTCACACTAGCTTGTGTTTTCAGACTTCCGTCCTCACACTCCTGGCCCAAAAACCCTCCCTACTGGGAATTCTGGGGCCACAATGAAGCACTGTGCCTGCCTCCCAGGAGAAAAACATTGTCTATGGCGCTGCCCAGAAACCCCAAATGAGGATCAAACTGCTTGGCCCTCGGCAACACCCCAATTGCATAGGCTACCTTAAACAGTGATGCTCTGTCGCAAATAGCCTGAGCCCAGACCTTCCAACAGACACCGACACAGCTGGCTGCACACCCAGCACATTGGACCCGCCACTGCCTTAGGCCACCATCCATTCCCAACCTGGGTTTTCAGTCATCGGAACCTAGACCTTATCTCCAATCCCTGCACAGGGGGGAACCTGATGCACAAGTCAGAACCCCTCCTTCCCCATGGCAAGAAACCTTGCTGCTGGCAGTGAGTCAAACCTTCAGTGTAAGAGAAAACGGCATGGCCCATGAGTCGACGCCCAAGCGTGAGGGCCGCCTTGGGCACAAACACACATTGTGACCCTCAGCGTGTGTACCTTATTCAAGTAACGCCTCTCAGTGACTGGACCAAGAGCCCGCATATGTGGCTTGCCATGCCCATAGGCACCCAGGACTAACTAGATGGTGTGTATTCCAGTTGAATGAACCCACTGCTGTGCTCTAGAGTCCCTCTCCTGGGGGGTCCCCTGTGGCAGAAAACAGTACTCTTCATTCCCACAGAATGAACACAAACACTTGGGAGCTTGGACAATCCCCCGAGAGGAAGGCTCTTCCTCGGCCTCTGAGACAACCCCTACCCTGACTGGACACTGTAAACGCAACACCCAGAGACAAAATCCTGAGTGACTGCCTCCCACTTGCCCTACTTTGATTTCCAGAGGATCTCCCCTCACGGACTAGAGATCAGGCCTGCCATTACATTGGCCCCTAGCTGAGCCAAGTTTGCTTTTTCAGACATCTGTCCCCACAGCCCTGGCAAACACAGCCTCTAGGCTGGGTCCTCTGGAGCCATACCACAGGACCGTGCCTGCTCTCTCCTGGGAAACTGTGTCCATTCCTTTGGCCACACACCTCCAGAATATGAGAAACCTCAAGGCCTCCGAGGACATCCCACTACTGGGAGCCTCACTGGACTCACAGGGGCATTCGGACACAAGCTGAGCAGCTACATCCATGAATGCATGCACACAGATGTCAACAGAGATAGAAGGTTGAGCCGGACAGGCCTTTAGGCCGTAGTCTCAACTCTTGCTTTGGTTTCCAGGTGTCACTCCTCAGAGGCTGTGGTTCGAAGAACAGGTTATGGGGCTTTCCAGAGGCACGGAACAGAACTCCTCTCGTCTCCACATGGGAAGTTTCCTTGTTGGAGCCGTGTCAAACACCTCATGTTGGAGAATCCTGCAGATTCCCTGAGCCACCTCCACATTCCAAGGTCTCCCAGGCCACCAAGCCACAGTAGGACTCATCTTCAGGAGAGTCCATTTCAACTCTCCCCTCTGGGTAGCTCACCCAGGAGCCCGCAGATTGAGCCTGCCTTGTCCTGACTAAAGAGTGGGAATATGAGGTGGCGTTCCCAGGCATCCATGCTTAGACACCTGCTCTCGAGTAATTCTATATGGGGCCTCTTGGAACCATCCAATAGGACTCGACTGTCGTGCAGAAGGTAACCTTCAGTTTTGGAGCAGTTCACAAATCCCATCGTAGCCAAAACTTTCTGGCCTCATGAAGCCCCCACACCCTTCAGGAAGAGGCCATGCTGGACAAGAACTCTAGCCTGAGGCACGTCTCATAGTTGACATGACCTCAGTGCAGGAGATCTCGATTCAGCCTCTGCAGAGTGGGCCTGCCGTGCCCTCGGTTCCAAACCTCACGCTAGGTTGTGTTTTCAGACTTCCTTCCTCACACTCCTGGCAAACAAGCCCTCCGGACTAGGAACTCCAGAACCAAAACCCAGCCCAGTGTCTGCCCAACGGAAGAAAAACGTTTCCCTGTGGGGCTCTCCAGAAAACCCAGATGAGGATCAACCTGCTCGGGCCTCGACGGTACCCGAACTGGATAGGCTGCTCTGGGCACTCATGCTCTGCCTGACACAGCCTGAAGCCAGACGTCCAGACAGACAAGGAGACAGCTGGCCGCACACCCAGCACTTCGGACACGCCATGGTCTTATGCCGTCACCTCATCCTAACCTTGGTTTTCAGATATCTGAACCTAGACATTATATCAATTCTCCACACAGCTGGGTATAGCAGGCACAAAACAGAACTCCTCCTTCCCCATGGCTGTCAAGCTTGCTCTTGGCTTGGAGTCACACCTTCAGGGTGGGAGAAACCTTCATGTCCCCTGATGCCACGCCCAAACTTGAGTGCTGCTTGGGCACAAATTCACACTGTGACCCTCAGCATGAGCCCCATGTCAAAGAAAGGCCTGTCAGGGCCTGGACCAAGAGCACACATATGGGGTTTGCCAAGGCCCTATGCACCCAATCCTCACCACGGTTTGAATTTTCCAGTCGCCCCGCCCGTACCTGGAGCTCTGCTCTGGAATCCCTTTCTTGGAGAGACCCATGAGCCTGACATCACGACTCCACCCTTCCCACAAAATGACCCCAAACTCTTGGGAGCTGGGACAAATCCCCAGAGAGGGATACTCGTCCACAGTACCTGAGGCCACCACTCCAATCCACGACTATCCCGGACACAACATCCAGAGACAAAAGCCTGAAGGAATGCCTCCCACTCGCCCTTGTTTCAGAGGTCCAGGAGCTCCCTCTCGGGCTGTACATCCGGCCTGCCATACCCTAGGCGCCACTCATAAGCTGAGTTTGTGTATTCAGACTTCTGTGCCCACAGCCTGGACCCCCACAACATCCAGGCTAGGGCCTCCAGGGCCACAGCGAAAGATTGTGCCTGCCCTCTCCAAGGAAAGTGTGCCCAGTCCATTGACCACAACACTACAGGTTAGGGAAAAGCTCCAAGGTCCCTGAGGCCATCAATAGTATAGGCCACCCTGGACTAAGAGGGGCTCTCTGACACCAGCGGAGCAACTATCTCCACTTAGACTCTCAGACAGTGTCCCCAGAGACAGAAGGTTGAAATGGACAGGCCCCCAGGCCCTAATCTGAACCTTAGCTTTGGTTTCCATGTTTCCGTTCTCAGAGGACTGTTTTCGTAGACCAGCACATGGGGCTTTTCTGAGGCACCAAACCAAACCTCTCTCATCTCCACATGGGCAGCTTTCTTACTGGGATGTATCAAACACTTCAGGTAGGAGAGTTCCGCACGGCCACTGAACAACCAGCACATTCCAAGGTCTCCATGGACCCAAACGCACACTATGACGCATCCTCAGGAGAGGCCATTTCAACTCAGCCCCCTGGGTCGCGTGTTCCAGAGGCAGCAGATCAAACATATCTTGTCGCTAATAGCCAATGGGAATGCGAGGCATGCTGTACAGGGATCCATCCTTCGAACCCTGCTCTCCAGTCCTTCCATATGGTATGTCCTGGAGCCATGCAACAGGACTCGAATGTCCCGCAGAAGGAAACCTTGTGGTTTGGGGCAACCTCCAAACTCAGCGTGGGAAAACTTCCTTGGCCTCATGAGGCCCCCACTTCATGAAGGTGCCATCATGGACACATACTCCAGCCTCAGCCAACGTCTGATCCTCAGCCTGACTTCAGATGCAGGAGATTTTGATTCAGCCTCTGCAGAGTGGGCCTGCTCTGCCCTTGGCTCCAATCCTCACACTAGCTTGTGTTTTCAGACTTCCGTCCTCACACTCCTGGCCCACAAACCCTCCCTACTGGGAATTCTGGGGCCACAATGAAGCACTGTGCCTGCCTCCCAGGAGAAAAACATTGTCTATGGCGCTGCCCAGAAACCACAAATGAGGATCAAACTGCTTGGCCCTCGGCAACACCCCAATTGCATAGGCTACCTTATACAGTGATGCTCTGTCGCAAATAGCCTGAGCCCAGACCTTCCAACAGACACCGACACAGCTGGCTGCACACCCAGCACATTGGACCCGCCACTGCCTTAGGCCACCATCCATTCCCAACCTGGGTTTTCAGTCATCGGAACCTAGACCTTATCTCCAATCCCTGCACAGGGGGGAACCTGATGCACAAGTCAGAACCCCTCCTTCCCCATGGCAAGAAACCTTGCTGCTGGCCGTGAGTCAAACCTTTAGTGTAGGAGAAAACGGCAAACCTGCGGGCCTCATGAAGCCCCCCATATCCTTCAGGGAGAGGCCATCATGGTCAAAAACTCTAGCTTGAAGCACGTCTCATAGTAGACATGACCGCAATGCAGGAGATCTTGATTCAGCCTCTGCAGAGTGGCCTGCCGTGCCCTCGGTCCCAAACCTCACGCTAGCTTGTGTTTTCAGACTTCCTTCCTCACACTCCTGGCAAACAATCCCTCCAGAGTAGGAATTGCAGAACCACAAGCCTGCCCAGTTACTGCCCACCGGTAGAAAACGTTTCCTTGTGGGGCTTTCCATAAAACCCAGATGAGGATAAACCTGCTCTTGCCTCGACGGCACTCAGATTTGATAGGCTGCTCTGGGCACTAATGCTCTGCCTTTCACAGCCTGATGCCAGACGTCCAGACAGGCAAGGAGACAGCTGGCCACACACCTAGCACTTCTGACACGCCATGGTCTTATGCCGTTATCTCTTCCTAATTTTGGTTTTCCGATATCTAAACCCAGATATTATATCAATTCCCCACACAGTTGGGCATCTGAAGCACAAATCAGAACTCCTTCTTCCCCATGGCTGTAAGGCTTGCTCTTGGCATGCAGTCACACCTTCAGGGTGGGAGAAACCTTCATTTCCCCTGAAACCACGCCCAAACTTGAGTGCTGCCTTGGGCAGAAATTCACTCTGTGACCCTCAGCATGAGGCCAATATCAAAGAAAGGCCTGTCAGGGCCTTGACCAAGAGCCCTCATATGGGGCGTGCCAAGCCCCTATACACCCAATCCTCACCAGTGTTTGAGTTTTCCAGTCTCCCCCCTGTTCCTGGGGCTCTGCTCTGGAATCACTTTCTTGGAGAGATACATGAGCCAGACAACAGGACTCCACCCTTCCCACAAAATGACCCCAAACTCCTGTTAGCTGGGACAAATCCCCAGAGAGGTTACTCGTCCACAGTCACTGAGGCCACCCCCTACAATCCACGGCTATCCTGGACGCATCCAGAGACAAAAGCCTGAAGGAATCTCGCCCTTGTTTCACAAGCCAAGGAGCTCACTCTTTATCTGTACATCCGGCCTGCCATACCCTTGGCGCCACTCATAAGCTGAGTTTTTGTTTTCAGAATTATGTGCCCACAGCCTGGACCCACACACCCTCCAGGCTAGGGCATCTGGAGCCACAGTGAAAGATTGTGCCTGCCATCTCCAAGGAAAGTGTGCCCAATCCATTGACCACAACCCTACAGGTTAGGGAAAAGTTCCAAGGCCCCTGAGGCCATCCTGATAGTGTAGGCTGCCCTGGACTAAAAGGGGCACTCTGACACCAGCTCTGCCATTATCACCACTTAGACTTTCAGACAGTGTCCCCAGAGACACAAGATTGAAATGGACAGGCCCTTAGGCCCTAATATGAACCTTAGCTTTAGTTTTCATGTGTCTGTCCTCAGAGGACTGGTTTCTTATACCAGCATATTAGGTTTTTCTGAGGCTCCAAACCAAACCTCTCTCGACTCCACATGGAGTGCTTTCTTACTGGATCTGTATCAAACCCTTCTGGTCGGAGAATTCCGCAGGGCCACAGTACAACCATCACATTCCAAGGTCTCCATGGACAGAAACCCACATTATGACTCATCCTCAGGAGAGGCCATTTCAACTCAGCCCACTGGTTAGCTTGCCCCAGAGCCAGCAGAACAAACATATCTTGTCGTTAATGGCCAAAGGGAATGCGAGACATGTTGTTCAGGGATCCATCCTTTGAACCCTCCTCTTCAGTCCTTCCGTATGGTATGTACTGGAGCCATTCAACAGGACTCGACTGTCTCGCAGAAGGAAACCTTATGGTTTGTGGCAACCTCCAAACTCAGCGTGGGAAAACTTCGTTGGCCTCATGAGGCACCTGCTTCATAAAGGTGCCATCAAGGGCACAATCCAACCTCAGCCAATGTCTGATCCTCAGCCTGACTTCAGATGCATGAGATATCCTTTCAGTCTTTGCAGAGTGGGCCTGCTCCCCACCTCACCCTATGTTTTGTTTTCAGACTCTATCCTAGCACTCCTGGCCCAAAAGCCCTCATGATTGGGAGTTCTGGTTCCAGAACGAAGCACTCTGCCTGCCCCCCAAAGAAAAACATTGTCTATGGCATTGCTCAGAAACCCCAAATGAAAATCAACCTGCTCAGCCCTCGGCAACACCCCAATTGCATAGGCTACCCTAAACACTATGCTCTGTCTTACATAGCCTGAGCCCAGACCTTGTGAGAGACATTGAGACAGTTGGCTTCACACCCAGCACATCGAACCTGCCATGGGTTAGGCCATTTCATCCCTTCCCATTGACCTGGGTGTCTTCCTGGAGGTATATTCTGAGGCTGTGTCAGACTATGCATTTTTTCTGGAGCTTCCTATGGAATTGGGGTGGTATTAGGGGCCTTGCAATTTTCTCTTAATCTGGTGGGTTGGGAAACTGAGACAGGCTGACATTCCTTGGGAGAGCTGGCCCAGTGCTGTTGTGTGTTCCTGGAGGCCCCATCCTGGAGGGCATATGGGTCAGGACTCTGGGTCCAAAGTCTTCAGACAGAAACTCGGGTAAGAGTTAAGCTCGAGGTGATGGCAGACCCAATCTGCAGACCCTGAGCGAAGCATCTCCAGATATGAAATTCGGACAGCTGTGAGGCAGGAGCACAGTCTTTTCTGTCTGACTTGTTTGTCTATGATGGCCACGAAATGGAGGGGTGGCCTCATGGGTCCATGTGAGATTCTACCTCTCTGGGAATTCTGCTCGGCACCCAAGAGTTTGGTGTATTTCTGGGGGATGGGAGGAGCGCAGTTTTATGAGTCAGGGATCCCGTCCAAACAGCCATTCCAGAGATGGGTCCTGGGTTCTGGAGCCTGGATCACCGCAACAAGGCTTAGGATTTGGGCCTAGGGTCCTGCTCTATGTTTTCCTGGTACAGCTCCCGAGTGTTCTTGTTGGAAATGGGTCTCATTCTGAGGGTCACAATGCCTGTTTTTGCCCAGATGCCCATGCTGAGTGGGTGTGACCTCATGGGCTATGCACTTGGCTCCCACTCTGAGGGTTGGACTGCCATCTCAACATTCAGTTTTCCTGCCATGGGGAAGGCGGGGTACTTTTTTATGCTTCAGGTTCCCCCATGGGCAGGAATTTGAGCTAAGTTCTGGGACCGGTGCCTGAATAGCCAGTTCACTTTGAGATGAGGTCCTCGGGCCAAGGCAGGACCCACCTGCAGAAAATGAGGCCTGCTTTCTGGGTGGCTGTCAGGAGTTCGGGCTCGAGCTGTGTCAGACAGAACATTCATGGAGAGTTCGGCCTATGATATTGGGGTGCTTTTGAGAGCTGTGCAACTGGATCCTCATGGGGGATTTTTGCACAGACCCTTTCTTCACTTCTTCTATCTGGTGAGCAGGCAGATGGCTGCATTACGGCTCCAGAATATCCAAGTTGGAGGGTTTGCAGGCGAGGAGTGTGAGGACAGAAGTATGAAAACATAAGCTACGGTTACGCTCAGTGCCGAGCACATGTCTATTCCAATGTACAGCAGTTGTTTCCAGATCTTCAGCACCTGGGCAAGGGGAAGATGTCTGCTCACGCTGGAGTTTGTATCCATGATGGCCAACAAATGGTGGGGAGGCCTCAAGAATTCTTGGAAGTTTTTCCAAGCTGGAGCTTGTGAGCTGCTCCAAACATCAAGGTGTCCTACTAAAGGACAGCAGAAGTCTTTTTACAGGGCTCCAGGGACCCCATTTGGAAGATTCGATAGCAATGCTCTCTGATTGGAGGCCTGGGAAGCCAATCTCTTGTTACCATTGCAGCTGAGGAACAGGGTAAGCTTGAACCAATGACACTGATTCCAAGTTCCAAGTGATTTGCGTTGATGGAAGTTCTCAGTCTAACAGGTTCCAATGCTGCTTGATGTCCAGGGAGACCTTAGAATGTGGTGGCGGCTCTCTGACCATTGAGGATTCTCTATCCTTAGGATTAGACCCAGTACCCAGGAGCCAGGTTTCCTTCTTGGGACAGGAGGTGTGCTCTTGTATGGCTCACGGACCACAGGTTGGACCATATGCTTGAATTTCCAGAACAGCCCTCTAGGGAGAGAGACCTCAAAACATAAGCTAGGGTTCTGATGAGGTTTTAGGGCCATGGAAGTTTCAATCTTCTGACTAAGTGCCATTGGCCTGCATGTCATCCTGGAGGTAGGTGCTGAGGCTGTGTCAGGCTGTGCACTTTTTCCAGAGTGGCCTATGATATTGGGGTGCAGTCAGGGGCCTTGCAGTTTTCTCCTAATCTGGACATTTTGGGAAACTGAGATGGGCAGGGTTTCCTCAGGAGAGCAGGGCCAGTGATGTCATGTGTTTCTCGAGGCCCCATCCTGGAGGTCATGTGTGTCAGGACTTTGGGACCAAAGACTTTAGACACAACCTCGGATAAGTGATAGGAGTGAGGTGATGGCAGTCCGAATCTGAAGACCTTGAGGGAAGCTCCTCGGGATTTGAAATTCAGGTGGCTGGGAGGGAGGAGCACAGGCTTTTCTGTCTGGATTTTGTGTCTAGGATGGCCACTAAATGGAGGGGTGACCTCATGTGTCCATGGGATATTCTTCCACTCTGGTGATTCTGCTTGGCACCCAAGAGTTTGATTTCTTTCTGGGGAAGAGGAAAAGACTGTATTCCATCTCTGGGATCCTGTCCAAACAGGGATTCCAGAGATGGTTTCTGGGTCCAGACACTGGGAAAACTTAACCAAAGCTTCGATTTGGGTTCCTGGTCCAGATCCCAAGGGGGATCTTTGGAAAGGGGTCTCATTCTGAGGGTCACAATGCCTGTTTGTGCCCAGCTGCCCATCCTGTGTAGGCGTGGTCTCATGGACCATGCACCTGGTTCCCACTCAGGGTTGTACAGCCATCTCAACATTCAGTTTTCTGGCCATGGGGAAGGAGGAGCACTCTTTTGTGCTTCCGAGTCCCCTATGGGCAGGAATTTGAGCTAAGTCTGGGACAGGTACCTGAATATCCAGGTTGCTTCAAGATGATGGCCTCGGGCCAAGGTTGGACCCACCTGGAGGATATGGGGCCCACTATCTGGGTGGCTGACAGGAGGTCGGGGATCAGGCGGTGTCAGACAGACAATTTATGCAGAGGTCGGTCTATTATATTGGGGTGCCATTGAGGGCCGTGCAGGAGGATCCTCATGTGGGTTTCTGCGAAGACCCATAGGGCACTTCTTCTTTGTGGTGGGCAGGCAGAAAGCTGCACTGTGGCTTCAGAATTCCCAATATGGAGGGCTTGTAGGCGAGGAGTGTGAAGACAGAAGTCTGAAAACACAAGCCAGGGATAAGCTCAGTGCCGACCACAGGACCATTCCATTGTGCAGTGGTTGTTTTGAGATTTCCGGCACCTGAGTATGGGCGAGGGTCAGATGTCTGCTCACGCTGGGTTTGTATCCATGATGGTCAACAAATTGTGGGGTGGCCTCAAGAATTCTTGGAGATTTTCCCAAGCAGGACCTTGTGAGCTGCTCCAAACAGCAAGGTGTCCTACTGTGGGACAGGGGAAGTCCGCTTACAAGGCTCCAGGGTCCCCCATATAGAAAGATTCGACAGCAGAGGTCTCTGAATGGGGGCCTGGGAAGTCTTCCTTGCATGACCATTGCAGCTGAGGAACATTGCAGGCTTGATCTGCTGGTTTTTGTTCAAATTTCCAAGTGATCTAAGTTGACGGATGTTCTCAGTCTAATGAGTCACAATGCTGCTTGGTGTCCAGGGAGACCTTAGAATGTGGTGGTGAGGGTGCCTGGGTGGCTCAATGGGCTAAGCCGCTGCCTTCGGCTCAGGTCATGATCTCAGGGTCCTGGGATTGAGTCCCGCATCGGGCTCTCTGCTCAGCAGGGAGCCTGCTTCTTCCTCTCTCTCTCTCTGCCTTCCTCTATGCCTACTTGTGATCTCTCTCTGTCAAATAAATAAATAAAATCTATATAAAAAAAAAAGAATGTGGTTGTGGGTCTGTGGCCATGCAGGATTCTCCTACCTGAGGGTTAGACCCAGTTCCCAGGAGCCAGGTTCCCTTCTCGGGACAGGAGGGGTTCTCTTGTATGGCTCAGGGACCACATGTCGGATCATATGTTGGATTTCAAGACCAGGCCTCTGGGCACAGAGGCCTGAATATCTAGGCTAGGGTTCTTATGAGGTTGTAGAGGCATGTCATCCTCAACCTTCGGACTTAGGGACTTTGACCTGTGAGTCTTCCTGGAGGTAGATGCTCAGGCTGTGTCAGACTGTGCATTTTTTCCAGAGTGGCCTATGAAATTGGGGTGGGCTCAGGGGCCTTGCAGGCTTTTCCTAATCTGGAGGGTTTGTGCAACTGAGACGGCAGAATTTCATCCAGAGATCAGGCCCAGTGATGTAGTGTGGTTCTGTCAGCCCCATCCTGCAGGGAATGTGGTTAAGGGCTCTGGGACCAAAGTCTTCAGACACAAAATTGTGTATCAATTAGGAGGGAGGTGATGGCAGCCCCGATCTGCAGACGCTGAGGGCAGCTCCTCAGGATTTGAAATTCGTGTGGCTGGGAGGCAGGAGCAAAGGCTTTTCTGTCTGGATTGTGTCTAGGATGGCCTTGGAATGGTGGGGTGTCCTCATGTGTCCATGGAATATTCTACCTCTCTGGGGATTCTGCCCAGCACCCAAGAGTTTGGTGTCTCACTGCGAAGGAGAGAGCGTGGTTTACTGTTTCACGGTTCCCGTCAACACAGGGATTCCAGAGATGGGTTATAGGTCCCTGTGCCTGGATAACCCTACAAAGGCTTAGTATTTGGGCCTAGAGGCTTGACTGCCTGGCTCTGTGGGGCTTTGGTTCAGATCCCATGGAGACTTGTTGGAAATGGGTCTCAGGGTAAAGGTCACAATGCCGGTTTGTGCCCAGATGCCCATCCTGAGTGGGCATTGGCTCTTGTTCCATGCACCTGGATCCCAATATGAGGGTTGGACCACCATATCAACATTTAATTTTCCTTCTATGAGGAAGGAGGAGTACTCTTTTGTGCTTCAGATTCCCCCATGCACAGTAATTTGAGCTATGTTCTGGGACTGGTACGTGAATAACCAGGTTGGTTTGAGATGAAGGACTCAGGTCAAGGCAGGTCACACCTGCCAGATATGGGTCCCGCTATCTAGGTGGCTACCAGGAGGTCGGGGCTCGAGCTGTGTCAGACAGAGCATTAGTTCACAAGGTGGCCTATGATATTGTGGTGCTATAGAGGGCTGTGCTGGTGGAACCTTATATGGAGTTTCACGCAGACCCATAGGGCACCTCTTTTTTCTGGTGGGCAGGCAGAAGGCTGCATTGTGGCTCCCAAATTCCCAATATGGGGGACTTGAAGGCGAGGAGTGTGAGAACAGAGGGCAGAAAACACAATCTATGCTTAATCTCAGTGCCGAGAACATGGCCGTTCCAATGTGCAGTGGTTTTTTTCGAGATCTCCAGCATCTGAGTACAGGCGAGGGTCAGATGTCTGCTCATGATAGAGTTTGTATCTATCGTGGCCAACAAATGAAATATCCAGCACCTGAGTAAAGGTGGATTTCAGATGTTTACGCACACTGGAGTTTGTGTCTCTGATGACCGAATGGAGGAGTGGCATCAAGAGGCTGATGCATGTGAGATGCTCCAAACAGCAAGGTTGTTTTTTCTACTGGACAGTTAGAGTCTGGTATGTTTTCTGCAGGGCCCCCCATGTGAAAAGTATGGGTAGCAGAGCCCTTCCACATGGATGCCTGGAAAGCACACCTCCATTGACCAATGCAGCTGAGGAACATGCAGGTTCTTTACGGTGCTTCTGGGGCGAAGCACCAAGGTCTTGAGTTGACATGGAATCTCTTGAAGATGGGTTACAATGCTGGTTTTTTTTTTACCAGGTAGATCTTAGAATGTGTTGGTGGCTAAGGTGCCTGCAGGATTCTCCTACCCTGAGGGTTTAACACAGGTCGAAGAGCACGGTTACTTTCTGGGGACAGGAGATGTAGTGTTTTGTGGCTCAGGGACCACATGCCGTATCATAAGTTCCTATTCAAGAACAGGCCTCTGAAGACAGATGCCCGACAACCTAATCTAGGGTTCCAATGAGTCCCAGGGGCATGAGAGGTTCAATCTTCAGACTTAGGACAGTTGACTTGGGTGTCTGCCAGAATGTAGGTGATCAGGGAGTTTCAGACTGTGCACTTATGTCCAGAGTAACCTCCAATATTGGGGTGGCCACAGGGGCCTTGAATGTTTCAACCAACTCTGGAGGGTTTGGTTAACTGACATGCACAATTTCCATGGGGATGGCAAGCACAGTCCTGTGGTGTGGCTCCAGAGACTCCACCCTGGAGGGCATGTGAGCCATGGTTCTGGGAGGGAAGTCTGCAAACACAAACTTGGGTTAGGTTTAGTGGCTAGGTTATCACAGGGCAATGTGTAGACCTGGAAGGCTGCTCGTCAGGAACAGTAACTGGAATGACCCGAAGGCGGAAGCACAGGCTTTTATATCTGGATTGTGTGTCTAGGGTGACGTCAGAATGTAGCTGTGGCCTCATGGGTCCATGGGAGATTTTTCCTCTAAGGATACAGGCGGCTCCCAATATTTTGATGACTTTTTGGTATGGGAAGACTGCTATTTTCGATCTTAGGTGTGCCCCATAACAGAGATTCCAGAGATGGGCTCTGGGTCTAGGCACCTGGAAAATCCCACCAAGGGTTGGGATTTGGGCTTATGGGCAGACCAGGCCTGCAATGCAGGATCTTGGTGGTGCAACTGAGAGGGCTTGTTTGGAAACATGCTCAGGCTGAGCATTACAATGCCTGTTTGTGCCCAGGGTGGCCCTCAGGAGTGGGCGTGGTCCCATTGTCCATTTTCTGGCTCCCACACTGAGGGATGGACACACATTCCAATGGCCAGGTTTCCAGCCATGGGGAAGGAGGAAATATCTATTGTGCTTCATGTTCCCCCATAGGCAGGGATTACAGCAAAGGTCTGGGGACAGATGCCTGAATACCAAGGATGCATAGAGATGACAGATTTGGGCCATGGCCGTTCTCACATGCTGGATATGGGCCCCGCTCTCTGGGTGGCTGACACGAGGTCTGGGCTCAGGCTGTGTCAGACACAGCACTAGTGGCCAGAGAAGTCTATATATTGGGGTTCTCTCCAGGGCCGAGTAAATTGATCCTCATGTAGGGTTTCTGGCCAGACTCACGAAGCACTTCTTTCTGTGGGGCAGGCAGAATGCTGCCTTATGGATCCAGAATTCCCTATCAAGAGGGTTTGGGGACAAATAGGGTGAGAATGCAATTGTAAACACCAGCTATGCTAAAATTGAGTGCCAAGCGGAAGTCAGTTTCAATGTGCAGCAGCTTATACGAGATATCCAGCACCTGAGTAAGGGCAGATGTCAGATATTTGCTCACACTGGAGTTTGTGTCTAGAATGACGACTAATGGAGGGGTGGCTTCAGGAGGCAATGGAGGATTACCCACGCTTAAGATTGTGAGATGCTCCAAACAACAAGGTTTCCTTCTAATGGACAGGAGGAGTCTGTTTTTTTTTCCTCCAGGGTCCCTCAAGTGGAAGTTTGCGTAGCAGAGCCCTCCCGCATGGATGACTGGAAAGCACACGTCCAATGACCATTGCAGCTGAGGAACATGACAGGTTCGTTTTGGTGGTTCTGGTGCCAAGTACCAAGGCCTTGAGTTGACTTGGAATCTCTTACAGATGTGTCCCAAAACTGGTTTGTTACAAGGGAGGTCTTAGAATGTATTGGTGGCTATGGGCCACGTTGAGGGTTTGGCACAGGTCGATGTGCACAGTTTCCATCTTGGGAGAGGAGATGTTCTGTTTTGTGGCTCAGGGTACATATGTTGTATCCTGACTTGGTATTCAAGAACAGGCCTCTGAGGATTGATGCTGGCAACCTAATCTAGAGATCCAATGATGTCCTTGGTGCCCATCAGGTTCAATTTTCTTACTAAGGACCATTGATATGGTTGTCTGACTGGATGTAGGTGATCAGGGTGTTTCAGACTGTGCATTTGCATCCAGAGCCACTTCCACTATTGGGGTGGGCTCAGGGGCCTTGCAGGTTTCTCCTAACTTGGAGGCTTTGGGGAACTGTGATGGGCACAGTTTCCTTGGGGATGGCAGGCCCAGTCCTGTGGTAAGGCTTCAGAGACCACCTCCTTGAGGATATGAGAGCCATGGTTTTGGGAGGGAAGTCTGCAAACACAAATTTGGGTCAGGGATAGTGGCAAGGTGATCGCAGGTCCAATGCATAGACCTAGAATTCATCACGTCAGGAACTGTAATTAGGGTGACTGAAAGCTGGTAGCACAGGCTTTACTATCTGGATTGTGTGTCCAGGATGGGCTCTGAATGTAGACGTGGTCTCATGGTTCAATGGGAGACTTTTCCTCTCTAAGGATCCTGGTGGATCCCCATAGATTGGTGGTTTTTCAGAGAAGAAAAGAGTGCTCTTTTCCATCTTAGGGGTGCTCCAAAACAGGGAAGAATGCTGTTTTCCAACTTAGGCTTATGCCAAAACAGGGATTCCAGAGACGGGCTCTGGGTCTGGGTGCCCGGATATCCCACCAAGTGTTAGGATTTGGGCCTAGGGGCATTCCAGGCCTGCAATGCAGGATCCTAATGGTGTAACAGAGAGGGCTTGTTTGAAAGCATGCTCAGGCTGAGGGTCATCATGCCTCTTTGTGCCCAGGGGGGCCCTCATGAGAGGGCGTAGTCTCATTGGCCATATAGCTGGATCCCACTTTGAGGGTTGGACACCCATTGCAACAGCCAGGCTTCCTGCAATGGAAAGAGGAGTTCTCTATTGTGCTTCAGGTTCCCCCATTGGCAGGGTTACAGGAAAGGTCTGTGGAAAGTTGCCTTAATACCAAGGATGTGTACAGATGACAGGCTAAGAATTCCCAGGAAACAAAACAGCATTGTTACCCATATTCATGACATTCCATGTAGAAATAAGCCCTTAGTACTTCGCCCCAGAGCCACCAGAATGAACTTGCCATGTTCCTAAGCTGCAATGGTTAGTGGAGGTGTGGTTTCCAGGCAACCATACGGGGGTGCTCTGCTACACAAACTTTGCAATTGGCGGGGACCCTTGAGACAAAAAAAACAGAATGCCCCTGTCCGGTAGAAGGAAACCTTCTGTTTGGAGCATCTCACAAGCCCCAGCGTGGGAAATCCTCCATTTCCTCTTGAAGCCACCACTCCATTTGTCAGTCATCATAGACACAAACTCCAGCATGAGCAAACATCTGACATCCGCCCTTACTCAGTTGCTGGATTTCAATTCGATCGCTGCACACTGGAACTGCCTTTAGTTTGACTGAATTAAGCCATAGCTTGGGTTTACAATTCCATCCTCAGCCTACTGGTCCACAAGCCCTATTGTGAGGGAATTCTGGAGCTACAACACAATATTCTGCCTTCCCCATAGAAAGAAAAAGGGCCTGGAGAGTCTGCCCAGAAACTCCATATGATGGTCAATCTTCTCGGTGCTAGACGGAACCCTGATTCATAGGCTGCCCTGGGCACTAGTGCTGTGTCTGACATAGCCGGAGCCAGGACCTAGTGTCAGCCACTGAGAGATCAGGGCCCATATACAGCATGTGAGACCAGCTATGGCCCAAGTCTGTCTTCTCTTCTATTCTTGGTATTCAGGCATCTGTACCCACACCTTTGCTGAAATCCTTGCCATTGGGGAAACCTGTAGCACAATAGAGAACTCCTCCTTCCCCATGGAAGGTATTCTGACAGTTGGGATAGTTGCTCAACCCTCAAAGTGGAAGGCAGCTCCATGGCCAAGGAGACCATGTGCACTCATGATGGCTTACCCGGGCACAAGCAGGCATTGTGACCTCAGCCTGAGCATGCTTTCAACCAAACGCTCTCAATTGCATCTCTGGGACCCCGAATTGCAGGCCTAGTACACACCTAGGCCCAAATCCTAACCCTGGTGGGATTTTACAGGGGCCCAGACACAGAGCCCATCTCTGGAATCCCTATTTTGGGGGACCCTTAAGATGGAAAACAGCACTCTTCCCTTCCCCGAGATAGTCACCAAACTCTTGGTAGCCACCAGGATCCTTGAGTGGAAAAATCTGCCATAGACCCATGAGAACACACCTGCATTCCGAGGCCATCCTGGACATACAATCCAGATACATATCATGTGCTATCACCTTTGAGTCATCGGATTTACAGTTCCTGACGAGCTGCCTTCCAGGTCTATGCATTGGGCCTGCAATCACCTTGCCATTAACCTAAACTGAGTTTGTGTTTGCAGACTTCCTTCCTAAAACCATGGCTCACATGACCTCCAGGTTCTGGCATCTGAAGCCACACCACAAGACTGTGCATGAGATCCTCAAGGAAACTGTGCCCATCACTTTTGCCCGATACCTTTAGATTAGGAGAAACCTGCAAGGCCCCTGAGCGCAGCCAAATAATGGAGGCCGCTCTGGGCACAAATGCACAGTCTGAGACACCCTGATCCCCTCCATACAGGCAGACACCCAAGTCAATGCTCCTGAGTCAGAAGATTGAACCTGACATGCCCCGAGGACTTCATTGGCACACTAGATTAGGTTTACAGGTATCTGTCATCAGAGGCCTGCTCTGGAATATCAACTTATGATAAAATATATAGTCCCTGAGCCACAGAACAGAATATGTCCTCCCCAAAAAGGAAGCCATGCTCCTGGAATTGTGTCATACCCTTAGGGTATTTGGATCCTGAATGGCCCCTTAGCAACCAGCACATTCTATGATATTCCTGGTAACAAACCATCATTGTGCCCCATCTTCATGAGACTCCATGTCAACTCAAGGTCTCGATATATTGCCCCAGAGCCACCAGAATGCACCTGCCATGTTCCTCAGGTGCAATGGTCAATAGAGGGGTGATTTCCAGGCATCCCTGTGGGGTTCTCTGCTACAAAACTTTCCACATGGAGAAACCAGAGAAAACAAACCAGACTTCTCCTGTCCAGTAGAAAGAAACTTTGCTATTTGGAGCATCTCACAAGCCCCAGCATGGGAAATCCTCCATGGCCTCTTGACGCCACCCTTCCATTTGTGGGTAATCACAGACACAAACTCCAGTGTGAGCAAACATCTGACATCCACCCTTACTCAGGTGCTGGATATTCGAAACGGCAGCTGCACACTGGAACTGCCTTTTGCTTTTCACTGAACTTAACCATAGCTTTGTATTACTATTCTATCCTCACCACACTGCTCCACAATATCTCTTGATAGGGAATTCTGGAGCCACAACGCAGTATTCTGCCTTCCACATAGAAAGAAGAAGGACCTGTTGAGTCTGCCCAGAAACCTCACATGAGGCTCAATCTACTCAGACCACGAGGCAACCCTGATTAATAGATTTCCCTGACCACTAGTGCTGTGTCTGACAGAGTTTAAGCCCCGACCTCGTGTCAGCCACCCAGAGTTGAGGGCCGATATTTAGCATGAGAGATCAGCCATGGCCCTGGGCCATCATCTGTACCCATCCTTGGTATCCAGTCATCTGTCCCCCAAACTTTGCTGGAATTCCTGCCAATGGCGAACCTGAAACACAATAGAGAACACCTCCTTCCCCATGGCAGGAATATTGGTTGTCCAACCCTCAGCGTGGGAGCCAGCTGCATGGCCAAGGAGACCATGCCCACTCCTGAGGGCCGACATGGGCACAGGCAGGCATGGTGATTCTCAGCCTGAGCATGTTTTCAAACAAACACTCTCAGTTGCTCCTCCAGTACCAGCATTGCAGGCCTGGTATGCCCCTAGGCCCAAATCCTAACCCTTGGTGGGATTTTCCAGGTGCCCAGACCCAGAGTCCATCTCAGAATCCCTGTTTGGGGCACTTTTAAGATGGAAAACAGCACTCTTCCCTTCCCTGAGAAAGGCACCAAACTATTGGGAGCCGCCAGGATCCTTAGAGAGAAAAAATCTCCCATGGACCCATGAAAACAAACCTGCATTCCGAGGCCATCCTGTCCACACAATCCAGAGAGAAAAGTCTTTGCTACCGCCTTCGAGTCATCCTATTTACATTTCCTGACGAGCTGCCCTCCATGTCTATGCATTGGGCCTGTGATCATCTCGACACTAACCCTAACCCCAGTTTGTGTTTGCCGACTTCTCTCCCAAAACCATGGCTTACATGCCCACCAAGATGTGGTCCCTCAAGCCACATCACAGGAAAGTTCCTGCCATCCCCAAGAAAACTGTGCCCATCAGGTTGTCCAAACCCTCCAGATTAGGAGAAACCTGCCAGGCCCCTGAACCCACCCCAATATTGGAGGTTGCTCTGGATGCAAACGTGCAGTCTGAAACACCCTGAGCACCTCCATCGAGGCAGAAAGCCAAGTCAATGGTTCTGAGTCAGATGATTGAACCTGACATGCCCCTAGGACTTCACTGGAACCCTAGATTGGGTCTTCAGACATCTGTTCTCAGAGTCCTGTTCTGGAATACAAAGTTATGATACAACATGTGGTCCCTGATTCCCACAACAGAACATCTCCTGTCTCCAGAAGGAAAATGTGCTCTTGGATCTATGTCCAACTTTCAGGGTAGATGGATCCTGCATGACCCATTAGCCCCAGCACCTTCTATGATCTCCCTGGTAACAAACCAGCATTGTGACCCAACTTCCTGAGACTTGATGCCAACTCAAGGTGTTGGTACTTTGCCCAAGATCCATGAAACGAATCTGCCATGTTCCTCAGTTACAAAGGTCAATGGACGTGTGCTTTCTAGGCATCCAAGAGGTAGTTCTCTGCTACACAAAAATTCCACATAGGGAACCCTAGAGCAAACAAATAAGACTACTCCTGTCAGGTTGAAGGAAACCTTGGTTGTTTGGAGCATCTCACAAGCCCCAGCCTGGGAAGTCCTCCACATTCTCTTGATGCCAACCCTCCATTTGTTAGTCATCATAGACACAAATTCCAGCATGAGCAAACATCTGACATCTGCTCTTACTCAGGTGCTGGATATTCGAATCAGTCACGCACACTGGAAATACCTTTCACTTGACACTGTATTCTTGCATAGTTTGGGTTTACAATTCCATCCTCACCCTACTGGACTGCAAGTCCTCTTGAGAGGGAATTAGGGAGACAAAACGCAACATTCTGCCTTCCCCATAGAAAGAAGAAGGGCCTGGTGAGTCTGCCCAGAAACTCCCCATGAAGATCAATCTACTTGGCCCTCGATGGAACCCCGATTTATACTTTGCGCTGGCCACTAGCGCTGTGTCTGAGAGAGCCTGAGCCCCAACCTCGTGCCAGCCACCCAGAGTGTGGGGCCCTTATCCAGCATGTGGGACTGGCCATGGCCCAGTCATCTCTACCCATCCTTGGTATTCCGGCAACTATCCCAGATCTTTGCTGGAATCCCTACCAGTGGGGGAACCTGAAGCACAATTGAGAACTCCTCCTTCCCCATGGCAGGAAGCCTGGCTGTTGCTATGGGTGCCCAACCCTCAGAATTAGAACCAGGTGCATGGCCAATGAGACAACGCCCAATCATAAGGGCCGCCTGGGCCAAAGCAGGCATTGTGTCCCTCAACCTTAGCATGCATTCAAACAAATGCTCTCAGTTGTTTCTGCAGGGTCCCGCATCGCAGGCCTGGTATGCCCTTAGGACCAAATCCTAACACTTCGTGGGATTTTCCATGCCAACATAACCAGAGCCCGTCTCTGGAATCTCTGTTTTGAAGCACCCCTATGATGGAAAACAGCACTCTTCCCTCCCCTGAGAAAACTATTAGGAGCTGCCAGGATGCGTAGAGAAGAAAAATCTCCCAGGGCTTCATAAGACCACACCTTCATTCCGAGGCCATCCGGGACACACAATCCAGATACAAGGGACTGTGCTACCACCTTCGAATCACCTGGTTTACAGTTCCAGACGAGCTGCCCTACAGACCTACGCATTGGGCCTGTGATCACCTCGCCATTAACCCTACCCCAAGTTTGTGTTTGCAGACTTCTTTCCCAAAACCATGGCTCACATGCCCTCTATGATGGGTCTCTGTAGCCACACCACAGGAAAGATCCTGCTATCCCCAATGAAACTGTGTCCATCACAGTTGCCCAAACCCTCCAGATTAGGAGAGACCTGCAAGTCCCCTAAGCCCAGTCCAATATTGGAGGCCACTCTGGACACAAATGCACAGTGTGCAACACCCTGATCACCTCCATCCAGGAAGACACCCAAGTCAATGGTCCTGAGTCAGAAGATTGGTCCCTGAACACCACAATAGAATATCTCCTGTCCCCAGATGGAATTCGTGCTCTTCAACTTGTGTCAAGGGTCGGGGTATATAAATTATGCACAGCCCCTTAGCCCCCAGCACATTCTAAGATCTCTCTGGTAACAAACAAACAGCATTGTGATCCATCTTCATGAGATTCCATGTCACTTCAAGTCCTTGGTAATTCGCCCCAGAGCCACCAGAATGAACCTGCCATGTTCCTCACCTGATATGGTCAGTGGAGGTGTGCTTTCCAGGCATCCATGTGGGAGTGCTCTTCTACTTATTCTTTCCACATGTGGGACCCTGGAGCAAACAAACCAGACTGCCACTGACCAGTAGAAGGTAACCCTCTGTTTGGAGCATCTCAGAAGCACCAGCAGGAGAAATCCTCCATGGCCCTTGACACAACCCCTCCATTTGTCAGTCATCATAGACAAAAACTCCAGCATGAGAAAACATCTGAAATCTGCCGTTATTTAGATTCTGCATTTTCTTTTCCACCACTGCACACTGGAACTGCGTTTCACTTGACACTGAATTTAACAATAGCTTGGGTTTAGAATTCCATCCTCAGCCTCCTGGTCTGCAAGCCCTCTAGAGAGGGAATTTGGAGCCACAAGGCAACATTCTGCATTCCCACTAGAAAGAAATAGCGCCTGGTGAATCTTCCCAGAAACTCCACATGAGGATCAATCTACTTGGCACTCGATGGAACCTTGATTTATAGGCTGTCCTGGGCACTAGTACTAGTACTAGTACTGTGTCTGACAGAGCCTGAGCCAAGACCTAGTTTCAGGCACCCAGAGATATGAGCCCATATCCAGCATGTGAGATTGGCCAGGGCCCAAGTCCATCATCTCTACCCATCCTTGGTATTCAGGCACCTGTCCCCAGACCTTTTATGTAATCCCTACCAATGGGGTAACCTAAAGCACAATAGAGAACTCCTCCTTCCCCATGGTAGGAATCCTGGCTGTTGATATGGGTGTCCAAACCTCAAAGTGGGAGCCAGCTGCATGGCCAAGGAGACAATGCCCACTCATGAGGGCTGCCCTGGGCACAAGTAGCCATTGTAACCCTCAGCTTGATCAAGCCTTCAAAAAAATGCTCTTAGTTGCACCTCCAGGATCCTGCATTGCAGGCCTGATATGCCCTTAAGCCCAAATCCTAACACATCGTGGGATGTTCCATGTGCACATACCCAGAGCCCGTCACTGGAATCCCTGTTTTGAGGCACCCCTAAGATGGAAAACAGCACTCTTCACTTCCCTGAGAAAGCCACCAAACTAATGGGATCCCCCAGGATCATTGAGAAGAAGAATCTCCCATGGTCCCATGAGTCCACACCTGTATTCCGAGGCCAGCGTGGATATGCTATCCAGATACAAGAGACTGTGCTACTGGCTTTGAGTCACCTGATTTACAGTTCCTGACGTGCTGCCCTCCAGATCTTTGAATTGGGGCTGTGAACACCTCTCCATTAACCTTATCCCGAGTTTGTGTTTGCAGATCTCTCTCTAAAAACCATTGCTCACATGTCCTCCAGGATGGGGCCCCTAGAGTCACACCACAAGACTGTGCTTGCCATCCCCAAGGAAACTGGGCCCATCACAGTTGCCCAAACCCTCCTGATTAGGAGAAACCTGGAAGGCTCCTGAGCACATCCCAATATTGGAGGCTGCTCTGGATGCAAATGCACAGTCTGAAACACCCTGATCACCTCCATCCAGGCAGACACCCAAATCAATGGTCCTGAGTCAGATAATTGAACCTGACATGGCCCTAGGACCTCATTGGAAGAGCGATTAACTTTTCAGGCACTTGTCCTCAGAGGCCTCTTCTGGAATACCAACTTATGATACAAATTATGGCCCCTGAGCCCCAGGGTGGGAAATCCTCCATGGCCTCTTGACGCCACCTCTCCATTTGTTGGTCATCATAGACACAAACTCCAGCCTGAGCAAACATCTGACATCCGCCCATATTCAGGCGCTGATATTGGAATCAGCTGCTGCACACTGGAACTGCCTTTCGCTTTGCAATGAATTTAAGCTTAGCTTCAGACTACAATTTCATCCTCACCCTACTGGTCTGCCATATCTCTTGATAGGGAATTCTGGAGCCACAACGCAACATTCTGCCTTCTTCATAGATAGAAGGACCTGGTGAGTCTGCCCATAAACTGCACATGAAGATCAATATACTCAGCCCAGGAGGGAACCCCTATTTATAGTTTGCCCTAGCCACTAGTGCTGTGTCTGACAGAGCCTGAGCCCCTACCTCGTGTCAGCAACCCAGAGGGTGGGGCCCACATTAACCATGTGAGACCGGCCATGGCCCAGGGCTGTCATTACTACCCATCCTTGGTATTCAGGCATCTGTCCCCTAGATCTTAGCTGGAATCCCTACCAATGGGGGGACCTAAAGCACAATAGAGAATTCATCCTTCGCCATGGCAGGAATCCTGGCTTTTGGATGGGTGTCCAACCCTAGGAATGGGAACTGGCTGCATGGCTGAGTAGACATCGCCCAATCCTGATGGCCTCCGGGGCACAAGCAGGCATTGGGACCCTCAGCTTGACCATACTTTCAAACAAACGCTCTCCGTTGCACCTCCAGGATCCCGCATTGCAGGCCTGGTATGGCCCTAGGCCTAAATATTAACCCTTGGTGGGATTTTCCAAGCACTTAGACCCAGAGCTCATCTCTGGAATGCCTGTTTTGGGGCACGCCTAAGCTGGAAAACAGTACTCATCCCTTCCCGGAGAAATCCAACAAACTATTGAGAACCGCCAGGATCCTTGAGAGGAGAAATCTCCCATGGACCCTTGAGACAACACCTGCAATAAAGGCCATTCTGGAAATTAAATCCAGATACAATTACCTGTGCTACCACCTTTGAGTTACGTGATTTACAGTTCCAGACTTGCTGCCCTCCTGGTCTATGGATTGGGACTATGATCACCTTGCCACTAACCCTAACCTAAGTTTGTGTTTGCAGACTTCTCTCTCAAAATCATGGCGCACATGTCCTCCAGGATGGGGTCTCTGGAGTCACACCACAGGACAGTTCCTGCAATCCCCAAGGAAACTGCCCATCACAGTTGTCCAAAAACCACATATAAGGAGAAACCTGCAAGGAACCTGAGCCAACCCTATTATTGGATGCCACTCTGGACACAAATGCACAGTCTGAAACACCCTCATCACCTGCATCCAGTCAGACACCAGAGTCAATGATCCTGAGTCAGAAGATTGAATGACATTCCCCTAGGGCCTCATTCAAACCCTTTATTAGGTTTTCAGGCTTCTGTCCTCAGAGACCTGTTCTGGATTACCAATTTATGATACAACATATGGCCGCTGAGCCCCACAACAGAATATCTCCTGCCCCCAGAAGCAATCCGGGCTCTTGGGCCTGTGTCAAATCCTCAGGCTAGATGAATCCTGCATGGCCCATTAACCACCAGCACATTCTAAGATCTCCCTGGTAACAAACCAACATTTTGACCCATCTTCATGAGGTTCCATGTCCAATCCAGTCTTTATTTCTTCGCCTCAAAGCCACCAGATGCCATGTTCCTTCGCTGTCATGGTCAATGAAGGTGTGCTTTCCAGTCACCCATGTGGGAGATCTATGTTATCCGATCTTTCGACATGGGGAACCATGGAGGAAACAAATCAGACTGCCCCTGTCTGGTAGAAGGAAACCTTGCTGTTTGGAGCATCTCAAAAACACCAGAATGGGAAATCCTCCATAACCTCTTGACGCCACCCCTCCATTTTTGTGTCATCATAGACAGAAACTCCAGCATGAGCAAATATCTGACATCCACCCTCACTCAAGTGCTGAATATTGGATTCAAACATTGCACACTGGAAATTCCTTTTGCTTGATACAGAATGTAACCATAGCTTAGGTTTACAATTCCATCCTCAGCCTCCTGGTCCACAAGCCCTCTTGATAGTGAATTCTAGAGCCACAAAGCAGCATTCTGCCTTCCCCTTACAAACAAGAAGGGCCTGGTGAGTCTGCCCAGAAACCATACATGAGGATCAATCTGCTCGGCACTCGAGGGAACCCCAATTTATAGGCTGCCCTGGGCACTAGTGCTGTGTCTGACAGAGCCTGAGCCAAGACCTAGTGTCAGCCACCCAGAGATCGGGGCCCATATCCAAGATTTGATACTGGCCATGGCCCATGTCCATCATCTTTACCCTTCCTTGGTATTCAGGCCTCTGTCCCCAGACCTTTGCTGGAATCCCCGCTAATGGGGGAACCTGAAGCACTATAGAGAACTCCTCTTTCCCCATGGCAGGATTCTGGCTGTTGGGATGGTTTTCCAACCCTCAAAGTGGGAGCCAGCTGCATGGCCAATGTGACCACGCCCACTCATGAGGGCCACCTGGGCATAAGCAAGTATTGTGACCCTCAGCCTGAGAATGATTTCAAACAAGCCCTCTCAGTTGCACCTCCAGGATCCTGCATGCAGGCCTGGTAAGCCACTAGGCCCAAATCCTAACACTTGGTGGGATTTTCCAGGGGACCAAAGCCAGAGTCGGTCTCTGGAATCCATATTTTGGGGCACCCCTAACATGAAAAAAAGCACTCTTCCCTTCCCCGAAAAAGCCACCAACTATTGGGAGCCACCAGGATCCTTAGAGAGGAAAAATCTCCCATGGACCCATGAGGCCACAACTGCATTCTGAGGCCATCCTGCACACAATACAGACAAAAAAGCCTGTGATTCTGCCTTTGAGTCACCCGATTAACAGTTCCTGAAGAGCTGCCACCCATGTCTATGCATTGGGCCTGTGATAACCTTGCCACTAACCCTAACCCAAGTTTGTGTTTTCAGACTTCCCTCCCAAAACCATGGCTCACATGCCCTCCAGTTTGTGATAACTGGAGCCACACCACGGGATTGTACCTGTCTTCCCAAAGGAAACTGTGATTGTCACTATTAAACAAACACTCTAGATTAGGAGAAACCTGCAAGGCCCCTAAGCCCAGCCCAATATTGGAGGCCACTCTGGACGCAAATGCACAGTCTGACACACCATATCACCTACATCCAGGCTGATATCCAAGTCAATGGTCCTCAGACAGAAGATTGAACCTGACATGCTCCTAGGATTCACTGGAACACTAGAATAGGTTTTCAGGTATCTGTACTCAGAAGGCTGTTCTGAATATCAATGTATGATACAATATGGTCACTGAGCCACACAAAAGAACATCACCTGTCCTTAGAAGAAAGCTGTGCTCTGGACCTGTGTCAAACACTCTGGGTAGATGAATCCTTCAAGGCCCCCTGGCAACCAGCACATTCTATGATCTCCCTGACAACATACCAGCATTGTGACCCATCTTCATGAGACTCCATGACAACTCCAGCCCTTGGTACTTCGGCCCAGAGCCACCAGAATGAAACTGCCATGTTCCTCTGCTGCCATGGTCAATGTAGGTGTACTTTCCAGGCTTCCAGCGGGAGTGCTCTGATACCAACTTTCCACATGGGGAACCCTGGAGGAAACAAACCAGACTCCCCTGTATGGTAAAAGGAATCTTTTCTGTATGGAGTATCTCAAGCCTGAGGGTGGGTAATCCTCCATGGCCTCTTGAGGCCACCCATCCATTTGTTGGTCATCATAGACACTAACTCCAGCGTGAGCAATCAACTGACATCTGCGCTTACTCAAGTGCTGGATATTTGAATCAGCTGCTACACACTGGAATTGCCTTATGCTTGGCACTGAATTTAAAAGTAGCTTGGCGGGACGCCTGGGTGGCTCAGTTGGTTAAACAGCTGCCTTCGGCTCAGGTCATGATCCCAGCGTCCTGGGATCGAGTCCCACATCAGGCTCCTTGCTCCGCAGGGAGCCTGCTTCTCCGTCTGACTCTGCCTTCCACTCTGTCTGCCTGTGCTTGCTCTCGCTCGCTCTCTGACAAATAAATAAAATCTTGAAAAAAAAAAAGTAGCTTGGGTTTGCAATTCCATCCTCACCCTGGTGTTCAGTAAGCTCTCTTGATAGGGAATTCTGACGCCACAACACAGCATTCTGCCTTCCCCATAGCAAGAAAAAACAGCCTGGAGAGACTGCCCAGAAACCCTACATGAGGATATATCTACTCGACCCTCGAGTGAACCCCATTTATAGGTTTACCTGGCCACTAGCGCTGAGTCTGACAGAACCTCGTCTCTGACCTCGTGTCAGGACCCAGAGACTGGGCTCCAACTCCAGAATGTGAGACCAGCCATGTCCCAGGGCTGTCATCTCTACCCATTCTTGATTCAGGCATCTGTCCCCAGACATTTGCTGAAATCCCTGCCAATGGGGGAACCAGAAGCACAATAGGGAAATCCTCCTTCCCCGTGGCAGGAATGATGGCTCTTGGGATGGGTTTCCAGACCTCAGAGTGGTAGCCAGCTGAATGGCCAATGATAACCCGCCCACTCATGAGGGCCGCCCTGGACACAAGCAGGCATTGTGACCCCCAACATGAGCATGCTTTCAAACAAACACTCTCAGTTGCATTCCAGAATCCAAATTTGCAGACCTGATATGCCCCTAAGCACAAATCATAACACCTGGTGGGATTTTTCAGGGGCCCAGAAACACAGCCTGTCTCTGGAATCCCTGTTTTGGGACACCCCTAAGATGGAAAATAGCACTCTCCCCTTCGCCAAGAAAGCCACCATAGTATAGGGAGCCGCTAGGATCCTTGAGAGGAAAAATCTCCCATGGATCCATGAGACCACACCTGTATTCCGAGGACATCCTGGACACAAAAGCCAGATACACAAGCCTGTGCTACCACCTTCAAGGCAACTAATTTATAGTTCCAGACGAGCTGCCCTCCAGGTCTATGCATTGGGCCTGCGATCACCTCACCGCTAACCTTAACCCGAGTTTGTGCTTACAGACTTCTATCCCGAAACCATGGCTCATATTTCCTCCAGGATGGGGTCTCTGGAGCCACACCAAAGGACTGTGCCTGCCATCCCCAAGGAAAATGTGTCCGTCACATTTGCCTAAAACTTCGAGATAAGGAGAAACCTGCAAGGCCCCTGAGCCCACCCCAATACTGGAGGCCCCTCTGGACACAAATGTGCAGTCTGAAATACGCTGATCACCTGAATCCAGGCAGATACCCAAGTCAGTGTTTCTCAGTCAGAAGATTGAACCTGACATGCTCCTATGACCTCATTGTAACCCCTGATTAGGTTTTCAGGCATCTATAATCAGACCTGTTCTGGAGTACCAACTTAAGATACAACATATGGTCCCTGATCCCCACAACAGAACATCTCCTTTCTTTAGATGGAAGCCGTGCTCTTGGAACTGTGTCAAACCCTCAGGGTAGATGAATCCTACTTGGCCCGTAGCCACCAGCAGATTCTAAGATCTCACTGGTAACAAGCCAGCATTGTGAGCCATCTTCATGAGATTCCATGTCAACTACAGGCCTTGGTACTTCACCCCAGAGCCTTCAGAAAGAACCTGTCATGTTCCTCAGCTGCAATGTTCAGTGGAAGTGTGCTTTCCAGGCATCCATGTGGGAGTGCTCTGCTACCCAAACTTTCCACATGGGGGACTCTCGAGCAAACAAATCTGACTGCCCTGTCCTGTAGAAGGAAACCTGGCTGTTTGGAGCATCTCACAAGCTCAAGTGTGGGAAATCCTCTATGACCTCTTTTCAACTCCTCTCCATTTGTCGGTCATTATAGACACAAACTCCAGCTTGAGCAAACATCTGACGTCTGCGCTTACTCAGGTGCTGGATATTCGAATCAGCCGCTGCACACTGGAAATGCCATTCGCTTGTCACTGAATTTATTCATAGCTTGGGTTTACAATTCCATCCTCACCCTACTGGTCCACAAGCCCTCATGATAGGGAATTCTGCAGCCACAACACAGCATTCTGCCTTCCCAATAGAAAGAAGAAGGGCCTGGTGAGTCTGCCCAGAAACTCCACATTATGATCAATCTACTTGTCCCTTGAGGGAACCCTGAATTATAGACAGCCCTGGCCCCTAGTGTTGTGTCTGACAGAGCCTAAGCCCCGACCTCGTGTCAGCCACCTAGAAGGCGGGGCCCATATCCCGCATGTTAGACTGGCCACGGAACAGAGCCGTCATCTTTACCCATCCTTGGTATTCAGGCATGTGTCCCCAGACCTTTCCTGGAATCCCTACCAATGAGGGAACCTGAATCACAATAGAGAAATCCTCATTCCCCATGGCAGGATTCCTGTAAGTTCGGAAGGGTGTCCAACACTCAGAGTGTTAGCCTACTGAATGGCCATTGAGACCACCCCCATTCCTGAGGGCCACCCTATGCAAAAGCTTGCATAGTGACCCTCAGCCTGAGCATGCTTTCAAACAAACGCTCTCAGTTGTATCTCCAGGACTTGCATTGGAGGCCTGGTAAGCCCCTATGCCCAAATCATAACCCTTGGTGGGTATTTCCAGGTGCCCAGAGCCAGAGCACTTCTCTGCAATCCCTGTTATGGGACACCCTTAATATGGAAAACAGAACTCTTTCCTCTCTGAGAAAGCCACCACATTATAAGGAGCCGCCAGGATACTTGAGAGGAAATATCACCCATGGACACCTGAGACCACACCTGCATTCTTAGTCCATGGTGGATACACAATCCAGATAAAAAAGCCTGTGCTACCTCCTTTGAGGCATGCGATTTACATTTCACACGGAGCTTCCCTCCAGGAGTATGCATTGGGCCTACAATCACTTCGCCACTAAACCTAACCCGCATTTGTGTTTGCAGACTTCCCTCCCAAAACCATGGCTCTCATGCCCTCCAGCATGGGGTCTTTGGAGCCACACCACAGGACTGTGCCCACCATTGCCAAGGAAACTGTGCCCATCAAATTGCCCTATCTTTCCAGATTAGGAGAAACCTGCAAGGCCCCTGAGCCCACCCCAATACTGGTTGCCACTCTGTACACAAATGCACAGTCTGGAACACCCTGATCACCTACATCTAGGCAGACTTTGAAGTCAATGATACTGAGTCAGAGGATTGAACCTGACATTCCGTTAGGATTTTATTGGAACCCTAGATTAAATTTTCAGGCATCTATCCTCAGAGGCCTGTTCTGCAATACCAAATTATGATACATTTGGTCCGTTAGTTCCACATCAGAACATCTCTGGTCCGAGAAGGAAACCGTGCCCTTTGACCAGTGTCAAACCCTCAGGGTAGATGAATCCTACATGGTCCCTTAGCCACCAGCACACTGTAAGGTCTCCATGGTAACAAACCTGCATTATGACCCATCTTCATGAGACTTCATGTCAACTCCAGGCCTTGGTAATTCGCCCAATAGCCACCAGAACGAATTGGCCATGTTTCTCAGCTGCAATTTTAATGGAGGTGTGCTTTTCAGGCATCCACGTGGGAGTGCTCTGCTACCCAAACTTTCCACATGGGGGACCCTGGAGCAAATAAACCAGTCTCCCCCTGTGTGGTAGAAGGAAACTTTGCTGTTTGAAGCATCTCACAAGCCCCAGCATGTGAAATCCTCCATGGCCTCTTGACGCCACCCCTCCATTCATCGGTCATCATAGACATAAACTCCAGCATGAGGAAATGTCTGACTTTCACCTTTACTCAGGTGCTGGATATCTGGAATCAGACACTGCACAATGGAACTGCCTTTTGCTTGGCACTGAATTGAAACTTAGCTTGAGTTTACAATTCCATCCTCACCCTACTGGTCCCCAAGCCCGCTTGATAGGGAATTCTGGGGCCACAACGCAGCTTTTTGCCTTCCCCTTAGAAAGAAGAAGGGCATGGTGATTCTGCCCAGAAACTCTGCATGAGGATCAATCTGCTCAGCCCTTGAGGGATCCCTGATTCATACTCAGCCCTGACCACTAGTTCTGTTTCTGACAGAGCCTGAGTGCTCAATTCATGTCAGCTACTCAGAGAGTCAGGCATGTGAGACTGGCCATGTCTCAGGTCCCTCATCTCTACCCATCCTTGGTATTCAGGCATCTGTCCCCAGACATTTGCTAGAATACCTGCTAATGGGGGAACCTGAGGCACAATAGAGAATTCTTCCTTTTCCATGGCAGGAATCCTGGTAGTTGGCATGGGTGTCCTACATTAAAGTGGTAGCCAGCTGCATGGCCAAGGAGACAACTCCCACTCATAAGGGCTGCCCTAATCACATCAGGCATTGTGACACTCAGACTAGCATGCTTTCAAACAAACGCTCTCAGTTGTACCTCCAAGTCACACATTGTAGGCCTGGTACTCCCCTAGGCCCAAATCCTAATCCTGGTGGGATTTTCGAAGCACCCAGACTCACAGCCCTTCTCTGGAATCCCTTTTTGGGGAACATCTAAGATTGAAAACAGCACTCTTCCATTCAAACGAGAAAGCCACCATACTATTGGGAGCTTCCAGGATCCGTAGAGAGGAAAATACTCTCATGGAAACATTAGAACACACCTGCATTCCAAGGCTATCATGGACACACAATCCAGATACAAAAGCCAGTGCTAGTGCCTTCGAGTACGTGATTTACAGTTCCTGACGATCTGCCCTCCAGGTCTATGCATTGGGCCTACGATCACCTCGCAACTCAACCTAATCCGAGTTTGTGATTGCAGACTTCTCTCCCAAAACCATGGCTTACATGCCCTCCACGATGGAGTCTCTGGAGCCACACCACAGGACTGTGCCTGCCACCCCCAAGGAAACCGTGCCCACAAATTTGCCTAAATTTTCAAGATTAGGAGAAACCTGCAAGGCCCCAGAGCCCACCCCAATATTGGAGGCCACTCTGTACACAAAGGCACAGTCAGAAACACCCTGGTTGCCTACATATAGGCAGACACCGAAGTCAATGGTCCTGAGTCTGATGATTCAACCTGAAATTCCCCTTGGACTTCATTGGAACCCTAGATGAAGTTTTTAGGCATCTGTCCTCAGAGGCCTGTTCTGGAATACCAACTTATGATACAACATTTGGTCCGTGAGCCCCACAACAGAACATCTC
Source organism: Mustela nivalis (assembly GCF_964662115.1). NCBI lineage: Eukaryota > Metazoa > Chordata > Mammalia > Carnivora > Mustelidae > Mustela > Mustela nivalis. The sequence goes on along the minus strand of NW_028136443.1, from coordinate 1,141,975 downwards.
CGATACCCAGAAAGAAACCGTGTTCTTCGACCGGTGTCAAACCATCAGGATAGACTAATCAAACATGGCCCCTTAGCCACCAGCACATAGTAAGATTTCCGTGGTAACAAAACTGCATTGTGACCCAACTTCATTAGAATCCAGGCCTTGGTACTTTGCCCTAGAGCAACCAGAAAGAACCTGCCATGTTCCTTAGGTGCAATGGTTAATGTAGGTGTGCTTTCCAGTATCCACATGCGAGTACTATGCTACCCAAACTTTGCACATGGGGGAACCTGGTATAAACAAACCAGACCTCCCCTGTCCAGTAGAAGGAAACCTTATGTTTGGATCAACTCACAGGCCTCAGCGTGTAAACTGCTCCATGGCCTCTTGATGCCACCACTCCATTGGTCGGTCATCATAGACACAAACTCCAGTCTAAGCAAACATCTGACATGCACCCTTATCCCAGTGCTGGATGTCTTGAATAAACCACTGCACATTGGAACTGCCTTCCACTTGGCACTGAATTGAACCATAGCTTGTGTTTACAATTCCATCCTCACCTGACTGTTCCCTAAGCCCTCTTGATAGGGAAATCTGGGGCCACAATGCAGCATTCTGCCTTCCCCATCGAATGAAGAAATGCCTGGTGAGTCTGCCCTGAAAACCCACATGAGGATCAATCAGGTCGGCCCTCGAGTCAACACCGATTTATAGGCTGCCATGGCCACTAGTGCCGTGTCTGACAGAGCCTGAGCTCGACTGAGTTTCAGCCACTAGAGAGCAGGCCCCATATCTAGCATTTGGGATTGCCATGGCCCAAGTATGTCATCTCTACCCATCCTTGATATTCAGGCACCTGTCCCCAGACCTTGGCAGGGATCCCTGCCAATTAGGGAACTTGAAGCACAATAGAGAAATCTTCTTTCCCCATGGCAATAAACCTGGCTTTTGGGATGGGTGTTCTACCCTCAAAGGGGGAGCCAGTTACAACATCAATGACACCACACACACTCCTGAGGACTACCCTTGGCACAAACAGGCATTGTGACCCTCACCCTGAGCATGCTTTCAAAAAATCCCTCTCAGATTCACCACAATGATCCCTCATTTCAGGCCTGGTATGCCTGTAGGTTCAAATCATAAAACTTGGTGGGATTTTCGAGGTGCCCAGACCCAGAGACCATCTCTGGAATTTTTGTTTTGGTGCACCCTTCAGATGGAAAACAGCACTCATCCCTTCCCCAAAAATGTCAACAAATTATGAGGAGCCACCAGGATCCATAGAGAGGCAATGTCTCCCATGGACCCATGAGAACACACCTGCAATCCGAGGCCATCCTGGACACACAATCCGGAGAGAAAAGCCTGTGCTACTGCCTTCCATTCACCCTAATTACAGTTCCAGATGAGCTGCTCTCAAGGTATATGCATTGGGCCTGTGATCACTTCGCCACTCACCCTAATTCGAATTTGTGTTTGCAGACTTATCTACCAAAACCATGGCACACATGCCCTCCAGGATGGGGTCTCTGGATCCACACTGCAGGACTGTCCCTGCCATCCACAAGGAAACTGTTCCCATCACAGTTGCCCAAACTGTCTAGATTAGGAGAAACCTACAAGGCCTCTGGGCCTACCCCAATTTCGGCGGCCGCTCTGAACACAAATGCACAGTCTGAAATACCCTGATCTCCTACATCCAGGAACACAGCCAAGTCAATGGTCCTGAGTCAGAATAATGAACCTAACATGCCCCTAGGACGTCATTGGAACCATTGATTCCGTTTTCAGACATGTGTCCTCAGAGGCCTGTTCTAGAATGCGAACTTATGATACAACATGTGGTGGCTGGGCCACACAACAGAACATCTCCTGTCCCCAGAAGGAAACCGTGCCCTACAATCTGTGCAAAATCCCAGAGTAGTAGATTCCTGCACAACTACTAAGCCACCAGCACATTCTAAGATTTACCTGGTAACAAACCAGCTGTGTGGCCCATCTGCAAGAGATTCCATGTCAAATCAAGGACTTGGTACTTTGCTACAGAGACACCAGAATAAAGCTGCCATGTTCTTCAGTTGCAATGGTCAATGAAGTTGAACATTCCAGGCATCCATGCGGTAGAGCTCTGCTACCCAAACTTTCCACATGGGGGACCCTGGAGCAAATAAACCACACTCCACCTGTCCAGTAGAATGAAACCTTGCTATTTGGAGCAGCTCATGAGTCTCAACGTGAAAATCCCTACATGGCTTCTTGACGCCACCCCTCCATTTGTCAGTCATCATAGACACAAACTCCAGTGTGAGCAAATATCTGACGTCCTCCCTTACTAAGGTGCTGGATATCTCGAAAAAGCTGCTGGACACAGGAACTGCCTTCCGCTTGGCAGTGAATTGAACTGTAGCTTGTGTTTACAATTCCTTCCTCACCCGACTGGTCCCCAAGCCTTCTTGATAGCGAATTATGGAGACACAACACAGCATTCTGCCTTCCCGATAGAAACAAGTGCCTGGTGAGTCTGGCCAGAAACCCCACATGAGGATCAATCTGCTCGGCCCTATATCGGAGGGACCCTGATTTATAGGTTGCCCTGGCCACTAGTGCTGTGTCTGACAGAGCCTGAGCCCAGACCTAGTGTCAGTCACCAGAGTTTGAGCCCCACATCTAGTATTTGGGAATGCCATGGCTCAAGTATTTCATCTCTACCCATCCTTGGTATTCAGGCACCTGTCCCCAGACCTTTGCTGGAATCCCTGATAATGGGGCATCCTGAAGCACAATAGAGAACTCCTCCTTCTTCATATCAGGAAACTTGGCTGTTAGGATGGGTGTTCAACCCTGAAAGGGGGAGTCATTTACAAGTCCAGTGAGACCACACAAACTCCTCAGGGATGCCCTGGAGGCAAACAGGCCTTGTGACCCTCAGCCTGAGCATGCTTTCAAACAATCCTTCTCTGTTGCACCACCATGAACCCGCATTGCAGGCCTAATATGCCCCTAAGCCCAAATCCTAGCACTTGTTGTGATGTCCCAGATGCCATGAACCAGAGCCCGTCTCTGGAATCCCTGTTTTGGGGCACCCATAAGGTGGAAAACATCATTCTCCCCTTCCCCGAAAAAGCCACCAAACTATGGAGAGCCACCAGGATCCATAGAGAGGAAAAGACTCCCATGGACCCATGAGACCACACCTGCATTCCAAGGCCATCCTGGACACACAATCCAGAGAGAAAAGCCTGTGCTACTGCCTTCCAGTCTCCCTAATTATAGTTCATGACGAGCTTCCCTCCAGGTCTACGCATTGGGCCTGTGATCACCTCGCCACTCACCCTAATTTGTATTTGTGTTTGCAGACTTCTCTCCCAAAACCATGGCTCACATGCCCACCAGAATGTGATCTCTGGAGCCACACCACAGAACTCTGGCTGCCAACCCCAAGGACACTGTGCATATCAGATTTGCCCAAACCTTCCAGATTAGGAGAAACCTGTGTGGCCCCTGAGCCCACACCAATATTGCCGGCCACTCGGGATGGAAATGCGCAGTCTGAAACACCCTTATCACCTACATCCAGGGAAATAGCCAAGTCAATGATCGTGAGATAGACGATTGAACCTAAAATGCCAGTAGGCTCTCAATGGAACCCCATTAGGTTTTCAGGCATCTGTCCTCAGGGGCCTGTTCTGAAATACCAATCTATGACACATCATGTGGTCTCTGAGCCACACGACAGAACATCCCCTGTCCCCAGAAGAATACCATGCTCTTCGACCTGTGCCAAACCCTCAGGGTAGGAGAATCCTGCATGGCACCTTAGCAACCAGCACATTCTAAGTTCTCCCTGGTAACAAACAAGCATTGTGACCCATCTGCAAGAGATCCCATGTCAACTCAAGGCCTTGGCACTTTGTCCCAGAGCCACCAGAACGAATCTGCCATGTTCCTCAGCTGCAATTGTCAATGGAGGTGTGCTTTCCTGGCATCCATGCCGGAGAGCTCTTCTTCACAAACTTTCCACATGGGGAAACCTAGAGTAAACAAACCAGACTTCACCTACTCTGTACAAAGAAATGTTACTTTTTGCAGCAGTTCACAGGCCTCAGCATGTGAACTCCTCCATGGCCTCTTTATACCACCCCTCCACTTGTCGGTCATCATAGACAAAAACTCTAGTGTGAGCAAGCATCTGACATCCACCCTTATTCCAGTGCTGGATGTCTCGAGTAAACTGCTACAAATTGGAACTGCCTTCTGCTTGGCACTGAATTGAACCATAGCTTTTGTTTACAATTCCACCCAAAACTGACTGGTCCCCAAGCTCTCGTGATTGGGAAATCTGGAGCCACAACACAGCATTCTGCCTTCCCTATTGAATGAACAAATGCCTGGGAATCTTCCCAAGAAACTCCACATGAGGATCAATCTGCTCCGCCTTCGAATCTACTCTGATATAAAGGCTGCCATGGCCACTAGCGCTGTGTCTGACAGAGCCTGAGCCCCGACCGAGTTTTAGGCCTCATATCTAGCATTTGGGATTGCTATGGCCCAAGTACGTCATCTCCACCCATCCTTGGTATTCAGGCACCTATCTCGAGACCTTGCTGGAAACCCTGCCAATGGGGCAACCTGAAGCACAGAGGAACCTGACGGAAGAGAACTCATCCTTCCTCATGGCAGGACATTTGGCTGTTGGGTTGGGTGTCCAACTCTCTAAGAGGGAGCCAGATATATGACCAATGAGACCACTCCCACTCCTGAGGGCCGCCATGGGAGCAAACAGGCATTGTGAGACTCAGCCTGAGCAAGCTTTCAAACAATCCCTCTCAGTTGCACCATCATGATCCCGCATTGCAGGCCTCATACACCCCTAGGTGCAAATCCTAACCCTTGGTGGGAAGTCCCAGATGCCCAGAAAAAGAGCCTGTATCTGGAATCCCTGTTTTGGGGCACCCATAAGATGGAAAACAACACTCTTCCCTTCCTAAAAAAAGCCACCAAACTATGAGCTGCACAGATCTATAGAGAGGAAAAGTTTCCCATGGACCCATGAGACTATACCTGCATTCCGAGGCCATCCTGGACACACAATATAGAGAGAAAAGCCTGTGCTACTGCCTTCCAGTCACCCTAATTACAACTCCTGAAAAGCTGCACTCCAGGTCTACTCATTGGGCCTGTGATCACCTTTCCACTAACCATAACCCACATTTGTGTTTGCAGACTTCTCTCCCAAAACCATGGCTCATATGCCCTCCAGGACAGGGTCTCTGGATCCACAACACATGACTAGGCCTGCCATCCCCAAGGAAACTGTGCCCGTCAAACCTGCCCAAACCTTCCAGTTTAGGAGAAACACGCAAGAGCCCTGAGCCCAACCCAATATTGTCGGCAGCACTGGACACAAATGCCAGTCTGAAACGCCCTGATCACCTACATCCAAGCAGACAGCCATTTCAATGTTCCTGGGTCAGATGATTGTACCTGACATGCTCCTAGGACGTCATTGGAACACTAGATTAGGTTTTCAGGCATCTGTCCTCAGGGTCCTGTTCTGAAATACCAACTTAGGATACAACATGTGGTCCCTGAGCCACACAATAGAATATCTCCTGTCCCCAGTAGGAAACCATGCCCTTCGACCTGTGCCAAACCCTCAAGATTAGAGAATCCTGCACAGCACCTTAGACACCAGCACAAACTCTAGTTTGTACGTTGACCCATACCACAAGCTTTCCATCTGCTGGACAGTCGAGTCCTGTTGAATGGCTCCAGGATGTCCCATACGGAAAGACTGGAGAGCAGGATTCGAAGGATGGATGCCTGTACAGCATACCTCACATTCCCATTGGCTCTTTGTGACAAGACATGTTTGAACTACTGGCTCTGGGGCGAGCTAACTAGGGGGCTGAATTGAAATGGACTCTCCTGCGGATGGGTCATAATGTGGGTTTGTGTGCATGGAGACCTTGGAATATGTTGGCAGCTCAGGGGCCATGAAGTATTCGCCTAACCGAAGGGTGTAATATTGCTCCAATTAAAAAGAGATCCCTATGTGGAGATGAGACAGGTTCTCTTTGGTGCCTCAGAAAAGCCCCAGATACTGGTCTTCAAACCAGTTCTCTGAGTAGAGACACCTGGAAACCAAAGCTAGGGTTCAGATTAGAGCCTAGATGCCTGTCCGTTTCAATCTTCTGTCTCTGGGGACACTGTCTGAGTATCTAAGTGGAGATAGTTGCTCAGCTGGTGTCAGAGTGCCCCTCTTAGTCCATGGCCGAGGCATGGCCTTGGAGACCTTATTGGATTTTCCTAATCTCTAGGGTTGTGGCCAATGGATTGGGTACAGTTTTCTTGGAGAGGACTGGCACAGTCCTTCAGTGTGTCTCCATAGGCCCTAGCCTGGAGGGTGTGTGGGTCCGGGCTGTGGGCACAGAAGTCTGAAAACACACACTCGGCTTGGGTGCGGAGCCGAGAGCATTGCAGGATGGACCCACAGACCGTGAGAGGAGATCCTCAGCTTATGAAAGAAGGGCAAATGGGAGGCAGTCACGCAAGCTTTTGTCTTTGGATGTTTTGTCTCCCATAGCCGTGGAATGTAGGGGTGACCTCAGGGGCTATGGAAGAGTCTCCCTCTCTGAGGAGTTGGTCCAGCTCTTAAGATTTTGGGGACATTTTGTGGGAAGGGTGGAGTCCTGCTGTCTGGCTCAGGTGTTCTTCCAGGAGAGGGACTCCAGATCACAGTCCTGGGTTCGAGCAAATGGAATACTCGAGCTCTTGTGAAGATTGGGATCATAGGGGCTTGGCAAGCCCCATATGCGGGCTCTTAGTCCAGGCCCTGAGAGACCTTACTTCGACATGGGGCGCATGCTGATGGTCCCAATGCGAGTTTGTACCCAAGGAGGCACTCAAGTTTAGGCTTGGCCTCAGGGGCCATGAAGGTTTCTCCTACACTGAAGGTATGACTCCATGCCAACAGCAAGCTTTCCAGCCATGGGGAAGGAGAAGATCTGATTTGTGCTTCAGTTACCCACGTTTGCCAGGATTTGATATAATATCTAGGGTCAGATGTCTGAAAACCCAGGTTGGGAAGAGATGACAGCATAAGGCCATGGCCTGTCTGATGTGCTTAGTGTGCAGCCAGCTGTTTCCTTGTCTGTCGGGACGTCAGGCTGTGTCAGACAGAGCATTACTGACCAGGGTAGCTTTTCCAGTTAGGGTGCGGTCGAGGCCAGAGCAGGTTGGTTCTCATTTGTGGTTTCTGGAGAGCCCCATAGGGCAACGTTTTTCTTCTGGTGGGCAGGCAGAAAACTGTGTTGTGGTTCTGGAATTCCCAGTATGGAAGGCTTGTTTGCCAGGAGTGTGAAGAGGGAAGTCTGAAAACACAAGCTAGCGTTAGGTTTGGGGCCGAGGGCATGGCAGGCCCACTCTGCAGAGACTGAATCGAGATCTCCTGCATCTGAGGTCAGGGCAAGTATCAGACGTTGCCTCAGGTTGGAGTTTGTGTCCATTATGGCCCCTTCCTGAAGGGGGTGGGGGCGTCATAAGGCCAGGGAGGTTTCCCAACGCTGGGAGTTATGAGCTGCCCCAAACATCAAGGTTTCCTCTGTAGGACAGTCGAGTACTATGAGATGGTTCTAGGATGACCCCTACAGAAAGACTCGAGAGAAGGGGTCTAAGCATGAATGTCTGCAAATGCCACCTCACATTCCCACTGGCTGCTTGGGGCAAGGCAGGCTCAATCTGCAGGCTCTTGGGCGGGTTTCTCAGAGGGCTGAGTTGAAATGGACTCTCCTGAGGATGAGTCATACTGTGGGTTGGTGGCCATGGAGACCTTGGAATGTGGCGGTGGCTCAGGGACTCTGCAGGTTTCTCCAAACCGAAGGGTTTGACACAGCTCCAACAATGAAGCTTCCCATGTGGAGACGATAGTTGTTCTGTTTGGTGTCTCAGGAAAGCCCCAGATGCTGGTCTTCAAACCCAGGCCTCTGAGGAGTGACACCTGGAAACCAAAGCAAGAGTTCAGATTAGGGCCCAGGGGCCTGTCTGGTTCAATCTACTGTCTCTGCCGACATCTGTCTGTGTTTCTGCATGGCGGTAGTTGCTCAGCTAGTGTCAGGATGCCTTTGTCCAGAGAGGCTTATAGTAGTGGGATGTCCTCGGGGGCCTTGAGGTTTCTCCTATTCTGTGGGGTTATGGGCAATGGAATGGGCATAGTCTCCTTGGAGAGAGCAGGACAGTCCTGTGGTGTGGCTCCAGAGGCCCCAGCCTGGCGGCTGTGTGGGCCAGGGCTGTGGGGACAGACATCCAAAAACACAAACTCGGCTGAGGTTTGGGGCTGAGGTTATGGCAGGAGTGATCTACAGTCCGTGAGGAGAGCTCATTGTGATTAGAAAGTAAGGCGAGTGAGAGGCGGTTGTTCAAGCTTATGGCTCTGTATGTTGTATTCATGATGGTCATTTAATGTAAGCATGGTCTCATGGGCCATGGAAGTCTCCCTCTCTGGTGATTTGTCCGGCTCCCAAGAGATTGGGGTCATTTTGTGGGAAGGGAGGAGTCCTGTTTTCTGCCTCATGTGTCTCCACAATAGAGGGATTCTAGAGCAGAGCACTGGGTACAATGAACTGGAATACCCACCCTCTGGTTAGGCTTGGGGTCCATTGGGCATGGCAAGCCCATATGCAGATTCTTGGTCCAGGCACTGAGAGACGTTACTTGAATAGTGGACTCATGCTGAGGGTCACAATGTGTGTTTGTGCCCAAGGTGGTCCTCAATATTGGGCGGGACTTCATTGAGCTTGCAGGTTTCTCCTACACTGAACCTTGGACATGCCAACCTCAGGGGTCCTTGCCATGGGGAAGGAGGAGTTTTGATTTCTGCATCACGTTCACCTCTGGGCACTAATTGGAGATAAGGTCTAGGTTCTGAAGCCTGAAAACCGAGGTTTGGAAGAGATGACGACCTAAGGCCATGGCGGGTCCAATGTGTTCAGTTTGGGGCCAGCTTTCTAGGTGTCGTTCAGGAGGTCTGCACTCAGGCTGTGCCAGACAGGGCATTCGTGCCCAGATATGCTGTATAATTGGGGTACAGTTGAGTGGCATGCAGAAGATAATTATTTGGGGTTTCTCCGTAGCCCCATAGGGCAAAGTCTTTCTTCGGGAGGGCAGGCAGAGTGCTGCATTCTGGCTCCGGAACTGCCAAACTGGAGGCCTTGCAGCCAGGAATGCAAGGATGTAAGTCTGAGAACTGAAGCTTTGCTTTGGTTTCAGGGCGAGGACATGGCAGGCACACTCTGCAGAGCTGAATTGAGATTTCATGCATCTGAGGTCAGGGCGAGGTTCATATGTTGGCTCAGGTTGGAGTTTCTGTCCATGATGGCCCCTTCATGAAGGGGGGTCATCACACCGCCATTGGTGTTTTCCCATGATGGCAGTAGTGAGATGCTCCAAACCACAAGGATTTTCTGCGGGTCAGTTGAAACCTGTTGGATGGCTCCAGGGCATCCCATATGGAACAATTGCAGAGCAGGGTTGTAAGGATGGATGCCTGGGCATCCGGCCTTGCATTCCAATTGTCTCCTAGAGAAACGGCACGTTTGATTGCTGCCTATGATGTAGCAGCCGAGGGGGCTGAGTTGAAATGCATTCTCCTGAGGATCGGTCATAATGTGGGATTGTGTCCATGGAGACCTTGGAATGGGGCAGTGGCACCAGGGCTCTGAAGGATGCTCCTAACCAGAGGTTTTGACACAGCTCCAAGAAGCATTTTTCCCATGGGGAAACAAGATTTGTTCTCATTGGTGCTTCAGTAACCCCCAATATGCTGGTATTGGAAACCAGAACTCTGAGGAGAGATGCCTGGAAACCAAGGCAATGGATCTGATTAGGGCCTGGGGCCTGTCTGGTTTAATCTTCTTCTCTCGGTTCATCTGTCTATGGGATTGAGTGGAGGTAGTTCCTCAGCTGGTGTCAGATTGCCCCTATTTGTCCTGGGCAGTCTACACTATTGGGATGGCCACTTTGACTTTGGAGGTTTCTCCTAATTTGCAAGTTTGTGGCCAATGAAATGGGCAGAATTCCTTTGGGGAGGGAAGGCACAATCCTGAGGTGTGGCTCTAGGGGCTCAAGCATGGAGGGTGTGTGGGTCAGAGCTGTGGGGACAGAAGTCTGAAAACAGAAACTCGTCTTAGGTTTGGGGACATAGGTATGGGAGGCCCGATCTACAGACCTTGAGCAGAACTCTTCAGGATATGAACAAAGAGTGAGTGTGAGGCACTTGCTCAGGCTTTTGACTCTGGATTTTGTGTCACTGATGGCCGTGGAATGTAGGGGCGTCCTCATGGACCATGGGTGAGAGTTCCTCTATGGGGATTTGGATGATCCCAATATTTTGGGGTCATTCCGTGGGATGGGAGGAGTCCATTCTGTTTTTTTGTTTTGTTTTGTTTTGTTTTTTTACCTCAGGTGTGCCACTAAAGAGGGATTCCAGAGCAGAACCCTGGGAAGGGGCGACTGGACAACCCGAACTCTGTATAAGATTGGGGGCCTAAGGGCATGGCAATCCCCATATGGGGTACCTTGGTCCAGCCAATGAGAGGTCTTACTTGAGTACAGTGCTCACACTGAGGGTCACAATGCATGTTTGTGCCCAATGTAGGCATCAAGCATGGGCGGGGACTCATGGGCCATGCTTGATTCTCCTACACTGAACTTTGGACAACATACGAACCACAAGGTTTCTTTCCATGGGGAAGGAGGAATTCTGATTTCTGAATCACGTTCACCCCTGGGCAGAGACTGGAGATAAGATCTAAGTTCTGAATCCAGAAAATAGAGGTTGGGATGAGATGATAACCTAAGGTCATGGAGGGTCCGATGTGCTCAGTGTGCGGTCAGCTTTCTGGGTGTTGTTCAGGAGGTATGGATTCAGGCTGTGTCAGACAGTGCATTAGTGCCCAGGTTAGACTGTATAATTTGGGTACAGTTGAGTTCCATGTAGGTTCATCCTCATTTATTGTGTCAGGGAAGCTCACTGGGGCAGGCAGAGTGCAGCATTGTGGGTCCAGAATTGCCAAACTTAAGGACGTCGGGACCAGGAGTGTGATTACTTAAGTCTGAGATCATAAGCTAGACTTAAGTTTCAGGGCGAGGGCACGGCAGGCACCCTCTGCAGATCCGAATCAAAATCTCATTCATCTGAAGTCAGGACGAGGATCAGACTTAGGCGCAGGTTGGAGTTTCTGTCCATGATGGCCCCTTCATCAAAGGGGTGGAATCTCGAGGCCATGGAGGTTTTCCCACGTTGGGAGTTGTGGGATGCTCCAAACTGCAAGGATTTCTTCTGCGGGAAAATTGAGAACTGTTGGATGGCTCCAGGACATCCCATATGGAATGACTCCAGAGCCGGGTTCTAAGGATGGATGCCTGAGCAGACTGCCTCTTACACCAATTGTCTCCCTGCCACAAGACAGGTACGATCTGATGGCTATGCAGGAGCAATCGTGGGAGCTGAGTTGAAATGGACTCTCCTGAAGATGGGTCTTAATGTGTGTTTGTGTCCATGAGGACGTTGGAATGGGGTGGTGGCCCCAGGGCTCTAAAGGATTCTAACCGGAGATTTTGAAACAACTCGAAAGAGCAAGTTTTCCATGTGGAGACAAGATTTGTTCTAATTGGTGCCTCAGGAAACCCACATATGCTGGTATTAGAACCAGGCCTCTGAGGAGAGATACATAGAAACCACAGCAATGCATCCAATTAGGTCCTAGGAGCCTCTCTGGTTCAATCTTCTTCTCTGTCGACATCTGTCTATTTTATGAAATGGAGGTAGTTGCTCAGCTGGTGTCAGACCGCTCCTGTTTGTCCGGGCGGCCTACACTATAGGGATGGCCTCGGGGACTTTGGAGGTTTCTCCTAAATTGTATGATTATGGACAATGGCATGGGCAGAATTCCTGTGGAGTGGGCAGGCACAGACCTGATGTGTGGCTCCAAGGGCCCAGCCTTGAGGGTGTGTGGGCAAGGACTGTGGGGACAGATGTCTGAAAACACAAACTCAGCTTAGCTTTGGGGACGTAGGTATGGCAGGTCCGATTTACAGACAATGAGGAGAACTTTTTGGGATATGAATAAAGGGTGAAAGTGTGACACTTGTCAGGCTTTTGCCCCTGGATTTTGTGTCAATGATGGCTGTGGAATGTCGAGGAGTCCTCATGGGCCATGGAAGAGTCTTTCTCTCTGTGGATTTGGCCAGATCCCAATTGTTTTGGGTTAATCTGTGGGATTCAGTTTTGTTAACTAAGGTGTCCCACCAAAAGAGGGATTCCAGAGCAGAGCCCTGGACAACAAGAAATCTAACTAAAAATACGGGCCTAGGGGCATGGCAAGCCCAATATGCCTTCTAATGGTCCAGCCACTGAGAGGCCTTCATTGAGGACAGAACTCATGCTGAGGGTCACAATGCGTGTTTATGCCCTTGTGGTACTCAAGCATGGGTGGGGACTCATGGTGCATGCTTGTTTCTCCTACACTGAATGATAGTCAACATGTCAACCACATGAGTTCTTGCCATGGGGAAGTATTAATTCTGATTTCTGCATGTCATTCACCCCTGGGCAGTGATTGGAGATAAGGTCTAGGTTGTGAAGTCTGAAAACCGAGGTTGGGAAGAGATGACGACCTAAGACCATGTCGGGTCCGATATGCTCAGCGTGGAGCCAGCTGTCTGGGTGTTGGTCGGGAGGTCCAAGCTTGGGCTGTGTCAGACAGGGCATTAGTGCCCAGGGTAGATTGTATAATTGGGGTACAACTGAATGCCGTGCAGGTTGATCTTTATTTGGCATTTCTGGGTAGCCCCAAGGGCAATGTTTTTCTTCTGGAAAATGCAGAGTGCTGCATTGTGGCTCCGGAATTTCCAAAGTGAATGCCTTGTGGACGGGGAGTGTGAGAACGGAAGTCTGAGAACACATGTTAGGCGTAGGTTCTGGGCGAGGGCACGGCAGGCACCCTCTGCAGATCTGAATCGGGATATCATGAATCTGAAGTCAGGGCGAGGTTCAAACCTAGGCTTAGGTTTGAATTTCTGTCCATTCTGGCCACTTTATGAAGGGGACAGCATCTCCAGTCCATGGATGTTTACCCACAATGGGAGTTGTGAGATGCTCCAAACAACAAGGATTCCTTCTGATCAACAATTGAGACCTTTTGTATCACTCCAGTACATACCATACAGAATGACACCAGAGCAGGGATCTTAGGATGGATACATGGGAAGCCCGCGTCACATTGCAGTTGTCTCCTAGCAAATAGACAGGTTTGATATGCTGGCTCTGTCAGAGCAACCAAGGGGGCTGAGTTGAAATGGACTCTCCTGAGGATGGATGCTAATGTGGGTTTGTGTCCATGGAGACCTTGGAATGGGGCGTTGGTGCATGGGCCCTGAAGGATTCTCCTAACCGGAGGTTTTGAGACATCTCCAAAGGACAAGTTTCCCATGTGGAGACGAGATTTGTTCTGATTGGTGCCTCAGGAAACCCCCATATACTGTTATTGGAATATAGGCCTCTGAAGAGAGATAACTGGAAACCAAAGCAATGGCTCCGTTTAGAGCCTAGGGGCCTGTCCGGTTGAATCTTCTTCTCTGTGTACATCCATCTAAGGTATTAGTGGAGTTAGATGCTCAGCTGGTGTCAGATGGCCCTTGTTTGTCCCAGGCGGCCTACACTATTGTGAAGGCCTTGGGGACTTTGGAGGTTTCTCCTAATTTTATGATTATGGACAATGGAATGGGCAGAATTCCCGTGGAGAGGGAAGGCACAGTTTTGATGTGGCTCCAGGGGCCCCAGCCTGCAGGGTGTGTGCACCAGGACTGTGGAGACAGAAGTCTAAAACACAAACTCAGTTTAGGTTTAGGGACGAGGTATGGCAGGCCCGATCTACAGACCGTGAGGAGAATTCTTCCAGATATGAAGAAAGAGAGATTGTGAGGCACTTGTTCAGGCTTTTGTTTCTGGATTTTGTGTCAACGATGGGCGTGGAATGTCGGGGAGGCCTCATGGGCCATGGACAAGTCTTCCGCTCTGTGGATTTGGCCCGATTCCAATTGTTTTGGGTCAAACTGTGGGATGGGAGGAGTCCTTTCAGTTTTGTTACCTCAGGTGTCCCACCAAAAGAGGGATTCCAAAGCCGAGCCCTGGGGAGGGGAGACTGGACAACCAGAAATCTGGTTAAAAATTGGGGCCTAGGGGCATGACAAGCCCAATATGCTGTCTTTTTGTCCAGCCACTGAGAGGCCTTACTTGAGAACTGGGCTCACATTGAGGGACAGAATGCATGTTTGTGAACGACTTGGTCCTCAAGCATCTGCAGGGCCTCATGGGCCACACTGGTTTCAACTACATTTTACGTTGGACAACATGCCAACCACAAGGTTTCTTGCCATGGGGAAGGAGTTCTGATTCCTGCATCATGTTCAACCCTGGGTGGTGACTGGAGATAAGGTTTAGGTTCTGAAGCCTGAAAACCGAGGTTGGAAAGGGATGATGACCTAAGGCCATGGCGGGTCTGATGTGCTCAGTGTGTGGCTAGCTGGGTGGGTGCGAGCCAGGAGGTTCAGTCTCAGGCTGTGCCAGAAAGGGCAGTAGTGCCCAGGGCAGCCTGTATAATTGGGGTCCAGTCAAGTGGCATGCAGGTTGATCCTCATTTGGGGAATCTGGGTAGCCCCAGAGGGCAATGTTTTTCTTCCGGAAAGCAGGCAGAGTGCTGCCTTGTAGTTCTGGAATTGCCAAACTGGAGGGCTTGTGGGCCAGGAATGTGAGAATGGAAGTTGAGAACACAAATTAGACTTACGTTTCTGGGCAAGGGCACGGCAGACACACTCTGCAGAGATGAATCAAGATGTCCTGCATCTGAAGTTAGGGCGAGGATCAGACGATCGCTCAGGTTGGAGCTTCTGTCCCTGATGGCCCCTTCATGAAGCACAGGGGGCGAAATCACGAGGCCATGGAGGTTTGCCCACGATGGGAGTTGTGAGATGCTCCAAACAGTAAAGATTCTTCTGCGGGACTATTGAGACCTGTTGGTTGGCTCCAGGACTTCCCATACAGCATAATTCTGAGAATGGTTCTAAGTATGGATGTCTGGGAAGCCTGCCTCTCATTCCAATCATCTCCTAGCGACAAGACGGGTTAGATGTGCTGGATCAGGGGGAGCAACTTAGGGGGCTGAGTTGAAATGGACTCTCCTGTGGATGGGTCCTAATGTGGGTGTGTCTCCATGGAGACCTTGGAATGAGGCGCTGGCACCGGGAACCTGAAATGTCCTTCTAACCAGAGGCATTGAGAGAGCTCCAACATGCAAGTTTCCCATGTGTAGACGAGATTTGTTCTGATGGGTGCCTCAGGAGAAGCACTCAGCTGGTATTGGAAACCAGGCTTTTGAGGAGACATGCCTGTAAACCAAAGCTATGGATCCCATTATGGCCTGGGGTCCTGTCTGGTCAATCTTCTTCTCTGGGGACATCCATCTATGGTATGAGTGGGGGTAGATGCTCAGCTGGTGTCAGATGGCCCTTTTTTGTCCCGGACAACCTACACCATTGGTATGGCCTCAGGGAATTTGGAGGTTTCTCCTAATTTGTACGGTTTTGGATAATGGAATGGGCAGAATTCCCATGGATTGGTTAGGCACAGTCCTAATGTGTGGTTCCAGGGGCCCAGCCTGGGGGTGTGTGGCCCAGGACTTTGAGGACAGAACTCAAGAAACACAAACTCAGCTTAGGTTTGGGAACGTAGGTATGGCACGGCCGAACTACAAATCATGAGAAGAACTCTTCAGGATATGAAGAAAGAGCGAGTCTGAGGCGCTTGGTTAGGCTTTTGTCTCTGGATTTTGTATCAGCGATGGCCGTGGAATGTCGGGGAGGCCTCATGGGCCATGGACGAATCTTCCTCTCTGTGGATTTGGCCCTATCCCAATTCTTTTTCGTGAATCTGTGGGATGGGAGGACTCCTTTAAGGTTTGTTACCTGAGGTGTCCCACCAAAAGAGGAATTCCAAAGCAGAGCCCTGGGCAAGAGTGAAGGGACAACCCGAAATATGGTTAAAAATTAGGGTCTAGGGGCATGGCAAGCCCAATATGCTGTTTCTTCATGCAGCCACTGAGAGGCCTTGCCTGAGGACCGGGCTCAGGCTGAGGGTCACAATGTGTGTTTGAGACCAATGTGGCCCTCAAGCATGGGCTGCGTCTCATGTGCCACACTGGTTTCAACTACACTGAAAGTTGGACAACATGCCAACCACGAGGTTTCATGCCAAGGGAACGAGTTCGGATTTCTGAAACATTTTCAAACCTGGGCAGTGATTGGAGATAAGGTCAAGGTTCTGAAGCCTGAAAACCGAGGTTGGGTAGAGATGACGACCTAAGGCCATGGCGGGTCCGATGTGCTCAGTGTGCGGCCAGCTGTCTGGGTGGGTCCAGGAGTTCCAGGCTCAGGCTGTGTCAGAATGGGCAATTGTGCCCACTTCAGCCTATATATTTGGTGTACAGCCAAATGGCGTGCAGGTTGATCCTCATTTGGGGTTTCTGGGTAGCCCCAGAGGGCAATGTTCTTCTTCCAGGGAGCAGGCAGAGTGCCGCATTGTACTTCTGGATTGCCAAACTGGAGGGCTTGTGGGCCAGTAGTCTGAGGACTGAAGTCTGAGAACACAAGCTAGGCTTAGTTTTTATGGGTGAGGACATGGCAGGCACAATCTACAGACCTGAATCGAGATCTCGTGCATCTGAAGTCAGGGTGAGGATCAGACGATCTTCAGGTTGGACTTTCTGTCCCTGATGGCCCCTTCATGAAGGGGGGGAATCACGAGGCCATGGGGGTTTTCGCACTATGGGAGTTGTGAGAAGCTCCAAACTACAAAGATTCTTTTCCAGGACAATTGAGACCTGTTAGTTGGCGCCAGGCCAAGGATTCCAAGCATGGTTCTGAGGATGGATGGCTAGGTACCACACCTGGCATTCCAATTTTCTCCTAGCTACAAGAAAGGTTAGATCTTCTGGATCTGGGGGAGCAACTGAGGAGGCTGAGTTGAAATTGACTCTCCTGTGGATGGATCCTAATATGTTTTTGTGTCTATGGAGACCTTGGAATGAAGCGGTGGCACTGGGGTCCTGAAGGGTTTTTTCAAACAGAGGCTTTGACACAGCTCCAACGTGCAAGTTTCCCATATGTAGATGAGATTTTTTATGACGGATGAGTCAGGAAACAGCCATATGCTGGTATTGAAATCCAGGCCTCTGAGGAGAGATGACTAGATACCACAACAATGAATCCGAATAGTGCCTAGGGGCCTGTTCGTACCTTTTTACCTCTGGGAACATCAGTCTATGCGTCTGAGTGCATGTAGGTTCTCAGTTGGGCTCAGATTGCCCGAGTTTGTCCTGGGAAGCCACCACTATTGGGATGGCCTCAGGGAGTTTGCAGGTTTATCCTATTAGTAGGGTTGTGGCCATTGGAATGGGCACATACAATTCCCTTGGAGAGGGCAAGTACAGTCCTCAGGTTTGGCTCCAGGGGCCTGAGCCTAGGGTGTGTAGGCAGAGCTGTTTGGACAGTCGTCTGAAAACACAAATGCGGCTTATGTTTCAGGTCATAGGTATGGCAGGATTGATCTACAGACCATGAGGAGAACTCTTCGGGATATGAATAAGGGGCTAGTGTCAGGCTCGTGCTCAAGTTTTTTTCTCTGGATATCGTGTCACTCATGGTCGTGAAATTCCCTGGTGACTTCATGGGAAATGGACGAGTCTTACACTCTGGGGGTTTGGCCCCGTCCAAAGAGTTTGGGGTCATTCTGTGGGATGGAAGAAGTCCGTTTTGTTGTTGTTGTTGATTTGCCATGTTTTGTTTTTTAACCTCAGGTGTCCCACCAAATGAGGGATTCCAGAGTAGAGCCCTGGGGAGGGCCGAACGGACAACCAGAAATCTGGTTAAAAATTGTGGCCTAGGGACATGTCAAGCCCATTATGACATCTAATGGTCGAGCCACTGAGAGGACTTACTAGAGGACAGGACTCACGCTGAGGGTCACAATGCGTGTTTATGCCCACTTCGCAAACAAGAATGGGCAGGGCCTCATGGTGAATCCTGGTTTCTCCTACACTGAACGTTGGACAACATGCCAACCACAAGGTTTCTTGCCATGGGTAAGGAAGAGTTCTGATTTCTGCATCACAGGCACCCCTGGGCAGTGATTGGAGATAAGGTCTAGGTACTGAAGCCTACAAACTGAGGTAGGGAAGAGATGATGACCTAAGGCCATGGCGGGTCTGATGTGCTCAGTGTGCGGTCAGCTGTCTGGGTGTTGGTCAGGAGGTCCGGGCTCAGGTTGTGTCAGACAGTGCATTAGTTCCCAGGTTAGACTATATAATTTGGGTACAGTCGAGTGCCATGTAGATTTATCCTCATATAAGTTGTCTGGGCAGCTCATTAGGCAAAATTTGTTTTCTAGAGGGCAGGCAGAGTGCTTCATTGTCAGTCCGGAATTGCTAAACTTGAGGGCTTCATGTAGAGGAGTGTGAGGACGGAAGTCTGAGAACACAAGCTAGACTTGGGTTTCAGGGCGAGGACACGGCAGGTACCACTGTAGATCTGAACCAATATCTCATGCATCTGAAGTCAGGGCGAGGATCAGATGTTGGCTCAGGTTGGAGTTTCTGTGCATGAAGGACCCTTCATGAAGGGAGCGGAATCTCAAGGCCATGGAGTTTTTCCCACGTTGGGAGTTGTGGGATGCCCCCATCAAGATTTCCTTCTGCGGGACAATTGAGACCTGTTGGGCAGCTTCAGGACATCCCATATGGAATGACTCCAGGGCACTGTTCGAGGATGGATGCCTGGGAAGCCGGCCTCGCATTCCAAATGTCTCCCAGCAACAAGACAGTTTAGATCTGATGGCTCTGCGGGAGCAACCGGGGTGGCTGAATTGAAATGGACTTTCCTGAGGATGGGTCCTAATGTGTGTTTGTGTCCATGAGGGCCTTAAAAAGGGGCGGTGGCACCAGGTCCCTGAAGTATTCTCCTAAGCTTTTGACATAGCTCGATGCACAAGGTTCCTTGTGGAGACGAGATTTGTTTTGATGGGTGCCTCAGGAAAACTTCTATGCTGGTATTGGAATCCAGGCTTTTGAGGAGACATGCCTGTAATCCAAAGCAATGTATCCTTTTATGGCCTAGGGTCCTGTCTGGTTCAATCTTCTTCTCAGGGGACATCCATCTATGGTATGAGTGGAGGTAGATGCTCAGCAGGTATCAGACCGCCCTTGTTTGTCCTGGGCGACCTGCACTATTGGGTTGGCCTCAGGGATTTGTAGGGTTCTCCACATTTTACTGTATTGGACAATGGCATCGGCAGAATTCCCATGGATTGGGTTGGCACAGTCCTAATGTGTGACTCCAGGGGCCCCAGCCTGGAGGGTGTGTGGCCCAGGACTTTGAGGACAGAAGACTGAAAACACAAACTCAGCTTAGGTTTGGGCAAGTAGGTATGGCAGGCCCGATCTATAAACCATAAGAACTCTTCCGGATATGAAGAGAGAGCGAGTCTGAGGCGTTTGCTCAGGCTTTTGTCTCTGGATTTTGTATCAGAGATGGCCGTGGAATGTCGGGGAGGCCTCATGGGCCATGGACGAATTTTCCTCTCTGTGGATTTGGCCCGATCCCAATTGTTTTTCGTCAATCTGTGGAATGGGAGGACTCCTTTCAGGTTTGTTATCTCAGGTGTCCCGCCAAAAGAGTAATTCCATGGAATTACTCCCAGCATATGGGAAAACATGCCAACCACTAGGTTTTTGTTTTTTGTTTTTTTACCTCAGGTGGACCACCAAAAGAGGGATTCCAGAGCAGAGTCGTGGGTGGGGGCAACTGCAAAACCATAACTCTGGTTAATATTGGGACCTAAGAACATAGCAAGCCCCATATGTGGGCTCTTGGTCCAGACACTGAGAGGCCTTCCTTGAGGATAGGTCTCACATTGAGTTTCACAATGTGTTTTTGTGCCCAAGGAGCCCCTCAAGACAAGGCGTGGCCTAATGTACCATGTTGGTTTCTCCTACACTGAACGTTGCACAGTATGGGAACCACAAGTTTTCTGGCAATGGGGAAGATGGAGTTCTAATTTCTGCAACACTTTCACTCCTGGACTGTGATTGGATTTAAGGTCTAGGTTCTGAAGCCTGAAAACTGAGGTTGGGAAGAGATGAAGCCCTAAGTCCATGGTGTGTCTGATGTGCTCAGTGTTCGGCCAGCTGTTGAGTGTGGGTAGGGAGTTGCAGGCTCAGGCTGTGGCAGACAGAGAATTAGTGCCCAGGCTAGACTGCATCATTGGGGGGCGGTCGAGTTTCGTGCAGGATAGTACTCATTTGTGGTTACTGGGTAGCCCCAGAGGGCAAAGTTTTTCTTCTGGAGGGAAGACACAGTGCCACATAGTTGCTCCAGAATTCCCAAACTGGAAGGCTTGTGGGCCAGGAGTGTGAGGAAAAAATTCTGAGAACACAAGCCAGACTTAGATTTCGGGGTGAGGGGACGGCAGGCACCCTCTGCAGAGATGATTCGAGATCCCGTATACCTGAAGACAGAGCTAGGATCAGACGTTGGCTTAGATCGGAGTCTCTGTCCACGACGGTCCCTTCATGAAGGGGAGGGTGTCACGAGGACATGGAGGTTTTCCCACGATGGGAATTGTGAGATGCTCCAAACCGCAATGATTCCTTTTGTGGGACAGTCGAGACCTGTTGGATGACTCCAGGACATCCCATAAGGAAATTATCCAGAGCAGGGTTCTAAGGATGGATGCCTGGGCAGCCTGCCTCCCATTCCAGGTGTCTCATAGAGCCAAGGCAAGTTCGATCTGCTGGATCAGTGGAGCAACCGAGGCGGGTGTTTTGAAATGGGTGAGTTGAGGATGGGTCATAATGTGCATTTGTGTCCATGTATACCTTGGAATGGGGTGTTTGATCCGGGGCCTTGAGGGATGTTCATAACCGGAGGTTTTGATGGAGCTCTAAAGAGTATGTTTCCTATGTAGAGAAGAGAATTGTTTTGATGAGTGCTTAAGGAATCTCCCATATGCTGGTATTGGAAACCAGGCCTCTGAGGAGAGATGACTGGAATCAAAAGCAATGGATCTGGTTAGGACATAAGTGCCTGTCAAGTTCAATCTAATTCTATGGGGATATCTGTCTCTGGGTCTGAGTGGTGGTAGTTTCCTAACTTGTGAAAGATTATCCCTGTTTGTCCTGGGCAGCCAACACAATTCAGATGGCCTGGGGGAGTTTGGAGGATTCTCCTAATCTATATGGTTGTGGCCAATGGAAATGGCAGGATTCCACTGGAGAGGGAAGCCACAGTCCTGAGGTGTGGCTCCAGGGGCCCCAGCTTGGATGGTGTGTAGGCCAGGCCTGTGGGGACAGAATTCTGAAAAGACAAACTCAGCTTAGGTTTGGGGATGTATGTATGAAGGCTCGATCTACAGACCTTGAGAATTTTCCGGGCTATGAACAAAGGGCGAGCATGTGGCGCTTGCTCAGGCTTTTGTCTCTGGATTTTGTGTCAACGGTGGCCGTGGAATTTCGGGATGTCCTCAAGGGCCATGGACAATTCATTCTCTGGTGATATGGCCTGATCCCATGTGGTTGGGAACATTCTGTGGATTGGAAGATTCCTTGCTGTATATATATATATATATATATATATATATATATATATATATATATATATATATATTTTTTACCTCAGGTGTCCCACCAAAGAGGGATTCCAGAGTAGAGCCCTGAGTAGGGGTGACTAGACATCTCGAACTCTTGTTGATATTGGGGGACTAGGGGCTTGGCAAGCCCCATATGTGTGCTGTTGTTCCAGTCACTAAGAGGCTTTACATGAAGATAGGGCTCCCGCTGAGGGTCACAATGTGTTTTTGTGCAAATTTGGCCCTCAGGGATAGGTGGGGCCTCATAGTCCATGCTGCTTTCTCCTACAATGAACATTGGACAACATGCCAACAACTAGGTTTCTTGCCAAGGCGAAGGAGAAGTTCTGATTCTTGCATCACGTTCACTCCTGAACAGTGAGTGGTGATAAGGTCTACGTTATGAAGGTGAAAACTGAGGTTGGGTAGAGATGATGGCCTAAAGCCATTGTGGGTGTGATATGCTCTGTGTACGGCCAGCTGTCTGGGTGTTGGACTGGAGGTCTGCCCTCAGGCTGTGTCAGACAGGGCTTTAGTGCACAGACTAGACTGTATAATTTGGGTATGGTCGAGTGGCATGCAGGTTGTTACTCATTTGGCGTTTCTGGTTAGCCCTATAGGGCAACATTTTTCTTCTGGAAGGCAGGCAGAGTGCTGCATTGTGTCTCCAGAATTGCCAAACTGGAGGGGTGTGGCCAGGATTGTGAGGAAGGAAGTCTGAAAACACAAGCTAGCACGAGTTTTGGGGCCAAGAGCATGGCAGGCCCACTCTGCAGAGGCTGAATCGAGATCTCCTGCAGGTGAGGTCAGGGCGAGTATCAGATGTTGCCTCAAGCTGGAGTTTGTGTCCATGACGGCCCCTTCCTGAAGGGGGTGGGGGCGTCATGAGGCCAGGGAGGTTTCCCTACGCTGGGAGTTGTGAGCTGCTCCAAACTTCAAAGTTTCCTTCTTCAGGACAGTCGAGTACTATTGGATGGTTCCAGGATGCCCCATACAGAAAGACTCGAGAGCAGGGCCCTAAGCATGGATGCCAAGAAACGCCAACTCACCTTCCCATTGCCTGGTCGAGACAAGGCACGCTCAATCTGCGGGCTCTTGGGTGAGCTACCCAGAAGGCTGAGTTTAAATGGACTCTCCTGAGGATAAGTCATAATGTGGGTTGGTGGCCATGGAGACCTTGGAATGTGGCAGTAGCTAAGGGACTCTGCAGGATTCTCCAACCCGAAGGGCTTGACACAACTCCAACAAGGAAGCTTCCCATGTGGAGATGAGAGGTCTTCTGTCTGGTGCCTCAGGAAAGCCCCGTATGCTGGTCTTCGAACCCAGGCCTCTGAGGAGTGATACCTGGACACCAAAGCAAGAGTTCATAATAGGGCCTAGGGGCCTGTCTGGTTCAATCTTCTGTCTCTGCGGATATCTGTCTGTGTGTCTGCATGGAGGTAGTAGTTGCTCAGCTTGTGTCATAATGCCCCTATTTGTCCAGTGCGGCTTGCGGTAGTGGGATGTCCTTGGGGACCTTGAGGTTTCTACTATTTTGTAGAGTTGTGGCCAATGGAATGGGCAGTTTCTTAGGAGAGAGCAGGCACAGTTCTGTGGTGTGGCTCCAGAGACCCCAGCCTGGAGGCTGTGTGGGCCATGGCTGTGCAGACAGACATCCAAAAACCCTAACTCAGCTCAGGTTTGGGGCCGAGGTTATGGCAGGCCTGATCTACAGTCCATGAGGGGAGCTCCTCTGGATATGAAAGAAGGGTGAGAGGGAGGCAGTCGCTCAGGCTTTTGTCTCTGGATGTTTTTTCCACAATGGCCGTTTAATGTAGGAGTTGCCTCATGGGTCGTAGAAGTCTCCCTCTCTGGTAGTTTGTCCAGCCCCCAAGAGTTTGGGGTCATTCTGTGGGAAGGGAAGTGTCCTGTTTTCTGCTTCATGTGTCCCCCCAGTAGAGGGATTCAAGAGCATAGTAGTGGGTACTGACAACTGGAATACTCGCCCTCTGGTTAAGCCTGGGGGCCTATGGATATGACAAGCCCCATATGCAGGATCTTGGTCCAGCCACTGAGAGGCGTTACTTTAATACGGGACTCACGCTGCAGGTCACAATGCATGTCTGTGCCCTAGGCGGCCCTCAAGCACTGGCGTGGCCTTTCGGACAATGCAGGTTTTCCCACATTGAACGTTGGACAACATGCCAACCACAAGGTTTCTGGCCATGGGGAAGGAGGAATTCTAATTTCTGCATCACGTTCACCCCTGGGCAGTGATTGGAGATAAGGTCTAGGTTCTGAAGCCTGAGAACCGAGGTTGGGAAGAGATGACGACCTACAGCCATAGCGGGTCCTATGTGTCCAGGTTGGGGCCAGCTGTCTGGGTGTCGTTTGGGATGTCTTGTCTCAGGCTGTGCCAGACAGGGCATTAGTATACAGGGTGGGCTGTATAATTGCTTTACAATCGAGTGGCATGCATTAGAAAATCATTTGGGGTTTCTTATTAGCAGCATAGGGCAAAGATTTTCTTCTGGAGGGCAGGCAGAGTGCTGCATTGTGGCTTCGGAATTCCCAAACTGGAGGGATTGTGGGTCAGGAGAGTGAGGATGGAAGTCTGAGAACACAAGCTAGGCTTTGTTTTGGGGCAAGGACATGGCAGGCACACTCTGCAGAGCTGAATTGAGATCTCATGCATCTGAAGTCAGGTCGAGGTTCAGACTTTGGCTCAGGTTTGAGTTTCTGTCCGTGTTGGCCCCTTCAGGAAGGGGGGGCATTATGAGGCCATGGGGGTTTTCCCACTTTTGGAGTTGTGAGATGCTCCAAACCGCAAGTATTCCTTCTGTGGGACAATTAAGATTTGTTGGATGGCTCCAGGACGTCTTATAAGGTACTTTTCCAGAACAGGGTTCTAAGTATGGATGCCTGGGCAGCCAGCCTCACATTCCAATTTTCTCCTAGCAACAAGAAACGTTTGATCTGCTGGCTTGGGGTAGCAACAGAGGGGGCTGAGTTGAAATGGACTTTCCTGAGGATGGTCAAAATGGTGGTTTCAGTCCATGGAGACCTTGGTATGGGGCAGTGGCACCAGGGCCCTGAAGGATTCTCCTAACCAGAGTTTATGACAAAGCTCCAATGAGCAAGTTTTCCATGGGGAGACGAGATTTGTTCTTATTGGTGCCTCAGGAAACCACCATATGCTGGTATTGGAAATGAGGCCTCTGAGGAGAGATGCCTGGAAACCAAAGCAATGGATCTGATTAGGGCCTAGGGGCCTGTCCGGTTCAATATTCTTCTCTGGGGACATCTGTTGTCTGAGTGGAGGTAGTTGCTCAGCTGGTTTGAGATCACCCCTGTTTGTCCTGGGCGGCCTACACTATTGGGATGGCCTCGGTGACTTTGGAGGTTTTTCCTAATTTGCAAGGTTGTGGCCAATGGAATGGGAATAATTCCCTTTAAAGGGAAGCACAGTCCTGAGGTGTGGCTCCAGGGACCCAAGTGTGGAGCGTGTGTGGTCCAGGGCTATTTGGACAAAAGTCTGAAAACACAAACTCCACTTAGGTTGTGGGATGTAGGTATGGCCGGCCCGATCTATAGACCGTGAGGAGACCTCTTCGGGATATGAACAAAGGGCGAATGTGATGTGCATGCTCATGCTTTTTTTTTTTTTTTTTTCTGGAAATGTGTCACCGATTGCCATGGAATGTCGTGGTGTCCTCATGGGCCATTGATGAGGCTCCCTTTCTGGGGATTTCACCCGATCCCAAGAGTTTGGGGTCATTCTGTGGGAAGGGAGGGGGCCTTTCTGTTTTTTTTTTTGTTTATTTTTTTTTTAACCTCAGGTGGACCACCAAAAGAGGGATTCCCGAGCAGAGTCGTGGGTGGGGGCAACTGGACAACCAGACCTCTGGTTAACATTGGGACCTGAGAATATGGCAAGCCCCTTCTGTGGGCTCTTGGTCCAGACACTGAGAGGCCTTCCTTGAGGATATGTCTCAAACTGAGTTTCACAATGTGTTTTTGTGCCCAAGGAGCCCCTCAAGTCAGGGCGTGGCCTAATGTACCATGCTGGTTTCTCCTACACTGAACGTTGCACAGTATGGGAACCACAAGTTTTCTGGCAATGGGGAAGATGGAGTTCTAATTTCTGCAACTCTTTCTCTCCTGGACTGTGATTGGATTTAAGGTCTAGGTTCTTAAGCCTGAAACCTGAGGTTGGGAAGAGATGAAGCCCTAAGTCCATGGTGTGTCCGATGTGCTCAGTGTTCGGCCAGCTGTTGAGTGTGGGTTGGGAGGTGCAGGCTCAGACTGTGGCAGACAGGGAATTAGTGCCCAGGCTAGACTGTATCATTGGGGTGCAGTCGAGTTTCGTGCAGGATGGTACTCATTTGTGGTTACTGGGTAGCCCCAAAGGGCAACGTTTTTCTTCTGGAGGGAAGACACAGTGCCACATAGTGGCTCCAGAATTCCCAAACTGGAAGGCTTGTGGGCCAGGAGTGTGAGGAAAAAATTCTGAGAACACAAGCCAGACTTAGATTTCGGGGTGAGGGGACGGCAGGCACCCTCTGCAGAGATGATTCGAGATCCCGTATACCTGAAGACAGAGCTAGGATCAGACGTTTTCTTAGTTCGGAGTTTCTGTCCATGACGGCCCATTCATGAAGGGGAGGGTGTCACGAGGACATGGAGGTTTTCCCACGATGGGAATTGTGAGATGCTCCGAACCACAATGATTCCTTCTGTGGGACAGTCGAGACATGTTGGATGGCTCCAGGACATCCCATAAGGAAGTTATCCAGAGCAGGATTCTAAGGATGGATGCCTGGGCAGTCTACCTCCCATTCCAGGTGTCTCATAGAGCCAAGGCAAGTTCGATCTGCTGGATCTAGGGGAGCAACCGAGGCGGGTGTTTTGAAATGGGTGAGTTGAGGATGGGTCATAATGTGCATTTGTGTCCATGTAGACCTTGGAATGGGGTGCTTGATCCGGGGCCTTGAGGGATGTTCAAAACCGGAGGTTTTGATGGAGCTCTAAAGAGTATGTTTCCTATGTAGAGAAGAGAATTGTTTTGATGAGTGCCTAAGGAATCTCCCATATGCTGGTATTGGAAACCAGGCCTCTGAGGAGAGATGACTGGAATCAAAAGCAATGGATCTGATTACGGCCTAAGTGCCCGTCCAGTTCAATCTTATTCTATCGGGATATCTGTCTCTGGGTCTGAGTGGAGGTGGTTTCCTAACTTGTGAAAGATCATCCCTGTGTGTCCTGGGCAGCCAACACAATTCAGACGGCCTGGGGGAGTTTGGAGGATTCTCCTAATCTATAGGGTTGTGGCCAATGGAAATGGCAGAATTCCCCGGGAGAGGGAAGCCACAGTCCTGAGGTGTGGCTCAAGGGGCCCCAGCATGGATGGTGTGTGGGCCATGCCTGTGGGGACAGAATTCTGAAAACACAAACTCAGCTTAGGTTTGGGTATTTATGTATGAAGGCTCGATCAACAGACCGTGAGAATTTTCCGGGCTATGAACAAAGGGCGAGTATGTGGCGCTTGCTCAGGCTTTTGTCTCTGGATTTTGTGTCAACGGTGGCCGTGGAATTTCGGGATGTCCTCAAGGGCCAAGGACAATTCTTTCTCTGGTGATATGGCCTGATCCCAAGTGGTTGGGATCATTCTGTGGATGGGAAGAGTCCTTTCTGTGTATATATATATATATATTTTTTTTTTTTTGAATGAAACTTTTATTTATTAAAATATTTGCCAACAAAAATTTGTTATTTATTTTTTTTATTTATATATTTATTTTTATTTATTTTTATTTTTATTTTTTTTATTTTTTTTCTTTTTGAAATATTTTTTTTAATTTATTTTTTATTTTCAGCATAACAGTATTCATTATTTTTCACCACACCCAGTGCTCCATGCAATTCGTGCCCTTTATAATACCCACCACCTAGTACCCCAAACTCCCACCCCCCACCCCTTCAAAATCCTCAGATTGTTTTTCAGAGTCCATAGTCTCTCATGGTTCACTTCCCCTTCCAATTTCCCCCAACTCCCTTCTCCTCTCTAACTCCCCATGTCCTCCATGCTATTTGTTATGCTCCACAAATAAGTGAAACCATATGATAATTGACTCTCTCTGCTTGACTTATTTCACTCAGCATAATAATCTCTTCCAGTCCCGTCCATGCTGCTACAAAAGTTGGGTATTTGTCCTTTCTTTTTTTTTTTTTTTTTTTTTTTATAAACATATATTTTTATCCCCAGGGGTACAGGTCTGTGAATCACCAGGTTTACACACTTCACAGCACTCACCAAAGCACATACCCTCCCCAATGTCCATAATCCCACCCCCTTCTCCCAAACCCCCTCCCCCCAGCAGCCCTCAGTTTGTTTTGTGAGATTAAGAGTCACTTATGGTTTGTCTCCCTCCCAATCCTATCTTGTTTCATTGATTCTTCTCCTACCCACTTAAGCCTCCATGTTGCATCACCACTTCCTCATATCAGGGAGATCATATGATAGTTGTCTTTCTCTGCTTGACTTATTTCGCTAAGCATGATACGCTCTAGTTCCATCCATGTTGTCGCAAATGGCAAGATTTCATTTCTTTTGATGGCTGCATAGTATTCCATTGTGTATATATACCACATCTTCTTGATCCATTCATCTGTGGATGGACATCTAGGTTCTTTCCATAGTTTGGCTATTGTGGACATTGCTGCTATAAACATTCGGGTGCATGTGCCCCTTTGGATCACTACATTTGTATCTTTAGGGTAAATACCCAATAGTGCAATTGCTGGGTCATAGGGCAGTTCTATTTTCAACATTCTGAGGAACCTCCATGCTGTTTTCCAGAGTGGCTGCACCAGCTTGCATTCCCACCAACAGTGTAGGAGGGTTCCCCTTTCTCCACATCCTCGCCAGCATCTGTCATTTCCTGACTTGTTGATTTTAGCCATTCTGACTGGTGTGAGGTGATATCTCATTGTGGTTTTGATTTGTATTTCCCTGATGCCGAGTGATATGGAGCACTTTTTCATGTGTCTGTTGGCCATCTGGATGTCTTCTTTGCAGAAATGTCTGTTCATGTCCTCTGCCCATTTCTTGATTGGATTATTTGTTCTTTGGGTGTTGAGTTTGCTAAGTTCTTTATAGATTCTGGACACTAGTCCTTTATCTGATATGTCGTTCGCAAATATCTTCTCCCATTCTGTCAGTTGTCTTTTGATTTTGTTAACTGTTTCCTTTGCTGTGCAAAAGCTTTTGATCTTGATGAAATCCCAATAGTTCATTTTTTCCCTTGCTTCCCTTGCCTTTTGCGTTGTTCCTAGGAAGATGTTGCTGCGGCAGAGGTCGAAGAGGTTGCTGCCTGTGTTCTCCTCAAGGATTTTGATGGATTCCTTTCGCACATTGAGGTCCTTCATCCATTTTGAGTCTATTTTTGTGTGTGGTGTAAGGAAATGGTCCAATTTCATTTTTCTGCATGTGGCTGTCCAATTTTCCCAGCACCATTTATTGAAGAGGCTGTCTTTTTTCCATTGGACATTCTTTCCTGCTTTGTCGAAGATGAGTTGACCATAGATTTGAGGGTCTATTTCTGGGCTCTCTATTCTATTCCATTGATCTATGTGTCTGTTTTTGTGCCAGTACCATGCTGTCTTGATGATGACAGCTTTGTAATAGAGCTTGAAGTCCGGAATTGTGATGCCACCAACGTTGGCTTTTTTTTTCAATATCCCTTTGGCTATTCGAGGTCTTTTCTGGTTCCATATAAATTTTAACATTATTTGTTCCATTTCTTTGAAAAAGATGGATGGTACTTTGATAGGAATTGCATTAAATGTGTAGATTGCTTTAGGTAGCATAGACATTTTCACAATATTTATTCTTCCAATCCAGGAGCATGGAACATTTTTCCATTTCTTTGTGTCTTCCTCAATTTCTTTCATGAGTACTTTATAGTTTTCTGAGTATAGATTCTGTGTCTCTTTGGTTAGGTTTATTCCTAGGTATCTTATGGTTTTGGATGCAATTGTAAATGGGATTGACTCCTTAATATCTCTTTCTTCTGTCTTGCTGTTGGTGTAGAGAAATGCAACTGATTTCTGTGCATTGATTTTATATCCTGACACTTTACTGAATTCCTGTATAAGTTCTAGCAGTTTTGGAGTGGAGTCTTTTGGGTTTTCCACATATAGTATCATATCATCTGCGAAGAGTGATAATTTGACTTCTTCTTTGCCGATTTGGATGCCTTTAATTTCCTTTTGTTGTCTGATTGCTGAGGCTAGGACCTCTAGTACTATGTTGAATAGCAGTGGTGATAATGGACATCCCTGCCGTGTTCCTGACCTTAGTGGAAAAGCTTTCAGTTTTTCTCCATTGAGAATGATATTTGCGGTGGGTTTTTCATAGATGGCTTTGATGATATTGAGGTATGTGCCCTCTATCCCTACACTTTGAAGAGTTTTGATCAGGAAGGGATGCTGTACTTTGTCAAATGCTTTTTCAGCATCTATTGAAAGTATCATATGGTTCTTGTTCTTTCTTTTATTGATGTGTTGTATCACATTGACTGATTTGCGGATGTTGAACCAACCTTGCAGCCCTGGAATAAATCCCACTTGGTCGTGGTGAATAATCTTTTTAATGTACTGTTGAATCCTATTGGCTAGTATTTTGTTGAGTATTTTCGCATCTGTGTTCATCAAGGATATCGGTCTATAGCTCTCTTTTTTGGTGGGATCCTTGTCTGGTTTTGGGATCAAGGTGATGCTGGCCTCATAAAATGAGTTTGGAAGTTTTCCTTCCATTTCTATTTTTTGGAACAGTTTCAGGAGAATAGGAATTAGTTCTTCTTTAAATGTTTGGTAGAATTCCCCCGGGAAGCCATCTGGCCCTGGGCTTTTGTTTGTTTGGAGATTTTTAATGACTGTTTCAATCTCCTTACTGGTTATGGGTCTGTTCAGGCTTTCTATTTCTTCCTGGTTCAGTTGTGGTAGTTTATATGTTTCTAGGAATGCATCCATTTCTTCCAGATTGTCAAATTTATTGCCGTAGAGTTGCTCATAGTATGTTCTTATAATAGTTTGTATTTCTTTGGTGTTAGTTGTGATCTCTCCTCTTTCATTCATGATTTTATTTATTTGGGTCCTTTCTCTTTTCTTTTTGATAAGTCGGGCCAGGGGTTTATCAATTTTATTAATTCTTTCAAAGAACCAGCTCCTACTTTCGTTGATTTTTTCTATTGTTTTTTTGGTTTCTATTTCATTGATTTCTGCTCTGATCTTTATGATTTCTCTTCTCCTGCTGGGCTTAGGGTTTCTTTCTTGTTCTTTCTCCAGCTCCTTTAGGTGTAGGGTTAGGTTGTGTACCTGAGACCTTTCTTGTTTCTTGAGAAAGGCTTGTACCGCTATATATTTTCCTCTCAGGACTGCCTTTATTGTGTCCCACAGATTTTGAACCGTTGTATTTTCATTATCATTTGTTTCCATGATTTTTTTCAATTCTTCTTTAATTTCCCGGTTGACCCATTCATTCTTTAGAAGGATACTGTTTAGTCTCCATGTATTTGGGTTCTTTCCAAACTTCCTTTTGTGGTTGAGTTCTAGCTTTAGAGCATTGTGGTCTGAAAATATGCAGGGAATGATCCCAATCTTTTGATACCGGTTGAGTCCTGATTTAGGACCGAGGATGTGATCTATTCTAGAGAATGTTCCATGTGCACTAGAGAAGAATGTGTATTCTGTTGCTTTGGGATGAAATGTTCTGAATATATCTGTGATGTCCATCTGGTCCAGTGTGTCGTTTAAGGCTTATTTCCTTGCTGATCTTTTGCTTGGATGACCTGTCCATTTCAGTGAGGGGAGTGTTAAAGTCCCCTACTATTATTGTATTGTTGTTGATGTGTTTCTTTGATTTTGTTATTAATTGGTTTATATAGTTGGCTGCTCCCACGTTGGGGGCATAGATATTTAAAATTGTTAAATTTTCTTGTTGGACAGACCCTTTGAGTATGATATAGTGTCCTTCCTCATCTCTTATTATAGTCTTTGGCTTAAAATATAATTGATCTGATATAAGGATTGCCACTCCTGCTTTCTTCTGATGTCCATTAGCATGGTAAATTCTTTTCCACCCCCTCACTTTAAATCTGGGGTGTCTTCGGGCTTAAAATGAGTTTCTTGGAGGCAACATATAGATGGGTTTTGTTTTTTTATCCATTCTGATACCCTGTGTCTTTTGACAGGGGCATTTAGCCCATTCACATTTAGGGTAACTATTGAGAGATATGAATTTAGTGCCATTGTATTGCCTGTAAGGTGACTGTT
Organism: Mustela nivalis; assembly: GCF_964662115.1. Taxonomy (NCBI): domain Eukaryota; kingdom Metazoa; phylum Chordata; class Mammalia; order Carnivora; family Mustelidae; genus Mustela; species Mustela nivalis. The sequence goes on along the minus strand of NW_028136443.1, from coordinate 1,109,940 downwards.
ATTGTATATGGTCTCTGTTCCTTTCTGATCTACCACTTGTAGGCTCTCTCTTTGCTTAGAGGACCCCTTTCAATATTTCCTGTAGAGCTGGTTTGGTATTTGCAAATTCTTTCAGTTGTTGTTTGTCCTGGAAGCTTTTAATCTCTCCTTCTATTTTCAATGATAGCCTAGCTGGATATAGTATTCTGGGCTGCATGTTTTTCTCGTTTAGTGCTCTAAAAATATCATGCCAGCTCTTTCTGGCCTGCCAGGTCTCTGTGGATAAGTCAGCTGCCAATCTAATATTTTTACCATTGTATGTTACAGACTTCTTTTCCCGGGCTGCTTTCAGGATTTTCTCTTTGTCACTGAGACTTGTAAATTTTACTATTAGGTGACGGGGTGTGGGCCTATTCTTATTGATTTTGAGGGGCGTTCTCTGAACCTCCTGAATTTTGATGCTCGTTCCCTTTGCCATATTGGGGAAATTCTCCCCAATAATTCTCTCCAGTATACCTTCTGCTCCCCTCTCTCTTTCTTCTTCTTCTGGAATCCCAATTATTCTAATGTTGTTTCGTCTTATGGTGTCACTTAATTCTCGAATTCTCCCCTCGTGGTCCAGTAGCTGTTTGTCCCTCTTTTGCTCAGCTTCTTTATTCTCTGTCATTTGGTCTTCTATATCACTAATTCTTTCTTCTGCCTCATTTATCCTAGCAGTTAGAGCCTCCATTTTTGATTGCACCTCATTAATAGCTTTTTTGATTTCAACTTGGTTAGATTTTAGTTCTTTTATTTCTCCAGAAAGGGCTTTTATATCTCTCGAGAGGGTTTCTCTAATATCTTCCATGCCTTTTTCGAGCCCGGCTAGAACCTTGAGAATTGTCATTCTGAACTCTAGATCTGACATATTACCGATGTCTGTATTGATTAGGTCCCTAGCCTTTGGTACTGCCTCTTGTTCTTTTTTTTGCGTTGAATTTTTACGTCTTGTCATTTTGGCCAGATAAGAGTAAATGAAGGGGCAAGTAAAATACTAAAAGGGTGGCAACAACCCCAGGAAAATATGCTTTAACTAAATTAGAAGAGATCCAAAATCGTGAGTGGGGAGAAAGGGGATAAAAAGAGGTTCAAAAAGGAAGAAAGAAAAAAAAAAGAAAAGAAAAAAAAATTTTTTTAAAAAAAGAAAACACCTGAGAAAAATGTAAAAAAGAAAAAATATATATATTAGATAAACTAGTAAAAAATCGTTAAAAAAGAAAAAGGTAACAGTTAAAAAAAAAAAATTTACCCGAAGGCGAGAAGAAAAAGAAAAAAAGAAAAAAAAAAATGAAAAAGAAAAAATTAAATTAACTGCAAGACTAAAAAAAAATCACAGGAAAAAAGCCATGAGTTCCTTGCTTTGCTTTCTCCACCTCTGGAATTCTGCTGCTCTCCTTGGTATTGAAACCGCACTCCTTGGTAGGTGAACTTGGTCTCCGCTGGATTTCTTGTTGATCTTCTGGGGGAGGGGCCTGTTGTAGTGATTCTCAAGTGTCTTTGCCCCAGGCGGAATTACACCGCCCTTACCCGGGGCCGGGGTGAGTAATCCGCTCGGGTTTGCTTTCAGGAGCTTTTGTTCCCTGAGCGCTTTCCGTAGAGTTCCCGAGGACGGGAACACAAATGGCGGCCTCCTGGTCTCCGGCCCGGAGGAGCCGAGAGCCCAGGGCCCCACTCCTCAGTGCGCCCTCAGAGAACAGCGCCCAGTTATTCCCGTCTGCCTGACCTCCGGCCGCGCTCCGAGCTCACCGAGCCTGCGACCGGTTCAAGGTAACACCGAGCTGTGAGCTTACTGTTGGCTCTGTCTCTGTAGCCCGCTTTCCCGTTCCAATACCCGCAAGCTCTGCGACACTCAGACACCCCCGATCCTTCTGTGACCCTGCGGGACCTGAGGCCACGAGACCCCGCGTGGGCTTCGCCCCGGTTTAGCCTCTGGACTGATGTCCCTCAGCGGAACAGACTTTTAAAAGTCCTGATTTTGTGCGCGGTTGCTCCGCCGCTTGCCGGGAGCCGGCCCCTCCCCCCGGGGTCTATCTTCCCGTCGCTTTGGATTCACTTCTCCGCCGGTCCTACCTTTCAGAAAGTGGTTGTTTTTCTGTTTCCAGAATTGCTGTTCTTCTCTTCGGTCTGCCGATGGATTTTCAGGTGTTTGCAATCTTTAGATAAGCTATCTAGCTGATCTCCGGCTAGCTGAAGCAGTCTCAGCTTGCTACTTCTCCGCCATCTTGACTCCTCCCTTTTTTTTTTTTTTTTTTTTTTTACCTCAGGTATCCCACCAAAGACGGATTCCAGAGTAGAGCCCTGAGTAGGGGTGAGTAGACATCTCGAACTCTGGTTGAGATTGGGGGACTAGGGGCTTGGCAAGCCCCATATGTGGGCTGTTGTTCCAGTCACTAAGAGGCTTTACATGAGGATAGGGCTCACGCTGAGGGTCACAATGTGTGTTTGTGCAAATTGTGGCCCTCAGGGATAGGTGGGGCCTCATAGTCCATGCTGCTTTCTCCTACAATGAACATCGGACAACATGCCAACCACTAGGTTTCTTGCCAAGGCGAAGGAGAAGTTCTGATTCTTGCATCACGTTCACTCCTGAGCAGTGAGTGGAGATAAGGTCTAGGTTCTGAAGGTGAAAACTGAGGTTGGGTAGAGATGATGGCCTAAAGCCATTGTGGGTGTGATATGCTCTGTGTATGGCCAGCTGTCTGGGTGTTGGACAGGAGGTCTGCCCTCAGGCTGTTTCAGACTGGGCTTTAGTGCACAGGCTAGACTGTATGATTGGGGTATGGTCGAGTGGCATGCAGGTTGTTACTCATTTGGCGTTTCTGGTTAGCCCTATAGGGCAACATTTTTCTTCTGGAGGGCAGGCAGAGTGCTGCATTGTGTCTCCAGAATTGCCAAACTGGAGGGGTGTGGCCAGGATTGTGAGGAAGGAAGACTGAAAACACAAGCTAGCACGAGTTTTGGGGCCAAGAGCATGGCAGGCCCACTCTGCAGAGGCTGAATCGAGATCTCCTGCAGGTGAGGTCAGGGCGAGTATCAGCTGTTGCCTCAAGCTGGAGTTTGTGTCCATGACGGCCCCTTCCTGAAGGGGGTGGGGGCGTCATGAGGCCAGGGAGGTTTCCCTACGCTTGGAGTTGTGAGCTGCTCCAAATTTCAAAGTTTCCTTCTTCAGGACAGTCGAGTACTATTGGATGGTTCCAGGATGCCCCATACAGAAAGACTCGAGAGCAGGGCCCTAAGCATGGATGCCGAAAAACGCCAACTCACCTTCCCATTGCCTGGTCGAGACAAGGCACGCTCAATCTGCGGGCTCTTGGGTGAGCTACCCAGAAGGCTGAGTTTAAATGGACTCTGCTGAGGATGAGTCATAATGTGGGTTGGTGGCCATGGAGACCTTGGAATGTGGCAGTAGCTAAGGGACTCTGCAGGATTCTCCAACCCGAACGGCTTGACACAACTCCAACAAGGAAGCTTCCCACGTGGAGATGAGAGGTCTTCTGTCTGGTGCCTCAGGAAAGCCCCGTATGCTGGTCTTCGAACCCAGGCCTCTGAGGAGTGATACCTGGACACCAAAGCAAGAGTTCATAATAGGGCCTAGGGGCCTGTCTGGTTCAATCTTCTGTCTCTGCGGATATCTGTCTGTGTGTCTGCATGGAGGTAGTAGTTGCTCAGCTTGTGTCATAATGCCCCTATTTGTCCAGTGCGGCTTGCGGTAGTGGGATGTCCTTGGGGACCTTGAGGTTTCTACTATTTTGTAGAGTTGTGGCCAATGGAATGGGCAGTTTCTTAGGAGAGAGCAGGCACAGTTCTGTGGTGTGGCTCCAGAGACCCCAGCCTGGAGGCTGTGTGGGCCATGGCTGTGCAGACAGACATCCAAAAACCCTAACTCAGCTCAGGTTTGGGGCCGAGGTTATGGCAGGCCTGATCTACAGTCCATGAGGGGAGCTCCTCTGGATATGAAAGAAGGGTGAGAGGGAGGCAGTCGCTCAGGCTTTTGTCTCTGGATGTTTTGTCCACAATGGCCGTTTAATGTAGGAGTTGCCTCATGGGTCGTAGAAGTCTCCCTCTCTGGTAGTTTGTCCAGCCCCCAAGAGTTTGGGGTCATTCTGTGGGAAGGGAAGTGTCCTGTTTTCTGCTTCATGTGTCCCCCCAGTAGAGGGATTCTAGAGCATAGCAGTGGGTACTGACAACTGGAATACTCGCCCTCTGGTTAAGCCTGGGGGCCTATGGATATGACAAGCCCCATATGCAGGATCTTGGTCCAGCCACTGAGAGGCGTTACTTTAATACGGGACTCACGCTGCAGGTCACAATGCATGTCTGTGCCCTAGGCGGCCCTCAAGCACTGGCGTGGCCTTTCGGACAATGCAGGTTTTCCCACATTGAACGTTGGACAACATGCCAACCACAAGGTTTCTGGCCATGGGGAAGGAGGAATTCTAATTTCTGCATCACGTTCACCCCTGGGCAGTGATTGGAGATAAGGTCTAGGTTCTGAAGCCTGAAAACCGAGGTTGGGAAGAGATGACGACCTACAGCCATAGCGGGTCCTATGTGTCCAGGTTGGGGCCAGCTGTCTGGGTGTTGTTTGGGATGTCTTGTCTCAGGCTGTGCCAGACAGGGCATTAGTATACAGGGTGGGCTGTATAATTGCTTTACAATCGAGTGGCATGCATTAGAAAATCATTTGTGGTTTCTTATTAGCAGCATAGGGCAAAGTTTTTCTTCTGGAGGGCAGGCAGAGTGCTGCATTGTGGCTTCGGAATTCCCAAACTGGAGGGCTTGTGGGCCAGGAGAGTGAGGACGGAAGTCTGAGAACACAAGCTAGGCTTAGGTTTCGGGGCAAGGACATGGCAGGCACACTCTGCAGAGCTGAATTGAGATCTCATGCGTCTGAAGTCAGGTCGAGGTTCAGACTTTAACTCAGGTTTGAGTTTCTGTCCATGTTGGCCCCTTCAGGAAGGGGGGGCATTATGAGGCCATGGGGGTTTTCCCACTATTGGAGTTGTGAGATGCTCCAAACCGCAAGGATTCCTTCTGTGGGACAATTAAGATTTGTTGGATGGCTCCAGGACGTCTTATAAGGTATTTTTCCAGAACAGGGTTCTAAGTATCGATGCCTGGGCAGCCAGCCTCACATTCCAATTGTCTCCTAAAACAAGAAACGTTTGATCTGCTGGCTTGGGGTAGCAACAGAGGGGGCTGAGTTGATATGGACTTTCCTGAGGATGGTCTTAATGTTGGTTTGAATCCATGGAGACCTTGGTATGGGGCAGTGTCACCAGGGCCCTGAAGGATTCTCCTAACCAGAGGTTATGACAAAGCTCCAATGAGCAAGTTTCCATGGGGAGACGAGATTTGTTCTTATTGGTGCCTCAGGAAACCACCATATGCTGGTATTGGAAACGAGGCCTCTGAGGAGAGATGCCTGGAAACCAAAGCAATGGATCTGATTAGGGCCTAGGGGCCTGTCCGGTTCAATATTCTTCTCTGGGGACATCTGTTGTCTGAGTGGAGGTAGTTGCTCAGCTGGTTTGAGATCACCCCTGTTTGTCCTGGGCGGCCTACACTATTGGGATGGCCTCGGTGACTTTGGAGGTTTTTCCTCATTTGCAACGTTGTGGCCAATGGAATGGGAAGAATTCCCTTGAAAGGGAAGCACAGTCCTGAGGTGTGGCTCCAGGGACCCAAGTGTGGAGCGTGTGTGGTCCAGGGCTATTTGGACAAAAGTCTGAAAACACAAACTCCACTTAGGTTGTGGGATGTAGGTATGGCCGGCCCGATCTATAGACCATGAGGAGAACTCTTCGGGATATGAACAAAGGGCGAATGTGATGTGCATGCTCATGCTTTTTTTTTTTTTTCTGGAAATGTGTCACCGATTGCCATGGAATGTCGGGGTGTCCTCATGGGCCATCGATGGGCTCCCTTTCTGGGGATTTGACCCGATCCCAAGAGTTTGGGGTCATTCTGTGGGAAGGGAGGAGGCCTTTCTGTTTTTTTTTTTTTGTTGTTTATTTTTTTATTTTTTTATTTTTTTTTTTTTTAACCTCCGGTGGACCACCAAAAGAGGGATTCCAGAGCAGAGTCGTGGTTGGGGGCAACAGGACAACCAGACCTCTGGTTAACATTGGGACCTAAGAACATGGCAAGCCCCTTATGTGGGCTCTTGGTCCAGACACTGAGAGGCCTTCCTTGAGGATAGGTCTCACACTGAGTTTCACAATGTGTTTTTGTGCCCAAGGAGCCCCTCAAGTCAGGGCGTGGCCTAATGTACCATGCTGGTTTCTCCTACACTGAACGTTGCACAGTATGGGAACCACAAGTTTTCTGGCAATGGGGAAGATGGAGTTCTAATTTCTGCAACACTTTCACTCCTGGACTGTGATTGGATTTAAGGTCTAGGTTCTGAAGCCTGAAAACTGAGGTTGGGAAGAGATGAAGCCCTAAGGCCATGGTGTGTCTGATGTGCTCAGTGTTCGGGCAGCTGTTGAGTGTGGGTTGCGAGGTGCAGGCTCAGGCTGTGGCAGACAGGGAATTAGTGCCCAGGCTAGACTGTATCATTGGGGTGCAGTCGAGTTTTGTGCAGGGTGGTACTCATTTGTGGTTACTGGGTAGCCCCAGAGGGCAACGTTTTTCTTCTGGAGGGAAGACACAGTGCCACATAGTGACTCCAAAATTCCCAAACTGGAAGGCTTGTGGGCCAGGAGTGTGAGGAAAAAATTCTGAGAACACAAGCCAGACTTAGATTTCGGGGTGAGGGGACGGCAGGCACCCTCTGCAGAGATGATTCGAGATCCCGTATACCTGAAGACAGAGCTAGGATCAGACGTTTTCTTAGGTCGGAGTTTCTGTCCATGACGGCCCATTCATGAAGGGGAGGGTGTCACGAGGACATGGAGGTTTTCCCACGATGGGAATTGTGAGATGCTCCGAACCACAATGATTCCTTCTGTGGGACAGTCGAGACATGTTGGATGGCTCCAGGACATCCCATAAGGAAGTTATCCAGAGCAGGGTTCTAAGGATGGATGCGTGGGCAGCCTGCCTCCCATTCCAGGTGTCTCATAGAGCCAAGGCAAGTTCGATCTGCTGGATCTAGGGGAGCAACCGAGGCGGGTGTTTTGAAGTGGGTGAGTTGAGGATGGGTCATAATGTGCATTTGTGTCCATGTAGACCTTGGAATGGGGTGCTTGATCCGGGGCCTTGAGGGATGTTCATAACCGGAGGTTTTGATGGAGCTCTAAAGAGTATATTTCCTATGTAGAGAAGAGAATTGTTTTGATGAGAGCCTAAGGAATCTCCCATATGCTGGTATTGGAAACCAGGCCTCTGAGGAGAGATGACTGGAATCAAAAGCAATGGATCTGATTAGGGCCTAAGTGCCCGTCCAGTTCAATCTTATTCTATGGGGATATCTGTCTCTGGGTCTGAGTGGAGGTGGTTTCCTAACTTGTGAAAGATCATCCCTGTGTGTCCTGGGCAGCCAACACAATTCGGATGGCCTGGGGGAGTTTGGAGGATTCTCCTAATCTATAAGGTTGTGGCCAATGGAAAGGGCAGAATTCCCCTGGAGCGGGAAGCCACAGTCCTGAGGTGTGGCTCCAGGGGCCCCAGCTTGGATGGTGTGTGGGCCAGCACTGTGGGGACAGAAGTCTGAAAACACAAACTCAGCTTAGGTTTGGGGATGTATGTATGAAGGCTCGATCAACAGACCGTGAGAATTTTCCGGGCTATGAACAAAGGGCGAGTATGTGGCGCTTGCTCAGGGTTTTGTCTCTGGATTTTGTGTCAATGGTGGCCGTGGAATGTCGGGGTGTCCTCAAGGGCCATGGACAATTCTTTCTCTGGTCATTTGGCCTGATCCCAAGTGGTTGGGATCATTCTGTGGATGGGAAGAGTCCTTTCTGTATTTTTTTTTTTTTTACCTCAGGTGTCCCACCAAAGAGGGATTCCAGAGTAGAGCCCTGAGTAGGGGTGACTAGACATCTCGAACTCTGGTTGAGATTGGGGGACTAGTGGCTTGGCAAGCCCCATATGTGTGCTGTTGTTCCAGTCTCTAATAGGCTTTACATGAGGATAGGGCTCGCGCTGAGGGTCACAATGTGTGTTTGTGCAAATTGCGGCCCTCAGGGATAGGTGGGGCCTCATAGTCCATGCTGCTTTCTCCTACAATGAACATTGGACAACCACTAGGTTTCTTGCCAAGGCGAAGGAGAAGTTCTGATTCTTGCATCACGTTCACTCCTGAGCAGTGAGTGGAGATAAGTTCTAGGTTCTGAAGGTGAAAACTGAGGTTGGGTAGAGATGATGGCCTAAAGCCATTGTGGGTGTGATATGCTCTGTGTATGGCCAGCTGTCTGGGTGTTGGACTGGAGGTCTGCCCTCAGGCTGTGTCAGACAGGGCTTTAGTGCACAGGCTAGACTGTATAATTGGGGTATGGTCGAGTGGCATGCAGGTTGTTACTCATTTGGCGTTTCTGGTTAGCCCTATAGGGCAACATTTTTCTTCTGGAGGGCAGGCAGAGTGCTGCATTGTGTCTCCAGAATTGCCAAACTGGAGGGGTGTGGCCAGGATTGTGAGGAAGGAAGACTGAAAACACAAGCTAGCACGAGTTTTGAAGCCAAGAGCATGGCAGGCCCACTCTGCAGAGGCTGAATCGAGATCTCCTGCAGGTGAGGTCAGGGCGAGTATCAGATGTTGCCTCAAGCTGGAGTTTGTGTCCATGACGGCCCCTTCCTGAAGGGGGTGGGGGCGTCATGAGGCCAGGGAGGTTTCCCTACGCTGGGAGTTGTGAGCTGCTCCAAACTTCAAAGTTTCCTTCTTCAGGACAGTCAAGTATTTTTTTTTTTAAAGATTTTATTTATTTATTTGACAGAGAGAGATCACAAGTAGGCAGAGAGGCAGGCAGAGAGAGAGAGAGGAGGAAGCAGGCTCCCTGCTGAGCAGAGAGCCCGATGCGGGACTCGATCCCAGGACCCTGAGATCATGACCTGAGCCGAAGGCAGCGGCTTAACCAGTGACCACCCAGGCGCCCAGGACAGTCGAGTATTATTGGATGGTTCCAGGATGCCCCATACAGAAAGACTCGAGAGCAGGGCCCTAAGCATGGATGCCAAGAAACGCCAACTCACCTTCCCATTGCCTGGTCGAGACAAGGCACGCTCAATCTGCGGGCTCTTGGGTGAGCTACCCAGAAGGCTGAGTTTAAATGGACTCTCCTGAGGATAAGTCATAATGTGGGTTGGTGGCCATGGAGACCTTGAAATGTGGCAGTAGCTAAGGGACTCTGCAGGATTCTCCAACCCGAAGGGCTTGACACAACTCCAACAAGGAAGCTTCCCATGTGGAGATGAGAGGTCTTCTGTCTGGTGCCTCAGGAAAGCCCCGTATGCTGGTCTTCGAACCCAGGCCTCTGAGGAGTGATACCTGGACACCAAAGCAAGAGTTCATAATAGGGCCTAGGGGCCTGTCTGGTTCAATCTTCTGTCTCTGCGGATATCTGTCTGTGTGTCTGCATGGAGGTAGTAGTTGCTCAGCTTGTGTCATTATGCCCCTATTTGTCCAGTGCGGCTTGCGGTAGTGGGATGTCCTTGGGGACCTTGAGGTTTCTACTATTTTGTAGAGTTGTGGCCAATGGAATGGGCAGTTTCTTAGGAGAGAGCAGGCACAGTTCTGTGGTGTGGCTCCAGAGACCCCAGCCTGGAGGCTGTGTGGGCTATGGCTGTGCAGACAGACATCCAAAAACCCTAACTCAGCTCAGGTTTGGGGCCGAGGTTACGGCAGGCCTGATCTACAGTCCATGAGGGGAGCTCCTCTGGATATGAAAGAAGGGTGAGAGGGAGGCAGTCGCTCAGGCTTTTGTCTCTGGATGTTTTGTCCACAATGGCCGTTTAATATAGGAGTTGCCTCATGGGTCGTAGAAGTCTCCCTCTCTGGTAGTTTGTCCAGCCCCCAAGAGTTAGGGGTCATTCTGTGGGAAGGGAAGTGTCCTGTTTTCTGCTTCATGTGTCCCCCTAGTAGAGGAATTCAAGAGCATAGCAGTGGGTACTGACAACTGGAATACTCGCCCTCTGGTTAAGCCTGGGGGCCTATGGATATGACAAGCCCCATATGCAGGATCTTGGTCCAGCCACTGAGAGGCGTTACTTTAATACGGGACTCACGCTGCAGGTCACAATGCATGTCTGTGCCCTAGGCGGCCCTCTAGCACTGGTGTGGCCTTTCGGACAATGCAGGTTTTCCCACATTGAACGTTGGACAACATGCCAACCACAAGGTTTCTGGCCATGGGGAAGGAGGAATTCTAATTTCTGCATCACGTTCACCCCTGGGCAGTGATTGGAGATAAGGTCTAGGTTCTGAAGCCTGAGAACCGAGGTTGGGAAGAGATGACGACCTACAGCCATAGCGGGTCCTATGTGTCCAGGTTGGGGCCAGCTGTCTGGGTGTCGTTTGGGATGTCTTGTCTCAGGCTGTGCCAGACAGGGCATTAGTATACAGGGTGGGCTGTATAATTGCTTTACAATCGAGTGGCATGCATTAGAAAATCATTTGGGGTTTCTTATTAGCAGCATAGGGCAAAGTTTTTCTTCTGGAGGGCAGGCAGAGTGCTGCATTGTGGCTTCGGATTTCCCAAACTGGAGGGCTTGTGGGCCAGGAGAGTGAGGACGGAAGTCTGAGAACACAAGCTAGGCTTAGGTTTCGGGGCAAGGACATGGCAGGCACACTCTGCAGAGCTGAATTGAGATCTCATGCGTCTGAAGTCAGGTCGAGGTTCAGACTTTGGCTCAGGTTTGAGTTTCTGTCCATGTTGGCCCCTTCAGGAAGGGGGGGCATTATGAGGCCATGGGGGTTTTCCCACTATTGGAGTTGTGAGATGCTCCAAACCGCAAGGATTCCTTCTGTGGGACAATTAAGATTTGTTGGATGGCTCCAGGACGTCTTATAAGGTATTTTTCCAGAACAGGGTTCTAAGTATGGATGGCTGGGCAGCCAGCCTCACATTCCAATTGTCTCCTAGCAACAAGAAACGTTTGATCTGCTGGCTTGGGGTAGCAACAGAGGGGGCTGAGTTGATATGGACTTTCCTGAGGATGGTCTTAATGTTGGTTTGAGTCCATGGAGACCTTGGTATGGGGCAGTGGCACCAGGGCCCTGAAGGATTCTCCTAACCAGAGGTTATGACAAAGCTCCAATGAGCAAGTTTCCATGGGGAGACGAGATTTGTTCTTATTGGTGCCTCAGGAAACCACCATATGCTGGTATTGGAAACGAGGCCTCTGAGGAGAGATGCCTGGAAACCAAAGCAATGTATCTGATTAGGGCCTAGGGGCCTGTCCGGTTCAATATTCTTCTCTGGGGACATCTGTTGTCTGAGTGGAGGTAGTTGCTCAGCTGGTTTGAGATCACCCCTGTTTGTCCTGGGCGGCCTACACTATTGGGATGGCCTCGGTGACTTTGGAGGTTTTTCCTAATTTGCAAGGTTGTGGCCAATGGAATGGGAAGAATTCCCTTGAAAGGGAAGAACAGTCCTGAGGTGTGGCTCCAGGGACCCAAGTGTGGAGCGTGTGTGGTCCAGGGCTATTTGGACAAAAGTCTGAAAACACAAACTCCACTTAGGTTGTGGGATGTAGGTATGGCCGGCCCGATCTATAGACCGTGAGGAGACCTCTTCGGGATATGAACAAAGGGCGAATGTGATGTGCATGCTCATGCTTTTTTTTTTTTTTTTTCTGGAAATGTGTCACCGATTGCCATGGAATGTCGGGGTGTCCTCATGGGCCATCGATGGGCTCCCTTTCTGGGGATTTGACCCGATCCCAAGAGTTTGGGGTCATTCTGTGGGAAGGGAGGAGGCCTTTCTGTTTTTTTTTTTTTTGTTTATTTTTTTTGTTTATTTTTTTTGTTTTTTTTTTTTAACCTCCGGTGGACCACCAAAAGAGGGATTCCAGAGCAGAGTCGTGGGTGGGGGCAACAGGACAACCAGACCTCTGGTTAACATTGGGACCTAAGAACATGGCAAGCCCCTTATGTGGGCTCTTGGTCCAGACACTGAGAGGCCTTCCTTGAGGATAGGTCTCACACTGAGTTTCACAATGTGTTTTTGTGCCCAAGGAGCCCCTCAAGTCAGGGCGTGGCCTAATGTACCATGCTGGTTTCTCCTACACTGAACGTTGCACAGTATGGGAACCACAAGTTTTCTGGCAATGGGGAAGATGGAGTTCTAATTTCTGCAACACTTTCACTCCTGGACTGTGATTGGATTTAAGGTCTAGGTTCTGAAGCCTGAAAACTGAGGTAGGGAAGAGATGAAGCCCTAAGGCCATGGTGTGTCTGATGTGCTCAGTGTTCGGCCAGCTGTTGAGTGTGGGTTGCGAGGTGCAGGCTCAGGCTGTGGCAGACAGGGAATTAGTGCCCAGGCTAGACTGTATCATTGGGGTGCAGTCGAGTTTTGTGCAGGGTGGTACTCATTTGTGGTTACTGGGTAGCCCCAGAGGGCAACGTTTTTCTTCTGGAGGGAAGACACAGTGCCACATAGTGACTCCAAAATTCCCAAACTGGAAGGCTTGTGGGCCAGGAGTGTGAGGAAAAAATTCTGAGAACACAAGCCAGACTTAGATTTCGGGGTGAGGGGACGGCAGGCACCCTCTGCAGAGATGATTCGAGATCCCGTATACCTGAAGACAGAGCTAGGATCAGACGTTTTCTTAGGTCGGAGTTTCTGTCCATGACGGCCCATTCATGAAGGGGAGGGTGTCACGAGGACATGGAGGTTTTCCCACGATGGGAATTGTGAGATGCTCCGAACCACAATGATTCCTTCTGTGGGACAGTCGAGACATGTTGGATGGCTCCAGGACATCCCATAAGGAAGTTATCCAGAGCAGGGTTCTAAGGATGGATGCGTGGGCAGCCTGCCTCCCATTCCAGGTGTCTCATAGAGCCAAGGCAAGTTCGATCTGCTGGATCTAGGGGAGCAACCGAGGCGGGTGTTTTGAAATGGGTGAGTTGAGGATGGGTCATAATGTGCATTTGTGTCCATGTAGACCTTGGAATGGGGTGCTTGATCCGGGGCCTTGAGGGATGTTCATAACCGGAGGTTTTGATGGAGCTCTAAAGAGTATATTTCCTATGTAGAGAAGAGAATTGTTTTGATGAGAGCCTAAGGAATCTCCCATATGCTGGTATTGGAAACCAGGCCTCTGAGGAGAGATGACTGGAATCAAAAGCAATGGATCTGATTAGGGCCTAAGTGCCCGTCCAGTTCAATCTTATTCTATGGGGATATCTGTCTCTGGGTCTGAGTGGAGGTGGTTTCCTAACTTGTGAAAGATCATCCCTGTGTGTCCTGGGCAGCCAACACAATTCGGATGGCCTGGGGGAGTTTGGAGGATTCTCCTAATCTATAAGGTTGTGGCCAATGGAAAAGGCAGAATTCCCCTGGAGCGGGAAGCCACAGTCCTGAGGTGTGGCTCCAGGGGCCCCAGCTTGGATGGTGTGTGGGCCAGCACTGTGGGGACAGAAGTCTGAAAACACAAACTCAGCTTAGGTTTGGGGATGTATGTATGAAGGCTCGATCAACAGACCGTGAGAATTTTCCGGGCTATGAACAAAGGGCGAGTATGTGGCGCTTGCTCAGGGTTTTGTCTCTGGATTTTGTGTCAATGGTGGCCGTGGAATGTCGGGGTGTCCTCAAGGGCCATGGACAATTCTTTCTCTGGTCATTTGGCCTGATCCCAAGTGGTTGGGATCATTCTGTGGATGGGAAGAGTCCTTTCTGTATTTTTTTTTTTTTACCTCAGGTGTCCCACCAAAGAGGGATTCCAGAGTAGAGCCCTGAGTAGGGGTGACTAGACATCTCGAACTCTGGTTGAGATTGGGGGACTAGTGGCTTGGCAAGCCCCATATGTGTGCTGTTGTTCCAGTCTCTAATAGGCTTTACATGAGGATAGGGCTCACGCTGAGGGTCACAATGTGTGTTTGTGCAAATTGTGGCCCTCAGGGATAGGTGGGGCCTCATAGTCCATGCTGCTTTCTCCTACAATGAACATTGGACAACATGCCAACCACTAGGTTTCTTGCCAAGGCGAAGGAGAAGTTCTGATTCTTGCATCACGTTCACTCCTGAGCAGTGAGTGGAGATAAGTTCTAGGTTCTGAAGGTGAAAACTGAGGTTGGGTAGAGATGATGGCCTAAAGCCATTGTGGGTGTGATATGCTCTGTGTATGGCCAGCTGTCTGGGTGTTGGACTGGAGGTCTGCCCTCAGGCTGTGTCAGACAGGGCTTTAGTGCACAGGCTAGACTGTATAATTGGGGTATGGTCGAGTGGCATGCAGGTTGTTACTCATTTGGCGTTTCTGGTTAGCCCTATAGGGCAACATTTTTCTTCTGGAGGGCAGGCAGAGTGCTGCATTGTGTCTCCAGAATTGCCAAACTGGAGGGGTGTGGCCAGGATTGTGAGGAAGGAAGACTGAAAACACAACCTAGCACGAGTTTTGGGGCCAAGAGCATGGCCGGCCCACTCTGCAGAGGCTGAATCGAGATCTCCTGCAGGTGAGGACAGGGCGAGTATCAGATGTTGCCTCAAGCTGGAGTTTGTGTCCATGACGGCCCCTTCCTGAAGGAGGTGGGGGCGTCATGAGGCCAGGGAGGTTTCCCTACGCTGGGAGTTGTGAGCTGCTCCAAACTTCAAAGTTTCCTTCTTCAGGACAGTCAAGTATTTTTTTTTTAAAGATTTTATTTATTTATTTGACAGAGAGAGATCACAAGTAGGCAGAGAGGCAGGCAGAGAGAGAGAGAGGAGGAAGCAGGCTCCCTGCTGAGCAGAGAGCCCGATGCGGGACTCGATCCCAGGACCCTGAGATCATGACCTGAGCCGAAGGCAGCGGCTTAACCACTGACCACCCAGGCGCCCAGGACAGTCGAGTATTATTGGTGGTTCCAGGATGCCCCATACAGAAAGATTTGAGAGCAGGGCCCTAAGCATGGATGCCAAGAAACGCCAACTCACCTTCCCATTGCCTGGTCGAGACAAGGCACGCTCAATCTGCGGGCTCTTGGGTGAGCTACCCAGAAGGCTGAGTTTAAATGGACTCTCCTGAGGATAAGTCATAATGTGGGTTGGTGGCCATGGAGACCTTGAAATGTGGCAGTAGCTAAGGGACTCTGCAGGATTCTCCAACCCGAAGGGCTTGACACAACTCCAACAAGGAAGCTTCCCATGTGGAGATGAGAGGTCTTCTGTCTGGTGCCTCAGGAAAGCCCCGTATGCTGGTCTTCGAACCCAGGCCTCTGAGGAGTGATACCTGGACACCAAAGCAAGAGTTCATAATAGGGCCTAGGGGCCTGTCTGGTTCAATCTTCTGTCTCTGCGGATATCTGTCTGTGTGTCTGCATGGAGGTAGTAGTTGCTCAGCTTGTGTCATTATGCCCCTATTTGTCCAGTGCGGCTTGCGGTAGTGGGATGTCCTTGGGGACCTTGAGGTTTCTACTATTTTGTAGAGTTGTGGCCAATGGAATGGGCAGTTTCTTAGGAGAGAGCAGGCACAGTTCTGTGGTGTGGCTCCAGAGACCCCAGCCTGGAGGCTGTGTGGGCCATGGCTGTGCAGACAGACATCCAAAAACCCTAACTCAGCTCAGGTTTGGGGCCGAGGTTACGGCAGGCCTGATCTACAGTCCATGAGGGGAGCTCCTCTGGATATGAAAGAAGGGTGAGAGGGAGGCAGTCGCTCAGGCTTTTGTCTCTGGATGTTTTGTCCACAATGGCCGTTTAATGTAGGAGTTGCCTCATGGGTCGTAGAAGTCTCCCTCTCTGGTAGTTTGTCCAGCCGCCAAGAGTTCGGGTCATTCTGTGGGAAGGGAAGTGTCCTGTTTTCTGCTTCATGTGTCCCCCCAGTAGAGGGATTCAAGAGCATAGCAGTGGTTACTGACAACTGGAATACTCGCCCTCTGGTTAAGCCTGGGGGCCTATGGATATGACAAGCCCCATATGCAGGATCTTGGTCCAGCCACTGAGAGGCGTTACTTTAATACGGGACTCACGCTGCAGGTCACAATGCATGTCTGTGCCCTAGGCGGCCCTCAAGCACTGGCGTGGCCTTTCGGACAATGCAGGTTTTCCCACATTGAACGTTGGACAACATGCCAACCACAAGGTTTCTGGCCATGGGGAAGGAGGAATTCTAATTTCTGCATCACGTTCACCCCTGGGCAGTGATTGGAGATAAGGTCTAGGTTCTGAAGCCTGAGAACCGAGGTTGGGAAGAGATGACGACCTACAGCCATAACGGGTCCTATGTGTCCAGGTTGGGGCCAGCTGTCTGGGTGTCGTTTGGGATGTCTTGTCTCAGGCTGTGCCAGACAGGGCATTAGTATACAGGGTGGGCTGTATAATTGCTTTACAATCGAGTGGCATGCATTAGAAAATCATTTGGGATTTCTTATTAGCAGCATAGGGCAAAGTTTTTCTTCTGGAGGGCAGGCAGAGTGCTGCATTGTGGCTTCGGAATTCCCAAACTGGAGGGCTTGTGGGCCAGGAGAGTGAGGACGGAAGTCTGAGAACACAAGCTAGGCTTAGGTTTCGGGGCAAGGACATGGCAGGCACACTCTGCAGAGATGAATTGAGATCTCATGCGTCTGAAGTCAGGTCGAGGTTCAGACTTTGGCTCAGGTTTGAGTTTCTGTCCATGTTGGCCCCTTCAGGAAGGGGGGGCATTATGAGGCCATGGGGGTTTTCCCACTATTGGAGTTGTGAGATGCTCCAAACCGCAAGGATTCCTTCTGTGGGACAATTAAGATTTGTTGGATGGCTCCAGGACGTCTTATAAGGTATTTTTCCAGAACAGGGTTCTAAGTATGGATGGCTGGGCAGCCAGCCTCACATTCCAATTGTCTCCTAGCAACAAGAAACGTTTGATCTGCTGGCTTGGGGTAGCAACAGAGGGGGCTGAGTTGAAATGGACTTTCCTGAGGATGGTCTTAATGTTGGTTTGAGTCCATGGAGACCTTGGTATGGAGCAGTGGCACCAGGGCCCTGAAGGATTCTCCTAAACAGAGGTTATGACAAAGCTCCAATGAGCAAGTTTCCATGGGGAGACGAGATTTGTTCTTATTGGTGCCTCAGGAAACCACCATATGCTGGTATTGGAAACGAGGCCTCTGAGGAGAGATGCCTGGAAACCAAAGCAATGGATCTGATTAGGGCCTAGGGGCCTGTCCGGTTCAATATTCTTCTCTGGGGACATCTGTTGTCTGAGTGGAGGTAGTTGCTCAGCTGGTTTGAGATCACCCCTGTTTGTCCTGGGCGGCCTACACTATTGGGATGGCCTCGGTGACTTTGGAGGTTTTTCCTAATTTGCAAGGTTGTGGCCAATGGAATGGGAAGAATTCCCTTGAAAGGGAAGCACAGTCCTGAGGTGTGGCTCCAGGGACCCAAGTGTGGAGCGTGTGTGGTCCAGGGCTATTTGGACAAAAGTCTGAAAACACAAACTCCACTTAGGTTGTGGGATGTAGGTATGGCCGGCCCGATCTATAGACCGTGAGGAGACCTCTTCGGGATATGAACAAAGGGCGAATGTGATGTGCATGCTCATGCTTTTTTTTTTTTTTCTGGAAATGTGTCACCGATTGCCATGGAATGTCGGGGTGTCCTCATGGGCCATCGATGGGCTCCCTTTCTGGGGATTTGACCCGATCCCAAGAGTTTGGGGTCATTCTGTGGGAAGGGAGGAGGCCTTTCTGTTTTTTTTTTTTGTTTGTTTGTTTATTTTTTTTGTTTTTTTTTTTTTCGTTTTTTTTTTTTTTAACCTCCGGTGGACCACCAAAAGAGGGATTCCAGAGCAGAGTCGTGGGTGGGGGCAACAGGTCAACCAGACCTCCTGTTAACATTGGGACCTAAGAACATGGCAAGCCCCTTATGTGGGCTCTTGGTCCAGACACTGAGAGGCCTTCCTTGAGGATAGGTCTCACACTGAGTTTCACAATGTGTTTTTGTGCCCAAGGAGCCCCTCAAGTCAGGGCGTGGCCTAATGTACCATGCTGGTTTCTCCTACACTGAACGTTGCACAGTATGGGAACCACAAGTTTTCTGGCAATGGGGAAGATGGAGTTCTAATTTCTGCAACACTTTCACTCCTGGACTGTGATTGGATTTAAGGTCTTGGTTCTGAAGCCTGAAAACTGAGGTAGGGAAGAGATGAAGCCCTAAGGCCATGGTGTGTCTGATGTGCTCAGTGTTCGGCCAGCTGTTGAGTGTGGGTTGCGAGGTGCAGGCTCAGGCTGTGGCAGACAGGGAATTAGTGCCCAGGCTAGACTATATCATTGGGGTGCAGTCGAGTTTTGTGCAGGGTGGTACTCATTTGTGGTTACTGGGTAGCCCCAGAGGGCAACGTTTTTCTTCTGGAGGGAAGACACAGTGCCACATAGTGACTCCAAAATTCCCAAACTGGAAGGCTTGTGGGCCAGGAGTGTGAGGAAAAAATTCTGAGAACACAAGCCAGACTTAGATTTCGGGGTGAGGGGACGGCAGGCACCCTCTGCAGAGATGATTCGAGATCCCGTATACCTGAAGACAGAGCTAGGATCAGACGTTTTCTTAGGTCGGAGTTTCTGTCCATGACGGCCCATTCATGAAGGGGAGGGTGTCACGAGGACATGGAGGTTTTCCCACGATGGGAATTGTGAGATGCTCCGAACCACAATGATTCCTTCTGTGGGACAGTCGAGACATGTTGGATGGCTCCAGGACATCCCATAAGGAAGTTATCCAGAGCAGGGTTCTAAGGATGGATGCGTGGGCAGCCTGCCTCCCATTCCAGGTGTCTCATAGAGCCAAGGCAAGTTCGATCTGCTGGATCTAGGGGAGCAACCGAGGCGGGTGTTTTGAAATGGGTGAGTTGAGGATGGGTCATAATGTGCATTTGTGTCCATGTAGACCTTGGAATGGGGTGCTTGATCCGGGGCCTTGAGGGATGTTCATAACCGGAGGTTTTGATGGAGCTCTAAAGAGTATATTTCCTATGTAGAGAAGAGAATTGTTTTGATGAGAGCCTAAGGAATCTCCCATATGCTGGTATTGGAAACCAGGCCTCTGAGGAGAGATGACTGGAATCAAAAGCAATGGATCTGATTAGGGCCTAAGTGCCCGTCCAGTTCAATCTTATTCTATGGGGATATCTGTCTCTGGGTCTGAGTGGAGGTGGTTTCCTAACTTGTGAAAGATCATCCCTGTGTGTCCTGGGCAGCCAACACAATTCGGATGGCCTGGGGGAGTTTGGAGGATTCTCCTAATCTATAAGGTTGTGGCCAATGGAAAAGGCAGAATTCCCCTGGAGCGGGAAGCCACAGTCCTGAGGTGTGGCTCCAGGGGCCCCAGCTTGGATGGTGTGTGGGCCAGCACTGTGGGGACAGAAGTCTGAAAACACAAACTCAGCTTAGGTTTGGGGATTTATGTATGAAGGCTCGATCAACAGACCGTGAGAATTTTCCGGGCTATGAACAAAGGGCGAGTATGTGGCGCTTGCTCAGGGTTTTGTCTCTGGATTTTGTGTCAATGGTGGCCGTGGAATGTCGGGGTGTCCTCAAGGGCCATGGACAATTCTTTCTCTGGTCATTTGGCCTGATCCCAAGTGGTTGGGATCATTCTGTGGATGGGAAGAGTCCTTTCTGTATTTTTTTTTTTTTTACCTCAGGTGTCCCACCAAAGAGGGATTCCAGAGTAGAGCCCTGAGTAGGGGTGACTAGACATCTCGAACTCTGGTTGAGATTGGGGGACTAGTGGCTTGGCAAGCCCCATATGTGTGCTGTTGTTCCAGTCTCTTATAGGCTTTACATGAGGATAGGGCTCACGCTGAGGGTCACAATGTGAGTTTGTGCAAATTGTGGCCCTCAGGGATAGGTGGGGCCTCATAGTCCATGCTGCTTTCTCCTACAATGAACATTGGACAACATGCCAACCACTAGGTTTCTTGCCAAGGCGAAGGAGAAGTTCTGATTCTTGCATCACGTTCACTCCTGAGCAGTGAGTGGAGATAAGTTCTAGGTTCTGAAGGTGAAAACTGAGGTTGGGTAGAGATGATGGCCTAAAGCCATTGTGGGTGTGATATGCTCTGTGTATGGCCAGCTGTCTGGGTGTTGGACTGGAGGTCTGCCCTCAGGCTGTGTCAGACAGGGATTTAGTGCACAGGCTAGACTGTATAATTGGGGTATGGTCGAGTGGCCTGCAGGTTGTTACTCATTTGGCGTTTCTGGTTAGCCCTATAGGGCAACATTTTTCTTCTGGAGGGCAGGCAGAGTGCTGCATTGTGTCTCCAGAATTGCCAAACTGGAGGGGTGTGGCCAGGATTGTGAGGAAGGAAGACTGAAAACACAAGCTAGCACGAGTTTTGGGGCCAAGAGCATGGCAGGCCCACTCTGCAGAGGCTGAATCGAGATCTCCTGCAGGTGAGGTCAGGGCGAGTATCAGATGTTGCCTCAAGCTGGAGTTTGTGTCCACGACGGCCCCTTCCTGAAGGGGGTGGGGGCGTCATGAGGCCAGGGAGGTTTCCCTACGCTGGGAGTTGTGAGCTGCTCCAAACTTCAAAGTTTCCTTCTTCAGGACAGTCAAGTATTTTTTTTTAAAGATTTTATTTATTTATTTGACAGAGAGAGATCACAAGTAGGCAGAGAGGCAGGCAGAGAGAGAGTGAGGAGGAAGCAGGCTCCCTGCTGAGCAGAGAGCCCGATGCGGGACTCGATCCCAGGACCCTGAGATCATGACCTGAGCCGAAGGCAGCGGCTTAACCACTGACCACCCAGGCGCCCAGGACAGTCGAGTATTATTGGATGGTTCCAGGATGCCCCATACAGAAAGATTCGAGAGCAGGGCCCTAAGCATGGATGCCAAGAAACGCCAACTCACCTTCCCATTGCCTGGTCGAGACAAGGCACGCTCAATCTGCGGGCTCTTGGGTGAGCTACCCAGAAGGCTGAGTTTAAATGGACTCTCCTGAGGATAAGTCATAATGTGGGTTGGTGGCCATCGAGACCTTGAAATGTGGCAGTAGCTAAGGGACTCTGCAGGATTCTCCAACCCGAAGGGCTTGACACAACTCCAACAAGGAAGCTTCCCATGTGGAGATGAGAGGTCTTCTGTCTGGTGCCTCAGGAAAGCCCCGTATGCTGGTCTTCGAACCCAGGCCTCTGAGGAGTGATGCCTGGACACCAAAGCAAGAGTTCATAATAGGGCCTAGGGGCCTGTCTGGTTCAATCTTCTGTCTCTGCGGATATCTGTCTGTGTGTCTGCATGGAGGTAGTAGTTGCTCAGCTTGTGTCATAATGCCCCTATTTGTCCAGTGCGGCTTGCGGTAGTGGGATGTCCTTGGGGACCTTGAGGTTTCTACTATTTTGTAGAGTTGTGGCCAATGGAATGGGCAGTTTCTTAGGAGAGAGCAGGCACAGTTCTGTGGTGTGGCTCCAGAGACCCCAGCCTGGAGGCTGTGTGGGCCATGGCTGTGCAGACAGACATCCAAAAACCCTAACTCAGCTCAGGTTTGGGGCCGAGGTTACGGCAGGCCTGATCTACAGTCCATGAGGGGAGCTCCTCTGGATATGAAAGAAGGGTGAGAGGGAGGCAGTCGCTCAGGCTTTTGTCTCTGGATGTTTTGTCCACAATGGCCGTTTAATGTAGGAGTTGCCTCATGGGTCGTAGAAGTCTCCCTCTCTGGTAGTTTGTCCAGCCGCCAAGAGTTCGGGTCATTCTGTGGGAAGGGAAGTGTCCTGTTTTCTGCTTCATGTGTCCCCCCAGTAGAGGAATTCAAGAGCATTGCAGTGGGTACTGACAACTGGAATACTCGCCCTCTGGTTAAGCCTGGGGGCCTATGGATATGACAAGCCCCATATGCAGGATCTTGGTCCAGCCACTGAGAGGCGTTACTTTAATACGGGACTCACGCTGCAGGTCACAATGCATGTCTGTGCCCTAGGCGGCCTTCAAGCACTGGCGTGGCCTTTCGGACAATGCAGGTTTTCCCACATTGAACGTTGGACAACATGCCAACCACAAGGTTTCTGGCCATGGGGAAGGAGGAATTCTAATTTCTGCATCACGTTCACCCCTGGGCAGTGATTGGAGATAAGGTCTAGGTTCTGAAGCCTGAAAACCGAGGTTGGGAAGAGATGACGACCTACAGCCATAGCGGGTCCTATGTGTCCAGGTTGGGGCCAGCTGTCTGGGTGTCGTTTGGGATGTCTTGTCTCAGGCTGTGCCAGACAGGGCATTAGTATACAGGGTGGGCTGTATAATTGCTTTACAATCGAGTGGCATGCATTAGAAAATCATTTGGGGTTTCTTATTAGCAGCATAGGGCAAAGTTTTTCTTCTGGAGGGCAGGCAGAGTGCTGCATTGTGGCTTCGGAATTCCCAAACTGGAGGGCTTGTGGGCCAGGAGAGTGAGGACGGAAGTCTGAGAACACAAGCTAGGCTTAGGTTTCGGGGCAAGGACATGGCAGGCACACTCTGCAGAGCTGAATTGAGATCTCATGCGTCTGAAGTCAGGTCGAGGTTCAGACTTTGGCTCAGGTTTGAGTTTCTGTCCATGTTGGCCCCTTCAGGAAGGGGGGGCATTATGAGGCCATGGGGGTTTTCCCACTATTGGAGTTGTGAGATGCTCCAAACCGCAAGGATTCCTTCTGTGGGACAATTAAGATTTGTTGGATGGCTCCAGGACGTCTTATAAGGTATTTTTCCAGAACAGGGTTCTAAGTATCGATGCCTGGGCAGCCAGCCTCACATTCCAATTGTCTCCTAGCAACAAGAAACGTTTGATCTGCTGGCTTGGGGTAGCAACAGAGGGGGCTGAGTTGATATGGACTTTCCTGAGGATGGTCTTAATGTTGGTTTGAGTCCATGGAGACCTTGGTATGGGGCAGTGGCACCAGGGCCCTGAAGGATTCTCCTAACCAGAGGTTATGACAAAGCTCCAATGAGCAAGTTTCCATGGGGAGACGAGATTTGTTCTTATTGGTGCCTCAGGAAACCACCATATGCTGGTATTGGAAACGAGGCCTCTGAGGAGAGATGCCTGGAAACCAAAGCAATGGATCTGATTAGGGCCTAGGGGCCTGTCCGGTTCAATATTCTTCTCTGGGGACATCTGTTGTCTGAGTGGAGGTAGTTGCTCAGCTGGTTTGAGATCACCCCTGTTTGTCCTGGGCGGCCTACACTATTGGGATGGCCTCGGTGACTTTGGAGGTTTTTCCTAATTTGCAAGGTTGTGGCCAATGGAATGGGAAGAATTCCCTTGAAAGGGAAGAACAGTCCTGAGGTGTGGCTCCAGGGACCCAAGTGTGGAGCGTGTGTGGTCCAGGGCTATTTGGACAAAAGTCTGAAAACACAAACTCCACTTAGGTTGTGGGATGTAGGTATGGCCGGCCCGATCTATAGACCGTGAGGAGACCTCTTCGGGATATGAACAAAGGGCGAATGTGATGTGCATGCTCATGCTTTTTTTTTTTTTTTCTGGAAATGTGTCACCGATTGCCATGGAATGTCGGGGTGTCCTCATGGGCCATCGATGGGCTCCCTTTCTGGGGATTTGACCCGATCCCAAGAGTTTGGGGTCATTCTGTGGGAAGGGAGGAGGCCTTTCTGTTTTTTTTTTTTTGTTTATTTTTTTTGTTTATTTTTTTTGTTTTTTTTTTTTTAACCTCCGGTGGACCACCAAAAGAGGGATTCCAGAGCAGAGTCGTGGGTGGGGGCAACAGGACAACCAGACCTCTGGTTAACATTGGGACCTAAGAACATGGCAAGCCCCTTATGTGGGCTCTTGGTCCAGACACTGAGAGGCCTTCCTTGAGGATAGGTCTCACACTGAGTTTCACAATGTGTTTTTGTGCCCAAGGAGCCCCTCAAGTCAGGGCGTGGCCTAATGTACCATGCTGGTTTCTCCTACACTGAACGTTGCACAGTATGGGAACCACAAGTTTTCTGGCAATGGGGAAGATGGAGTTCTAATTTCTGCAACACTTTCACTCCTGGACTGTGATTGGATTTAAGGTCTAGGTTCTGAAGCCTGAAAACTGAGGTTGGGAAGAGATGAAGCCCTAAGGCCATGGTGTGTCTGATGTGCTCAGTGTTCGGCCAGCTGTTGAGTGTGGGTTGCGAGGTGCAGGCTCAGGCTGTGGCAGACAGGGAATTAGTGCCCAGGCTAGACTGTATCATTGGGGTGCAGTCGAGTTTTGTGCAGGGTGGTACTCATTTGTGGTTACTGGGTAGCCCCAGAGGGCAACGTTTTTCTTCTGGAGGGAAGACACAGTGCCACATAGTGACTCCAAAATTCCCAAACTGGAAGGCTTGTGGGCCAGGAGTGTGAGGAAAAAATTCTGAGAACACAAGCCAGACTTAGATTTCGGGGTGAGGGGACGGCAGGCACCCTCTGCAGAGATGATTCGAGATCCCGTATACCTGAAGACAGAGCTAGGATCAGACGTTTTCTTAGGTCGGAGTTTCTGTCCATGACGGCCCATTCATGAAGGGGAGGGTGTCACGAGGACATGGAGGTTTTCCCACGATGGGAATTGTGAGATGCTCCGAACCACAATGATTCCTTCTGTGGGACAGTCGAGACATGTTGGATGGCTCCAGGACATCCCATAAGGAAGTTATCCAGAGCAGGGTTCTAAGGATGGATGCGTGGGCAGCCTGCCTCCCATTCCAGGTGTCTCATAGAGCCAAGGCAAGTTCGATCTGCTGGATCTAGGGGAGCAACCGAGGCGGGTGTTTTGAAATGGGTGAGTTGAGGATGGGTCATAATGTGCATTTGTGTCCATGTAGACCTTGGAATGGGGTGCTTGATCCGGGGCCTTGAGGGATGTTCATAACCGGAGGTTTTGATGGAGCTCTAAAGAGTATATTTCCTATGTAGAGAAGAGAATTGTTTTGATGAGAGCCTAAGGAATCTCCCATATGCTGGTATTGGAAACCAGGCCTCTGAGGAGAGATGACTGGAATCAAAAGCAATGGATCTGATTAGGGCCTAAGTGCCCGTCCAGTTCAATCTTATTCTATGGGGATATCTGTCTCTGGGTCTGAGTGGAGGTGGTTTCCTAACTTGTGAAAGATCATCCCTGTGTGTCCTGGGCAGCCAACACAATTCGGATGGCCTGGGGGAGTTTGGAGGATTCTCCTAATCTATAAGGTTGTGGCCAATGGAAAGGGCAGAATTCCCCTGGAGCGGGAAGCCACAGTCCTGAGGTGTGGCTCCAGGGGCCCCAGCTTGGATGGTGTGTGGGCCAGCACTGTGGGGACAGAAGTCTGAAAACACAAACTCAGCTTAGGTTTGGGGATGTATGTATGAAGGCTCGATCAACAGACCGTGAGAATTTTCCGGGCTATGAACAAAGGGCGAGTATGTGGCGCTTGCTCAGGGTTTTGTCTCTGGATTTTGTGTCAATGGTGGCCGTGGAATGTCGGGGTGTCCTCAAGGGCCATGGACAATTCTTTCTCTGGTCATTTGGCCTGATCCCAAGTGGTTGGGATCATTCTGTGGATGGGAAGAGTCCTTTCTGTATTTTTTTTTTTTTTTACCTCAGGTGTCCCACCAAAGAGGGATTCCAGAGTAGAGCCCTGAGTAGGGGTGACTAGACATCTCGAACTCTGGTTGAGATTGGGGGACTAGTGGCTTGGCAAGCCCCATATGTGTGCTGTTGTTCCAGTCTCTAATAGGCTTTACATGAGGATAGGGCTCACGCTGAGGGTCACAATGTGTGTTTGTGCAAATTGTGGCCCTCAGGGATAGGTGGGGCCTCCTAGTCCATGCTGCTTTCTCCTACAATGAACATTGGACAACATGCCAACCACTAGGTTTCTTGCCAAGGCGAAGGAGAAGTTCTGATTCTTGCATCACGTTCACTCCTGAGCAGTGAGTGGAGATAAGTTCTAGGTTCTGAAGGTGAAAACTGAGGTTGGGTAGAGATGATGGCCTAAAGCCATTGTGGGTGTGATATGCTCTGTGTATGGCCAGCTGTCTGGGTGTTGGACTGGAGGTCTGCCCTCAGGCTGTGTCAGACAGGGCTTTAGTGCACAGGCTAGACTGTATAATTGGGGTATGGTCGAGTGGCATGCAGGTTGTTACTCATTTGGCGTTTCTGGTTAGCCCTATAGGGCAACATTTTTCTTCTGGAGGGCAGGCAGAGTGCTGCATTGTGTCTCCAGAATTGCCAAACTGGAGGGGTGTGGCCAGGATTGTGAGGAAGGAAGACTGAAAACACAAGCTAGCACGAGTTTTGGGGCCAATAGCATGGCAGGCCCACTCTGCAGAGGCTGAATCGAGATCTCCTGCAGGTGAGGTCAGGGCGAGTATCAGATGTTGCCTCAAGCTGGAGTTTGTGTCCACGACGGCCCCTTCCTGAAGGGGGTGGGGGCGTCATGAGGCCAGGGAGGTTTCCCTACGCTGGGAGTTGTGAGCTGCTCCAAACTTCAAAGTTTCCTCCTTCAGGACAGTCAAGTATTTTTTTTTTAAAGATTTTATTTATTTATTTGACAGAGAGAGATCACAAGTAGGCAGAGAGGCAGGCAGAGAGAGAGAGAGGAGGAAGCAGGCTCCCTGCTGAGCAGAGAGCCCGATGCGGGACTCGATCCCAGGACCCTGAGATCATGACCTGAGCCGAAGGCAGCGGCTTAACCACTGACCACCCAGGCGCCCAGGACAGTCGAGTATTATTGGATGGTTCCAGGATGCCCCATACAGAAAGACTCGAGAGCAGGGCCCTAAGCATGGATGCCAAGAAACGCCAACTCACCTTCCCATTGCCTGGTCGAGACAAGGCACGCTCAATCTGCGGGCTCTTGGGTGAGCTACCCAGAAGGCTGAGTTTAAATGGACTCTCCTGAGGATAAGTCATAATGTGGGTTGGTGGCCATGGAGACCTTGGAATGTGGCAGTAGCTAAGGGACTCTGCAGGATTCTCCAACCCGAAGGGCTTGACACAACTCCAACAAGGAAGCTTCCCATGTGGAGATGAGAGGTCTTCTGTCTGGTGCCTCAGGAAAGCCCCGTATGCTGGTCTTCGAACCCAGGCCTCTGAGGAGTGATACCTGGACACCAAAGCAAGAGTTCATAATAGGGCCTAGGGGCCTGTCTGGTTCAATCTTCTGTCTCTGCGGATATCTGTCTGTGTGTCTGCATGGAGGTAGTAGTTGCTCAGCTTGTGTCATAATGCCCCTATTTGTCCAGTGCGGCTTGCGGTAGTGGGATGTCCTTGGGGACCTTGAGGTTTCTACTATTTTGTAGAGTTGTGGCCAATGGAATGGGCAGTTTCTTAGGAGAGAGCAGGCACAGTTCTGTGGTGTGGCTCCAGAGACCCCAGCCTGGAGGCTGTGTGGGCCATGGCTGTGCAGACAGACATCCAAAAACCCTAACTCAGCTCAGGTTTGGGGCCGAGGTTACGGCAGGCCTGATCTACAGTCCATGAGGGGAGCTCCTCTGGATATGAAAGAAGGGTGAGAGGGAGGCAGTCGCTCAGGCTTTTGTCTCTGGATGTTTTGTCCACAATGGCCGTTTAATGTAGGAGTTGCCTCATGGGTCGTAGAAGTCTCCCTCTCTGGTAGTTTGTCCAGCCGCCAAGAGTTCGGGTCGTTCTGTGGGAAGGGAAGTGTCCTGTTTTCTGCTTCATGTGTCCCCCCAGTAGAGGAATTCAAGAGCATAGCAGTGGGTACTGACAACTGGAATACTCGCCCTCTGGTTAAGCCTGGGGGCCTATGGATATGACAAGCCCCATATGCAGGATCTTGGTCCAGCCACTGAGAGGCGTTACTTTAATACGGGACTCACGCTGCAGGTCACAATGCATGTCTGTGCCCTAGGCGGCCCTCAAGCACTGGCGTGGCCTTTCGGACAATGCAGGTTTTCCCACATTGAACGTTGGACAACATGCCAACCACAAGGTTTCTGGCCATGGGGAAGGAGGAATTCTAATTTCTGCATCACGTTCACCCCTGGGCAGTGATTGGAGATAAGGTCTAGGTTCTGAAGCCTGAAAACCGAGGTTGGGAAGAGATGACGACCTACAGCCATAGCGGGTCCTATGTGTCCAGGTTGGGGCCAGCTGTCTGGGTGTCGTTTGGGATGTCTTGTCTCAGGCTGTGCCAGACAGGGCATTAGTATACAGGGTGGGCTGTATAATTGCTTTACAATCGAGTGGCATGCATTAGAAAATCATTTGGGGTTTCTTATTAGCAGCATAGGGCAAAGTTTTTCTTCTGGAGGGCAGGCAGAGTGCTGCATTGTGGCTTCGGAATTCCCAAACTGGAGGGCTTGTGGGCCAGGAGAGTGAGGACGGAAGTCTGAGAACACAAGCTAGGCTTAGGTTTCGGGGCAAGGACATGGCAGGCACACTCTGCAGAGCTGAATTGAGATCTCATGCGTCTGAAGTCAGGTCGAGGTTCAGACTTTGGCTCAGGTTTGAGTTTCTGTCCATGTTGGCCCCTTCAGGAAGGGGGGGCATTATGAGGCCATGGGGGTTTTCCCACTTTTGGAGTTGTGAGATGCTCCAAACCGCAAGGATTCCTTCTGTGGGACAATTAAGATTTGTTGGATGGCTCCAGGACGTCTTATAAGGTATTTTTCCAGAACAGGGTTCTAAGTATCGATGCCTGGGCAGCCAGCCTCACATTCCAATTGTCTCCTAGCAACAAGAAACGTTTGATCTGCTGGCTTGGGGTAGCAACAGAGGGGGCTGAGTTGATATGGACTTTCCTGAGGATGGTCTTAATGTTGGTTTGAGTCCATGGAGACCTTGGTATGGGGCAGTGGCACCAGGGCCCTGAAGGATTCTCCTAACCAGAGGTTATGACAAAGCTCCAATGAGCAAGTTTCCATGGGGAGACGAGATTTGTTCTTATTGGTGCCTCAGGAAACCACCATATGCTGGTATTGGAAACGAGGCCTCTGAGGAGAGATGCCTGGAAACCAAAGCAATGGATCTGATTAGGGCCTAGGGGCCTGTCCGGTTCAATATTCTTCTCTGGGGACATCTGTTGTCTGAGTGGAGGTAGTTGCTCAGCTGGTTTGAGATCACCCCTGTTTGTCCTGGGCGGCCTACACTATTGGGATGGCCTCGGTGACTTTGGAGGTTTTTCCTAATTTGCAAGGTTGTGGCCAATGGAATGGGAAGAATTCCCTTGAAAGGGAAGCACAGTCCTGAGGTGTGGCTCCAGGGACCCAAGTGTGGAGCGTGTGTGGTCCAGGGCTATTTGGACAAAAGTCTGAAAACACAAACTCCACTTAGGTTGTGGGATGTAGGTATGGCCGGCCCGATCTATAGACCGTGAGGAGACCTCTTCGGGATATGAACAAAGGGCGAATGTGATGTGCATGCTCATGCTTTTTTTTTTTTTTTTTCTGGAAATGTGTCACCGATTGCCATGGAATGTCGGGGTGTCCTCATGGGCCATCGATGGGCTCCCTTTCTGGGGATTTGACCCGATCCCAAGAGTTTGGGGTCATTCTGTGGGAAGGGAGGAGGCCTTTCTGTTTTTTTTTTTTTTTTGTTTATTTTTTTTGTTTATTTTTTTTGTTTTTTTTTTTTTAACCTCCGGTGGACCACCAAAAGAGGGATTCCAGAGCAGAGTCGTGGGTGGGGGCAACAGGACAACCAGACCTCTGGTTAACATTGGGACCTAAAAACATGGCAAGCCCCTTATGTGGGCTCTTGGTCCAGACACTGAGAGGCCTTCCTTGAGGATAGGTCTCACACTGAGTTTCACAATGTGTTTTTGTGCCCAAGGAGCCCCTCAAGTCAGGGCGTGGCCTAATGTACCATGCTGGTTTCTCCTACACTGAACGTTGCACAGTATGGGAACCACAAGTTTTCTGGCAATGGGGAAGATGGAGTTCTAATTTCTGCAACACTTTCACTCCTGGACTGTGATTGGATTTAAGGTCTAGGTTCTGAAGCCTGAAAACTGAGGTAGGGAAGAGATGAAGCCCTAAGGCCATGGTGTGTCTGATGTGCTCAGTGTTCGGCCAGCTGTTGAGTGTGGGTTGCGAGGTGCAGGCTCAGGCTGTGGCAGACAGGGAATTAGTGCCCAGGCTAGACTGTATCATTGGGGTGCAGTCGAGTTTTGTGCAGGGTGGTACTCATTTGTGGTTACTGGGTAGCCCCAGAGGGCAACGTTTTTCTTCTGGAGGGAAGACACAGTGCCACATAGTGACTCCAAAATTCCCAAACTGGAAGGCTTGTGGGCCAGGAGTGTGAGGAAAAAATTCTGAGAACACAAGCCAGACTTAGATTTCGGGGTGAGGGGACGGCAGGCACCCTCTGCAGAGATGATTCGAGATCCCGTATACCTGAAGACAGAGCTAGGATCAGACGTTTTCTTAGGTCGGAGTTTCTGTCCATGACGGCCCATTCATGAAGGGGAGGGTGTCACGAGGACATGGAGGTTTTCCCACGATGGGAATTGTGAGATGCTCCGAACCACAATGATTCCTTCTGTGGGACAGTCGAGACATGTTGGATGGCTCCAGGACATCCCATAAGGAAGTTATCCAGAGCAGGGTTCTAAGGATGGATGCGTGGGCAGCCTGCCTCCCATTCCAGGTGTCTCATAGAGCCAAGGCAAGTTCGATCTGCTGGATCTAGGGGAGCAACCGAGGCGGGTGTTTTGAAATGGGTGAGTTGAGGATGGGTCATAATGTGCATTTGTGTCCATGTAGACCTTGGAATGGGGTGCTTGATCCGGGGCCTTGAGGGATGTTCATAACCGGAGGTTTTGATGGAGCTCTAAAGAGTATATTTCCTATGTAGAGAAGAGAATTGTTTTGATGAGAGCCTAAGGAATCTCCCATATGCTGGTATTGGAAACCAGGCCTCTGAGGAGAGATGACTGGAATCAAAAGCAATGGATCTGATTAGGGCCTAAGTGCCCGTCCAGTTCAATCTTATTCTATGGGGATATCTGTCTCTGGGTCTGAGTGGAGGTGGTTTCCTAACTTGTGAAAGATCATCCCTGTGTGTCCTGGGCAGCCAACACAATTCGGATGGCCTGGGGGAGTTTGGAGGATTCTCCTAATCTATAAGGTTGTGGCCAATGGAAAGGGCAGAATTCCCCTGGAGCGGGAAGCCACAGTCCTGAGGTGTGGCTCCAGGGGCCCCAGCTTGGATGGTGTGTCGGCCAGCACTGTGGGGACAGAAGTCTGAAAACACAAACTCAGCTTAGGTTTGGGGATGTATGTATGAAGGCTCGATCAACAGACCGTGAGAATTTTCCGGGCTATGAACAAAGGGCGAGAATGTGGCGCTTGCTCAGGGTTTTGTCTCTGGATTTTGTGTCAATGGTGGCCGTGGAATGTCGGGGTGTCCTCAAGGGCCATGGACAATTCTTTCTCTGGTCATTTGGCCTGATCCCAAGTGGTTGGGATCATTCTGTGGATGGGAAGAGTCCTTTCTGTATTTTTTTTTTTTTACCTCAGGTGTCCCACCAAAGAGGGATTCCAGAGTAGAGCCCTGAGTAGGGGTGACTAGACATCTCGAACTCTGGTTGAGATTGGGGGACTAGTGGCTTGGCAAGCCCCATATGTGTGCTGTTGTTCCAGTCTCTAATAGGCTTTACATGAGGATAGGGCTCACGCTGAGGGTCACAATGTGTGTTTGTGCAAATTGTGGCCCTCAGGGATAGGTGGGGCCTCATAGTCCATGCTGCTTTCTCCTACAATGAACATTGGACAACATGCCAACCACTAGGTTTCTTGCCAAGGCGAAGGAGAAGTTCTGATTCTTGCATCACGTTCACTCCTGAGCAGTGAGTGGAGACAAGTTCTAGGTTCTGAAGGTGAAAACTGAGGTTGGGTAGAGATGATGGCCTAAAGCCATTGTGGGTGTGATATGCTCTGTGTATGGCCAGCTGTCTGGGTGTTGGACTGGAGGTCTGCCCTCAGGCTGTGTCAGACAGGGCTTTAGTGCACAGGCTAGACTGTATAATTGGGGTATGGTCGAGTGGCATGCAGGTTGTTACTCATTTGGCGTTTCTGGTTAGCCCTATAGGGCAACATTTTTCTTCTGGAGGGCAGGCAGAGTGCTGCATTGTGTCTCCAGAATTGCCAAACTGGAGGGGTGTGGCCAGGATTGTGAGGAAGGAAGACTGAAAACACAAGCTAGCACGAGTTTTGGGGCCAATAGCATGGCAGGCCCACTCTGCAGAGGCTGAATCGAGATCTCCTGCAGGTGAGGTCAGGGCGAGTATCAGATGTTGCCTCAAGCTGGAGTTTGTGTCCATGACGGCCCCTTCCTGAAGGGGGTGGGGGCGTCATGAGGCCAGGGAGGTTTCCCTACGCTGGGAGTTGTGAGCTGCTCCAAACTTCAAAGTTTCCTCCTTCAGGACAGTCAAGTATTTTTTTTTTAAAGATTTTATTTATTTATTTGACAGAGAGAGATCACAAGTAGGCAGAGAGGCGGGCAGAGAGAGAGAGAGGAGGAAGCAGGCTCCCTGCTGAGCAGAGAGCCCGATGCGGGACTCGATCCCAGGACCCTGAGATCATGACCTGAGCCGAAGGCAGCGGCTTAACCACTGACCACCCAGGCGCCCAGGACAGTCGAGTATTATTGGATGGTTCCAGGATGCCCCATACAGAAAGACTCGAGAGCAGGGCCCTAAGCATGGATGCCAAGAAACGCCAACTCACCTTCCCATTGCCTGGTCGAGACAAGGCACGCTCAATCTGCGGGCTCTTGGGTGAGCTACCCAGAAGGCTGAGTTTAAATGGACTCTCCTGAGGATAAGTCATAATGTGGGTTGGTGGCCATGGAGACCTTGGAATGTGGCAGTAGCTAAGGGACTCTGCAGGATTCTCCAACCCGAAGGGCTTGACACAACTCCAACAAGGAAGCTTCCCATGTGGAGATGAGAGGTCTTCTGTCTGGTGCCTCAGGAAAGCCCCGTATGCTGGTCTTCGAACCCAGGCCTCTGAGGAGTGATACCTGGACACCAAAGCAAGAGTTCATAATAGGGCCTAGGGGCCTGTCTGGTTCAATCTTCTGTCTCTGCGGATATCTGTCTGTGTGTCTGCATGGAGGTAGTAGTTGCTCAGCTTGTGTCATAATGCCCCTATTTGTCCAGTGCGGCTTGCGGTAGTGGGATGTCCTTGGGGACCTTGAGGTTTCTACTATTTTGTAGAGTTGTGGCCAATGGAATGGGCAGTTTCTTAGGAGAGAGCAGGCACAGTTCTGTGGTGTGGCTCCAGAGACCCCAGCCTGGAGGCTGTGTGGGCCATGGCTGTGCAGACAGACATCCAAAAACCCTAACTCAGCTCAGGTTTGGGGCCGAGGTTACGGCAGGCCTGATCTACAGTCCATGAGGGGAGCTCCTCTGGATATGAAAGAAGGGTGAGAGGGAGGCAGTCGCTCAGGCTTTTGTCTCTGGATGTTTTGTCCACAATGGCCGTTTAATGTAGGAGTTGCCTCATGGGTCGTAGAAGTCTCCCTCTCTGGTAGTTTGTCCAGCCCCCAAGAGTTCGGGTCATTCTGTGGGAAGGGAAGTGTCCTGTTTTCTGCTTCATGTGTCCCCCCAGTAGAGGAATTCAAGAGCATAGCAGTGGGTACTGACAACTGGAATACTCGCCCTCTGGTTAAGCCTGGGGGCCTATGGATATGACAAGCCCCATATGCAGGATCTTGGTCCAGCCACTGAGAGGCGTTACTTTAATACGGGACTCACGCTGCAGGTCACAATGCATGTCTGTGCCCTAGGCGGCCCTCAAGCACTGGCGTGGCCTTTCGGACAATGCAGGTTTTCCCACATTGAACGTTGGACAACATGCCAACCACAAGGTTTCTGGCCATGGGGAAGGAGGAATTCTAATTTCTGCATCACGTTCACCCCTGGGCAGTGATTGGAGATAAGGTCTAGGTTCTGAAGCCTGAAAACCGAGGTTGGGAAGAGATGACGACCTACAGCCATAGCGGGTCCTATGTGTCCAGGTTGGGGCCAGCTGTCTGGGTGTCGTTTGGGATGTCTTGTCTCAGGCTGTGCCAGACAGGGCATTAGTATACAGGGTGGGCTGTATAATTGCTTTACAATCGAGTGGCATGCATTAGAAAATCATTTGGGGTTTCTTATTAGCAGCATAGGGCAAAGTTTTTCTTCTGGAGGGCAGGCAGAGTGCTGCATTGTGGCTTCGGAATTCCCAAACTGGAGGGCTTGTGGGCCAGGAGAGTGAGGACGGAAGTCTGAGAACACAAGCTAGGCTTAGGTTTCGGGGCAAGGACATGGCAGGCACACTCTGCAGAGCTGAATTGAGATCTCATGCGTCTGAAGTCAGGTCGAGGTTCAGACTTTGGCTCAGGTTTGAGTTTCTGTCCATGTTGGCCCCTTCAGGAAGGGGGGGCATTATGAGGCCATGGGGGTTTTCCCACTATTGGAGTTGTGAGATGCTCCAAACCGCAAGGATTCCTTCTGTGGGACAATTAAGATTTGTTGGATGGCTCCAGGACGTCTTATAAGGTATTTTTCCAGAACAGGGTTCTAAGTATCGATGCCTGGGCAGCCAGCCTCACATTCCAATTGTCTCCTAGCAACAAGAAACGTTTGATCTGCTGGCTTGGGGTAGCAACAGAGGGGGCTGAGTTGATATGGACTATCCTGAGGATGGTCTTAATGTTGGTTTGAGTCCATGGAGACCTTGGTATGGGGCAGTGGCACCAGGGCCCTGAAGGATTCTCCTAACCAGAGGTTATGACAAAGCTCCAATGAGCAAGTTTCCATGGGGAGACGAGATTTGTTCTTATTGGTGCCTCAGGAAACCACCATATGCTGGTATTGGAAACGAGGCCTCTGAGGAGAGATGCCTGGAAACCAAAGCAATGGATCTGATTAGGGCCTAGGGGCCTGTCCGGTTCAATATTCTTCTCTGGGGACATCTGTTGTCTGAGTGGAGGTAGTTGCTCAGCTGGTTTGAGATCACCCCTGTTTGTCCTGGGCGGCCTACACTATTGGGATGGCCTCGGTGACTTTGGAGGTTTTTCCTAATTTGCAAGGTTGTGGCCAATGGAATGGGAAGAATTCCCTTGAAAGGGAAGCACAGTCCTGAGGTGTGGCTCCAGGGACCCAAGTGTGGAGCGTGTGTGGTCCAGGGCTATTTGGACAAAAGTCTGAAAACACAAACTCCACTTAGGTTGTGGGATGTAGGTATGGCCGGCCCGATCTATAGACCGTGAGGAGACCTCTTCGGGATATGAACAAAGGGCGAATGTGATGTGCATGCTCATGCTTTTTTTTTTTTTTTTTCAGGAAATGTGTCACCGATTGCCATGGAATGTCGGGGTGTCCTCATGGGCCATCGATGGGCTCCCTTTCTGGGGATTTGACCCGATCCCAAGAGTTTGGGGTCATTCTGTGGGAAGGGAGGAGGCCTTTCTGTTTTTTTTTTTTTGTTTATTTTTTTTGTTTATTTTTTTTGTTTTTTTTTTTTAACCTCCGGTGGACCACCAAAAGAGGGATTCCAGAGCAGAGTCGTGGGTGGGGGCAACAGGACAACCAGACCTCTGGTTAACATTGGGACCTAAGAACATGGCAAGCCCCTTATGTGGGCTCTTGGTCCAGACACTGAGAGGCCTTCCTTGAGGATAGGTCTCACACTGAGTTTCACAATGTGTTTTTGTGCCCAAGGAGCCCCTCAAGTCAGGGCGTGGCCTAATGTACCATGCTGGTTTCTCCTACACTGAACGTTGCACAGTATGGGAACCACAAGTTTTCTGGCAATGGGGAAGATGGAGTTCTAATTTCTGCAACACTTTCACTCCTGGACTGTGATTGGATTTAAGGTCTAGGTTCTGAAGCCTGAAAACTGAGGTAGGGAAGAGATGAAGCCCTAAGGCCATGGTGTGTCTGATGTGCTCAGTGTTCGGCCAGCTGTTGAGTGTGGGTTGCGAGGTGCAGGCTCAGGCTGTGGCAGACAGGGAATTAGTGCCCAGGCTAGACTGTATCATTGGGGTGCAGTCGAGTTTTGTGCAGGGTGGTACTCATTTGTGGTTACTGGGTAGCCCCAGAGGGCAACGTTTTTCTTCTGGAGGGAAGACACAGTGCCACATAGTGACTCCAAAATTCCCAAACTGGAAGGCTTGTGGGCCAGGAGTGTGAGGAAAAAATTCTGAGAACACAAGCCAGACTTAGATTTCGGGGTGAGGGGACGGCAGGCACCCTCTGCAGAGATGATTCGAGATCCCGTATACCTGAAGACAGAGCTAGGATCAGACGTTTTCTTAGGTCGGAGTTTCTGTCCATGACGGCCCATTCATGAAGGGGAGGGTGTCACAAGGACATGGAGGTTTTCCCACGATGGGAATTGTGAGATGCTCCGAACCACAATGATTCCTTCTGTGGGACAGTCGAGACATGTTGGATGGCTCCAGGACATCCCATAAGGAAGTTATCCAGAGCAGGGTTCTAAGGATGGATGCGTGGGCAGCCTGCCTCCCATTCCAGGTGTCTCATAGAGCCAAGGCAAGTTCGATCTGCTGGATCTAGGGGAGCAACCGAGGCGGGTGTTTTGAAATGGGTGAGTTGAGGATGGGTCATAATGTGCATTTGTGTCCATGTAGACCTTGGAATGGGGTGCTTGATCCGGGGCCTTGAGGGATGTTCATAACCGGAGGTTTTGATGGAGCTCTAAAGAGTATATTTCCTATGTAGAGAAGAGAATTGTTTTGATGAGAGCCTAAGGAATCTCCCATATGCTGGTATTGGAAACCAGGCCTCTGAGGAGAGATGACTGGAATCAAAAGCAATGGATCTGATTAGGGCCTAAGTGCCCGTCCAGTTCAATCTTATTCTATGGGGATATCTGTCTCTGGGTCTGAGTGGAGGTGGTTTCCTAACTTGTGAAAGATCATCCCTGTGTGTCCTGGGCAGCCAACACAATTCGGATGGCCTGGGGGAGTTTGGAGGATTCTCCTAATCTATAAGGTTGTGGCCAATGGAAAGGGCAGAATTCCCCTGGAGCGGGAAGCCACAGTCCTGAGGTGTGGCTCCAGGGGCCCCAGCTTGGATGGTGTGTCGGCCAGCACTGTGGGGACAGAAGTCTGAAAACACAAACTCAGCTTAGGTTTGGGGATGTATGTATGAAGGCTCGATCAACAGACCGTGAGAATTTTCCGGGCTATGAACAAAGGGCGAGTATGTGGCGCTTGCTCAGGGTTTTGTCTCTGGATTTTGTGTCAATGGTGGCCGTGGAATGTCGGGGTGTCCTCAAGGGCCATGGACAATTCTTTCTCTGGTCATTTGGCCTGATCCCAAGTGGTTGGGATCATTCTGTGGATGGGAAGAGTCCTTTCTGTATTTTTTTTTTTTTACCTCAGGTGTCCCACCAAAGAGGGATTCCAGAGTAGAGCCCTGAGTAGGGGTGACTAGACATCTCGAACTCTGGTTGAGATTGGGGGACTAGTGGCTTGGCAAGCCCCATATGTGTGCTGTTGTTCCAGTCTCTAATAGTCTTTACATGAGGATAGGGCTCACGCTGAGGGTCACAATGTGAGTTTGTGCAAATTGTGGCCCTCAGGGATAGGTGGGGCCTCATAGTCCATGCTGCTTTCTCCTACAATGAACATTGGACAACATGCCAACCACTAGGTTTCTTGCCAAGGCGAAGGAGAAGTTCTGATTCTTGCATCACGTTCACTCCTGAGCAGTGAGTGGAGATAAGTTCTAGGTTCTGAAGGTGAAAACTGAGGTTGGGTAGAGATGATGGCCTAAAGCCATTGTGGGTGTGATATGCTCTGTGTATGGCCAGCTGTCTGGGTGTTGGACTGGAGGTCTGCCCTCAGGCTGTGTCAGACAGGGCTTTAGTGCACAGGCTAGACTGTATAATTGGGGTATGGTCGAGTGGCATGCAGGTTGTTACTCATTTGGCGTTTCTGGTTAGCCCTATAGGGCAACATTTTTCTTCTGGAGGGCAGGCAGAGTGCTGCATTGTGTCTCCAGAATTGCCAAACTGGAGGGGTGTGGCCAGGATTGTGAGGAAGGAAGACTGAAAACACAAGCTAGCACGAGTTTTGGGGCCAAGAGCATGGCAGGCCCACTCTGCAGAGGCTGAATCGAGATCTCCTGCAGGTGAGGTCAGGGCGAGTATCAGATGTTGCCTCAAGCTGGAGTTTGTGTCCATGACGGCCCCTTCCTGAAGGGGGTGGGGGCGTCATGAGGCCAGGGAGGTTTCCCTACGCTGGGAGTTGTGAGCTGCTCCAAACTTCAAAGTTTCCTTCTTCAGGACAGTCAAGTATTTTTTTTTTAAAGATTTTATTTATTTATTTGACAGAGAGAGATCACAAGTAGGCAGAGAGGCAGGCAGAGAGAGAGAGAGGAGGAAGCAGGCTCCCTGCTGAGCAGAGAGCCCGATGCGGGACTCGATCCCAGGACGCTGAGATCATGACCTGAGCCGAAGGCAGCGGCTTAACCACTGACCACCCAGGCGCCCAGGACAGTCGAGTATTATTGGATGGTTCCAGGATGCCCCATACAGAAAGACTCGAGAGCAGGGCCCTAAGCATGGATGCCAAGAAACGCCAACTCACCTATCCATTGCCTGGTCGAGACAAGGCACGCTCAATCTGCGGGCTCTTGGGTGAGCTACCCAGAAGGCTGAGTTTAAATGGACTCTCCTGAGGATAAGTCATAATGTGGGTTGGTGGCCATGGAGACCTTGGAATGTGGCAGTAGCTAAGGGACTCTGCAGGATTCTCCAACCCGAAGGGCTTGACACAACTCCAACAAGGAAGCTTCCCATGTGGAGATGAGAGGTCTTCTGTCTGGTGCCTCAGGAAAGCCCCGTATGCTGGTCTTCGAACCCAGGCCTCTGAGGAGTGATACCTGGACACCAAAGCAAGAGTTCATAATAGGGCCTAGGGGCCTGTCTGGTTCAATCTTCTGTCTCTGCGGATATCTGTCTGTGTGTCTGCATGGAGGTAGTAGTTGCTCAGCTTGTGTCATAATGCCCCTATTTGTCCAGTGCGGCTTGCGGTAGTGGGATGTCCTTGGGGACCTTGAGGTTTCTACTATTTTGTAGAGTTGTGGCCAATGGAATGGGCAGTTTCTTAGGAGAGAGCAGGCACAGTTCTGTGGTGTGGCTCCAGAGACCCCAGCCTGGAGGCTGTGTGGGCCATGGCTGTGCAGACAGACATCCAAAAACCCTAACTCAGCTCAGGTTTGGGGCCGAGGTTACGGCAGGCCTGATCTACAGTCCATGAGGGGAGCTCCTCTGGATATGAAAGAAGGGTGAGAGGGAGGCAGTCGCTCAGGCTTTTGTCTCTGGATGTTTTGTCCACAATGGCCGTTTAATGTAGGAGTTGCCTCATGGGTCGTAGAAGTCTCCCTCTCTGGTAGTTTGTCCAGCCGCCAAGAGTTCGGGTCATTCTGTGGGAAGGGAAGTGTCCTGTTTTCTGCTTCATGTGTCCCCCAAGTAGAGGGATTCAAGAGCATAGCAGTGGGTACTGACAACTGGAATACTCGCCCTCTGGTTAAGCCTGGGGGCCTATGGATATGACAAGCCCCATATGCAGGATCTTGGTCCAGCCACTGAGAGGCGTTACTTTAATACGGGACTCACGCTGCAGGTCACAATGCATGTCTGTGCCCTAGGCGGCCCTCAAGCACTGGCGTGGCCTTTCGGACAATGCAGGTTTTCCCACATTGAACGTTGGACAACATGCCAACCACAAGGTTTCTGGCCATGTGGAAGGAGGAATTCTAATTTCTGCATCACGTTCACCCCTGATAAGTGATTGGAGATAAGGTCTAGGTTCTGAAGCCTGAGAACCGAGGTTGGGAAGAGATGACGACCTACAGCCATAGCGGGTCCTATGTGTCCAGGTTGGGGCCAGCTGTCTGGGTGTCGTTTGGGATGTCTTGTCTCAGGCTGTGCCAGACAGGGCATTAGAATACAGGGTGGGCTGTATAATTGCTTTACAATCGAGTGGCATGCATTAGAAAATCATTTGGGGTTTCTTATTAGCAGCATAGGGCAAAGTTTTTCTTCTGGAGGGCAGGCAGAGTGCTGCATTGTGGCATCGGAATTCCCAAACTGGAGGG
Organism: Mustela nivalis; assembly: GCF_964662115.1. Lineage (NCBI taxonomy): Eukaryota > Metazoa > Chordata > Mammalia > Carnivora > Mustelidae > Mustela > Mustela nivalis. Next base: position 1,069,873 of record NW_028136443.1, on the reverse strand, counting down.
CTTGTGGGCCAGGAGAGTGAGGACGGAAGTCTGAGAACACAAGCTAGGCTTAGGTTTCGGGGCAAGGACATGGCAGGCACACTCTGCAGAGCTGAATTGAGATCTCATGCGTCTGAAGTCAGGTCGAGGTTCAGACTTTGGCTCAGGTTTGAGTTTCTGTCCATGTTGGCCCCTTCAGGAAGGGGGGGCATTATGAGGCCATGGGGGTTTTCCCACTTTTGGAGTTGTGAGATGCTCCAAACCGCAAGGATTCCTTCTGTGGGACAATTAAGATTTGTTGGATGGCTCCAGGACGTCTTATAAGGTATTTTTCCAGAACAGGGTTCTAAGTATGGATGCCTGGGCAGCCAGCCTCACATTCCAATTGTCTCCTAGCAACAAGAAACGTTTGATCTGCTGGCTTGGGGTAGCAACAGAGGGGGCTGAGTTGAAATGGACTTTCCTGAGGATGGTCTTAATGTTGGTTTGAGTCCATGGAGACCTTGGTATGGAGCAGTGGCACCAGGGCCCTGAAGGATTCTCCTAACCAGAGGTTATGACAAAGCTCCAATGAGCAAGTTTCCATGGGGAGACGAGATTTGTTCTTATTGGTGCCTCAGGAAATCACAATATGCTGGTATTGGGAACGAGGCCTCTGAGGAGAGATGCCTGGAAACCAAAGCAATGGATCTGATTAGGGCCTAGGGGCCTGTCCGGTTCAATATTCTTCTCTGGGGACATCTGTTGTCTGAGTGGAGGTAGTTGCTCAGCTGGTTTGAGATCACCCCTGTTTGTCCTGGGCGGCCTACACTATTGGGATGGCCTCGGTGACTTTGGAGGTTTTTCCTAATTTGCAAGGTTGTGGCCAATGGAATGGGAAGAATTCCCTTGAAAGGGAAGCACAGTCCTGAGGTGTGGCTCCAGGGACCCAAGTGTGGAGCGTGTGTGGTCCAGGGCTATTTGGACAAAAGTCTGAAAACACAAACTCCACTTAGGTTGTGGGATGTAGGTATGGCCGGCCCGATCTATAGACCGTGAGGAGACCTCTTCGGGATATGAACAAAGGGCGAATGTGATGTGCATGCTCATGCTTTTTTTTTTTTTTCCTGGAAATGTGTCACCGATTGCCATGGAATGTCGGGGTGTCCTCATGGGCTATCGATGTCACGTTCTGGGGATTTGACCCGATCCCAAGAGTTTGGGGTCATTCTGTGGGAAGGGAGGAGGCCTTTCTGTTTTTTTTTTGTTGTTGTTTATTTATTTATTTTTTTTTAACCTCTGGTGGACCACCAAAAGAGGGATTCCAGAGCAGATTCGTGGGTGGGGGCAACATGACAACCAGACCTCTGGTTAACATTGGGACCTAATAACATGGCAAGCCCCTTATGTGGGCTCTTGGTCCAGACACTGAGAGGCCTTCCTTGAGGATAGGTCTCACACTGAGTTTCACAATGTGGTTTTGTGCCCAAGGAGCCCCTCAAGTCAGGGCGTGGCCTAATGTACCATGCTGGTTTCTCCTACACTGAACGTTGCACAGTATGGGAACCACAAGTTTTCTGGCAATTGGCAAGATGGAGTTCTAATTTCTGCAACACTTTCACTCCTGGACTGTGATTGGATTTAAGGTCTAGGTTCTGAAGCCTGAAAACTGAGGTTGGGAATAGATGAAGCCCTAAGGTCATGGTGTGTCTGATGTGCTCAGTGTTCGGCCAGCTGTTGAGTATGGGTTGGGAGCTGCAGGCTCAGGCTGTGGCAGACAGGGAATTGGTGCCCAGGCTAGACTGCATCATTGGGGTGCAGTCGAATTTCGTGCAGGATGGTACTCATTTGTGGTTACTGGGTAGCCCCAGAGGGCAACGTTTTTCTTCTGGAGGGAAGACACAGTGCCACAGAGTGACTCCAAAATTCCCAAACTGGAAGGCTTGTGGGCCAGGAGTGTGAGGAAAAAATTCTGAGAACACAAGCCAGACTTAGATTTCGGGGTGAGGGGACGGCAGGCACCCTCTGCAGAGATAATTCGAGATCCCGTATACCTGAAGACAGAGCTAGGATCAGACGTTTTCTTAGGTCGGAGTTTCTGTCCATGAAGCCCATTCATGAAGGGGAGGGTGTCACGAGGACATGGAGGTTTTCCCACGATGGGAATTGTGAGATGCTCCGAACCACAATGATTCCTTCTGTGGGACAGTCGAGACCTGTTGGATGGCTCCAGAGCAGGGTTCTAAGGATGGATGCGTGGGCAGCCTGCCTCCCATTCCAGGTGTCTCATAGAGCCAAGGCAAGTTCGATCTGCTGGATCTAGGGGAGCAACCGAGGCGGGTGTTTTGAAATGGGTGAGTTGAGGATGGGTCATAATGTGCACTTGTGTCCATGTAGACCTTGGAATGGGGTGCTTGATCCGGGGCCATGAGGGATGTTCATAACCGGAGGTTTTGATGGAGCTCTAAAGAGTATGTTTCCTATGTAGAGAAGAGAATTGTTTTGATGAGTGCCTAAGGAATCTCCCATATGCTGGTATTGGAAACCAGGCCTCTGAGGAGAGATGACTGGAATCAAAAGCAAGGGATCTGATTAGGGCCTAAGTGCCCGTCCAGTTCAATCTTATTCTATGGGGATATCTGTCTCTGGGTCTGAGTGAAGGTGGTTTCCTAACTTGTGAAAAATCATCCCTGTGTGTCCTGGGCAGCCAACACAATTCCGATGGCCGGGGGAGTTTGGAGGATTCTCCTAATCTATAGGGTTGTGGCCAATGGAAAGGGCAGAATTCCCCTGGAGCGGGAAGCCACAGTCCTGAGGTGTGGCTCCAGGGGCCCCAGCTTGGATGGTGTGAGGGCCAGGACTGTGGGGACAGACGTCTGAAAAAACAAACTCAGCTTAGGTTTGGGGATGTATGTATGAAGGCTCGATCTACAGACCGTGAGAATTTTCCGGGCTATGAACAAAGGGCGAGTATGTGGCGCTTGCTCAGGGTTTTGTCTCTGGATTTTGTGTCAATGGTGGCCGTGGAATGTCGGGGTGTCCTCAAGGGCCATGGACAATTCTTTCTCTGGTGATTTGGCCTGATCCCAAGTGGTTGGGATCATTCTATGGATGGGAAGAGTCCTTTCTGTATTTTTTTTTTTTACCTCAGGTGTCCCACCAAAGAGGGATTCCAGAGTAGAGCATTGAGTAGGGGTGACTAGACATCTCGAACTCTGGTTGAGATTGGGGGACTAGGGGCTTGGCAAGCCCCATATGTGGGCTGTTGTTCCAGTCACTAAGAGGCTTTACATGAGGATAGGGCTCACGCTGAGGGTCACAATGTGTGTTTGTGCAAATTGTGGCCCTCACGGATAGGTGGGGCCTCATAGTCCATGCTGCTTTCTCCTACAATGAACATTGGACAACATGCCAACCACTAGGTTTCTTGCCAAGGCAAAGGAGAAGTTCTGATTCTTGCATCACGTTCACTCCTGAGCAGTGAGTGGAGATAAGTTCTAGGTTCTGAAGGTGAAAACTGAGGTTGGGTAGAGATGATGGCCTAAAGCCATTGTGGGTGGGATATGCTCTGTGTATGGCCAGCTGTCTGGGTGTTGGACTGGAAGTCTGCCCTCAGGCTGTGTCAGACAGGGCTTTAGTGCACAGGCTAGACTGTATAATTGGGGTATGGTCGAGTGGCATGCAGGTTGTTACTCATTTGGCGTTTCTGGTTAGCCCTATAGGGCAACATTTTTCTTCTGGAGGGCAGGCAGAGTGCTGCATTGTGTCTCCAGAATTGCCAAACTGGAGGGGTGTGGCCAGAATTGTGAGGAAGGAAGTCTGAAAATACAAGCTAGCACGAGTTTTGGGGCCAAGAGCATGGCAGGCCCACTCTGCAGAGGCTGAATCGAGATCTCCTGCACGTGAGGTCAGGGCGAGTATCAGATGTGGCCTCAAGCTGGAGTTTGTGTTAATGATGGCCCCTTCCTGAAGGGGGTGGGGGCGTCATGAGGCCAGGGAGGTTTCCCTACGCTGGGAGTTGTGAGCTGCTCCAAACTTCAAAGTTTCCTTCTTCAGGACAGTCGAGTACTATTGGATGGTTCCAGGATGCCCCATACAGAAAGACTCGAGAGCAGGGCCCTAAGCATGGATGCCGAGAAACGCCAACTCACCTTCCCATTGCCTGGTCGAGACAAGGCACGCTCAATCTGCGGGCTCTTGGGTGAGCTACCCAGAAGGCTGAGTTTAAATGGACTCTCCTGAGGATAAGTCATAATGTGGGTTGGTGGCCATGGAGACCTTGGAATGTGGCAGTAGCTAAGGGACTCTGCAGGATTCTCCAACCTGAAGGGCTTGACACAACTCCAACAAGGAAGCTTCCCATGTGGAGATGAGAGGTCTTCTGTCTGGTGCCTCAGGAAAGCCCCGTATGCTGGTCTTCGAACCCAGGCCTCTGAGGAGTGATACCTGGACACCAAAGCAAGAGTTCATAATAGGGCCTAGGGGCCTGTCTGGTTCAATCTTCTGTCTCTGCGGATATCTGTCTGTGTGTCTGCATGGAGGTAGTAGTTGCTCAGCTTGTGTCATAATGCCCCTATTTGTCCAGTGCGGCTTGCGGTAGTGGGATGTCCTTGGGGACCTTGAGCTTTCTACTATTTTGTAGAGTTGTGGCCAATGGAATGGGCAGTTTCTTAGGAGAGAGCAGGCACAGTTCTGTGGTGTGGCTCCAGAGACCCCAGCCTGGAGGCTGTGTGGGCCATGGCTGTGCAGACAGACATCCAAAAACCCTAACTCAGCTCAGGTTTGGGGCCGAGGTTACGGCAGGCCTGATCTACAGTCCATGAGGGGAGCTCCTCTGGATATGAAAGAAGGGTGAGAGGGAGGCAGTCGCTCAGGCTTTTGTCTCTGGATGTTTTGTCCACAATGGCCGTTTAATGTAGGAGTTGCCTCATGGGTCGTAGAAGTCTCCCTCTCTGGTAGTTTGTCCAGCCCCCAGGAGTTTGGGGTCATTCTGTGGGAAGGGAAGTGTCCTGTTTTCTGCTTCATGTGTCCCCCCAGTAGAGGGATTCTAGAGCATAGCAGTGGGTACTGACAACTGGAATACTCGCCCTCTGGTTAAGCCTGGGGGCCTATGGATATGACAAGCCCCATATGCAGGATCTTGGTCCAGCCACTGAGAGGCGTTACTTTAATACGGGACTCACGCTGCAGGTCACAATGCATGTCTGTGCCCTAGGCGGCCCTCAAGCACTGGCGTGGCCTTTCGGACAATGCATGTTTTCCCACATTGAACGTTGGACAACATGCCAACCACAAGGTTTCTGGCCATGGGGAAGGAGGAATTCTAATTTCTGCATCACGTTCACCCCTGGGCAGAGATTGGAGATAAGGTCTAGGTTCTGAAGCCTGAAAACCGAGGTTGGGAAGAGATGACGACCTACAGCCATAGCGGGTCCTATGTGTCCAGGTTGGGGCCAGCTGTCTGGGTGTCGTTTGGGATGTCTTGTCTCAGGCTGTGCAAGACAGGGCATTAGTATACAGGGTGGGCTGTATAATTGCTTTACAATCGAGTGGCATGCATTAGAAAATCATTTGGGATTTCTTATTAGCAGCATAGTGCAAAGTTTTTCTTCTGGTGGGCAGGCAGAGTGCTGCATTGTGGCTTCGGAATTCCCAAACTGTAGGGCTTGTGGGCCAGGAGAGTGAGGACGAAAGTCTGAGAACACAAGCTAGGCTTAGGTTTCGGGGCAAGGATATAGCAGGCACACTCTGCAGAGCTGAATTGAGATCTCATGCGTCTGAAGTCAGGTCGAGGTTCAGACTTTGGCTCACGTTTGAGTTTCTGTCCATGTTGGCCCCTTCAGGAAGGGGGGGCATTATGAGGCCATGGGGGTTTTCCCACTTTTGGAGTTGTGAGATGCTCCAAACTGCAAGGATTCCTTCTGTGGGACAATTAAGATTTGTTGGATGGCTCCAGGACGTCTTATAAGGTATTTTTCCAGGACAGGGTTCTAAGTATGGATGCCTGGGCAGCAAGCCTCACATTCCAATTGTCTCCTAGCAACAAGAAACGTTTGATCTGCTGGCTTGGGTTAGCAACAGTGGGGGCTGAGTTGAAATGGACTTTCCTGAGAATGGTCTTAATGTTGGTTTGAGTCCATGGAGACCTTGGTATGGGGCAGTGGCACCAGGGCCCTGAAGGATTCTCCTAACCAGAGTTTATGACAAAGCTCCAATGAGCAAGTTTTCCATGGGGAGACGAGATTTGTTCTTATTGGTGCCTCAGGAAACCACCATATGCTGTTATTGGAAACGAGGCCTCTGATGAGAGATGCCTGGAAACCAAAGCAATGGATCTGATTAGGGCCTAGGGGCCTGTCCGGTTCAATATTCTTCTCTGGGGACATCTGTTGTCTGAGTGGAGGTAGTTGCTCAGCTGGTTTGAGATCACCCCTGTTTGTCATGGGCGGCCTACACTATTGGGATGGCCTCGGTGACTTTGGAGGTTTTTCCTAATTTGCAAGGTTGTGGCCAATGGAATGGGAAGAATTCCCTTGAAAGGGAAGCACAGTCATGAGGTGTGGCTCCAAGGACCCAAGTGTGGAGCGTGTGTGGTCCAGGGCTATTTGGACAAAAGTCTGAAAACACAAACTCCACTTAGGTTGTGGGATGTAGGTATGGCCGGCCGGATCTATAGACCGTGAGGAGAACTCTTCGGGATATGAACAAAGGGCGAATGTGAGGTGCTGGCTCATGCTTTTTTTTTTTTTTTTCTGGAAATGTGTCACCGATTGCCATGGAATGTCGGGGTGTCCTCATGGGCCATCGATGAGGCTCCCTTTGGGGATTTGACCCGATCCCAAGAGTTTGGGGTCATTCTGTGGGAAGGGAGGAGGCCTTTCTTGTTTTTTTGTTTATTTTTTTTATTATTATTATTTTTTTACCTAAGGTGGACCACCAAAAGAGGGATTCCAGAGCAGAGTCCTGGGGAGGGGCGACTGGACAACCAGACCTCTGGTTAACATTGGGACCTAAGAACATGGCAAGCCCCATATATGGCTCTTGGTCCAGACACTGAGAGGTCTTCCTTGAGGATATGTCTCACACTGAGTTTCACAATGTGTTTTTGTGCCCAAGGAGCCCCTCAAGTCAGGGCGTGGCCTAATGTACCATGCTGGTTTCTCCTACACTGAACGTTGCACAGTATGGCAACCACAAGTTTTCTGGCCATGGGGAAGAAGGAGTTCTAATTTCTGCAACACTTTCACTCCTGGAGTGTGATTGGATTTAAGGTCTAGGTTCTGAAGCCTGAAAACTGAGGTTGGGAAGAGATGAAGACCTAAGGCCATGGTGTGTCTGATGTGCTCAGTGTTCGGCCAGCTGTTGAGTGTGGGTTTGGAGGTGCAGGCTCAGGCTGTGGAAGACAGGGAATTAGTGCCCAGGCTAGACTGTATCATTGGGGTGCAGTCGAGTTTCGTGCAGGATGTTACTCATTTGTGGTTACTGCGTAGCCCCAGAGGGCAACGTTTTTCTTCTGGAGGGAAGACACAGTGCCACATAGTGTCTCCAGAATTCCCAAACTGGAAGGATTGTGGGCCAGGTGTGTGAGGAAAAAATTCTGAGAACACAAGCCAGACTTAGATTTCGGGGTGAGGGGACGGAAGGCACCCTCTGCAGAGATGATTCGAGATCCCGTATGCCTGAAGACAGAGCTAGGATCAGACGTTGGCTTAGGTCGGAGTTTCTGTCCATGACGGCCCCTTCATGAAGGGGACGGTGTCACGAGGAAATGGAGGTTTTCCCAGGATGGGAATTGTGAGATGTTCCAAACCGCAATGATTCCTTCTGTGGGACAGTCGAGACCTGTTGGATGGCTCCAGGACATCCCATAAGGAAGTTATCCAGAGCAGGGTTCTAAGGATGGATGCCTGGGCAGCCTGCCTCCCATTCCAGGTGTCTCATAGCGCCAAGGCAAGTTCGATCTGCTGGATCTAGGGGAGCAACCGAGGCGGGTGTTTTGAAATGGGTGAGTTGAGGATGGGTCATAATGTGCATTTGTGTCCATGTAGACCTTGGAATGGGGTGCTTGATCCGGGACCTTGGGGATGTTCATAACCGGATGTTTTGATGGGCTCTAAAGAGTACGTTTTCTATGTAGAGAAGAGAATTGTTTTGATGAGTGCCTAAGGAATCTCCCATATGCTGGTATTGGAAACCAGGCCTCTGAGGAGAGATGACTGGAAACAAAAGCAATGAATATGATTAGGGCCTAGGTGCCTGTCCGGTTCAATCTCTTTCCTGAGGATACGTTTCTACGGATCCGAGGGGATGTAGTTGCTCAGCTTGTGTCAGATCGCCCCTGTTTGTCCTGGGCAAACTATAATATTGGGATGGCCTCGGGACTTTGGAGTTTCTCCTAATCTATAGGGTTGTGGCCAATGGAATGGGCAGAAATTGCCTGGAGAGGGCAGGCAGAGTTCTGAGTTTGGTTCTAGGGGCCCAGCCTTGAGGCTGTGTGGGGGCAGGCCTGTGGGGACAAAAGTCTGAAAACACAAACTCCGCTTAGGTATGGGGACATAGGTATGGCACGCCCAATCTACAGACCGTGATAACACTTCGGGATATGTAAAAGGGTGTGTTTGAGGTGCTTGCTCAGGTTTTGTGTCTGGATTTGTGTCAACAATGTGGGTGGAATGCTGGCTTGGCCTCATGGGTTGTGGACGTCTTTCCTTCTCTGAGGATTTGACCCGATCCCAAGAGTTTGGGTACATTCTGTGGGATGGGAGGAGTCCTTTCTGTTTTTTATTTTATTTTATTTTATTTTATTTTATTTATTTTATTTTATTTTATATTTTATTTTATGTACCTCCAGTGTCCCAATAAAAGAGGGATTCCAGAGCAGAGTCCTTGGGAGGGACAACTGGATAACCCCACCTCTATTTTAGTTTGGGGGCCTAGGGGCATGGCAAGTCCAATATGTGGGCTCTTGATTCAGACACTGGGAGGCCTTCCTTGAGGACAGGGCTCATGCTGAGGGACACAATGCCGTTTTTGTGGCCAACAAGGCCCTCAAGCATGGGAAGTGCCTCATGGGCCACGCTTGATTCTCCTACACTGAACGTTGGAGAATATGCCAACCACAAGATTTCCAGCCATGGCGAAGGAAGAGTTGTGATTTCTGCATCACGTTCACCCCTGGACAGTGATTGGAGTTTAGGTCTTGGTTCTGAAACCTGAAAACTGAGGTTGGGAAGAGATGAAGACCTAATGACCTGATGGGTCCAATGAGCTCATTTTGCGGCCAGCTGTTGAGCATAGGTCTGGAGGTGTGGGCTCATGCTGTGTCAGACAAGGCATTAGACAGGGTAGACTGTATATTTGGGGTGCAGTCGAGTGGCGTTCAGTTGATCCTTATTCGGGTTTCTAGGTAGCTCCATAAGGCAACGTTTTTCTTCTGGAGGGCAGGCAGAGTGCTGCATTGTGGCCCCAGTATTGTCAAACTGTAGGTCTTTTGGGCCATGGGTGTGAGGACGGTAGTCTGAGAACACAAGCTAGGCTTAGTTTTTGGGGTGAGGGCACAGAAGGCACACTCTGCAGAGCTGAATCAAGATCTCATGCACCTGAAGTCAGGGCGAATATCAGACGTTTGCTCAGGTTGGAGTTTCGTTCCAAGATGGCCCCTTTATAACGTGGAGCGTCTCAAGAGGCCATGTAGATTTTACCACAATGGGAGTTGTGAGATGCTCCAGACTGCAAAGATTCCTTCTGTGGGACACTTGAGACCTGTTGGATGGCTCTAGGATGTCCCATGTTGAACGACTCCAGAGTAGGGTTCTAAGGATGGATGCCTGGGCAGCCCGCCTCCCATTCTAGTTGTCTCCTAGCAACAAGGCAGGTTTGATCTGCAGGCCCTGGGGGAGAAACCAAGGGGCTTGAGTTGACATGGACTCTCCCGGGATAGATGATAATGTGGGTTTAAGTCCATGGAGACCTTGGAATGGGGCGCTTGATCCGGGGCCCTGAAAGATTCTCCTAAACAGAGGTTTTTATAGAGCTCCAAAGAGTACATTTCCTATGTGGAGACGAGATTTTTCTGATGAGTGCCTCAGTAATCCCCCGTATGCTGGTATTGGAAACCAGGCCACTGAGGAGAGATGCCTGGAAACAAAAGCAATGGATCTGATTAGGGCCTAAGTGCCTGTCCAGTTCAATCTTATTCTATGGGGATATCTGTCTCTGGGTCTGAGTGGAGGTAGTTTCCTAACTTGTGAAAGATCATCCCTGTTTGTTCTGGGCAACCAACACTATTGGGATGGCCTCGGGGAGTTTGGAGGATTCTCCTAATCTATAGCGTTGTGGCCAAAGGAAATGGCAGAATTCCCCTGGAGAGGGAAGCCACAGTCCTTAGGTGTGGCTCCAGGGGCCCCAGCTTGGATGGTGTGTGTGCCAGGACTGTGGGGACAGAAGTCGGTAAACACAAACTCAGCTTATGTTTGGGGATGTATGTATGAAGGCTCGATCTACAGACCGTGAGAATTTTCCGGGCTATGAACAAAGGGCGAGTATGTGGCGCTTGCTCAGGCTTTTGTCTCTGGATTTTGTGTCAACGGTGGCCGTGGAATGTTGGGGTGTCCTCAAGGGCCATGGACAATTCTTTCTCTGGTGATTTGGCCTGATCCCAAGTGGTTGGGATCATTCTGTGGATCGGAAGAGTCCTTTCTGTATTTTTTTTTTTTTTACCTCAGGTGTTCCACCAAAGAGGGATTCCAGAGTAGAGCCCTGAGTAGGGGTGACTAGACATCTCGAACTCTGGTTGAGATTGGGGGACTAGGGGCTTGGCAAGCCCCATATGGGGGCTGTTGTTCCAGTCACTAAGAGGCTTTACATGAGGATAGGGCTCACGCTGAGGGTCACAATGTGTGTTTGTGCACATTGTGGCCCTCAGGGATAGGTGGGGCCTCATAGTCCATGCTGCTTTCTCCTACAATGAACATTGGACAACATGCCAACCACTAGGTTTCTTGCCAAGGCGAAGGAGAAGTTCTGATTCTTGCATCACGTTCACTCCTGAGCAGTGAGTGGAGATAAGGTCTAGGTTCTGAAGGTGAAAACTGAGGTTGGGTAGAGATGATGGCCTAAAGCCATTGTGGGTGTGATATGCTCTGTGTATGGCCAGCTGTCTGGGTGTTGGACTGGAGGTCTGCCCTCAGGCTGTGTCCGACAGGGCTTTAGTGCACAGGCTAGACTGTATAATTGGGGTATGGTCGAGTGGCATGCAGGTTGTTACTCATTTGGCGTTTCTGGTTAGCCCTATAGGGCAACATTTTTCTTCTGCAGGGCATGCAGAGTGCTGCATTGTGTCTCCAGAATTGCCAAACTGGAGGGGTGTGGCCAGGATTGTGAGGAAGGAAGTCTGAAAACACAAACTAGCACGAGTTTTGGGGCAAAGAGCATGGCAGGCCAACTCTGCAGAGGCGGAATCGAGATCTCCTGCAGGTGAGGTCAGGGCGATTATCAGATGTTGCCTCAAGCTGGAGTTTGTGTCCATGACGGCCCCTTCCTGTAGGGGGTGGGGGCGTCATGAGGCCAGGGAGGTTTCCCTACACTGGGAGTTGTGAGCTGCTCCAAACTTCAAGGTTTCCTTCTTCAGGACAGTCGAGTACTATTGGATGGTTCCAGGATGCCCCATACAGAAAGACTCGAGAGCAGGGCCCTAAGCATGGATGCCGAGAAACGCTGATTCACCTTCCGATTGCCTGGTCGAGAAAAGGCATGCTCAATCTGCAGGCTCTTGGGTGAGCTACCCAGAAGGCTGAGTTTAAATGGACTCTGCTGAGGATGAGTCATAATGTGGGTTGGTGGCCATGGAGACCTTGGAATGTGGCAGTAGCTAAGGGACTCTGCAGGATTCTCCAACCCGAAGGGCTTGACACAACTCCAACAAGGAAGCTTCCCATGTGGAGATGAGAGGTCTTCTGTCTGGTGCCTCAGGAAAGCCCCGTATGCTGGTCTTCGAACCCAGGCCTCTGAGGAGTGATACCTGGACACCAAAGCAAGAGTTCATAATAGGGCCTAGGGGCCTGTGTGGCTCAATCCTCTGTCTCTGCGGATATCTGTCTGTGTGTCTGCATGGAGGTAGTAGTTGCTCAGCTTGTGTCATAATGCCCCTATTTGTCCAGTGCGGCTTGCGGTAGTGGGATGTCCTTGGGGACCTTGAGGTTTCTACTATTTTGTAGAGTTGTGGCCAATGGAATGGGCAGTTTCTTAGGAGAGAGCAGGCACAGTTCTGTGGTGTGGCTCCAGAGACCCCAGCCTGGAGGCTGTGTGGGCCATGGCTGTGCAGACAGACATCCAAAAACCCTAACTCAGCTCAGGTTTGAGCCAGCTGTCTGGGTGTCATTTGGGATGTCTTGTCTCAGGCTGTGCCAGACAGGGCATTAGTATACAGGGTGGGCTGTATAATTGCTTTACAATCGAGTGGCATGCATTAGAAAATCATTTGGGGTTACTTATTAGCAGCATAGGGCAAAGTTTTTCTTCTGGAGGGCAGGCAGAGTGCTGCATTGTGGCTTCGGAATTCCCAAACTGGAGGGCTTGTGGGCCAGGAGAGTGAGGACGGAAGTCTGAGAACACAAGCTAGGCTTAGGTTTCGGGGCAAGGATATAGCAGGCACACTCTGCAGAGCTGAATTGAGATCTCATGCGTCTGAAGTCAGGTCGAGGTTCAGACTTTGGCTCAGGTTTGAGTTTCTGTCCATGTTGGCCCCTTCAGGAAGGGGGGGCATTATGAGGCCATGGGGGTTTTCCCACTATTGGAGTTGTGAGATGCTCTAAACCGCAAGGATTCCTTCTGTGGATCAATTAAGATTTGTTGGATGGCTCCAGGACGTCTTATAAGGTATTTTTCCAGAACAGGGTTCTAAGTATGGATGCCTGGGCAGCCAGCCTCACATTCCAATTTTCTCCTAGCAACAAGAAACGTTTGATCTGCTGGTTGGGGTAGCAACAGAGGGGACTGAGTTGAAATGGACTTTCCTGAGGATGGTCTTAATGTTGGTTTGAGTCCATGGAGACCTTGGTATGGGGCAGTGGCACCAGGGCCCTGAAGGATTCTCCTAACCAGAGGTTATGACAAAGCTCCAATGAGCAAGTTTTCCATGGGGAGACGAGATTTGTTCTTATTGGTGACTCAGGAAACCACCATATGCTGGTATTGGAAACGAGGCCTCTGAGGAGAGATGCCTGGAAACCAAAGCAATGGATCTGATTAGGGCCTAGGGGCCTGTCCGGTTCAATATTCTTCTCTGGGGACATCTGTTGTCTGAGTGGAGGTAGTTGCTCAGCTGGTTTGAGATCACCCCTGTTTGTCCTGGGCGGCCTACTCTATTGGGATGGCCTCGGTGACTTTGGAGGTTTTTCCTTATTTGCAAGGTTGTGGCCAATGGAATGGGAAGAATTCCCTTGAAAGGGAAGCACAGTCCTGAGGTGTGGCTCCAGGGACCCAAGCGTGGAGCGTGTGTGGTCCAGGGCTATTTGGACAAAAGTCTGAAAACACAAACTCCACTTAGGTTGTGGGATGTAGGTATGGCCGGCCCGATCTATAGACCGTGAGGAGAACTCTTCGGGATATGAACAAAGGGCGAATGTGAGGTGTTGCTCATGCTTTTTTTTTTTTTTTTTTGGAAATGTGTCACCGATGGCCATGGAATGTCAGGGTGTCCTCATGGGCCATCGATGAGGCTCCCTTTCTGGGGATTTGACCCGATCCTAAAAGTTTGGGGTCATTCTGTGGGAAGGGAGGAGGCCTTTCTGTTTTTTTTTTGTTTACTTTTTTTTTTTTTTTTTTTTACCTCAGGTGGACCACCAAAAGAGGGATTCCAGAGCAGAGTCGTGGGTGGGGGCAACTGGACAACCAGACCTCTGGTTAACATTGGGACCTAAGAACATGGCAAGCCCCATATGTGGGCTCTTGGTCCAGACACTGAGAGGCCTTCCTTGAGGATAGGTCTCACACTGAGTTTCACAATGTGGTTTTGTGCCCAAGGATCCCCTCCAGTCAGGGCGTGGCCTAAAGTACCATGCTGGTGCCTCCTACACTGAACGTTGCACAGTATGGGAACCACAAGGTTTCTGGCCATGGGGAAGAAGGAGTTCTAATTTCTGCAACACTTACACTCCTGGACTGTGATTGGATTTAAGGTCTAGGTTCTGAAGCCTGAAAACTGAGGTTGGGAAGAGATGAAGCCCTAAGGCCATGGTGTGTCTGATGTGCTCAGTGTTCGGCCAGCTGTTGAGTGTGGGTTGGGAGGTGCAGGCTCAGGCTGTGGCAGACAGGGAATAAGTGCCCAGGCTAGACTGTATCATTGGCGTGCAGTCGAGTTTCGTGCAGGATGTTACTCATTTGTGGTTACTGGGTAGCCCCAGAGGGCAACGTTTTTCTTCTGGAGGGAAGACACAGTGCCACATAGTGTCTCCAGAATTCCCAAACTGGAAGGCTTTAGGGCCAGGAGTGTGAGGAAAAAATTCTGAGAATACAAGCAGGACTTAAATTTCGGGGTGAGGGGACGGCAGGCACCCTCTGCAGAGATGATTCGAGATCCCGTATACCTGAAGACAGAGCTAGGATCAGACGTTTTCTTAGGTCGGAGTTTCTCTCCATCATGGCCCCTTCATGAAGGGGAGGGTGTCACGAGGACATGGAGGTTTTCCCACTATGGGAATTGTGAGATGCTCCAAACCACAATGATTCCTTCTGTGGGACAGTCGAGACCTGTTGGATGGCTCCAGGACATCCCATAAGGAAGTTATCCAGAGCAGGGTTCTAAGGATGGATGCCTGGGTAGCCTGCCTCCCATTCCAGGTGTCTCATAGAGCCAAGGCAAGTTCGATCTGCTGGATCTAGGGGAGCAACCGAGGCGGGTGTGTTGAAATGGGTGAATTGAGGATGGGTCATAATGTGCATTTGTGTCCATGTAGACCTTGGAATGGGGTGCTTGATCCGGGGCCTTGAGGGATGTTCATAACCGGAGGTTTTGATGGAGCTCTAAAGAGTATGTTTCCTATGTAGAGAAGAGAATTGTTTTGATGAGTGCCTAAGGAATCTCCCATATGCTGGTATTGGGAACCAGGCCTCTGAGGAGAGATGACTGGAATCAAAAGCAAGGGATCTGATTAGTGCCTAAGTGCCCTTCCAGTTCAATCTTATTCTATGGGGATATCTGTCTCTGGGTCTGAGTGGAGTTGGTTTCCTAACTTGTGAAAGATCATCCCTGTGTGTCCTGGGCAGCCAACACAATTCCGATGGCCTTGGGGAGTTTGGAGGATTCTCCTAATCTAGAGGGTTGTGCCCAATGGAAATGGCAGAATTCCCCTGTAGAGTGAAGCCACAGTCCTGAGGTGTGGTTCCAGGGGCCCCAGCTTGGATGGTGTGTGGGCCAGGCCTGTGGGGACAGAAGTCTGAAAACACAAACTCAGCTTAGGTTTGGGGATGTATGTATGAAGGCTCGATCTACAGACCGTGAGAATTTTCCGGGCTATGAACAAAGCGCGAGTATGTGGCGCTTGCTCAGGGTTTTGTCTCTGGATTTTGTGTAATGGTGGCCGTGGAATGTCGGGGTGTCCTCAAGGGCCATGGACAATTCTTTCTCTGGTGATTTGGCCTGATCCCAAGTGGTTGGGATCATTCTGTGGATGGGAAGAGTCCTTTCTGTATTTTTTTTTTACCTCAAGTGTCCCACCAAAGAGGGATTCCCGAGTAGAGCCCTGAGTAGGGGTGACTAGACATCTCGAACTCTGGTTGAGATTGGGGGACTAGGGGCTTGGCAAGCCCCATATGGGGGCTGTTGTTCCAGTCACTAAGAGGCTTTACATGAGGATAGGGCTCACGCTGAGGGTCACAATGTGTGTTTGTGCACATTGTGGCCCTCAGGGATAGGTGGGGCCTCATAGTCCATGCTGCTTTCTCCTACAATGAACATTGGACAACATGCCAACCACTAGGTTTCTTGCCAAGGCGAAGGAGAAGTTCTGATTCTTGCATCACGTTCACTCCTGAGCAGTGAGTGGAGATAAGTTCTAGGTTCTGAAGGTGAAAACTGAGGTTGGGTAGAGATGATGGCCTAAAGCCATTGTGGGTTTGATATGCTCTGTGTATGGCCAGCTGTCTGGGTGTTGGACTGGAGGTCTGCCCTCAGGCTGTGTCAGACAGGGCTTTAGTGCACAGGCTAGACTGTATAATTGGGGTATGGTCGAGTGGCATGCAGGTTGTTACTCATTTGGCGTTTATGGTTAGCCCTATAGGGCAACATTTTTCTTCTGGAGGGCAGGCGGAGTGCTGCATTGTGTCTCCAGAATTGCCAAACTGGAGGGGTGTGGCCAGGATTGTAAGGAAGGAAGTCTGAAAACACAAGCTAGCACGAGTTTTGGGGCCAAGAGCATGGCAGGCCCACTCTGCAGAGGCTGAATCGAGATCTCCTGCACGTGAGGTCCGGGCGATTATCAGATGTTGCCTCAAGCTGGAGTTTGTGTCCATGACGGCCCCTTCCTGAAGGGGGAGGGGCGTCATGAGGCCAGGGAGGTTTCCCTACACTGGGAGTTGTGAGCTGCTCCATATTTCAAGGTTTCCTTCTTCAGGACAGTCGAGTACTATTGGATGGTTCCAGGATGCCCCATACAGAAAGACTCGAGAGCAGGGCCCTAAGCATGGATGCCGAGAAACGCCAACTCACCTTCCCATTGCCTGGTCGAGACAAGGCACGCTCAATCTGCGGGCTCTTGGGTGAGCTACCCAGAAGGCTGAGTTTAAATGGACTCTGCTGAGGATGAGTCATAATGTGGGTTGGTGGCCATGGAGACCTTGGAATGTGGCAGTAGCTAAGGGACTCTGCATGATTCTCCAACCGGAAGGGCTTGACACAACTCCAACAAGGAAGCTTCCCATGTGGAGATGAGAGGTCTTCTGTCTGGTGCCTCAGGAAAGCCCCGTATGCTGGTCTTCGAACCCAGGCCTCTGAGGAGTGATACCTGGACACCAAAGCAAGAGTTCATAATAGGGCCTAGGGGCCTGTCTGGTTCAATCTTCTGTCTCTGCGGATATCTGTCTGTGTGTCTGCATGGAGGTAGTAGTTGCTCAGCTTGTGTCATAATGCCCCTATTTGTCCAGTGCGGCTTGCGGTAGTGGGATGTCCTTGGAGACCTTGAGGTTTCTACTATTTTGTAGAGTTGTGGCCAATGGAATGGGCAGTTTCTTAGGAGAGAGCAGGCACAGTTCTGTGGTGTGGCTCCAGAGACCCCAGCCTGGAGGCTGTGTGAGCCATGGCTGTGCAGACAGACATCGAAAAACCCTAACTCAGCTCAGGTTTGGGGCCGAGGTTACGGCAGGCCTGATCTACAGTCCATGAGGGGAGCTCCTCTGGATATGAAAGAAGGGTGAGAGGGAGGCAGTCGCTCAGGCTTTTGTCTCTGGATGTTTTGTCCACAATGGCCGTTTAATGTAGGAGTTGCCTCATGGGTCGTAGAAGTCTCCCTCTCTGGTAGTTTGTCCAGCCGCCAAGAGTTCGGGTCATTCTGTGGGAAGGGAAGTGTCCTGTTTTCTGCTTCATGTGTCCCCCCAGCAGAGGGATTCTAGAGCATAGCAGTGGGTACTGACAACTGGAATACTCGCCCTCTGGTTAAGCCTGGGGGCCTATGGATATGACAAGCCCCATATGCAGGATCTTGGTCCAGCCACTGAGAGGCGTTACTTTAATATGGGACTCACGCTGCAGGTCACAATGCATGTCTGTGCCCTAGGCGGCCCTCAAGCACTGGCGTGGCCTTTCGGACAATGCAGGTTTTCCCACATTGAACGTTGGACAACATGCCAACCACAAGGTTTCTGGCCATGGGGAAGGAGGAATTCTAATTTCTGCATCACGTTCACCCCTGGGCAGTGATTGGAGATAAGGTCTAGGTTCTGAAGCCTGAAAACCGAGGTTGGGAAGAGATGACGACCTACTGCCATAGCGGCTCCTTTGTGTCCAGGTTGGGGCCAGCTGTCTGGGTGTCTTTTGGGATGTCTTGTCTCAGGCTGTGCCAGACAGGGCATTAGTATACAGGGTGGGCTGTATAATTGCTTTACAATCGAGTGGCATGCATTAGAAAATCATTTGGGGTTTCTTATTAGCAGCATAGGGCAAAGTTTTTCTTCTGGAGGGCAGGCAGAGTGCTGCATTGTGGCTTCCGAATTCCCAAACTGGAGGGCTTGTGGGCCAGGAGAGTGAGGACGGAAGTCTGAGAACACAAGCTAGGCTTAGGTTTCGGGGCAAGAATATGGCAGGCACACTCTGCATAGCTGAATTGAGATCTCATGCGTCTGAAGTCAGGTCGAGGTTCAGTCTTTGGCTCAGGTTTGAGTTTCTTTCCATGTTGGCCCCTTCAGGAATGGGGGGCATTATGAGGCCATGGGGGTTTTCCCACTATTGGAGTTGTGAGATGCTCCAAACCGCAAGGATTCCTTCTGTGGGACAATTAAGATTTGTTGGATGGCTCCAGGATGTCTTATAAGGTATTTTTCCAGAACAGGGTTCTAAGTATGGATGCCTGGGCAGCCAGCCTCACATTCCAATTGTCTCCTAGCAACAAGAAACGTTTGATCTGCTGGCTTGGGGTAGCAACAGAGGGGACTGAGTTGAAATGGACTTTCCTGAGGATGGTCTTAATGTTGGTTTGAGTCCATGGAGACCTTGGTATGGGGCAGTGGCACCAGGGCCCTGAAGGATTCTCCTAACCAGAGGTTATGACAAAGCTCCAATGAGCAAGTTTTCCATGGGTAGACGAGATTTGTTCTTATTGGTGCCTCAGGAAACCACCATATGCTGGTATTGGAAACGAGGCCTCTGAGGAGAGATGCCTGGAAACCAAAGCAATGGATCTGATTAGGGCCTAGGGGCCTGACCGGTTCAATATTCTTCTCTGGGGACATCTGTTGTCTGAGTGGAGGTAGTTGCTCAGCTGGTTTGAGATCACCCCTGTTTGTCATGGGCGGCCTACACTATTGGGATGGCCTCGGTGACTTTGGAGGTTTTTCCTAATTTGCAAGGTTGTGGCCAATGGAATGGGAAGAATTCCCTTGAAAGGGAAGCACAGTCCTGAGGTGTGGCTCCAGGGACCCAAGTGTGGAGCGTGTGTGGTCCAGGGCGATTTGGACAAAAGTTTGAAAACACAAACTCCACTTAGGTTGTGGGTTGTAGGTAGGGCCGGCCCGATATATAGACCGTGAGGAGACCTCTTCGGGATATGAACAAAGGGCGAATGTGAGGTGCTTGCTCATGCTTTTTTTTTTTTTTTTCCTGGAAATGTGTCACCGATTGCCATGGAATGTCGGGGTGTCCTCATGGGCCATCGATGAGGCTCCCTTTCTGGGGATTTGACCCGATCCTAAAAGTTTGGGGTCATTCTGTGGGAATGGAGGAGGCCTTTCTGTTTTTTTTGTTTACTTTTTTTTTTTGTTTTTTTTGTTTTTTGTTTTTTTGTTTTTTTTTACCTCCGGTGACCACCAAAAGAGGGATTCCAGAGCAGAGTCGTGGGTGGGGGCAACTGGACAACCAGACCTCTGGTTAACATTGGGACCTAAGAACATGGCAAGCCCCATATGTGGGCTCTTGGTCCAGACACTGAGAGGCCTTCCTTGAGGATAGGTCTCACACTGAGTTTCACAATGTGGTTTTGTGCCCAGGATCCCCTCAAGTCAGGGCGTGGCCTAAAGTACCATGCTGGTTTCTCCTACACTGAACGTTGTACAGTATGGGAACCACAAGTTTTCTGGCCATGGGGAAGATGGAGTTCTAATTTCTGCAACACTTTCACTCCTGGACTGTGATTGGATTTAAGGTCTAGGTTCTTAAGCCTGAAAACTGAGGTTGGGAAGAGATGAAGCCCTAAGGCCATGGTGTGTCTGATGTGCTCAGAGTTCGGCCAGCTGTTGAGTGTGGGTTGGGAGATGCAGGCTCAGCCTGTGGCAGACAGGGAATAAGTGCCCAGGATAGACTGTATCATTGGGGTGCAGTCGAGTTTCGTGCAGGATGGTACTCATTTGTGGTTACTGGGTAGCCCCAGAGGGCAACGTTTTTCTTCTGGAGGGAAGACACAGTGCCACATAGTGATTCCAGCATTCCCAAACTGGAAGGCTTGTGGGCCAGGAGTGTGAGGAAAAAATTCTGAGAACACAAGCCAGACTTAGATTTCGGGGTGAAGGGAAGGCAGGCACCCTCTGCAGAGATGATTCGAGATCCCGTATACCTGCAGACAGAGCTAGGATCAGACGTTGGCTTAGGTCGGAGTTTCTGTCCATGACGGCCCCTTCATGAAGGGGAGGGTGTCACGAGGACATGGAGGTTTTCCGACGATGGGAATTGTAAAATGCTCCAAACCACAATGATTTTTTCTGTGGGACAGTTGAGACCTGTTGGATGGCTCCAGGACATCCCATAAGGAAGTTATCCAGAGCCGGGTTCTAAGGATGGATGCCTGGGCAGCCTGCCTCCCATTCCAGGTGTCTCATAGAGCCAAGGCAAGTTCGATCTGCTGGATCTAGGGGAGCAACCGAGGCGGGTGTGTTGAAATGGGTGAGTTGAGGATGGGTCATAATGTGCATTTGTGTGCATGTAGACCTTGGAATGGGGTGCTTGATCCGGGGTCTTGAGGGATGTTCATAACCGGAGGTTTTGATGGAGCTCTAAAGAGTATGTTTCCTATGTAGAGAAGAGAATTGTTTTGATGAGTGCCTAAGGAATCTCCCATATGCTGGTATTGGGAACCAGGCCTCTGAGGAGAGATGACTGGAATCAAAAGCAAGGGATCTGATTAGTGCCTAAGTGCCCTTCCAGTTCAATCTTATTCTATGGGGATATCTGTCTCTGGGTCTGAGTGGAGTTGGTTTCCTAACTTGTGAAAGATCATCCCTGTGTGTCCTGGGCAGCCAACACAATTCGGATGGCCTGGGGGAGTTTGGAGGATTCTCCTAATCTATAGGGTTGTGCCTAATGGAAATGGCAGAATTCCCCTGGAGAGGGAAGCCACAGTCCTGAGGTGTGGCTCCATGGGCCCCAGCTTGGATGTTGTGTGGGCCAGGACTGTGGGGACAGAAGTCTGAAAACACAAACTCAGCTTAGGTTTGGGGATGTATGTATGAAGGCTCGATCTACAGACCGTGAGAATTTTCCGGGCTATGAACAAAGGGTGAGTATGTGGCGCTTGCTCAGGGTTTTGTCTCTGGATTTTTTGTTAATGGTGGCCGTGGAATGTCGGGGTGTCCTCAAGGGCCATGGACAATTCTTTCTCTGGTGATTTGGCCTGATCTCAAGTGGTTGGGATCATTCTGTGAATGGGAAGAGTCCTTTCTGTATTTTTTTTTTTTTTTTACCTCAGGTGTCCCACCAAAGAGGGATTCCCGAGTAGAGCCCTGAGTAGGGGTGACTAGACATCTCGAACTCTGGTTGAGATTGGGGGACTAGGGGCTTGGCAAGCCCCATATGTGGGCTGTTGTTCCAGTCACTAAGAGGCTTTACATGAGGATAGGGCTCACGCTGAGGGTCACAATGTGTGTTTGTGCACATTGTGGCCCTCAGGGATAGGTGGGGCCTCATAGTCCATGCTGCTTTCTCCTACAATGAACATTGGACAACATGCCAATCACTAGGTTTCTTGCCAAGGCGAAGGAGAAGTTCTGATTCTTGCATCCCGTTCACTCCTGAGCAGTGAGTGGAGATAAGGTCTAGGTTCTGAAGGTGAAAATTGAGGTTGGGTAGAGATGATGGCCCAAAGCCATTGTGGGTTTGATATGCTCAAGTGTACGGCCAACTGTCTGGGTGTTGGACTGGTGGTCTGCCCTCAGGCTGTGTCCGACAGGGCTTTAGTGCACAGGCTAGACTGTATAATTGGGGTATGGTCGAGTGGCATGCAGGTTGTTACTCATTTGGCGTTTCTGGTTAGCCCTATAGGGCAACATTTTTCTTCTGGAGGCCAGGCAGAGTGCTGCATTGTGTCTCCAGAATTTCCAAATTGGAGGGGTGTGGCCAGGATTCTGAGGACAGAAGTCTGAGAACACAAGTTAGGCTTAGGTTTCAGGGCGAGGGCCCAGCAGGCACACTCTCAAGTGCTGAATCGAGATCTCATGCTTCTGAATTCAGGGCGAGGATCAGACTTTGGCTTAGGATGGAGTTTCTGTCCGTGATGGCCCATTTATGAAGGTGTGGGGCATCATGAGGAAATGGAGGTTTTCTCACAGTGTTATTGTGTGATGCTTCAAACCACAAGGATTCATTCTGCGAGACAGTCAAGACAGGTTGGTTGGATTCAAGACGTCCCATAAAGAAGTTCTCCAGAGCAGGGTTCTAAGGATGGATGCCTGGGAAGCCCGCCTCCCATTCCAACTGTCTCTTAGTGACCAGGAAGTTTTGATCTGCTGGCTCTGGGTGAGCAGCCGAGGGGGCTGATTTGAAATGGACTCTCCTGAGAATGGATCATAATGTAAGTTCGTGTCCTTGAAGACCTTGGGATTGGGCCTTGGTGCCAGCGCCCTGAAGGATCCTCCTAACCTGAGGTATTGACACAGCTCCAAAGAGCAAGTTTCCCATGTGGAGATGAGATCTGTTCTGATTGTTTCCTTAGGAAACCCCCATATTCTGATATTGGAAACCAGGCCTCTGAGGAGAGATACCTAGAAACCAAAGCAATGCATCAGAAGTTGGCTCAGGTTGGAGTTTCTGTCCATGATGGCCCCTTTATAAAGGGGAGCATCTCATGAGGCCATTTAGGTTTTCCCACGATAGGAGTTGTGAGATGCTCCAATCTGCAAGGATTCCTTCTGTGGGACAGTCAAGACCTGTTGGAAGGCTCCAGGACATCCCATATGGAACGGCGCCAGAGCAGGATTCCAAGGATGGATGCCTAGAGAGTCTGCTTTGCATTCCAGTTGTCTCCTAGCGACAAGGCAGGTTTGATATTCTGCCTCTGGGGGAGTAATCGACGGGGCTGAGTTGAAATGTACTCTCCTGCCAAATGGTCATAATGCGGGTATGTGTCCATGGAGACCTTGGAATAGGACGGTTGCTCCGGCTACCTGAAGGTTTCTCCTAACTGGAGGCTTTTACAGAGCTCCAAAGGATAAGTTTCCCATGTGAAGACAAGATTTGTTCTGATATGTATCTCTGGAATCCCCCATATGCTGGTATTGGAAAACAGGCCTCTGAGGAGAGATGCTTAGAAAAAAAAGCAATGGAACCAATTACATTCTAGGGGCCAGTCCAGTTTAATCTTCTTCTCTTGGGTTATCTGTCTACGGGTGAGTTGACGTCATTGCTCAGCTTGTGAGAGATCCCCCCTCTTTGTCCTGGGTGGCCTACACTATTGGAATGGCCTCTGGGACTTTGGAGGTTTCTCCTTATCTGTAGGGTTGTGGCCAATGGAATGGGAAGAATTTCCTTGGAGAGGGCAGGCACAGTCCTGAGGTGCGGCTCCAGGGGCCTCAGTCTGGAGGGTGTGTGGGACAGGGATGTCAGGATAGAAGTCTGAAAACACAAACTCGGCTTAGGTTTGGGGACGTAGGTATGGCAGGCCCAATCTACAGACTATGAGGAGAATTTTTTGGGCTATGACCTAAGGGTGAGTGTGAACGCTTGCTTAAGCTTATGTCTCTGGATTTTGTGTCAATAGTGGCCGTGGAATGTCGGGCTGGCCTCATGGGCCATGGGCGAGTCTTTCTCTCTGGACCCCAATCACTTGGGATGGCCCAATCCCAAGTGATTGGGGTCATTCTGTGAGTGGGAGGAGTCCTTTCTGTGTTTATTTACCTCAAATGTCCCACCAAAGAGGGATTCCAGAGCAGAGCCCTGAGTAGGGGTGACTAGATGTCTCTACCTCTGGTTAAGATTGGGTGACTTGGGGCATGGCAGGCCCCATATGTGGGCTCATGGTCCAGCCACTGAGAGGCTTTACTTGAGGACAGGGCTCAAACTGAGGGTCCCAATGTGTGTTTGAGCCCACCGCAGCTCTTAAGCATAGGCAGGGCCTCAGGGACCCTACACTACCCTCAGGGGCCCTACTACTGCCCCTGTAGGCCCTACAGGGGTCCTACACTGAACGTTGGACAAGATGCCAACCACAAGATTCTGGCGAGAGGGAAGGAGGAGTTCTGATTTCTGCATCACGTTCACCCATGGGAAGTGAGTAGAGATAAGGTCTAGGATTCTGTAGCCTGAAAACCGAAGTTGGAAAGAGATGGCGACCTAAGGCCATGGCGGTTCAGATGTTCTCAGTGTACTGCAAGCTGTCTGGGTGTCGGTTGGGATTTCAGGCCTCAGGTTCTGTCAGACAGGGCATTAGTGCACAGGCTAGACTATATAATTGGTGTACAGTTGAGTGACGTGCAGGTTTATCCTCATTTGAGATTTCTGGGTAGACCCATAGGGCAATATTTTTCTTCTAGAGGGCAGGCAGAGTGCAGCACTGTGTCATCGGAAATCCCAAAATAGAGGGCGTGTGGTCCAGGAGAGTGAGGACGGAAGTCGGAGAACACTAGCTACGCTTAGGTTTTGGGGTGAGGGCACAGCAGGTACACTCTGAAGAGCTGAATCAAGATCTCGTGCATCTGAAGTCAAGGCGAAGATCAGCTGTTGGCTCAGGTTGGAGTTTCTTTCCATGATCTGCCTTCATGAAGATTGGGGGCATCATGTGACCTTGGAAGCTTTCCATGATATGAGTTGTTAGGTGGTCCATGCACAAGGACTCCTGTGGGACAGTCGAGACCTGTTGGATGGCTCAAGGATGTCCCATAAGGAACGACGCAAGAGCAGAGTTCTAAGGATGGATGCCTGAAGAGCCCAACTCGCATTTCAATTGTCTCCTAGCGACAAGGCAGGTTCAATCTGCTGGCTCTGGAGTAGCAACCGAGGGGGTTTAGTTGAAATGGACTCTCCTGAGGATGGGTCATAATTTGGGATTGTGTCCATGGAGATATTCAAATGGGGCAGTGGCTCCAGTGACCTGAAGTTTTCTCCTAACTGGAGGTTATGACACAGCTCCATAGAGCAAGATTCCCATGTGGAGACGAGATTTTTTCTGATAGGTAGCTCTGGAAACCCCCTTATGCTGGTATTGGAATCCAGGCCTCTGAGGAGAGATGCCTGAAAACAAAAGCAATGGATCCAATTAGGGCCTAGGTGCCTGTCTTGTTCAATATTCTTTTCTATGGATATCTGTCTAAGGTTCTGATTGGAGGTAGTGGCTCAGCTTGTGCCAGAGGGTCCCTGTATGTCCAGGACATCCTACACTATTGGGATGGCCTCAGAGATTTTGGATGATTCTCCTAATCTGTCAGGTTGTGCCAAATAAATGAGCAGAATTCCCTTGGAGAGGGCAGGCACAGTCCTGAGGTGTGGCTCCATGGGGCCCAGCCTTTAGAATGTGTGGGTGAGGACAATGGAGACAGAAGTCTGAAAACACAAACTCGGCTTAGGTTTGGGGACATAGGTATGGCAGGCCCGATCTACAGACCTTGAGAATTTTGGGGGCTCTGAACAAAGGGCAAGTGTGTGGCGCTTTTTCAGGTTTTTGTCTCCGGATTTTGTGTCAATGGTGGCCGTGGAATGTCAGGCTGGCCTCATCGACCATGGACGAGTATTTCTCTCTGTGGATTTGGCCAGATTCCAAGTGTTTGGGGTCATTCTTTGGATGGTAGGAGTCCTTACTTTTTTTTTTTTCTTTATCTTGGGTTTTTTTTTTTTTTTCCTTATGTGTCCCACCAAAGAGGTATTCCAGAAAAGAGCTCTGAATAAGGTTGACTAGACTTCTCAAGCTCTGGCTAGGATTGGGGGAGTAGGGGCATGGCAAGTCCCATATGCAGGCTCTTGGTCCAGCCACGGAGAGGCTTTACTTGAGGCCAGGGTTCATGCTTAGGGTCCTAATGTGTGTTTGTGCCCATCGCAGCCCTCAAGCATGTCTGAGGCCTCATTTGCCATGCTGGGTTCTCATATACTGAACGTTGGACAACATGCCAACCACAAGGTTTCTGGTCATGGGGAAGGTGATGTTCTGATTTCTGCATCTCGTACATCACTTAGTTGTGAGTGGAGATAATGTCTAGGTTCTGAAGCCTGAAGACCAAGGTTGGGAAGAGATGATGAACTAAGGCCTTGGCATGTTTGATGTGTTCAGTGTGAGGCCAGGTGTCTGGGTGTCGGTCACGAGGTCTGGGTTCAGGCTGTGTCAGACAGGGCATTAGTGCTCAGGCTAGACTGTATAATTGGGGTACAGTCTAGAGAATTGCAGGTTGATCCTCATTTGATGTTTCTGGGTAGACCCCTAGGGCAAAGTCTCTCTTCTGGAGGGCAAGCAGAGTGCTGCATTTTGTCTCCAGAATTCCCAAAGTGGAAGGCTTGTGGGCCAGGAGTGTGAGGATGGAAGTCTGAGAACGCGAGCTGGCTTAGGTTTTGGGGCGAGGGCAAGGCAGGCACACTCTGCAGAGCTGAATTGAAATCTCATGCATCTGAGGTCAGGGCGAGGATCAGACGGGAGTTTCTGTCCATGATGTCCTCTACCTGAAGGTGGAGGCATCACGAGGCCATGGAGGTTTTCCCACGGTGCGAGTGTGTGATGCTGCAAACCACAAGGATTCCTTCTGCAGGACAGTTGAGACCTGTTGAATGGATCAAGGACACCCCATTAGGAATTTCTCCAGAGCAGAGTTCTAACATGGATACCTGGGCAACGAACTCGCATTCCAATTGTCTCCTAGTGACAAAGCAGGTTTGATCTGCTGGCACTGGGTGAGCAACCGCCAGGTTTGTGTTGAAATGGACTCTTCTGAGGATGGGTCATAATGTGGGATTGTGTCCATTGAGACATTGGAATGGGGCGGTGGCTCCAGTGACGTGAAATTTTCTCCTAACTGGAGGTTTTGACACAGTTCCATATAGCATGATTCCCATGTGGCATGCGATTTGTTCTGATTGGTAGCTCCAGAAACCCCCATGTGCTGGTATTGGAATCCAGGCCTCTGAGGAGAGATACATGAAAACAAAAGCAATGAATTCGTTTAGGGCCTAGGTGCCTGTCCTCTTCAATCTTCTTTTCTATGGATATCTATCTACAGGTCTGATTGGAGGTAGTGGCTCAGCTTGTGGCAGATGGTCCCTGTTTGTCCCGGACATCCTACAATATTGGGGTGGCCTCGGGGACTTCGGATGTTTCTCCTAATCTGTCAGGTTGTGCCAAAGGAATGAGCAGAATTCCCATGGAGAGGGCAGGCACAGTCCTGAGGTGTGGCTCCATGGGGCCAAGCCTTGAGGGTGTGTGGGCCAGGACAATGGAGACAGAAGTCTGAAAACACAAACGTGGCTTAGGTTTGGGGACATAGGTATGGCAGGCCTGATGTATAGACCGTGAGAATTTTTCAGGCTTTGAACAAAGGGCGAGTGTGTGGCGCTTTTTCAGGCTTTTGTCTCCGGATTTTGTGTCAATGGTGGGCGTGGAATGTCAGGATGGCCTCATCAGCCATGGACGAGTATTTCTCTCTGTGAATTTGGCCCAATTCCAAGTGTTTGCGGTCATTCTTTGGACGGTAGGAGTCCTTTCTCTATTTTTTTTTTAACCTCATGTGTCCCACCAAGGAGGGATTCTAGAGAAGAGATCTGAGTAGGGGTGACTAGACTTCTCAAGCACTGGTTAAGGCTTGGGGAGTAGGGGCATGGTAATCTCCATATGTGGGCTCTTGGTCCAGCCCCAGAGAGGCTTTACTTGAGGCCAGGGTTAATGCTTAGGGTCCTAATGTGTGTTTGTGCCCATCGCAGCCCTCAAGCATGTCTGAGGCCTCATGGGCCATGCTGGTTTCTCCTACACTGCATGTTGGACAACATGCCAACCACAGGGTTTCTGGTCATGGGGAAGGAGGAGTTCTGATTTCTGCATCACGTACACGGCATGGCAGTGAGTAGAGATAAGGTCTAGATTCTGAAGCCTGAAAACCGAGGTTGGTAAGAGATGACGACCTAAGGCCATGGTGGGTCCGATGCACTTAGTGTGCTGCCAGATGTCTGTGTCCATCATGAGGTCTGGGCTCAGGCTGTGTCAGGCAGGGCATTAGTCCCCAGGCTAGACTGTATAATTGGGGTACAGTCGAGTGATGTGAAGGTTGGTCCTCATTTGGGGTTTCTGGTTGGCCCCATAGGGCAAAGATTTTCTTCTGGAGGGCAGGCAGAGTGCTGCATTCTGGCTCCAGAATTGCCAACTTCAGGGCTTGTGGGCCAGGTGTTTTTGGACAGAAGTCTGAGAACACAAGTTCAGCTTAGAATTCGCAGCGGTGACATGGCAGGCACACTCTACAGACCTGAAATGAGATCTCGTGCATCTGAAGTCAGGGCGAGGATCAGATGTTGGCTTAGGTTGGAGTTTCTGTACATGATGTCCCCTTCATGAAGGTGGGGGGGCATCAGGAAACCATGGAAGATTTCCAACTTTGTGAGTGTGTGATGCTCCATCCACAAGAATTCCGTCAGCGGGACAGTCACGACCTTTTGGATGGATCAAGGACGTCCCATAAGAAATGCTCCAAAGCACAGTTCTAATGATGGATGCCTGGGCAGTCCAACTTGCATTCCAGTTGTGTCCTAGTGAAAAGGAGGATTCGATCTGCTGTCACTGGGGGAACAACCGAGGGGGCTGAAATGAAATGGACTCTCATGAGGATCAGTCATGATATGGATTTGTGTCCATGGATCCCTTGGAATGGGGCAGTGGCTCTGTTGCCCTGAAGAATTCTCCTAACCTGAGGTTTTGATGCAGCTCCAAAGAGCAAGTTTCCCATGTAGAGACGAGATTTGTTCTGAAACCCCCACAACCTGGTATTGGAAACCAAGCATCTGGGGAACAATGCCTGGAATCCAAAGCAATGGATCTGATTACGGTCTAGGGGCCTGTCTTTTTCAATATTCTCCTCTGAGTGTCTCTGTCTAAGATTCAGAATGGAGGTCACTGCTCAGCTTGTGTCAGATCACCCATGTTTGTTGGGGGAGGCCAACACTATTGGGCTGGTCTTGGGAATTGGAGGTTTCTCCTAATCTGTAAGGTTGTGGCAAATGAAACGGGCAGAGTTCCCTTGGAGAGCACTGGCACAGTCCTTAGGTGTGACACCACCTTTCTCGGTGTCATCCAGGAGGTCCAGGCTCAGGCTGTGTCAGACAGGGCATTAGTGCCAAGCTTAGACTGTATAATTGAAGTAAAGTTGAGTGGCATGCAGGTTGATCCTCATTTGGCGTTTCTGGGTAGCCCCAGGGGCAACGTTTTTCTTCTGGAGGGAAGGAAGAGTGCTGCATTGTGGCGACGGAATTCTCACACTGGAGGGCTTGTGGGCCAGAATTGTGAGGAAGGAAGTGAGAGAACACAAGCTAGGCTTAGGTTTTGGGTCAAGATCATGGCAGGCACACTCTGTAGAGCTAAATCTAAATCTCATGCATCTGAAGTCAGGGCGAGGATCAGACGTAGGCTCAGGTTGAAGTTTCTGTTCAGGATGGCCCCTTCATGATGGTGGGGGGCATCATGGGGCTATGGAGACTTTCCCACGATTGGCATTGTAAGTTGCTCCAATCGGCAAGGATTCCTTCTACGGGACAGTCGAGACCGGTCAGATTGCTCCAGGACGTCCCATGCGGAACCACGGCACTGCAGGGTTCTAAGGATGGATTCCTGGAGTGCCCGCCTCACATTCCTATTGTCTCCTAGTGACAAGGCAGGTTCGATCTGCTTCTTTTGGGGAGCAACCAAAGGGGATGTGTTGAAATGGACTCACCTGCGGATGGGTCATAATGCGGGTTTGTGTCCATGGAGACCTTGGAATGGGGTGTTGGCTGCTGGGACCTGAAGGTTTCCCTTAACTGGAGGTTGTGACACAGCTCCAAAATGCATGTTTCCCATGTGGAAATGAGATTTGTTCAGACTGGTACCTCTTGAAGAACACATATGCTGGTATTGGAAACCAGGCCTCTGAGGAGAGATGCCTGGAATCAAAAGCAATGGATCTGATTAGGGCCTAGGTGCCTGTCCGGTTCAATCTTCTTCTCTGGGGTTATCTGTCTATGGATCTGAGTTGAGGTAGTTGCTCATCTTGGGACAGATCACCCTGTTTGCCCTGAGTGGCCAACACTATTGGGATGGCCTCAGGGACGTTGGAGTGTTCTCCTAATCTTTAGGGTTGTGGCCAATGGAATGGGCAGAATTTGCTTGGAGAAGGCAGGCACAGTCCTGAGGCATGGCTCCAGGGGCCCCAGCCTGGAGGGTGTGTGGGCCAGGACAGTGGGGACAGAAACCTGAAAACCCAAACTCAGCTTAGATTTGGGGACGTAGGTATGACATGCCTGATCTATAGACCGTGAGAAGAATTTATCAGGCTATGAACAAAGGGCAAGTGTGAGGCATATCTCCAGGCTTTTGTCTCTAGATTTTGTGTCAATGGTGGCCATGGAATGACGGGATGGCCTCTTTGGCCATGGATGATTCTTTCTCTTTTAAGATTTGGTCAGATCCCAAGTTTTGGGGCTCATTCAGGGGATGGAGGAGACCCTTCAATATTTTTTTTCCTCAGGGGTTCCAGAGCAGAGACCTGAATAGGGGTGATTAGAACTCTCAACCTCTCATTAATATTGGGGGACTAGGGATGGCAATGCGGGTATTGGTCCAGACCCTGAGAGGCTTTACTTTAGGACAGGGCTCACACTGAGGGTCCCAATGTGTTTGTGCCCATTGCGGTTCTCAAGCATGGGCTGGGACTCATGGGCTACACTGGATTCTCCTACACTGAACGTTGGAAAACATGCCAACCACAAGGTTTCTTGCCTTGAGGAAGAAGGAGTTTTATTTCTGCATCACGTTCACCCCTGGGTAGTGAGTATATATAAGGTCTAGGTTCTGAAGCCTGAAAACCAAGGTTGAAAAGAGATGATGACCTAAAGCCATGGCGGGTCTGATGTGCTCAGTGTACAGCCAGCTGTCTGGGTGTCGGTTGAAAATTCAGACCTCAGGCTGTGCAAGACAGGGCATTAACGCCGAAGCGAAACTGTATAATTGGGGTAGAGTCAAGTGGCATGCAGGTTGATCCTCATTTGGTGTTTCTGGTTAGCCCCATAGGACAACGTTTCTCTTCTGGAGGACAGTCAGAGTGCTGCATTGTGTCTCTCCAGAATTCCCTAACTGGAGGGCTGGTGGGCTCGGAGTGTGAGGACGAAGTCTGAGAACAATAGCTAGGTTTTGCTTCGGGGCAGGGTTTCGGCAGGCACACTCTGCAGAGTTGAATCAAGATTTCGTGCATCTGAAGTCAGGGCGAGGATTAGACGTTGGCTCAGGTTGGAGTTTCTGTCCAAGATGGCTCTTTCATGAAGGGGACAGTGCACCACGAGGCCACAGAGCTTTTCCCATGATGGGAGTTGTGAGGTGCTCCAAAGCGCAAGGATTCCTTCTGCAGGACAGCTGTGACCTGTTGGATGGCTCCAGGACGTCCCATATGGAATTACTTCAGAGTAGTTTTCTACAGATGGATGCCTAGCCAGTCCGCCTCACATTCCAATTGTCTCCTAGTGACAAGATAGGTTCGATCTGCTGGCTCTAGGGGAGCACCCAAGGGCACTGAGTTGAAATAGACTCTCCTGCAGATGGGTCCTAATGTGGGATTGTGTCCATGGAGACCTTGGAATGAGGTGGTGGCACCGGGGCCCTGAAGGATTTTCCTAGCCGGAGGTTTTGACACAGCTTGAAAGAGCACGTTTCCCATGTGGAGAAGACATTTGTTCTGACTGATGCCTCAGGAAACCCCCATATGGTGGTATTGAAAACCAGGCCTCTGAGGTTCTGACATAGCTCCTCGAGCAAGTTTCCAATGTGCAGACAAGACTTGCTCTGAAGGAGCCTATGGAAACCCCATAGGCTGGTATTGGAAACCAGGCCTCTGAGAAGAGATGCCTGGAAACCAAAGCAATGGATCTGATTAGGGCCTAGGGGCCTGTCCAGTTCAATGTTCTTCTCTGGGGACATCTGTCTCCGAGTCTGTGTGGAGCTAGTTGCTCAGCTAGTGTCAGATCACCCCTGTTTGTTCCGAGCAGCCTACAATATTGGGATGGTCCCAGGGATATTGGAGATTTCTCCTGATTTATATGGTTGTGGCCAATGGAATATGAAGAATTCCCTTTGAGAGGGCAGGAACAATCCTGATGTGTGGTTCCAGGGGCCCTAGCATGGAGGATGTGTGTTTTCACACAACTGTCCAAACAACCCTGGCTTACACAACCTACAGGCTCAGGCCCCTGGAGCCAAACCTGAGGACTGTACTTGTCCTCTCAGAGGGAATTGTGTGTGCCCATTCCAAAGGCCACAACCCTTCTAATAGGATAAACCTCCAAAGTCCCTGATCCATCTCAATAGTGGTGGCTTCCCAGGAAAAACAGGGGTAATCTGAGCCCAACTGAGCACCTACCTGCACTCAGACCCATAGACAGATGTCCCCAGAGGTATGAAGGAAAGAACAGGCAACTAGGCACTAATTAGATCCATTGCTTTGGTTTCCAGGCATCTCTCCTCAGAGACCTGGATTTCAAGAGCAGCATATAGCTGTTTCTTGACTCACCCATCAGAAAACATCTCATCTACACATGGGAAACTTGCACGTTGGGGCTGTGTCAAAGCCTCTGTTTAGGAGAACCCTTTAGGGCCCCAGTGCCACCGCTTCATTCCAAGGTCTCCATAGACACAAAAGCACATTAGGACCCATCCCCAGGGGTGTCCATTTCAACTCAGCGTCCACGGTTGCTCCCCACAGATCCAGGAGATCTAACCTGTCTTGTTGCTAGGAGACAATTGAAATGCGAGGTGGGCTACCCATCCATCCATCCTTAGAACCCTGCTCAGAATCATTGGCCTGGAGCCAAACAACAGGTCTCAATTGTCCTGCAGAAGACTCTCTGCAGTTTGGAGCTTCTCACAACTCCCATCGTGGGAAAACACCCATGGCCCCGTGATGCCCCCCCCCATTCATGAAGGGGCCATCAGGGACAGAAACTCCAACCTGAGCGATCCTCTGATCCTCGCCCTGACTTCAGATGCACGAGATCTCGATTCAGGTCTGTAGATTGTGCCTGCCATGGCCTCACCCAGAAACCTAAGCCTAGCTTGTGTTCTCAGACTTTTGTCGTCAGACTACTGGCCCACAAGCCCTCCAGTTTGGCAATCCAGAACTACAATGCAGCACTCTGCCGGCCCTCCAGAAGAAAAACATTGTCCTCTGGGGCTACCCAGTAACCCCAAATGAGGATCAACCTGCACCGACATTGGCTGTACCCCAAATACATAGGCTGACCAGGGCACTAATGCCCTTTCTGACACAGCCTGAGCCTGGACTCCGTGGACCCTCCCAGACAGCTGGCCGCACACTGAGCACATCGAGCCGCCATGGCCTTAGGTCGTCATCTCTTCCCAACCTCGGTTTTCAGGTTTCAGAACCTAGACCTTATCTCCAATCACTGCCCAGGGTTGAAGGTGATGCAGAAATCAGAACTCCTTCCCCATGGCAACAAACCTTGTGGTTGGCATGTTGTCCAACGTTCAGTGTAGTTGAAACCAGTGTGGCCCATGAGGCCCCGCCCATGCTGGCGGGCCACACTGGTCAGAAACACACATTGTGACGCTCAGGCTGAGCCCAGTCCTCAAGTAAGGCCACTCAGTGGCTGGATGAAGAGATAGCATATTGGACTTGCCATGCCCCTAGGCCCCAATTTTTAACCATAGTTCGGGTTGTCCCTTCAGTCTTCCCCACGGCTTGGCTTTGGAATTCCTCTTTTGGTGGGACACCTGACGTAACAAAACTGAAATGAGTCCTCCCATCCCACAGATTGACGAAAAGCAATTGGGAATTGGGCCAAATCCTCAGAGAGGAAGATTCGTCCATGGCCCATGAGGCCTCCCCGACATTCCACGGCCATCGCTGATACAAAACCCAGAGACAAAAGCCTGAGCAAGCACCTCAGACTCGCACTTTCTTCGTATCCTGAAGAGTTCTTCTCATGGTTTGTCGATCGGGCCTGCCATACCTACGTCCCCAAAACTAAGCTGAGTTTGTGTTTTCAGACTTCTGTCCTCAAAGTCTTGGGCCACACACCCTCCAGGCTGGGCCCCTGGAGCCACACATTAGGACTCTGCCTACCAATCCATGGGAATTCTGCCCATTCCATGGTCCAAAATCGTACAAATTAGGAGAAACCTCCAAAGTCCCTGAGGCCATCCCAATAGATTTGGTCGCCCGGAACAAACAAGGGCTGTCTAACGCCAGCTGATAATCGACCTCCACTCATACCATAGATGGATGTCCCCAGAGAAGAAGATTGAACCAGACAGGACCCTAGGCCATAATAGGATCCATTGCTTTGGGTTACAGGCATGTGTCCTCAAAAGCCTGATTCCAATACGAGCATAGGGGTTTTCCTGAGGCACCCATCAGAACTCATCTCGTCTCCACAAGGAAACCTGTGCATGGGAGCCATGTCCAAAGCTTAGGAGAGTACTTCAGGGTCCCGGTGCCACCGCCCCATTCCAAGGCCCTCATGGACACAAAAACACATTAGGACCCATCCTCAGGAAAGTCCATTTCAAGTCAGCCACCCCGGTTGCTCAGGCAGAGCCATCAGTTCTAAACAGTCTTGTTGCTAGGAGAAAATTGGAATGCGAGGCGGGCTTCCCAGGCATCCATCCGCGAACGGTGCTCTGGAGTCATTCCATATGGGATGTCCTGGAGCTGTCCAACAGGTCTCAATTGTCCCGCAGAAGGAATCCTTGAAGGGGGCATCCCACAACTCCCAACGTGGGAAAACCTCAATGGCCTCAAGATTCTGCTCCCTTCATGAAGCGGCCGTCATGCTCAGAAACTCCAACCTGAGCCAACGTCTGATCCTCGCCCTGACTTCACATGGATGAGATATTGGTTCAGCTATGCAGGGGGTACCTGCCATGCCCCCCCGAAACCCAAGTCTAGCTTGTCTTCTCAGACTTCCATCCTCACACTCCTGGCCCCGAAGCCCTCAAGTTTGGCAATTCCGGACCCACAATGCAGCACTATGCCTGCCCTCTAGAAAAAAAATTATTGCCTCATGAGCTGCCCAGGCACCTTAAATGAGGGTAAAACTACACAGCACTCGACTTTACCCAAATTATATAGTCTAACCTGGGCACTAATGCACTGTCGAACACATCCTGAGCCCGGACATCCTGACCAACACCCAGAAAGCTGACCGCACACTGAGCACATAAAACCTGCCATGGCCTTAGGTCATCATCTCTTCCCTACCTCAGTTTTCAGGCTTCAGAACGAGACCTTATCTCCAATCACTGCCCAGGGGTGAGCGTGAGCAGAAATCAGAACTCCTCTTTACCCATGGCAAGAACCCTTGTGGTTGGCACGTTGTTCAACGTTCAGTTTAGGAAAAACCAGCATTCACCCTGAGG
Source organism: Mustela nivalis (assembly GCF_964662115.1). NCBI lineage: Eukaryota > Metazoa > Chordata > Mammalia > Carnivora > Mustelidae > Mustela > Mustela nivalis. Next base: position 1,034,429 of record NW_028136443.1, on the reverse strand, counting down.
CCCCACCAATTCTTGAGTGTTACGAGGGCATACACACGCATTGTGACCCTCAGCATAAGTCCTGTCCTCTAGTAAGTCCTCTCAGTGGCTGGACCATTAGATGTCATAATGGGCTTGACATGTCCCTAGGCCCCAATTTTAAACCAGAATTCTTATTGTCCAGGCGCCCCTCCCCAGGGCTCTACTTTAGAATCCATCATTTGGTGGGACACCTGAGGTTAAAAAAGAAAACAACAACAACAAAAAAAAAAACGGACTTCTTCCAGCCCACAGAATGAACCCAAACTCTTTGGACGGGGCCAAACCACCTGAGAGTAAGACTCATTCATTTCCCATGAAGTCACCCAGAAATTCCACGACCATGAGTGACACGATATCCAGAGACCAAAACTTGAGCAGGAGCCTCACATCGCCCTTCTTTCAAATCCCGAAGAGTTCTCCTCATGGTCTGTAGATCAGTCCTGCCATACCTATGACCCGAAACATAAGCCGAGTTTGTGTTTTCAGACAACTCTCCAAACAGCCCTGGCCTACACAACCTACAGGCTGAGGCCCCTGGAGCCAAACCTGAGGACTGTACTTGCCCTCTCCAAGGGAATTGTGTGTGCCCATTCCAATGGCCACAGCCCTTCTAATAGGATAAACCTCCAAAGTCCCTGATCCATCTCAATAATGGTGGCTTCCCAGGAAAAACAGGGGCAATCTGAGCCCAACTGAGCACCTACCTGCACTCAGACCCATAGACAGATGTCCCCAGAGGTAAAAAGGAAAGAACAGGCCCCTAGGCACTAATCAGATCCATTGCTTTGGTTTCCAGGCATCTCTCCTCAGAGGCCTGGATTTCAAAAGCAGCATATAGCTGTTTCTTGACTCACCCATCAGAAAACATCTCATCTACACATGGGAAACTGGCACGTTGGAGCTGTGTCAAAGCCTCTGTTTAGGAGAACCCTTTAGGGCCCCAGTGCCACCGCTTCATTCCAAAGTCTCCATAGACACAAAAGCACGTTAGGATCCATCCCCAGGGTTGTCCATTTCAACTCAGCGTCCTCGGTTGATCCCCACAGATCCAGGAGATCTAAACTGTCTGGTTGCTAGGAGACAATTGGAATGCGAGGTGGGATACCCAGCCATCCATCCTAAGAACCCTGCTCAGAATCATTGGCGTGGAGCCAAACAACAGGTCTCAATTGTCCTGCAGAAGACTCTCTGCAGTTTGAAGCTTCTCACAACTCCCCTCGTGGGAAAACACCCATGGCCTAGTGATGCCCCCCCCATTCATGAAGGGGCCATCAGGGACAGAAACTCCAACCTGAGCGATCGTCTGATCCTCGCCCTGACTTCAGATGCACGAGATCTCGATTCAGGTCTGTAGATTGTGCCTGCCATGGCCTCACCCAGAAACCTAAGCCTAGCTTGTGTTCTCAGAATTTTGTCGTCAGACTACTGGCCCACAAGCCCTCCAGTTTGGCAATCCAGAACTACAATGCAGCACTCTGCTGGCCCTCCAGAAGAAAAACATTGTCCTCTGGGGCTACCCAGTAACCCCAAATGAGGATCAACCTGCACCGACATTGGCTGTACCCCAAATACATAGGCTGACCAGGGCACTAATGCCCTTTCTGACACAGCCTGAGCCTGGACCCCTGGACCCTCACAGACAGCTGGCCGCACACTGAGCACATCGAGCCGCCATGGCCTTAGGTCGTCATCTCTTCACAACCTCGGTTTTCAGGTTTCAGAACCTAGACCTTATCTCCAATCACTGCCCAGGGTTGAAGGTGATGCAGAAATCAGAACTCCTTCCCCATGGCAACAAACCTTGTGGTTGGCATGTTGTCCAACGTTCAGTGTAGTTGAAACCAGTGTGGCCCATGAGGCCCCGCCCATGCTGGTGGGCCACATTGGTCACAAACACACATTGTAACGCTCAGGCTGAGCCAGTCCTCAAGTAAGGCCACTCAGTGGCTGGATGAAGAGATAGCATATTGGACTTGCCATGCCCCTAGGCCCCAATTTTTAACCATAGTTCGGGTTGTCCCTTCAGTCTTCCCCACGGCTTGGCTTTGGAATTCCTCTTTTGGTGGGACACCTGACGTAACAAAACTGAAATGAGTCCTCCCATCCCACAGATTGACGAAAAGCAATTGGGATTTGGGCCAAATCCTCAGAGAGGAAGATTCGTCCATGGCCCATGAGGCCTCCCCGACATTCCACGGCCATCGCTGATACAAAATCCAGAGACAAAAGCCTGAGCAAGCACCTCAGACTCGCACTTTCTTCGTATCCTGAAGAGTTCTTCTCATGGTTTGTCGATCGGGCCTGCCATACCTACGTCCCCAAAACTAAGCTGAGTTTGTGTTTTCAGACTTCTGTCCTCAAAGTCTTGGGCCACACACCCTCCAGGCTGGGCCCCTGGAGCCACACATTAGGACTCTGCCTACCAATCCATGGGAATTCTGCCCATTCCATGGTCCAAAATCGTACAAATTAGGAGAAACCTCCAAAGTCCCTGAGGCCATCCCAATAGATTTGGTCGCCCGGAACAAACAAGGGCTGTCTAACGCCAGCTGATAATCGACCTCCACTCATACCATAGATGGATGTCCCCAGAGAAGAAGATTGAACCAGACAGGACCCTAGGCCATAATAGGATCCATTCCTTTGGGTTACAGGCATGTGTCCTCAAAAGCCTGATTCCAATACGAGCATAGGGGTTTTCCTGAGGCACCCATCAGAACTCATCTCGTCTCCACAAGGAAACCTGTGCATGGGAGCCATGTCCAAAGCTTAGGAGAGTACTTCAGGGTCCCGGTGCCACCGCCCCATTCCAAGGCCCTCATGGACACAAAAACACATTAGGACCCATCCTCAGGAAAGTCCATTTCAAGTCAGCCACCCCGGTTGCTCAGGCAGAGCCATCAGATCTAAACAGTCTTGTTGCTAGGAGAAAATTGGAATGCGAGGCGGGCTTCCCAGGCATCCATCCGCGAACGGTGCTCTGGAGTCATTCCATATGGGATGTCCTGGAGCTGTCCAACAGGTCTCAATTGTCCCGCAGAAGGAATCCTTGAAGGGGGCATCCCCCAACTCCCAACGTGGGAAAACCTCAATGGCCTCGAGATTCCGCTCCCTTCATGAAGCGGCCGTCATGCTCAGAAACTCCAACCTGAGCCAACGTCTGATTCTCGCCCTGACTTCACATGGATGAGATATTGGTTCAGATATGCAGGGGGTACCTGCCATGCCCCCCCGAAACCCAAGTCTAGCTTGTCTTCTCAGACTTCCTTCCTCACACTCCTGGCCCCGAAGCCCTCAAGTTTGGCAATTCCGGACCCACAATGCAGCACTCTGCCTGCCCTCTAGAAAAAAAATTATTGCCTCATGAGCTGCCCAGGCACCTTAAATGAGGGTAAAACTACACAGCACTCGACTTTACCCAAATTATATAGTCTAACCTGGGCACTAATGCACTGTCGAACACAACCTGAGCCCGGACCTCCTGACCAACACCCAGAAAGCTGACCACACACTGAGCACATAAAACCCGCCATGGCCTTAGGTCATCATCTCTTCCCTACCTCAGTTTTCAGGCTTCAGAACGAGACCTTATCTCCAATCACTGCCCAGGGGTGAGTGTGATGCAGAAATCAGAACTCCTCTTTACCCATGGCAAAAACCCTTGTGGTTGGCACGTTGTTCAACGTTCAGTTTAGGAGAAACCAGCATTCACCCTGAGGCCCCACCAATTCTTGAGTGTTACGAGGGCATACACACGCATTGTGACCCTCAGCATAAGTCCTGTCCTCTAGTAAGTCCTCTCAGTGGCTGGACCATTAGATGTCATAATGGGCTTGACATGTCCCTAGGCCCCAATTTTTAACCAGATTTCTGATTGTCCAGTCGCCCCTCCCCAGGGCTCTACTCTGGAATCCATCATGTGGTGGGACACCTGAGGTTAAAAAAGAAAACAACAACAACAACAACAAAAAAAAAAAACGGACTTCTTCCAGCCCACAGAATGACCCTAAACTCTTTGGACTGGGCCAAACCACCAGAGAGTAAGACTCGTCCATTTCCCATGAAGTCACCCAGAAATTCCACGACCATGAGTGAAACGATATCAAAAGACAAAAACTTGAGCAGGAGCCTCACTCGCCCTTCTTTCAAATCCCGAAGAGTTCTCCTCATGGTCTGTAGATCAGTCCTGCGATACCTATGACCCGAAACATAAGCCGAGTTTGTGTTTTCAGACAACTCTCCAAACAGCCCTGGCCTACACAACCTACAGGCTCAGGCCCCGGGAGCCAAACCTGAGGACTGTACTTGCCCTCTCCAAGGGAATTGTGTGTGCCCATTCCAATGGCCACAACCCTTCTAATAGGATAAACCTCCAAAGTCCCTGCTCCATCTCAATAGTGGTGGCTTCCTAGGAAAAACAGGGGCAATCTGAGCCCAAGTGAGCACCTACCTGCACTCAGACCCATAGACAGATGTCCCCAGAGGTAAAAAGGAAAGAAAAGGCCCCTAGGCACTAATCAGATCCATTGCTTTGGTTTCCAGGCATCTCTCCTCAGAGGCCTGGATTTCAAAAGCAGCATATAGCTGTTTCTTGACTCACCCATCAGAAAACATCTCATATACACATGGGAAATTTGCACGTTGGAGCTGTGTCAAAGCCTCTGTTTAGGAGAACCCTTTAGTGCCCCAGTGGCACCGCTTCATTCCAAGGTCTCCATAGATACAAAAACACGTAAGAACCCATCCCCAGGGGTGTCCATTTCAACTCAGCGTTTTCGGTTGCTCCCCACAGATCCAGGAGATCTAACCTGTCTTGTTGCTAGGAGACAATTGGAATGCGAGGTGGGCTACCCATCCATCCATCCTTAGAACCCTGCTCAGAATCATTGGCCTGGAGCCAAACAACAGGTCTCAATTGTCCTGCAGAAGACTCTCTGCAGTTTGCAGCTTCTCACAACTCCCATCGTGGGAAAACACCCATGGCCTCGTGATGCCCCCCCCCCATTCATGAAGGGCCATCAGGGACAGAAACTCCAACCTGAGCGATCGTCTGATCCTCGCCCTGACTTCAGATGCACGAGATCTCGATTCAGGTCTGTAGATTGTGCCTGCCATGGCCTCACCCAGAAACCTAAGCCTAGCTTGTGTTCGCAGACTTTTGTCGTCAGACTACTTGCCCACAAGCCCTCCAGTTTGGCAATCCAGAACTACAATGCAGCACTCTGCCGGCCCTCCAGAAGAAAAACATTGTCCTCTGGGGCTACCCAGTAACCCCAAATGAGGATCAACCTGCACCGACCTTGGCTGTACCCCAAATACATAGGCTGACCAGGGCACTAATGCCCTTTCTGACACAGCCTGAGCTTGGAGCCCCTGGCCCCTCCCAGACAGCTGGCCGCACACTGAGCACATCCAGCCGCCATGGCCTTAGGTCGTCATCTCTTCCCAACCTCGGTTTTCAGGTTTCAGAACCTAGACCTAATCTCCAATCAGTGCCCAAGGTTGAAGGTGATGCAGAAATCAGAACTTCTTCCCCATGGCAAGAAACCTTGTGGTTTGCATGTTGTCCAACGTTCAGTGTCGTTGAAACCAGTGTGGCCCATGAGGCCCCGCCCATGCTCGCGGGCCACATTGGTCACAAACACACATTGTGACCCTCAGGCTGAGCCCAATCCTCAAGTAAGGCCACTCAGTGGCTGGATGAAGAGATAGCATATTGGGCTTGCCATGCCCCTAGGCCCAAATTTTTAACCATAGTTCGGGTTGTCCCTTCAGTCTTCCCCACGGCTTGGCTTTGGAATTCCCCTTTTGGTGGGACACCTGAGGTAACAAACCTGAAATGAGTCCTCCCATCCCACAGTTTGATGAAAAGCAATTGGGAATCGGGCCAAATCCTCAGAGAGGAAGATTCGTCGATGGCCCATGAGGCCTGGCCGACATTCCTCGGCCATCGCTGATACAAAATCCAGAGACAAAAGCCTGAGCAAGCGCCTCAGACTCGCACTTTCTTCATATCCTGAAGATTTCTTCTCATGGTTTGTCGATCGGGCCTGCCATACATACGTCCCCAAACCTAAGCTGAGTTTGTGTTTTCAGACTTCTGTCCTCAAAATCTTGGGCCACACATGCTCCAGGCTGGGCGCCTGGAGCCACACATTAGGACTCTGCCTACCAATCCATGGGAATTCTGCCCATTCCATGGTCCAAAATCGTACAAATTAGGAGAAACCTCCAAAGTCCCTGAGGCCATCCCAATAGTGTAGGTCGCCCGGAACAAACAAGGACTGTCTGACACCAGCTGATAATCGACATCCACTCATACCATAGATGGATGTCCCCAGAGAAGAAGATTGAACCAGACAGGACCCTAGGCCATAATAGGATCCATTGCTTTGGGTTACAGGCATGTGTCCTCAAAAGCCTGATTCCAATACGAGCATAGGGGTTTTCCTGAGGCACCCATCAGAACTCATCTCGTCTCCACAAGGAAACCTGTGCATGGGAGCCATGTCCAAAGCTTAGGAGAGTACTTCAGGGTCCCGGTGCCACCGCCCCATTCCAAGGCCCTCATGGACACAAAAACACATTAGGACCCATCCTCAGGAAAGTCCATTTCAACTCAGCCACCCCGGTTGCTCTGGCAGAGCCATCAGATCAAACTGTCTTGTTTTAGGAGACAATTGGAATGCGAGGCGGGCTTCCCAGGCATCCATCCACGAACGGTGCTCTGGAGTCATTCCATATGGGATGTCCTGGAGCTGTCCAACAGGTCTCAATTGTCCCGCAGAAAGAATCCTTGAAGGGGGCATCCCACAACTCCCAACGTGGGAAAACCTCAATGGCCCTGAGATTCTGCTCCCTTCATAAAGCGGCCGTCATGCACAGGAACTCCAACCTGAGCCAACGTCTGATCCTCGTCCTGACTTCAGAAGCATGAGATAGTGGTTCAGATCTGCAGGGGTTACCTGTCGTGCCCTCGCCCTGAAACCCATGTCTAGCTTGTCTTCTCACACTTCCGTCCTCAAACTCATGGCCCCGAAGTCCTAAAATTTGGCAATACCGGACCCACAATGCAGCACTCTGCCGGCCCTCTAGAAAAAAAAAATTATTGCCTCATGAGCTGCCCAGGCACCTTAAATGAGGATAAACCTACACAGCACTCGACCTTAAACAAATTATATAGTCTAACCTGGGCACTAATGCACTGTCGAACACAACCTGAGCCCGGACCTCCTGACCAACACCCAGAAAGCTGACCGCACACTGAGCACATAAAACCCGCCATGGCCTTAGGTCATCATCTCTTCCCTACCTCAGTTTTCAGGCTTCAGAACCGAGACCTTATCTCCAATCACTGCCCAGGGGTGAATGTTATGCAGAAATCAGAACTCCTCCTTACCCATGGCAAGAACCCTTGTGGTTGGCACGTTGTCCAACGTTCAGTGTAGGAGAAACCAGCATTCAACCTTAGGCCCCGCCCATTCTTGAGTGCGACGAGGGCATACACACGCATTGTGACCCTCAGCATGAGTCCTGTCCTCTAGTAAGTCCTCTCAGTGGCTGGACCTTTAGATGTCATAATGGGCTTGACATGTCACTAGGCCCCAATTTTTAACCAGATTTCTGACTGTCCAGTCGCCCCTCCCCAGGTCTCTACTCTGGAATCCCTCATTTGGTGGGACACCTGAGGTTAAAAAAGAAAACAACAACAACAACAACAACAACAACAAAAAAACGGACTTCTTCCAGCCCACAGAATGACCCCAATCTCTTTGGACGGGGCCAAACCACCAGAGAGTAAGACTCGTCCATTTCCCATAAAGTCTCCCAGAAATTCCACGACCATGAGTGACACGATATCCAGAGACAAAAACTAGAGCAGAGCCTCACACTAGCCCTTCTTTCAAATCCCGAAGAGTTCTCCTCATGGTCTGTACATCAGTCCTGCCATACCTATGACCCGAAACATAAGCCGAGGTTGTGTTTTCAGAAAACTGTCCAAACAGCCCTGGTCTACACAACCTACAGGCTCAGGCCCCTGCATTCAAACCTGAGGACTGTACTTGCCCTCTCCAAGGGAATTGTGTGTGCCCATTCCAATGGCCACAACCCTTCTAATAGGATAAACCTCCAAAGTCCTTGATCCATCTCAAAAGTGGTGGCTTCCCAGGAAAAACAGGGGCAATCTGAGCCCAAATGAGCACCTACCTGCACTCAGACCCATAGACAGATGTCCCCAGAGGTAAAAAGGAAAGAACAGGCCCCTAGGCACTAGTCAGATCCATTGCTTTGGTTTCCAGGCATCTCTCCTCAGAGGCCTGGATTTCAAAAGCAGCATATAGCTGTTTCTTGACTCACCCATCAGAAAACATCTCATCTACACATGGGAAATTTGCACGTTGGAGCTGTGTCAAAGCCTCTGTTTAGGAGAACACTTTAGGGCCCCAGTGCCACCTCTTCATTCCAAGGTCTCCATAGACACAAAAGCACATTAGGACCCATCCTTAGGGGTGTCCATTTCAACACAGCGTCCTCGGTTGCTCCCCACAGATCCAGGAGATCTAACCTGTCTTGTTGCTAGGAGACAATTGGAATGCGAGGTGGGCTACGCAGCCATCCATCTTAGAACCCTGCTCAGAATCATTGGCCTGGAGCCAAGCAACGGTCTCAATTGACCTGCAGAAGACTCTCTGCAGTTTGGAGCTTCTCACAACTCCCATCGTGGGAAAACACCCATGGCCTCGTGATGCCCCCCCCATTCATGAAGGGGCCATCAGGGACAGAAACTCCAACCTGAGCGATCGTCTGATCCTCGCCCTGACTTCAGATGTACGAGATCTTGATTCAGGTCTGTAGATTGTGCCTGCCACGGCCTCACCCAGAAACCTAACCCTGGCTTGTGTTCTCAGACTTTTGTCGTCAGACTACTGGCCCACAAGCCCTCCAGTTTGGCAATCCAGAACTACAATGCAGCACTTGCCGGCCCTCCAGAAGAAAAACATTGTCCTCTGGGGCTACCCAGTAACCCCAAATGAGGATCAACCTACACCGACCTTGGCTGTACCCCAAATACATAGGCTGACCAGGGCACTAATGCCCTTTCTGACACAGCCTGAGCCTGGACTCCCTGGCCCGTCCCAGACAGCTGGCCGCACACTGAGCACATCGAGCCTCCATGGCCTTAGGTCGTCATCTCTTCCCAACCTCGGTTTTCTGGTTTCAGAACCTAGACCTAATCTCCAATCATGCCCAAGGTTGAAGGTGATGCAGAAACAGAACTCCTTCCCCATGGCAGAAACCTTGTGGTTGGCATGGTGTCCAACGTTCAGTGTCGTTGAAACCAGTGTGGCCCATGAGGCCCCGCCAATGCTCGCGGGCTACATTGGTCACAAACACACATTGTGACCCTCAGGCTGAGCCCAGTCCTCAAGTAAGGCCACTCAGTGGCTGGATGAAGAGATAGCATATTGGGCTTGTCATGCCCCTAGGCCCCAATTTTTAACCATAGTTCAAGTTGTCCCTTCAGTCATCCCCACGGCTTTGCTTTGGAATTCCTCTTTTGGTGGGACACCTGAGGTAACAAACCTGAAATGAGTCCTCCCATCCCACAGATTGACGAAAAGCAATTGGGAATCGGGCCAAATTCTCAGAGAGGAAGATTCGTCCATGGCCCATGAGGCCTGGCCGACATTCCGCGGCCATCGCTGATACAAAATCCAGGGACAAAAGCCTGAGCAAGCGACTCAGACTCGCACTTTCTTCATATCCTGAAGAGTTCTTCTCATGGTTTGTAGATCGGGCCTGCCATACCTACGTCCCCAAACCTAAGCTGAGTTTGTTTTCAGACAACTGTCTAAACAGCCCTGGCCTACACAGCCTACAGGCTCAGGCCACTGGAGCCAAACCTGAGGAATGTACTTGCCTTCTCCAAGGGAATTGTTTGTGCCCATTCCTATGGCCACAACCCTTCTAATAGGATAAACCTCCAAAGTCCCTGATCCATCTCAAAAGTGGTGGCTTCCCAGGAAAAACAGGGGCAATCTGAGCCCAAATGAGCACCTACCTGCACTCAGACCCATAGACAGATGTCCCCAGAGGTAAAAAGGAAAGAACAGGCCCCTAGGCACGAATCAGATCCATTGCTTTGATTTCCAGGCATCTCTCTTCAGAGCCTGGATTTCAAAAGCAGCATATAGCTATTTCTTAATTCACCCATAAGAAAACATCTCATCTACACATGGGAAACTTGCACGTTGGAGCTGTGTCAAAGCCTCTGTTTAGGAGAACCCTTTAGGGCCCCAGTGCCACCGCTTCATTCCAAGGTCTCCATAGACACAAAAGCACATTAGGACCCATCCCCAGGGGTGTCCATTTCAACTCAGCATCCTCGGTAGCTGCCCACAGATCCAGGAGATCTAAACTGTCTTGTTGCTAGGAGACAATTGGAATGCGAGGTGGGCTACCCATCCATCCATCCTTAGAACCCTGCTCAGAATCATTGGTCTGGAGCCAAACAACAGGTCTCAATTGTCCTGCAGAAGACTCTCTGCAGTTTGGAGCTTCTCACAACTCCCATATTGGGAAAACCCCCATGGCCTCATGATGCCCCCCCATTCATGAAGGGGCCATCCGGGACAGAAACTCCAACCTGAGCGATCGTCTGATCCTCGCCCTGACTTCAGATGCACGAGATCTCGATTCAGGTCTGTAGATTGTGCCTGCCATAGCCTCACCTAGAAACCTAAGCCTAGCTTGTGTTCTTAGACATTTGTCGTCAGACTACTGGCCCACAAGCCCTTCATTTGGAAATCCAGAAATACAATGGAGCACTCTGCCTGCCCTCCAGAAGAAAAACATTGTCCTCTGGGGCTACCCAGTAACCCCAAATGAGGATCAACCTGCACCGACCTTGGCATTACCCCAAATACATAGGCTGACCAGGTCACTAATGCCCTTTCTGACACAGCCTGAGCCTGGAGCCCCTGGCCCGTCCCAGACAGCTGGCCGCACACTGAGCACATCCAGCTGCCATGGCCTTAGGTCGTCATCTCTTCACAACCTCGGTTTTCAGGATTCAGAACCTAGACCTTATCTCCAATCTGTGCCCAAGGTTGAAGGTGATGCAGAAATCAGAACTACTTCCCCATGGCAAGAAACCTTGTGGTTGGCATGTTGTCCAACGTTCAGTGTCGTTGAAACCAGTGTGGCCCATGAGGCCCCGCCCATGCTCACGGGCCACATTGGTCACAAACACACATTGTGACCCTCAGGCTGAGCCCAGTCCTCAAGTAAGGCCGCTCAGTGGCTGGATGAAGAGATAGCATATTGGGCTTGCCATGCCCCTAGGCCCCAATTTTTAACCATAGTTCGGGTTGTCCCTTCAGTCTTCCCCACGGCTTGGCTTTGGAATTCCTCTTTTGGTGGGACACCTGAGGTAACAAAACTGAAATGAGTCCTCCCATCCCACAGATTGACGAAAAGCAATTGGGAATCGGGCCAGATCCTCAGAGAGGAAGATTCGACCATGGCCCATGAGGCCTCCCCGACATTCCACGGCCATCGCTGATACAAAATCCAGAGACAAAAGCCTGAGCAAGCGCCTCAGACTAGCACTTTCTTCATATCTTGAAGAGTTCTTCACATGGTTTGTAGATCGGGCCTGCCATACATACGTCCCCAAACCTAAGCTGAGTTTGTGTTTTCAGACTTCTGTCTTCAAAGTCTTGGGCCACACACGCTCCAGTCTGGGCGCCTGGAGCCACACATTAGGACTGTGCCTACCAATCCATGGGAATTCTGCCCATTCCATGGTCCAAAATCGTACAAATTAGGAGAAACCTCCAAAGTCCCTGAGGCCATCCCAATAGATTTGGTCGCCCGGAACAAACAAGGGCTAACGCCAGCTGATAATCGACCTCCACTCATACCATAGATGGATGTCCCCAGAGAAGAAGATTGAACCAGACAGGACCCTAGGCCATAATAGGATCCATTGCTTTGGGTTACAGGCATGTGTCCTCAAAAGCCTGATTCCAATACGAGCATAGGGGTTTTCCTGAGGCACCCATCAGAACTCATCTCCTCTCCACAAGGAAACCTGTGCATGGGAGCCATGTCCAAAGCTTAGGAGAGTACTTCAGGGTCCCGGTGCCACCGCCCCATTCCAAGGCCCTCATGGACACAAAAACACATTAGGACCCATCCTCAGGAAAGTCCATTTCAACTCAGCCACCCCGGTTGCTCCGGCAGAGCCATCAGATCAAAACTGTCTTGTTGCTAGGAGACAATTGGAATGCGAGGCGGGCTTCCCAGGCATCCATCCGCGAACGGTGCTCTGGAGTCATTCCATATGGGATGTCCTGGAGCTGTCCAACAGGTCTCAATTGTCTCGCAGAAGGAATCCTTGAAGGGGGCATCCCACAACTCCCAACGTGGGAAAACCTCAATGGCCCCAAGATTCCGCTCCCTTCATAAAGCGGCCGTCATGCACAGGAACTCCAACCTGAGCCAACGTCTGATCCTCGCTCTGACTTCAGAAGCATGAGATATTGGTTCAGATCTGCAGGGGGTACCTGTCGTGCCCTCGCCCTGAAACCCATGTCTAGCTTGTCTTCTCACACTTCCGTCCTCAAACTCCTGGCCCCGAAGTCCTAAAATTTGGCAATTCCGGACCCACAATGCAGCACTCTCCCGGCCCTCTAGAAAAAAAAAAAATTATTGCCTCATGAGCTGCCCAGGCACCTTAAATGAGGATAAACCTACACAGCTCTCGACCTTGCCCAAATTATATAGTCTAACCTGGGCACTAATGCACTGTCGAACACAACCTGAGCCCGGACCTCCTGACCAACACCCAGAAAGCTGACCGCACACTGAGCACATAAAACCCGCCATGGCCTTAGGTCATCATCTCTTCCCTACCTCAGTTTTCAGGCTTCAGAAACGAGACCTTATCTCCAATCACTGCCCAGGGGTGAATGTTATGCAGAAATCAGAACTCCTCCTTACCCATGGCAAGAACCCTTGTGGTTGGCACGTTGTCCAACGTTCAGTGTAGGAGAAACCAGCATTCACCCTGAGGCCCCGCCCATTATTGAGTGCGACGAGGGCATACACACGCATTGTGACCCTCAGCATGAGTCCTGTCCTCTAGTAAGTCCTCTCAGTAGCTGGACCTTTAGATGTCATAATGGGCTTGACATGTCACTAGGCCCCAATTTTTAACCAGATTTGTGACTGTCCAGTCGCCCCTCCCCAGGTCTCTATTCTGGAATCCCTCATTTGGTGGGACACCTGAGGTTAAAAAAGAAAACAACAACAACAACAACAAAAAAAAAAAAACGGACTTCTTCCAGCTCACAGAATGACCCCAATCTCTTTGGACGGGGCCAAACCACCAGAGAGTAAGACTCGTCCATTTCCCATGAAGTCACCCAGAAATTCCACGACCATGAGTGACACGATATCAAGAGACAAAAACTTGAGCAGGAGCCTCACTCGCCCTTCTTTCAAATCCCGAAGAGTTCTCCTCATGGTCTGTAGATCAGTCCTGCGATACCTATGACCCGAAACATAAGCCGAGTTTGTGTTTTCAGACAACTCTCCAAACAGCCCTGGCCTACACAACCTACAGGCTGAGGCCCCTGGAGCCAAACCTGAGGACTGTACTTGCCCTCTCCAAGGGAATTGTGTGTGCCCATTCCAATGGCCACAACCCTTCTAATAGGATAAACCTCCAAAGTCCCTGATCCATCTCAAAAGTGGTGGCTTCCCAGGAAAAACAGGGGCAATCTGAGCCCAAATGAGCACCTACCTGCACTCAGACCCATAGACAGATGTCCCCAGAGGTAAAAAGGAAAGAACAGGCCCCTAGGCACTAATCAGATCCATTGCTTTGGTTTCCAGGCATCTCTCCTCAGAGGCCTGGATTTCAAAAGCAGCATATAGTTGTTTCTTGACTCACCCATCAGAAAACATCTCATCTACACATGGGAAACTTGCACGTTGGAGCTGTGTCAAAGCCTCTGTTTAGGAGAACCCTTTAGGGCACCAGTGCCACCTCTTCATTCCAAGGTCTCCATAGACACAAAAGCACATTAGGACCCATCCTTAGGAATGTCCATTTCAACACAGCGTCCTCGGTTGCTCCCCACAGATCCAGGACATTTAACCTGTCTTGTTGCTAGGAGACAATTGGAATGCGAGGTGGGCTACCCAGCCATCCATCCTTAGAACCCTGCTCAGAGTCATTGGTCTGGAGCCAAACAACAGGTCTCAATTGTCCTGCAGAAGACTCTCTGCAGTTTGGAGCTTCTCACAACTCCCATCGTGGGAAAACACCCATGGCCTCGTGATGCCCCCCCCATTCATGAAGGGGCCATCAGGGACAGAAACTCCAACCTGAGCGATCGTCTGATCCTCGCGCTGACTTCAGATGCACGAGATCTCGATTCAGGTCTGTAGATTGTGCCTGCCATGGCCTCTCCCAGAAACCTAAGCCTAGCTTGTGTTCTCAGACTTTTGTCGTCAGACTACTGGCCCACAAGCCCTCCAGTTTGGCAATCCACAACTACAATGCAGCACTCTGCCGACCCTCCAGAAGAAAAACATTGTCCTCTGGGGCTACCCAGTAACCCAAAATGAGGATCAACCTGCACCGACCATGGCTGTACCCCAAATGCATAGGCTGACCAGGGCACTAATGTCCTTTCTGACACAGCCTGAGCCTGGACCCCCTGGACCCTCCCAGACAGCTGGCCGCACACTGAGCACATCCAGCCGCCATGGCCTTAGGTCGTCATCTCTTCACAACCTCGGTTTTCAGGTTTCAGAACCTAGACCTTATCTCCAATCACTGCCCAGGGTTGAAGGTGATGCAGAAATCAGAACTCCTTCCCATGGCAAGAAACCTTGTGGTTGGCATGTTGTCCAACGTTCACTGTAGTTCAAACCAGTGTGGCCCATTTGGCCCCGCCCATGCTCGCGGGCCACATTGGTCACAAACACACATTGTGACTCTCAGGCTGAGCCCAGTCCTCAAGTAAGGCCGCTCAGTGGCTGGATGAAGAGATAGCATATTGGGCTTGCCATGCCCCTAGGCCCCAATTTTTAACCATAGTTCAGGTTGTCCCTTCAGTCTTCCCCACGGCTTGGCTTTGGAATTCCTCTTTTGGTGGGACACCTGAGGTAACAAAACTGAAATGAGTCCTCCCATCCCACAGATTGACGAAAAGCAATTGGGAATCGGGCCAAATCCTCAGAGAGGAAGATTCCTCCATGGCCCATGAGGCCTCCCCGACATTCCACGGCAATCGCTGATACAAAATCCAGAGACAAAAGCCTGAGCAAGCGCCTCAGACTATCACTTTCTTCATATCCTGAAGAGTTCTTCTCATGGTTTGTAGATCGGGCCTGCCATACCTACGTCCCCAAACCTAAGCTGAGTTTGTGTTTTGAGACTTCTGTCTTCAAAGTTTGGGCCACACATGCTCCAGTCTGGGCGCCTGGAGCCACACATTAGGACTGTGCCTACCAATCCATGGGAATTCTGCCCATTCCATGGTCCAAAATCGTACAAATTAGGAGAAACCTCCAAAGTCCCTGAGGCCATCCCAATAGATTTGGTCGCCCGGAACAAACAAGGGCTGTCTAACGCCAGCTGATAATCGACCTCCACTCATACCATAGATGGATGTCCCCAGAGAAGAAGATTGAACCAGACAGGACCCTAGGCCATAATAGGATCCATTGCTTTGGGTTACAGGCATGTGTCCTCAAAAGCCTGATTCCAATACGAGCATAGGGGTTTTCCTGAGGCACCCATCAGAACTCATCTCGTCTCCACAAGGAAACCTGTGCATGGGAGCCATGTCCAAAGCTTAGGAGAGTACTTCAGGGTCCCGGTGCCACCGCCCCATTCCAAGGCCCTCATGGACACAAAAACACATTAGGACCCATCCTCAGGAAAGTCCATTTCAACTCAGCCACCCCGGTTGCTCCGGCAGAGCCATCAGATCAAAACTGTCTTGTTGCTAGGAGACAATTGGAATGCGAGGCGGGCTTCCCAGGCATCCATCCGCGAACGGTGCTCTGGAGTCATTCCATATGGGATGTCCTGGAGCTGTCCAACAGGTCTCAATTGTCCCGCAGAAGGAATCCTTGAAGGGGGCATCCCACAACTCCCAACGTGGGAAAACCTCAATGGCCCCGAGATTCCGCTCCCTTCATAAAGCGGCCGTCATGCACAGGAACTCCAACCTGAGCCAACGTCTGATCCTCGCTCTGACTTCAGAAGCATGAGATATTGGTTCAGATCTGCAGGGGGTACCTGTCGTGCCCTCGCCCTGAAACCCATGTCTAGCTTGTCTTCTCACACTTCCGTCCTCAAACTCCTGGCCCCGAAGTCCTAAAATTTGGCAATTCCGGACCCACAATGCAGCACTCTCCCGACCCTCTAGAAAAAAAAAAAAATTATTGCCTCATGAGCTGCCCAGGCACCTTAAATGAGGATAAACCTACACAGCTCTCGACCTTGCCCAAATTATATAGTCTAACCTGGGCACTAATGCACTGTCGAACACAACCTGAGCCCGGACCTCCTGACCAACACCCAGAAAGCTGACCGCACACTGAGCACATAAAACCCGCCATGGCCTTAGGTCATCATCTCTTCCCTACCTCAGTTTTCAGGCTTCAGAAACGAGACCTTATCTCCAATCACTGCCCAGGGGTGAATGTTATGCAGAAATCAGAACTCCTCCTTACCCATGGCAAGAACCCTTGTGGTTGGCACGTTGTCCAACGTTCAGTGTAGGAGAAACCAGCATTCACCCTGAGGCCCCGCCCATTATTGAGTGCGACGAGGGCATACACACGCATTGTGACCCTCAGCATGAGTCCTGTCCTCTAGTAAGTCCTCTCAGTAGCTGGACCTTTAGATGTCATAATGGGCTTGACATGTCACTAGGCCCCAATTTTTAACCAGATTTGTGACTGTCCAGTCGCCCCTCCCCAGGTCTCTATTCTGGAATCCCTCATTTGGTGGGACACCTGAGGTTAAAAAAGAAAACAACAACAACAACAACAAAAAAAAAAAACGGACTTCTTCCAGCTCACAGAATGACCCCAATCTCTTTGGACGGGGCCAACCACCAGAGAGTAAGACTCGTCCATTTCCCATGAAGTCACCCAGAAATTCCACGACCATGAGTGAAACGATATCAAAAGACAAAAACTTGAGCAGGAGCCTCACTCGCCCTTCTTTCAAATCCCGAAGAGTTCTCCTCATGGTCTGTAGATCAGTCCTGCGATACCTATGACCCGAAACATAAGCCGAGTTTGTGTTTTCAGACAACTGTCCAAACAGCCCTGGCCTACACAACCTACAGGCTGAGGCCCCTGGAGCCAAATCTGAGGACTGTACTTGCCCTCTCCAAGGGAATTGTGTGTGCCCATTCCAATGGCCACAACCCTTCTAATAGGATAAACCTCCAAAGTCCCTGATCCATCTCAAAAGTGGTGGCTTCCCAGGAAAAACAGGGGCAATCTGAGCCCAAATGAGCACCTACCTGCACTCAGACCCATAGACAGATGTCCCCAGAGGTAAAAAGGAAAGAACAGGCCCCTAGGCACTAATCAGATCCATTGCTTTGGTTTCCAGGCATCTCTCCTCAGAGGCCTGGATTTCAAAAGCAGCATATAGTTGTTTCTTGACTCACCCATCAGAAAACATCTCATCTACACATGGGAAACTTGCACGTTGGAGCTGTGTCAAAGCCTCTGTTTAGGAGAACCCTTTAGGGCACCAGTGCCACCTCTTCATTCCAAGGTCTCCATAGACACAAAAGCACATTAGGACCCATCCTTAGGAATGTCCATTTCAACACAGCGTCCTCGGTTGCTCCCCACAGATCCAGGACATTTAACCTGTCTTGTTGCTAGGAGACAATTGGAATGCGAGGTGGGCTACCCAGCCATCCATCCTTAGAACCCTGCTCAGAGTCATTGGTCTGGAGCCAAACAACAGGTCTCAATTGTCCTGCAGAAGACTCTCTGCAGTTTGGAGCTTCTCACAACTCCCATCGTGGGAAAACACCCATGGCCTCGTGATGCCCCCCCCATTCATGAAGGGGCCATCAGGGACAGAAACTCCAACCTGAGCGATCGTCTGATCCTCGCGCTGACTTCAGATGCACGAGATCTCGATTCAGGTCTGTAGATTGTGCCTGCCATAGCCTCACCTAGAAACCTAAGCCTAGCTTGTGTTCTTAGACATTTGTCGTCAGACTACTGGCCCACAAGCCCTTCATTTGGAAATCCAGAAATACAATGGAGCACTCTGCCTGCCCTCCAGAAGAAAAACATTGTCCTCTGGGGCTACCCAGTAACCCCAAATGAGGATCAACCTGCACCGACCTT
Organism: Mustela nivalis; assembly: GCF_964662115.1. NCBI lineage: Eukaryota > Metazoa > Chordata > Mammalia > Carnivora > Mustelidae > Mustela > Mustela nivalis. Next base: position 1,015,991 of record NW_028136443.1, on the reverse strand, counting down.
GGCATTACCCCAAATACATAGGCTGACCAGGTCACTAATGCCCTTTCTGACACAGCCTGAGCCTGGAGCCCCTGGCCCGTCCCAGACAGCTGGCCGCACACTGAGCACATCCAGCTGCCATGGCCTTAGGTCGTCATCTCTTCACAACCTCGGTTTTCAGGATTCAGAACCTAGACCTTATCTCCAATCTGTGCCCAAGGTTGAAGGTGATGCAGAAATCAGAACTACTTCCCCATGGCAAGAAACCTTGTGGTTGGCATGTTGTCCAACGTTCAGTGTCGTTGAAACCAGTGTGGCCCATGAGGCCCCGCCCATGCTCACGGGCCACATTGGTCACAAACACACATTGTGACCCTCAGGCTGAGCCCAGTCCTCAAGTAAGGCCGCTCAGTGGCTGGATGAAGAGATAGCATATTGGGCTTGCCATGCCCCTAGGCCCCAATTTTTAACCATAGTTCGGGTTGTCCCTTCAGTCTTCCCCACGGCTTGGCTTTGGAATTCCTCTTTTGGTGGGACACCTGAGGTAACAAAACTGAAATGAGTCCTCCCATCCCACAGATTGACGAAAAGCAATTGGGAATCGGGCCAGATCCTCAGAGAGGAAGATTCGACCATGGCCCATGAGGCCTCCCCGACATTCCACGGCCATCGCTGATACAAAATCCAGAGACAAAAGCCTGAGCAAGCGCCTCAGACTAGCACTTTCTTCATATCTTGAAGAGTTCTTCACATGGTTTGTAGATCGGGCCTGCCATACATACGTCCCCAAACCTAAGCTGAGTTTGTGTTTTCAGACTTCTGTCTTCAAAGTCTTGGGCCACACACGCTCCAGTCTGGGCGCCTGGAGCCACACATTAGGACTGTGCCTACCAATCCATGGGAATTCTGCCCATTCCATGGTCCAAAATCGTACAAATTAGGAGAAACCTCCAAAGTCCCTGAGGCCATCCCAATAGATTTGGTCGCCCGGAACAAACAAGGGCTAACGCCAGCTGATAATCGACCTCCACTCATACCATAGATGGATGTCCCCAGAGAAGAAGATTGAACCAGACAGGACCCTAGGCCATAATAGGATCCATTGCTTTGGGTTACAGGCATGTGTCCTCAAAAGCCTGATTCCAATACGAGCATAGGGGTTTTCCTGAGGCACCCATCAGAACTCATCTCCTCTCCACAAGGAAACCTGTGCATGGGAGCCATGTCCAAAGCTTAGGAGAGTACTTCAGGGTCCCGGTGCCACCGCCCCATTCCAAGGCCCTCATGGACACAAAAACACATTAGGACCCATCCTCAGGAAAGTCCATTTCAACTCAGCCACCCCGGTTGCTCCGGCAGAGCCATCAGATCAAAACTGTCTTGTTGCTAGGAGACAATTGGAATGCGAGGCGGGCTTCCCAGGCATCCATCCGCGAACGGTGCTCTGGAGTCATTCCATATGGGATGTCCTGGAGCTGTCCAACAGGTCTCAATTGTCTCGCAGAAGGAATCCTTGAAGGGGGCATCCCACAACTCCCAACGTGGGAAAACCTCAATGGCCCCAAGATTCCGCTCCCTTCATAAAGCGGCCGTCATGCACAGGAACTCCAACCTGAGCCAACGTCTGATCCTCGCTCTGACTTCAGAAGCATGAGATATTGGTTCAGATCTGCAGGGGGTACCTGTCGTGCCCTCGCCCTGAAACCCATGTCTAGCTTGTCTTCTCACACTTCCGTCCTCAAACTCCTGGCCCCGAAGTCCTAAAATTTGGCAATTCCGGACCCACAATGCAGCACTCTCCCGGCCCTCTAGAAAAAAAAAAAAATATTGCCTCATGAGCTGCCCAGGCACCTTAAATGAGGATAAACCTACACAGCTCTCGACCTTGCCCAAATTATATAGTCTAACCTGGGCACTAATGCACTGTCGAACACAACCTGAGCCCGGACCTCCTGACCAACACCCAGAAAGCTGACCGCACACTGAGCACATAAAACCCGCCATGGCCTTAGGTCATCATCTCTTCCCTACCTCAGTTTTCAGGCTTCAGAAACGAGACCTTATCTCCAATCACTGCCCAGGGGTGAATGTTATGCAGAAATCAGAACTCCTCCTTACCCATGGCAAGAACCCTTGTGGTTGGCACGTTGTCCAACGTTCAGTGTAGGAGAAACCAGCATTCACCCTGAGGCCCCGCCCATTATTGAGTGCGACGAGGGCATACACACGCATTGTGACCCTCAGCATGAGTCCTGTCCTCTAGTAAGTCCTCTCAGTAGCTGGACCTTTAGATGTCATAATGGGCTTGACATGTCACTAGGCCCCAATTTTTAACCAGATTTGTGACTGTCCAGTCGCCCCTCCCCAGGTCTCTATTCTGGAATCCCTCATTTGGTGGGACACCTGAGGTTAAAAAAGAAAACAACAACAACAACAACAACAAAAAAAAACGGACTTCTTCCAGCTCACAGAATGACCCCAATCTCTTTGGACGGGGCCAAACCACCAGAGAGTAAGACTCGTCCATTTCCCATGAAGTCACCCAGAAATTCCACGACCATGAGTGACACGATATCAAGAGACAAAAACTTGAGCAGGAGCCTCACTCGCCCTTCTTTCAAATCCCGAAGAGTTCTCCTCATGGTCTGTAGATCAGTCCTGCGATACCTATGACCCGAAACATAAGCCGAGTTTGTGTTTTCAGACAACTCTCCAAACAGCCCTGGCCTACACAACCTACAGGCTGAGGCCCCTGGAGCCAAACCTGAGGACTGTACTTGCCCTCTCCAAGGGAATTGTGTGTGCCCATTCCAATGGCCACAACCCTTCTAATAGGATAAACCTCCAAAGTCCCTGATCCATCTCAAAAGTGGTGGCTTCCCAGGAAAAACAGGGGCAATCTGAGCCCAAATGAGCACCTACCTGCACTCAGACCCATAGACAGATGTCCCCAGAGGTAAAAAGGAAAGAACAGGCCCCTAGGCACTAATCAGATCCATTGCTTTGGTTTCCAGGCATCTCTCCTCAGAGGCCTGGATTTCAAAAGCAGCATATAGTTGTTTCTTGACTCACCCATCAGAAAACATCTCATCTACACATGGGAAACTTGCACGTTGGAGCTGTGTCAAAGCCTCTGTTTAGGAGAACCCTTTAGGGCACCAGTGCCACCTCTTCATTCCAAGGTCTCCATAGACACAAAAGCACATTAGGACCCATCCTTAGGAATGTCCATTTCAACACAGCGTCCTCGGTTGCTCCCCACAGATCCAGGACATTTAACCTGTCTTGTTGCTAGGAGACAATTGGAATGCGAGGTGGGCTACCCAGCCATCCATCCTTAGAACCCTGCTCAGAGTCATTGGTCTGGAGCCAAACAACAGGTCTCAATTGTCCTGCAGAAGACTCTCTGCAGTTTGGAGCTTCTCACAACTCCCATCGTGGGAAAACACCCATGGCCTCGTGATGCCCCCCCCATTCATGAAGGGGCCATCAGGGACAGAAACTCCAACCTGAGCGATCGTCTGATCCTCGCGCTGACTTCAGATGCACGAGATCTCGATTCAGGTCTGTAGATTGTGCCTGCCATGGCCTCTCCCAGAAACCTAAGCCTAGCTTGTGTTCTCAGACTTTTGTCGTCAGACTACTGGCCCACAAGCCCTCCAGTTTGGCAATCCACAACTACAATGCAGCACTCTGCCGACCCTCCAGAAGAAAAACATTGTCCTCTGGGGCTACCCAGTAACCCAAAATGAGGATCAACCTGCACCGACCATGGCTGTACCCCAAATGCATAGGCTGACCAGGGCACTAATGTCCTTTCTGACACAGCCTGAGCCTGGACCCCCTGGACCCTCCCAGACAGCTGGCCGCACACTGAGCACATCCAGCCGCCATGGCCTTAGGTCGTCATCTCTTCACAACCTCGGTTTTCAGGTTTCAGAACCTAGACCTTATCTCCAATCACTGCCCAGGGTTGAAGGTGATGCAGAAATCAGAACTCCTTCCCATGGCAAGAAACCTTGTGGTTGGCATGTTGTCCAACGTTCACTGTAGTTCAAACCAGTGTGGCCCATTTGGCCCCGCCCATGCTCGCGGGCCACATTGGTCACAAACACACATTGTGACTCTCAGGCTGAGCCCAGTCCTCAAGTAAGGCCGCTCAGTGGCTGGATGAAGAGATAGCATATTGGGCTTGCCATGCCCCTAGGCCCCAATTTTTAACCATAGTTCAGGTTGTCCCTTCAGTCTTCCCCACGGCTTGGCTTTGGAATTCCTCTTTTGGTGGGACACCTGAGGTAACAAAACTGAAATGAGTCCTCCCATCCCACAGATTGACGAAAAGCAATTGGGAATCGGGCCAAATCCTCAGAGAGGAAGATTCCTCCATGGCCCATGAGGCCTCCCCGACATTCCACGGCAATCGCTGATACAAAATCCAGAGACAAAAGCCTGAGCAAGCGCCTCAGACTATCACTTTCTTCATATCCTGAAGAGTTCTTCTCATGGTTTGTAGATCGGGCCTGCCATACCTACGTCCCCAAACCTAAGCTGAGTTTGTGTTTTGAGACTTCTGTCTTCAAAGTTTGGGCCACACATGCTCCAGTCTGGGCGCCTGGAGCCACACATTAGGACTGTGCCTACCAATCCATGGGAATTCTGCCCATTCCATGGTCCAAAATCGTACAAATTAGGAGAAACCTCCAAAGTCCCTGAGGCCATCCCAATAGATTTGGTCGCCCGGAACAAACAAGGGCTGTCTAACGCCAGCTGATAATCGACCTCCACTCATACCATAGATGGATGTCCCCAGAGAAGAAGATTGAACCAGACAGGACCCTAGGCCATAATAGGATCCATTGCTTTGGGTTACAGGCATGTGTCCTCAAAAGCCTGATTCCAATACGAGCATAGGGGTTTTCCTGAGGCACCCATCAGAACTCATCTCGTCTCCACAAGGAAACCTGTGCATGGGAGCCATGTCCAAAGCTTAGGAGAGTACTTCAGGGTCCCGGTGCCACCGCCCCATTCCAAGGCCCTCATGGACACAAAAACACATTAGGACCCATCCTCAGGAAAGTCCATTTCAACTCAGCCACCCCGGTTGCTCCGGCAGAGCCATCAGATCAAAACTGTCTTGTTGCTAGGAGACAATTGGAATGCGAGGCGGGCTTCCCAGGCATCCATCCGCGAACGGTGCTCTGGAGTCATTCCATATGGGATGTCCTGGAGCTGTCCAACAGGTCTCAATTGTCCCGCAGAAGGAATCCTTGAAGGGGGCATCCCACAACTCCCAACGTGGGAAAACCTCAATGGCCCCGAGATTCCGCTCCCTTCATAAAGCGGCCGTCATGCACAGGAACTCCAACCTGAGCCAACGTCTGATCCTCGCTCTGACTTCAGAAGCATGAGATATTGGTTCAGATCTGCAGGGGGTACCTGTCGTGCCCTCGCCCTGAAACCCATGTCTAGCTTGTCTTCTCACACTTCCGTCCTCAAACTCCTGGCCCCGAAGTCCTAAAATTTGGCAATTCCGGACCCACAATGCAGCACTCTCCCGACCCTCTAGAAAAAAAAAAAAATTATTGCCTCATGAGCTGCCCAGGCACCTTAAATGAGGATAAACCTACACAGCTCTCGACCTTGCCCAAATTATATAGTCTAACCTGGGCACTAATGCACTGTCGAACACAACCTGAGCCCGGACCTCCTGACCAACACCCAGAAAGCTGACCGCACACTGAGCACATAAAACCCGCCATGGCCTTAGGTCATCATCTCTTCCCTACCTCAGTTTTCAGGCTTCAGAAACGAGACCTTATCTCCAATCACTGCCCAGGGGTGAATGTTATGCAGAAATCAGAACTCCTCCTTACCCATGGCAAGAACCCTTGTGGTTGGCACGTTGTCCAACGTTCAGTGTAGGAGAAACCAGCATTCACCCTGAGGCCCCGCCCATTATTGAGTGCGACGAGGGCATACACACGCATTGTGACCCTCAGCATGAGTCCTGTCCTCTAGTAAGTCCTCTCAGTAGCTGGACCTTTAGATGTCATAATGGGCTTGACATGTCACTAGGCCCCAATTTTTAACCAGATTTGTGACTGTCCAGTCGCCCCTCCCCAGGTCTCTATTCTGGAATCCCTCATTTGGTGGGACACCTGAGGTTAAAAAAGAAAACAACAACAACAACAACAAAAAAAAAAAACGGACTTCTTCCAGCTCACAGAATGACCCCAATCTCTTTGGACGGGGCCAACCACCAGAGAGTAAGACTCGTCCATTTCCCATGAAGTCACCCAGAAATTCCACGACCATGAGTGAAACGATATCAAAAGACAAAAACTTGAGCAGGAGCCTCACTCGCCCTTCTTTCAAATCCCGAAGAGTTCTCCTCATGGTCTGTAGATCAGTCCTGCGATACCTATGACCCGAAACATAAGCCGAGTTTGTGTTTTCAGACAACTGTCCAAACAGCCCTGGCCTACACAACCTACAGGCTGAGGCCCCTGGAGCCAAATCTGAGGACTGTACTTGCCCTCTCCAAGGGAATTGTGTGTGCCCATTCCAATGGCCACAACCCTTCTAATAGGATAAACCTCCAAAGTCCCTGATCCATCTCAAAAGTGGTGGCTTCCCAGGAAAAACAGGGGCAATCTGAGCCCAAATGAGCACCTACCTGCACTCAGACCCATAGACAGATGTCCCCAGAGGTAAAAAGGAAAGAACAGGCCCCTAGGCACTAATCAGATCCATTGCTTTGGTTTCCAGGCATCTCTCCTCAGAGGCCTGGATTTCAAAAGCAGCATATAGTTGTTTCTTGACTCACCCATCAGAAAACATCTCATCTACACATGGGAAACTTGCACGTTGGAGCTGTGTCAAAGCCTCTGTTTAGGAGAACCCTTTAGGGCACCAGTGCCACCTCTTCATTCCAAGGTCTCCATAGACACAAAAGCACATTAGGACCCATCCTTAGGAATGTCCATTTCAACACAGCGTCCTCGGTTGCTCCCCACAGATCCAGGACATTTAACCTGTCTTGTTGCTAGGAGACAATTGGAATGCGAGGTGGGCTACCCAGCCATCCATCCTTAGAACCCTGCTCAGAGTCATTGGTCTGGAGCCAAACAACAGGTCTCAATTGTCCTGCAGAAGACTCTCTGCAGTTTGGAGCTTCTCACAACTCCCATCGTGGGAAAACACCCATGGCCTCGTGATGCCCCCCCCATTCATGAAGGGGCCATCAGGGACAGAAACTCCAACCTGAGCGATCGTCTGATCCTCGCGCTGACTTCAGATGCACGAGATCTCGATTCAGGTCTGTAGATTGTGCCTGCCATGGCCTCTCCCAGAAACCTAAGCCTAGCTTGTGTTCTCAGACTTTTGTCGTCAGACTACTGGCCCACAAGCCCTCCAGTTTGGCAATCCACAACTACAATGCAGCACTCTGCCGACCCTCCAGAAGAAAAACATTGTCCTCTGGGGCTACCCAGTAACCCAAAATGAGGATCAACCTGCACCGACCATGGCTGTACCCCAAATGCATAGGCTGACCAGGGCACTAATGTCCTTTCTGACACAGCCTGAGCCTGGACCCCCTGGACCCTCCCAGACAGCTGGCCGCACACTGAGCACATCCAGCCGCCATGGCCTTAGGTCGTCATCTCTTCACAACCTCGGTTTTCAGGTTTCAGAACCTAGACCTTATCTCCAATCACTGCCCAGGGTTGAAGGTGATGCAGAAATCAGAACTCCTTCCCATGGCAAGAAACCTTGTGGTTGGCATGTTGTCCAACGTTCACTGTAGTTCAAACCAGTGTGGCCCATTTGGCCCCGCCCATGCTCGCGGGCCACATTGGTCACAAACACACATTGTGACTCTCAGGCTGAGCCCAGTCCTCAAGTAAGGCCGCTCAGTGGCTGGATGAAGAGATAGCATATTGGGCTTGCCATGCCCCTAGGCCCCAATTTTTAACCATAGTTCGGGTTGTCCCTTCAGTCTTCCCCACGGCTTGGCTTTGGAATTCCTCTTTTGGTGGGACACCTGAGGTAACAAAACTGAAATGAGTCCTCCCATCCCACAGATTGACGAAAAGCAATTGGGAATCGGGCCAAATCCTCAGAGAGGAAGATTCCTCCATGGCCCATGAGGCCTCCCCGACATTCCACGGCCATCGCTGATACAAAATCCAGAGACAAAAGCCTGAGCAAGCGCCTCAGACTAGCACTTTCTTCATATCCTGAAGAGTTCTTCTCATGGTTTGTAGATCGGGCCTGCCATACCTACGTCCCCAAACCTAAGCTGAGTTTGTGTTTTGAGACTTCTGTCTTCAAAGTCTTGGGCCACACACGCTCCAGGCTGGGCGCCTGGAGCCACACATTAGGACTGTGCCTACCAATCCATGGGAATTCTGCCCATTCCATGGTCCAAAATCGTACAAATTAGGAGAAACCTCCAAAAACCCTGAGGCCATCCCAATAGATTTGGTCGCCCGGAACAAACAAGGGCTGTCTAACGCCAGCTGATAATCGACCTCCACTCATACCATAGATGGATGTCCCCAGAGAAGAAGATTGAACCAGACAGGACCCTAGGCCATAATAGGATCCATTGCTTTGGGTTACAGGCATGTGTCCTCAAAAGCCTGATTCCAATACGAGCATAGGGGTTTTCCTGAGGCACCCATCAGAACTCATCTCGTCTCCACAAGGAAACCTGTGCATGGGAGCCATGTCCAAAGCTTAGGAGAGTACTTCAGGGTCCCGGTGCCACCGCCCCATTCCAAGGCCCTCATGGACACAAAAACACATTAGGACCCATCCTCAGGAAAGTCCATTTCAACTCAGCCACCCCGGTTGCTCCGGCAGAGCCATCAGATCAAAACTGTCTTGTTGCTAGGAGACAATTGGAATGCGAGGCGGGCTTCCCAGGCATCCATCCGCGAACGGTGCTCTGGAGTCATTCCATATGGGATGTCCTGGAGCTGTCCAACAGGTCTCAATTGTCCCGCAGAAGGAATCCTTGAAGGGGGCATCCCACAACTCCCAACGTGGGAAAACCTCAATGGCCCCAAGATTCCGCTCCCTTCATAAAGCGGCCGTCATGCACAGGAACTCCAACCTGAGCCAACGTCTGATCCTCGCTCTGACTTCAGAAGCATGAGATATTGGTTCAGATCTGCAGGGGGTACCTGTCGTGCCCTCGCCCTGAAACCCATGTCTAGCTTGTCTTCTCACACTTCCGTCCTCAAACTCCTGGCCCCGAAGTCCTAAAATTTGGCAATTCCGGACCCACAATGCAGCACTCTCCCGGCCCTCTAGAAAAAAAAAAAAATTATTGCCTCATGAGCTGCCCAGGCACCTTAAATGAGGATAAACCTACACAGCTCTCGACCTTGCCCAAATTATATAGTCTAACCTGGGCACTAATGCACTGTCGAACACAACCTGAGCCCGGACCTCCTGACCAACACCCAGAAAGCTGACCGCACACTGAGCACATAAAACCCGCCATGGCCTTAGGTCATCATCTCTTCCCTACCTCAGTTTTCAGGCTTCAGAAACGAGACCTTATCTCCAATCACTGCCCAGGGGTGAATGTTATGCAGAAATCAGAACTCCTCCTTACCCATGGCAAGAACCCTTGTGGTTGGCACGTTGTCCAACGTTCAGTGTAGGAGAAACCAGCATTCACCCTGAGGCCCCGCCCATTATTGAGTGCGACGAGGGCATACACACGCATTGTGACCCTCAGCATGAGTCCTGTCCTCTAGTAAGTCCTCTCAGTAGCTGGACCTTTAGATGTCATAATGGGCTTGACATGTCACTAGGCCCCAATTTTTAACCAGATTTGTGACTGTCCAGTCGCCCCTCCCCAGGTCTCTATTCTGGAATCCCTCATTTGGTGGGACACCTGAGGTTAAAAAAGAAAACAACAACAACAACAAAAAAAAAAAAACGGACTTCTTCCAGCTCACAGAATGACCCCAATCTCTTTGGACGGGGCCAACCACCAGAGAGTAAGACTCGTCCATTTCCCATGAAGTCACCCAGAAATTCCACGACCATGAGTGACACGATATCAAGAGACAAAAACTTGAGCAGGAGCCTCACTCGCCCTTCTTTCAAATCCCGAAGAGTTCTCCTCATGGTCTGTAGATCAGTCCTGCGATACCTATGACCCGAAACATAAGCCGAGTTTGTGTTTTCAGACAACTGTCCAAACAGCCCTGGCCTACACAACCTACAGGCTGAGGCCCCTGGAGCCAAACCTGAGGACTGTACTTGCCCTCTCCAAGGGAATTGTGTGTGCCCATTCCAATGGCCACAACCCTTCTAATAGGATAAACCTCCAAAGTCCCTGATCCATCTCAAAAGTGGTGGCTTCCCAGGAAAAACAGGGGCAATCTGAGCCCAAATGAGCACCTACCTGCACTCAGACCCATAGACAGATGTCCCCAGAGGTAAAAAGGAAAGAACAGGCCCCTAGGCACTAATCAGATCCATTGCTTTGGTTTCCAGGCATCTCTCCTCAGAGGCCTGGATTTCAAAAGCAGCATATAGTTGTTTCTTGACTCACCCATCAGAAAACATCTCATCTACACATGGGAAACTTGCACGTTGGAGCTGTGTCAAAGCCTCTGTTTAGGAGAACCCTTTAGGGCACCAGTGCCACCTCTTCATTCCAAGGTCTCCATAGACACAAAAGCACATTAGGACCCATCCTTAGGAATGTCCATTTCAACACAGCGTCCTCGGTTGCTCCCCACAGATCCAGGACATTTAACCTGTCTTGTTGCTAGGAGACAATTGGAATGCGAGGTGGGCTACCCAGCCATCCATCCTTAGAACCCTGCTCAGAGTCATTGGTCTGGAGCCAAACAACAGGTCTCAATTGTCCTGCAGAAGACTCTCTGCAGTTTGGAGCTTCTCACAACTCCCATCGTGGGAAAACACCCATGGCCTCGTGATGCCCCCCCCCCATTCATGAAGGGGCCATCAGGGACAGAAACTCCAACCTGAGCGATCGTCTGATCCTCGCGCTGACTTCAGATGCACGAGATCTCGATTCAGGTCTGTAGATTGTGCCTGCCATGGCCTCTCCCAGAAACCTAAGCCTAGCTTGTGTTCTCAGACTTTTGTCGTCAGACTACTGGCTTACAAGCCCTCCAGTTTGGCAATCCACAACTACAATGCAGCACTCTGCCGACCCTCCAGAAGAAAAACATTGTCCTCTGGGGCTACCCAGTAACCCCAAATGAGGATCAACCTGCACCGACCATGGCTGTACCCCAAATGCATAGGCTGACCAGGGCACTAATGTCCTTTCTGACACAGCCTGAGCCTGGACCCCCTGGACCCTCCCAGACAGCTGGCCGCACACTGAGCACATCCAGCCGCCATGGCCTTAGGTCGTCATCTCTTCACAACCTCGGTTTTCAGGTTTCAGAACGTAGACCTTATCTCCAATCACTGCCCAGGGTTGAAGGTGATGCAGAAATCAGAACTCCTTCCCATGGCAAGAAACCTTGTGGTTGGCATGTTGTCCAACGTTCACTGTAGTTCAAACCAGTGTGGCCCATTTGGCCCCGCCCATGCTCGCGGGCCACATTGGTCACAAACACACATTGTGACTCTCAGGCTGAGCCCAGTCCTCAAGTAAGGCCGCTCAGTGGCTGGATGAAGAGATAGCATATTGGGCTTGCCATGCCCCTAGGCCCCAATTTTTAACCATAGTTCGGGTTGTCCCTTCAGTCTTCCCCACGGCTTGGCTTTGGAATTCCTCTTTTGGTGGGACACCTGAGGTAACAAAACTGAAATGAGTCCTCCCATCCCACAGATTGACGAAAAGCAATTGGGAATCGGGCCAAATCCTCAGAGAGGAAGATTCCTCCATGGCCCATGAGGCCTCCCCGACATTCCACGGCCATCGCTGATACAAAATCCAGAGACAAAAGCCTGAGCAAGCGCCTCAGACTAGCACTTTCTTCATATCCTGAAGAGTTCTTCTCATGGTTTGTAGATCGGGCCTGCCATACCTACGTCCCCAAACCTAAGCTGAGTTTGTGTTTTGAGACTTCTGTCTTCAAAGTCTTGGGCCACACACGCTCCAGGCTGGGCCACTGGAGCCACACATTAGGACTGTGCCTACCAATCCATGGGAATTCTGCCCATTCCATGGTCCAAAATCGTACAAATTAGGAGAAACCTCCAAAAACCCTGAGGCCATCCCAATAGATTTGGTCGCCCGGAACAAACAAGGGCTGTCTAACGCCAGCTGATAATCGACCTCCACTCATACCATAGATGGATGTCCCCAGAGAAGAAGATTGAACCAGACAGGACCCTAGGCCATAATAGGATCCATTGCTTTGGGTTACAGGCATGTGTCCTCAAAAGCCTGATTCCAATACGAGCATAGGGGTTTTCCTGAGGCACCCATCAGAACTCATCTCGTCTCCACAAGGAAACCTGTGCATGGGAGCCATGTCCAAAGCTTAGGAGAGTACTTCAGGGTCCCGGTGCCACCGCCCCATTCCAAGGCCCTCATGGACACAAAAACACATTAGGACCCATCCTCAGGAAAGTCCATTTCAACTCAGCCACCCCGGTTGCTCCGGCAGAGCCATCAGATCAAAACTGTCTTTTTGCTAGGAGACAATTGGAATGCGAGGCGGGCTTCCCAGGCATCCATCCGCGAACGGTGCTCTGGAGTCATTCCATATGGGATGTCCTGGAGCTGTCCAACAGGTCTCAATTGTCCCGCAGAAGGAATCCTTGAAGGGGGCATCCCACAACTCCCAACGTGGGAAAACCTCAATGGCCCCAAGATTCCGCTCCCTTCATAAAGCGGCCGTCATGCACAGGAACTCCAACCTGAGCCAACGTCTGATCCTCGCTCTGACTTCAGAAGCATGAGATATTGGTTCAGATCTGCAGGGGGTACCTGTCGTGCCCTCGCCCTGAAACCCATGTCTAGCTTGTCTTCTCACACTTCCGTCCTCAAACTCCTGGCCCCGAAGTCCTAAAATTTGGCAATTCCGGACCCACAATGCAGCACTCTCCCGGCCCTCTAGAAAAAAAAAAATTATTGCCTCATGAGCTGCCCAGGCACCTTAAATGAGGATAAACCTACACAGCTCTCGACCTTGCCCAAATTATATAGTCTAACCTGGGCACTAATGCACTGTCGAACACAACCTGAGCCCGGACCTCCTGACCAACACCCAGAAAGCTGACCGCACACTGAGCACATAAAACCCGCCATGGCCTTAGGTCATCATCTCTTCCCTACCTCAGTTTTCAGGCTTCAGAAACGAGACCTTATCTCCAATCACTGCCCAGGGGTGAATGTTATGCAGAAATCAGAACTCCTCCTTACCCATGGCAAGAACCCTTGTGGTTGGCACGTTGTCCAACGTTCAGTGTAGGAGAAACCAGCATTCACCCTGAGGCCCCGCCCATTATTGAGTGCGACGAGGGCATACACACGCATTGTGACCCTCAGCATGAGTCCTGTCCTCTAGTAAGTCCTCTCAGTAGCTGGACCTTTAGATGTCATAATGGGCTTGACATGTCACTAGGCCCCAATTTTTAACCAGATTTGTGACTGTCCAGTCGCCCCTCCCCAGGTCTCTATTCTGGAATCCCTCATTTGGTGGGACACCTGAGGTTAAAAAAGAAAACAACAACAACAACAACAAAAAAAAAAAAAACGGACTTCTTCCAGCTCACAGAATGACCCCAATCTCTTTGGACGGGGCCAAACCACCAGAGAGTAAGACTCGTCCATTTCCCAAGAAGTCACCCAGAAATTCCACGACCATGAGTGACACGATATCAAGAGACAAAAACTTGAGCAGGAGCCTCACTCGCCCTTCTTTCAAATCCCGAAGAGTTCTCCTCATGGTCTGTAGATCAGTCCTGCGATACCTATGACCCGAAACATAAGCCGAGTTTGTGTTTTCAGACAACTGTCCAAACAGCCCTGGCCTACACAACCTACAGGCTGAGGCCCCTGGAGCCAAACCTGAGGACTGTACTTGCCCTCTCCAAGGGAATTGTGTGTGCCCATTCCAATGGCCACAACCCTTCTAATAGGATAAACCTCCAAAGTCCCTGATCCATCTCAAAAGTGGTGGCTTCCCAGGAAAAACAGGGGCAATCTGAGCCCAAATGAGCACCTACCTGCACTCAGACCCATAGACAGATGTCCCCAGAGGTAAAAAGGAAAGAACAGGCCCCTAGGCACTAATCAGATCCATTGCTTTGGTTTCCAGGCATCTCTCCTCAGAGGCCTGGATTTCAAAAGCAGCATATAGTTGTTTCTTGACTCACCCATCAGAAAACATCTCATCTACACATGGGAAACTTGCACGTTGGAGCTGTGTCAAAGCCTCTGTTTAGGAGAACCCTTTAGGGCACCAGTGCCACCTCTTCATTCCAAGGTCTCCATAGACACAAAAGCACATTAGGACCCATCCTTAGGAATGTCCATTTCAACACAGCGTCCTCGGTTGCTCCCCACAGATCCAGGACATTTAACCTGTCTTGTTGCTAGGAGACAATTGGAATGCGAGGTGGGCTACCCAGCCATCCATCCTTAGAACCCTGCTCAGAGTCATTGGTCTGGAGCCAAACAACAGGTCTCAATTGTCCTGCAGAAGACTCTCTGCAGTTTGGAGCTTCTCACAACTCCCATCGTGGGAAAACACCCATGGCCTCGTGATGCCCCCCCCCCCATTCATGAAGGGGCCATCAGGGACAGAAACTCCAACCTGAGCGATCGTCTGATCCTCGCGCTGACTTCAGATGCACGAGATCTCGATTCAGGTCTGTAGATTGTGCCTGCCATGGCCTCTCCCAGAAACCTAAGCCTAGCTTGTGTTCTCAGACTTTTGTCGTCAGACTACTGGCCCACAAGCCCTCCAGTTTGGCAATCCACAACTACAATGCAGCACTCTGCCGACCCTCCAGAAGAAAAACATTGTCCTCTGGGGCTACCCAGTAACCCCAAATGAGGATCAACCTGCACCGACCATGGCTGTACCCCAAATGCATAGGCTGACCAGGGCACTAATGTCCTTTCTGACACAGCCTGAGCCTGGACCCCCTGGACCCTCCCAGACAGCTGGCCGCACACTGAGCACATCCAGCCGCCATGGCCTTAGGTCGTCATCTCTTCACAACCTCGGTTTTCAGGTTTCAGAACGTAGACCTTATCTCCAATCACTGCCCAGGGTTGAAGGTGATGCAGAAATCAGAACTCCTTCCCATGGCAAGAAACCTTGTGGTTGGCATGTTGTCCAACGTTCACTGTAGTTCAAACCAGTGTGGCCCATTTGGCCCCGCCCATGCTCGCGGGCCACATTGGTCACAAACACACATTGTGACTCTCAGGCTTAGCCCAGTCCTCAAGTATGGCCGCTCAGTGGCTGGATGAAGAGATAGCATATTGGGCTTGCCATGCCCCTAGGCCCCAATTTTTAACCATAGTTCGGGTTGTCCCTTCAGTCTTCCCCACGGCTTGGCTTTGGAATTCCTCTTTTGGTGGGACACCTGAGGTAACAAAACTGAAATGAGTCCTCCCATCCCACAGATTGACGAAAAGCAATTGGGAATCGGGCCAAATCCTCAGAGAGGAAGATTCCTCCATGGCCCATGAGGCCTCCCCGACATTCCACGGCCATCGCTGATACAAAATCCAGAGACAAAAGCCTGAGCAAGCGCCTCAGACTAGCACTTTCTTCATATCCTGAAGAGTTCTTCTCATGGTTTGTAGATCGGGCCTGCCATACATACGTCCCCAAACCTAAGCTGAGTTTGTGTTTTCAGACTTCTGTCTTCAAAGTCTTGGGCCACACACGCTCCAGGCTGGGCCACTGGAGCCACACATTAGGACTGTGCCTACCAATCCATGGGAATTCTGCCCATTCCATGGTCCAAAATCGTACAAATTAGGAGAAACCTCCAAAGTCCCTGAGGCCATCCCAATAGATTTGGTCGCCCGGAACAAACAAGGGCTGTCTAACGCCAGCTGATAATCGACCTCCACTCATACCATAGATGGATGTCCCCAGAGAAGAAGATTGAACCAGACAGGACCCTAGGCCATAATAGGATCCATTGCTTTGGGTTACAGGCATGTGTCCTCAAAAGCCTGATTCCAATACGAGCATAGGGGTTTTCCTGAGGCACCCATCAGAACTCATCTCGTCTCCACAAGGAAACCTGTGCATGGGAGCCATGTCCAAAGCTTAGGAGAGTACTTCAGGGTCCCGGTGCCACCGCCCCATTCCAAGGCCCTCATGGACACAAAAACACATTAGGACCCATCCTCAGGAAAGTCCATTTCAACTCAGCCACCCCGGTTGCTCCGGCAGAGCCATCAGATCAAAACTGTCTTGTTGCAAGGAGACAATTGGAATGCGAGGCGGGCTTCCCAGGCATCCATCCGCGAACGGTGCTCTGGAGTCATTCCATATGGGATGTCCTGGAGCTGTCCAACAGGTCTCAATTGTCCCGCAGAAGGAATCCTTGAAGGGGGCATCCCACAACTCCCAACGTGGGAAAACCTCAATGGCCCCGAGATTCCGCTCCCTTCATAAAGCGGCCGTCATGCACAGGAACTCCAACCTGAGCCAACGTCTGATCCTCGCCCTGACTTCAGAAGCATGAGATATTGGTTCAGATCTGCAGGGGATACCTGTCGTGCCCTCGCCCTGAAACCCATGTCTAGACTGTCTTCTCACACTTCCGTCCTCAAACTCCTGGCCCCGAAGTCCTAAAATTTGGCAATTCCGGACCCACAATGCAGCACTCTGCCGGCCCTCTAGAAAAAAAAAAAAAAATTATTGCCTCATGAGCTGCCCAGGCACCTTAAATGAGGATAAACCTACACAGCACTCGACCTTACCCAAATTATATAGTCTAACCTGGGCAATAATGCACTGTCGAACACAACCTGAGCCCGGACCTCCTGACCAACACCCAGAAAGCTGACCGCACACTGAGCACATAAAACCCGCCATGGCCTTAGGTCATCATCTCTTCCCTACCTCAGTTTTCAGGCTTCAGAACCGAGACCTTATCTCCAATCACTGCCCAGGGGTGAATGTGATGCAGAAATCAGTACTTCTCCTTACCCATGGCAAGAACCCTTGTGGTTGGCACGTTGTCCAACATTCAGTGTAGGAGAAACCAGCATTCACGCTGAGGCCCTGCCCATTCTTGAGTGAGACGAGGGCATACACACGCATTGTGACCCTCAGCATGAGTCCTGTCCTCTAGTAAGTCCTCTCAGTGGTTGGATCATTAAATGTCATAATGGGCTTGACATGTCCCTAGGCCCCAATTTTTAACCAGATTTCTGATTGTCCAGTCGCCCCTCCCCAGGGCTCTACTCCGGAATCCCTCATTTAGTGGGACACCTGAGGTTAAAAAAGAAAACAACAACAACAACAACAACAACAAAACGGACTTCTTCCAGCCGACAGAATGACCCCAAACTCTTTGGACGGGGCCAAACCACCAGAGAGTAAAACTCGTCCATTTCCCATGAAGTCACCCAGAAATTCCACGACCATGAGTGACACGATATCCAGAGACAAAAACTTGAGCAGGAGCCTCACACTCGCCCTTCTTTCAAATCCAGAAGAGTTCTCCTCATGGTCTGTAGATCAGTCCTGCCATACCTATGACCCGAAACATAAGCCGAGTTTGTGTTTTCAGACAACTGTCCAAACAGCTCTGGCCTACACAACCTACAGGCTCAGGCCCCTGGAGCCAAACCTGAGGACTGTACTTGCCCTCTCCAAGGGAATTGTGTGTGCCCATTCCAATGGCCAGAACCCTTCTCATAGGATAAACCTCCAAAGTCCCTGATCCATCTCAATAGTGGTGGCTTCCCAGGAAAAACAGGGGCAATCTGAGCCCAAATGAGCACCTACGTGCACTCAGACCCATAGACAGATGTCCCCAGAGGTAAAAAGGAAAGAACAGGCCCCTAGGCACTAATCAGATCCATTGCTTTGGTTTCTAGGCATCTCTCCTCAGAGGCCTGGATTTCAAAATCAGCATATAGCTGTTTCTTGATTCACCCATCAGAAACCATCTCATCTACACATGGGAAACTTGCACGTTGGAGCTGTGTCAAAGCCTCTGTTTTGGAGAACCATTTAGGGCACCAGTGCCACCGCTTCATTCCAAGGTCTCCATAAACTTAAAAGTACATTAGGACCCATCCTTTGGGGTGTCCATTTCAACTCAGCGTCCTGGGTTGCTCCCCACAGATCCAGGAGATCTAACCTGTCTTGTTGCTAGGAGACAATTGGAATGCGAGGTGGGCTACGCAGCCATCCATCCTTAGAACCCTGCTCAGAATCATTGGCCTGGAGCCAAGCAACAGGTCTCAATTGACCTGCAGAAGACTCTCTTCTGTTTGGAGCTTCTCATAACTCCCATCGTGGGAAAACCCCCATGGCCTCGTGATACCCCCCCCCCAATTCATGAAGGGGCAATCATGGACAGAAACTCCAACCTGAGCGATCGTCTGATCCTCGCCCTGACTTCAGATGCACGAGATCTCTATTCAGGTCTGTAGATTGTGCCTGCCATGGCCTCACCCAGAAACCTAAGCCTAGCTTGTGTTCTCAGACTTTTGTCGTCAGACTACTGGCCCACAAGCCCTCCTGTTTGGCAATCCACAACTACAATGCAGCACTCTGCCGACCCTCCAGAAGAAAAACATTGTCCTCTGGGGCTACCCAGTAACCCCAAATGAGGATCAACCTGCACCGACCATGGCTGTACCCCAAATGCATAGGCTGACCAGGGCACTAATGTCCTTTCTGACACAGCCTGAGCCTGGACCCCCTGGACCCTCCCAGACAGCTGGCCGCACACTGAGCACATCCAGCCGCCATGGCCTTAGGTCGTCATCTCTTCACAACCTCGGTTTTCAGGTTTCAGAACCTAGACCTTATCTCCAATCACTGCCCAGGGTTGAAGGTGATGCAGAAATCAGAACTCCTTCCCATGGCAAGAAACCTTGTGGTTGGCATGTTGTCCAACGTTCACTGTAGTTCAAACCAGTGTGGCCCATTTGGCCCCGCCCATGCTCGCGGGCCACATTGGTCACAAACACACATTGTGACTCTCAGGCTGAGCCCAGTCCTCAAGTAAGGCCGCTCAGTGGCTGGATGAAGAGATAGCATATTGGGCTTGCCATGCCCCTAGGCCCCAATTTTTAACCATAGTTCGGGTTGTCCCTTCAGTCTTCCCCACGGCTTGGCTTTGGAATTCCTCTTTTGGTGGGACACCTGAGGTAACAAAACTGAAATGAGTCCTCCCATCCCACAGATTGACGAAAAGCAATTGGGAATCGGGCCAAATCCTCAGAGAGGAAGATTCCTCCATGGCCCATGAGGCCTCCCCGACATTCCACGGCCATCGCTGATACAAAATCCAGAGACAAAAGCCTGAGCAAGCGCCTCAGACTAGCACTTTCTTCATATCCTGAAGAGTTCTTCTCATGGTTTGTAGATCGGGCCTGCCATACCTACGTCCCCAAACCTAAGCTGAGTTTGTGTTTTGAGACTTCTGTCTTCAAAGTCTTGGGCCACACACGCTCCAGGCTGGGCGCCTGGAGCCACACATTAGGACTGTGCCTACCAATCCATGGGAATTCTGCCCATTCCATGGTCCAAAATCGTACAAATTAGGAGAAACCTCCAAAAACCCTGAGGCCATCCCAATAGATTTGGTCGCCCGGAACAAACAAGGGCTGTCTAACGCCAGCTGATAATCGACCTCCACTCATACCATAGATGGATGTCCCCAGAGAAGAAGATTGAACCAGACAGGACCCTAGGCCATAATAGGATCCATTGCTTTGGGTTACAGGCATGTGTCCTCAAAAGCCTGATTCCAATACGAGCATAGGGGTTTTCCTGAGGCACCCATCAGAACTCATCTCGTCTCCACAAGGAAACCTGTGCATGGGAGCCATGTCCAAAGCTTAGGAGAGTACTTCAGGGTCCCGGTGCCACCGCCCCATTCCAAGGCCCTCATGGACACAAAAACACATTAGGACCCATCCTCAGGAAAGTCCATTTCAACTCAGCCACCCCGGTTGCTCCGGCAGAGCCATCAGATCAAAACTGTCTTGTTGCTAGGAGACAATTGGAATGCGAGGCGGGCTTCCCAGGCATCCATCCGCGAACGGTGCTCTGGAGTCATTCCATATGGGATGTCCTGGAGCTGTCCAACAGGTCTCAATTGTCCCGCAGAAGGAATCCTTGAAGGGGGCATCCCACAACTCCCAACGTGGGAAAACCTCAATGGCCCCAAGATTCCGCTCCCTTCATAAAGCGGCCGTCATGCACAGGAACTCCAACCTGAGCCAACGTCTGATCCTCGCTCTGACTTCAGAAGCATGAGATATTGGTTCAGATCTGCAGGGGGTACCTGTCGTGCCCTCGCCCTGAAACCCATGTCTAGCTTGTCTTCTCACACTTCCGTCCTCAAACTCCTGGCCCCGAAGTCCTAAAATTTGGCAATTCCGGACCCACAATGCAGCACTCTCCCGGCCCTCTAGAAAAAAAAAAAAATTATTGCCTCATGAGCTGCCCAGGCACCTTAAATGAGGATAAACCTACACAGCTCTCGACCTTGCCCAAATTATATAGTCTAACCTGGGCACTAATGCACTGTCGAACACAACCTGAGCCCGGACCTCCTGACCAACACCCAGAAAGCTGACCGCACACTGAGCACATAAAACCCGCCATGGCCTTAGGTCATCATCTCTTCCCTACCTCAGTTTTCAGGCTTCAGAAACGAGACCTTATCTCCATCACTGCCCAGGGGTGAATGTTATGCAGAAATCAGAACTCCTCCTTACCCATGGCAAGAACCCTTGTGGTTGGCACGTTGTCCAACGTTCAGTGTAGGAGAAACCAGCATTCACCCTGAGGCCCCGCCCATTATTGAGTGCGACGAGGGCATACACACGCATTGTGACCCTCAGCATGAGTCCTGTCCTCTAGTAAGTCCTCTCAGTAGCTGGACCTTTAGATGTCATAATGGGCTTGACATGTCACTAGGCCCCAATTTTTAACCAGATTTGTGACTGTCCAGTCGCCCCTCCCCAGGTCTCTATTCTGGAATCCCTCATTTGGTGGGACACCTGAGGTTAAAAAAGAAAACAACAACAACAACAACAAAAAAAAAAAAACGGACTTCTTCCAGCTCACAGAATGACCCCAATCTCTTTGGACGGGGCCAAACCACCAGAGAGTAAGACTCGTCCATTTCCCATGAAGTCACCCAGAAATTCCATGACCATGAGTGACACGATATCAAGAGACAAAAACTTGAGCAGGAGCCTCACTCGCCCTTCTTTCAAATCCCGAAGAGTTCTCCTCATGGTCTGTAGATCAGTCCTGCGATACCTATGACCCGAAACATAAGCCGAGTTTGTGTTTTCAGACAACTGTCCAAACAGCCCTGGCCTACACAACCTACAGGCTGAGGCCCCTGGAGCCAAACCTGAGGACTGTACTTGCCCTCTCCAAGGGAATTGTGTGTGCCCATTCCAATGGCCACAACCCTTCTAATAGGATAAACCTCCAAAGTCCCTGATCCATCTCAAAAGTGGTGGCTTCCCAGGAAAAACAGGGGCAATCTGAGCCCAAATGAGCACCTACCTGCACTCAGACCCATAGACAGATGTCCCCAGAGGTAAAAAGGAAAGAACAGGCCCCTAGGCACTAATCAGATCCATTGCTTTGGTTTCCAGGCATCTCTCCTCAGAGGCCTGGATTTCAAAAGCAGCATATAGTTGTTTCTTGACTCACCCATCAGAAAACATCTCATCTACACATGGGAAACTTGCACGTTGGAGCTGTGTCAAAGCCTCTGTTTAGGAGAACCCTTTAGGGCACCAGTGCCACCTCTTCATTCCAAGGTCTCCATAGACACAAAAGCACATTAGGACCCATCCTTAGGAATGTCCATTTCAACACAGCGTCCTCGGTTGCTCCCCACAGATCCAGGACATTTAACCTGTCTTGTTGCTAGGAGACAATTGGAATGCGAGGTGGGCTACCCAGCCATCCATCCTTAGAACCCTGCTCAGAGTCATTGGTCTGGAGCCAAACAACAGGTCTCAATTGTCCTGCAGAAGACTCTCTGCAGTTTGGAGCTTCTCACAACTCCCATCGTGGGAAAACACCCATGGCCTCGTGATGCCCCCCCCCCATTCATGAAGGGGCCATCAGGGACAGAAACTCCAACCTGAGCGATCGTCTGATCCTCGCGCTGACTTCAGATGCACGAGATCTCGATTCAGGTCTGTAGATTGTGCCTGCCATGGCCTCTCCCAGAAACCTAAGCCTAGCTTGTGTTCTCAGACTTTTGTCGTCAGACTACTGGCCCACAAGCCCTCCAGTTTGGCAATCCACAACTACAATGCAGCACTCTGCCGACCCTCCAGAAGAAAAACATTGTCCTCTGGGGCTACCCAGTAACCCCAAATGAGGATCAACCTGCACCGACCATGGCTGTACCCCAAATGCATAGGCTGACCAGGGCACTAATGTCCTTTCTGACACAGCCTGAGCCTGGACCCCCTGGACCCTCCCAGACAGCTGGCCGCACACTGAGCACATCCAGCCGCCATGGCCTTAGGTCGTCATCTCTTCACAACCTCGGTTTTCAGGTTTCAGAACGTAGACCTTATCTCCAATCACTGCCCAGGGTTGAAGGTGATGCAGAAATCAGAACTCCTTCCCATGGCAAGAAACCTTGTGGTTGGCATGTTGTCCAACGTTCACTGTAGTTCAAACCAGTGTGGCCCATTTGGCCCCGCCCATGCTCGCGGGCCACATTGGTCACAAACACACATTGTGACTCTCAGGCTTAGCCCAGTCCTCAAGTATGGCCGCTCAGTGGCTGGATGAAGAGATAGCATATTGGGCTTGCCATGCCCCTAGGCCCCAATTTTTAACCATAGTTCGGGTTGTCCCTTCAGTCTTCCCCACGGCTTTGCTTTGGAATTCCTCTTTTGGTGGGACACCTGAGGTAACAAAACTGAAATGAGTCCTCCCATCCCACAGATTGACGAAAAGCAATTGGGAATCGGGCCAAATCCTCAGAGAGGAAGATTCCTCCATGGCCCATGAGGCCTCCCCGACATTCCACGGCCATCGCTGATACAAAATCCAGAGACAAAAGCCTGAGCAAGCGCCTCAGACTAGCACTTTCTTCATATCCTGAAGAGTTCTTCTCATGGTTTGTAGATCGGGCCTGCCATACATACGTCCCCAAACCTAAGCTGAGTTTGTGTTTTCAGACTTCTGTCTTCAAAGTCTTGGGCCACACACGCTCCAGGCTGGGCGCCTGGAGCCACACATTAGGACTGTGCCTACCAATCCATGGGAATTCTGCCCATTCCATGGTCCAAAATCGTACAAATTAGGAGAAACCTCCAAAGTCCCTGAGGCCATCCCAATAGATTTGGTCGCCCGGAACAAACAAGGGCTGTCTAACGCCAGCTGATAATCGACCTCCACTCATACCATAGATGGATGTCCCCAGAGAAGAAGATTGAACCAGACAGGACCCTAGGCCATAATAGGATCCATTGCTTTGGGTTACAGGCATGTGTCCTCAAAAGCCTGATTCCAATACGAGCATAGGGGTTTTCCTGAGGCACCCATCAGAACTCATCTCGTCTCCACAAGGAAACCTGTGCATGGGAGCCATGTCCAAAGCTTAGGACAGTACTTCAGGGTCCCGGTGCCACCGCCCCATTCCAAGGCCCTCATGGACACAAAAACACATTAGGACCCATCCTCAGGAAAGTCCATTTCAACTCAGCCACCCCGGTTGCTCCGGCAGAGCCATCAGATCAAAACTGTCTTGTTGCTAGGAGACAATTGGAATGCGAGGCGGGCTTCCCAGGCATCCATCCGCGAACGGTGCTCTGGAGTCATTCCATATGGGATGTCCTGGAGCTGTCCAACAGGTCTCAATTGTCCCGCAGAAGGAATCCTTGAAGGGGGCATCCCACAACTCCCAACGTGGGAAAACCTCAATGGCCCCAAGATTCCGCTCCCTTCATAAAGCGGCCGTCATGCACAGGAACTCCAACCTGAGCCAACGTCTGATCCTCGCCCTGACTTCAGAAGCATGAGATATTGGTTCAGATCTGCAGGGGATACCTGTCGTGCCCTCGCCCTGAAACCCATGTCTAGACTGTCTTCTCACACTTCCGTCCTCAAACTCCTGGCCCCGAAGTCCTAAAATTTGGCTATTCCGGACCCACAATGCAGCACTCTGCCGGCCCTCTAGAAAAAAAAAAAAAAATTATTGCCTCATGAGCTGCCCAGGCACCTTAAATGAGGATAAACCTACACAGCACTCGACCTTACCCAAATTATATAGTCTAACCTGGGCAATAATGCACTGTCGAACACAACCTGAGCCCGGACCTCCTGACCAACACCCAGAAAGCTGACCGCACACTGAGCACATAAAACCCGCCATGGCCTTAGGTCATCATCTCTTCCCTACCTCAGTTTTCAGGCTTCAGAACCGAGACCTTATCTCCAATCACTGCCCAGGGGTGAATGTGATGCAGAAATCAGTACTTCTCCTTACCCATGGCAAGAACCCTTGTGGTTGGCACGTTGTCCAACATTCAGTGTAGGAGAAACCAGCATTCACGCTGAGGCCCTGCCCATTCTTGAGTGAGACGAGGGCATACACACGCATTGTGACCCTCAGCATGAGTCCTGTCCTCTAGTAAGTCCTCTCAGTGGTTGGATCATTAAATGTCATAATGGGCTTGACATGTCCCTAGGCCCCAATTTTTAACCAGATTTCTGATTGTCCAGTCGCCCCTCCCCAGGGCTCTACTCCGGAATCCCTCATTTAGTGGGACACCTGAGGTTAAAAAAGAAAACAACAACAACAACAACAACAACAACAAAACGGACTTCTTCCAGCCGACAGAATGACCCCAAACTCTTTGGACGGGGCCAAACCACCAGAGAGTAAAACTCGTCCATTTCCCATGAAGTCACCCAGAAATTCCACGACCATGAGTGACACGATATCCAGAGACAAAAACTTGAGCAGGAGCCTCACACTCGCCCTTCTTTCAAATCCAGAAGAGTTCTCCTCATGGTCTGTAGATCAGTCCTGCCATACCTATGACCCGAAACATAAGCCGAGTTTGTGTTTTCAGACAACTGTCCAAACAGCTCTGGCCTACACAACCTACAGGCTCAGGCCCCTGGAGCCAAACCTGAGGACTGTACTTGCCCTCTCCAAGGGAATTGTGTGTGCCCATTCCAATGGCCAGAACCCTTCTCATAGGATAAACCTCCAAAGTCCCTGATCCATCTCAATAGTGGTGGCTTCCCAGGAAAAAACAGGGGCAATCTGAGCCCAAATGAGCACCTACGTGCACTCAGACCCATAGACAGATGTCCCCAGAGGTAAAAAGGAAAAAACAGGCCCCTAGGCACTAATCAGATCCATTGCTTTGGTTTCTAGGCATCTCTCCTCAGAGGCCTGGATTTCAAAATCAGCATATAGCTGTTTCTTGATTCACCCATCAGAAACCATCTCATCTACACATGGGAAACTTGCACGTTGGAGCTGTGTCAAAGCCTCTGTTTAGGAGAACCATTTAGGGCACCAGTGCCACCGCTTCATTCCAAGGTCTCCATAAACTTAAAAGTACATTAGGACCCATCCTTTGGGGTGTCCATTTCAACTCAGCGTCCTGGGTTGCTCCCCACAGATCCAGGAGATCTAACCTGTCTTGTTGCTAGGAGACAATTGGAATGCGAGGTGGGCTACGCAGCCATCCATCCTTAGAACCCTGCTCAGAATCATTGGCCTGGAGCCAAGCAACAGGTCTCAATTGACCTGCAGAAGACTCTCTTCTGTTTGGAGCTTCTCATAACTCCCATCGTGGGAAAACCCCCATGGCCTCGTGATACCCCCCCCCCCAATTCATGAAGGGGCCATCATGGACAGAAACTCCAACCTGAGCGATCGTCTGATCCTCGCCCTGACTTCAGATGCACGAGATCTCTATTCAGGTCTGTAGATTGTGCCTGCCATGGCCTCACCCAGAAACCTAAGCCTAGCTTGTGTTCTCAGACTTTTGTCGTCAGACTACTGGCCCACAAGCCCTCCTGTTTGGCAATCCACAACTACAATGCAGCACTCTGCCGACCCTCCAGAAGAAAAACATTGTCCTCTGGGGCTACCCAGTAACCCCAAATGAGGATCAACCTGCACCGACCATGGCTGTACCCCAAATGCATAGGCTGACCAGGGCACTAATGTCCTTTCTGACACAGCCTGAGCCTGGACCCCCTGGACCCTCCCAGACAGCTGGCCGCACACTGAGCACATCCAGCCGCCATGGCCTTAGGTCGTCATCTCTTCACAACCTCGGTTTTCAGGTTTCAGAACCTAGACCTTATCTCCAATCACTGCCCAGGGTTGAAGGTGATGCAGAAATCAGAACTCCTTCCCATGGCAAGAAACCTTGTGGTTGGCATGTTGTCCAACGTTCACTGTAGTTCAAACCAGTGTGGCCCATTTGGCCCCGCCCATGCTCGCGGGCCACATTGGTCACAAACACACATTGTGACTCTCAGGCTGAGCCCAGTCCTCAAGTAAGGCCGCTCAGTGGCTGGATGAAGAGATAGCATATTGGGCTTGCCATGCCCCTAGGCCCCAATTTTTAACCATAGTTCGGGTTGTCCCTTCAGTCTTCCCCACGGCTTGGCTTTGGAATTCCTCTTTTGGTGGGACACCTGAGGTAACAAAACTGAAATGAGTCCTCCCATCCCACAGATTGACGAAAAGCAATTGGGAATCGGGCCAAATCCTCAGAGAGGAAGATTCCTCCATGGCCCATGAGGCCTCCCCGACATTCCACGGCCATCGCTGATACAAAATCCAGAGACAAAAGCCTGAGCAAGCGCCTCAGACTAGCACTTTCTTCATATCCTGAAGAGTTCTTCTCATGGTTTGTAGATCGGGCCTGCCATACCTACGTCCCCAAACCTAAGCTGAGTTTGTGTTTTGAGACTTCTGTCTTCAAAGTCTTGGGCCACACACGCTCCAGGCTGGGCGCCTGGAGCCACACATTAGGACTGTGCCTACCAATCCATGGGAATTCTGCCCATTCCATGGTCCAAAATCGTACAAATTAGGAGAAACCTCCAAAAACCCTGAGGCCATCCCAATAGATTTGGTCGCCCGGAACAAACAAGGGCTGTCTAACGCCAGCTGATAATCGACCTCCACTCATACCATAGATGGATGTCCCCAGAGAAGAAGATTGAACCAGACAGGACCCTAGGCCATAATAGGATCCATTGCTTTGGGTTACAGGCATGTGTCCTCAAAAGCCTGATTCCAATACGAGCATAGGGGTTTTCCTGAGGCACCCATCAGAACTCATCTCGTCTCCACAAGGAAACCTGTGCATGGGAGCCATGTCCAAAGCTTAGGAGAGTACTTCAGGGTCCCGGTGCCACCGCCCCATTCCAAGGCCCTCATGGACACAAAAACACATTAGGACCCATCCTCAGGAAAGTCCATTTCAACTCAGCCACCCCGGTTGCTCCGGCAGAGCCATCAGATCAAAACTGTCTTGTTGCTAGGAGACAATTGGAATGCGAGGCGGGCTTCCCAGGCATCCATCCGCGAACGGTGCTCTGGAGTCATTCCATATGGGATGTCCTGGAGCTGTCCAACAGGTCTCAATTGTCCCGCAGAAGGAATCCTTGAAGGGGGCATCCCACAACTCCCAACGTGGGAAAACCTCAATGGCCCCAAGATTCCGCTCCCTTCATAAAGCGGCCGTCATGCACAGGAACTCCAACCTGAGCCAACGTCTGATCCTCGCTCTGACTTCAGAAGCATGAGATATTGGTTCAGATCTGCAGGGGGTACCTGTCGTGCCCTCGCCCTGAAACCCATGTCTAGCTTGTCTTCTCACACTTCCGTCCTCAAACTCCTGGCCCCGAAGTCCTAAAATTTGGCAATTCCGGACCCACAATGCAGCACTCTCCCGGCCCTCTAGAAAAAAAAAAAATTATTGCCTCATGAGCTGCCCAGGCACCTTAAATGAGGATAAACCTACACAGCTCTCGACCTTGCCCAAATTATATAGTCTAACCTGGGCACTAATGCACTGTCGAACACAACCTGAGCCCGGACCTCCTGACCAACACCCAGAAAGCTGACCGCACACTGAGCACATAAAACCCGCCATGGCCTTAGGTCATCATCTCTTCCCTACCTCAGTTTTCAGGCTTCAGAAACGAGACCTTATCTCCAATCACTGCCCAGGGGTGAATGTTATGCAGAAATCAGAACTCCTCCTTACCCATGGCAAGAACCCTTGTGGTTGGCACGTTGTCCAACGTTCAGTGTAGGAGAAACCAGCATTCACCCTGAGGCCCCGCCCATTATTGAGTGCGACGAGGGCATACACACGCATTGTGACCCTCAGCATGAGTCCTGTCCTCTAGTAAGTCCTCTCAGTAGCTGGACCTTTAGATGTCATAATGGGCTTGACATGTCACTAGGCCCCAATTTTTAACCAGATTTGTGACTGTCCAGTCGCCCCTCCCCAGGTCTCTATTCTGGAATCCCTCATTTGGTGGGACACCTGAGGTTAAAAAAGAAAACAACAACAACAACAACAACAAAAAAAAACGGACTTCTTCCAGCTCACAGAATGACCCCAATCTCTTTGGACGGGGCCAAACCACCAGAGAGTAAGACTCGTCCATTTCCCATGAAGTCACCCAGAAATTCCACGACCATGAGTGACACGATATCAAGAGACAAAAACTTGAGCAGGAGCCTCACTCGCCCTTCTTTCAAATCCCGAAGAGTTCTCCTCATGGTCTGTAGATCAGTCCTGCGATACCTATGA
Source organism: Mustela nivalis (assembly GCF_964662115.1). NCBI lineage: Eukaryota > Metazoa > Chordata > Mammalia > Carnivora > Mustelidae > Mustela > Mustela nivalis. Next base: position 987,031 of record NW_028136443.1, on the reverse strand, counting down.
CCCGAAACATAAGCCGAGTTTGTGTTTTCAGACAACTGTCCAAACAGCCCTGGCCTACACAACCTACAGGCTGAGGCCCCTGGAGCCAAACCTGAGGACTGTACTTGCCCTCTCCAAGGGAATTGTGTGTGCCCATTCCAATGGCCACAACCCTTCTAATAGGATAAACCTCCAAAGTCCCTGATCCATCTCAAAAGTGGTGGCTTCCCAGGAAAAACAGGGGCAATCTGAGCCCAAATGAGCACCTACCTGCACTCAGACCCATAGACAGATGTCCCCAGAGGTAAAAAGGAAAGAACAGGCCCCTAGGCACTAATCAGATCCATTGCTTTGGTTTCCAGGCATCTCTCCTCAGAGGCCTGGATTTCAAAAGCAGCATATAGTTGTTTCTTGACTCACCCATCAGAAAACATCTCATCTACACATGGGAAACTTGCACGTTGGAGCTGTGTCAAAGCCTCTGTTTAGGAGAACCCTTTAGGGCACCAGTGCCACCTCTTCATTCCAAGGTCTCCATAGACACAAAAGCACATTAGGACCCATCCTTAGGAATGTCCATTTCAACACAGCGTCCTCGGTTGCTCCCCACAGATCCAGGACATTTAACCTGTCTTGTTGCTAGGAGACAATTGGAATGCGAGGTGGGCTACCCAGCCATCCATCCTTAGAACCCTGCTCAGAGTCATTGGTCTGGAGCCAAACAACAGGTCTCAATTGTCCTGCAGAAGACTCTCTGCAGTTTGGAGCTTCTCACAACTCCCATCGTGGGAAAACACCCATGGCCTCGTGATGCCCCCCCCCCATTCATGAAGGGGCCATCAGGGACAGAAACTCCAACCTGAGCGATCGTCTGATCCTCGCGCTGACTTCAGATGCACGAGATCTCGATTCAGGTCTGTAGATTGTGCCTGCCATGGCCTCTCCCAGAAACCTAAGCCTAGCTTGTGTTCTCAGACTTTTGTCGTCAGACTACTGGCCCACAAGCCCTCCAGTTTGGCAATCCACAACTACAATGCAGCACTCTGCCGACCCTCCAGAAGAAAAACATTGTCCTCTGGGGCTACCCAGTAACCCCAAATGAGGATCAACCTGCACCGACCATGGCTGTACCCCAAATGCATAGGCTGACCAGGGCACTAATGTCCTTTCTGACACAGCCTGAGCCTGGACCCCCTGGACCCTCCCAGACAGCTGGCCGCACACTGAGCACATCCAGCCGCCATGGCCTTAGGTCGTCATCTCTTCACAACCTCGGTTTTCAGGTTTCAGAACGTAGACCTTATCTCCAATCACTGCCCAGGGTTGAAGGTGATGCAGAAATCAGAACTCCTTCCCATGGCAAGAAACCTTGTGGTTGGCATGTTGTCCAACGTTCACTGTAGTTCAAACCAGTGTGGCCCATTTGGCCCCGCCCATGCTCGCGGGCCACATTGGTCACAAACACACATTGTGACTCTCAGGCTTAGCCCAGTCCTCAAGTATGGCCACTCAGTGGCTGGATGAAGAGATAGCATATTGGGCTTGCCATGCCCCTAGGCCCCAATTTTTAACCATAGTTCGGGTTGTCCCTTCAGTCTTCCCCACGGCTTTGCTTTGGAATTCCTCTTTTGGTGGGACACCTGAGGTAACAAAACTGAAATGAGTCCTCCCATCCCACAGATTGACGAAAAGCAATTGGGAATCGGGCCAAATCCTCAGAGAGGAAGATTCCTCCATGGCCCATGAGGCCTCCCCGACATTCCACGGCCATCGCTGATACAAAATCCAGAGACAAAAGCCTGAGCAAGCGCCTCAGACTAGCACTTTCTTCATATCCTGAAGAGTTCTTCTCATGGTTTGTAGATCGGGCCTGCCATACCTACGTCCCCAAACCTAAGCTGAGTTTGTGTTTTGAGACTTCTGTCTTCAAAGTCTTGGGCCACACACGCTCCAGGCTGGGCGCCTGGAGCCACACATTAGGACTGTGCCTACCAATCCATGGGAATTCTGCCCATTCCATGGTCCAAAATCGTACAAATTAGGAGAAACCTCCAAAGTCCCTGAGGCCATCCCAATAGATTTGGTCGCCCGGAACAAACAAGGGCTGTCTAACGCCAGCTGATAATCGACCTCCACTCATACCATAGATGGATGTCCCCAGAGAAGAAGATTGAACCAGACAGGACCCTAGGCCATAATAGGATCCATTGCTTTGGGTTACAGGCATGTGTCCTCAAAAGCCTGATTCCAATACGAGCATAGGGGTTTTCCTGAGGCACCCATCAGAACTCATCTCGTCTCCACAAGGAAACCTGTGCATGGGAGCCATGTCCAAAGCTTAGGACAGTACTTCAGGGTCCCGGTGCCACCGCCCCATTCCAAGGCCCTCATGGACACAAAAACACATTAGGACCCATCCTCAGGAAAGTCCATTTCAACTCAGCCACCCCGGTTGCTCCGGCAGAGCCATCAGATCAAAACTGTCTTGTTGCTAGGAGACAATTGGAATGCGAGGCGGGCTTCCCAGGCATCCATCCGCGAACGGTGCTCTGGAGTCATTCCATATGGGATGTCCTGGAGCTGTCCAACAGGTCTCAATTGTCCCGCAGAAGGAATCCTTGAAGGGGGCATCCCACAACTCCCAACGTGGGAAAACCTCCATGGCCTCGAGATTCCGCTCCCTTCATAAAGCGGCCGTCATGCACAGGAACTCCAACCTGAGCCAACGTCTGATCCTCGCCCTGACTTCAGAAGCATGAGATATTGGTTCAGATCTGCAGGGGATACCTGTCGTGCCCTCGCCCTGAAACCCATGTCTAGACTGTCTTCTCACACTTCCGTCCTCAAACTCCTGGCCCCGAAGTCCTAAAATTTGGCAATTCCGGACCCACAATGCAGCACTCTGCCGGCCCTCTAGAAAAAAAAAAAAAATTATTGCCTCATGAGCTGCCCAGGCACCTTAAATGAGGATAAACCTACACAGCACTCGACCTTACCCAAATTATATAGTCTAACCTGGGCAATAATGCACTGTCGAACACAACCTGAGCCCGGACCTCCTGACCAACACCCAGAAAGCTGACCGCACACTGAGCACATAAAACCCGCCATGGCCTTAGGTCATCATCTCTTCCCTACCTCAGTTTTCAGGCTTCAGAACCGAGACCTTATCTCCAATCACTGCCCAGGGGTGAATGTGATGCAGAAATCAGTACTTCTCCTTACCCATGGCAAGAACCCTTGTGGTTGGCACGTTGTCCAACATTCAGTGTAGGAGAAACCAGCATTCACGCTGAGGCCCTGCCCATTCTTGAGTGAGACGAGGGCATACACACGCATTGTGACCCTCAGCATGAGTCCTGTCCTCTAGTAAGTCCTCTCAGTGGTTGGATCATTAAATGTCATAATGGGCTTGACATGTCCCTAGGCCCCAATTTTTAACCAGATTTCTGATTGTCCAGTCGCCCCTCCCCAGGGCTCTACTCCGGAATCCCTCATTTAGTGGGACACCTGAGGTTAAAAAAGAAAACAACAACAACAACAACAACAACAAAACGGACTTCTTCCAGCCGACAGAATGACCCCAAACTCTTTGGACGGGGCCAAACCACCAGAGAGTAAAACTCGTCCATTTCCCATGAAGTCACCCAGAAATTCCACGACCATGAGTGACACGATATCCAGAGACAAAAACTTGAGCAGGAGCCTCACACTCGCCCTTCTTTCAAATCCAGAAGAGTTCTCCTCATGGTCTGTAGATCAGTCCTGCCATACCTATGACCCGAAACATAAGCCGAGTTTGTGTTTTCAGACAACTGTCCAAACAGCTCTGGCCTACACAACCTACAGGCTCAGGCCCCTGGAGCCAAACCTGAGGACTGTACTTGCCCTCTCCAAGGGAATTGTGTGTGCCCATTCCAATGGCCAGAACCCTTCTCATAGGATAAACCTCCAAAGTCCCTGATCCATCTCAATAGTGGTGGCTTCCCAGGAAAAACAGGGGCAATCTGAGCCCAAATGAGCACCTACGTGCACTCAGACCCATAGACAGATGTCCCCAGAGGTAAAAAGGAAAGAACAGGCCCCTAGGCACTAATCAGATCCATTGCTTTGGTTTCTAGGCATCTCTCCTCAGAGGCCTGGATTTCAAAATCAGCATATAGCTGTTTCTTGATTCACCCATCAGAAACCATCTCATCTACACATGGGACACTTGCACGTTGGAGCTGTGTCAAAGCCTCTGTTTAGGAGAACCATTTAGGGCACCAGTGCCACCGCTTCATTCCAAGGTCTCCATAAACTTAAAAGTACATTAGGACCCATCCTTTGGGGTGTCCATTTCAACTCAGCGTCCTGGGTTGCTCCCCACAGATCCAGGAGATCTAACCTGTCTTGTTGCTAGGAGACAATTGGAATGCGAGGTGGGCTACGCAGCCATCCATCCTTAGAACCCTGCTCAGAATCATTGGCCTGGAGCCAAGCAACAGGTCTCAATTGACCTGCAGAAGACTCTCTTCTGTTTGGAGCTTCTCATAACTCCCATCGTGGGAAAACCCCCATGGCCTCGTGATACCCCCCCCCCCCAATTCATGAAGGGGCCATCATGGACAGAAACTCCAACCTGAGCGATCGTCTGATCCTCGCCCTGACTTCAGATGCACGAGATCTCTATTCAGGTCTGTAGATTGTGCCTGCCATGGCCTCACCCAGAAACCTAAGCCTAGCTTGTGTTCTCAGACTTTTGTCGTCAGACTACTGGCCCACAAGCCCACCAGTTTGGCAATCCAGAACTACAATGCAGCACTCTGCCGGCCCTCCAGAAGAAAAACATTGTCCTTTGGGGATACCCAGTAACCCCAAATGAGGATCAACCTGCACCGACCTTGGCTGTACCCCAAATACATAGGCTGACCAGGGCACTAATGCCCTTTCTGACACAGTCTGAGACTGGACTCCCTGGCCCGTCCCAGACAGCTGGCCGCACACTGAGCACATCGAGCCTCCATGGCCTTAGGTCGTCATCTCTTCCCAACCTCGGTTTCCAGGTTTCAGAACCTAGACCTTATCTCCAATAACTGCCCAAGGTTGAAGGTGATGCAGAAATCAGAACTCCTTTCCCATGGCAAGAAACCTTGTGGTTGGCATGTTGTCTAACGTTCAGTGTGGTTGAAACCAGTGTGGCCCATGTGGCCCCGCCCATGCTCGCGGGCCACATTAGTCACAAACACACATTGTGACCCTCAGGCTGAGCCCAGTCCTCAATTAAGGCCAGACAGTGGCTGGATGAAGAGATAGCAAATTGGGCTTGCCATGCCCCTAGTCCCCAATTTTTAACCATATTTCGGGATGTCCCTTCAGTCTTCCCCACGGCTTTGCTTTGGAATTCCTCTTTTGGTGGGACACCTGATAACAAACCTGAAATGAGTCCACCCATCCCACAGATTGACGAAAAGCAATTGGGAATCGGGCCAAAACCTCAGAGAGGAAGATTCGTCCATGGCCCATGAGGCCTCCCCGACATTCCACGGCCATCGCTGATAAAAAATCCAGACACAAAAGCCTGAACAAGCGACTCAGTCTCGCACTTTCTTCATATCCTGAAGAGTTCTTCTCATGGTTTGTAGATCGGGCCTGCCATTCCTACGTCCCCAAACCTAAGCAGAGTTAATTTTCTGACAACTGTCCTAACAGCCGTGGCCTACACAACCTACAGGCTCAGAACCCTGGAGCCAAACCTGAGGACTGTACTAGCCCTCTCCAAGGGAATTGTGTGTTCCCATTCCAATGGCCACAACCCTTCTAATAGGATAAACCTCCAAAGTCCCTGATCCATCTCAATAGTGGTGGCTTCCCAGGAAAAACAGGGGCAATCTGAGCCCAACTGAGCAGCTACCTGCACTCAGACCCATAGACAGATGTCCCCAGAGGTAAAAAGGAAAGAACAGGCCCCTAGGCACTAATCAGATCCATTGCTTTGGTTTCCAGGCATCTCTCCTCAGAGGCCTGGATTTCAAAAGCAGCATATAGCTGTTTCTTGATTCACCCATCAGAAAACATCTCATCTACACATGGGAAACTTGCACGTTGGAGCTGTGTCAACGCCTCTGTTTAGGAGAATCCTTTAGGGTCCCAGTGCCACCGCTTCATTCCAAGGTCTCCATAGACACAAAAGCACATTAGGACCCATCCTTAGGGGTGTCCATTTCAAACAGCATCCTCGGTAGCTCCCCACAGATCCAGGAGATCTAACCTGTCTTGTTGCTAGGAGACAATTGGAATGCGAGGTGGGCTACCCAGCCATCCATCCTTAGAACCCTGCTCAGAATCATTGGCCTGGAGCCAAACAACAGGTCTCAATTGTCCTGCAGAAGACTATCTGCAGTTTGGAGCTTCTCACAACTCCCATAGTGGGAAAACCCCCATGGCCTCGTGATGCACCCCCATTCATGAAGGGGCCATCAGGGACAGAAACTCCAACCTGAGCGATTGTCTGATCCTCGCCCTGACTTCAGATGCATGAGATCTCGATTCAGGTCTGTAGATTGTGCCTGCCATGGCCTCACCCAAAAACCTAAGCCTAGCTTGTGTTCTCAGACATTTGTCGTCAGACTACTGGCCCACAAGCCCTCCATTTGGCAATCCAGAACTACAATGCAGCACTCTGCCTGCCCTCCAGAAGAAAAACATTGTCCTCTGGGGATACCCAGTAACCCCAAATGAGGATCAACCTGCACCGACCTTGGCTCTACCCCAAATACATAGGCTGACCAGGGCACTAATGCCCTTTCTGACACAGCCTGAGCCTGGACCCCCTGGACCCTCCCAGAGAGCTGGCCGCACACTGAGCACATCAAGTCGCCATGGCCTTAGGTCGTCATCGATTCCCAACCTCGGTTTTCAGGTACAGAACCTAGACCTTATCTCCAATCACTGTCCATGTTGAAGGTGATGCAGAAATCAGAACTCCTTCCCCATGGCAAGAAACCTTGTGGTTGGCATGTTGTCCAACGTTCAGTGTCGTTGAAACCAGTGGCCAATGAGGCCCCGCCCATGAACGCGGGCCACATTGGTAACAAACACATTGTGATGCTCAGGCTGAGCCCAGTCCTCAAGTAAGGCCACTCAGTGGCTGGATGAAGAGATAGCATATTGGGCTTGCCATGCCCCTAGGCCCCAATTTTTAACCATATTTCGGATTGTCCCTTCAGTCTTCCCCACGGCTTGGCTTTGGAATTCCTCTTTTGGTGGGAAACCTGAAGTAACAAAACTGAAATGAGTCCTCCCATCCCACAGATTGACGAAAAGCAATTGGGAATCGGGCCAAATCCTCAGAGAGGAAGATTCGTCCATGGCCCATGAGGCCTCCCCGACATTCCACGGCCATCACTGATACAAAATCCAGAGACAAAAGCCTGAGCAATCGCCACAGACTCGCACTTTCTTCATATCCTGTAGAGTTCTTCTCATGGTTTGTAGATCGGGCCTGCCATACCTACGTCCCCAAACCTAAGCTGAGTTTGTGTTTTCAGACTCCTGTCCTCAAAGTCTTGGGCCACACACCCTCCAGGCTGGGCCCCTGGAGCCACACATTAGGACTGTGCCTACCAATCCATGGGAATTCTGCCCATTCCATGGTCCAAAATCGTACAAATTAGGAGAAACCTCCAACGACCCTTAGGCCATCCCAATAGTGTTGTTCACCCGGAACAAACAAGGGGTGTCTGACACCAGCTGATAATCGACCTCCACTCATACCATTGATGGATGTCCCCAGAGAAGAAGATTGAACCAGACAGGACCCTAGGCCATAATAGGATCCATTGCTATGGGTTACAGGCATGTGTCCTCAAAAGCCTGATTCCAATACGAGCATAGGGGTTTTCCTGAGGCACCCATCAGAACTCATCTCGTCTCCACAAGGAAACCTGTGCATGGGAGCCATGTCCAAAGCTTAGGAAAGTACTTCAGGTTGCCGGTGCCACCGCCCCATTCCAAGGCCCTCATGGACACAAAAACACATTAGGGCACATCCTCAGGAAAGTCCATTTCAACTCAGCCACCGAGGTTGCTCCAGCAGAGCCATCAGATCTAAACTGTCTTGTTGCTAGGAGACAATTGGAATGCGAGGCGGGCTTCCCAGGCATCCATCCGCGAACGGTGCTCTGGAGTCATTCCGTATGGGATGTCCTGGAGCTGTCCAACAGGTATCAATTGTCCCACAGAAGGAATCCTTGAAGGGGGCATCCCACAACTCCCAACGTGGGAAAACCTCAATGGCCTCGAGATTCCGCTCTCTTCATGAAGCGGCCGTCATGCAGAGAAACTCCAACCTTTGCCAATGTCTGATCCTTGCCCTGACTTCAGATGCATGAGATATTGGTTCAGATCTGCAGAGGGTACCTGCCGTGCCCTCGCCCTGAAACCCAAGTCTGGCTTGTCTTCTCAGACTTCCGTCTTCACACTCCTGGCCCCGAAGCCCTCAAGTTTGGCAATTCCGGACCCACAATGCAGCACACTGCCTGCCCTATAAAAAAAAAAAATTATTGCCTCATGAGCTGCCCAGGCACCATAAATGAGGATCAACCTACACAGCACTCGACTTTACCCAAATTATATAGTCTAACCTGGGCACTAATGCACTGTCGAACACAACCTGAGCCCAGACCTCCTGACCAACACCCAGAAAGGTGACCGCACACTGAGCACATAAAACCCTCCATGGCCTTAGGTCATCACCTCTTCCCTACCTCAGGTTTCAGGCTACAGAACCGAGACCTTATCTCCAATCACTGCCCAGGGGTGAGTGTGATGCAGAAATCAGAACTTCACCTTACCCATGGCAAGAACCCTTGTGGTTGGCATGTTGTCCATGTTCAGTGTAGGAGAAACCAGCATTCACCCTGAGGCCCCGCCCATTCTTGAGTGCGACGAGGGCATACACACGCATTGTGACCCTCAGCATGATTCCTGTCCTCTAGTAAGTCCTCTCAGTGGCTGGACCATTAGGTGTCATAATGGGCTTGACATGTCCCTAGGCCCCAATTTTTAATTAGATTTCTGATTGTCCAGTCGCCCCTCCCCAGTGTTCTACTCTGGAATCCCTCATTTGTTGGGACACCTGAGGTTAAAAAAAAGAAAAAAAGAGAGAGGGAGAGAGACAAGAATGAAAGGTGAGATAAAAGAGAAGGTTCAGCCCAAATGGGTTCCAAGGTAAGATTTATGAAGTTTACAAACAAAAACAGACAAACAAAAAGACTGATAAAAGTATATGAGAAGAGAAAATTATATATATATATATATATATATATATATATATATATATATATATATAAAATATATATATAAAATATATATATAAAATATATATATAAAATATATATATATATTTGCATATATAAATGCACATAAAGGAATAACCTCATCAGAAAGAACCCCGAGTGTAAGATTTATATACTATTAGGACAAACACAAAAACACAGAAATAGGCGCGCCTGGGTGGCTCAGTGGGTTAAGCTGCTGCCTTCGGCTCAGGTCATGATCTCAGGGTCCTGGGATCAAGTCCCACATCGGGCTCTCTGCTCAGCAGGGAGCCTGCTTCCTCTCTCTCTCTCTCTCTCTGCCTGCCTCTCTGCCTACTTGTGATCTCTCTCTGTCAAATATATAAATAAAAAACAACACAGAAATACTGGTGGAAGAAAAAGATTGTAGAGTGGTTGTAAATTCTCAGTGTGGGTGAGGAAGGTTTTTTGTTTTTTGTTTTTTTGTTTTTTTTTTCCGGATGTATCTTGATGTATTTGTTAAAGACTCCACTTTCTTAAGATAAATGGGGATTAGGAATTGTTTTACCTATAGGGGTGGCTTTGATTGGGAAAAGGGGATTACCTTGAAGTTTAATTCTCTATGAATATTAGAAAATAAAAATTAAAAAAAGGAATAAACTAGACTAAACTAAACTAAAATTAAAAAAAATAAATTTAAAAAACAGAAATGCAAAAGGAAAACACAGGTGTATGTATCAAAAAGTTCAGGTTAGAAGGTTATTATGGAATTTGATGTACTGGACATCTCACTGTGACGGTAAATAGGTTAAAAAATTTTCTATATAATAATAAAAAATTATCTTTAATAAAATGAGCCAGGATAGTGGGAACAAATTAATAATAAAGATTGTCCTAGGAAGTAGTGGTGGTTGAGCTCTTGTTGTCTTTTTTTTTTTTTTTCCTTTCCCGGTTGGTTTTCTGGGGGAGGGGCCTGCCACGTGGGATTTCAGTCAATGATGTTCTCTGAGTTAAGTCCTCCCACCCCCCTCAAGGGGGTGTGCTCTTAGGAAACTGTTTTTTTCAGGCTTTTGTTCTCTGGAGGTTTTTATATTTGTTCACTTTTGTTTTTCTCTTGCCTTGAGGGCTTTTGATGGTTTTTGTAGGTTTAGAGGAAAGCAAACTGTACCCTGTCCTTCGTCTCAGAGAGAAGCCTCAATCTGTCCGAAGAGCCCAAATAAATTCCCCCTTCAACACTGGCAGAGCAGGTTCCCAGTCGCGGTCCCTGGGGACTCAAGATTTTTTGCTTGTACCAAAACCACAGCAGTGGCCGCTGTCTGGGCAGCTCCAGACTGCCAGAGAAGTTCCAAGCAGCAATCGCAAACTGAGATTTTCCCCCTGGCACAAGCTGGGAGTGCCTGGTATTTCCAGGTCCGAGAGCACCAGGCTGGTGCCTGTGCCACCTCTCTCTCTGGAGGGCGCAGGGCATGACTCGGACTCTGATGGCATGGCAGGGCACTTGCATGGGGACTGCAAAAAAGCTGTGCTTCTGTTGGCTGGCGAGGCTCCCAGCCCCTCATGGGAGCTGGGAGCCACACGCTCTCAGGCGAGCTTGCTGGTGGTTCAGGGACCAAGACCTGGTTTCTCTGCCACACTCTTTCTGGCTCTGCACCAGGGGTGGTTGTCCTGGGTCTGGGGACTTAAGCCCCTGACCCTAACACCCCGATTCCTGCAATTTCTTCCCAGTGATCCCTTGCTCTTCTTGAGTTCTTTCTACCATACTTCTGAGATAATGCTGGTCCCCAGACGCAGGGCACTCTCGTATTGGGATATTACTTCCCAGTGGGTCACCTCTGGTAGCACCCTCCCACTTTTGTTTATCTTCCGATATCAGTCCGACTTTCCCACTCTGCTTTACCTGCCCACTGGCGTTTTCTGCTCTGGTAGAGATCCAGATGTGTATAATTCGGGTCTCAGGCTGATTTTGTCGGTGAGTGGAGTTCAATAGAAGTAGGGTTCAGGTTGAAAGGGAGCCTCCTCCTACTTCTCCGCCATCTTGTCTCCAGTATAACATTTTAACAATGTTTTTTTTTAATTAAATTAATTTCTTTATTTTCAGAAAAACAGTATTCATTATTTTTTTCACCAACCCAGTGCTCCATGCAATCTGTGCCCTCTATAATACCCACCACCTGGTACCCCAAGATCCCACCCCCCCGCCACTTCAAACCCCTAGGTTGTTTTTCAGAGTCCATAGTCTCTCATGATTCACCTCCCCTTCCAATTCCCCCAAACTCCCTTCTCCTCTCTAAGACCCCTTGTTCTCCATGATATTTGTTATGCTCCACAAATAAGTGAAACCATATGATAATTGATTCTCTCTGCCTTTCTTCATTCAGCAAAATCTCTTCCAGTCCCGTCCATGCTGCTACAAAAGTTGGGTATTCATCCTTTCTGATGGAGGCATAATACTCCATAGTGTATATGGACCACATCTTCCTTATCCATTCGTCCGTTGAAGGGCATCTTGGTTCTTTCATAGTTTGGCGACCATGGCCATTGCTGCTATAAACATTAGGGTACAGATGGCCCTTCTTTTCACGACATCTGTATCTTTGGGGTAAATACCCAGGAGTGCAATTGCAGGGTCATAGGGAAGTTCTGTTTTTAATTTCTTGAGGAATCTCCACACTGTTCTCCAAAGAGGCTGCACCAACTTGCAATCCCACCAACAGTGTAAAAGGGTTCCCCTTTCTCCACATCCTCTCCAACACATGTTGTTTCTTGTTTTGTTAACTTTGGCAATTCTAACTGGTGTAAGGTGATATCTCACTGTGGTTTTATTTTGAATCACCCTGAGGGCTAGTGATGATGTACATTTTTTCATGTGTCTGATTGCCATTTGTATGTCTTCATTAGAGAATTGTCTGTTCATATCTTCTGCCCATTTTTTGATATGTTTGCCTATTTCCTATGTGTTGAGTTTGAGGAGTTCATTATAGATCCTGGATATCAACCTTTTGTCTGTACTGTTATTTGCAAATATCTTATCACATTCCATGGGTTGCATCTTTGTTTTTTTGACTTTTTCCTTTGCTGTGCAGAGGCTTTTGATTTTGATGAAGTCCCAAAAGTTTATTTTGGCTTTTGTTTCCTTTGCCTTTGGAGACATATCTTGAAATAAGTTGCTGTGGCTGATATAGAAGAGATTACTGCCAATGTTCTCCTCTAGGGTTCTGATGGATTCCTGTCTTACATTGAGGTCTTTTATCCATTTTACCAATGTTTATTCTTCTGATTCTTGAGCATGGAATGGTCTTCTGTCTTTTTTGTTTTCTTCAATTTTTTTCATGAGTGTTCTGTAGTTCCTCAAGAAAAATCCTTTACTTCTTTGGTATGGTTTATTCCCAGGTATCTTATGGTTTCAGTGCTGTAGTAAATGGAATTGATTCTCTAATGTCCCTTTCTGTATTTTCATTAATAATGTAGAAGAAGGCCACTGATTTCTGTACAATGATTTTGTATCCTGCCACATTATTGAGTTGCTGTATGAGTTCTGGTAGTTTGGAGGTGGGGTGTTTTGAGTTTTCCATATAAATTATGTCATCTGTGAGGAGAGAGTGTTTGACTTCTTCATTACCAATTTGGATACCTTTTATTTCTCATTGTTGTCTGATTGCTGTTGCTAGGATTTCAAATAGTTTGTAGAACAAGAGTGGTGAGAGTGGGCATTCTTGTCATGTTCCTGATCTCAAAGGGAAGCCTGTCAGCTATTACCCATTGAGGATAATATTCACTGTGGGTTTTTCATAGACATTTTATGAAGTTGACTAATGTTCCCTCTATCCCTATAATTTGAAGCATTTTAATCAGGACCGGATGCTGGATTTTGTATAATGCTTTTTCTTCTTCAATGGAGAGGACCATGTGGTTCTCCTCTCCACGCTTCATAATTTGTTCTATGACATTGATTGATTTGTGAATGCTGAACCATCCTTGCAACCCAGGGATAGATCCCACCTGGTCATGGTGGATCATCTTTTGAATGTACTGTTGGATCCTGTGAGCTAGGATCTTGTTGAGAATCTTAGTATCCATATTCATCAGTGATATTGGTCTGAAATTTTCCTTTTGGTGAGGTCTTTGCCTGGTTTGTGGAGCAGGGTAATGCTGCCTTCATAAAAAGGGTCTGGAAGTTTTCTTTCTGCTTAATTTTTGGAACGAGCTTTAGGAGAAGACATGTTATTTCTTCTATTAAAGTCTGGTAGATTTCTCCTGTGAATCCATCAAGTCCTGGGCTCTTGTGTATTGGGAGGTTTTTGAACACTGCTTCAATCTTGTTACTGGGTAAAAGTCTATTTATGTTGTGAATTTCTTCCCGGTTCAATTTTGGGATTATACTTTTCTAAAAATGCATCTATTTCACAAAGTTTGCTTAGCATATTGGCATACAACTGTTTAATTTTTTAAATTATTTTCAGTGTAACCATATTCAATGTTTTAGTACAACTCCCAGTGTTCCATGCACTCCATACCATCTCTAAAAAGCACCACTTGGTTCCCCCAAACTCCCACCCAACCCATGCAAAGACCTCAGATTCTTTTACAGAGTCCATAGTCTCTCATGGTTCACCTCCGCTTCCAGTTTCCCTCAACTCCCTTCTCCTCTCCATCTCCCCTTGTCCTCCATGGTATTGTTTATGCTCCACACTTAAGTAAAACAATATGATAACTGACTCTGTCTGCTTATCTTATTCCACTAAGCATAATCTCTTCCAGTCCTGTCCATGTTGCTGCAAAATTTGGGTATTCAACCTTTCTGATGGAGGCATAATACTCCATTGTGTATATGGACTACATCTTCCTTATCCATTCATCTTTTGAAGTTCATCTTCGTTTTTTCCACAGTTTGTTGACCATGGCCATTGCTGCTATAAACATTGGGGTACAGATGACCCTTCGTTTCACTCCATCTGTATCTTTGGGGTAAATACCCAGTAGTGCAATTGCAGGGTCATAGGATAGCTCTGTTTTTAATTTCTTGAGGAATCTCCACACTGTTTTCCAAAGTAGCTGCACCAAATGCATCCCCACCAACAGTGTAAGAGGGTTTCCCTTTCTCCACATCCTCTCCAACACATGTTGTTTCCTGTCTTGCTTATTTTGGCTGTTCTAACTGGTGTAAGGTGGTATCTCAATGCGGTTTTAATGTGCATCAGTCTGATGGCTAATGATGATGAACCTTTTTTTTTTCATGTGTCTGATAGCCATTTGTATGTCTTCATTGGAGAAGTGTCTCTTCATATCTTCTGCCCATTTTTAAAATATGATTGTCTGTTTTGTGTGTGTTGAGTTTGAGGAGTTCTTTATAGGTCCTGGATATCAACCATTTGTCTGTCCTGTCATTTGCAAGTATCTTCTCGCAATCCTTGGGTTGCTCTTTGTTTTGTTGACTGTTTCCTTTGCTATGCAGAAGGTTTAGATTTTGACGAAGTCCCAGAAGTTTATTTTGGCTTTTGTTTCCTTTCCCTTTGGAGACATATCTTGAAAGAAGTTGCTGTGGCTGACATCGAAGAGATTACTGCTTATATTCTCCTCTATGATTCTGATGGATTTTGTCTCACATTGAGGTCTTTTATCCATTTTGAGTTTATCTTTGTGTGCGGTGTAAGACAATGGTCCAGTTTCATTCTTCTATGTATAGTTGCCCAGTTTTCTCTGCACCATTTATGGAAGAGACTGTATTTTTTCCACTGTATATTTTTTCCTGTTTTGTCTAAGATTATTTGACCATAGAGTTGAGGGTCCATATCAGGGCTCTCTACTCTGTTCCACTGGTCTATATGTCTATTTTTTTGCCAGTACCATGCTGTCTTGGTTATCATAGCTTTGTAGTAAAGCTTAAAGTCCGGAAATGTGATGCCCCCATTTGCTTTTTTTTTTCTTTTCCAATTGATTTATTTTCAGAAAAAAAGTACTTATTATTTTTTCACCACACCCAGTGCTCCATGCAATTTGTGCTCTCTATAATGCCCACCACCTGGTACCAACCTCCCACACCCCCGCCACTTCAAAACCCTAAGATTGTTTTTCAGAGTCCATAGTCTCTCATGGTTCACCTCCCCTTCCAATTTCCCCAAACTCCCTTTTCCTCTCTAACTCCCCTTGTCCTCCATGCTATTTGTTATGCTCCATACATAAGTGGAACCTTATGATAATTGATTCTCTCTGCTTGACTTTTTTAACTTATTTCACTCAGCAGAATCTTTTCCAGTCCCATTCATGTAGCTACATATGTTAGGTATTCATCCTTTCTGATGGAGGCCTAATACTCTGTAGTGTATATGGACCACATATTCCTTATCCAATCATCCATTGAAGGGCATCTTGGTTCTATCCACTCTTTGACGACCATGGACATTGCTTCTATAAATTTGGGGGTAGAGATGGCCCTTCTTTTCACTCCATCTGTTTCTTTGGGGGTAAATACCCAGTAGTGCAATTGCAGGGTCTTAGGGAAGTTCTATTTTTAATTTCTTGAGTAATCTCCACACTGTTCTCCAGAGTGGCTGCACCGACTTGCTTTCCCACCATCAGTGTAAGAGGGTTCCCCTTTCTCTACATCCTCTCCAACACATGTTGATTCCTATCTTTCTAAGGCCATTCTAACTGGTGTAAGGTGATATCTCAATGTGGTTTTAGTTTGCATCTCCCTGATGGCTAGTGATGACAAACATTTTTTAATGTGTCTGATAGCCATTTGTATGTCTTCATTGGAGAAATGTCTCTTTGTATCTTCTGCCCATTTTTTAATAGGATTATCTGTGTTGTGTGTGTTGAGTTTCAGGAATTCTTTATAGATCCTGGATAAAAGGTTTTGTCAGTACTGTCATTTGCAAATATCTACTCGAATTCCGTGGGTTGCCTCATTGTTTTGTTGACTGTTTCCTTTGCTGTGTAGAAGCTTTTGATCTTTATGAAGTCCCAAACGTTCATCTTCACATTTTTTTCCTTTGCCTTTGGAGACACATTTTGAAAGAAGTTGCTATGGCCAATGTTGAAGAGGTTTCTGCCTATTTTCTCCTCCAAGATTCTGATGGATTCCTGCCTCAGGTTGAGGTCTTTTATCCATTTCGAGTTTCTCTTTGTGTATGGTGTCAGAGAATGGTCTAGTTTCATTCATCTACACAAAGCTGTCCCAATTTTCTCAGCAGCATTTATTGAAAAGACGTTTTTTTTCCTTTGTATATTTTTTCCTGCTTTCTTGAAAATTATTTGACTATAGATTGATGGTCCATATCTGAGCTCTCTACTCTGTTACACTGGTCTAATGGCCTGTTTTTATGCCAGTCCCCTGCTGTCTTGGTGGTCACAGCTTTGTAGTAACCCTTGAAACCAGGCAACAGGGTGCACCCAGTTTTGTTCTTTCCTTTTTGCCATTTCCTTAGCAATACGGGATCTCCTCTGATTCCACACCAATTTTAGGCTTCTGTTTGCTCCAGCTCTTTGAAAAATACCGGAGGAATTTTGATCAGAATGGCATTAAAAGGATAGATTTCTCTAGGTTGTATAGACTTTTAAAGACTGTTTATTCTTCTGATCCACGAGTATGGAATGGTCTTCCATCTTTATGGTTTTCTTCCATTTATTTCATGAGTGTTCTGTAGTTCCCTGAGTATAGATTGCTTATCACTTTGGTTTGGATTATTCCCAGGTATCTTATGGTTTTGGAGCTGTAGTAAATGGAATTGATTCTCTAATTTCCCTTTCTGTATTTTCATTGTTAAAGGATAAGAAAACCACTGATTTTTGTACAAAGATTTTGTATCCTCCCACATTATTGAAGTGCTGTATGCGTTCTAGTAGTTTTGGGGTGGATTCTTTTGGGTTTTCCATATAAAGTATGTCATCTGTGAAGAGAGAGTTTGACTTCTTCATTGCCAATTTGGATACATTTTATTTCTCCTTGTTGTCTGATTGCTGTTGCTAGGACTTCAAATACTATGTTGAATAAGAGTGGAGAGAGTGGGCAACCCTGTCATGATATCCCATGGACCCATGAGATCACACCTGTATTCCGAGGCCATCCTGGACACACAATTCAGATAGAAAAGCCTGTGCTACCGCCTTTGAGTCACCCTAATAACAATTCCTCACAAGCTGCCCTCAAGGTCTATGCATTGGGCCTGTGATCACCGTGCCACTAACCCTAACCGGAATTTGTGTTTGAAGACTTCATTCCCAAAACCATGGCTCACCTGCCCTCCAGGATGGTGTCTCTGGAGCCACACCAGAGGACTGTGCCTGCCATCCCCATGGAAGCTCTGACGGTCACAATTGCCCAACCCCTCCAGATTAGGAGAAACCTGTAAGGCCCCTGAGCCAATCAGCATATTGGTGAACCCTCTGAATGCAATGCCCAGTCTGATACACCCTCATCACCTACATCCAGGCAGGAAGCCATGTCAATGGTCCTGAGTCAGAAGTTTTACACTGACATGTCCCTAGGACCTCATTGGAACCCTAGATGAGGTTTTCAGGCACCTGTCCTCAGTGACCTGTTCTGGAATACCAACCTATGATAAAACATGTCATCCCTGAGCCCCACAAAAGAACATCTAGTGTCCCCAGAAGAAAGACTTGCTCTTGGACCTGTGTCAAACTGTCAGGGTAGATGAACTCTGCATGGCCCCTTAGCCACCAGCACATTCTAAGATCTCCCTGGTAACAAACCAGCATTGTGCCCAATTTACATGAGACTCCATGTCAACTCAAGGCCTTGGAACTACACCCCATAGCCACCACAACAAACCTGCCATGTTCCTCAGCTGCAATGGTCAATGCAGGTGTGCTTTCCAGGAATCCATGAGGGAGTGCTCTGCTGCACAAAGTTCCCTCATGGGGGACCCTGGAGAAAAAAAAAAAAAAAACAGACTCCCCCTGTCTGGTAGAAGGAAACCTTGCTGTTTGGATCATCTCAGAAGCCCTAGCGTGGTAAATCCTCCATTGCCTCTTGACGCCACCCCTCCATTTGTTGGTCATCATAGACAAAAACTCCAGTGTGAGCAAACATCTGACATCCGCCCTTACTCAGGTGTTGGATATCTCCAATCAGCCACTGCACATTGGAACTGTTTTTCGCTTGGCACTGAATTTAACATTAGCGTGTGTTTACCATTCCATCCTCATGCTCCTGGTCCACAAACACTCTTGATAGGAAATTCTGTAGCCACAACGCAGCATTCTGCCTGCCACAAGAAAGAAGAATAGCCTGGTAAGTCTGCCCAGTAACCCCACATGAGGATCCACCTGCAGGGCCCTCGACGACACCCTAATGTCATAGGCCACCATGGGAACTAAGGCTCTGTCTGACACAGCCTGCACCACGATCTTTAGTCAGCCACCCAGACAGTGGGTCCCATATACTACAGATGGGACTTGTTGTGGCCCAAAGCCGTCATCTCTACTCAACCTGGATATTCAGGCATCTGTGCCTAGCACTTAGCTCAAATCCTACCCTATGAGGGAACCTGAAGAACAAGGGTACACCTCCTTCCTAATGGCAGGAAATCTGGCTGGTGAGATGGGTGTTTCACCCTCAGAGTGGGAACCAGCTGCATGGACATGAGACCACGACCACACATGGGAGCCGCCCTGGGCACAAACAGGCTTTGTGATCCTCAGCATGAGCCTGTTTCCAACAAACCCCCATGGTAGCTGGACCAGGAGCCGGCAGAGTGGGCCTTCCAGGTGCCTAGAGGCAAATCTTCACACTTGGTGGTGTTTTCTGGCGCTGAGACCCAGAAACTGTCTCTGGAATCGCTCTAGTGGGGATCCATTGAGACGGAAAACAGCAGTCTTCCCTTCCCCCAGAGACACAAACTCTTGGGAGCTGGGCAGAAACCCCAGAGATGAAGAATGTTCCATGGCCCCATGAAGCCATCCCTACATTTGGCCACCGTTCTGGACACACAATCCAGACAGAAAAGTCTACCCACCGCCTCCATGATACCTTAATTTCACTACACAATGAGCTGCCCTCAGATCCTACAGATCAGGGCTGTGATCACCTCGGGCCTGACCCTAACCCTAGTTCGCATTGGCAGATTTCTGTCTCCAAAATCCTGCCCTCATGCCATCCAGACTTGGGCCTCTGGTGCCACACCAGAAGACTGTGACTACCCTCCCAAAGGAAACTCTGCCTTTCACTGTTGCCCAAACCCTGAAGATTAGGAGCAAGGTACAAAGCCCCTGAGCCCACCTCAAATTCAAAGAAAGCTCTGGAACCAAATGCACATTCTGACACACAATGAGCACTTGTCTCCAGGCAGACATTCAAGTCAAAAGCCCTGAGTAGAAGTTTGAATCTGACATACACCAAGGACTTCATTGACCCTAGCTTAGGTTTTCAGGCGCCCATCCTGAGAGGCCTGTTCTCTAATACCAACTTATATTCCAACATGTGGTCCCTGAGAAACACAACAGAACCCCTGCTGTTCCCAGAAAGATACCTTGCTCTTGGTAGCTGTGTCCAAGACTCAGTGTAGGAGAATCCTGCATGGCCCCTGACCACCCCAACTTTCTAACGTCTCCCTGGATACAAACCAGCATTGTGATCCAACAGCATGAAACTCCATGTCAACTCAGCCCCCTTGGAACTTGGCTCCAGGGCCAGCAGATCGAACCTGCCATGTTCCTCAACTACAATGGTCAATGAAGGTGTGCTTTCCAGTCATCCATGAGGGAGTACTCTGCTACCCAACCTTTCCATATTGGGGACCCTGGAGCAAACAAACCAGACTCCTCTGTCTGGTTGAAGGAGACCTTGCTGTTTGGAGCATCTCACAAGCCCCAGTGTGGGAAATCCTCCATGGCTTCTTGATGCCATTGCTCCATTTCTTGGTCATCATAGACACAATCTCCTGCATGAGCAAACATCTGACATCTGCCCTTATTCAGGAGCTAGATGTCTCGAATCAGCCACTGCAAACTGGAAGTGCCTTCTGTTTGTCACTGAATTGAACCATAGCTTGTGTTTACAATTCCATCCTCAACTTCCTGGTCCCCAAGCCCTCTTGATAGGGAATTCTGGAGCCATAACACAGCATTCTGCATGCCCCACAGAAAGAAGAAGTGGCTGGTGAGTCTGACCAGAAATCCCACATGAGGAACCACCTGCATGACCCTCGACAGCACCATAATAAATAGGCTGCCATGGGCACTAAGACTCTTGTCTGACACAGCCTGAGCCACGACCTCCAGTCAGCCACGCAGAGAGTGGGCCCCATATCCTGCAGCTGGACCTGCCATGGCCCGAAGCCATCATCTCTACACAACCTGGGTATTCAGGCATCTGTCCCCAGACCGTAGCTCAAATCTCAAATCCCTGCCTATGGTGTAACCTGAAGCACAGAATGAGTCCTCCTTTCTGATGGCAGGAAACCTGGCTGATGGGATGGGTGTCTAACCCTCAGAGTGGGAACTAGCTGCATGGCCCATGAGACCATGGCCATTCATGGGAGCCGCCCTGGGCACAAACAGTCATTGTGATCGTCAGTGGGAGTCTGCTTTCAAACAAACCCCCTCGGAACCTGGCCCAGGAGCCCGCAGAGTGGGGCTTCCAGATCCCTAGGGCCAAATTCTCACCATCGTTCGTGTTTTCCTGGCGACCAGACCAAGAACCTGTCTCTAATCCCTCTTTTGGGGGTGCCCTGAGACAGAAAACAGCAGTCTTCCTTTCTCCCAGAGACACAAAACACTTGGGAGCTGAGAAGAATCCCTAGCGACGAAGAATTTACCATGGCCTCATGAAGCCACCCCTACCTTTTGTGACTTTCCTGGACACATACCTGACAGAAAAGCCTGCACTACCGCCTCCATGATAGTGTAATTTCAGTACACTATGAGCTGCCCTCGGGCCTGCATGTCGGGCCTGTGATCAACTTGGCCCTCACATTAACCCTAATTCCCAAAGCCCTGGACCAGAAGCCCTCCAGGATGGGGTCTCTGGAGCCAAACCAGATGATTGTGCCTACGTACTCAAAGGAAACTCTGCCCTTCACTGTTGCCCAAACCCTGAAGTTTAGTAGCAATATGCAAAACCCCTGAGCACACCTCAATTCTGAGGAACACTCTGGACCCAAATGCGCATTCTGATACACCATGAGCACCTATTTCCAGGCAGATATCCACGTCAAAGGCCCTGAGTCAGATGACTGAACCTGACATGCCCATAAGACTTCATTGATACCATAGCTTATATTTTCAGGCGCCTGTCCCCAGAGGCCTTTTTTCCAAAACCAACTTATATTCCAACATATGGTCTGTGAGCCACACAACAGAACCCCTCCTGTCCCCAGTAAAAAACATTGCTCTTGGTAGATATGTCCAAGACTCAGTGGATGAGAATCCTGCATGGCCCCTACCACTCAAATATTCTAACGTTTCCCTGGATACAAACCATCATTATGATCCAACAGCATGGAACTCCATGTCAACTCAGGCTGCTTGGAATTTCACCCCAGAGCCACCAATGGAACCTGCTTTGTTCCTCAGCTGCAATGGTCAATGGAGGTGTGCTTTCCAGGCATCCATGTGAGAGATCTCTGCTACCCAAACTTTCACTATGGGGATCCTGGAGCCAACAAACCAGACTCCCCCTGTCCAGTACAAGGAAACCTTGCTGTTTGGAGCATCCCACAAGCCACAGTGTGGGAAATCCTCCATGGCATCTTGCACCCCCACTCCATTAGTCGGTCATCATAGTCACAAACTACAGTGTGAGCTAACTTCAGACATCTGCCCTTACTCAGGTGCTGGATATCTCGAATCAGCCACTGCACACGGGAACTGCCTTCTGCTTCGCACTGAATTTAACCGTAGCTTGTGTTTACAATTCCATCCTCAATTTCATCCATCCCCAAGGCCTCTTGATAGGGAATCTGGTAACAAAATGCAGAATTTGCCTGCCCAACAGAAAGAAGAAGTGCCTGGTGATTCTGCCCAGAAACTCCATATGAGGATACAGTGGCATGGCCCTCGACGGTACCCTAATATCATCGGCCACCATGGGCAATCAGGCTTGGTCTGACACATCCTGAGCCACGACCTCTAATCAGCCACACAGACAGTTTGCCCCATATCCTGCAAGTGGGACCTGTTGTGGCCAGAAGCCATCACATATACTCAACCTGGATATTCAGTCATCTCTCCTTCATACTGTAGCTCAAATCCCTGCTTATGGGGGAACCTGAAGCACAAGAGTACTCCTCCTTCCCCATGGCAGGAATCCTGGCTGTTGAGATGGGTTTCCAACCCTCAGAGTGGGAACCAGCTGCATGGCCCATGAGACCACGGCCACTCATGTGAGCTGCCCTGGGCATTATGACCCTCAGAGTGAGCCTGCTTTCAAACAAACCCCCTTGGTAGCTGGACAGAAAGGACACAGGGCGGGCCTGCCAGGTCCCTAGGGCCAAATCCTCACCCTCATTCGTGTTGTTCAGGGGCCCTGAAAAATCCCAGAAACTGTCTCTGAAATCCCTCTTTTGGGAATCTGCTGAGACGGAAAACAGCAGTCTTCTTTTCCCCAGAGACACCAAACTCTAGAGAGCTGGGCAGAATGCCCAGAGATGAAGAATCTCCCGTGGCCCAATGAAGACTCCCCTACATTTTGCGACCATCCTAGACACACAATCCAGACAGAAAAGCCTGTGATACTGCCTCCATGACACCTTAATTTCAGTACACTATGAGGTGCACTCAGGCCTGCAGATTGGGCCTGTGATCGCCTCCGCCCTCACCATAAACCTAGTTTGCATTTGCAAATTTCTGTCCCCAAGGCCCTGGACCACATGCTTTCCAGGATGGGGCCTCTGGTGCCACACCAGATGAGTATGCTTACCACCCAAAAGAAAACTCTGCCCTTCACGGTTGCTCAAACCCTGAAGATTAGAAGCAAAGTACAAATTCCCTGTGCCGACCTTAATTTCAAACAACACTCTGGACTCAAGTGCGTATTATTATTATTATTTTTTATTTTCAGCATAACAGTATTCATTATTTTTTCACCAAACCCAGTGTTCCATGCAATCCGTGCCCTCTATAATACCGGCCACCTGTGTACCCCAACCTCCCACCCACCCACCAATTCAAACCCCTCAGATTGTTTTATAGAGTCCATAGTCTCTTATGGTTCACCTCCCCTTCCAATTTCCCCAACTCCCTTCTCTCTAACTCCCCATGTCCTCCATGCTATTTGTTATGCTCCACAAATAAGTGAACCATATGATAATTGACACTCTCTGCTTGACTGATATCACTCAGCATAATCTCTTCCAGTCCCGTCCATGTTGCTAAAAAGTTGGGTATGCATACATAGTGTATATGGACCACATCTTCCTTATCCATTCGTCCGTTGAAGGGCATCTTGGTTCTTTCCATAGTTTGTCTACCGTGGCCATTGCTGCTGTACACATTGGGGTACAGATGGCCCTTCTTTTCATGACATCTGTATCTTTGGGGTAAATATCCAGAAGTGAAATTGCAGGGTCATAGGGAAGTTCTATTTTTAATTTCTTGAGACATCTCCACACTGTTCTCCAAAGAGGCTGCACCAACTTACATTCCCACCAACCATATCCCCTCCAACACAAGTTGTTTCCTGTCTTGCTAATGACCATTCTAACTGCTGAAACATGATATCTCAATGTGGTTTTAATTTGAATCTCCCTGAGGGCTAGTGATGATGAACATTTTTTTCATGTGTCTGATAGCCATTTGTATGTCTTCATTGGAGAAGTTTATGTTTATATCTTCTGCCCATTTTTTGATATGATTGTCTGTTTTGTGCATGTTGAATTTGAGGAGTTCATTATAGATCCTGGATATCAATCTTTTCTCTGCACTGTCATTTGCAAATATCTTCTCTCATTCCGTGGGTTGCACCTTTGTTTTTTTGACTGTTTCCTTTGCTGTGCAGAAGCTTTTGATTTTGATGAAGTCTGAAAGGTTTATTTTCGCTTTTGTTTCCTTTGCCTTTGGAGACATAACTTGAAAGAAGATTGTGTGGCTAATATCGAAGAGATTGCTGCCTATGTTCTCCTCAAGGATTCTGATGGATTCCTGTCTCATGTTGAGGTCTTTTATCCATTTTGAGTTTATCTTTGTGTACGGTGTTAGAGAATGGTCGAGTTTCATTCTTCTACACATAGCTGTCCAGTTTTCCCAGCACCATTTATTGAAGAGACTGTCTTTTTTCCATTGTATATTTTTTCCTGTTTTCTCGAGGATTATTTGCCCATATAGTTGAGGGTCCATATCTGGGCACTCTACTCTGTTCCACTGTTTTAATGTCAGTACCATGCTGTTTTGGTGTCACAGCATTGTAATAAAGCTTGAAATCAGGTAATGTGATGCCCCCGTTTTATTTTTGTTTTTCAACAATTCCTTAGCGATTGAGAGTCTCTTCTGATTCCATACAAATTTTTGGATTATTTGCTCCAGCTCATTGAGGAATACCGGTGGAATTTTGATCAGAATGGCATTAAAAGTATAGATTGCTCTAGGCAGTATAGACAATTTAACAATGTTTATTCTTCCGAACCAAGAGTATGGAATGGTCTTTCATCTTTTTGTGTCTTCTTCAGTTTCTTTCATGAGTGTTCTGTAGTTCCTCAAGTACGGATCCTTTACCTCTTTGGTAAGGTTTATTCCCAGGTATCTTATGGTTCTGGTGCTATAGTAAATGAAATTGATTCTCTAATTTCCCTTTCTGTATTTTCATTGTTAGTGTATAAGAAAGCCACTGATTTCTGTACATTGACTTTGTATCCTGCCACGTTGCTGAATTGCTGTATGAGTTCTAGTAGTTTGGGGGTGGAGTCTTTTGGGTTTTCCGTATAAAGAATCATGTCATCTGCGAAGAGAGTTTGACTTCTTCATTGCCAGCTTGGATACATTTTATTTCTCTTTGTTGTCATTGCTGTTGCTAGGACTTCTAATACTATATTGAACAAGAGTGGTAAGACAGGGCATCCTTGACTTGTTCCTGATCTCAACGGGAAGGCTGCAAGCTTTTTCCCATTGAGGATGATATTTGCTGTGGGTCTTTCATAGTTAGATTTGATGACGTTCAGGAATGTTCTTTCTATCCCTATACTTTGAAGGGTTTTTGTCAGAAACGGATGCTGGATTTTTTCAACTGCTTTTTCTGCATCGATTGAGAGGACCATGTTGTTCTTCTCTCGTCTCGTATTCATTTGTTCTATCACATTGATTGATTTGCGAATGTTGAACCATCCTTGTAGCCCAGGGATGAATCCCAACTGGTCATGTCGGATAATCTTTTTAATGGGCTGTTGGATCCTGTTTGCTAGGATCTTGTTGAGAATCTTAGCATCCGTATTCATCAGTGATTTTAGTCTGAAATTCTCCTTTTTTTAAGGGTCATTGCCTGGTTTAGGGGTCAGGGTAATGCTGGCTTCTGCTTCAATTTTTTGAAACATCTTCAGGATAATTGGTCTTATTTCTTCTTTGAAAGTTTGATAGAATTCCCCAGGGAATCCGTCAGGTCCTGGGCTCTTGTTTTTTTGGAGATTTTTGATCACTGCTTCAAACTCGTTACTAGATATTGGTCTATTCAAGTTGTCAATTTCTTCCTGGTTCAATTTTGGGAGTTTATAGTATTCCAGGAATGCATCCATTTCATCTAGGTTGCTATGCTTATTGGCATATAACTGTTGATAAAAACTTTTGATGATTATTTCTACTTCCTTGGTGTTACTTGTGATCTCTCCCTTTTCATTCATAATTTTATGAATTTGGGCTTTCTCTCTTTTCTTTTGGATTAGTGTGTCCAGTGGTCTATTGATTTTATTGATACTTTCAAAAAACCAACTTCTAGATTCATTAGTACGTTCTATTGTATCTCTGGTTTCTACCTCATTGATCTCAGCTCTAATCTTGATTATTTCTCTTCTTATGTGTGGAGTTGGTTTGATTTGTTGTTGATTCTCCAGTTCTTGAAGGTGTAGAGTCAGCTGCTGTGTTCTGGATTTTTCAATTTTTTTGAGGGAGGGCTGGATGGCTATATATTTCCCCCTTAGGACCGCCTTTGCTCTATCCCATAAATTTTGGACCGAAGGGTCTTCATTCTCATTGGTTTCCATGATTTTTTTTCAGTTATTCTTTGATCTCCTGCTTGATCCAAGCATACTTAAGCAAGGTGGTCTTTAGCTTCCATGTGTTTGAGTTCCTTCTGAACTTTTCCTTGTGATTGAGCTCCAGTTTCAAAGCATTGTGATCTGAGAAAATGCAGGGAATATTCTCAGTCTTTTGGTATCGGTTGAGTCCTGATTTGTAACCCAGTTTGTGGTCTATTCTTGAGAAGGTTCCATGTGCACTTGAGATGAATTAGTATTCTGTTGTTTTAGGGTGGAATGTTCTGTATATATCTATGAGGTCCATCTGGTCCAATGTGTCATTCAATGCTTTTGTTTCTTTATTGATTTTCTGCTTTGATGATCTGTCTATTTCTGAGGGAGACGTGTTAAGATCTCCTACAATTAGTGTATTTATATCAATATGACTCTTTATCTTGATTAACAGTTTTATTATTGCCTGCTCCCATATTGGGGGCATAGATATTTACAATTGTTAGATCAACTTGGTGGATAGTCTCTTTAAGAATGATGTAGTGTCCTTCTGTATCTCTGACTACAGTCTAGTTTAAAGTCTAATTTATCTGATACAAGAATTGCTACCCCAGCCTTCTTTTGAGGCCCATTGGCATGAAAGATGCTTCTCCATCCCTTCACTTTCAGTCTGCATGTATCTTTAGGTTCAAAATGGGTCTCTTGTAGACAATACATGGATGGGTCCTGTCGTTTTATCCAATCTGCAACCCTGTGTCATGTTATGGGCGTATTTAGGCCATTCACATTGAGAGTGATTATTTATAGATACATTTTTATTGACATCGAGTTACCTTTGAAGTCTTTCTTTCTGTAGACTGTCTCTATATTTCTGTTCAATGCTATTATTAGGATTTTTTCCTCTTTTATAGAACCCCCTTTAATATTTCCTGCAGTGTCGGCTTGGAGGTTGCATAGTCTTTTAAGCCTTGCCGGTCTTGGAAACTCTATATCTCCTCATCCATTTTGAATGTCAGTCTTGCTGGATAAAGTATTCTTGGCTGCATATTCTTCTCATTTAATGCCCTGAATATATCTTGCCAGCTCTTTCTGGCTTGCCAGGTCTCTGTGTACAGGTCTGATGTTATTCTGATGGGCTTTCCTCTGTAAGAAAGGAGCCTCTTTGTCCTAGCGGCTTTCATGAGATTATACCTACAATTATGATTCCTCAATTTGACTACCAGGTGTTGTGATGGTTTTTTGGAATGGATAATCTTGGGTGGAGACCATTCAGACTCTAGTACATGAACGCAGATTCAATTCAGGAGTTTGGGAAATTTTTCATGAAGAACTTGTTCCACTATATCTTCTAGACTTCTTTCTTTCTCCTCCCCTTCAGGGATTCCAATAATTCTGACTTTGGAAGGTTTCGTGGCATCATTTATTTCCCTGATTCTGTTTTCATGGTTTCTAGGCTGTTTGTTCCAGCCCTCCTCCTGATCCCCTCTCTCTATCTGTTTGTCCTCCAGATCACTAATTCTAACTTCTGTCTCAGTTACCCTAGCTTTGAGAGAATTTAGATTAGATTGGAACTCATTGAGAGCATTGTGAACCTCAGCCCTGGTAGCTTTAAGCTCCACCCTAACATTGTGAACATCATCTCTCTTCACGTTCAGCTCAGCCCTAATCAATTCCATTTGGTCATCCATGGCTTTCTCTAGCTAGGTTGGAGAGGATCCTCCTGCACGGCCCTCAATGGCACCCCAATATAATAGACCGACCTCTGCATAAATTGTCTATCTGACACCGCCTGATCCCCGACCTCCTGTCAGCCACCCAGATAGTGGGCCCCATATCCTCCAGGTGGGTCCAACCTTGGCCCGAGGCCATCATCTTGAAGCAACCTGGATATTCAGGTACCTGTCCCAGACTTAGCTCAAATTCCTGCCCATAGGGGACTCGGAAGCACAAAAGAGTGCTCCTCCTTCCCCATGGCCAGAAAACTGAATGTTGAGATGGCTGTACAACCCTGAGTGGGAACCAGGTGCATGGTCCATGAGACCATGCCTACACAGGATGGGCAGCTGGGCACAAATAGGCATTGTGACCCTCAGAATGAGACCCCTTTCCAAATATCCCCCTTGGGATCTGGACCAGGATCCCAAATCGCAGCTTTGGTTAAGTTTTCCCAGTGTCTGGACCCAGAACCCATCTCTGGAATCCCTGTTTGGACAGGATCCCAGAGATGGAATACAGTCTTTTCCTCTTCCCCAGAAAGAAATCAAACTCTTGGGTGCCAAGCAGAATCACCAGAGTGGAAGAATATCCCATGGACACATGAGGTCACCCCTCCATTTAGTGGCCATCCAAAATCCAGACAGAAAAGCCTGTGCTTCTCCCTCCCAGCCACCTGAATTTCAAATCCCGAGGAGCTTCCCTCAGGGTCTTCAGATTCGGACTGCCATCACCTCACTCCTATCTCTTATCCGAGGTTGTGTCTAAAGTCTTTGGTCCCAAAGTCCTGACACACATGACCTCCAGGATGGGGCCTCAAGAAACACATGACATCACTGGCCCTGCTCTCCTGAGGAAACCCTGCCCATCTCAGTTTCCCAAAATGTCCAGATTAGGAGAAAACTGCAAGGCCCCTGACTGCACCCCAATATCATAGGCCACTCTGGAAAAAGTGCACAGCCTGACACAGCCTCAGCACCTACCTCCAGGATGACATGCAAGCCAATGGCACTTAGTCCGAAGATTGAAACTTCCATGGCCCTAAAACCTCATCAGAACCCTAGCTTATGTTTTGAGGTCTCTCTTCCTAGAGGTCTGTTCTGGAAATTCAAGCATATGGTCCAACCTGTGGTCCGTGAGCCATACAAGAGCACACCTCCTGTCCCAAGAAGGAAACCTGGCTCCTGGGTACTGGGTCTAATCCTAAGGATAGAGAATCCTCAATGGTCAGAGAGCTGCCACCACATTCTAAGGTCTCCCTGGACACCAAGCAGCATTGGGAACTGTTAGACTGAGAACTTCCATCAACGCAAATCACTTGGAACTTGGAATCAGTGTCATTGGTTCAAGCTTACCCTGTTCCTCAGCTGCAATGGTAACACGAGATTGGCTTCCCAGGCCTCCATTCAGAGAGCATTGCTATCGAATCTTCCATATGGGGGACCCTGGAGCCCTGTAAGAAGACTTCTGCTGTCCCTTAGTAGGACACCTTGATGTTTGGAGCAGCTCACAAGCTCCAGCTTGGAAAAACCTCCAAGAATTCTTGAGGCCTCCCCACCATTTGTTGGCCATCATGGATACAAACTCCAGCGTGAGCAGACATCTTCCCCTCGCCCAGGTGCTGAAGATCTCGAAACAACTGCTGTACATTGGAATAGACATGTGCTCGGCACTGAGCGTAACCGTAGCTTATGTTTTCATACTTCTGTCCTCACACTCCTCGCCTGCAAACCCTCCAACTTGGATATTCTGGAGCCGTAATGCAGACATCTGCCTGCTCACCAGATAGAAGAAGTGAAGAAAGGGTCTGTGCAAAAATCCCCCATGAGGATCCAGTTGCACAGCTCTCAAAAGCACCCCAATATCATAGGCCGAACTCTCCACGAATGTTCTGTCTGACACAGCTCGAGCCCGAGCTCCTGACAGCCACCCAGAAAGCAGGCCTCATTTTCTGCAGGTGGGTCCTGCCTTGGCCCGAGGACCTCATCTCAAAGTGAACTGGGTATTCAGGCACCTGTCCCAGAACTTAGCTCAAATTCCTGCCCATGGGGGAACCTGAAGCATAAAAAAGTACACCTCCTTCCCCATGGCAGGAAAACTGAATGTTGAGATGGCAGTCCAACCCTCAGAGTGGGAGCCAAGTGCATAGCCCATGAGGTCACACCCACTCAGCATGGGCATCTGGGCAAAAACAGGCATTGTGACCCTCAGAATGAGACCCATTTCCAACAAGAACACTCGGGAGCTGTACCAGGAAAACATAGAGCAGGACCCTAGGCCCAAATCCTAAGCCTTGTTGCGGTGATCGAGGCTCCAGAACCCAGGACCCATCTCTGGAATGGCTGTTTGGACGGGATCCCTGACTCAGAAAACTGCGCTCCTCCCATCCCCCGGAAATACACCAAACTCTTGGGTGCCGAGCAGAATTCCCAGAGAGGTAGAATCTCACATGGACCCATGAGGCCACCCCTCCATTTCGTGGCCATCATAGACAAACAAGTCAGACAGAAAAGACTGTGCTCCTGCCTCACAGCCGTCCGAATTTCATATCTGGAGATGCTTCGCTCAGGGTCTGCAGATTGGGTCTGCCATCACCTCGAGCTTAACTCTTACCCGAGTTTGTGTCTGAAGACTTTGGACCCAGAGTCCTGACCCATATGCCCTCCAGGATGGGGCCTCCAGGAACACACAACAGCACTGGGCCAGCTCTCCCAAGGAATGTCAGCCTGTCTCAGTTTCCCAACCCACCAGATTAAGAGAAAATTGCAAGGCCCCTAATACCACCCCAATTCCATAGGAAGCTCCAGAAAAAATGCATAGTCTGACACAGCCTCAGAATATACCTCCAGGAAGACACCCAGGTCAATGGGAAGGGATGAAATGGCCTAACCCATGGCAGGTTCGATGTGCTGGGTGTGAAGCCAACTGTCTCAATGTCTCTCACAAGGTCTGGGCTCAGGCTATGTAAGACAGAGCATAGTGTTTAGGGTAGCCTATGCAATTGGGGTGTTGCCGAGGGCTGAGCAGGTTGATTTTCATTTGGGGTTTCTGAGCAATGCCATAGACAATGTTTTTCTTTGGGGGGCAGGCAGAGTGCTTCGTTCTGGAACCAGAATTCCCAATCATGAGGGCTTTTGGGCCAGGAGTGCTAGGGTAGAGTCTGAAAACAAAAGATAGGGTGAGGTTGGGAGCAGGCCCACTCTGCAAAGGCTGAAAGGATATCTCATGCATCTGAAGTCAGGCTGAGGATCAGACGTTGGCTGAGGTTGGATTGTGCCCTTGATAGCACCTTCATGAAGCAGGTGCCTCATGAGGCCAACGAAATTTTCCCACGCTGAGTTTGGAGGTTGCCACAAACCACAAGGTTTCCTTCTGCGAGACAGTCGAGTCCTGTTGAGTGGCTCCAGTACATACCATACGGAAGGACTGAAGAGGAGGGTTCAAAGGATGGATCCCTGAACAGCATGCCTCGCATTCCCTTTGGCCATTAACGACAAGATATGTTTGATCTGCTGGCTCTGGGGCAAGCTAACCAGCGGGCTGAGTTGAAATGGCCTCTCCTGAG
The DNA here is from genome assembly GCF_964662115.1 of Mustela nivalis. NCBI lineage: Eukaryota > Metazoa > Chordata > Mammalia > Carnivora > Mustelidae > Mustela > Mustela nivalis. The sequence goes on along the minus strand of NW_028136443.1, from coordinate 955,367 downwards.
GATGCGTCATAATGTGTGTTTCTGTCCATGGAGACCTTGGAATGTGATGGTTGTACTATGGCCCTGCGGAATTCTCCGACCAGAAGGGTTTGATACAGATCCAGTAAGAAAGCACTCCATGTGGAGACGAGAGAGGTTTGGTTTGGAGCCTCAGAAAAACCTAATATGCTGGTATACGAAACCAGTCCTCTGAGGACAGACACATGAAAACTAAAGCTAAGGTTCATATTAGGGCCTAAGGGCCTGTCCATTTCAATCTTCTGTCTCTGGGGACACTGTCTGAGAGTCTAAGTGGTGATAATGGCTCAGCTGGTGTCAGAGTGCCCCTTTTAGTCCAGGGCAGCCTACACTATCAGGATGGCCTCAGGGGCCTTGGAGCTTTTCCCTAACCTGTAGGGTTGTGGTCAATGGATTGGGCACATTTTCCTTGGAGAGGGCAGGCACAATCTTTCGCTGTGGCTCCAGATGCCCTAGCCTGGAGGGTGTGTGGGTACAGGCTGTGGGCACAGAAGTCTGAAAACACAAACTCAGCTTATGAGTGGCGCTGAGGGTATGGCAGGCCAGATGTACAGATAGAGAGTGAGCTCCTTGGCTTGTGAATCAAGGGCGAGATTCCTTCAGGCTTTTGTCTCTGGATGCGTCCAGGATAGCCATAGATGTTAGGGGGTGGCCTCAGTGACTGTGGACAAGTATCCCTCCCTGGGGATTTGTCCCAGCTAACAGGAGTTTGGGGTCATTTTGTGGGAAGGGTGGAGTCCTGTTGTCTGGCTCATGTGTCTCTCCAAGAAAGTGATTCCAGAGCAGAGCTCCAGGAACGGGGGGGAGACTGGAAAACTCAAACACTGGTGAGGATTGGGTGTATAGGGGCGTGGCACGCCCCATATGCGGGCTCTTGGTCAAGGCCCTGACAGGCCTTTCTTTGATATTGGGCTCATGCTGAGGGTCACAGAGTGAATTTGTGCCCAAGGCAGCACTCAAGTTTGGGCGTGGTTTCAGGGGAAATGAAGATTTCTCCCACCCTGAAGGTGTGACTCCATGCCAAGAGCAAGCCTTACAGCCATGGGGAAGAAGGAGTTCTGATTTGTGATTCAGATGCCCAACCGTGTGGGGAATTGATATAATATCTGGGTTTAGATATCTGGAAACCAAGGTTAGGAAGAGATAACGGCATAAGACCATGGCGTGTCAGAAGTGCTAGGTGTGTGGCCAGCTGTCTCCTTGCCTGTCTGGACGTCTGGCATCAGGCTGTGAAAGGCAGAGCATTAGTGCCCAGAGCAGCCTATCAAATCTGAGTGCCGTCGAGGCAAGAGCAGGTTGATCCTCATCTGGGTTTTATGGAGAGCCCCACAAGGAAAGGTTTTCTACCAGTGGGCAGTCACTGGGCTGGCTTGTGGTTCTGCAAATCCTACTCTGGAGGGATTGTTTGCCAGGAGTGTGAGGAAGGAAGTCTGAAAACACAAGCTAGCGTGAGGTTTGGGACCGAGGGCACGGCAGGCCACTCTGCAGAGGCTGAATCAAGATCTCCTGCATTGCGGTCATATCTACTATGAGACGTGCTTCAAGCTAGAGTTTTTGTCCATGATGGCCTCTCCCTGAAAGATATGGGGGGCTTCATGAGGCCCGGGAGGTTTGCCGTTTTCTCCTACACTGAAGGTTTGACTCACGGCCAGCAGCAAGGTTTCTTGCCATGGGGAAGGAGGGGTTCTGACTTGTGCATCAGGTTCCCCCTGTGCAGGGATTGGAGATAAGGTCTAGGTTCAGATGACTGAAAACCCAGGTTGGGAATGGATGGTGGCCTAAGGCAGTGGCGGGTCCAATGTGCTGGGTGTGCAGCCAGCTGTGTCGGTGACTGTTGGAAGGTCTGGGCTCAGGCTATTTGCGACAGAGCATCAGTGTTTAAGGTAGCCTATGCAATTGGGGTGTTGCCGAGGGCCAAGCAGTTTGATCCTCATTTGGGGTTTCTGGGCAGCACCATAGACAATGTTTTTCTCCTGGGAGGCAGGCAGAGTGCTTAGTGTGGCCCCAGAATTCCCAGTAGGGAGGGATTGTGGGCCAGGAGTGTGAGGACGGAAGTCTGAAAACACAAGCTAGTGTGAGGATTGGAGCCAAGGTCAGAGCAGGCCCACTCTGCAGTGGCTGAATCAAAATCTCCTGCATCTGAAGTCAGGCTGAGGATCAGACGTTGGCTGAGGCTGGAGTATGTGTCCATGATGGCACCTTCATGAAGCGGGGGCCTCATGAGTTTGGGGTCATTTTGTGGGAAGGGTGGAGTCGTGTTGTCTGGCTCATGTGTCTCTCCAAGAAAGGGTTTCCAGAGCAGAGCCCAGGTACAGGTGGGGCGACTGGAAAACTCAAACACTGGTGAGGATTGGGTGCATAGGGGCTTGGCAAGCCCCATATGCGGGCTCTTGGTCCAGGTCCTGACAGGCCTTGCTTTGACATGGGGCTCATGCTGAGGGTCACAGTGTGAATTTGTGCCCAAGCAGCACTCAACTTTGGGCGTGGCATCAGGGGCCATGAAGGTTTCTCCCACCCTGAAGGTGTGACTCCATGCCAAGAGCAAGCTTGACAGCCATGGGGAAGGAGGAGTTCTGTTTTGTGCTTGCGATACCCAGCTGTGTGGAGAATTGATATAATGTCTAGGTACAGATATCTGAAAACCAAGGTTAGGAAGAGGTGACGGCATAAGACCATGGCGTGTCCGAAGTGCTGGGTGTGCGGCCAGCTGTCTCTTTGTCTGTCTGGATGTCTGGCTTCAGGCTGTGTCAGACAGAGCATGAGTGCCCAGAGCAGCATATCCAGTTCGGGGACCATTGAGTCCCGAGCAGGTTGATCCTCATCTGGGTTTTCTGAAGAGCCCCACAGGGAAATGTTTTTCTTCCGTTGGGCAGACACTGGGCTGGGTTGTGGTTCTGGAGTTCCTAGTCCGTAGGGCTTGTTTGCCAGGAGTGTGAGGAAGGAAGTCTGAAAACACAAGCTAGCGTGAGGTTTGGGACCGAGGGCATGGCAGGGCCACTCTACAGAGGCTGAATCGAGAACTCCTGCACTGAGGTCATGTCAACTATGAGACGTGCCTCAGGCTAGAGTTTTTGCCCAGCATGGCCTCTTCCTGAAGGGTGTGGGGGCTTCATGAAGCCAGGGAGGTTTGTCTACGATGGGATTTGTGAACTACTCCAAACCTCAAGCTTTCCTTCTGCACGACAGTCAAGTCCTATTGGATGGTTCCAGGAGGCCCCATACGGAAAGACTCGAGAGCAGGTGTCTAAGCATGGATGCCTGGGAACGCCACCTCATATTCCCACTCTTTAGGCAGGACAAGGCAGGCTCAATCTGCAGGCTCCTGGGTGAGCTACCCAGTGGGGAGAGTTGAAATGGACTCTCCTGAAGATGAGTCCTACTGTGGCTTGGTGGCCTGGGAGACCTTGGAATGTGGAGGTGGCGCAGGGACTCTGCAGGGTTCTCCAAACTGAGGTGGTTGACACAGCTCCAACAGGGAAGCTTCCCATGTGGAGACGAGAGGAGTTCTGTTCAGTGCCTCAGGAAAGCCCCATATCCTGTTCTTTGAACCAAAGCCTCTGAGGAGTAACACCTGGAACCCAAAGCAAGAGTTGAGACTACGGCCTAAGGGCCTGTCCGGCTCAACCTTCTATCTCTGTTGACATCTGTGGGCATGCCTTCGTGGAGGTAGCTGCTCAGCTTGTGTCCGAATGCCCCTGTGTGTCCAGGGAGCCTCCCAGTAGTGGGATGTCCTCGGGGGCCTTGAGGTTTCTCATATTCTGGAGGTGTGTGTCCAAAGGAATGGACACAGTTTCCCAGGAGAGTGCAGGCACGGTCCTGTGGTATGGCTCCAGAAGACCCAGCCTAGAGGCTGTGTTTGCCAGGGCTGTGGGGACAGATGTCTGAAAAAGCAAACTTGGCTCAGCTAGTGGCCAAGGTAATGGCAGGACTGATCTCCAGTCCGTGAGGGGAGATCCTCTGGATATCAAAGGAGGGCAAGTGGGAGGCAGTCACTCAGGATTTTGTCTCTGGGTGTTGCGTTTACAGTGTCCAGTCAGGGTAGGGGTTGTCTCAGAGGCCGAGGAAGAGCCTTCCTCTCGGGGGATTGTCCAAGCTCCCAAGTGTTTGTGTTCATTCTGTGGGAATGAAGAGTACTGTTTTCTGCCACAGGGGACCCCCCAGGAGAGGGACTCTAGAGCACAGCAGTGGGTTCCCTTAACTGGAATACACACCATCTAGTTAGTCCTGGGTGCCTATGGGCATGGCAAGCCACATATGCGGGCTCTTGGTCCCGTCACTGAGAGGCGTTACTTGAATAAGGTACTCACGCTGAGGGTCACAATGTGTGTTTGTGCCCAAGGCGGCCCTAACGCTTGGGCATTGCCTCATGGGCCATGTCGTTTTTCCTACACTGAAGGTTTGACTCACTGCCAGCAGCAAGTTTTCTTGCCATGGGGAAGGAGGGGTTCTGATTTGTGCATCAGGTTCCCTCCTGTCCAGGGATTGGAGATAAGGTCTAGGATCCGATGCCTGAAAACCCAGGTTGGGAATGGTTGGTGGCCTAAGGCAGTGGCGGGTCCAATGTCCTAGGAGTGCAGCCAGCTGTGTCGGTGTCTGTTGGAAGGTCTGAGCTCAGGCTATTTGCGACAGAGCATCAGTGTTTAAGGTATCCTATGCAATTGGGGTGTTGCCGAGGGCCAAGCAGTTTGATCCTCATTTGGGGTTTCTGGGCAGCGCCATAGACAAAGTTTTTCTCCTGGGAGGCAGGCAGAGTGCTTCAGTGTGGCCCCAGAATTCCCAGTAGGGAGGGTTTCTGGGCAAGGAGTGTGAGGACGGAAGTCTGAAAACACAAGCTAGGGTGAGTATTGGAGCCAAGGGCAGAGCAGGCCCACTCTGCAGAGGCTGAATCAAAATCTCCTGCATCTGAAGTCAGGCTGAGGATCAGACGTTGGCTGAGGCTGGAGTATGTGTCCATGATGGCACCTTCATGAAGCGGGGGCCTCATGAGGCCAAGGAAGTTTTCCCACGCTGAGTTTGCAGGTTGCCCCAAACCACAAGGTTTCCTTCTGCGGGACATTCGAGTCCTGTTGCATGGCTCCAGGACATACCATATGGAAGGACTGGAGAGCAGGGTTCAAAGGATGGATCCCTGTACAGCATTCCTCGCATTCCAATTGGCCATTAGCGACAAGATATGTTTGATCTGCTGCCTCTGGGTCACGCTACCCAGGGGGCTGAGTTGAAATGGCCTCTCCTGAGGATACGTCATAATGTGAGTTTGGGACCATGGAGACCTTGGAATGTCTGGTTGTTCGGTGGCCTTGCGGAACTCTCCTACCTGAAGGGTTTGATACATCCCCAGTATGAAAGCTGCCCATGTGGAGACGAGAGATGCTTGGTTTGGTGCCTCAGAAAAGCCCCATGTGCTGGTCTACGAAAACAGTCCTCTGAGAAAGGAAACATGGAAACCAAAGCTAAGGTTCAGATTAGGGCCTGGGGGCCTGTCCATTTCAACCTTCTGTCTCTGGGGACACTGTCTGAGAGTCTAAGTGGAGATAGTTGCTCCGCTGGTGTCAGAGAGCCCCTCTTAGTCCAGGGGGGCCTACACTATTGATGGCCTCAGGGGCCTTGGAGCTTTTCCCTAACCTGTAGTGTTGTGGTCAATGGACTGGGCACACTTTCCTTGGAGAGGGCAGGCACAATCTTTCGCTGTGGCCCTAGAGGCCCTAGCCTGGAGGTGTGTGGGTCCAGGCTGTGGGCACAGAAGTCTGAATACACAAACTCAGCTTATGAGTGGCGCCTAGGGTATGGCAGGCCGGATGTACAGCCCGAGAGGGAGCTCCTGGGCCTCTGAAACAAGGGCGAGTGGGAGGCGTTCCTTCAGGCTTTTGTCTCTGGATGTTGTGTCCGGGATAGCCGTGGATTGGAGCGGTGGCCTCAGGGACTGTGGACGAGTATCCCTCTCTGGGGATTTGTCGCAGCTCCCAAGAGTTTGGAGACATTTTGAAGGAAGGGTGGAGTCGTGTTGTCTGGCTCATGTGTCTCTCCAATAAAGGGATTCCAGAGCAGAGCCCAGGAACAGGTGGGGCGACTGGAAAACTCAAACACTGGTGAGGATTGGGTGCATAGGGGCTTGGCAAGCCCCATATGCGGGCTCTTGGTCCAGGTCCTGACAGGCCTTTCTTTGACATGGGGCTCATGCTGAGGGTCACAGTGTGAATTTGTGCCCAAGCAGCACTCAAGTTTGGGCGTGGCATCAGGGCCATGAAGGTTTCTCCCACCCTGAAGGTGTGACTCCATGCCAAGAGCAAGCTTGACAGCCATGGGGAATGAGGAGTTCTGTTTTGTGCTTGCGATACCCAGCTGTGTGGAGAATTGATATAATGTCTAGGTTCAGATATCTGAAAACCAAGGTTAGGAAGAGGTGACGGCATAAGACCATGGCGTATCCGAAGTGCTGGGTGTGCGGCCAGCTGTCTCCTTGTCTCTCTGGACGTCTGGTTTCAGGTTGTGTCAGACAGAGCATGAGTGCCCAGAGCAGCATATCCAGTTCGGGGTCCGTCGAGGCCCGAGCAGGTTGATCCTCATCTGGGATTTCTGGAGAGCCCCACAGGGAAACTTTTTTCTTCCGTTGGGCAGACACTTGGCTGGGTTTTGGTTCTGGAGTTTCTGGTCCGTAGGGCTTGTTTGCCAGGAGTGTGAGGAAGGAAGTCTGAAAACACAAGCTAGCGTGAGGTTTGGGAACGAGGGCACGGCAGGCCCACTCTGCAGAGGCTGAATCGAGATCTCCTGCACTGAGGTCATGTCAACTATGAGACGAGCCTCAGGCTAGAGTTTTTGTCCAGCATGGCCTCTTCCTGAAGGGTGTGTGGGCTTCATGAAGCCAGGGAGGTTTGCCTACGATGGGATTTGTGAACTACTGCAAACCTCAAGCTTTCTTTCTGCACGACAGTCGAGTCCTATTGGATGGTTCCAGGAGGCCCCATACGGAAAGACTCGAGAGCAGTAGTCTAAGCATGGATGCCTGGGAACGCCACCTCATATACCCACTCTTTAGTCAGGACAAGGCAGGCTCAATCTGCAGGCTCCTGGGTGAGCTACCCAGAGGGGAGAGTTGAAATGGACTCTCCTGAAGATGAGTCCTACTGTGGCTTGGTGGCCTGAGAGACCTTGGAATGTGGAGGTGGCTCAGGGACTCTGCAGTGTTTTCCAAACTGAGGTGTTTGACACAGCATCAACAAGGAAGCTTCCCATGTGAAGACGAAAGGAGTTCTGTTCAGTGCCTCAGGAAAGCCCCATATCCTGTTCTTTGAACCAAAGCCTCTGAGGAGTAACACCTGGAACCCAAAGCAAGAGTTGAGACTACGGCCTAAGGGCCTGTCCGGCTCAACCTTCTGTCTCTGGGTACACTGTCTGAGAGTCTAAGTGGAGATAGTTGCTCCGCTGGTGTCAGAGAGCCCCTCTCAGTCCAGGGTGGCCTACACTATTGATGGCCTCAGGGCCTTGGAACTTTTCCCTAACCTGTAGGTTTGTGGTCAATGGATTGGGCACACTTTTTTTGGAGAGGGCAGGCACAATCTTTCGCTGTGGCTCCAGAGGCCCTAGCCTGGAGGTGTGTGGGTCCAGGCTGTGGGCACAGAAGTCTGAAAACACAAAGTCAGCTTATGAGTGGCGCCTAGGGTATGGCAGGCCGGAGGTACAGCACAAGAGGGAGCTCCTGGGCCTCTGAAACAAGGGCGAGTGGGAGGCGTTCCTTCAGGCTTTTGTCTCTGAATGTTGTGTCCTGGATAGCCATGGATTGGAGGGGTGGCCTCAGGGACTGTGGACGAGTATCAGTCTCTGAGGATTTGTCCCAGCTCCCAAGAGTTTGGGGTCATTTTGTGGGAAGGGTGGAGTCGTGTTGTCTGGCTCATGGGTCTCTCCAAGAAAGGGATTCCAGAACAGAGCCCCAGGTACGGGCGGGGCGACTGGAAATCTCAAACACTGGTGAGGATTGGGTGCATAGGGGCTTGGCAAGCCCCATATGCGGGCACTTGGTCCAGGCCCTGACAGGCCTTTCTTTGACATGGGGCTCATGCTGAGGGTCACAGTGTGAATTTGTGCCCAAGCAGCACTCACGTTTGGGCGTGGCATCAGGGGCCGAAGGTTTCTCCCACCCTGAAGGTGTGACTCCATGCCAAGGCAACCTTGACAGCCATGGGGAAGGAGGAATTCTGTTTTGTGCTAGCTATACCCAGCTGTGTGGAGAATTGATATAATGTCTAGGTTCAGATATCTGAAAACCAAGGTTAGGAAGAGGTGACGGCATAAGACCATGGCGTGTCCGAAGTGCTAGGTGTGCGGCCATCTGTCTCCTTGTCTGTCTGGACGTCTGGCTTCAGGCTGTGTCAGACAGAGCATGAGTGCCCAGAGCATCCTATCCAGTTCGGGTACCGTCGAGGCCCGAGCAGGTTGATCCTCATCTGGGTTTTCTGGAGAGCCCCACAGGGAAACGTTTTTCTTCCTTTGGGCAGACACTGGGCTGGGTTGTGGTTCTGGAGTTCCTAATCCGGAGGGCTTGTTTGCCAGGAGTGTGAGGAAGGAAGTCTGAAAACACAAGCTAGCATGAGGTTTGGGACCAAGGGCACGGCAGGGCCAGTCTGCAGAGGCTGAATCGAGATCTCCTGCACTGATGTCATGTCAACTATGAGACGTGCCTCAGGCTAGAGTTTTTGTCCAGCATGGCCTCTTCCTGAAGGGTGTGGGGGCTTCATGAAACCAGGGAGGTTTGCCTACGATGGGATTTGTGAACTACTCCAAACCTCAAGCTTTCCTTCTGCACGACAGTCGAGTCCTATTGGATGGTTCCAGGAGGCCCCATACGGAAAGACTCGAGAGCAGATGTCTAAGCATGGATGCCTGTGAACGCCACCTCATATTCCCACTCTTTAGTCAGGACAAGGCAGGCTCAATCTGCAGGCTCCTGGGTGAGCTACCCAGAGGGGAGAGTTGAAATGGACTCTCCTGAAGATGAGTCCTACTGTGGCTTGGTGGCCTGGGAGACTTTGGAATGTGGAGGTGGCTCAGGGACTCTGCAGGGTTTTCCAAACTGAGGTGTTTGACACAGCTCCAACAAGGAAGCTTCCCATGTGGAGACGAGAGGAGTTCTGTTCAGTGCCTCAGGAAAGCCCCATATCCTTTTCTTCGAACCAAAGCCTCTGAGGAGTAACACCTGGAACCCAAAGCAAGAGTTGAGATTATGGCCTAAGGGCCTGTCCGGCTCAACCTTCTATCTCTGTTGACATCTTGTGCATGCCTTCGTGGAGGTAGCTGCTCAGCTTGTGTCGGAATGCCCCTGTGTGTCCAGGGAGGCTCCCAGTAGTGGGATGTCCTCGGGGGCCTTGAGGTTTCTCATATTCTGGAGGTTTGTGTCCAAAGGAATGGACACAGTTTCCCAGGAGAGAGCAGGCACGGTCCTGTGGTATGGCTCCAGAGGACCCAGCCTAGAGGCTGTGTTTGCCAGGGCTGTGGGGACAGATGTCTGAAAAAGCATACTTGGCTCAGGAAGGGGCCAAGGTAATGGCAGGCCTGATCTCCAGTCCGTGAGGGGAGATTCTCTGGATATCAAAGGAGGGCAAGTGGGAGGCAGTTGCTCAGGCTTTTGTCTCTGGGTGTTGCATTCACAGTGTCCGGTCAGGGTAGGGGTTGCCTCAGGGGCCGAGGAAGAGCCTTCCTCTCGGGGGATTTTCCAAGCTCCCAAGTGTTTGGGTTCATTCTGTGGGAAGTGAAGAGTACTGTTTTCTGCCAGAAAGGACCCCCCGGGAGAGGGACTCTAGAGCACAGCAGTGGGTTCCTTCAATTGGAATACACACCATCTAGTTAGTCCTGGGTGCCTATAGGCATGGCAGGGATTATATGCAGGATCTTCGTCCCGAACCTGACAGGCCTTTCTTTGACATGGGGCTCATGCTAGGGTCACAGTGTGAATTTGGGCCCAAGCAGCACTCATGTTTTGGCGTGGCATCAGGGGCCATGAAGGGTTCCCCACGTGAAGGTGTGACTCCATGTGAAGAACAAGCATTACAGCCATGTGGAAGGCAGAGTTCTGATTGTGATTCCGATACACAAACTCAGCTTTTTTTGGGGACGTCGGTATGGCAGGCCCAATATACAAACCATGAGAAGAACTCATGAAGATTTGAATATAGAGCGAGTCTGAGGTGCTTGCTCAGGCATTTGTCTCTGGAATTTGTATCAGCAATGGCCGTAGAATGTCGGGGATGCTTCATGGGCCATGGACGAATCTACCTCTATGAGGATTTCGCCCGATTCCCAATTTTTTTTCGTCAAACTGTGGGATGGGAGGACTCTTTTCAGTTTTGTTACCTCAGGTGTCCCTCGAAAAGAGGAATTCCAAAGTAAAGCCGTGGGGAAGACTGAAGGGACCACCAGAACTATGGTTCAAAATTGGGACTAGGGGCATGGCAAGCCCAATATGCTATCTCTTCATCCAGCCACTGAGAGGCCTTACTTGAGGACTTTGGTCAGGCTGAGGCTCACAATGTGTGTTTGTGACCAATGTAGCCTGCGAGCATGGCAGGGCCTCATGGGCATAACTGGATTCAACTACACTGAAAGTTGGACAACATGCCAAACACAAGGTATCTTGCCATGGGGAAGGAGTTCTGATTTCTGAATCCCGTTCAACCCTGGGCATGATTGGAGGTAAGTTCTAGAATCTAAAGCCTGAAATCCGAGGTTGGGAAGAGATGACGACCTAAGGCCATGGCGGCTCGATGTGCTCAGTGTGCGGCCAGCTGTCTGGGACGGGCCAGGGAGTCAAGGCTCAGGCTGTGTCAGAAAGGGCATTAGTGCCCTGGTCAGCCTATGTATTTGGGGTACAGCCAAGGTCGGTGCAGGTTGATCCTCATTTGGGGTTACTGGGTAGCCCCAGAGGACAATGTTTTTCTTCTGGAGGGCAGGCAGAGTGCTGCATTGTAGTTCTGGATTGCCAAACTGGAGGGCTTGTGGGCCAGTAGTCTGACGACAAAAGTTTGAGAACACAAGCTAGGCTTAGGTTTCTGGATGAGGCCATGGAAGGCACAATCTACAGACCTGAATCGAGATCTCATGCATCTGAAGTCAGGGCGAGGATCAGACGATCGCTCAGGTTGTAGTTTCTGTCCCTGATGGCCCCTTCATGAATGGAGGGGGGATCACCAGGCCATGGGGGTTTTCCCACGATGGGAGTTGTGAGAAGCTCCAAACTGCAGAGAGTCTTCTGCAGGACAATTGAGACCTGTTGTTTGGCTCCAGGCCAATGATTCTGAGCAGGGTTCTACGGATGGATGGCTGGGTAGCCCACCTCGCATTCCAATTGTCTCCTAGCAACAAGACAGGTTAGATCTCCTGGATCTGTGGGGAGCAACCGAGGACGCTGCATTGAAATGGACACCCCTGGGCATGGGTCCTAATGTGCTTTTGTGTCTAAGGAGACCTTGGAATGAAGCGGTGGCACTTGGGCCCTAAAGAGTTCTACTAAACAGAGGCTTTGACACAGCTCCAACGTGCAAGTTTCCCCTGTGTAGATGAGATGTTTTCTGTTGGGTGAGTCAAGAAACAGCTATATGCTGCTTTTGAATTCAAGGCCTCTGAGGAGAGATGCCTGGAAACGAAAGCAATGGATCTGATTAGTGCCTAGGGGCCTATTCTTTCCTTTTTACCTCAGGGCACATGTGTCTATGGGTCTGAGTGAAGGTAGGTGCTCTGTAGTGCTCAGATTGCCCCTGTTTTTCCTGGGAAGCCACCACTATTGAGATGGATCAGGGACTTTGGAGGTTTATCCTATTAGAAGTGTTGTATCCATTGGAATGGGCACACACATTTCCCTTGGAGAGGGCAAGTACAGTCCTCGGGTTTGGCTCCAGGGGCCTTAGCCTGTAGGTTGTGTAGGCTAGGGCTGTTTGGACAGTTGTCTGAAAACACAAACTCGGCTTATGCTTCGGGTCATAGGTATGGCAGGACTAATCTACAGACCATGAGGAGAACTCTTTGGGATTTTAAAGAAGAGCGAGTGTGAGGCTCCTGCTCAAGTTTTTGTCTCTGGATATCGTGTCACTCATGGTCGTGGAATATCTGGGTGACTTCATGGGAAATGGACGAGTCTTACTCTCTGGTGGTTTGGCCCCGTCCAAAGAGTTTGGGGTCATTCTGTGGGCTGGAATAAGTCCGTTTTTTGTTGTTGTTGTTGTTGTTTTCTTTTTTAACCTCAGGTGTCCCACCAAATGAGGGATTCCAGAGTAGAGCCCGGGGGAGGGGCGACTGGACAATCAGAAATCTGGTTAAAGTCTACGGCCATACCACCCTGAACGCGCCCGATCTCGTCTGATCTCGGAAGCTAAGCAGGGTCGGGCCTGGTTAGTACTTGGATGGGAGAAATCTGGTTAAAAATTGGGGCCTAGGGACATGTCAAGCCCATTATGACATCTAATGATCCAGCCAAGGAGAGGACTTACTAGAGGACAGGACTCATGCTGAGGGTCACAATGCATGTGTATGCCCTCGTCGCACTCAAGAATGGGCGGGGCCTCAGGGTTAATGTTGGTTTCTCCTACACTGAACGTTGGACAACTTGCCAACCACAAGGGTTCTTGCCATGGGTAAGGAGGAGTTCTGATTTCTGCATTACACTCACCCCTGGGCAGTGATTGGAGATAAGGTCTCGGTTCTGAAGCCTGAAAACTGAGGTAGGGAAGAGATGATGACCTAAGGCCATGGCGGGTTTTATGTGCTCAGTGTGCGGTCAGCTTTCTGGGTGTTGGTCAGGAGGTCCGGGCTCAGGTTGTGTTCGACAGTGCATTAGTGCCCAGGTTAGACTATATAATTTGGGTAAAGTCGAGTGCTGTGTAGGTTTACCCTCATTTAAGGTGCCTGGGCAGGTCATGAGGCAATAATTTTTTTTCTAGAGGGCAGGCAGAGTGCTGCATTGCAGGTCCGGAATTGCCAAACTTGAGGGCTTCGGGGCCAGGAGTGTGAGGAATAAAGTCTGAGAAGACAAGCTAGACTTGGGTTTCAGGGCTACGGCACGGCAGGTACCCCCTGCAGATCTGAACCAATATCTCATGCATCTGAAGTCAGGGCGAGGATCAGACGATGGCTCAGGTTGGAGTTTCTGTGCATGATGGACGCTTCATGAAGGGAGCGGAATATCGAGGCCATTGAGGTTTTCCCACGTTGGGAGTTGTGGGAAGCCCCCTTCCAGGATTCCTTCTTCCGGACAATTGAGACCTGTTGGACAGCTCCAGGACATCCCATATGGAATGACTCCAGAGCACCGTTCGTGGATGGATGCCTGGGAAGCCCGCCTCACATTCCAATTGTCTCCTAGCAACAAGACAGTTTAGATCTGATGGCTCTGCCGAAGCAACCGGGGTGGCAGAGTTGAAATGGACTTTCCTGAGGATGTGTCCTAATGTGTTTTTGTTTCCATAGGGCCTTGGAATGGGGCGGTGGCACCGGGAATGTGACGTTCTCTCCTAAGCTTTGGACATGGCTCCCATGCACAGGTTTCCTTGTGGAGACGAGATGAGTTCTGATGGGTGCCTCAGGAAAACCCCTATGCTCGTATTGGAATCAGGCTTTTGAGGACACATGCCTTTAACCCAAAGCAATGGATCCTATTATGGCCTTGGGTCCTGTCTGGTTCAATCTTCATCTCTGGGGACATCCATCTATGGTATGAGTGGAGGTCGATTATCAGCTGGTGTCAGACAGCCCTTGTTTGTTCCGGGCGACCTACAATATTGGGATGGCCTTAGGGACTTTGGAGGTTTCTCCTAATTTGTACGATTATGGACCATGGAATGGGCAGAATTCCCATGGATTGGTAGGCACAGTCCTAATGTGTGGCCCAAGACTTTGAGGACAGTAGTCTGAAAACACAAACTCAGCGTAGGTTTGGGGACGTAGGTATGGTAGGCCCGATCTACAAACCATGAAAAGAACTCTTCAGGATATGAAGAAAGTGCGAGTCTGAGGCGCTTGCTCATGCTTTTGTCTCTGGATTTTGTATCAGCGATAGCCGTGGAATGTCGGGGAGGCCTCAAGGGCCATGGACGAATCTTCCCCTCTGAGGATATGGCCCGATTCCCAATTGCTTTTCGTCAATCTGTGGGATGGGAGGACTCATTTCAGTTTGGTTACCTCAGGTGTCCCACCAAAAGAGGAATTCCAAAGCCAAGCCGTGGGGAAGACTGAAGGGTCAACCCGAACTATGGTTAAAAATTGGGGCCTAGGGGCATGGCAAGCCCAATATTCTATCTCTTCATCCAGCCGCTGAGTGGCCTTACTTGAGGATTGGGCTCAGCCTGAGCGTCACAATGTGTGTTTGTGACCAATGTGGCCCGCGAGCATGGGCGGGGCCTCATGGGCCACACTGGTTTCAACTACACTGAACGTTGGACAACATGCCAACCACAAGGTTTCTTGCCATGGGGAAGGAGTTCTGATTTCTGCATCACCTTCAACCCTGGGCAGTGATTGGAGATAAGGTCTAGGTTCTGAAACCTGAAAACCGAGGTTGGGAAGAGATGAGGACCTAAGGCCATGGCGGCTCGATGTGCTCAGTGTGCGGCCGCTGTCTGGGAGGGTCCAGGGGGTCCAGGCTCAGGCTGTGTCAGAAAGGGCATTAGTGCCCTTGTCAGCCTATGTATTTGGGGTACAGCCAAGGTCGGTGCAGGTTGATCCTCATTTGGGGTTACTGGGTAGCCCCAGAGGACAATGTTTTTCTTCTGGAGGGTCGGCAGAGTGCTGCGTTGTAGTTGTGGATTGCCAAACTGGAGGGCTTGTGGGCCAGTAGTCTGACGACAAAAGTCTGAGAACACAAGCTAGTCTTAGGTTTCTGGGTGAGGCCATGGCAGGCACAATGTACAGACCTGAATCGAGATCTCATGCATCTGAAGTCAGGGCGAGGATCAGACGATCGCTCAGGTTGGAGTTTCTGTCCCTAATGGCCCCTTCATGAATGGGGGGGGGCATCACTAGGCTATGGGTGTTTTCCCATGATGGGAGTTTTGAAAATCTCCAAACTGCAGAGAGTCTTCTGCAGGACAATTGAGACCTGTTGTTTGGCTCCAGGCCAATGATTCTGAGCAGGGTTCTAAGGATGGATGGCTGCGTAGCCCACCTCGCATTCCAATTGTCTCCCAGCAACAAGACAGGTTAGATCTCCTGGATCTGTGGGGAGCAATCGAGGACGCTGATTTTAAATGGACACCCCTGGGGATGGGTCCTAACGTGCTTTTCTGTCTATGGAGACCTTGGAATGAAGCGGTGGCACTGGGGCCCTAAAGGGTTCTCCTAAACAGAGGCTTTGACACACCTCCAACGTGCAAGTTTCCCATGTGTAGATGAGATGTTTTCTGATGGGTGAGTCAAGAAACAGCTAGATGCTGCTTTTGAAATCCAGGAATGTGAGGAGAGATGCCTGGAAACCAAAGCAATGGATCTGATTAGTGCCTAGGGGCCTGTTCTTTCCTTTTTACCTCTGTGGACATCTGTCTATGGGTCTGAGTGCAGGTAGGTGCTCAGTTGGGCTCAGATTGCCCTTGTTTTTCCTGGGAAGCCACCAATATTGAGATGGATCAGGGACTTTGGAGGTTTATCCTATTAGAAGGGTTGTAGCCATTGGAATGGGCACACACAATTCCCTTGGAGAGGGCAAGTACAGTCCTCAGGTTTGGCTCCAGGGACCTGAGCCTGTAGGTTGTGTAGGCCAGGGCTGTTTGGACAGTTGTCTGAAAACACAAACTCGGCTTATGTTTCGGGTCATAGGTATCGCAGGACTGATCTACAGACCATGAGGAGAACTCTTCGGGATTTGAAAGAAGGGCGAGTGTGAGGCTCCTGCTCAAGTTTTTGTCTTTGGATATCGTGTCACTCATGGTCGTGCAATTTCTGGGTGACTTCATGGGAAATGGACGAGTCTTACTCTCTGGTGGTTTGGCCCCGTCCAAAGAGTTTGGGGTCATTCTGTGGGCTGGAAGAAGTCCGTTTTTTTTTTTGTTGTTGTTGTTGTTGTTGTTGTTTTCTTTTTTAACCTCAGGTGTCCCACCAAATGAGGGATTCCAGAGTAGAGCCCTGGTGAGGGGCGACTGGACAATCAGAAATCTGGTTAAAAATTGGGGCCTAGGGACATGTCAATCCCATTATGACATCTAATGGTCCAGCCACTGAGAGGACTTACTAGAGGACAGGACTCATGCTGAGGGTCACAATGCGTGTGTATGCCCTCCTCGCACTCAAGAATGGGCGGGGCCTCAGGGTGAATGCTGGTTTCTCCTACACTGAACGGTGGACAACGTGCCAACAACAAGGGTTCTTGCCATGGGTAAGGAGGAGTTCTGATTTCTGCATCACACTCACCCTTGGGCAGTGATTGGAGATAAAGTCTCGGTTCTGAAGCCTGAAAACTGAGGTAGTGAAGAGATGATGACCTAAGGCCATGGCGGGTTTTATGTGCTCAGTGTGCGGTCAGCTTTCTGGGTGTTGGTCAGGAGGTCCGGGCTCAGGTTGTGTTCGACAGTGCATTAGTGCCCAGGTTAGGCTATATAATTTGCGTAAAGTCGAGTGCTGTGTAGGTTTACCCGCATTTAAGGTGCCTGGGCAGGTCATGAGGCAATAATTTTTTTTCTAGAGGGCAGGCAGAGTGCTGCATTGTGGGTCCGGAATAGCCAAACATGAGGGCTTCGGGGCCAGGAGTGTGAGGACGGAAGTCTGAGAAGAAAAGCTAGACTTGGGTTTCAGGGCGAGGGCACGGCAGGTACCCCCTGCAGATCTGAACAAATATCTCATGCATCTGAAGTCAGGGCGAGGATCAGACGTTTGCTCAGGTTGGAGTTTCTGTGCATGACGGCCGCTTCATGAAGGGAGCGGAATCTCGAGGCCATTGAGGTTTTCCCACGTTGGGAGTTGTGGGATGCCCCCCTCAAGGTTTCCTTCTACGGGACAATTGAGACCTGTTGGACAGCTCCAGGACATCCCATATGTAATGACTCCAGAGCACCGTTCGCGGATGGATGCCTGGGAAGCCCGCCTCGCATTCCAATTGTCTCCTAGCAACAAGACAGTTTAGATCTGATGGCTCTGCGGGAGCAACAGGGGTGGCTGAGTTGAAATGGACTTTCCTGAGGATGGGTCCTAATGTGTTTTTGTGTCCATGAGGGCCTTGGAATGGGGCGGTGGCACCGGGACCCTGAAGTACTCTCCTAAGCTTTGGACATGGCTCCCATGCACAGGTTTCCTTGTGGAGACGAGATGAGTTCTGATGGGTGCCTCAGGAAAACCCCTATGCTCGTATTGGAATCAGGCTTTTGAGGACACATGCCTGTAACCCAAAGCAATGGATCCTATTATGGCCTAGGGTCCTGTCTGGTTCAATCTTCGTCTCTGTGGACATCCATCTATGGTATGAGTGGAGGTCGATATCAGCTGGTGTCAGACAGCACTTGTTTGTTCCGGGCGACCTACACTATTGGGATGGCCTCAGGGACTTTGGAGGTTTCTCCTAATTTGTACGATTTTGGACCATGGAATGGGCAGAATTCCCATGGATTGGTAGGCACAGTCCTAATGTATGGCTCCAGGGGCCCAGCCTGGAGGGTGTGTGGCCCAAGACTTTGAGGACAGAAGTCTGAAAACACAAACTCAGCTTAGGTTTGGGGACGTAGGTATGGCAGGCCCGATCTACAAACCATGAAAAGAACTCTTCAGGCTATGAAGAATGTGCGAGTCTTAGGCGCTTGCTCCGGCTTTTGTCTCTGGATTTTGTATCAGCGATGGCCATGGAATGTCGGGGAGGCCTCATGGGCCATGGACGAATCTTCCTCTCTGAGTATTTGGCCTGATTCCCAATTGCTTTTCGTCAATCTCTGGGATGGGAGGACTCATTTCAGTTTTGTTACCTCAGGTGTCCCACCAAAAGAGGAATTCCAAAGCCAAGCCGTGGGGAAGACTGAAGGGACAACCCGAACTATGGTTAAAAATTGGGGCCTAGGGGCATGGCAAGCCCAATATGCTATCTCTTCATCCAGCCACTGAGTGGCCTTACTTGAGGACTGGGCTCAGCCTGAGCGTCATACTGTGTGTTTGTGACCAATGTGACCCGTGAGCATGGGCGGGGCCTCATGGGCCACACTGGTTTCAACTACACTGAATGTTGGACAACATGCCAATCACAAGGTTTCTTGCCATGGGGAAGGAGTTCTGATTTCTGCATCACCTTCAACCTTGGGCAGTGATTGGAGATAAGGTCTAGGTTCTGAAACCTGAAAACCGAGGTTGGGAAGAGATGACGACCTAAGGCCATGGCGGCTCGATGTGCTTAGTGTGCGGCCAGCTGTCTGGGAGGGTCCAGGGGGTCCAGGCTCAGGCTGTGTCAGAAAGGGCATTAGTGCCCTGGTCAGCCTATGTATTTGGGGTACAGCCAAGGTCGGTGCAGGTTGATCCTCATTTGGGGTTACTGGGTAGCCCCAGAGGACAATGTTTTTCGTCTGGAGGGCCGGCAGAGTGCTGCATTGTAGTTCTGGATTGCCAAACTGGAGGGCTTGTGGGCCAGTAGTCTGACGACAAAAGTCTGAGAACACAAGCCAGGCTTAGGTTTCTGGGTGAGGCCATGGCAGGCACAATCTACAGACCTGAATCGAGATCTCGTGCATCTGAAGTCAGGGCGAGGATCAGACGATCGCTCAGGTTGGAGTTTCTGTCCCTGATGGCCCCTTCATAAATGGGGGGGCATCACGAGGCCATGGGTGTTTTCCCACGATGGGAGTTGTGAGAAACTCCAAACTGCAGAGAGTCTTCTGCAGGACAATTGAGACCTGTTGTTTGGCTCCAGGCCAATGATTCTGAGCAGGGTTCTAAGGATGGATGGCGGGGTAGCCCACCTCGCATTCCAATTGTCTCCTAGCAACAAGACAGGTTAGATCTCCTGGATCTGTGGGGAGCAACCCAGGACGCTGAGTTGAAATGGACACCCCTGGGGATGGGTCCTAACGTGCTTTTGTGTCTATGGAGACCTTGGAATAAAGCGGTGGCACTGGGGCCCTAAAGGGTTCTCCTAAACAGAGGCTTTGCCACAGCTCCATCGTGCAAGTTTCTCATGTGTAGATGAGATGTTTTCTGATGGGTGAGTCAAGAAACAGCTATATGCTTCTTTTGAAATCCAGGCCTCTGAGGTGAGATGCCTAGAAAGCAAAGCAATGGATCTGATTAGTGCCTAGGTGCCTGTTCTTTCCTTTTTACCTCTGGGGACATCTGTCTATGGGTCTGAGTGCAGGTAGGTGCTCAGTTTGGCTCAGATTGCTCCTGTCTTTCCTGGGATGCCACCACTATTGAGATGGATCAGGGACTTTGGAGGTTTATCCTATTAGAAGGGTTGTGGCCATTGGAATGGGCACACACAATTCCCTTGGAGAGGGCAAGTACAGTCCTCAGGTTTGGCTCCAGGGGCCTGAGCCTGTAGGTTGTGTAGGCCAGGGCTGTTTGGACAGTTGTCTGAAAACACAAACTCGGCTTATGTTTCGGGTCATAGGTATGGCAGGACTGATCTACAGATCATGAGGAGAACTCTTCGGGATTTGAAAGAAGGGCAAGTGAGGCTCCTGCTCAAGTTTTTGTCTTTGGATATCGTGTCACTCATGGTCGTGCAATATCTGGGTGACTTCATGGGAAATGGACGAGTCTTACTCTCTGGTGGTTTGGCCCCGTCCAAAGAGTTTGGGGTCATTCTGTGGGCTGGAAGAAGTCCGTTTTTTTGTTGATGTTGTTGTTTTTGTTTTCTTTTTTAACCTCAGGTGTCCCACCAAATGATGGATTCCAGAGTAGAGCCCTGGGGAGGGGCGACTGGACAATCAGAAATCTGTTTAAAAATTGGGGCCTTAGGGACATGTCAAGCCCATTATGACATCTAATGGTCCAGCCACTGAGAGGACTTACTAGAGGACAGGACTCATGCTGAGGGTCACAATGTGTGTGTATGACCTCGTCGCACTCAAGAAATGGCGGGGCATCAAGGTGAATGCTGGTTTCTCCTACACTGAACGTTGGACAACGTGCCAACCACAAGGGTTCTTTCCATGTGTAAGGAGGAGTTCTGATTTCTGCATCACACTCACCCCTGGGCAGTGATTGGAGATAAGGTCTCGGTTCTGAAGCCTGAAAGCTGAGGTAGGGAAGAGATGATGACCTAAGGCCATGGCGGGTTTTATGTGCTCAGTGTGCGGTCAGCTTTCTGGGTGTTGGTCAGGAGGTCCGGGCTCAGTTTGTGTTCGACAGTGCATTAGTGCCCAGGTTAGACTATATTTGGGTAAAGTCGAGTGCTGCGTAGGTTTACCCGCATAAGGTGCCTGGGCAGGTTGAGGCAATAATTTTTTTTCTAGAGGGCAGGCAGAGTGCTGCATTGTGGGTCCGGAATTGCCAAACTTGAGGGCTTCAGGGCCAGGAGTGTGAGGACGGAAGTCTGAGAAGACAAGCTAGAAATGGGTTTCAGGGCTAGGGCACGGCAGGTACCCCCTGCAGATCTGAACCAATATCTCATGCATCTGAAGTCAGGGCGAGGATCAGACGTTGGCTCAGGTGGGAGTTTCTGAGCATGACGGCCGCTTCATGAAGGGAGCGGAATCTCGAGGCCATTGAGGTTTTCCCACGTTGGGAGTTGTGGGATGCCCCCTTCAAGGTTTCCTTCTGCGGGACAATTGAGACCTGTTGGACAGCTCCAGGACATCCCATATGGAATGACTCCAGAGCACCGTTCTCGGATGGATCCCTGGGAAGCCCGCCTCGCATTCCAATTGTCTCCTAGCAACAAGACAGTTTAGATCTGATGGCTCTGTGGGAGCAACTGGGTTGGCTGAGTTGAAATGGACTTTCCTGAGGATGGGTCCTAATGTGTTTTTGTGTCCATGAGGGCCTTGGAATGGGGCGGTGGCACCGGGACCCTGAAGTACTCTCCTAAGCTTTGGACATGGCTCCCATGCACAGGTTTCCTTGTGGAGACGAGATGAGTTCTGATGGGTGCCTCAGGAAAACCCCTATGCTCGTATTGGAATCAGGCTTTTGAGGACACATGCCTGTAACCCAAAGCAATGGATCCTATTATGGCCTAGGGTCCTGTCTGGTTCAATCTTCTTCTCTGGGGACATCCATCTATGGTATGAGTGGAGGTCGATTATCAGCTGGTGTCAGACACCACTTGTTTGTTCCGGGTGACCAACACTATTGGGATGGCCTAAGGGTCGTTGGAGGTTTCTCCTAATTTGTACGATTTTGGACCATGGAATGGGCAGAATTCCCATGGATTGGTAGGCACAGTCCTATGTGTGGCTCCAGGGTCCCAGCCTGGAGGGTGTGGGGCCCAAGACTTTGAGGACAGAAGTCTGAAAACACAAACTCAGCTTAGGTTTGGGGACGTAGGTATGGCAGGCCCGATCTACAAACCATGAGAAGAACTCTTCAGGATATGAAGAAAGTGCGAGTCTGAGGCGATTGCTCAGGCTATTGTCTCTGGATTTTGTATCAGCGATGGACGTGGAATGTCAGGGAAGCCTCATGGGCCATGGACGAATCTTCCTCTCTGAGGATTTGGCCCGATTCCCAATTGCTTTTCGTCAATCTGTGGGATGGGAAGTCTCCTATCAGTTTTGTTACCTCAGGTGTCCCACCAAAAGAGGAATTCCAAAGCCAAGCCGTGGGGAATACTGAAGGGACAACCTGAACTATGGTTAAAAATTGGGGCCTAGGGGCATGGCAAGCCCAATATTCTATCTCTTCATCCAGCCACTGAGTGGCCTTACTTGAGGACTGGGCTCAGCCTGAGCGTCACAATGTGTGTTTGTAACCAATGTGGCCCGCGAGCATGGGCGTGGACTCATGGGCCACACTGGTTTCAACTACACTGAACGTTGGACAACATGCCAACCACAAGGTTTCTTGCCATGTGGAAGGAGTTCTGATTTCTGCATCACCTTCAACCTTGGGCAGTGATTGGAGATAAGGTCTAGGTTCTGAAACCTGAAAACCGTGGTTGGGAAGAGATGACGACCTAAGGCCATGGCGGCTGGATGTGCTCAGTGTGCGGCCAGCTGTCTGGAAGGGTCCAGGGGGTCAAGGCTCTGGCTGTGTCAGAAAGGGCATTAGTGCCCTGGTCAGCCTACGTATTTGAATTACAGCCAAGGTCGGTGCAGGTTGATCCTCATTTGGGGTTACTGGGTAGCCCCAGAGGACAATGTTTTTTTTTCTGGAGGGCCGGCAGAGTGCTGCATTGTAGTTCTGGATTGCCAAACTGGAGGGCTTGTGGGCCAGTAGTCTGACGACAAAAGTCTGAGAACACAAGCTAGGCTTAGTTTTCTGGGTGAGGCCATGGCAGGCACAATCTACAGACCTGAATCGAGATCTCGTGCATCTGAAGTCAGGGCGAGGATCAGAGGATCGCTCAGGTTGGAGATTCTGTCCCTGATGGCCACTTCATGAATGGGGGGGGCATCACGAGGCCATGGGTGTTTTCCCACGATGGGAGTTGTGAGAAGCTTCAAACTGCAGAGAGTCTTCTGCAGGAGTTCATTCTGTGGGAATGAAGAGTACTGTTTTCTGCCACAGGGGACCCCCCAGGAGAGGGACTCTAGAGCACAGCAGTGGGTTCCCTCAACTGGAATACACACCATCTAGTTAGTCCTGGGTGCCTATGGGCATGGCAAGCCACATATTAGGGCTCTTGGTCCAGTCACTGAGAGGCGTTACTTGAATAAGGTACTCACGCTGAGGGTCACAATGTGTGTTTGTGCCCAAGGCGGCCCTCACGCTTGGGCGTGGCCTCATGGGCCATGCCGTTTTCTCCTACACTGAAGGTTCGATTCACTGCCAGCAGCAAGGTTTCTTGCCAGGGGGAAGGAGGGGTTCTGACTTGTGCATCAGGTTCCCCCCTGTGCAGGGATTGGAGATAAGTTCTAGGTTCCGATGACTGAAAACCCAGGTTGGGAATGGATGGTGGCCTAAGCAGTGGCGGGTCCAATGTGCTGGGTGTGCAGCCAGCTGTGTCGGTGTCTGTTGGAAGGTCTGGGCTCAGGCTATTTGCGACAGAGCATCACTGTTTAAGGTAGCCTATGCAATTGGGGTGTTGCCGAGGGCCAAGCAGTTTGATCCTCATTTGGGGTTTCTGGGCAGCGCCATAGACAAGGTTTTTCTCTTGGGAGGCAGGCACAGTGCTTCATTGTGGCCCCAGAATTCCCAGTAGGGAGGGTTTGTGGGCCAGGAGTGTGAGGACGGAAGTCTGATAACACAAGCTAGTGTGAGGATTGGAGCCAAGGGCAGAGCAGGCCCACTCTGCAGAGGCTGAATCAAAATCTCCTGCATCTGAAGTCAGGCTGAGGATCAGACGTTGGCTGAGGCTGGAGTATGTGTCCATGATGGCACCTTCATGAAGTGGGGGCCTCATGAGGCCAAGGAAGTTTTCCCACGCTGAGTTTGGAGTTTGCCCCAAACCACAAGGTTTCCTTCTGCGGGACATTCGAGTCCTGTTGCATGGCTCCAGGACATACCATATGGAAGGACTGGAGAGGAGGGTTCGAAGGATGGATCCCTGTACAGCATGCCTTGCATTCCCATTGGCTATTAGCGACAAGATATGTTTGATCTGCTGCCTCTGGAACACGCGACCCAGGGGGCTGAGTTGAAATTGCCTCTCCTGAGGATGCGTCATAATGTGCGTTTGGGTCCATGGAGACCTTGGAATGTGCTGGTTGTTCAGTGGCCCTGCGGAACTCTCCTACCTGAAGTGTTTGATACATCCCAGTAAGAAAGCTGCCCATGTGGAGATGAGAGATGTTTGGTTTGGTGCCTCAGAAAAGCCCCATGTGCTGGTCTACGAAAACAGTCCTCTGAGAACGGAAACATGGAAACCAAAGCTAATGTTCAGATTAGGCCTGGGGGCCTGTCCATTTCAACCTTCTGTCTCTGGGGACACTGTCTTAGAGTCTAAGTGGAGATAGTTGCTCCGCTGGTGTCAGAGAGCCCCTCTTAGTCCAGGGTGGCCTATACTATTGATGGCCTCAGGGACCTTGGAGCTTTTCCCTAACCTGTAGGGTTGTGGTCAATGGATTGGGTACACTTTCCTTGGAGAGGGCAGGCACAATCTTTCGCTGTTTGGTCCAGAGGCCCTAGCCTGGATGTTGTGTGGGTCCAGGCTGTGGGCACAGAAGTCTGAATACACAAACTCAGCTTATGAGTGGCGCCTAGGGTATGCCCGGCCGGATGTACAGCCCGAGAGGGAGCTCCTGGGCCTCTGAAACAAGGGCGAGTGGGAGGCGTTCCTTCAGGCTTTTGTCTCTGGATGTTGTGTCCGGGATAGCCGTGGATTGGAGCGGTGGCCTCAGGTACTGTGGACGAGTATCCCTCTCTGGGGATTTGTCCCAGCTCCCAAGAGTTTGGGGTCATTTTGTGGGAAGGGTGGAGTCGTGTTGTCTGGCTCATGGGTCTCTCCAAGAAAGGGATTCCAGAGCAGAGCTCCAGGTACGGGCGGGGCGACTGGAAAATTCAAACCGTGGTGAGGATTGGGTGCATAGGGGCTTGGCAAGCCCCATATGTGGGCTCTTGGTCCAGGCCCTGACAGGCCTTTCTTTGACATGGGGCTCATGCTGAGGGTCACAGTGTGAATTTGTGCCCAAGCAGCACTCAAGTTTGGGCGTGGCATCAGGGGCCATGAAGGTTTCTCCCACCCTGAAGGTTTGACTCCATGCCAAGAGCAAGCTTGACAGCCATGGGTAGGAGGAGTTCTGTTTTGTGCTTGCTATACCCAGCTGTGTGGAGAATTGATATAATGTCTAGGTTCAGATATCTGAAAACCAAGGTTAGGATGAGGTGACGGCATAAGACCATGGCGTGTCCGAAGTGCTGGGTGTGCGGCCAGCTGTCACCTTGTCTGTCTGGACGTCTGGCTTCAGGCTGTGTCAGGCAGAGCATGAGTGCCCAGAGCAGCCTATCCAGTTCGGGTACCGTCGAGGCCCGAGCAGGTTGATCCTCATCTGGGTTTTCTGGAGAGCCCCACAGGGAAACGTTTTTCTTCCGTTGGGCAGACACTGGGCTGGGTTTTGGTTCTGGAGTTCCTAATCCGGAGGGCTTCTTTGCCAGGAGTGTGAGGAAGTCTGAAAACACATGCTAGCGTGAGGTTTGGGACCGAGGGCACGGCAGGCCCACTTTGCAGAGGCTGAATCGAGATATCCTGCACTGAGGTCATGTCAACTATGAGACGTGCCTCAGGCTAGAGTTCTTGTCCAGCATGGCCTCTTCCTGAAGGGTGTGGGGGCTTCATGAGGCCAGAAAGTTTTGGCTACGATGGGATTTGTGAACTGCTCCAAAACTGAAGGTTACCTTCTGCATGACAGTCGAGTCCTATTGGATGGTTCCAAGAGGCCCCATATGGAAAGACTCGAGAGCAGGTGTCTAAGCATGGATGCCTGGGAACGCCACCTCTTATTCCCACTCTTTAGTCAGGACAAGGCAGGCTCAATCTGCGGGCTCCTGGGTGAGCTACCCAGAGGGGAGAGTTGAAATGGACTCTCCTGAAGATGAGTCCTACTGTGGCTTGGTGGCCTGGGAGACCTTGGAATGTGGAGGTGGCTCAGGGACTCTGCAGGATTCTCCAACATGAGGTGTTTGACACGGCTCCAACAAGGAAACTTCCCATGTGGAGACGAGAGGAGTTCTGTTCCGGGCCTCAGGAAAGCCCCATACCCTGTTCTTCGAACCAAAGCCTCTGAGGAGTGACACCTGGAAACCAAAGCAAGAGTTAGACTACGGCCTAAAGGCCTGTCCGGCTCAACCTTCTATCTCTGTTGACATATGTGTGCATGCATTCATGGATGTAGCTGCTCAGCTTGTGTCCAAATGCCCCTGTGAGTCCAGTGAGGCTCCCAGTAGTGGGATGTCCTCGGAGGCCTTGAGGTTTCTCATATTCTGGAGGTGTGTGGCCAAAGGAATGGACACAGTTTCCCAGGAGAGAGCAGGCACGGTCCTGTGGTATGGCTCCAGAGGACCCAGCCTAGAGGCTGTGTTTGCCAGGACTGTGGGGACAGATGTCTGAAAAAGCAAACTTGGCTCAGCTAGGGGCCAATATAATGGCAGGCCTGATCTCTAGTCCGTGAGGGGAGATCCTCTGGAAATCAAAGTAGGGCAAGTGGGAGGCAGTCACTCAGGATTTTGTCTCTGGGTGTTGCGTTTACAGTGTCCGGTCAGGGTAGGGGTTGTCTCAGAGGCCGAGGAAGAGCCTTCCTCTAGGGGGATTGTCCAAGCTCCCAAGTGTTTGTGTTCATTCTGTGGGAATGAAGAGTTGTTTTCTGCCACAGGGGACCCCCCAGGAGAGGGACTCTAGAGCACAGCAGTGGGTTCCCTCAACTGGAATAAACACCATCTAGTTAGTCCTGGGTGCCTATGGGCATGGCAAGCCACATATGCGGGCTCTTGGTCCAGTCACTGAGAGGCGTTACTTGAATAAGGTACTCACGCTGAGGGTCACAATGTGTGTTTGTGCCCAAGGCGGCACTCACGCTTGGGCGTGGCCTCATGGGCCATGCCGTTTTCTCCTACACTGAAGGTTCGACTCACTGCCAACAGCAAGGTTTCTTGCCATGGGGAAGGAGGGGTTCTGACTTGTGCATCAGGTTCCCCCCTGTGCAGGGATTGGAGATAAGGTCTAGGTTCCGATGACTGAAAACCCAGGTTGGGAATGGATTGTGGCCTAAGGCAGTGGCGGGTCCAATGTGCTGGGTGTGCAGCCAGCTGTGTCGGTGTCTGTTGGAAGGTCTGGGCTCAGGCTATTTGCGACAGAGCATCACTGTTTAAGGTAGCCTATGCAATTGGGGTGTTGCCGAGGGCCAAGCAGTTTGATCCTCATTTGGGGTTTCTGGGCAGCGCCAAAGACAATGTTTTTCTCCTGGGAGGCAGGCACAGTGCTTCATTGTGGCCCCAGAATTCCCAGTAGGGAGTGTTTGTGGGCCAGGAGTGTGAGGACGGAAGTCTGAAAACACAAGCTAGTGTGAGGATTGGAACCAAGGGCAGAGCAGGCCCACTCTGCAGAGGCTGAATCAAAATCTCCTGCATCTGAAGTCAGGCTGAGGATCAGACGTTGGCTGAGGCTGGAGTATGTGTCCATGATGGCACCTTCATGAAGTGGGGGCCTCATGAGGCCAAGGAAGTTTTCCCACGCTGAGTTTGGAGGTTGCCCCAAACCACAAGGTTTCCTTCTGCGGGACATTCGAGTCCTGTTGCATGGCTCCAGGACATACCATATGGAAGGACTGGAGAGCAGGGTTCGAAGGATGGATCCCTGTACAGCATGCCTCGCATTCCCATTGGCTATTAGCGACAAGATATGTTTGATCTGCTGCCTCTGGAACACGCGACCCAGGGGGCTGAGTTGAAATGGCCTCTCCTGAGAATGCGTCATAATGTGCGTTTGGGTCCATGGAGACCTTGGAATGTGCTGGTTGTTCAGTGGCCCTGCGGAACTCTCCTACTTGAAGTGTTTGATACATCCCAGTAAGAAAGCTGCCCATGTGGAGATGAGAGAGGTTTGGTTTGGTGCCTCAGAAAAGCCCCATGTGCTGGTCTACGAAAACAGTCCTCTAAGAACGGAAACATGGAAACCAAAGCTAAGGTTCAGATTAGGGCCTGGGGGCCTGTCCATTTCAACCTTCTGTCTCTGGGGACACTGTCTTAGAGTCTAAGTGGAGATAGTTGCTCCGCTGGTGTCAGAGAGCCCCTCTTAGTCCAGGGTGGCCTATACTATTGATGGCCTCAGGGACCTTGGAGCTTTTCCCTAACCTGTAGGGTTGTGGTCAATGGATTGGGCACACTTTCCTTGGAGAGGGCAGGCACAATCTTTCGCTGTTTGTTCCAGAGGCCCTAGCCTGGATGTTGTGTGGGTCCAGGCTGTGGGCACAGAAGTCTGAATACACAAACTCAGCTTATGAGTGGCGCCTAGGGTATGGCTGGCCGGATGTACAGCCCGAGAGGGATCTTCTGGGCCTCTGAAACAAGGGCGAGTGGGTGGCGTTCCTTCAGGCTTTTGTCTCTGGATGTTGTGTCCGGGATAGCCGTGGATTGGAGCTGTGGCCTCAGGTACTGTGGACGAGTATCCCTCTCTGGGGATTTGTCCCAGCTCCCAAGAGTTTGGGGTCATTTTGTGGGAAGGGTGGAGTCGTGTTGTCTGGCTCATGGGTCTCTCCAAGAAAGGGATTCCAGAGAAGAGCTCCAGGTACGGGCGGGGCGACTGGAAAATTCAAACCGTGGTGAGGATTGGGTGCATAGGGGCTTGGCAAGCCCCATATGTGGGCTCTTGGTCCAGGCCCTGACAAGCCTTTCTTTGACATGGGGCTCATGCTGAGGGTCACAGTGTGAATTTGTGCCCAAGCAGCACTCAAGTTTGTGCGTGGAAACAGGGGCCATGAAGGATTCTCCCACCCTGAAGGTGTGACTCCATGCCAAGAGCAAGCTTGACAGCCATGGGGAAGGAGGAGTTCTGTTTTGTGCTTGCTATACCCAGCTGAGTGGAGAATTGATATAATGTCTAGGTTCAGATATCTGAAAACCAAGGTTAGGATGAGGTGACGGCATAAGACCATGGCGTGTCCGAAGTGCTATGTGAGCGGCCAGCTGTCTCCTTGTCTGTCTGGACGTCTGGCTTCAGGCTGTGTCAGGCAGAGCATGGGTGCCCAGAGCATCCTATCCAGTTCTGGTACCGTCGAGGCCCGAGCAGGTTGATCCTCATCTGGGATTTCTGGAGACCCCCACAGGGAAACGTTTTTCTTCCGTTGGGCAGACACTGGGCTGGGTTTTGGTTCCGGAGTTCCTAGTCCGGAGGGCTTGTTTGCCAGGAGTGTGAGGAAGGAAGTCTGAAAACACAAGCTAGCGTGAGGTTTGGGACCGAGGGCACGGCAGGCCCACTCTGCAGAGGCTGAATCGAGATCTCCTGCACTGAGTTCATGTCAACTATGAGACGTGCCTCAGGCTAGAGTTCTTGTCCAGCATGGCCTCTTCCTGAAGGGTGTGGGGGCTTCATGAGGCCAGAAAGTTTTGGCTACGATGGGATTTGTGAACTGCTCCAAAACTGAAGGTTACCTTCTGCATGACAGTCGAGTCCTATTGGATGGTTCCAAGAGGCCCCATATGGAAAAACTCGAGAGCAGGTGTCTAAGCATGGATGCCTGGGAACGCCACCTCTTATTCCCACTCTTTAGTCAGGACAAGGCAGGCTCAATCTGCGGGCTCCTGGGTGAGCTACCCAGAGGGGAGAGTTGAAATGGACTCTCCTGAAGATGAGTCCTACTGTGGCTTGGTGGCCTGGGAGACCTTGGAATGTGGAGGTGGCTCAGGGACTCTGCAGGATTCTCCAACATGAGGTGTTTGACACGGCTCCAACAAGGAAACTTCCCATGTGGAGACGAGAGGAGTTCTGTTCCGGGCCTCAGGAAAGCCCCATACCTTGTTCTTCGAACCAAAGCCTCTGAGGAGAGACACCTGGAAACCAAAGCAAGAGTTGAGACTACGGCCTAAAGGCCTGTCCGGCTCAACCTTCTATCTCTGTTGATATCTGTGTGCATGCATTCATGGATGTAGCTGCTCAGCTTGTGTCCGAATGCCCCTGTGAGTCCAGTGAGGCTCCCAGTAGAGGGATGTCCTCGGAGGCCTTGAGGTTTCTCATATTCTGGAGGTGTGTCGCCAAAGGAATGGACACAGTTTCCCAGGAGAGAGCAGACACGGTCCTGTGGTATGGCTCCAGAGGACCCAGCCTAGAGGCTGTGTTTGCCAGGACTGTGGGGACAGATGTCTGAAAAAGCAAACTTGGCTCAGCTAGGGGCCAATATAATGGCAGGCCTGATCTCTAGTCCGTGAGGGGAGATCCTCTGGAAATCAAAGTAGGGCAAGTGAGAGGCAGTCACTCAGGATTTTGTCTCTGGGTGTTGCGTTTACAGTGTCCGGTCAGGGTAGGGGTTGTCTCAGAGGCCGAGGAAGAGCCTTCCTCTAGGGGGATTGTCCAAGCTCCCAAGTGTTTGTGTTCATTCTGTGGGAATGAAGAGTACTGTTTTCTGCCACAGGGGACCCCCCAGGAGAGGGACTCTAGAGCACAGCAGTGGGTTCCCTCAACTGGAATACACACCATCTAGTTAGTCCTGGGTGCCTATGGGCATGGCAAGCCACATATGCGGGCTCTTGGTCCAGTCACTGAGAGGCGTTACTTGAATAAGGTACTCACGCTGAGGGTCACAATGTGTGTTTGTGCCCAAGGCGGCCCTCACGCTTGGGCGTGGCCTCATGGGCCATGCCGTTTTCTCCTACACTGAAGGTTCGACTCACTGCCAGCAGCAAGGTTTCTTGCCATGGGGAAGGAGGGGTTCTGACTTGTGCATCAGGTTCCCCCCTGTGCAGGGATTGGAGATAAGGTCTAGGTTCCGATGACTGAAAACCCAGGTTGGGAATGGATGGTGGCCTAAGGCAGTGGCGGGTCCAATGTGCTGGGTGTGCAGCCAGCTGTGTCGGTGTCTGTTGGAAGGTCTGGGCTCAGGCTATTTGCGACAGAGCATCACTGTTTAAGGTAGCCTATGCAATTGGGGTGTTGCCGAGGGCCAAGCAGTTTGATCCTCATTTGGGGTTTCTGGGCAGCGCCATAGACAATGTTTTTCTCCTGGGAGGCAGGCACAGTGCTTCATTGTGGCCCCAGAATTCCCAGTAGGGAGTGTTTGTGGGCCAGGAGTGTGAGGACGGAAGTCTGAAAACACAAGCTAGTGTGAGGAATGGAGCCAAGGGCAGAGCAGGCCCACTCTGCAGAGGCTGAATCAAAATCTCCTGCATCTGAAGTCAGGCTGAGGATCATACGTTGGCTGAGGCTGGAGTATGTGTCCATGATGGCACCTTCATGAAGTGGGGGCCTCATGAGGCCAAGGAAGTTTTCCCACGCTGAGTTTGGAGGTTGCCCCAAACCACAAGGTTTCCTTCTGCGGGACATTCGAGTCCTGTTGCATGGCTCCAGGACATACCATATGGAAGGACTGGAGAGCAGGGTTCGAAGGATGGATCCCTGTACAGCATGCCTCGCATTCCCATTGGCTATTAGCGACAAGATATGTTTGATCTGCTGCCTCTGGAACACGCGACCCAGGGGGCTGAGTTGAAATGGCCTCTCCTGAGGATGCGTCATAATTTGCGTTTGGGTCCATGGAGACCTTGGAATGTGCTGGTTGTTCAGTGGCCCTGCGGAACTCTCCTACCTGAAGTGTTTGATACATCCCAGTAAGAAAGCTGCCCATGTGGAGATGAGAGAGGTTTGGTTTGGTGCCTCAGAAAAGCCCCATGTGCTGGTCTACGAAAACAGTCCTCTAAGAACAGAAACATGGAAACCAAAGCTAAGGTTCAGATTAGGGCCTGGGGGCCTGTACATTTCAACCTTCTGTCTCTGGGGACACTGTCTGAGAGTCTAAGTGGAGATAGTTGCTCCGCTGGTGTCAGAGAGCCCCTCTTAGTCCAGGGTGGCCTATACTATTGATGGCCTTAGGGACCTTGGTGCTTTTCCCTAACCTGTAGGGTTGTGGTCAATGGATTGGGCACGCTTTCCTTGGAGAGGGCAGGCACAATCTTTCGCTGTATGGTCCAGAGGCCCTAGCCTGGATGTTGTGTGGGTCCAGGCTGTGGGCACAGATGTCTGAATAAACAAACTCAGCTTATGAGTGGCGCCTAGGGTATGGCCGGCTGGATGTACAGCCCGAGAGGGAGCTCCTGGGCCTCTGAAACAAGGGCGAGTGGGAGGCGTTCCTTCAGGCTTTTGTCTCTGGATGTTGTGTCCGGGATAGCCGTGGATTGGAGCGGTGGCCTCAGGTACTGTGGACGAGTATCCCTCCCTGGGGATTTGTCCCAGCTCCCAAGAGTTTGGGGTCATTTTGTGGGAAGGTTGGAGTCCTGTTGTCTGACTCATGGGTCTCTCCAAGAAAGGGATTCCAGAGCAGAGCTCCAGGTACGGGCGGGGCGACTGAAAAATTCAAACCGTGGTGAGGATTGGGTGCATAGGGGCTTGGCAAGCCCCATATGTGGGCTCTTGGTCCAGGCCCTGATAGGCCTTTCTTTGACATGGGGCTCATGCTGAGGGTCACAGTGTGAATTTGTGCCCAAGCAGTACTCAAGTATGGGCGTGGCATCAGGGGCCATGAAGGTTTCTCCCACCCTGAAGGTGTGACTCCATGCCAAGAGCAAGCTTGACAGCCATGGGGAAGGAGGAGTTCTGTTTTGTGCTTGCTATACCCAGCTGTGTGGAGAATTGATATAATGTCTAGGTTCAGATATCTGAAAACCAAGGTTAGGATGAGGTGAAGGCATAAGACCATGGGGTGTCCGAAGTGCTGGGTGTGCGGCCAGCTGTCTCCTTGTGTGTCTGGACGTCTGGCTTCAGGCTGTGTCAGGCAGAGCATGAGTGCCCAGAGCAGCCTATCCAGTTCGGGTACCGTCGAGGCCCGAGCAGGTTGATCCTCATCTGGGTTTTCTGGAGAGCCCCACAGGGAAACGTTTTTCTTCCGTTGGGCAGACACTGGGCTGGGTTTTGGTTCTGGAGTTCCTAGTCCGGAGGGCTTGTTTGCCAGGAGTGTGAGGAAGGAAGTCTGAAAACACAAGCTAGCGTGAGGTTTGGGACCGAGGGCACGGCAGGCCCACTCTGCAGAGGCTGAATCGAGATCTCCTGCACTGAGGTCATGTCAACTATGAGACGTGCCTCAGGCTAGAGTTCTTGTCCAGCATGGCCTCTTACTGAAGGGTGTGGGGGCTTCATGAGGCCAGAAAGTTTTGGCTACGATGGGATTTGTGAACTGCTCCAAAACTGAAGGTTACCTTCTGCACGACAGTCGAGTCCTATTGGATGGTTCCAAGAGGCCCCATATGGAAAGACTCGAGAGCAGGTGTCTAAGCATGGATGCCTGGGAACGCCACCTCATATTCCCACTCTTAGTCAGGACAAGGCAGGCTCAATCTGCGGGCTCCTGGGTGAGCTACCCAGAGGGGAGAGTTGAAATGGACTCTCCTGAAGATGAGTCCTACTGTGGCTTGGTGGCCTGGGAGACCTTGGAATGTGGAGGTGGCTCAGGGACTCTGCAGGATTCTCCAACATGAGGTGTTTGACACGGCTCCAACAAGGAAACTTCCCATGTGGAGACGAGAGGAGTTCTGTTCCGTGCCTCAAGAAAGCCCCATACCCTGTTCTTCGAACCACAGCCTCTGAGGAGTGACACCTGGAAACCAAAGCAAGAGTTTAGACTACGGCCTAAAAGCCTGTCCGGCTCAACCTTCTATCTCTGTTGACATCTGTGTGCATGCATTCATGGATGTAGCTGCTCAGCTGTTGTCCGAATGCCCCTGTGAGTCCAGTGAGGCTCCCAGTAGTGGGATCTCCTCGGAGGCCTTGAGGTTTCTCATATACTGGAGGTGTGTGGCCAGAGGAATGGACACAGTTTCCCAGGAGAGAGCAGACACGGTCCTGTGGTATGGCTCCAGAGGACCCAGCCTAGAGGCTGTGTTTGCCAAGGCTGTGGGGACAGATGTCTGAAAAAGCAAACTTGGCTCAGCTAGGGGCCAATGTAATGGCAGGCCTGATCTCTAGTCCGTGAGGGGAGATCCTCTGGAAATCAAAGTAGGGCAAGCGGGAGGCAGTCACTCAGGATTTTGTCTCTGGGTGTTGCGTTTACAGTGTCCGGTCAGGGTAGGGGTTGTCTCAGAGGCCGAGGAAGAGCCTTCCTCTCGGGGGATTGTCCAAGCTCCCAAGTGTTGGTGTTCATTCTGTGGGAATGAAGAGTACTGTTTTCTGCCACAGGGGACCCCCCAGGAGAGGGACTCTAGAGCACAGCAGTGGGTTCCCTCAACTGGAATAAACACCATCAAGTTAGTCCTTGGTGCCTATTTGCATGGCAAGCAACATATGCGGGCTCTTGGTCCAGTCACTGAGAGGCGTTACTTGAATAAGGTACTCACGCTGAGGGTCACAATGTGTGTTTGTGCCCAAGGCGGCCCTCACGCTTGGGCGTGGCCTCATGGGCCATGCCGTTTTCTCCTACACTGAAGGTTTGACTCACTGCCAGCAGCAAGGTTTCTTGCCATGGGGAAGGAGGGGTTCTGACTTGTGCATCAGGTTCCCCCCTGTGCAGGGATTGGAGATAAGGTCTAGGTTCCGATGACTGAAAACCCAGGTTGGGAATGGATGGTGGCCTAAGGCAGTGGCGGGTCCAATGTGCTGGGTGTGCAGCCAGCTGTGTCGGTGTCTGTTGGAAGGTCTGGGCTCAGGCTATTTGCGACAGAGCATCACTGTTTAAGGTAGCCTATGCAATTGGGGTGTTGCCGAGGGCCAAGCAGTTTGATCCTCATTTGGGGTTTCTGGGCAGCGCCATAGACAATGTTTTTCTCCTGGGAGGCAGGCACAGTGCTTCATTGTGGCCCCAGAATTCCCAGTAGGGAGGGTTTGTGGGCCAGGAGTGTGAGGACGGAAGTCTGAAAACACAAGCTAGTGTGAGGAATGGAGCCAAGGGCAGAGCAGGCCCACTCTGCAGAGGCTGAATCAAAATCTCCTGCATCTGAAGTCAGGCTGAGGATCAGACGTTGGCTGAGGCTGGAGTATGTGTCCATGAAGGCACCTTCATGAAGTGGGGGCCTCATGAGGCCAAGGAAGTTTTCCCACGCTGAGTTTGGAGGTTGCCCCAAACCACAAGGTTTCCTTCTGCGGGACATTCGAGTCCTGTTGCATGGCTCCAGGACATACCATATGGAAGGACTGGAGAGCAGGGTTCGAAGGATGGATCCCTGTACAGCATGCCTCGCATTCCCATTGGCTATTAGCGACAAGATATGTTTGATCTGCTGCCTCTGGAACACGCGACCCAGGGGGCTGAGTTGAAATGGCCTCTCCTGAGGATGCGTCATAATGTGCGTTTGGGTCCATGGAGACCTTGGAATGTGCTGGTTGTTCAGTGGCCCTGCGGAACTCTCCTACTTGAAGTGTTTGATTCATCCCAGTAAGAAAGCTGCCCATGTGGAGATGAGAGAGGTTTGGTTTGGTGTCTCAGAAAAGCCCCATGTGCTGGTCTACGAAAACAGTCCTCTGAGAACGGAAACATGGAAACCAAAGCTAAGGTTCAGATTAGGGCCTGGGGGCCTGTCCATTTCAACCTTCTGTCTCTGGGGACACTGTCTTAGAGTCTAAGTGGAGATAGTTGCTCCGCTGGTGTCAGAGAGCCCCTCTTAGTCCAGGGGGGCCTACACTATTGATGGCCTCAGGGACCTTGGAGCTTTTCCCTAACCTGTAGGTTTGTGGTCAATGGATTGGGCACACTTTCCTTGGAGAGGGCAGGCACAATCTTTCGCTGTTTGGTCCAGAGGCCCTAGCCTGGATGTTGTGTGGGTCCAGGCTGTGGGCACAGAAGTCTGAATACACAAACTCAGCTTATGAGTGGCGCCTAGGGTATGGCAGGCCGGATGTACAGCCCGAGGGTAGCTTCTGGGCCTCTGAAACAAGGGCGAGTGGGAGGCGTTCCTTCAGGCTTTTGTCTCTGGATGTTGTGTCCGGGATAGCCGTGGATTGGAGCTGTGGCCTCAGGTACTGTGGACGAGTATCCCTCTCTGGGGATTTGTCCCAGCTCCCAAGAGTTTGGGGTCATTTTGTGGGAAGGGTGGAGTCGTGTTGTCTGGCTCATGGGTCTCTCCAAGAAAGGGATTCCAGAGAAGAGCTCCAGGTACGGGCGGGGCGACTGGAAAATTCAAACCGTGGTGAGGATTGGGTGCATAGGGGCTTGGCAAGCCCCATATGTGGGCTCTTGGTCCAGGCCCTGACAAGCCTTTCTTTGACATGGGGCTCATGCTGAGGGTCACAGTGTGAATTTGTGCCCAAGCAGCACTCAAGTTTGTGCGTGGAAACAGGGGCCATGAAGGATTCTCCCACCCTGAAGGTGTGACTCCATGCCAAGAGCAAGCTTGACAGCCATGGGGAAGGAGGAGTTCTGTTTTGTGCTTGCTATACCCAGCTGAGTGGAGAATTGATATAATGTCTAGGTTCAGATATCTGAAAACCAAGGTTAGGATGAGGTGACGGCATAAGACCATGGCGTGTCCGAAGTGCTGGGTGAGCGGCCAGCTGTCTCCTTGTCTGTCTGGACGTCTGGCTTCAGGCTGTGTCAGGCAGAGCATGGGTGCCCAGAGCATCCTATCCAGTTCTGGTACCGTCGAGGCCCGAGCAGGTTGATCCTCATCTGGGATTTCTGGAGACCCCCACAGGGAAACGTTTTTCTTCCGTTGGGCAGACACTGGGCTGGGTTTTGGTTCCGGAGTTCCTAGTCCGGAGGGCTTGTTTGCCAGGAGTGTGAGGAAGGAAGTCTGAAAACACAAGCTAGCGTGAGGTTTGGGACCGAGGGCACGGCAGGCCCACTCTGCAGAGGCTGAATCGAGATCTCCTGCACTGAGTTCATGTCAACTATGAGACGTGCCTCAGGCTAGAGTTCTTGTCCAGCATGGCCTCTTCCTGAAGGGTGTGGGGGCTTCATGAGGCCAGAAAGTTTTGGCTACGATGGGATTTGTGAACTGCTCCAAAACTGAAGGTTACCTTCTGCATGACAGTCGAGTCCTATTGGATGGTTCCAAGAGGCACCATATGGAAAAACTCGAGAGCAGGTGTCTAAGCATGGATGCCTGGGAACGCCACCTCTTATTCCCACTCTTTAGTCAGGACAAGGCAGGCTCAATCTGCGGGCTCCTGGGTGAGCTACCCAGAGGGGAGAGTTGAAATGGACTCTCCTGAAGATGAGTCCTACTGTGGCTTGGTGGCCTGGGAGACCTTGGAATGTGGAGGTGGCTCAGGGACTCTGCAGGATTCTCCAACATGAGGTGTTTGACACGGCTCCAACAAGGAAACTTCCCATGTGGAGACGAGAGGAGTTCTGTTCCGGGCCTCAGGAAAGCCCCATACCTTGTTCTTCGAACCAAAGCCTCTGAGGAGAGACACCTGGAAACCAAAGCAAGAGTTGAGACTACGGCCTAAAGGCCTGTCCGGCTCAACCTTCTATCTCTGTTGATATCTGTGTGCATGCATTCATGGATGTAGCTGCTCAGCTTGTGTCCGAATGCCCCTGTGAGTCCAGTGAGGCTCCCAGTAGAGGGATGTCCTCGGAGGCCTTGAGGTTTCTCATATTCTGGAGGTGTGTGGCCAAAGGAATGGACACAGTTTCCCAGGAGAGAGCAGACACGGTCCTGTGGTATGGCTCCAGAGGACCCAGCCTAGAGGCTGTGTTTGCCAGGACTGTGGGGACAGATGTCTGAAAAAGCAAACTTGGCTCAGCTAGGGGCCAATATAATGGCAGGCCTGATCTCTAGTCCGTGAGGGGAGATCCTCTGGAAATCAAAGTAGGGCAAGTGAGAGGCAGTCACTCAGGATTTTGTCTCTGGGTGTTGCGTTTACAGTGTCCGGTCAGGGTAGGGGTTGTCTCAGAGGCCGAGGAAGAGCCTTCCTCTAGGGGGATTGTCCAAGCTCCCAAGTGTTTGTGTTCATTCTGTGGGAATGAAGAGTACTGTTTTCTGCCACAGGGGACCCCACAGGAGAGGGACTCTAGAGCACAGCAGTGGGTTCCCTCAACTGGAATACACACCATCTAGTTAGTCCTGGGTGCCTATGGGCATGGCAAGCCACATATGCGGGCTCTTGGTCCAGTCACTGAGAGGCGTTACTTGAATAAGGTACTCACGCTGAGGGTCACAATGTGTGTTTGTGCCCAAGGCGGCCCTCACGCTTGGGCGTGGCCTCATGGGCCATGCCGTTTTCTCCTACACTGAAGTTTCGACTCACTGCCAGCAGCAAGGTTTCTTGCCATGGGGAAGGAGGGGTTCTGACTTGTGCATCAGGTTCCCCCCTGTGCAGGGATTGGAGATAAGGTCTAGGTTCCGATGACTGAAAACCCAGGTTGGGAATGGATGGTGGCCTAAGGCAGTGGCGGGTCCAATGTGCTGGGTGTGCAGCCAGCTGTGTCGGTGTCTGTTGGAAGGTCTGGGCTCAGGCTATTTGCGACAGAGCATCACTGTTTAAGGTAGCCTATGCAATTGGGGTGTTGCCGAGGGCCAAGCAGTTTGATCCTCATTTGGGGTTTCTGGGCAGCGCCATAGACAATGTTTTTCTCCTGGGAGGCAGGCACAGTGCTTCATTGTGGCCCCAGAATTCCCAGTAGGGAGGGTTTGTGGGCCAGGAGTGTGAGGACGGAAGTCTGAAAACACAAGCTAGTGTGAGGATTGGAGCCAAGGGCAGAGCAGGCCCACTCTGCAGAGGCTGAATCAAAATCTCCTGCATCTGAAGTCAGGCTGAGGATCAGACGTTGGCTGAGGCTGGAGTATGTGTCCATGATGGCACCTTCATGAAGTGGGGGCCTCATGAGGCCAAGGAAGTTTTCCCACGCTGAGTTTGGAGGTTGCCCCAAACCACAAGGTTTCCTTCTGCGGGACATTCGAGTCCTGTTGCATGGCTCCAGGACATACCATATGGAAGGACTGGAGAGCAGGGTTCGAAGGATGGATCCCTGTACAGCATGCCTCGCATTCCCATTGGCTATTAGCGACAAGATATGTTTGATCTGCTGCCTCTGGAACACGCGACCCAGGGGGCTGAGTTGAAATGGCCTCTCCTGAGGATGCGTCATAATGTGCGTTTGGGTCCATGGAGACCTTGGAATGTGCTGGTTGTTCAGTGGCCCTGCGGAACTCTCCTACCTGAAGTGTTTGATACATCCCAGTAAGAAAGCTGCCCATGTGGAGATGAGAGAGGTTTGGTTTGGTGCCTCAGAAAAGCCCCATGTGCTGGTCTACGAAAACAGTCCTCTGAGAACGGAAACATGGAAACCAAAGCTAAGGTTCAGATTAGGGCCTGGGGGCCTGTCCATTTCAACCTTCTGTCTCTGGGGACACTGTCTGAGAGTCTAAGTGGAGATAGTTGCTCCGCTGGTGTCAGAGAGCCCCTCTTAGTCCAGGGTGGCCTATACTATTGATGGCCTCAGGGACCTTGGAGCTTTTCCCTAACCTGTAGGGTTGTGGTCAATGGATTGGGCACACTTTCCTTGGAGAGGGCAGGCACAATCTTTCGCTGTTTGGTCCAGAGGCCCTAGCCTGGATGTTGTGTTGGTCCAGGCTGTGGGCACAGATGTCTGAATACACAAACTCAGCTTATGAGTGGCGCCTAGGGTATGGCCGGCCGGATGTACAGCCCGAGAGGGAGCTCCTGGGCCTCTGAAACAAGGGCGAGTGGGAGGCGTTCCTTCAGGCTTTTGTCTCTGGATGTTGTGTCCGGGATAGCCGTGGATTGGAGCGGTGGCCTCAGGTACTGTGGACGAGTATCCCTCTCTGGGGATTTGTCCCAGCTCCCAAGAGTTTGGGGTCATTTTGTGGGAAGGTTGGAGTCCTGTTGTCTGACTCATGGGTCTCTCCAAGAAAGGGATTCCAGAGAAGAGCTCCAGGTACGGGCGGGGCGACTGGAAAATTCAAACCGTGGTGAGGATTGGGCGCATAGGGGCTTGGCAAGCCCCATATGTGGGCTCTTGGTCCAGGCCCTGACAGGCCTTTCTTTGACATGGGGCTCATGCTGAGGGTCACAGTGTGAATTTGTGCCCAAGCAGCACTCAAGTTTGGGCGTGGCATCAGGGGCCATGAAGGTTTCTCCCACCCTGAAGGTTTGACTCCATGCCAAGAGCAAGCTTGACAGCCATGGGGAAGGAGGAGTTCTGTTTTGTGCTTGCTATACCCAGCTGTGTGGAGAATTGATATAATGTCTAGGTTCAGATATCTGAAAACCAAGGTTAGGATGAGGTGACGGCATAAGACCATGGCGTGTCCGAAGTGCTGGGTGTGCGGCCAGCTGTCACCTTGTCTGTCTGGACGTCTGGCTTCAGGCTGTGTCAGGCAGAGCATGAGTGCCCAGAGCAGCCTATCCAGTTCGAGTACCGTAGAGTCCCGAGCAGGTTGATCCTCATCTGGGTTTTCTGGAGAGCCCCACAGGGAAACGTTTTTCTTCCGTTGGGCAGACACTGGGCTGGGTTTTGGTTCTGGAGTTCCTAGTCCGGAGGGCTTCTTTGCCAGGAGTGTGAGGAAGTCTGAAAACACATGCTAGCGTGAGGTTTGGGACCGAGGGCATGGCAGGCCCACTCTGCAGAGGCTGAATCGAGATCTCCTGCACTGAGGTCATGTCAACTATGAGACGTGCCTCAGGCTAGAGTTCTTGTCCAGCATGGCCTCTTCCTGAAGGGTGTGGGGGCTTCATGAGGCCAGAAAGTTTTGCCTACCATGGGATTTGTGAACTGCTCCAAAACTGAAGGTTACGTTCTGCACGACAGTCGAGTCCTATTGGATGGTTCCAAGAGGCCCCATATGGAAAGACTCGAGAGCAGGGGTCTAAGCATGGATGCCTGGGAACGCCACCTCATATTCCCACTCTTTAGTCAGGACAAGGCAGGCTCAATCTGCGGGCTCCTGGGTGAGCTACCCAGAGGGGAGAGTTGAAATGGACTCTCCTGAAGATGAGTCCTACTGTGGCTTGGTGGCCTGGGAGACCTTGGAATGTGGAGGTGGCTCAGGGACTCTGCAGGATTCTCCAACATGAGGTGTTTGACACGGCTCCAACAAGGAAACTTCCCATGTGGAGCCGAGAGGAGTTCTGTTCCGTGCCTCAGGAAAGCCCCATACCCTGTTCTTCGAACCAAAGCCTTTGAGGAGTGACAACTGGAAACCAAAGCAAGAGTTGAGATTACGGCCTAAAGGCCTGTCCGGCTCAACCTTCTATCTCTGTTGACATCTGTGTGCATGCATTCATGGATGTAGCTGCTCAGCTTGTGTCCGTATGCCCCTGTGAGTCCAGTGAGGCTCCCAGTAGTGGGATGTCCTCGGAGGCCTTGAAATTTCTCATATTCTGGAGGTGTGTGGCCAAAGGAATGGACACAGTTTCCCAGGATAGAGCAGGCACGGTCCTGTCGTATGGCTCCAGAGGACCCAGCCTAGAGGCTCTGTTTGCCAGGGCTGTGGGGACAGATGTCTGAAAAAGCAAACTTGGCTCAGCTAGGGGCCAATGTAATGGCAGGCCTGATCTCTAGTCCGTGAGGGGAGATCCTCTGGAAATCAAAGTAGGGCAAGTAGGAGGCAGTCACTCAGGATTTTGTCTCTGGGTGTTGTGTTTACAGTGTCCGGTCAGGGTAGGGGTTGTCTCAGAGGCCGAGGAAGAGCCTTCCTCTCGGGGGATTGTCCAAGCTCCCAAGTGTTGGTGTTCATTCTGTGGGAATGAAGAGTACTGTTTTCTGCCACAGGGGACCCCCCTGGAAAGGGACTCTAGAGCACAGCAGAGGGTTCCCTCAACTGGAATACACACCATCTAGTTAGTCCTGGGTGCCTATGGGCATGGCAAGCCACATATGCGGGCTCTTGGTCCAGACACTGAGAGGCGTTACTTTAATAAGGTACTCACGCTGAGGGTCACAATGTGTGTTTGTGCCCAAGGCGGCCCTCACGCTTGGGCGTGGCCTCATGGGCCAATCCGATTTCTCCTACACTGAAGGTTTGACTCACTGCCAGCAGCAAGGTTTCTTGCCATGGGGAAGGAGAGGTTCTGACTTGTGCATCAGGTTCCCCCCTGTGCAGGGATTGGAGATAAGTTCTAGGTTCCGATGACTGAAAACCCAGGTTGGGAATGGATGGTGGCCTAAGGCAGTGGCGGGTCCAATGTGCTGGGTGTGCAGCCAGCTGTGTCGGTGTCTGTTGGAAGGTCTGGGCTCAGGCTATTTGCGACAGAGCATCACTGTTTAAGGTAGCCTATGCAATTGGGGTGTTGCCGAGGGCCAAGCAGTTTGATCCTCATTTGGGGTTTCTGGGCAGCGCCATAGACAATGTTTTTCTCCTGGGAGGCAGGCACAGTGCTTCATTGTGGCCCCAGAATTCCCAGTAGGGAGGGTTTGTGGGCCAGGAGTGTGAGGACGGAAGTCTGAAAACACAAGCTAGTGTGAGGATTGGAGCCAAGGGCAGAGCAGGCCCACTCTGCAGAGGCTGAATCAAAATCTCCTGCATCTGAAGTCAGGCTGAGGATCAGACGTTGGCTGAGGCTGGAGTATGTGTCCATGATGGCACCTTCATGAAGTGGGGGCCTCATGAGGCCAAGGAAGTTTTCCCACGCTGAGTTTGGAGGTTGCCCCAAACCACAAGGTTTCCTTCTGCGGGACATTCGAGTCCTGTTGCATGGCTCCAGGACATACCATATGGAAGGACTGGAGAGCAGGGTTCGAAGGATGGATCCCTGTACAGCATGCCTCGCATTCCCATTGGCTATTAGCGACAAGATATGTTTGATCTGCTGCCTCTGGAACACGCGACCCAGGGGGCTGAGTTGAAATGGCCTCTCCTGAGGATGCGTCATAATGTGCGTTTGGGTCCATGGAGACCTTGGAATGTGCTGGTTGTTCAGTGGCCCTGCGGAACTCTCCTACTTGAAGTGTTTGATTCATCCCAGTAAGAAAGCTGCCCATGTGGAGATGAGAGAGGTTTGGTTTGGTGCCTCAGAAAAGCCCCATGTGCTGGTCTACGAAAACAGTCCTCTGAGAACGGAAACATGGAAACCAAAGCTAAGGTTCAGATTAGGGCCTGGGGGCCTGTCCATTTCAACCTTCTGTCTCTGGGGACACTGTCTTAGAGTCTAAGTGGAGATAGTTGCTTTGCTGGTGTCAGAGAGCCCCTCTTAGTCCAGGGTGGCCTATACTATTGATGGCCTCAGGGACCTTGGAGCTTTTCCCTAACCTGTAGGGTTGTGGTCAATGGATTGGGCACACTTTCCTTGGAGAGGGCAGGCACAATCTTTCGCTGTATGGTCCAGAGGCCCTAGCCTGGATGTTGTGTGGGTCCAGGCTGTGGGCACAGAAGTCTGAATACACAAACTCAGCTTATGAGTGGCGCCTAGGGTATGGCAGGCCGGATGTACAGCCCGAGGGTAGCTTCTGGGCCTCTGAAACAAGGGCGAGTGGGAGGCGTTCCTTCAGGCTTTTGTCTCTGGATGTTGTGTCCGGGATAGCCGTGGATTGGAGCTGTGGCCTCAGGTACTGTGGACGAGTATCCCTCTCTGGGGATTTGTCCCAGCTCCCAAGAGTTTGGGGTCATTTTGTGGGAAGGGTGGAGTCGTGTTGTCTGGCTCATGGGTCTCTCCAAGAAAGGGATTCCAGAGAAGAGCTCCAGGTACGGGCGGGGCGACTGGAAAATTCAAACCGTGGTGAGGATTGGGTGCATAGGGGCTTGGCAAGCCCCATATGTGGGCTCTTGGTCCAGGCCCTGACAAGCCTTTCTTTGACATGGGGCTCATGCTGAGGGTCACAGTGTGAATTTGTGCCCAAGCAGCACTCAAGTTTGTGCGTGGAAACAGGGGCCATGAAGGATTCTCCCACCCTGAAGGTGTGACTCCATGCCAAGAGCAAGCTTGACAGCCATGGGGAAGGAGGAGTTCTGTTTTGTGCTTGCTATACCCAGCTGAGTGGAGAATTGATATAATGTCTAGGTTCAGATATCTGAAAACCAAGGTTAGGATGAGGTGACGGCATAAGACCATGGCGTGTCCGAAGTGCTGGGTGAGCGGCCAGCTGTCTCCTTGTCTGTCTGGACGTCTGGCTTCAGGCTGTGTCAGGCAGAGCATGGGTGCCCAGAGCATCCTATCCAGTTCTGGTACCGTCGAGGCCCGAGCAGGTTGATCCTCATCTGGGATTTCTGGAGACCCCCACAGGGAAACGTTTTTCTTCCGTTGGGCAGACACTGGGCTGGGTTTTGGTTCCGGAGTTCCTAGTCCGGAGGGCTTGTTTGCCAGGAGTGTGAGGAAGGAAGTCTGAAAACACAAGCTAGCGTGAGGTTTGGGACCGAGGGCACGGCAGGCCCACTCTGCAGAGGCTGAATCGAGATCTCCTGCACTGAGGTCATGTCAACTATGAGACGTGCCTCAGGCTAGAGTTCTTGTCCAGCATGGCCTCTTCCTGAAGGGTGTGGGGGCTTCATGAGGCCAGAAAGTTTTGGCTACGATGGGATTTGTGAACTGCTCCAAAACTGAAGGTTACCTTCTGCACGACAGTCGAGTCCTATTGGATGGTTCCAAGAGGCCCCATATGGAAAGACTCGAGAGCAGGTGTCTAAGCATGGATGCCTGGGAACGCCACCTCATATTCCCACTCTTTAGTCAGGACAAGGCAGGCTCAATCTGCGGGCTCCTGGGTGAGCTACCCAGAGGGGAGAGTTGA
The DNA here is from genome assembly GCF_964662115.1 of Mustela nivalis. Taxonomy (NCBI): domain Eukaryota; kingdom Metazoa; phylum Chordata; class Mammalia; order Carnivora; family Mustelidae; genus Mustela; species Mustela nivalis. The sequence goes on along the minus strand of NW_028136443.1, from coordinate 911,055 downwards.
AATGGACTCTCCTGAAGATGAGTCCTACTGTGGCTTGGTGGCCTGGGAGACCTTGGAATGTGGAGGTGGCTCAGGGACTCTGCAGGATTCTCCAACATGAGGTGTTTGACATGGCTCCAACAAGGAAACTTCCCATGTGGAGACGAGAGGAGTTCTGTTCCGTGCCTCAGGAAAGCCCCATACCCTGTTCTTCGAACCATAGCCTCTGAGGAGTGACACCTGGAAACCTAAGCAAGAGTTGAGACTACGGCCTAAAGGCCTGTCCGGCTCAACCTTCTATCTCTGTTGACATCTGTGTGCATGCATTCATGGATGTAGCTGCTCAGCTTGTGTCCGAATGCCCCTGTGAGTCCAGTGAGGCTCCCAGTAGTGGGATGTCCTCGGAGGCCTTGAAATTTCTCATATTCTGGAGGTGTGTGGCCAAAGGAATGGACACAGTTTCCCAGGAGAGAGCAGGCACGGTCCTGTCGTATGGCTCCAGAGGACCCAGCCTAGAGGCTCTGTTTGCCAGGGCTGTGGGGACAGATGTCTGAAAAAGCAAACTTGGCTCAGCTAGGGGCCAATGTAATGGCAGGCCTGATCTCTAGTCCGTGAGGGGAGATCCTCTGGAAATCAAAGTAGGGCAAGTGGGAGGCAGTCACTCAGGATTTTGTCTCAGGGTGTTGCGTTTACAGTGTCCGGTCAGGGTAGGGGTTGTCTCAGAGGCCGAGGAAGAGCCTTCCTCTCGGGGGATTGTCCAAGCTCCCAAGTGTTGGTGTTCATTCTGTGGGAATGAAGAGTACTGTTTTCTGCCACAGGGGACCCCCCTGGAAAGGGACTCTAGAGCACAGCAGAGGGTTCCCTCAACTGGAATACACACCATCTAGTTAGTCCTGGGTGCCTATGGGCATGGCAAGCCACATATGCGGGCTCTTGGTCCAGTCACTGAGAGGCGTTACTTTAATAAGGTACTCACGCTGAGGGTCACAATGTGTGTTTGTGCCCAAGGCGGCCCTCACGCTTGGGCGTGGCCTCATGGGCCATGCCGATTTCTCCTACACTGAAGGTTTGACTCACTGCCAGCAGCAAGGTTTCTTGCCATGGGGAAGGAGAGGTTCTGACTTGTGCATCAGGTTCCCCCCTGTGCAGGGATTGGAGATAAGTTCTAGGTTCCGATGACTGAAAACCCAGGTTGGGAATGGATGGTGGCCTAAGGCAGTGGCGGGTCCAATGTGCTGGGTGTGCAGCCAGCTGTGTCGGTGTCTGTTGGAAGGTCTGGGCTCAGGCTATTTGCGACAGAGCATCACTGTTTAAGCTAGCCTATGCAATTGGGGTGTTGCCGAGGGCCAAGCAGTTTGATCCTCATTTGGGGTTTCTGGGCAGCGCCATAGACAATGTTTTTCTCCTGGGAGGCAGGCACAGTGCTTCATTGTGGCCCCAGAATTCCCAGTAGGGAGGGTTTGTGGGCCAGGAGTGTGAGGACGGAAGTCTGAAAACACAAGCTAGTGTGAGGAATGGAGCCAAGGGCAGAGCAGGCCCACTCTGCAGAGGCTGAATCAAAATCTCCTGCATCTGAAGTCAGGCTGAGGATCAGACGTTGGCTGAGGCTGGAGTATGTGTCCATGATGGCACCTTCATGAAGTGGGGGCCTCATGAGGCCAAGGAAGTTTTCCCACGCTGAGTTTGGAGGTTGCCCCAAACCACAAGGTTTCCTTCTGCGGGACATTCGAGTCCTGTTGCATGGCTCCAGGACATACCATATGGAAGGACTGGAGAGCAGGGTTCGAAGGATGGATCCCTGTACAGCATGCCTCGCATTCCCATTGGCTATTAGCGACAAGATATGTTTGATCTGCTGCCTCTGGAACACGCGACCCAGGGGGCTGAGTTGAAATGGCCTCTCCTGAGGATGCGTCATAATGTGCGTTTGGGTCCATGGAGACCTTGGAATGTGCTGGTTGTTCAGTGGCCCTGCGGAACTCTCCTACTTGAAGTGTTTGATTCATCCCAGTAAGAAAGCTGCCCATGTGGAGATGAGAGAGGTTTGGTTTGGTGCCTCAGAAAAGCCCCATGTGCTGGTCTACGAAAACAGTCCTCTGAGAACGGAAACATGGAAACCAAAGCTAAGGTTCAGATTAGGGCCTGGGGGCCTGTCCATTTCAACCTTCTGTCTCTGGGGACACTGTCTTAGAGTCTAAGTGGAGATAGTTGCTTTGCTGGTGTCAGAGAGCCCCTCTTAGTCCAGGGTGGCCTATACTATTGATGGCCTCAGGGACCTTGGAGCTTTTCCCTAACCTGTAGGGTTGTGGTCAATGGATTGGGCACACTTTCCTTGGAGAGGGCAGGCACAATCTTTCGCTGTTTGGTCCAGAGGCCCTAGCCTGGATGTTGTGTGGGTCCAGGCTGTGGGCACAGAAGTCTGAATACACAAACTCAGCTTATGAGTGGCGCCTAGGGTATGGCAGGCCGGATGTACAGCCCGAGGGTAGCTTCTGGGCCTCTGAAACAAGGGCGAGTGGGAGGCGTTCCTTCAGGCTTTTGTCTCTGGATGTTGTGTCCGGGATAGCCGTGGATTGGAGCTGTGGCCTCAGGTACTGTGGACGAGTATCCCTCTCTGGGGATTTGTCCCAGCTCCCAAGAGTTTGGGGTCATTTTGTGGGAAGGGTGGAGTCGTGTTGTCTGGCTCATGGGTCTCTCCAAGAAAGGGATTCCAGAGAAGAGCTCCAGGTACGGGCGGGGCGACTGGAAAATTCAAACCGTGGTGAGGATTGGGTGCATAGGGGCTTGGCAAGCCCCATATGTGGGCTCTTGGTCCAGGCCCTGACAAGCCTTTCTTTGACATGGGGCTCATGCTGAGGGTCACAGTGTGAATTTGTGCCCAAGCAGCACTCAAGTTTGTGCGTGGAAACAGGGGCCATGAAGGATTCTCCCACCCTGAAGGTGTGACTCCATGCCAAGAGCAAGCTTGACAGCCATGGGGAAGGAGGAGTTCTGTTTTGTGCTTGCTATACCCAGCTGAGTGGAGAATTGATATAATGTCTAGGTTCAGATATCTGAAAACCAAGGTTAGGATGAGGTGACGGCATAAGACCATGGCGTGTCCGAAGTGCTGGGTGAGCGGCCAGCTGTCTCCTTGTCTGTCTGGACGTTTGGCTTCAGGCTGTGTCAGGCAGAGCATGGGTGCCCAGAGCATCCTATCCAGTTCTGGTACCGTCGAGGCCCAAGCAGGTTGATCCTCATCTGGGATTTCTGGAGACCCCCACAGGGAAACGTTTTTCTTCCGTTGGGCAGACACTGGGCTGGGTTTTGGTTCCGGAGTTCCTAGTCCGGAGGGCTTGTTTGCCAGGAGTGTGAGGAAGGAAGTCTGAAAACACAAGCTAGCGTGAGGTTTGGGACCGAGGGCACGGCAGGCCCACTCTGCAGAGGCTGAATCGAGATCTCCTGCACTGAGGTCATGTCAACTATGAGACGTGCCTCAGGCTAGAGTTCTTGTCCAGCATGGCCTCTTCCTGAAGGGTGTGGGGGCTTCATGAGGCCAGAAAGTTTTGGCTACGATGGGATTTGTGAACTGCTCCAAAACTGAAGGTTACCTTCTGCACGACAGTCGAGTCCTATTGGATGGTTCCAAGAGGCCCCATATGGAAAGACTCGAGAGCAGGTGTCTAAGCATGGATGCCTGGGAACGCCACCTCATATTCCCACTCTTTAGTCAGGACAAGGCAGGCTCAATCTGCGGGCTCCTGGGTGAGCTACCCAGAGGGGAGAGTTGAAATGGACTCTCCTGAAGATGAGTCCTACTGTGGCTTGGTGGCCTGGGAGACCTTGGAATGTGGAGGTGGCTCAGGGACTCTGCAGGATTCTCCAACATGAGGTGTTTGACATGGCTCCAACAAGGAAACTTCCCATGTGGAGACGAGAGGAGTTCTGTTCCGGGCCTCAGGAAAGCCCCATACCTTGTTCTTCGAACCAAAGCCTCTGAGGAGTGACACCTGGAAACCAAAGCAAGAGTTGAGACTACGGCCTAAAGGCCTGTCCGGCTCAACCTTCTATCACTGTTGATATCTGTGTGCATGCATTCATGGATGTAGCTGCTCAGCTTTTGTCCGAATGCCCCTGTGAGTCCAGTGAGGCTCCCAGTAGTGGGATGTCCTCGGAGGCCTTGAGGTTTCTCATATTCTGGAGGTGTGTGGCCAAAGGAATGGACACAGTTTCCCAGGAGAGAGCAGGCACGGTCCTGTGGTATGGCTCCAGAGGACCCAGCCTAGAGGCTGTGTTTGCCAGGACTGTGGGGACAGATGTCTGAAAAAGCAAACTTGGCTCAGCTAGGGGCCAATATAATGGCAGGCCTGATCTCTAGTCCGTGAGGGGAGATCCTCTGGAAATCAAAGTAGGGCAAGTGGGAGGCCGTCACTCAGGATTTTGTCTCTGGGTGTTGCGTTTACAGTGTCCGGTCAGGGTAGGGGTTGTCTCAGAGGCCGAGGAAGAGCCTTCCTCTAGGGGGATTGTCCAAGCTCCCAAGTGTTTGTGTTCATTCTGTGGGAATGAAGAGTACTGTTTTCTGCCACAGGGGACCCCCCAGGAGAGGGACTCTAGAGCACAGCAGTGGGTTCCCTCAACTGGAATACACACCATCTAGTTAGTCCTGGGTGCCTATGGGCATGGCAAGCCACATATGCGTGCTCTTGGTCCAGTCACTGAGAAGCGTTACTTGAATAAGGTACTCACGCTGAGGGTCACAATGTGTGTTTGTGCCCAAGGCGGCCCTCACGCTTGGGCGTGGCCTCATGGGCCATGCCGTTTTCTCCTACACTGAAGGATCGACTCACTGCCAGCAGAAAGGTTTCTTGCCAGGGGGAAGGAGGGGTTCTGACTTGTGCATCAGGTTCCCCCCTGTGCAGGGATTGGAGATAAGGTCTAGGTTCCGATGACTGAAAACCCAGGTTGGGAATGGATGGTGGCCTAAGGCAGTGGCGGGTCCAATGTGCTGGGTGTGCAGCCAGCTGTGTCGGTGTCTGTTGGAAGGTCTGGGCTCAGGCTATTTGCGACAGAGCATCACTGTTTAAGCTAGCCTATGCAATTGGGGTGTTGCCGAGGGCCAAGCAGTTTGATCCTCATTTGGGGTTTCTGGGCAGCGCCATAGACAATGTTTTTCTCCTGGGAGGCAGGCACAGTGCTTCATTGTGGCCCCAGAATTCCCAGTAGGGAGGGTTTGTGGGCCAGGAGTGTGAGGACGGAAGTCTGAAAACACAAGCTAGTGTGAGGAATGGAGCCAAGGGCAGAGCAGGCCCACTCTGCAGAGGCTGAATCAAAATCTCCTGCATCTGAAGTCAGGCTGAGGATCAGACGTTGGCTGAGGCTGGAGTATGTGTCCATGATGGCACCTTCATGAAGTGGGGGCCTCATGAGGCCAAGGAAGTTTTCCCACGCTGAGTTTGGAGGTTGCCCCAAACCACAAGGTTTCCTTCTGCGGGACATTCGAGTCCTGTTGCATGGCTCCAGGACATACCATATGGAAGGACTGGAGAGCAGGGTTCGAAGGATGGATCCCTGTACAGCATGCCTCGCATTCCCATTGGCTATTAGCGACAAGATATGTTTGATCTGCTGCCTCTGGAACACGCGACCCAGGGGGCTGAGTTGAAATGGCCTCTCCTGAGGATGCGTCATAATGTGCGTTTGGGTCCATGGAGACCTTGGAATGTGCTGGTTGTTCAGTGGCCCTGCGGAACTCTCCTACCTGAAGTGTTTGATACATCCCAGTAAGAAAGCTGCCCATGTGGAGATGAGAGAGGTTTGGTTTGGTGCCTCAGAAAAGCCCCATGTGCTGGTCTACGAAAACAGTCCTCTAAGAACAGAAACATGGAAACCAAAGCTAAGGTTCAGATTAGGGCCTGGGGGCCTGTACATTTCAACCTTCTGTCTCTGGGGACACTGTCTGAGAGTCTAAGTGGAGATAGTTGCTCCGCTGGTGTCAGAGAGCCCCTATTAGTCCAGGGTGGCCTATACTATTGATGGCCTTAGGGACCTTGGTGCTTTTCCCTAACCTGTAGGGTTGTGGTCAATGGATTGGGCACGCTTTCCTTGGAGAGGGCAGGCACAATCTTTCGCTGTATGGTCCAGAGGCCCTAGCCTGGATGTTGTGTGGGTCCAGGCTGTGGGCACAGATGTCTGAATAAACAAACTCAGCTTATGAGTGGCGCCTAGGGTATGGCCGGCCGGATGTACAGCCCGAGAGGGAGCTCCTGGGCGTCTGAAACAAGGGCGAGTGGGAGGCGTTCCTTCAGGCTTTTGTCTCTGGATGTTGTGTCCGGGATAGCCGTGGATTGGAGCGGTGGCCTCAGGTACTGTGGACGAGTATCCCTCCCTGGGGATTTGTCCCAGCTCCCAAGAGTTTGGGGTCATTTTGTGGGAAGGTTGGAGTCCTGTTGTCTGGCTCATGGGTCTCTCCAAGAAAGGGATTCCAGAGCAGAGCTCCAGGTACGGGCGGGGCGACTGAAAAATTCAAACCGTGGTGAGGATTGGGTGCATAGGGGCTTGGCAAGCCCCATATGTGGGCTCTTGGTCCAGGCCCTGATAGGCCTTTCTTTGACATGGGGCTCATGCTGAGGGTCACAGTTTGAATTTGTGCCCAAGCAGTACTCAAGTTTGGGCGTGGCATCAGGGGCCATGAAGGTTTCTCCCACCCTGAAGGTGTGACTCCATGCCAAGAGCAAGCTTGACAGCCATGGGGAAGGAGGAGTTCTGTTTTGTGCTTGCTATACCCAGCTGTGTGGAGAATTGATATAATGTCTAGGTTCAGATATCTGAAAACCAAGGTTAGGATGAGGTGACGGCATAAGACCATGGGGTGTCCGAAGTGCTGGGTGTGCGGCCAGCTGTCTCCTTTTGTGTCTGGACGTCTGGCTTCAGGCTGTGTCAGGCAGAGCATGAGTGCTCAGAGCAGCCTATCCAGTTCGGGTACCGTCGAGGCCCGAGCAGGTTGATCCTCATCTGGGTTTTCTGGAGAGCCCCACAGGGAAACGTTTTTCTTCCGTTGGGCAGACACTGGGCTGGGTTTTGGTTCTGGAGTTCCTAGTCCGGAGGGCTTGTTTGCCAGGAGTGTGAGGAAGGAAGTCTGAAAACACAAGCTAGCGTGAGGTTTGGGACCGAGGGCACGGCAGGCCCACTCTGCAGAGGCTGAATCGAGATCTCCTGCACTGAGGTCATGTCAACTATGAGACGTGCCTCAGGCTAGAGTTCTTGTCCAGCATGGCCTCTTACTGAAGGGTGTGGGGGCTTCATGAGGCCAGAAAGTTTTGGCTACGATGGGATTTGTGAACTGCTCCAAAACTGAAGGTTACCTTCTGCACGACAGTCGAGTCCTATTGGATGGTTCCAAGAGGCCCCATATGGAAAGACTCGAGAGCAGGTGTCTAAGCATGGATGCCTGGGAACGCCACCTCATATTCCCACTCTTAGTCAGGACAAGGCAGGCTCAATCTGCGGGCTCCTGGGTGAGCTACCCAGAGGGGAGAGTTGAAATGGACTCTCCTGAAGATGAGTCCTACTGTGGCTTGGTGGCCTGGGAGACCTTGGAATGTGGAGGTGGCTCAGGGACTCTGCAGGATTCTCCAACATGAGGTGTTTGACACGGCTCCAACAAGGAAACTTCCCATGTGGAGACGAGAGGAGTTCTGTTCCGTGCCTCAAGAAAGCCCCATACCCTGTTCTTCGAACCACAGCCTCTGAGGAGTGACACATGGAAACCAAAGCAAGAGTTTAGACTACGGCCTAAAAGCCTGTCCGGCTCAACCTTCTATCTCTGTTGACATCTGTGTGCATGCATTCATGGATGTAGCTGCTCAGCTTGTGTCCGAATGCCCCTGTGAGTCCAGTGAGGCTCCCAGTAGTGGGATGTCCTCGGAGGCCTTGAGGTTTCTCATATTCTGGAGGTGTGTGGCCAAAGGAATGGACACAGTTTCCCAGGAGAGAGCAGACACGGTCCTGTGGTATGGCTCCAGAGGACCCAGCCTAGAGGCTGTGTTTGCCAAGGCTGTGGGGACAGATGTCTGAAAAAGCAAACTTGGCTCAGCTAGGGGCCAATGTAATGGCAGGCCTGATCTCTAGTCCGTGAGTGGAGATCCTCTGGAAATCAAAGTAGGGCAAGCGGGAGGCAGTCACTCAGGATTTTGTCTCTGGGTGTTGCGTTTACAGTGTCCGGTCAGGGTAGGGGTTGTCTCAGAGGCCGAGGAAGAGCCTTCCTCTCGGGGGATTGTCCAAGCTCCCAAGTGTTGGTGTTCATTCTGTGGGAATGAAGAGTACTGTTTTCTGCCACAGGGGACCCCCCAGGAGAGGGACTCTAGAGCACAGCAGTGGGTTCCCTCAACTGGAATAAACACCATCAAGTTAGTCCTTGGTGCCTATTTGCATGGCAAGCAACATATGCGGGCTCTTGGTCCAGTCACTGAGAGGCGTTACTTGAATAATGTACTCACGCTGAGGGTCACAATGTGTGTTTGTGCCCAAGGCGGCCCTCACGCTTGGGCGTGGCCTCATGGGCCAAGCCGTTTTCTCCTACACTGAAGGTTTGACTCACTGCCAGCAGCAAGGTTTCTTTCCATGGGGAAGGAGGGGTTCTGACTTGTGCATCAGGTTCCCCCCTGTGCAGGGATTGGAGATAAGGTCTAGGTTCCGATGACTGAAAACCCAGGTTGGGAATGGATGGTGGCCTAAGGCAGTGGCGGGTCCAATGTGCTGGGTGTGCAGCCAGCTGTGTCGGTGTCTGTTGGAAGGTCTGGGCTCAGGCTATTTGCGACAGAGCATCACTGTTTAAGGTAGCCTATGCAATTGGGGTGTTGCCGAGGGCCAAGCAGTTTGATCCTCATTTGGGGTTTCTGGGCAGCGCCATAGACAATGTTTTTCTCCTGGGAGGCAGGCACAGTGCTTCATTGTGGCCCCAGAATTCCCAGTAGGGAGGGTTTGTGGGCCAGGAGTGTGAGGACGGAAGTCTGAAAACACAAGCTAGTGTGAGGATTGGAGCCAAGGGCAGAGCAGGCCCACTCTGCAGAGGCTGAATCAAAATCTCCTGCATCTGAAGTCAGGCTGAGGATCAGACGTTGGCTGAGGCTGGAGTATGTGTCCATGATGGCACCTTCATGAAGTGGGGGCCTCATGAGGCCAAGGAAGTTTTCCCACGCTGAGTTTGGAGGTTGCCCCAAACCACAAGGTTTCCTTCTGCGGGACATTCGAGTCCTGTTGCATGGCTCCAGGACATACCATATGGAAGGACTGGAGAGCAGGGTTCGAAGGATGGATCCCTGTACAGCATGCCTCGCATTCCCATTGGCTATTAGCGACAAGATATGTTTGATCTGCTGCCTCTGGAACACGCGACCCAGGGGGCTGAGTTGAAATGGCCTCTCCTGAGGATGCGTCATAATGTGCGTTTGGGTCCATGGAGACCTTGGAATGTGCTGGTTGTTCAGTGGCCCTGCGGAACTCTCCTACCTGAAGTGTTTGATACATCCCAGTAGGAAAGCTGCCCATGTGGAGATGAGAGAGGTTTGGTTTGGTGCCTCAGAAAAGCCCCATGTGCTGGTCTACGAAAACAGTCCTCTGAGAACGGAAACATGGAAACCAAAGCTAAGGTTCAGATTAGGGCCTGGGGGCCTGTCCATTTCAACCTTCTGTCTCTGGGGACACTGTCTGAGAGTCTAAGTGGAGATAGTTGCTCCGCTGGTGTCACAGAGCCCCTCTTAGTCCAGGGTGGCCTATACTATTGATGGCCTCAGGGACCTTGGAGCTTTTCCCTAACCTGTAGGGTTGTGGTCAATGGATTGGGCACACTTTCCTTGGAGAGGGCAGGCACAATCTTTCGCTGTTTGGTCCAGAGGCCCTAGCCTGGATGTTGTGTGGGTCCAGGCTGTGGGCACAGAAGTCTGAATACACAAACTCAGCTTATGAGTGGCGCCTAGGGTATGGCCGGCCGGATGTACAACCCGAGAGGGAGCTCCTGGGCCTCTGAAACAAGGGCGAGTGGGAGGCGTTCCTTCAGGCTTTTGTCTCTGGATGTTGTGTCCGGGATAGCCGTGGATTGGAGCGGTGGCCTCAGGTACTGTGGACGAGTATCCCTCTCTGGGGATTTGTCCCAGCTCCCAAGAGTTTGGGGTCATTTTGTGGGAAGGGTGGAGTCGTGTTGTCTGGCTCATGGGTCTCTCCAAGAAAGGGATTCCAGAGCAGAGCTCCAGGTACGGGCGGGGCGACTGGAAAATTCAAACCGTGGTGAGGATTGGGTGCATAGGGGCTTGGCAAGCCCCATATGTGGGCTCTTGGTCCAGGCCCTGACAGGCCTTTCTTTGACATGGGGCTCATGCTGAGGGTCACAGTGTGAATTTGTGCCCAAGCAGGACTCAAGTTTGGGCGTGGCATCAGGGGCCATGAAGGTTTCTCCCACCCTGAAGGTGTGACTCCATGCCAAGAGCAAGCTTGACAGCCATGGGGAAGGAGGAGTTCTGTTTTGTGCTTGCTATACCCAGCTGTGTGGAGAATTGATATAATGTCTAGGTTCAGATATCTGAAAACCCCGGTTAGGAAGAGGTGACGGCATAAGACCATGGCGTGTCCGAAGTGCTGGGTGTGCGGCCAGCTGTCACCTTGTCTGTCTGGACGTCTGGCTTCAGGCTGTGTCAGGCAGAGCATGAGTGCCCAGAGCAGCCTATCCAGTTCGAGTACCGTCGAGGCCCGAGCAGGTTGATCCTCATCTGGGTTTTCTGGAGAGCCCCACAGGGAAACGTTTTTCTTCCGTTGGGCAGACACTGGGCTGGGTTTTGGTTCTGGAGTTCCTAGTCCGGAGGGCTTCTTTGCCAGGAGTGTGAGGAAGTCTGAAAACACATGCTAGCGTGAGGTTTGGGACCGAGGGCATGGCAGGCCCACTCTGCAGAGGCTGAATCGAGATCTCCTGCACTGAGGTCATGTCAACTATGAGACGTGCCTCAGGCTAGAGTTCTTGTCCAGCATGGCCTCTTCCTGAAGGGTGTGGGGGCTTCATGAGGCCAGAAAGTTTTGCCTACCATGGGATTTGTGAACTGCTCCAAAACTGAAGGTTACCTTCTGCACGACAGTCGAGTCCTATTGGATGGTTCCAAGAGGCCCCATATGGAAAGACTCGAGAGCAGGGGTCTAAGCATGGATGCCTGGGAACGCCACCTCATATTCCCACTCTTTAGTCAGGACAAGGCAGGCTCAATCTGCGGGCTCCTGGGTGAGCTACCCAGAGGGGAGAGTTGAAATGGACTCTCCTGAAGATGAGTCCTACTGTGGCTTGGTGGCCTGGGATACCTTGGAATGTGGAGGTGGCTCAGGGACTCTGCAGGATTCTCCAACATGAGGTGTTTGACACGGCTCCAACAAGGAAACTTCCCATGTGGAGCCGAGAGGAGTTCTGTTCCGTGCCTCAGGAAAGCCCCATACCCTGTTCTTCGAACCAAAGCCTCTGAGGAGTGACACCTGGAAACCAAAGCAAGAGTTGAGACTACGGCCTAAAGGCCTGTCCGGCTCAACCTTCTATCTCTGTTGACATCTGTGTGCATGCATTCATGGATGTAGCTGCTCAGCTTTTGTCCGAATGCCCCTGTGAGTCCAGTGAGGCTCCCAGTAGTGGGATGTCCTCGGAGGCCTTGAAATTTCTCATATTCTGGAGGTGTGTGGCCAAAGGAATGGACACAGTTTCCCAGGAGAGAGCAGGCACGGTCCTGTCGTATGGCTCCAGAGGACCCAGCCTAGAGGCTCTGTTTGCCAGGGCTGTGGGGACAGATGTCTGAAAAAGCAAACTTGGCTCAGCTAGGGGCCAATGTAATGGCAGGCCTGATCTCTAGTCCGTGAGGGGAGATCCTCTGGAAATCAAAGTAGGGCAAGTGGGAGGCAGTCACTCAGGATTTTGTCTCTGGGTGTTGCGTTTACAGTGTCCGGTCAGGGTAGGGGTTGTCTCAGAGGCCGAGGAAGAGCCTTCCTCTCGGGGGATTGTCCAAGCTCCCAAGTGTTGGTGTTCATTCTGTGGGAATGAAGAGTACTGTTTTCTGCCACAGGGGACCCCCCAGGAAAGGGACTCTAGAGCACAGCAGTGGGTTCCCTCAACTGGAATACACACCATCTAGTTAGTCCTGGGTGCCTATGGGCATGGCAAGCCACATATGCGGGCTCTTGGTCCAGTCACTGAGAGGCGTTACTTTAATAAGGTACTCACGCTGAGGGTCACAATGTTTGTTTGTGCCCAAGGCGGCCCTCACGCTTGGGCGTGGCCTCATGGGCCATGCCGATTTCTCCTACACTGAAGGTTTGACTCACTGCCAGCAGCAAGGTTTCTTGCCATGGGGAAGGAGAGGTTCTGACTTGTGCATCAGGTTCCCCCCTGTGCAGGGATTGGAGATAAGTTCTAGGTTCCGATGACTGAAAACCCAGGTTGGGAATGGATGGTGGCCTAAGGCAGTGGCGGGTCCAATGTGCTGGGTGTGCAGCCAGCTGTGTCGGTGTCTGTTGGAAGGTCTGGGCTCAGGCTATTTGCGACAGAGCATCACTGTTTAAGGTAGCCTATGCAATTGGGGTGTTGCCGAGGGCCAAGCAGTTTGATCCTCATTTGGGGTTTCTGGGCAGCGCCATAGACAATGTTTTTCTCCTGGGAGGCAGGCACAGTGCTTCATTGTGGCCCCAGAATTCCCAGTAGGGAGGGTTTGTGGGCCAGGAGTGTGAGGACGGAAGTCTGAAAACACAAGCTAGTGTGAGGAATGGAGCCAAGGGCAGAGCAGGCCCACTCTGCAGAGGCTGAATCAAAATCTCCTGCATCTGAAGTCAGGCTGAGGATCAGACGTTGGCTGAGGCTGGAGTATGTGTCCATGATGGCACCTTCATGAAGTGGGGGCCTCATGAGGCCAATGAAATTTTCCCACGCTGAGTTTGGAGGTTGCCCCAAACCACAAGGTTTCCTTCTGCGGGACATTCGAGTCCTGTTGCATGGCTCCAGGACATACCATATGGAAGGACTGGAGAGCAGGGTTCGAAGGATGGATCCCTGTACAGCATGCCTCGCATTCCCATTGGCTATTAGCGACAAGATATGTTTGATCTGCTGCCTCTGGAACACGCGACCCAGGGGGCTGAGTTGAAATGGCCTCTCCTGAGGATGCGTCATAATGTGCGTTTGGGTCCATGGAGACCTTGGAATGTGCTGGTTGTTCAGTGGCCCTGCGGAACTCTCCTACCTGAAGTGTTTGATACATCCCAGTAAGAAAGGTGCCCATGTGGAGATGAGAGAGGTTTGGTTTGGTGCCTCAGAAAAGCCCCATGTGCTGGTCTACAAAAACAGTCCTCTGAGAAAGGAAACATGGAAACCAAAGCTAAGGTTCAGATTAGGGCCTGGGGGCCTGTCCATTTCAACCTTCTGTCTCTGGGGACACTGTCTGAGAGTCTAAGTGGAGATAGTTGCTCTGCTGGTGTCAGAGAGCCCCTCTTAGTCCAGGGTGGCCTATACTATTGATGGCCTCAGGGACCTTTGAGCTTTTCCCTAACCTGTAGGGTTGTGGTCAATGGATTGGGCACGCTTTCCTTGGAGAGGGCAGGCACAATCTTTCGCTGTTTGGTCCAGAGGCCCTAGCCTGGATGTTGTGTGGGTGCAGGCTGTGGGCACAGAAGTCTGAATACACAAACTCAGCTTATGAGTGGCGCCTAGGGTATGGCCGGCCGGATGTACAGCCCGAGAGGGAGCTCCTGGGCCTCTGAAATAAGGGCGAGTGGGAGGCGTTCCTTCAGGCTTTTGTCTCTGGATGTTGTGTCCGGGATAGCCGTGGATTGGAGCGGCGGCCTCAGGTACTGTGAACGAGTATCCCTCCCTGGGGATTTGTCCCAGCTCCCAAGAGTTTGGGGTCATTTTGTGGGAAGGTTGGAGTCCTGTTGTCTGGCTCATGGGTCTCTCCAAGAAAGGGATTCCAGAGCAGAGCTCCAGGTACGGGCGGGGCTACTGGAAAATTCAAACCGTGGTGAGGATTGGGTGCATAGGGGCTTGGCAAGCCCCATATGTGGGCTCTTGGTCCAGGCCCTGATAGGCCTTTTTTTTTTTTTTTTTTTTTTTTTTAATTTATTTTTTATTTTCAGCATAACAGTATTCATTATTTTTCACTACACCCAGTGCTCCATGCAATTCGTGCCCTTTATAATACCCACCACCTAGTACCCCAAACTCCCACCCCCCACCCCTTCTAAATCCTCAGATTGTTTTTCAGAGTCCATAGTCTCTCATGGTTCACCTCCCCTTCCAATTTCCCCCAACTCCCTTCTCCTCTCTAACTCCCCATGTCCTCCATGCTATTTGTTATGCTCCACAAATAAGTGAAACCATATGATAATTGACTCTCTCTGCTTGACTTATTTCACTCAGCATAATAATCTCTTCCAGTCCCGTCCATGCTGCTACAAAAGTTGGGTATTTGTCCTTTTTTTTTTTTTTTTTTTTTTTTTATAAACTTATATTTTTATCCCCAGGGGTACAGGTCTGTGAATCACCAGGTTTACACACTTCACAGCACTCACCAAAGCACATACCCTCCCCAATGTCCATAATCCCACCCCCTTCTCCCAAACCCCCTCCCCCCAGCAGCCCTCAGTTTGTTTTGTGAGATTAAGAGTCACTTATGGTTTGTCTCCCTCCCAATCCCATCTTGTTTCATTGATTCTTCTCCTACCCACTTAAGCCTCCATGTTGCATCACCACTTCCTCATATCAGGGAGATCATATGATAGTTGTCTTTCTCTGCTTGACTTATTTCGCTAAGCATGATACGCTCTAGTTCCATCCATGTTGTCGCAAATGGCAAGATTTCATTTCTTTTGATGGCTGCATAGTATTCCATTGTGTATATATACCACATCTTCTTGATCCATTCATCTGTGGATGGACATCTAGGTTCTTTCCATAGTTTGGCTATTGTGGACATTGCTGCTATAAACATTCGGGTGCATGTGCCCCTTTGGATCACTACATTTGTATCTTTAGGGTAAATACCCAATAGTGCAATTGCTGGGTCATAGGGCAGTTCTATTTTCAACATTCTGAGGAACCTCCATGCTGTTTTCCAGAGTGGCTGCACCAGCTTGCATTCCCACCAACAGTGTAGGAGGGTTCCCCTTTCTCCACATCCTCGCCAGCATCTGTCATTTCCTGACTTGTTGATTTTAGCCATTCTGACTGGTGTGAGGTGATATCTCATTGTGGTTTTGATTTGTATTTCCCTGATGCCGAGTGATATGGAGCACTTTTTCATGTGTCTGTTGGCCATCTGGATGTCTTCTTTGCAGAAATGTCTGTTCATGTCCTCTGCCCATTTCTTGATTGGATTATTTGTTCTTTGGGTGTTGAGTTTGCTAAGTTCTTTATAGATTCTGGACACTAGTCCTTTATCTGATATGTCGTTTGCAAATATCTTCTCCCATTCTGTCAGTTGTCTTTTGATTTTGTTAACTGTTTCCTTTGCTGTGCAAAAGCTTTTGATCTTGATGAAATCCCAATAGTTCATTTTTTCCCTTGCTTCCCTTGCCTTTTGCGTTGTTCCTAGGAAGATGTTGCTGCGGCAGAGGTCGAAGAGGTTGCTGCCTGTGTTCTCCTCAAGGATTTTGATGGATTCCTTTCGCACATTGAGGTCCTTCATCCATTTTGAGTCTATTTTTGTGTGTGGTGTAAGGAAATGGTCCAATTTCATTTTTCTGCATGTGGCTGTCCAATTTTCCCAGCACCATTTATTGAAGAGGCTGTCTTTTTTCCATTGGACATTCTTTCCTGCTTTGTCGAAGATGAGTTGACCATAGATTTGAGGGTCTATTTCTGGGCTCTCTATTCTATTCCATTGATCTATGTGTCTGTTTTTGTGCCAGTACCATGCTGTCTTGATGATGACAGCTTTGTAATAGAGCTTGAAGTCCGGAATTGTGATGCCACCAACGTTGGCTTTTTTTTTCAATATCCCTTTGGCTATTCGAGGTCTTTTCTGGTTCCATATAAATTTTAACATTATTTGTTCCATTTCTTTGAAAAAGATGGATGGTACTTTGATAGGAATTGCATTAAATGTGTAGATTGCTTTAGGTAGCATAGACATTTTCACAATATTTATTCTTCCAATCCAGGAGCATGGAACATTTTTCCATTTCTTTGTGTCTTCCTCAATTTCTTTCATGAGTACTTTATAGTTTTCTGAGTATAGATTCTGTGTCTCTTTGGTTAGGTTTATTCCTAGGTATCTTATGGTTTTGGATGCAATTGTAAATGGGATTGACTCCTTAATATCTCTTTCTTCTGTCTTGCTATTGGTGTAGAGAAATGCAACTGATTTCTGTGCATTGATTTTATATCCTGACACTTTACTGAATTCCTGTATAAGTTCTAGCAGTTTTGGAGTGGAGTCTTTTGGGTTTTCCACATATAGTATCATATCATCTGCGAAGAGTGATAATTTGACTTCTTCTTTGCCGATTTGGATGCCTTTAATTTCCTTTTGTTGTCTGATTGCTGAGGCTAGGACCTCTAGTACTATGTTGAATAGCAGTGGTGATAATGGACATCCCTGCCGTGTTCCTGACCTTAGTGGAAAAGCTTTCAGTTTTTCTCCATTGAGAATGATATTTGCGGTGGGTTTTTCATAGATGGCTTTGATGATATTGAGGTATGTGCCCTCTATCCCTACACTTTGAAGAGTTTTGATCAGGAAGGGATGCTGTACTTTGTCAAATGCTTTTTCAGCATCTATTGAAAGTATCATATGGTTCTTGTTCTTTCTTTTATTGATGTGTTGTATCACATTGACTGATTTGCGGATGTTGAACCAACCTTGCAGCCCTGGAATAAATCCCACTTGGTCGTGGTGAATAATCTTTTTAATGTACTGTTGAATCCTATTGGCTAGTATTTTGTTGAGTATTTTCGCATCTGTGTTCATCAAGGATATCGGTCTATAGCTCTCTTTTTTGGTGGGATCCTTGTCTGGTTTTGGGATCAAGGTGATGCTGGCCTCATAAAATGAGTTTGGAAGTTTTCCTTCCATTTCTATTTTTTGGAACAGTTTCAGGAGAATAGGAATTAGTACTTCTTTAAATGTTTGGTAGAATTCCCCCGGGAAGCCATCTGGCCCTGGGCTTTTGTTTGTTTGGAGATTTTTAATGACTGTTTCAATCTCCTTACTGGTTATGGGTCTGTTCAGGCTTTCTATTTCTTCCTGGTTCAGTTGTGGTAGTTTATATGTTTCTAGGAATGCATCCATTTCTTCCAGATTGTCAAATTTATTGCCGTAGAGTTGCTCATAGTATGTTCTTATAATAGTTTGTATTTCTTTGGTGTTAGTTGTGATCTCTCCTCTTTCATTCATGATTTTATTTATTTGGGTCCTTTCTCTTTTCTTTTTGATAAGTCGGGCCAGGGGTTTATCAATTTTATTAATTCTTTCAAAGAACCAGCTCCTACTTTCGTTGATTTTTTCTATTGTTTTTTTGGTTTCTATTTCATTGATTTCTGCTCTGATCTTTATGATTTCTCTTCTCCTGCTGGGCTTAGGGTTTCTTTCTTGTTCTTTCTCCAGCTCCTTTAGGTGTAGGGTTAGGTTGTGTACCTGAGACCTTTCTTGTTTCTTGAGAAAGGCTTGTACCGCTATATATTTTCCTCTCAGGACTGCCTTTATTGTGTCCCACAGATTTTGAACCGTTGTATTTTCATTATCATTTGTTTCCATGATTTTTTTCAATTCTTCTTTAATTTCCCGGTTGACCCATTCATTCTTTAGAAGGATACTGTTTAGTCTCCATGTATTTGGGTTCTTTCCAAACTTCCTTTTGTGGTTGAGTTCTAGCTTTAGAGCATTGTGGTCTGAAAATATGCAGGGAATGATCCCAATCTTTTGATACCGGTTGAGTCCTGATTTAGGACCGAGGATGTGATCTATTCTAGAGAATGTTCCATGTGCACTAGAGAAGAATGTGTATTCTGTTGCTTTGGGATGAAATGTTCTGAATATATCTGTGATGTCCATCTGGTCCAGTGTGTCGTTTAAGGCCTTTATTTCCTTGCTGATCTTTTGCTTGGATGACCTGTCCATTTCAGTGAGGGGAGTGTTAAAGTCCCCTACTATTATTGTATTGTTGTTGATGTGTTTCTTTGATTTTGTTATTAATTGGTTTATATAGTTGGCTGCTCCCACGTTGGGGGCATAGATATTTAAAATTGTTAAATCTTCTTGTTGGACAGACCCTTTGAGTATGATATAGTGTCCTTCCTCATCTCTTATTATAGTCTTTGGCTTAAAATCTAATTGATCTGATATAAGGATTGCCACTCCTGCTTTCTTCTGATGTCCATTAGCATGGTAAATTCTTTTCCACCCCCTCACTTTAAATCTGGAGGTGTCTTCGGGCTTAAAATGAGTTTCTTGGAGGCAACATATAGATGGGTTTTGTTTTTTTATCCATTCTGATACCCTGTGTCTTTTGACAGGGGCATTTAGCCCATTCACATTTAGGGTAACTATTGAGAGATATGAATTTAGTGCCATTGTATTGCCTGTAAGGTGACTGTTATTGTATATGGTCTCTGTTCCTTTCTGATCTACCACTTGTAGGCTCTCTCTTTGCTTAGAGGACCCCTTTCAATATTTCCTGTAGAGCTGGTTTGGTATTTGCAAATTCTTTCAGTTGTTGTTTGTCCTGGAAGCTTTTAATCTCTCCTTCTATTTTCAATGATAGCCTAGCTGGATATAGTATTCTGGGCTGCATGTTTTTCTCGTTTAGTGCTCTAAAAATATCATGCCAGCTCTTTCTGGCCTGCCAGGTCTCTGTGGATAAGTCAGTTGCCAATCTAATATTTTTACCATTGTATGTTACAGACTTCTTTTCCCGGGCTGCTTTCAGGATTTTCTCTTTGTCACTGAGACTTGTAAATTTTACTATTAGGTGACGGGGTGTGGGCCTATTCTTATTGATTTTGAGGGGCGTTCTCTGAACCTCCTGAATTTTGATGCTCGTTCCCTTTGCCATATTGGGGAAATTCTCCCCAATAATTCTCTCCAGTATACCTTCTGCTCCCCTCTCTCTTTCTTCTTCTTCTGGAATCCCAATTATTCTAATGTTGTTTCGTCTTATGGTGTCACTTAATTCTCGAATTCTCCCCTCGTGGTCCAGTAGCTGTTTGTCCCTCTTTTGCTCAGCTTCTTTATTCTCTGTCATTTGGTCTTCTATATCACTAATTCTTTCTTCTGCCTCATTTATCCTAGCAGTTAGAGCCTCCATTTTTGATTGCACCTCATTAATAGCTTTTTTGATTTCAACTTGGTTAGATTTTAGTTCTTTTATTTCTCCAGAAAGGGCTTTTATATCTCTCGAGAGGGTTTCTCTAATATCTTCCATGCCTTTTTCGAGCCCGGCTAGAACCTTGAGAATTGTCATTCTGAACTCTAGATCTGACATATTACCGATGTCTGTATTGATTAGGTCCCTAGCCTTTGGTACTGCCTCTTGTTCTTTTTTTTGCATTGAATTTTTACGTCTTGTCATTTTGGCCAGATAAGAGTAAATGAAGGGGCAAGTAAAATACTAAAAGGGTGGCAACAACCCCCGGAAAATATGCTTTAACTAAATTAGAAGAGATCCAAAATCGTGAGTGGGGAGAAAGGGGATAAAAAGAGGTTCAAAAAGGAAGAAAGAAAAAAAAAAGAAAAGAAAAAAAATTTTTTAAAAAAAAGAAAACACCTGAGAAAAATGTAAAAAAGAAAAAATATATATATTAGATAAACTAGTAAAAAATCGTTAAAAAAGAAAAAGGTAACAGTTAAAAAAAAAAAAATTTACCCGAAGGCGAGAAGAAAAAGAAAAAAAGAAAAAAAAAATGAAAAAGAAAAAATTAAATTAACTGCAAGACTAAAAAATAATCACAGGAAAAAAGCCATGAGTTCCGTGCTTTGCTTTCTCCTCCTCTGGAATTCTGCTGCTCTCCTTGGTATTGAAACCGCACTCCTTGGTAGGTGAACTTGGTCTCGGCTGGATTTCTTGTTGATCTTCTGGGGGAGGGGCCTGTTGTAGTGATTCTCAAGTGTCTTTGCCCCAGGCGGAATTACACCGCCCTTACCCGGGGCCGGGGTGAGTAATCCGCTCGGGTTTGCTTTCAGGAGCTTTTGTTCCCTGAGCGCTTTCCGTAGAGTTCTGGAGGACGGGAACACAAATGGCGGCCTCCTGGTCTCCGGCCCGGAGGAGCCGAGAGCCCAGGGCCCCACTCCTCAGTGCGCCCTCAGAGAACAGCGCCCAGTTACTCCCCTCTGCCTGACCTCCGGCCGCGCTCCGAGCTCACCGAGCCTGTGATCGGTTCAAGGTAACACCGAGCTGTGAGCTCACTGTCGGCTCTGTCTCTGTAGCCGGCTTTCCCGTTCCAATACCCGCAAGCTCTGCGACACTCAGACACCCCCGATCCTTCCGTGACCCTGCGGGACCTGAGGCCACGCTGACCCCGCGTGGGCTTCGCCCCGGTTTAGCCTCTGGACTGATGTCCCTCAGCGGAACAGACTTTTAAAAGTCCTGATTTTGTGCGCGGTTGCTCCGCCGCTTGCCGGGAGCCGGCCCCTCCCCCCGGGGTCTATCTTCCCGTCGCTTTGGATTCACTTCTCCGCCGGTCCTACCTTTCAGAAAGTGGTTGTTTTTCTGTTTCCAGAATTGCTGTTCTTCTTCTCTTCGGTCTGCCGATGGATTTTCAGGTGTTTGCAATCTTTAGATAAGCTATCTAGCTGATCTCCGGCTAGCTGAAGCAGTCTCAGCTTGCTACTTCTCCGCCATCTTGACTCCTCCTTCTAGGCCTTTCTTTGACATGGGGCTCATGCTGAGGGTCACAGTGTGAATTTGTGCCCAAGCAGTACTCAAGTTTGGGCGTGGCATCAGGGGCCATGAAGGTTTCTCCCACCCTGAAGGTGTGACTCCATGCCAAGAGCAAGCTTGACAGCCATGGGGAAGGAGGAGTTCTGTTTTGTGCTTGCTATACCCAGCTGTGTGGAGAATTGATATAATGTCTAGGTTCAGATATCTGAAAACCAAGGTTAGGATGAGGTGACGGCATAAGACCATGGCGTGTCCGAAGTGCTGGGTGTGCGGCCAGCTGTCTCCTTGTGTGTATGGACGTCTGGCTTCAGGCTGTGTCAGGCAGAGCATGAGTGCCCAGAGCAGCCTATCCAGTTCGGGTACCGTCGAGGTCCAAGCAGGTTGATCCTCATCTGGGTTTTCTGGAGAGCCCCACAGGGAAACGTTTTTCTTCCGTTGGGCAGACACTGGGCTGGGTTTTGGTTCTGGAGTTCCTAGTCCGGAGGGCTTGTTTGCCAGGAGTGTGAGGAAGGAAGTCTGAAAACACAAGCTAGCGTGAGGTTTGGGACCGAGGGCACGGCAGGCCCACTCTGCAGAGGCTGAATCGAGATCTCCTGCACTGAGGTCATGTCAACTATGAGACGTGCCTCAGGCTAGAGTTCTTGTCCAGCATGGCCTCTTCCTGAAGGGTGTGGGGGCTTCATGAGGCCAGAAAGTTTTGGCTACGATGGGATTTGTGAACTGCTCCAAAACTGAAGGTTACCTTCTGCACGACAGTCGAGTCCTATTGGATGGTTCCAAGAGGCCCCATATGGAAAGACTCGAGAGCAGGTGTCTAAGCATGGATGCCTGGGAACGCCACCTCATATTCCCACTCTTTAGTCAGGACAAGGCAGGCTCAATCTGCGGGCTCCTGGGTGAGCTACCCAGAGGGGAGAGTTGAAATGGACTCTCCTGAAGATGAGTCCTACTGTGGCTTGGTGGCCTGGGAGACCTTGGAATGTGGAGGTGGCTCAGGGACTCTGCAGGATTCTCCAACATGAGGTGTTTGACACGGCTCCAACAAGGAAACTTCCCATGTGGAGACGAGAGGAGTTCTGTTCCGGGCCTCAGGAAAGCCCCATACCCTGTTCTTCGAACCACAGCCTCTGAGGAGTGACACCTGGAAACCAAAGCAAGAGTTTAGACTACGGCCTAAAAGCCTGTCCGGCTCAACCTTCTATCTCTGTTGACATCTGTGTGCATGCATTCATGGATGTAGCTGCTCAGCTTGTGTCCGAATGCCCCTGTGAGTCCAGTGAGGCTCCCAGTAGTGGGATGTCCTCGGAGGCCTTGAGGTTTCTCATATTCTGGAGGTGTGTGGCCAAAGGAATGGACACAGTTTCCCAGGAGAGAGCAGACACGGTCCTGTGGTATGGCTCCAGAGGACCCAGCCTAGAGGCTGTGTTTGCCAAGGCTGTGGGGACAGATGTCTGAAAAAGCAAACTTGGCTCAGCTAGGGGCCAATGTAATGGCAGGCCTGATCTCTAGTCCGTGAGGGGAGATCCTCTGGAAATCAAAGTAGGGCAAGCGGGAGGCAGTCACTCAGGATTTTGTCTCTGGGTGTTGCGTTTACAGTGTCCGGTCAGGGTAAGGGTTGTCTCAGAGGCCGAGGAAGAGCCTTCCTCTTGGGGGATTGTCCAAGCTCCCAAGTGTTGGTGTTCATTCTGTGGGAATGAAGAGTACTGTTTTCTGCCACAGGGTACCCCCCAGGAGAGGGACTCGAGAGCACAGCAGTGGGTTCCCTCAACTGGAATAAACACCATCAAGTTAGTCCTTGGTGCCTATTTGCATGGCAAGCAACATATGCGGGCTCTTGGTCCAGTCACTGAGAGGCGTTACTTGAATAAGGTACTCACGCTGAGGGTCACAATGTGTGTTTGTGCCCAAGGCGGCCCTCACGCTTGGGCGTGGCCTCATGGGCCATGCCGTTTTCTCCTACACTGAAGGTTTGACTCACTGCCAGCAGCAAGGTTTCTTGCCAGGGGGAAGGAGGGGTTCTGACTTGTGCATCAGGTTCCCCCCTGTGCAGGGATTGGAGATAAGGTCTAGGTTCCGATGACTGAAAACCCAGGTTGGGAATGGATGGTGGCCTAAGGCAGTGGCGGGTCCAATGTGCTGGGTGTGCAGCCAGCTGTGTCGGTGTCTGTTGGAAGGTCTGGGCTCAGGCTATTTGCGACAGAGCATCACTGTTTAAGGTAGCCTATGCAATTGGGGTGTTTCCGAGGGCCAAGCAGTTTGATCCTCATTTGGGGTTTCTGTGCAGCGCCATAGACAATGTTTTTCTCCTGGGAGGCAGGCACAGTGCTTCATTGTGGCCCCAGAATTCCCAGTAGGGAGGGTTTGTGGGCCAGGAGTGTGAGGACGGAAGTCTGAAAACACAAGCTAGTGTGAGGATTGGAGCCAAGGGCAGAGCAGGCCCACTCTGCAGAGGCTGAATCAAAATCTCCTGCATCTGAAGTCAGGCTGAGGATCAGACGTTGGCTGAGGCTGGAGTATGTGTCCATGATGGCACCTTCATGAAGTGGGGGCCTCATGAGGCCAAGGAAGTTTTCCCACGCTGAGTTTGGAGGTTGCCCCAAACCACAAGGTTTCCTTCTGCGGGACATTCGAGTCCTGTTGCATGGCTCCAGGACATACCATATGGAAGGACTGGAGAGCAGGGTTCGAAGGATGGATCCCTGTACAGCATGCCTCGCATTCCCATTGGCTATTAGCGACAAGATATGTTTGATCTGCTGCCTCTGGAACACGCGACCCAGGGGGCTGAGTTGAAATGGCCTCTCCTGAGGATGCGTCATAATGTGCGTTTGGGTCCATGGGGACCTTGGAATGTGCTGGTTGTTCAGTGGCCCTGCGGAACTCTCCTACCTGAAGTGTTTGATACATCCCAGTAAGAAAGCTGCCCATGTGGAGATGAGAGATGTTTGGTTTGGTGCCTCAGAAAAGCCCCAGGTGCTGGTCTACGAAAACAGTCCTCTGAGAACGGAAACATGGAAACCAAAGCTAAGGTTCAGATTAGGGCCTGGGGGCCTGTCCATTTCAACCTTCTGTCTCTGGGGACACTGTCTGAGAGTCTAAGTGGAGATAGTTGCTCCGCTGGTGTCAGAGAGCCCCTCTTAGTCCAGGGTGGCCTATACTATTGATGGCCTCAGGGACCTTGGAGCTTTTCCCTAACCTGTAGGGTTGTGGTCAATGGATTGGGCACACTTTCCTTGGAGAGGGCAGGCACAATCGTTCGCTGTTTGGTCCAGAGGCCCTAGCCTGGATGTTGTGTGGGTCCAGGCTGTGGGCACAGAAGTCTGAATACACAAACTCAGCTTATGAGTGGCGCCTAGGGTATGGCCGGCCGGATGTACAGCCCGAGAGGGAGCTCCTGGGCCTCTGAAACAAGGGCGAGTGGGAGGCGTTCCTTCAGGCTTTTGTCTCTGGATGTTGTGTCCGGGATAGCCGTGGATTGGAGCGGTGGCCTCAGGTACTGTGGACGAGTATCCCTCTCTGGGGATTTGTCCCAGCTCCCAAGAGTTTGGGGTCATTTTGTGGGAAGGGTGGAGTCGTGTTGTCTGGCTCATGGGTCTCTCCAAGAAAGGGATTCCAGAGCAGAGCTCCAGGTACGGGCGGGGCGACTGGAAAATTCAAACCGTGGTGAGGATTGGGCGCATAGGGGCTTGGCAAGCCCCATATGTGGGCTCTTGGTCCAGGCCCTGACAGGCCTTTCTTTGACATGGGGCTCATGCTGAGGGTCACAGTGTGAATTTGTGCCCAAGCAGCACTCATGTTTGGGCGTGGCATCAGGGGCCATGAAGGTTTCTCCCACCCTGAAGGTTTGACTCCATGCCAAGAGCAAGCTTGACAGCCATGGGGAAGGAGGAGTTCTGTTTTGTGCTTGCTATACCCAGCTGTGTGGAGAATTGATATAATGTCTAGGTTCAGATATCTGAAAACCAAGGTTAGGATGAGGTGACGGCATAAGACCATGGCGTGTCCGAAGTGCTGGGTGTGCGGCCAGCTGTCACCTTGTCTGTCTGGACGTCTGGCTTCAGGCTGTGTCAGGCAGAGCATGAGTGCCCAGAGCAGCCTATCCAGTTCGAGTACCGTCGAGGCCCGAGCAGGTTGATCCTCATCTGGGTTTTCTTGAGAGCCCTAGAGGGAAACGTTTTTCTTCCATTGGGCAGACACTGGGCTGGGTTTTGGTTCTGGAGTTCCTAGTCCGGAGGGCTTCTTTGCTAGGAGTGTGAGGAAATCTGAAAACACATGCTAGCGTGAGGTTTGGGACCGAGGGCATGGCAGGCCCACTCTGCAGAGGCTGAATCGAGATCTCCTGCACTGAGGTCATGTCAACTATGAGACGTGCCTCAGGCTAGAGTTCTTGTCCAGCATGGCCTCTTCCTGAAGGGTGTGGGGGCTTCATGAGGCCAGAAAGTTTTGCCTACCATGGGATTTGTGAACTGCTCCAAAACTGAAGGTTACCTTCTGCACGACAGTCGAGTCCTATTGGATGGTTCCAAGAGGCCCCATATGGAAAGACTCGAGAGCAGGTGTCTAAGCATGGATGCCTGGGAACGCCACCTCATATTCCCACTCTTTAGTCAGGACAAGGCAGGCTCAATCTGCAGGCTCCTGGGTGAGCTACCCAGAGGGGAGAGTTGAAATGGACTCTCCTGAAGATGAGTCCTACTGTGGCTTGGTGGCCTGGGAGACCTTGGAATGTGGAGGTGGCTCAGGGACTCTGCAGGATTCTCCAACATGAGGTGTTTGACACGGCTCCAACAAGGAAACTTCCCATGTGGAGACGAGAGGAGTTCTGTTCCGTGCCTCAGGAAAGCCCCATACCCTGTTTTTCGAACCACAGCCTCTGAGGAGTGACAACTGGAAACCAAAGCAAGAGTTGAGACTATGGCCTAAAGGCCTGTCCGGCTCAACCTTCTATCTCTGTTGACATCTGTGTGCATGCATTCATGGATGTAGCTGCTCAGCTTGTGTCCGAATGCCCCTGTGAGTCCAGTGAGGCTCCCAGTAGTGGGATGTCCTCGGAGGCCTTGAGGTTTCTCATATTCTGGAGGTGTGTGGCCAAAGGAATGGACACAGTTTCCCAGGAGAGAGCAGGCACGGTCCTGTGGTATGGCTCCAGAGGACCCAGCCTAGAGGCTGTGTTTGCCAGGGCTGTGGGGACAGATGTCTGAAAAAGCAAACTTGTCTCAGCTAGGGGCAAATATAATGGCAGGCCTGATCTCTAGTCCGTGAGGGGAGATCCTCTGGAAATCAAAGTAGGGCAAGTGGGAGGCAGTCACTCAGGATTTTGTCTCTGGGTGTTGCGTTTACAGTGTCCGGTCAGGGTAGGGGTTGTCTCAGAGGCCGAGGAAGAGCCTTCCTCTAGGGGGATTGTCCAAGCTCCCAAGTGTTGGTGTTCATTCTGTGTGAATAAAGAGTACTGTTTATTGCCACAGGGGACCTACCAGGAGAGGGACTCTAGAGCACAGCAGTGGGTTCCCTCAACTGGAATACACACCATCTAGTTAGTCCTGGGTGCCTATGGGCATGGCAAGCCACATATGCGGGCTCTTGGTCCAGTCACTGAGAGGCGTTACTTGAATAAGGTACTCACGCTGAGGGTCACAATGTGTGTTTGTGCCCAAGGCGGCCCTCACGCTTGGGCGTGGCCTCATGGGCCATGCCGTTTTCTCCTACACTGAAGGTTTGACTCACTGCCAGCAGCAAGGTTTCTTGCCATGGGGAAGGAGGGGTTCTGACTTGTGCATCAGGTTCCCCCCTGTGCAGGGATTGGAGATTAGGTCGAGGTTCCGATGACTGAAAACCCAGGTTGGGAATGGATTTTGGCCTAAGGCAGTGGCGGGTCCAATGTGCTGGGTGTGCAGCCAGCTGTGTCGGTGTCTGTTGGAAGGTCTGGGCTCAGGCTATTTGCGACAGAGCATCACTGTTTAAGGTAGCCTATGCAATTGGGGTGTTGCCGAGGGCCAAGCAGTTTGATCCTCATTTGGGGTTTCTGGGCAGCGCCATAGACAATGTTTTTCTCCTGGGAGGCAGGCACAGTGCTTCATTGTGGCCCCAGAATTCCCAGAAGGGAGGGTTTGTGGGCCAGGAGTGTGAGGACGGAAGTCTGAAAACACAAGCTAGTGTGAGGATTGGAGCCAAGGGCAGAGCCGGCCCAATCTGCAGAGGCTGAATCAAAATCTCTTGCATCTGAAGTCAGGCTGAGGATCAGACGTTGGCTGAGGCTGGAGTATGTGTCCATGATGGCACCTTCATGAAGTGGGGGCCTCATGAGGCCAAGGAAGTTTTCCCACGCTGAGTTTGGAGGTTGCCCCAAACCACAAGGTTTCCTTCTGCGGGACATTCGAGTCCTGTTGCATGGCTCCAGGACATACCATATGGAAGGACTGGAGAGCTGGGTTCGAAGGATGGATCCCTGTACAGCATGCCTCGCATTCCCATTGGCTATTAGCGACAAGATATGTTTGACCTGCTGCCTCTGGAACACGCGACCCAGGGGGCTGAGTTGAAATGGCCTCTCCTGAGGATGCGTCATAATGTGCGTTTGGGTCCATGGAGACCATGGAATGTGCTGGTTGTTTAGTGGCCCTGCGGAACTCTCCTACCTGAAGTGTTTGATACATCCCACTAAGAAAGCTGCCCATGTGGAGATGAGAGAGGTTTGGTTTGGTGCCTCAGAAAAGCCCCATGTGCTGGTCTACGAAAACAGTCTTCTGAGAACGGAAACATGGAAACCAAAGCTAAGGTTCAGATTAGGGCCTGGGGGCCTGTCCATTTCAACCTTCTGTCTCTGGGGACACTGTCTGAGAGTCGAAGTGGAGATAGTTGCTCCGCTGGTGTCAGAGAGCCCCTCTTAGTCCAGGGTGGCCTATACTATTGATGGCCTCAGGGACCTTGGAGCTTTTCCCTAACCTGTAGGGTTGTGGTCAATGGATTGGGCACACTTTCCTTGGAGAGGGCAGGCACAATCTTTCGCTGTTTGGTCCAGAGGCCCAAGCCTGGATGGTGTGTGGGTCCAGGCTGTGGGCACAGAAGTCTGAATACACAAACTCAGCTTATGAGTGGCGCCTAGGGTATGACAGGCCGGATGTTCAGCCCGAGAGGGAGCTCCTGGGCCTCTGAAACAAGGGCGAGTGGGAGGCGTTCCTTCAGGCTTTTGTCTCTGGATGTTGTGTCCGGGATAGCCGTGGATTGGAGCGGTGGCCTCAGGTACTGTGGACGAGTATCCCTCTCTGGGGATTTGTCCCAGCTCCCAAGAGTTTGGGGTCATTTTGTGGGAAGGGTGGAGTCGTGTTGTCTGGCTCATGGGTCTCTCCAAGAAAGGGATTCCAGAGCAGAGCTCCAGGTACGGGCGGGGCGACTGGAAAATTCAAACCGTGGTGAGGATTGGGTGCATAGGGGCTTGGCAAGCCCCATATGTGGGCTCTTGGTCCAGGCCCTGACAGGCCTTTCTTTGACATGGGGCTCATGCTGAGGGTCACAGTGTGAATTTGTGCCCAAGCAGGACTCAAGTTTGGGCGTGGCATCAGGGGCCATGAAGGTTTCTCCCACCCTGAAGGTGTGACTCCATGCCAAGAGCAAGCTTGACAGCCATGGGGAA
Organism: Mustela nivalis; assembly: GCF_964662115.1. Classification (NCBI taxonomy): domain Eukaryota; kingdom Metazoa; phylum Chordata; class Mammalia; order Carnivora; family Mustelidae; genus Mustela; species Mustela nivalis. The sequence continues at coordinate 882,584 of NW_028136443.1, read as the reverse complement.
GGAGGAGTTCTGTTTTGTGCTTGCTATACCCAGCTGTGTGGAGAATTGATATAATGTCTAGGTTCAGATATCTGAAAACCAAGGTTAGGATGAGGTGACGGCATAAGACCATGGCGTGTCCGAAGTGCTGGGTGTGCGGCCAGCTGTCTCCTTGTCTGTCTGGACGTCTGGCTTCAGGCTGTGTCAGGCAGAGCATGAGTGCCCAGAGCAGCCTTTCCAGTTCGGGTACCGTCGAGGCCCGAGCAGGTTGATCCTCATCTGGGTTTTCTTGAGAGCCCCACAGGGAAACGTTTTTCTTCCGTTGGGCAGATACTGGGCTGGGTTTTGGTTCCGGAGTTCCTAGTCCGGAGGGCTTGTTTGCCAGGAGTGTGAGGAAGGAAGTCTGAAAACACAAGCTAGCGTGAGGTTTGGGACCGAGGGCATGGCAGGCCCACTCTGCAGAGGCTGAATCGAGATCTCCTGCACTGAGGTCATGTCAACTATGAGACGTGCCTCAGGCTAGAGTACTTGTCCGCATGGACTCTTCCTGAAGTGTGTGGGGGCTTCATGAGGCCAGAAAGTTTTGCCTACATGGGATTTGTGAACTGCTCCAAAACTGAAGGTTACCTTCTGCACGACAGTCGAGTCCTATTGGATGGTTCCAAGAGGCCCCATATGGAAAGACTCGAGGGCAGGTGTCTAAGCATGGATCCCTGGGAACGCCACATCATATTCCCCCTCTTTAGTCAGGACAAGGCAGGCTCAATCTGCGGGCTCCTGGATGAGCTACCCAGAGGGGAGAGTTGAAATGGTCTCTCCTGAAGATGAGTCCTACTGTGGCTTGGTGGCCTGGGAGACCTTGGAATGTGGAGGTGGCTCAGGGACTCTGCAGGATTCTCCAACATGAGGTGTTTGACACGGCTCCAACAAGGCAACTTCCCATGTGGAGACGAGAGGAGTTCTGTTCCGTGCCTCAGGAAAGCCCCATACCCTGTTCTTCGAACCAAAGCCTCTGAGGAGTGACACCTGGAAACCAAAGCAAGAGTTGAGACTACGGCCTAAAGGCCTGTCCGGCTCAACCTTCTATCTCTGTTGACATCTGTGTGCATGCATTCATGGATGTAGCTGCTCAGCTTGTGTCCGAATGCCCCTGTGAGTCCAGTGAGGCTCCCAGTAGTGGGATGTCCTCGGAGGCCTTGAGGTTTCTCATATTCTGGAGGTGTGTGGCCAAAGGAATGGACACAGTTTCCCAGGAGAGAGCAGGCACGGTCCTGTGGTATGGCTCCAGAGGACCCAGCCTAGAGGCTGTGTTTGCCAGGGCTGTGGGGACAGATGTCTGAAAAAGCAAACTTGGCTCAGCGAGGGGCCAATGTAATGGCAGGACTGATCTCTAGTCCGTGAGGGGAGATCCTCTGGAAATCAAAGTAGGGCAAGTGGGAGGCAGTCACTCAGGATTTTGTCTCTGGGTGTTGCGTTTACAATGTCCGGTCAGGGAAGGGGTTGTCTCAGAGGCCGAGGAAGAGCCTTCCTCTCGGGGGATTGTCCAAGCTCCCAAGTGTTGGTGTTCATTCTGTGGGAATGAAGAGTACTGTTTTCTGCCACAGGGGACCCCCCAGGAGAGGGACTCTAGAGCACAGCAGTGGGTTCCCTCAACTGGAATACACACCATCTAGTTAGTCCTGGGTGCCTATGGACATGGCAAGCCACATATGTGGGCTCTTGGTCCAGTCACTGAGAGGCGTTACTTGAGTAAGGTACTCACGCTGAGGGTCACAATGTGTTTTGTGCCCAAGGCGGCCCTCACGCTTGGGCGTGGCCTCATGGGCCATGCCGTTTTCTCCTGCACTGAAGGTTTGACTCACTGCCAGCAGCAAGGTTTCTTGCCATTGGGTAGGAGGGGTTCTGACTTGTGCATCAGGTTCCCCCCTGTGCAGGGATTGGAGATAAGGACTAGGTTCCGATGACTGAAAACCCAGGTTGGGAATGGATGGTGGCCTAAGGCAGTGGCGGGTCCAATGTGCTGGGTGTGCAGCCAGCTGTGTCGGTGTCTGTTGGAAGGTCTGGGCTCAGGCTATTTGCGACAGAGCATCACTGTTTAAGGTAGCCTATGCAATTGGGGTGTTGCCGAGGGCCAAGCAGTTTGATCCTCATTTGGGGTTTCTGGGCAGCGCCATAGACAATGTTTTTCTCCTGGGAGGCAGGCACAGTGCTTCATTGTGGCCCCAGAATTCCCAGAAGGGAGGGTTTGAGGGCCAGGAGTGTGAGGACGGAAGTCTGAAAACACAAGCTAGTGTGAGGATTGGAGCCAAGGGCAGAGCAGGCCTAATCTGCAGAGGCTGAATCAAAATCTCCTGCATCTGAAGTCAGGCTGAGGATCAGACGTTGGCTGAGGCTGGCGTATGTGTCCATGATGGCACCTTCATGAAGTGGGGGCCTCATGAGGCCAAGGAAGTTTTCCAAGCTGAGTTTGGAGGTTGCCCCAAACCACAAGGTTTCCTTCTGCGGGACATTCGAGTCCTGTTGCATGGCTCCAGGACATACCATATGGAAGGACTGGAGAGCAGGGTTCGAAGGATGGATCCCTGTACAGCATGCCTCGCATTCCCATTGGCTATTAGCGACAAGATATGTTTGACCTGCTGCCTCTGGAACACGCGACCCAGGGGGCTGAGCTGAAATAGTCTCTCCTGAGGATGCGTCATAATGTGCGTTTGGGTCCATGGAGACCATGGAATGTGCTGGTTGTTCAGTGGCCCTGCGGAACTCTCCTACCTGAAGTGTTTGATACATCCCAGTAAGAAAGCTGCCCATGTGGAGATGAGAGAGGTTTGGTTTGGTGCCTCAGAAAAGCCCCATGTGCTGGTCTACGAAAACAGTCCTCTGAGAACGGAAACATGGAAACCAAAGCTAAGGTTCAGATTAGGGCCTGGGGGCCTGTCCATTTCAACCTTCTGTCTCTGGGGACACTGTCTGAGAGTCGAAGTGGAGATAGTTGCTCCGCTGGTGTCAGAGAGCCCCTCTTAGTCCAGGGTGGCCTATACTATTGATGGCCTCAGGGACCTTGGAGCTTTTCCCTAACCTGTAGGGTTGTGGTCAATGGATTGGGCACACTTTCCTTGGAGAGGGCAGGCACAATCTTTCGCTGTTTGGTCCAGAGGCCCAAGCCTGGATGTTGTGTGGGTCCAGGCTGTGGGCACAGAAGTCTGAATACACAAACTCAGCTTATGAGTGGCGCCTAGGGTATGACAGGCCGGATGTACAGCCCGAGAGGGAGCTCCTGGGCCTCTGAAACAAGGGCGAGTGGGAGGCGTTCCTTCAGGCTTTTGTCTCTGGATGTTGTGTCCGGGATAGCCGTGGATTGGAGCGGTGGCCTCAGGTACTGTGGACGAGTATCCCTCTCTGGGGATTTGTCCCAGCTCCCAAGAGTTTGGGGTCATTTTGTGGGAAGGGTGGAGTCGTGTTGTCTGGCTCATGGGTCTCTCCAAGAAAGGGATTCCAGAGCAGAGCTCCAGGTACGGGCGGGGCGACTGGAAAATTCAAACCGTGGTGAGGATTGGGTGCATAGGGGCTTGGCAAGCCCCATATGTGGGCTCTTGGTCCAGGCCCTGACAGGCCTTTCTTTGACATGGGGCTCATGCTGAGGGTCACAGTGTGAATTTGTGCCCAAGCAGGACTCAAGTTTGGGCGTGGCATCAGGGGCCATGAAGGTTTCTCCCACCCTGAAGGTGTGACTCCATGCCAAGAGCAAGCTTGACAGCCATGGGGAAGGAGGAGTTCTGTTTTGTGCTTGCTATACCCAGCTGTGTGGAGAATTGATATAATGTCTAGGTTCAGATATCTGAAAACCAAGGTTAGGATGAGGTGACGGCATAAGACCATGGCGTGTCCGAAGTGCTGGGTGTGCGGCCAGCTGTCTCCTTGTCTGTCTGGACGTCTGGCTTCAGGCTGTGTCAGGCAGAGCATGAGTGCCCAGAGCAGCCTATCCAGTTCGAGTACAGTCGAGGCCCGAGCAGGTTGATCCTCATCTGGGTTTTCTTGAGAGCCCCACAGGGAAACGTTTTTCTTCCGTTGGGCAGATACTGGGCTGGGTTTTGGTCCCGGAGTTCCTAGTCCGGAGGGCTTGTTTGCCAGGAGTGTGAGGAAGGAAGTCTGAAAACACAAGCTAGCGTGAGGTTTGGGACCGAGGGCATGGCAGGCCCACTCTGCAGAGGCTGAATCGAGATCTCCTGCATTGAGGTCATGTCAACTATGAGACGTGCCTCAGGCTAGAGTACTTGTCCAGCATGGACTCTTCCTGAAGTGAGTGGGGGCTTCATGATGCCAGAAAGTTTTGCCTACGATGGGATTAGTGAACTGCTCCAAAAGTGAAGGTTACCTTCTGCATGACAGTCGAGTCCTATTGGATGGTTCCAAGAGGCCCCATATGGAAAGACTCGAGGGCAGGTGTCTAAGCATGGATCCCTGGGAACGCCACATCATATTCCCCCTCTTTAGTCAGGACAAGGCAGGCTCAATCTGCGGGCTCCTGGATGAGCTACCCAGAGGGGAGAGTTGAAATGGTCTCTCCTGAAGATGAGTCCTACTGTGGCTTGGTGGCCTGGGAGACCTTGGAATGTGGAGGTGGCACAGGGACTCTGCAGGATTCTCCAACATGAGGTGTTTGACACGGCTCCAACAAGGCAACTTCCCATGTGGAGACGAGAGGAGTTCTGTTCCGTGCCTCAGGAATGCCCCATACCCTGTTCCTCGAACCAAAGCCTCTGAGGAGTGACACCTGGAAACCAAAGCAAGAGTTGAGACTACGGCCTAAAGGCCTGTCCGGCTCAACCTTCTATCTCTGTTGACATCTGTGTGCATGCATTCATGGATGTAGCTGCTCAGCTTGTGTCCGAATGCCCCTGTGAGTCCAGTGAGGCTCCCAGTAGTGGGATGTCCTCGGAGGCCTTGAGGTTTCTCATATTCTGGAGGTGTGTGGCCAAAGGAATGGACACAGTTTCCCAGGAGAGAGCAGGCACGGTCCTGTGGTATGGCTCCAGAGGACCCAGCCTAGAGGCTGTGTTTGCCAGGGCTGTGGGGACAGATGTCTGAAAAAGCAAACTTGGCTCAGCGAGGAGCCAATGTAATGGCAGGACTGATCTCTAGTCCGTGAGGGGAGATCCTCTGGAAATCAAAGTAGGGCAAGTGGGAGGCAGTCACTCAGGATTTTGTCTCTGGGTGTTGCGTTTACAATGTCCGGTCAGGGAGGGGGTTGTCTCAGAGGCCGAGGAAGAGCCTTCCTCTCGGGGGATTGTCCAAGCTCCCAAGTGTTGGTGTTCATTCTGTGGGAATGAAGAGTACTGTTTTCTGCCACAGGGGACCCCCCAGGAGAGGGACTCTAGAGCACAGCAGTGGGTTCCCTCAACTGGAATACACACCATCTAGTTAGTCCTGGGTGCCTATGGACATGGCAAGCCACATATGTGGGCTCTTGGTCCAGTCACTGAGAGGCGTTACTTGAGTAAGGTACTCACGCTGAGGGTCACAATGTGTTTTGTGCCCAAGGCGGCCCTCACGCTTGGGCGTGGCCTCATGGGCCATGCCGTTTTCTCCTGCACTGAAGGTTTGACTCACTGCCAGCAGCAAGGTTTCTTGCCATTGGGTAGGAGGGGTTCTGACTTGTGCATCAGGTTCCCCCCTGTGCAGGGATTGGAGATAAGGACTAGGTTCCGATGACTGAAAACCCAGGTTGGGAATGGATGGTGGCCTAAGGCAGTGGCGGGTCCAATGTGCTGGGTGTGCAGCCAGCTGTGTCGGTGTCTGTTGGAAGGTCTGGGCTCAGGCTATTTGCGACAGAGCATCACTGTTTAAGGTAGCCTATGCAATTGGGGTGTTGCCGAGGGCCAAGCAGTTTGATCCTCATTTGGGGTTTCTGGGCAGCGCCATAGACAATGTTTTTCTCCTGGGAGGCAGGCACAGTGCTTCATTGTGGCCCCAGAATTCCCAGAAGGGAGGGTTTGAGGGCCAGGAGTGTGAGGACGGAAGTCTGAAAACACAAGCTAGTGTGAGGATTGGAGCCAAGGGCAGAGCAGGCCTAATCTGCAGAGGCTGAATCAAAATCTCCTGCATCTGAAGTCAGGCTGAGGATCAGACGTTGGCTGAGGCTGGCGTATGTGTCCATGATGGCACCTTCATGAAGTGGGGGCCTCATGAGGCCAAGGAAGTTTTCCAAGCTGAGTTTGGAGGTTGCCCCAAACCACAAGGTTTCCTTCTGCGGGACATTCGAGTCCTGTTGCATGGCTCCAGGACATACCATATGGAAGGACTGGAGAGCAGGGTTCGAAGGATGGATCCCTGTACAGCATGCCTCGCATTCCCATTGGCTATTAGCGACAAGATATGTTTGACCTGCTGCCTCTGGAACACGCGACCCAGGGGGCTGAGCTGAAATAGTCTCTCCTGAGGATGCGTCATAATGTGCGTTTGGGTCCATGGAGACCATGGAATGTGCTGGTTGTTCAGTGGCCCTGCGGAACTCTCCTACCTGAAGTGTTTGATACATCCCAGTAAGAAAGCTGCCCATGTGGAGATGAGAGAGGTTTGGTTTGGTGCCTCAGAAAAGCCCCATGTGCTGGTCTACGAAAACAGTCCTCTGAGAACGGAAACATGGAAACCAAAGCTAAGGTTCAGATTAGGGCCTGGGGGCCTGTCCATTTCAACCTTCTGTCTCTGGGGACACTGTCTGAGAGTCGAAGTGGAGATAGTTGCTCCGCTGGTGTCAGAGAGCCCCTCTTAGTCCAGGGTGGCCTATACTATTGATGGCCTCAGGGACCTTGGAGCTTTTCCCTAACCTGTAGGGTTGTGGTCAATGGATTGGGCACACTTTCCTTGGAGAGGGCAGGCACAATCTTTCGCTGTTTGGTCCAGAGGCCCAAGCCTGGATGTTGTGTGGGTCCAGGCTGTGGGCACAGAAGTCTGAATACACAAACTCAGCTTATGAGTGGCGCCTAGGGTATGACAGGCCGGATGTACAGCCCGAGAGGGAGCTCCTGGGCCTCTGAAACATGGGCGAGTGGGAGGCGTTCCTTCAGGCTTTTGTCTCTGGATGTTGTGTCCGGGATAGCCGTGGATTGGAGCGGTGGCCTCAGGTACTGTGGACGAGTATCCCTCTCTGGGGATTTGTCCCAGCTCCCAAGAGTTTGGGGTCATTTTGTGGGAAGGGTGGAGTCGTGTTGTCTGGCTCATGGGTCTCTCCAAGAAAGGGATTCCAGAGCAGAGCTCCAGGTACGGGCGGGGCGACTGGAAAATTCAAACCGTGGTGAGGATTGGGTGCATAGGGGCTTGGCAAGCCCCATATGTGGGCTCTTGGTCCAGGCCCTGACAGGCCTTTCTTTGACATGGGGCTCATGCTGAGGGTCACAGTGTGAATTTGTGCCCAAGCAGGACTCAAGTTTGGGCGTGGCATCAGGGGCCATGAAGGTTTCTCCCACCCTGAAGGTGTGACTCCATGCCAAGAGCAAGCTTGACAGCCATGGGGAAGGAGGAGTTCTGTTTTGTGCTTGCTATACCCAGCTGTGTGGAGAATTGATATAATGTCTAGGTTCAGATATCTGAAAACCAAGGTTAGGATGAGGTGACGGCATAAGACCATGGCGTGTCCGAAGTGCTGGGTGTGCGGCCAGCTGTCTCCTTGTCTGTCTGGACGTCTGGCTTCAGGCTGTGTCAGGCAGAGCATGAGTGCCCAGAGCAGCCTATCCAGTTCGAGTACAGTCGAGGCCCGAGCAGGTTGATCCTCATCTGGGTTTTCTTGAGAGCCCCACAGGGAAACGTTTTTCTTCCGTTGGGCAGATACTGGGCTGGGTTTTGGTCCCGGAGTTCCTAGTCCGGAGGGCTTGTTTGCCAGGAGTGTGAGGAAGGAAGTCTGAAAACACAAGCTAGCGTGAGGTTTGGGACCGAGGGCATGGCAGGCCCACTCTGCAGAGGCTGAATCGAGATCTCCTGCACTGAGGTCATGTCAACTATGAGACGTGCCTCAGGCTAGAGTACTTGTCCAGCATGGACTCTTCCTGAAGTGAGTGGGGGCTTCATGATGCCAGAAAGTTTTGCCTACGATGGGATTAGTGAACTGCTCCAAAAGTGAAGGTTACCTTCTGCATGACAGTCGAGTCCTATTGGATGGTTCCAAGAGGCCCCATATGGAAAGACTCGAGGGCAGGTGTCTAAGCATGGATCCCTGGGAACGCCACATCATATTCCCCCTCTTTAGTCAGGACAAGGCAGGCTCAATCTGCGGGCTCCTGGATGAGCTACCCAGAGGGGAGAGTTGAAATGGTCTCTCCTGAAGATGAGTCCTACTGTGGCTTGGTGGCCTGGGAGACCTTGGAATGTGGAGGTGGCACAGGGACTCTGCAGGATTCTCCAACATGAGGTGTTTGACACGGCTCCAACAAGGCAACTTCCCATGTGGAGACGAGAGGAGTTCTGTTCCGTGCCTCAGGAATGCCCCATACCCTGTTCCTCGAACCAAAGCCTCTGAGGAGTGACACCTGGAAACCAAAGCAAGAGTTGAGACTACGGCCTAAAGGCCTGTCCGGCTCAACCTTCTATCTCTGTTGACATCTGTGTGCATGCATTCATGGATGTAGCTGCTCAGCTTGTGTCCGAATGCCCCTGTGAGTCCAGTGAGGCTCCCAGTAGTGGGATGTCCTCGGAGGCCTTGAGGTTTCTCATATTCTGGAGGTGTGTGGCCAAAGGAATGGACACAGTTTCCCAGGAGAGAGCAGGCACGGTCCTGTGGTATGGCTCCAGAGGACCCAGCCTAGAGGCTGTGTTTGCCAGGGCTGTGGGGACAGATGTCTGAAAAAGCAAACTTGGCTCAGCGAGGGGCCAATGTAATGGCAGGCCTGATCTCTAGTCCGTGAGGGGAGATCCTCTGGAAATCAAAGTAGGGCAAGTGGGAGGCAGTCACTCAGGATTTTGTCTCTGGGTGTTGCGTTTACAGTGTCCGGTCAGGGTAGGGGTTGTCTCAGAGGCCGAGGAAGAGCCTTCCTCTCGGGGGATTGTCCAAGCTCCCAAGTGTTGGTGTTCATTATGTGGGAATGAAGAGTACTGTTTTCTGCCACAGGGGACCCCCCAGGAGAGGGACTCTAGAGCACAGCAGTGGGTTCCCTCAACGGGAATACACACCATCTAGTTAGTCCTGGGTGCCTATGGGCATGGCAAGCCACATATGTGGGCTCTTGGTCCAGTCACTGAGAGGCGTTACTTGAATAAGGTACTCACGCTGAGGGTCACAATGTGTGTTTGTGCCCAAGGCGGCCCTCACGCTTGGGCGTGGCCTCATGGGCCATGCCGTTTTCTCCTACGCTGAAGGTTTGACTCACTGCCAGCAGCAAGGTTTCTTGCCATGGGGTAGGAGGGGTTCTGACTTGTGCATCAGGTTCCCCCCTGTGCAGGGATTGGAGATAAGGTCTAGGTTCCGATGACTGAAAACCCAGGTTGGGAATGCATGGTGGCCTAAGGCAGTGGCGGGTCCAATGTGCTGGGTGTGCAGCCAGCTGTGTCGGTGTCTGTTGGAAGGTCTGGGCTCAGGCTATTTGCGACAGAGCATCACTGTTTAAGGTAGCCTATGCAATTGGGGTGTTGCCGAGGGCCAAGCAGTTTGATCCTCATTTGGGGTTTCTGGGCAGCGCCATAGACAATGTTTTTCTCCTGGGAGGCAGGCACAGTGCTTCATTGTGGCCCCAGAATTCCCAGAAGGGACGGTTTGTGGGCCAGGAGTGTGAGGACGGAAGTCTGAAAACACAAGCTAGTGTGAGGATTGGAGCCAAGGGCAGAGCAGGCCCAATCTGCAGAGGCTGAATCAAAATCTCCTGCATCTGAAGTCAGGCTGAGGATCAGACGTTGGCTGAGGCTGGAGTATGTGTCCATGATGGCACCTTCATGAAGTGGGGGCCTCATGAGGCCAAGGAAGTTTTCCCACGCTGAGTTTGGAGGTTGCCCCAAACCACAAGGTTTCCTTCTGCGGGACATTCGAGTCCTGTTGCATGGCTCCAGGACATACCATATGGAAGGACTGGAGAGCAGGGTTCGAAGGATGGATCCCTGTACAGCATGCCTCGCATTCCCATTGGCTATTAGCGACAAGATATGTTTGACCTGCTGCCTCTGGAACACGCGACCCAGGGGGCTGAGTTGAAATGGCCTCTCCTGAGGATGCGTCATAATGTGCGTTTGGGTCCATGGAGACCATGGAATGTGCTGGTTGTTCAGTGGCACTGCGGAACTCTCCTACCTGAAGTGTTTGATACATCCCACTAAGAAAGCTGCCCATGTGGAGATGAGAGAGGTTTGGTTTGGTGCCTCAGAAAAGCCCCATGTGCTGTTCTACGAAAACAGTCCCTGAGAACGGAAACATGGAAACCAAAGCTAAGGTTCAGATTAGGGCCTGGGGGCCTGTCCATTTCAACCTTCTGTCTCTGGGGACACTGTCTGAGAGTCTAAGTGGAGATAGTTGCTCCGCTGGTGTCAGAGAGCCCCTCTTAGTCCAGGGTGGCCTATACTATTGATGGCCTCAGGGACCTTGGAGCTTTTCCCTAACCTGTAGGGTTGTGGTCAATGGATTGGGCACACTTTCCTTGGAGAGGGCAGGCACAATCTTTCGCTGTTTGGTCCAGAGGCCCAAGCCTGGATGTTGTGTGGGTCCAGGCTGGGGGCACAGAAGTCTGAATACACAAACTCAGCTTATGAGTTGCGCCTAGGATATGGCAGGCCGGATGTTCAGCCCGAGAGGGAGCTCCTGGGCCTCTGAAACAAGGACGAGTGGGAGGCGTTCCTTCAGGCTTTTGTCTCTGGATGTTGTGTCCGGGATAGCCGTGGATTGGAGCGGTGGCCTCAGGTATTGTGGACGAGTATCCCTCTCTGGGGATTTGTCCCAGCTCCCAAGAGTTTGGGGTCATTTTGTGGGAAGGGTGGAGTCGTGTTGTCTGGCTCATGGGTCTCTCCAAGAAAGGGATTCCAGAGCAGAGCTCCAGGTACGGGCGGGGCGACTGGAAAATTCAAACCGTGGTGAGGATTGGGTGCATAGGGGCTTGGCAAGCCCCATATGTGGGCTCTTGGTCCAGGCCCTGACAGGCCTTTCTTTGACATGGGGCTCATGCTGAGGGTCACAGTGTGAATTTGTGCCCAAGCAGCACTCAAGTTTGGGCGTGGCATCAGGGGCCATGAAGGTTTCTCCCACCCTGAAGGTGTGACTCCATGCCAAGAGCAAGCTTGACAGCCATGGGGAAGGAGGAGTTCTGTTTTGTGCTTGCTATACCCAGCTGTGTGGAGAATTGATATAATTTCTAGGTTCAGATATCTGAAAACCAAGGATAGGATGAGATGAGGGCATAAGACCATGGCGTGTCCGAAGTGCTGGGTGTGCGGCCAGCTGTCTCCTTGTCTGTCTGGACGTCTGGCTTCAGGCTGTGTCAGGCAGAGCATGAGTGCCCAGAGCAGCCTATCCATTCGGGTACCGTCGAGGCCCGAGCAGGTTGATCCTCATCTGGGTTTTCTGGAGAGCCCCACAGGGAAACGTTTTTCTTCCGTTGGGCAGACACTGGGCTGGGTTTTGGTTCTGGAGTTCCTAGTCCGGAGGGCTTGTTTGCCAGGAGTGTGAGGAAGGAAGTCTGAAAACACAAGCTAGCGTGAGGTTTGGGACCGAGCGCACGGCAGGCCCACTCTCCAGAGGCTGAATCGAGATCTCCTGCACTGAGGTCATGTCAACTATGAGACGTGCCTCAGGCTAGAGTTCTTGTCCAGCATGGCCTCTTCCTGAAGTGTGTGGGGGCTTCATGAGGCCAGAAAGTTTTGGCTACGATGGGATTTGTGAACTGCTCCAAAACTGAAGGTTACCTTCTGCACGACAGTCGAGTCCTATTAAATGGTTCCAAGAGGCCCCATATGGAAAGACTCAAGAGCAGGTGTCGAAGCATGGATACCTGGGAACGCCACCTCATATTCCCACTCTTTAGTCAGGATAAGGCAGGCTCAATCTGCGGGCTCCTGGGTGAGCTACCCAGAGGGGAGAGTTGAAATGGTCTCTCCTGAAGATCAGTCCTACTGTGGCTTGGTGGCCGGGGAGACCTTGGAATGTGGAGGTGGCTCAGGGACTCTGCTGGATTCTCCAACATGAGGTGTCTGACACGGCTCCAACAAGGAAACTTCCCATGTGGAGACGAGAGGAGTTCTGTTCCGTGCCTCAGGAAAGCCCCTTACCCTGTTCTTCGAACCAAAGCCTCTGAGGAGTGACACCTCGAAACCAAAGCAAGAGTTGAGACTACGGCCTAAAGGCCTGTCCGGCTCAACCTTCTATCTCTGTTGACATCTGTGTGTATGCATTCATGGATGTAGCTGCTCAGCTTGTGTCCGAATGCCCCTGTGAGTCCAGTGAGGCTCCCAGTAGTGGGATGTCCTCGGAGGCCTTGAGGTTTCTCATATTCTGGAGGTGTGTGGCCAAAGGAATGGACACAGTTTCCCAAGAGAGAGCAGGCACGGTCCTGTGGTATGGCTAGAGAGGACCCAGCCTAGAGGCTGTGTTTGCCAGGGCTGTGGGGACAGATGTCTGAAAAAGCAAACTTGGCTCAGCTAGGGGCCAATGTAATGGCAGGCCTGATCTCTAGTCCGTGAGGGGAGATCCTCTGGAAATCAAAGTAGGGCAAGTGGGAGGCAGTCACTCAGGATTTTGTCTCCGGGTGTTGCGTTTACAGTGTCCGGTCAGGGTAGGGGTTGTCTCAGAGGCCGAGGAAGAGCCTTCCTCTCGGGGGATTGTCCAAGCTCCCAAGTGTTGGTGTTCATTCTGTGGGAATGAAGAGTACTGTTTTCTGCCACAGGGGACCCCCCAGGAGAGGGACTCTAGAGCACAGCAGTGGGTTCCCTCAACTGGAATACACACCATCTAGTTAGTCCTGGGTGCCTATGGGCATGGCAAGCCACATATGCGGGCTCTTGGTCCAGTCACTGAGAGGCGTTACTTGAATAAGGTACTCACGCTGAGGGTCACAATGTGTGTTTGTGCCCAAGGCGGCCTTCACGCTTGGGCGTGGCCTCATTGGCCATGCCGTTTTCTCCTACGCTGAAGGTTTGACTCAGACACTGGGCTGGGTTTTGGTTCTGGAGTTCCTAGACCGGAGGGCTTGTTTGCCAGGAGTGTGAGGAAGGAAGTCTGAAAAGACAAGCTAGCGTGAGGTTTGGGACCGAGCGCACGGCAGGCCCACTCTCCAGAGGCTGAATCGAGATCTCCTGCACTGAGGTCATGTCAACTATGAGACGTGCCTCAGGCTAGAGTTCTTGTCCAGCATGGCCTCTTCCTGAAGGGTGTGGGGGCTTCATGAGGCCAGAAAGTTTTGCCTACCATGGGATTTGTGAACTGCTCCAAAACTAAAGGTTACCTTCTGCACGACAGTCTAGTCCTATTGGATGGTTCCAAGAGGCCCCATATGGAAAGACTCGAGAGCAGGTGTCTAAGCATGGATGCCTGGGAACGCCACCTCATATTCCCACTCTTTAGTCAGGACAAGGCAGGGCCTAGGGTATGGCAGGCCGGATGTACAGCCCGAGAGGGAGCTCCTGGGCCTCTGAAACAAGCCAAACACTTGGGAGCTTGGACAATCCCCTGAGAGGAAGGCTCTTCCTCGGCCTCTGAGACAACCCCTACCCTGACCGGACACTGTAAACGCAACACCCAGAGACAAAATCCTGAGTTACTGCCTCCCACTTGCCCTACTTTGATTTCCAGAGGATCTCCCCTCACGGACTAGAGATCAGGCCTGCCATTACATTGGCCCTTAGCTGAGCCAAGTTTGCTTTTTCAGACATCTGTCCCCACAGCCCTGGCAAACACAGCCTCTAGGCTGGGTCCTCTGGAGCCATACCACAGGACCGTGTCTGCTCTCTCCTGGCAAACTGTGTCCATTCCTTTGGCCACACACCTCCTTAATATGAGAAACCTCAAGGCCTCCGAGGACATCCCACTACTGGGAGCCTCACTGGACTCACAGGGGCATTCAGACACAAGCTGAGCAGCTTCATCCATGAATGCATGCACACAGATGACAACAGAGATAGAAGGTTGAGCCGGACAGGCCTTTAGGCCGTAGTCTCAACTCTTGCTTTGGTTTCCAGGTGTCACTCCTCAGAGGCTTTGGTTCGAAGAACAGGGTATGGGGCTTTCCTGAGGCACGGAACAGAACTCCTCTCGTCTCCACATGGGAAGTTTCCTTGTTGGAGCCGTGTCAAACACCTCATGTTGGAGAATCCTGCAGAGTCCCTGAGCCACCTCCACATTCCAAGGTCTCCCAGGCCACCAAGCCACAGTAGGACTCATCTTCAGGAGAGTCCATTTCAACTCTCCCCTCTGGGTAGCTCACCCAGGAGCCCGCAGATTGAGCCTGCCTTGTCCTGACTAAAGAGTGGGAATATGAGGTGGCGTTCCAAGGCATCCATGCTTAGACACCTGCTCTCGAGTCTTTCCATATGGGGCCTCTTGGAACCATCCAATAGGACTCGACTGTCGTGCAGAAGGTAACCTTCAGTTTTGGAGCAGTTCACAAATCCCATCGTAGGCAAAACTTTCTGGCCTCATGAAGCCCCCACACCCTTCAGGAAGAGGCCATGCTGGACAAGAACTCTAGCCTGAGGCACGTCTCATAGTTGACATGACCTCAGTGCAGGAGATCCCGATTCAGCCTCTGCAGAGTGGGCATGCCGTGACCTCGGTCCCAAACCTCACGCTAGCTTGTGTTTTCAGACTTCCTTCCTCACACTCCTGGCAAACAAGCCCTCCGGACTAGGAACTCCAGAACCAAAACCCAGCCCAGTGTCTGCCCAACGGAAGAAAAACGTTTCCCTGTGGGGCTCTCCAGAAAACCCAGATGAGGATCAACCTGCTCGGGCCTCGACGGTACCCGAACTGGATAGGCTGCTCTGGGCACTCATGCTCTGCCTGACACAGCCTGAAGCCAGACGTCCAGACAGACAAGGAGACAGCTGGCCGCACACCCAGCACTTCGGACACGCCATGGTCTTATGCCGTCACCTCATCCTAACCTTGGTTTTCAGATATCTGAACCTAGACATTATATCAATTCTCCACACAGCTGGGTATAGCAAGCACAAAACAGAACTCCTCCTTCCCCATGGCTGTCAAGCTTGCTCTTGGCATGGAGTCACACCTTCAGGGTGGGAGAAACCTTCATGGCCCCTGATGCCACGCCCAAACTTGAGTGCTGCTTGGGCACAAATTCACACTGTGACCCTCAGCATGAGCCCCATGTCAAAGAAAGGCCTGTCAGGGTCTGGACCAAGAGCCCACATATGGGGCTTGCCAAGCCCCTATGCACCCAATCCTCACCACGGTTTGAATTTTCCAGTCGCCCCGCCCGTACATGGAGCTCTGCTCTGGAATCCCTTTCTTGGAGAGACCCATGAGCCAGACAACACGACTCCAACCTTCCCACAAAATGACCCCAAACTCTTGGGAGCTGGGACAAATCCCCAGAGAGGGATACTCGTCCACAGTACCTGAGGCCACCCCTCCAATCCACGGCTATCCCGGACACAAGATCCAGAGACAAAAGCCTGAAGGAACGCCTCCCACTCGCCCTTGTTTCAGAGGCCCAGGAGCTCCCTCTCGGGCTGTACATCCGGCCTGCCATACCCTAGGCGCCACTCATAAGCTGAGTTTGTGTATTCAGAGTTCTGTGCCCACAGCCTGGACCCACACCACATCCAGGCTAGGGCCTCTGGACCAAACAGCGAAAGATTGTGCCTGCCCTCTCCAAGGAAAGTGTGCCCAATCCATTGACCACAACACTACAGGTTAGGGAAAAGCTCCAAGGTCCCTGAGGCCATCAATAGTATAGGCCACCCTGGACTAAGAGGGGCTCTCTGACACCAGCGGAGCAACTATCTCCACTTAGACTCTCAGACAGTGTCCCCAGAGACAGAAGGTTGAAATGGACAGGCCCCCAGGCCCTAATCTGAACCTTAGCTTTGGTTTCCATGTTTCCGTTCTCAGAGGACTGTTTTCGTAGACCAGCACCTGGGGCTTTTCTGAGGCACCAAACCAAACATCTCTCATCTCCACATGGGCAGCTTTCTTACTGGGATGTATCAAACACTTCAGGTAGGAGAGTTCCGCAGGGCCACTGAACAACCAGCACATTCCAAGGTCTCCATGGACCCAAACGCACATTATGACGCATCCTCAGGAGAGGCCATTTCAACTCAGCCCCCTGGGTCGCGTGTTCCAGAGGCAGCAGATCAAACATATCTTGTCGCTAATAGCCAATGGGAATGCGAGGCATGCTGTACAGGGATCCATCCTTCGAACCCTGCTCTCCAGTCCTTCCATATGGTATGTCCTGGAGCCATGCAACAGGACTCGAATGTCCCGCAGAAGGAAACCTTGTGGTTTGGGGCAACCTCCAAACTCAGCGTGGGAAAACTTCCTTGGCCTCATGAGGCCCCCACTTCATGAAGGTGCCATTATGGACACATACTCCAGCCTCAGCCAACGTCTGATCCTCAGCCTGACTTCAGATGCAGGAGATTTTGATTCAGCCTCTGCAGAGTGGGCCTGCTCTGCCCTTGGCTCCAATCCTCACACTAGCTTGTGTTTTCAGACTTCCGTCCTCACACTCCTGACCCACAAACCCTCCCTACTGGGAATTCTGGGGCCACAATGAAGCACTGTGCCTGCCTCCCAGGTTGAAAAACATTGTCTAATGCGCTGCCCAGAAACCCCAAATGAGGATCAATCTGCTTGGCCCTCGGCAACACCCCAATTGCATAGGCTACCTTAAACAGTGATGCTCTGTCGCAAATAGCCTGAGCCCAGACCTTCCAACAGACACCGACACAGCTGGCTGCACACCCAGCACATTGGACCCGCCACTGCCTTAGGCCACCATCCATTCCCAACCTGGGTTTTCAGTCATCGGAACCTAGAACTTATCTCCAATCCCTGCACAGGGGGGAACCTGATGCACAAGTCAGAACTTCTCCTTCCCCATGGCAAGAAACCTTGCTGCTGGCAGTGAGTCAAACCTTCAGTGTAGGAGAAATCGGCATGGCCCATGAGGCCACGCCCAAGCGTGCGGGCCGCCTTGGGCACAAACACACATTGTGACCCTCAGCGTGAGTACCTTATTCAAGTAACGCCTCTCAGTGACTGGACCAAGAGCCCGCATATGTGGCTTGCCATGCCCATAGGCACCAGGACTAACTAGATGGTGTGTATTCCAGTTGAGGGAACCCACTGCTGTGCTCTAGAGTCCCTCTCCTGGGGGGTCCCCTGTGGCAGAAAACAGTACTCTTCATTCCCACAGAATGAACACCAACACTTGGGAGCTTGGACAATCCCCCTAGAGGAAGGCACTTCCTCGGCCTCTGAGACAACCCCTACCCTGACCGGACACTGTAAACGCAACACCCCGAGACAAAATCCTGAGTGACTGCCTCCCACTTGCCCTACTTTGATTTCCAGAGGATCTCCCCTCACGGACTAGAGATCAGGCCTGCCATTACATTGGCCCCTAGCTGAGCCAAGTTTGCTTTTTCAGACATCTCTCCCCACAGCCCTGGCAAACACAGCCTCTAGGCTGGGTCCTCTGGAGCCATAAGACAGGACCGTGCCTGCTCTCTCCTGGGAAACTGTGTCCATTCCTTTGGCCACACACCTCCAGAATATGAGAAACCTCAAGGCCTCCGAGGATATCCCACTACTGGGAGCCTCACTGGACTCACAGGGGCATTCGGACACAAGCTGAGCAGCTACATCCATGAATGCATGCACACAGATGTCAACAGAGATAGAAGGTTGAGCCGGACAGGCCTTTAGGCCGTAGTCTCAACTCTTGCTTTGGTTTCCAGGTGTCACTCCTCAGAGGCTTTGGTTCGAAGAACAGGGTATGGGGCTTTCCTGAGGCACGGAACAGAACTCCTCTCGTCTCCACATGGGAAGTTTCCTTGTTGGAGCCGTGTCAAACACCTCATGTTGGAGAATCCTGCAGAGTCCCTGAGCCACCTCCACATTCCAAGGTCTCCCAGGCCACCAAGACACAGTAGGACTCATCTTCAGGAGAGCCCATTTCAACTCTCCCCTCTGGGTAGCTCACCCAGGAGCCCGCAGATTGAGCCTGCCTTGTCCTGACTAAAGAGTGGGAATATGAGTTGGCGTTCCCAGGCATCCATGCTTAGACACCTGCTCTCGAGTCTTTCCATATGGGGCCTCTTGGAACCATTTAATAGGACTCGACTGTCGTGCAGAAGGTAACCTTCAGTTTTGGAGCAGTTCACAAATCCCATCGTAGGCAAAACTTTCTGGCCTCATGAAGCCCCCACACCCTTCAGGAAGAGGCCATGCTGGACAAGAACTCTAGCCTGAGGCACGTCTCATAGTTGACATGACCTCAGTGCAGGAGATCTCGATTCAGCCTCTGCAGAGTGGGCCTGCCGTGCCCTCGGTCCCAAACCTCACGCTAGCTTGTGTTTTCAGACTTCCTTCCTCACACTCCTGGCGAACAAGCCCTCCGGACTAGGAACTCCAGAACCAAAACCCAGCCCAGTGTCTGCCCAACGGAAGAAAAACGTTTCCCTGTGGGGCTCTCCAGAAAACCCAGATGAGGATCAACCTGCTCGGGCCTCGACGGTACCCGAACTGGATAGGCTGCTCTGGGCACTCATGCTCTGCCTGACACAGCCTGAAGCCAGACGTCCAGACAGACAAGGAGACAGCTGGCCGCACACCCAGCACTTCGGACACGCCATGGTCTTATGCCGTCACCTCATCCTAACCTTGGTTTTCAGATATCTGAACCTAGACATTATATCAATTCTCCACACAGCTGGGTATAGCAAGCACAAAACAGAACTCCTCCTTCCCCATGGCTGTCAAGCTTGCTCTTGGCATGGAGTCACACCTTCAGGGTGGGAGAAACCTTCATGGCCCCTGATGCCACGCCCAAACTTGAGTGCTGCTTGGGCACAAATTCACACTGTGACCCTCAGCATGAGCCCCATGTCAAAGAAAGGCCTGTCAGGGCCTGGACCAAGAGCCCACATATGGGGCTTGCCAAGCCCCTATGCACCCAATCCTCACCACGGTTTGAATTTTCCAGTCGCCCCGCCCGTACCTGGAGCTCTGCTCTGGAATCCCTTTCTTGGAGAGACCCATGAGCCAGACAACACGACTCCACCCTTCCCACAAAATGACCCCAAACTCTTGGGAGCTGGGACAAATCCCCAGAGAGGGATACTCGTCCACAGTACCTGAGGCCACCCCTCCAATCCACGGCTATCCCGGACACAACATCCAGAGACAGAAGCCTGAAGGAACGCCTCCCACTTGCCCTTGTTTCAGAGGCCCAGGAGCTCCCTCTCGGGCTGTACATCCGGCCTGCCATACCCTAGGCGCCACTCATAAGCTGAGTTTGTGTATTCAGACTTCTGTGCCCACAGCCTGGACCCACACTACATCCAGGCTAGGGCCTCTGGACCAAACAGCGAAAGATTGTGCCTGCCCTCTCCAAGGAAAGTGTGCCCAATCCATTGACCACAACCCTACAGGTTAGGGAAAAGCTCCAAGGTCCCTGAGGCCATCAATAGTATAGGCCACCCTGGACTAAGAGGGGCTCTCTGACACCAGCGGAGCAACTATCTCCACTTCGACTCTCAGACAGTGTCCCCAGAGACAGAAGGTTGAAATGGACAGGCCCCCAGGCCCTAATCTGAACCTTAGCTTTGGTTTCCATGTTTCCGTTCTCAGAGGACTGTTTTCGTAGACCAGCACCTGGGGCTTTTCTGAGGCACCAAACCAAACATCTCTCATCTCCACATGGGCAGCTTTCTTACTGGGATGTATCAAACACTTCAGGTAGGAGAGTTCCGCAGGGCCACTGAACAACCAGCACATTCCAAGGTCTCCATGGACCCAAACGCACATTATGACGCATCCTCAGGAGAGGCCATTTCAACTCAGCCCCCTGGGTCGCGTGTTCCAGAGGCAGCAGATCAAACATATCTTGTCGCTAATAGCCAATGGGAATGCGAGGCATGCTGTACAGGGATCCATCCTTCGAACCCTGCTCTCCAGTCCTTCCATATGGTATGTCCTGGAGCCATGCAACAGGACTCGAATGTCCCGCAGAAGGAAACCTTGTGGTTTGGGGCAACCTCCAAACTCAGCGTGGGAAAACTTCCTTGGCCTCATGAGGCCCCCACTTCATGAAGGTGCCATTATGGACACATACTCCAGCCTCAGCCAACGTCTGATCCTCAGCCTGACTTCAGATGCAGGAGATTTTGATTCAGCCTCTGCAGAGTGGGCCTGCTCTGCCCTTGGCTCCAATCCTCACACTAGCTTGTGTTTTCAGACTTCCGTCCTCACACTCCTGGCCCACAAACCCTCCCTACTGGGAATTCTGGGGCCACAATGAAGCACTGTGCCTGCCTCCCAGGTTGAAAAACATTGTCTAATGCGCTGCCCAGAAACCCCAAATGAGGATCAATCTGCTTGGCCCTCGGCAACACCCCAATTGCATAGGCTACCTTAAACAGTGATGCTCTGTCGCAAATAGCCTGAGCCCAGACCTTCCAACAGACACCGACACAGCTGGCTGCACACCCAGCACATTGGACCCGCCACTGCCTTAGGCCACCATCCATTCCCAACCTGGGTTTTCAGTCATCGGAACCTAGAACTTATCTCCAATCCCTGCACAGGGGGGAACCTGATGCACAAGTCAGAACTTCTCCTTCCCCATGGCAAGAAACCTTGCTGCTGGCAGTGAGTCAAACCTTCAGTGTAGGAGAAATCGGCATGGCCCATGAGGCCACGCCCAAGCGTGCGGGCCGCCTTGGGCACAAACACACATTGTGACCCTCAGCGTGAGTACCTTATTCAAGTAACGCCTCTCAGTGACTGGACCAAGAGCCCGCATATGTGGCTTGCCATGCCCATAGGCACCAGGACTAACTAGATGGTGTGTATTCCAGTTGAGGGAACCCACTGCTGTGCTCTAGAGTCCCTCTCCTGGGGGGTCCCCTGTGGCAGAAAACAGTACTCTTCATTCCCACAGAATGAACACCAACACTTGGGAGCTTGGACAATCCCCCTAGAGGAAGGCACTTCCTCGGCCTCTGAGACAACCCCTACCCTGACCGGACACTGTAAACGCAACACCCCGAGACAAAATCCTGAGTGACTGCCTCCCACTTGCCCTACTTTGATTTCCAGAGGATCTCCCCTCACGGACTAGAGATCAGGCCTGCCATTACATTGGCCCCTAGCTGAGCCAAGTTTGCTTTTTCAGACATCTCTCCCCACAGCCCTGGCAAACACAGCCTCTAGGCTGGGTCCTCTGGAGCCATAAGACAGGACCGTGCCTGCTCTCTCCTGGGAAACTGTGTCCATTCCATTGGCCACACACTTCCAGAATATGAGAAACCTCAAGGCCTCCGAGGATATCCCACTACTGGGAGCCTCACTGGACTCACAGGGGCATTCGGACACAAGCTGAGCAGCTACATCCATGAATGCATGCACACAGATGTCAACAGAGATAGAAGGTTGAGCCGGACAGGCCTTTAGGCCGTAGTCTCAACTCTTGCTTTGGTTTCCAGGTGTCACTCCTCAGAGGCTTTGGTTCGAAGAACAGGGTATGGGACTTTCCTGAGGCACGGAACAGAACTCCTCTCGTCTCCACATGGGAAGTTTCCTTGTTGGAGCCGTGTCAAACACCTCATGTTGGAGAATCCTGCAGAGTCCCTGAGCCACCTCCACATTCCAAGGTCTCCCAGGCCACCAAGCCACAGTAGGACTCATCTTCAGGAGAGCCCATTTCAACTCTCCCCTCTGGGTAGCTCACCCAGGAGCCCGCAGATTGAGCCTGCCTTGTCCTGACTAAAGAGTGGGAATATGAGTTGGCGTTCCCAGGCATCCATGCTTAGACACCTGCTCTCGAGTCTTTCCATATGGGGCCTCTTGGAACCATTTAATAGGACTCGACTGTCGTGCAGAAGGTAACCTTCAGTTTTGGAGCAGTTCACAAATCCCATCGTAGGCAAAACTTTCTGGCCTCATGAAGCCCCCACACCCTTCAGGAAGAGGCCATGCTGGACAAGAACTCTAGCCTGAGGCACGTCTCATAGTTGACATGACCTCAGTGCAGGAGATCTCGATTCAGCCTCTGCAGAGTGGGCCTGCCGTGCCCTCGGTCCCAAACCTCACGCTAGCTTGTGTTTTCAGACTTCCTTCCTCACACTCCTGGCGAACAAGCCCTCCGGACTAGGAACTCCAGAACCAAAACCCAGCCCAGTGTCTGCCCAACGGAAGAAAAACGTTTCCCTGTGGGGCTCTCCAGAAAACCCAGATGAGGATCAACCTGCTCGGGCCTCGACGGTACCCGAACTGGATAGGCTGCTCTGGGCACTCATGCTCTGCCTGACACAGCCTGAAGCCAGACGTCCAGACAGACAAGGAGACAGCTGGCCGCACACCCAGCACTTCGGACACGCCATGGTCTTATGCCGTCACCTCATCCTAACCTTGGTTTTCAGATATCTGAACCTAGACATTATATCAATTCTCCACACAGCTGGGTATAGCAAGCACAAAACAGAACTCCTCCTTCACCATGGCTGTCAAGCTTGCTCTTGGCATGCAGTCACACCTTCAGGGTGGGAGAAACCTTCATGTCCCCTGATGCCACGCCCAAACTTGAGTGCTGCTTGGGCACAAATTCACACTGTGACCCTCAGCATGAGCCCCATGTCAAAGAAAGGCCTGTCAGGGCCTGGACCAAGAGCCCACATATGGGGCTTGCCAAGCCCCTATGCACCCAATCCTCACCACGGTTTGAATTTTCCAGTCGCCCCGCCCGTACCTGGAGCTCTGCTCTGGAATCCCTTTCTTGGAGAGACCCATGAGCCAGACAACACGACTCCACCCTTCCCACAAAATGACCCCAAACTCTTGGGAGCTGGGACAAATCCCCAGAGAGGGATACTCGTCCACAGTACCTGAGGCCACCCCTCCAATCCACGGCTATCCCGGACACAACATCCAGAGACAGAAGCCTGAAGGAACGCCTCCCACTTGCCCTTGTTTCAGAGGCCCAGGAGCTCCCTCTCGGGCTGTACATCCGGCCTGCCATACCCTAGGCGCCACTCATAAGCTGAGTTTGTGTATTCAGACTTCTGTGCCCACAGCCTGGACCCACACAACATCCAGGCTAGGGCCTCTGGACCAAACAGCGAAAGATTGTGCCTGCCCTCTCCAAGGAAAGTGTGCCCAATCCATTGACCACAACCCTACAGGTTAGGGAAAAGCTCCAAGGTCCCTGAGGCCATCAATAGTATAGGCCACCCTGGACTAAGAGGGGCTCTCTGACACCAGCGGAGCAACTATCTCCACTTAGACTCTCAGACAGTGTCCCCAGAGACAGAAGGTTGAAATGGACAGGCCCCCAGGCCCTAATCTGAACCTTAGCTTTGGTTTCCATGTTTCCGTTCTCAGAGGACTGTTTTCGTAGACCAGCACCTGGGGCTTTTCTGAGGCACCAAACCAAACATCTCTCATCTCCACATGGGCAGCTTTCTTACTGGGATGTATCAAACACTTCAGGTAGGAGAGTTCCGCAGGGCCACTGAACAACCAGCACATTCCAAGGTCTCCATGGACCCAAACGCACATTATGACGCATCCTCAGGAGAGGCCATTTCAACTCAGCCCCCTGGGTCGCGTGTTCCAGAGGCAGCAGATCAAACATATCTTGTCGCTAATAGCCAATGGGAATGCGAGGCATGCTGTACAGGGATCCATCCTTCGAACCCTGCTCTCCAGTCCTTCCATATGGTATGTCCTGGAGCCATGCAACAGGACTCGAATGTCCCGCAGAAGGAAACCTTGTGGTTTGGGGCAACCTCCAAACTCAGCGTGGGAAAACTTCCTTGGCCTCATGAGGCCCCCACTTCATGAAGGTGCCATCATGGACACATACTCCAGCCTCAGCCAACGTCTGATCCTCAGCCTGACTTCAGATGCAGGAGATTTTGATTCAGCCTCTGCAGAGTGGGCCTGCTCTGCCCTTGGCTCCAATCCTCACACTTGCTTGTGTTTTCAGACTTCCGTCCTCACACTCCTGGCCCACAAACCCTCCCTACTGGGAATTCTGGGGCCACAATGAAGCACTGTGCCTGCCTCCCAAGAGAAAAACATTGTCTATGGCGCTGCCCAGAAACCCCAAATGAGGATCAAACTGCTTGGCCCTCGGCAACACCCCAATTGCATAGGCTACCTTAAACAGTGATGCTCTGTCGCAAATAGCCTGAGCCCAGACCTTCCAACAGACACCGACACAGCTGGCTGCACACACAGCACATTGGACCCGCCACTGCCTTAGGCCACCATCCATTCCCAACCTGGGTTTTCAGTCATCGGAACCTAGACCTTATCTCCAATCCCTGCACAGGGGGGAACCTGATGCACAAGTCAGAACCCCTCCTTCCCCCTGGCAAGAAACCTTGCTGCTTGCAGTGAATCAAACCTTCAGTGTAGGAGAAAACGGCATGGCCCATGAGGCCACGCCCAAGCGTGAGGGCCGCCTTGGGCACAAACACACATTGTGACCCTCAGCGTGAGTACCTTATTCAAGTAACGCCTCTCAGTGACTGGACCAAGAGCCCGCATATGTGGCTTGCCATGCCCATAGGAACCCTGGACTAACTAGATGGTGTGTATTCCAGTAGAGGGAACCCACTGCTGTGCTCTAGAGTCCCTCTCCTGGGGGGTACCCTGTGGCAGAAAACAGTACTCTTCATTCCCACAGAATGAACACAAACACTTGGGAGCTTGACAATCCCCTGAGAGGAAGGCTCTTCCTCGGCCTCTGAGACAACCCCTACCCTGACCGGACACAGTAAACGCACACCCAGAGGCAAAATCCTGAGTGATTGCCTCCCACTTGCCCTACTTTGATTTCCAGAGGATCTCCCCTCACGGACTAGAGATCAGGCCTGCCATTACATTGGCCCCTAGCTGAGCCAAGTTTGCTTTTTCAGACATCTGTCCCCACAGCCCTGGCAAACACAGCCTCTAGGCTGGGTCCTCTGGGTCCATACCACAGGACCGTGCCTGCTCTCTCCTGGGAAACTGTGTCCATTCCTTTGGCAACACACCTCCAGAATATGAGAAACCTCAAGGCCTCCGAGGACATCCCACTACTGGGAGCCTCACTGGACTCACAGGGGCATTCGGACACAAGCTGAGCAGCTACATTCATGAATGCATGCACACAGATGCCAACAGAGATAGAAGGTTGAGCCGGACAGGCCTTTAGGCCGTAGTCTCAACTCTTACTTTGGTTTCCAGGTGTCACTCCTCAGAGGCTTTTGTTCGAAGAACAGGGTATGGGGCTTTCCTGAGGCACGGAACAGAACTCCTCTCGTCTCCACATGGGAAGTTTCCTTGTTGGAGCCGTGTCAAACACCTCATGTTGGAGAATCCTGCAGAGTCCCTGAGCCACCTCCACATTCCAAGGTCTCCCAGGCCACCAAGCCACAGTAGGACTCATCTTCAGGAGAGTCCATTTCAACTCTCCCCTCTGGGTAGCTCACCCAGGAGCCCGCAGATTGAGCCTGCCTTGTCCTGACTAAAGAGTGGGAATATGAGGTGGCGTTTCCAGGCATCCATGCTTAGACACCTGCTCTCGAGTCTTTCCATATGGGGCCTCTTGGAACCATCCAATAGGACTCGACTGTCGTGCAGAAGGTAACCTTCAGTTTTGGAGCAGTTCACAAATCCCATCGTAGGCAAAACTTTCTGGCCTCATGAAGCCCCCACACCCTTCAGGAAGAGGCCATGCTGGACAAGAACTCTAGCCTGAGGCACGTCTCATAGTTGACATGACCTCAGTGCAGGAGTTCCCGATTCAGCCTCTGCAGAGTGGGCATGCCGTGACCTCGGTCCCAAACCTCACGCTAGCTTGTGTTTTCAGACTTCCTTCCTCACACTCCTGGCAAACAAGCCCTCCGGACTAGGAACTCCAGAACCAAAACCCAGCCCAGTGTCTGCCCAACGGAAGAAAAAAGGTTTCCCTGTGGGGCTCTCCAGAAAACCCAGATGAGGATCAACCTGCTCGGGCCTCGACGGTACCCGAACTGGATAGGCTGCTCTGGGCACTCATGCTCTGCCTGACACAGCCTGAAGCCAGACGTCCAGACAGACAAGGAGACAGCTGGCCGCACACCCAGCACTTCGGACACGCCATGGTCTTATGCCGTCACCTCATCCTAACCTTGGTTTTCAGATATCTGAACCTAGACATTATATCAATTCTCCACACAGCTGGGTATAGCAAGCACAAAACAGAACTCCTCCTTCCCCATGGCTGTCAAGCTTGCTCTTGGCATGGAGTCACACCTTCAGGGTGGGAGAAACCTTCATGTCCCCTGATGCCACGCCCAAACTTGAGTGCTGCTTGGGCACAAATTCACACTGTGACCCTCAGCATGAGCCCCATGTCAAAGAAAGGCCTGTCAGGGCCTGGACCAAGAGCCCACATATGGGGCTTGCCAAGCCCCTATGCACCCAATCCTCACCACGGATTGAATTTTCCAGTCGCCCCGCCTGTACCTGGAGCTCTGCTCTGGAATCCCTTTCTTGGAGAGACCCATGAGCCAGACAACACGACTCCACCCTTCCCACAAAATGACCCCAAACTCTTGGGAGCTGGGACAAATCCCCAGAGAGGGATACTCGTCCACAGTACCTGAGGCCACCGCTCCAATCCACGGCTATCCCGGACACAACATCCAGAGACAAAAGCCTGAAGGAACGCCTCCCACTCGCCCTTGTTTCAGAGGCCCAGGAGCTCCCTCTCGGGCTGTACATCCGGCCTGCCATACCCTAGGCGCCACTCATAAGCTGAGTTTGTGTATTCAGACTTCTGTGCCCACTGCCTGGACCCACACACCTCCAGGCTAGGGCCTCTAGGGCCACAGCGAAAGATTGTGCCTGCCCTCTCCAAGGAAAGTGTGCCCAATCCATTGACCACAACACTACAGGTTAGGGAAAAGCTCCAAGGCCCCTGAGGCCATCAATAGTGTAGGCCCCCCTGGACTAAGAGGGGCTCTCTGACACCAGCGGAGCAACTATCTCCACTTAGACTCTCAGACAGTGTCCCCAGAGACAGAAGGTTGAAATGGACAGGCCCCCAGGCCCTAATCTGAACCTTAGCTTTGGTTTCCATGTTTCCGTTCTCAGAGGACTGTTTTCGTAGACCAGCACATGGGGCTTTTCTGAGGCACCAAACCAAACATCTCTCATCTCCACATGGGCAGCTTTCTTACTGGGATGTATCAAACACTTCAGGTAGGAGAGTTCCGCAGGGCCACTGAACAACCAGCACATTCCAAGGTCTCCATGGACCCAAACACACATTATGACGCATCCTCAGGAGAGGCCATTTCAACTCAGCCCCCTGGGTCGCGTGTTCCAGAGGCAGCAGATCAAACATATCTTGTCGCTAATAGCCAATGGGAATGCGAGGCATGCTGTACAGGGATCCATCCTTCGAACCCTGCTCTCCAGTCCTTCCATATGGTATGTCCTGGAGCCATGCAACAGGACTCGAATGTCCCGCAGAAGGAAACCTTGTGGTTTGGGGCAACCTCCAAACTCAGCGTGGGAAAACTTCCTTGGCCTCATGAGGCCCCCACTTCATGAAGGTGCCATCATGGACACATACTCCAGCCTCAGCCAACGTCTGATCCTCAGCCTGACTTCAGATGCAGGAGATTTTGATTCAGCCTCTGCAGAGTGGGCCTGCTCTGCCCTTGGCTCCAATCCTCACACTAGCTTGTGTTTTCAGACTTCCGTCCTCACACTCCTGGCCCACAAACCCTCCCTACTGGGAATTCTGGGGCCACAATGAAGCACTGTGCCTGCCTCCCAGGAGAAAAACCTTGTCTATGGCGCTGCCCAGAAACCCCAAATGAGGATCAAACTGCTTGGCCCTCGGCAACACCCCAATTGCATAGGCTACCTTAAACAGTGATGCTCTGTCGCAAATAGCCGGAGCCCAGACCTTCCAACAGACACCGACACAGCTGGCTGCACACCCAGCACATTGGACCCGCCACTGCCTTAGGCCACCATCCATTCCCAACCTGGGTTTTCAGTCATCGGAACCTAGACCTTATCTCCAATCCCTGCACAGGGGGGAACCTGATGCACAAGTAGAACCCCTCCTTCCCCCTGGCAAGAAACCTTGCTGCTGGCAGTGAGTCAAACCTTCAGTGTAGGAGAAAACGGCATGGCCCATGAGGCCACGCCCAAGCGTGAGGGCCGCCTTGGGCACAAACACACATTGTGACCTTCAGCGTGAGTACCTTATTCAAGTAACGCCTCTCAGTGACTGGACCAAGAGCCCGCATATGTGGCTTGCCATGCCCATAGGCACCCAGGACTAAC
The DNA here is from genome assembly GCF_964662115.1 of Mustela nivalis. Taxonomy (NCBI): domain Eukaryota; kingdom Metazoa; phylum Chordata; class Mammalia; order Carnivora; family Mustelidae; genus Mustela; species Mustela nivalis. The sequence goes on along the minus strand of NW_028136443.1, from coordinate 854,116 downwards.
TAGATGGTGTGTATTCCAGTTGAGGGAATCCACTGCTGTGCTCTAGATTCCCTCTCCTGGGGGGTCCCCTGTGGCAGAAAACAGTACTCTTCATTCCCACAGAATGAACACAAACACTTGGGAGCTTGGAAAATCCCCTGAGAGGAAGGCTCTTCCTCGGCCTCTGAGACAACCCCTACCCTGACCGGACACTGTAAACGCAACACCCAGAGACAAAATCCTGAGTGACTGCCTCCCACTTGCCCTACTTTGATTTCCAGAGGATCTCCCCTCACGGACTAGAGATCAGGCCTGTCATTACATTGGCCCCTAGCTGAGCCAAGTTTGCTTTTTCAGACATCTGTCCCCACAGCCCTGGCAAACACAGCCTCTAGGCTGGGTCCTCTGGAGCCATACCACAGGACCGTGCCTGCTCTCTCCTGGGAAACTGTGTCCATTCCTTTGGCCACACACCTCCAGAATATGAGAAACCTCAAGGCCTCCGGGGACATCCCACTACTGGGAGCCTCACTGGACTCACAGGGGCATTCGGACACAAGCTGAGCAGCTACATCCATGAATGCATGCACACAGATGCCAACAGAGATAGAAGGTTGAGCCGGACAGGCCTTTAGGCCGTAGTCTCAACTCTTACTTTGGTTTCCAGGTGTCACTCCTCAGAGGCTTTGGTTCGAAGAACAGGGTATGGGGCTTTCCTGAGGCACGGAACAGAACTCCTCTGGTCTCCACATGGGAAGTTTCCTTGTTGGAGCCGTGTCAAACACCTCATGTTGGAGAATCCTGCAGAGTCCCTGAGCCACCTCCACATTCCAAGGTCTCCCAGGCCACCAAGCCACAGTAGGACTCATCTTCAGGAGAGTCCATTTCAACTCTCCCCTCTGGGTAGCTCACCCAGGAGCCCGCAGATTGAGCCTGTCTTGTCCTGACTAAAGAGTGGGAATATGAGGTGGCGTTCCCAGGCATCCATGCTTAGACACCTGCTCTCGAGTCTTTCCATATGGGGCCTCTTGGAACCATCCAATAGGACTCGACTGTCGTGCAGAAGGTAACCTTCAGTTTTGGAGCAGTTCACAAATCCCATTGTAGGCAAAACTTTCTGGCCTCATGAAGCCCCCACACCCTTCAGGAAGAGGCCATGCTGGACAAGAACTCTAGCCTGAGGCACGTCTCATAGTTGACATGACCTCAGTGCAGGAGATCCCGAATCAGCCTCTGCAGAGTGGGCATGCCGTGACCTCGGTCCCAAACCTCACGCTAGCTTGTGTTTTCAGACTTCCTTCCTCACACTCCTGGCAAACAAGCCCTCCGGACTAGGAACTCCAGAACCAAAACACAGCCCAGTGTCTGCCCAACGGAAGAAAAACGTTTCCCTGTGGGGCTCTCCAGAAAACCCAGATGAGGATCAACCTGCTCGGGCCTCGACGGTACCCGAACTGGATAGGCTGCTCTGGGCACTCATGCTCTGCCTGACACAGCCTGAAGCCAGACGTCCAGACAGACAAGGAGACAGCTGGCCGCACACCCAGCACTTCGGACACGCCATGGTCTTATGCCGTCACCTCATCCTAACCTTGGTTTTCAGATATCTGAACCTAGACATTATATCATTTCTCCACACAGCTGGGTATAGCAAGCACAAAACAGAACTCCTCCTTCCCCATGGCTGTCAAGCTTGCTCTTGGCATGGAGTCACACCTTCAGGGTGGGAGAAACCTTCATGGCCCCTGATGCCACGCCCAAACTTGAGGGCTGCTTGGGCACAAATTCACACTGTGATCCTCAGCCTGAGCCCCATGTCAAAGAAAGGCCTGTCAGGGCCTGGACCAAGAGCCCACATATGGGGCTTGCCAAGCCCCTATGCACCCAATCCTCACCACGGTTTGAATTTTCCAGTCGCCCCGCCCGTACCTGGAGCTCTGCTCTGGAATCCCTTTCTTGTAGAGACCCATGAGCCAGACAACACGACTCCACCCTTCCCACAAAATGACCCCAAACTCTTGGGAGCTGGGACAAATCCCCAGAGAGGGATACTCGTCCACAGTACCTGAGGCCACCGCTCCAATCCACGGCTATCCCGGACACAACATCCAGAGACAAAAGCCTGAAGGAACGCCTCCCACTCGCCCTTGTTTCAGAGGCCCAGGAGCTCCCTCTCGGGCTGTACATCCGGCCTGCCATACCCTAGGCGCCACTCATAAGCTGAGTTTGTGTATTCAGACTTCTGTGCCCACAGCCTGGACCCACACACCTCCAGGCTAGGGCCTCTAGGGCCACAGCGAAAGATTGTGCCTGCCCTCTCCAAGGAAAGTGTGCCCAATCCATTGACCACAACACTACAGGTTAGGGAAAAGCTCCAAGGCCCCTGAGGCCATCAATAGTGTAGGCCCCCCTGGACTAAGAGGGGCTCTCTGACACCAGCGGAGCAACTATCTCCACTTAGACTCTCAGACAGTGTCCCCAGAGACAGAAGGTTGAAATGGACAGGCCCCCAGGCCCTAATCTGAACCTTAGCTTTGGTTTCCATGTTTCCGTTCTCAGAGGACTGTTTTCGTAGACCAGCACATGGGGCTTTTCTGAAGCACCAAACCAAACATCTCTCATCTCCACATGCTCAGCTTTCTAACTGGGATGTATCAAACATTTCAGGTAGGAGAGTTCCGCAGGGCCACTGAACAACCAGCACATTCCAAGGTCTCCATGGACCCAAACGCACATTATGTCGCATCCTCAGGAGAGGCCATTTCAACTCAGCCCCCTGGGTCGCGTGTTCCAGAGGCAGCAGATCAAACATATCTTGTCGCTAATAGCCAATGGGAATGCGAGGCATGCTGTACAGGGATCCATCCTTCGAACCCTGCTCTCCAGTCCTTCCATATGGTATGTCCTGGAGCCATGCAACAGGACTCGAATGTCCCGCAGAAGGAAACCTTGTGGTTTGGGGCAACCTCCAAACTCAGCGTGGGAAAACTTCCTTGGCCTCATGAGGCCCCCACTTCATGAAGGTGCCATCATGGACACATACTCCAGCCTCAGCCAACGTCTGATCCTCAGCCTGACTTCAGATGCAGGAGATTTTGATTCAGCCTCTGCAGAGTGGGCCTGCTCTGCCCTTGGCTCCAATCCTCACACTAGCTTGTGTTTTCAGACTTCCGTCCTCACACTCCTGGCCCACAAACCCTCCCTACTGGGAATTCTGGGGCCACAATGAAGCACTGTGCCTGCCTCCCAGGAGAAAAACCTTGTCTATGGCGCTGCCCAGAAACATCAAATGAGGATCAAACTGCTTGGCCCTCGGCAACACCCCAATTGCATAGGCTACCTTAAACAGTGATGCTCTGTCGCAAATAGCCTGAGCCCAGACCTTCCAACAGACACCGACACAGCTGGCTGCACACCCAGCACATTGGACCCGCCACTGCCTTAGGCCACCATCCATTCCCAACCTGGGTTTTCAGTCATCGGAACCTAGACCTTATCTCCAATCCCTGCACAGGGGGGAACCTGATGCACAAGTCAGAACCCCTCCTTCCCCCTGGCAAGAAACCTTGCTGCTGGCAGTGAGTCAAACCTTCAGTGTAGGAGAAAACGGCATGGCCCATGAGGCCACGCCCAAGCGTGAGGGCCGCCTTGGGCACAAACACACATTGTGACCCTCAGCGTGAGTACCTTATTCAAGTAACGCCTCTCAGTGACTGGACCAAGAGCCCGCATATGTGGCTTGCCATGCCCATAGGCACCCAGGACTAACTAGATGGTGTGTATTCCAGTTGAGGGAACCCACTGCTGTGCTCTAGAGTCCCTCTCCTGGGGGGTCCCCTGTGGCAGAAAACAGTACTCTTCATTCCCACAGAATGAACACAAACAATTGGGAGCTTGGACAATCCCCTGAGAGGAAGGCTCTTCCTCGGCCTCTGAGACAACCCCTACCCTGACCGGACACTGTAAACGCAACACCCAGAGACAAAATCCTGAGTGACTGCCTCCCACTTGCCCTACTTTGATTTCCAGAGGATCTCCCCTTACGGACTAGAGATCTGGCCTGCCATTACATTGGCCCCTAGCTGAGCCAAGTTTGCTTTTTCAGACATCTGTCCCCACAGCCCTGGCAAACATAGCCTCTAGGCTGGGTCCTCTGGAGCCATACCACAGGACCGTGCCTGCTCTCTCCTGGGAAACTGTGTCCATTCCTTTGGCCACACACCTCCAGAATATGAGAAACCTCAAGGCCTCCGAGGACATCCCACTACTGGGAGCCTCACTGGACTCAAAGGGGCATTCGGACACAAGCTGAGCAGCTACATCCATGAATGCATGCACAGATGACAACAGAGATAGAAGGTTGAGCCGGACAGGCCTTTAGGCCGTAGTCTCAACTCTTACTTTGGTTTCCAGGTGTCACTCCTCAGAGGCTTTGGTTCGAAGAACAGGGTATGGGGCTTTCCTGAGGCACGGAACAGAACTCCTCTGGTCTCCACATGGGAAGTTTCCTTGTTGGAGCCGTGTCAAACACCTCATGTTGGAGAATCCTGCAGAGTCCCTGAGCCACCTCCACATTCCAAGGTCTCCCAGGCCCCAAGCCACAGTAGGACTCATCTTCAGGAGAGTCCATTTCAACTCTCCCCTCTGGGTAGCTCACCCAGGAGCCCGCAGATTGAGCCTGCCTTGTCCTGATTAAAGAGTGGGAATATGAGGTGGCGTTCCCAGGCATCCATGCTTAGACACCTGCTCTCGAGTCTTTCCATATGGGGCCTCTTGGAACCATCCAATAGGACTCGACTGTCGTGCAGAAGGTAACCTTCAGTTTTGGAGCAGTTCACAAATCCCATCGTAGGCAAAACTTTCTGGCCTCATGAAGCCCCCACACCCTTCAGGAAGAGGCCATGCTGGACAAGAACTCTAGCCTGAGGCACGTCTCATAGTTGACATGACCTCAGTGCAGGAGTTCCCGATTCAGCCTCTGCAGAGTGGGCATGCCGTGACCTCGGTGCCAAACCTCACGCTAGCTTGTGTTTTCAGACTTCCTTCCTCACACTCCTGGCAAACAAGCCCTCCGGACTAGGAACTCCAGAACCAAAACACAGCCCAGTGTCTGCCCAACGGAAGAAAAACGTTTCCCTGTGGGGCTCTCCAGAAAACCCAGATGAGGATCAACCTGCTCGGGCCTCGACGGTACCCGAACTGGATAGGCTGCTCTGGGCACTCATGCTCTGCCTGACACAGCCTGAAGCCAGACGTCCAGATAGACAAGGAGACAGCTGGCCGCACACGCAGCACTTCGGACACGCCATGGTCTTATGCCGTTACCTCATCCTAACCTTGGTTTTCAGATATCTGAACCTAGACATTATATCAATTCTCCACACAGCTGGGTATAGCAAGCACAAAACAGAACTCCTCCTTCCCCATGGCTGTCAAGCTTGCTCTTGGCATGGAGTCACACCTTCAGGGTGGGAGAAACCTTCATGGCCCCTGATGCCACGCCCAAACTTGAGTGCTGCTTGGGCACAAATTCACACTGTGATCCTCAGCATGAGCCCCATGTCAAAGAAAGGCCTGTCAGGGCCTGGACCAAGAGCCCACATATGGGGCTTGCCAAGCCCCTATGCACCCAATCCTCACCACGGATTGAATTTTCCAGTCGCCCCGCCTGTACCTGGAGCTCTGCTCTGGAATCCCTTTCTTGGAGAGACCCATGAGCCAGACAACACGACTCCACCCTTCCCACAAAATGACCCCAAACTCTTGGGAGCTGGGACAAATCCCCAGAGAGGGATACTCGTCCACAGTACCTGAGGCCACCGCTCCAATCCACGGCTATCCCGGACACAACATCCAGAGACAAAAGCCTGAAGGAACGCCTCCCACTCGCCCTTGTTTCAGAGGCCCAGGAGCTCCCTCTCGGGCTGTACATCCGGCCTGCCATACCCTAGGCGCCACTCATAAGCTGAGTTTGTGTATTCAGACTTCTGTGCCCACAGCCTGGACCCACACACCTCCAGGCTAGGGCCTCTAGGGCCACAGCGAAAGATTGTGCCTGCCCTCTCCAAGGAAAGTGTGCCCAGTCCATTGACCACAACACTACAGGTTAGGGAAAAGCTCCAAGGCCCCTGAGGCCATCAATAGTGTAGGCCCCCCTGGACTAAGAGGGGCTCTCTGACACCAGCGGAGCAACTATCTCCACTTAGACTCTCAGACAGTGTCCCCAGAGACAGAAGGTTGAAATGGACAGGCCCCCAGGCCCTAATCTGAACCTTAGCTTTGGTTTCCATGTTTCCGTTCTCAGAGGACTGTTTTCGTAGACCAGCACATGGGGCTTTTCTGAGGCACCAAACCAAACATCTCTCATCTCCACATGGGCAGCTTTCTTACTGGGATGTATCAAACACTTCAGGTAGGAGAATTCCGCAGGGCCACTGAACAACCAGCACATTCCAAGGTCTCCATGGACCCAAACGCACATTATGACGCATCCACAGGAGAGGCCATTTCAACTCAGCCCCCTGGGTCGCGTGTTCCAGAGGCAGCAGATCAAACATATCTTGTCGCTAATAGCCAATGGGAATGCGAGGCATGCTGTACAGGGATCCATCCTTCGAACCCTGCTCTCCAGTCCTTCCATATGGTATGTCCTGGAGCCATGCAGCAGGACTCGAATGTCCCGCAGAAGGAAACCTTGTGGTTTGGGGCAACCTCCAAACTCAGCGTGGGAAAACTTCCTTGGCCTCATGAGGCCCCCACTTCATGAAGGTGCCATCATGGACACATACTCCAGCCTCAGCCAACGTCTGATCCTCAGCCTGACTTCAGATGCAGGAGATTTTGATTCAGCCTCTGCAGAGTGGGCCTGCTCTGCCCTTGGCTCCAATCCTCACACTAGCTTGTGTTTTCAGACTTCCGTCCTCACACTCCTGGCCCACAAACCCTCCCTACTGGGAATTCTGGGGCCACAATGAAGCACTGTGCCTGCCTCCCAGGAGAAAAACATTGTCTATGGCGCTGCCCAGAAACCCCAAATGAGGATCAAACTGCTTGGCCCTCGGCAACACCCCAATTGCATAGGCTACCTTAAACAGTGATGCTCTGTCGCAAATAGCCTGAGCCCAGACCTTCCAACAGACACCGACACAGCTGGCTGCACACCCAGCACATTGGACCCGCCACTGCCTTAGGCCACCATCCATTCCCAACCTGGGTTTTCAGTCATCGGAACCTAGACCTTATCTCCAATCCCTGCACAGGGGGGAACCTGATGCACAAGTAGAACCTCTCCTTCCCCTTGGCAAGAAACCTTGCTGCTGGCAGTGAGTCAAACCTTCAGTGTAGGAGAAAACGGCATGGCCCATGAGGCCACGCCCAAGCGTGAGGGCCGCCTTGGGCACAAACACACATTGTGACCCTCAGCGTGAGTACCTTATTCAAGTAACGCCTCTCAGTGACTGGACCAAGAGCCCGCATATGTGGCTTGCCATGCCCATAGGCACCCAGGACTAACTAGATGGTGTGTATTCCAGTTGAGGGAACCCACTGCTGTGCTCTAGAGTCCCTCTCCTGGGGGGTCCCCTGTGGCAGAAAACAGTACTCTTCATTCCCACAGAATGAACACAAACACTTGGGAGCTTGGAAAATCCCATGAGAGGAAGATTCTTCCTCGGCCTCTGAGACAACCCCTACCCTGACCGGACACTGTAAACGCAACACCCAGAGACAAAATCCTGAGTGACTGCCTCCCACTTGCCCTACTTTGATTTCCAGAGGATCTCCCCTCACGGACTAGAGATCAGGCCTGTCATTACATTGGCCCCTAGCTGAGCCAAGTTTGCTTTTTCAGACATCTGTCCCCACAGCCCTGGCAAACACAGCCTCTAGGCTGGGTCCTCTGGAGCCATACCACAGGACCGTGCCTGCTCTCTCCTGGGAAACTGTGTCCATTCCTTTGGCAACACACCTCCAGAATATGAGAAACCTCAAGGCCTCCGGGGACATCCCACTACTGGGAGCCTCACTGGACTCACAGGGGCATTCGGACACAAGCTGAGCAGCTACATCCATGAATGCATGCACACAGATGCCAACAGAGATAGAAGGTTGAGCCGGACAGGCCTTTAGGCCGTAGTCTCAACTCTTACTTTGGTTTCCAGGTGTCACTCCTCAGAGGCTTTGGTTCGAAGAACAGGGTATGGGGCTTTCCTGAGGCACGGAACAGAACTCCTCTCGTCTCCACATGGGAAGTTTCCTTGTTGGAGCCGTGTCAAACACCTCATGTTGGAGAATCCTGCAGAGTCCCTGAGCCACCTCCACATTCCAAGGTCTCCCAGGCCACCAAGCCACAGTAGGACTCATCTTCAGGAGAGTCCATTTCAACTCTCCCCTCTGGGTAGCTCACCCAGGAGCCCGCAGATTGAGCCTGCCTTGTCCTGACTAAAGAGTGGGAATATGAGGTGGCGTTCCAAGGCATCCATGCTTAGACACCTGCTCTCGAGTCTTTCCATATGGGGCCTCTTGGAACCATCCAATAGGACTCGACTGTCGTGCAGAAGGTAACCTTCAGTTTTGGAGCAGTTCACAAATCCCATCGTAGGCAAAACTTTCTGGCCTCATGAAGCCCCCACACCCTTCAGGAAGAGGCCATGCTGGACAAGAACTCTAGCCTGAGGCACGTCTCATAGTTGACATGACCTCAGTGCAGGAGATCCCGAATCAGCCTCTGCAGAGTGGGCATGCCGTGACCTCGGTCCCAAACCTCACGCTAGCTTGTGTTTTCAGACTTCCTTCCTCACACTCCTGGCAAACAAGCCCTCCGGACTAGGAACTCCAGAACCAAAACACAGCCCAGTGTCTGCCCAACGGAAGAAAAACGTTTCCCTGTGGGGCTCTCCAGAAAACCCAGATGAGGATCAACCTGCTCGGGCCTCGACGGTACCCGAACTGGATAGGCTGCTCTGGGCACTCATGCTCTGCCTGACACAGCCTGAAGCCAGACGTCCAGACAGACAAGGAGACAGCTGGCCGCACACCCAGCACTTCGGACACGCCATGGTCTTATGCCGTCACCTCATCCTAACCTTGGTTTTCAGATATCTGAACCTAGACATTATATCAATTCTCCACACAGCTGGGTATAGCAAGCACAAAACAGAACTCCTCCTTCCCCATGGCTGTCCAGCTTGCTCTTGGCATGGAGTCACACCTTCAGGGTGGGAGAAACCTTCATGGCCCCTGATGCCACGCCCAAACTTGAGTGCTGCTTGGGCACAAATTCACACTGTGATCCTCAGCATGAGCCCCATGTCAAAGAAAGGCCTGTCAGGGCCTGGACCAAGAGCCCACATATGGGGCTTGCCAAGCTTCTATGCACCCAATCCTCACCACGGATTGAATTTTCCAGTCGCCCCGCCCATACCTGGAGCTCTGCTCTGGAATCCCTTTCTTGGAGAGACCCATGAGCCAGACAACACGACTCCACCCTTCCCACAAAATGACCCCAAACTCTTGGGAGCTGGGACAAATCCCCAGAGAGGGATACTCGTCCACAGTACCTGAGGCCACCGCTCCAATCCACGGCTATCCCGGACACAACATCCAGAGACAAAAGCCTGAAGGAACGCCTCCCACTCGCCCTTGTTTCAGAGGCCCAGGAGCTCCCTCTCGGGCTGTACATCCGGCCTGCCATACCCTAGGCGCCACTCATAAGCTGAGTTTGTGTATTCAGACTTCTGTGCCCACAGCCTGGACCCACACACCTCCAGGCTAGGGCCTCTAGGGCCACAGCGAAAGATTGTGCCTGCCCTCTCCAAGGAAAGTGTGCCCAATCCATTGACCACAACACTACAGGTTAGGGAAAAGCTCCAAGGCCCCTGAGGCCATCAATAGTGTAGGCCCCCCTGGACTAAGAGGGGCTCTCTGACACCAGCGGAGCAACTATCTCCACTTAGACTCTCAGACAGTGTCCCCAGAGACAGAAGGTTGAAATGGACAGGCCCCCAGGCCCTAATCTGAACCTTAGCTTTGGTTTCCATGTTTCCGTTCTCAGAGGACTGTTTTCGTAGACCAGCACATGGGGCTTTTCTGAGGCACCAAACCAAACATCTCTCATCTCCACATGGGCAGCTTTCTTACTGGGATGTATCAAACACTTCAGGTAGGAGAATTCCGCAGGGCCACTGAACAACCAGCACATTCCAAGGTCTCCATGGACCCAAACGCACATTATGACGCATCCTCAGGAGAGGCCATTTCAACTCAGCCCCCTGGGTCGCGTGTTCCAGAGGCAGCAGATCAAACATATCTTGTCGCTAATAGCCAATGGGAATGCGAGGCATGCTGTACAGGGATCCATCCTTCGAACCCTGCTCTCCAGTCCTTCCATATGGTATGTCCTGGAGCCATGCAACAGGACTCGAATGTCCCGCAGAAGGAAACCTTGTGGTTTGGGGCAACCTCCAAACTCAGCGTGGGAAAACTTCCTTGGCCTCATGAGGCCCCCACTTCATGAAGGTGCCATCATGGACACATACTCCAGCCTCAGCCAACGTCTGATCCTCAGCCTGACTTCAGATGCAGGAGATTTTGATTCAGCCTCTGCAGAGTGGGCCTGCTCTGCCCTTGGCTCCATTCCTCACACTAGCTTGTGTTTTCAGACTTCCGTCCTCACACTCCTGGCCCACAAACCCTCCCTACTGGGAATTCTGGGGCCACAATGAAGCACTGTGCCTGCCTCCCAGGAGAAAAACATTGTCTATGGCGCTGCCCAGAAACCCCAAATGAGGATCAAACTGCTTGGCCCTCGGCAACTACCCCAATTGCATAGGCTACCTTAAACAGTGATGCTCTGACGCAAATAGCCTGAGCCCAGACCTTCCAACAGACACCGACACAGCTGGCTGCACACCCAGCACATTGGACCCGCCACTGCCTTAGGCCACCATCCATTCCCAACCTGGGTTTTCAGTCATCGGAACCTAGACCTTATCTCCAATCCCTGCACAGGGGGGAACCTGATGCACAAGTCAGAACCCCTCCTTCCCCCTGGCAAGAAACCTTGCTGCTGGCAGTGAGTCAAACCTTCAGTGTAGGAGAAAACGGCGTGGCCCATGAGGCCACGCCCAAGCGTGAGGGCCGCCTTGGGCACAAACACACATTGTGACCCTCAGCGTGAGTACCTTATTCAAGTAACGCCTCTCAGTGACTGGACCAAGAGCCCGCATATGTGGCTTGCCATGCCCATAGGCACCCAGGACTAACTAGATGGTGTGTATTCCAGTTGAGGGAATCCACTGCTGTGCTCTAGATTCCCTCTCCTGGGGGGTCCCCTGTGGCAGAAAACAGTACTCTTCATTCCCACAGAATGAACACAAACACTTGGGAGCTTGGAAAATCCCCTGAGAGGAAGGCTCTTCCTCGGCCTCTGAGACAACCCCTACCCTGACCGGACACTGTAAACGCAACACCCAGAGACAAAATCCTGAGTGACTGCCTCCCACTTGCCCTACTTTGATTTCCAGAGGATCTCCCCTCACGGACTAGAGATCAGGCCTGCCATTACATTGGCCCCTAGCTGAGCCAAGTTTGCTTTTTCAGACATCTGTCCCCACAGTCCTGGCAAACACAGCCTCTAGGCTGGGTCCTCTGGAGCCATACCACAGGACCGAGCCTGCTCTCTCCTGGGAAACTGTGTCCATTCCTTTGGCCACACACCTCCAGAATATGAGAAACCTCAAGGCCTCCGGGGACATCCCACTACAGGGAGCCTCACTGGACTCACAGGGGCATTCGGACAAAAGCTGAGCAGCTACATCCATGAATGCATGCACACAGATGCCAACAGAGATAGAAGGTTGAGCCGGACAGGCCTTTAGGCCGTAGTCTCAACTCTTACTTTGGTTTCCAGGTGTCACTCCTCAGAGGCTTTGGTTCGAAGAACAGGGTATGGGGCTTTCCTGAGGCACGGAACAGAACTCCTCTCGTCTCCACATGGGAAGTTTCCTTGTTGGAGCCGTGTCAAACACCTCATGTTGGAGAATCCTGCAGAGTCCCTGAGCCACCTCCACATTCCAAGGTCTCCCAGGCCACCAAGCCACAGTAGGACTCATCTTCAGGAGAGTCCATTTCAACTCTCCCCTCTGGGTAGCTCACCCAGGAGCCCGCAGATTGAGCCTGCCTTGTCCTGACTAAAGAGTGGGAATATGAGGTGGCGTTCCCAGGCATCCATGCTTAGACACCTGCTCTCGAGTCTTTCCATATGGGGCCTCTTGGAACCATCCAATAGGACTCGACTGTCGTGCAGAAGGTAACCTTCAGTTTTGGAGCAGTTCACAAATCCCATCGTAGGCAAAACTTTCTGGCCTCATGAAGCCCCCACACCCTTCAGGAAGAGGCCATGCTGGACAAGAACTCTAGCCTGAGGCACGTCTCATAGTTGACATGACCTCAGTGCAGGAGATCCCGAATCAGCCTCTGCAGAGTGGGCATGCCGTGACCTCGGTCCCAAACCTCACGCTAGCTTGTGTTTTCAGACTTCCTTCCTCACACTCCTGGCAAACAAGCCCTCCGGACTAGGAACTCCAGAACCAAAACCCAGCCCAGTGTCTGCCCAACGGAAGAAAAACGTTTCCCTGTGGGGCTCTCCAGAAAACCCAGATGAGGATCAACCTGCTCGGGCCTCGACGGTACCCGAACTGGATAGGCTGCTCTGGGCACTCATGCTCTGTCGGTCACAGCCTGAAGCCAGACGTCCAGACAGACAAGGAGACAGCTGGCCGCACACCCAGCACTTCGGACACGCCATGGTCTTATGCCGTCACCTCATCCTAACCTTGGTTTTCAGATATCTGAACCTAGACATTATATCAATTCTCCACACAGCTGGGTGTAGCAAGCACAAAACAGAACTCCTCCTTCCCCATGGCTGTCAAGCTTGCTCTTGGCATGGAGTCACACCTTCAGGGTGGGAGAAACCTTCATGGCCCCTGATGCCACGCCCAAACTTAAGTGCTGCTTGGGCACAAATTCACACTGTGACCCTCAGCATGAGCCCCATGTCAAAGAAAGGCCTGTCAGGGCCTGGACCAAGAGCCCACATATGGGGCTTGCCAAGCCCCTATGCACCCAATCCTTACCACGGTTTGAATTTTCCAGTCGCCCCGCCCGTACCTGGAGCTCTGTTCTGGAATCCCTTTCTTGGAGAGACCCAAAAGCCAGACAACACGACTCCAACCTTCCCACAAAATGACCCCAAACTCTTGGGAGCTGGGACAAATCCCCAGAGAAGGATACTCGTCCACAATACCTGAGGCCACCGCTCCAATCCACGGCTATCCCGGACACAACATCCAGAGACAAAAGCCTGAAGGAACGCCTCCCACTCGCCCTTGTTTCAGAGGCCCAGGAGCTCCCTCTCGGGCTGTACATCCGGCCTGCCATACCCTAGGCGCCACTCATAAGCTGAGTTTGTGTATTCAGACTTCTGTGCCCACAGCCTGGACCCACACACCTCCAGGCTATGGCCTATGGACCAAACAGCGAAAGATTGTGCCTGCCCTCTCCAAGGAAAGTGTGCCCAATCCATTGACCACAACCCTACAGGTTAGGGAAAAGCTCCAAGGTCCCTGAGGCCATCAATAGTATAGGCCACCCTGGACTAAGAGGGGCTCTCTGACACCAGCGGAGCAACTATCTCCACTTAGACTCTCAGACAGTGTCCCCAGAGACAGAAGGTTGAAATGGACAGGCCCCCAGGCCCTAATCTGAACCTTAGCTTTGGTTTCCATGTTTCCGTTCTCAGAGGCCTGTTTTCGTAGACCAGCACATGGGGCTTTTCTGAGGCACCAAACCAAACATCTCTCATCTCCACATGGGCAGCTTTCTTACTGGGATGTATCAAACACTTCAGGTAGGAGAGTTCCGCAGGGCCACTGAACAACCAGCACATTCCAAGGTCTCCATGGACCCAAACGCACATTATGACGCATCCTCAGGAGAGGCCATTTCAACTCATCCCCCTGGGTCGCGTGTTCCAGAGGCAGCAGATCAAACATATCTTGTCGCTAATAGCCAATGGGAATGCGAGGCATGCTGTACAGGGATCCATCCTTCGAACCCTGCTCTCCAGTCCTTCCATATGGTATGTCCTGGAGCCATGCAACAGGACTCGAATGTCCCGCAGAAGGAAACCTTGTGGTTTGGGGCAACCTCCAAACTCAGCGTGGGAAAACTTCCTTGGCCTCATGAGGCCCCCACTTCATGAAGGTGCCATCATGGACACATACTCCAGCCTCAGCCAACGTCTGATCCTCAGCCTGACTTCAGATGCAGGAGATTTTGATTCAGCCTCTGCAGAGTGGGCCTGCTCTGCCCTTGGCTCCAATCCTCACACTAGCTTGTGTTTTCAGACTTCCCTCCTCACACTCCTGGCCCACAAACCCTCCCTACTGGGAATTCTGGGGCCACAATGAAGCACTGTGCCTGCCTCCCAAGAGATAAACCTTGTCTATGGCGCTGCCCAGAAACCCCAAATGAGGATCAAACTGCTTGGCCCTCGGCAACACCCCAATTGCATAGGCTACCTTAAACAGTGATGCTCTGTCGCAAATAGCCGGAGCCCAGACCTTCCAACAAACACCGACACAGCTGGCTGCACACCCAGCACATTGGAACCGCCACTGCCTTAGGCCACCATCCATTCCCAACCTGGGTTTTCAGTCATCGGAACCTAGACCTTATCTCCAATCCCTGCACAGGGGGGAACCTGATGCACAAGTCAGAACCCCTCCTTCCCCCTGGCAAGAAACCTTGCTGCTGGCAGTGAGTCAAACCTTCAGTGTAGGAGAAAACGGCATGGCCCATGAGGCCACGCCCAAGCGTGCGGGCCGCCTTGGGCACAAACACACATTGTGACCCTCAGCGTGAGTACCTTATTCAAGTAACGCCTCTCAGTGACTGGACCAAGAGCCCGCATATGGGGCTTGCCATGCCCATAGGCACCCAGGACTAACTAGATGGTGTGTATTCCAGTTGAGGGAACCCACTGCTGTGCTCTAGAGTCCCTCTCCTGGGGGGTCCCCTGTGGCAGAAAACAGTACTCTTCATTCCCACAGAATGAACACAAACACTTGGGAGCTTGGACAATCCCCTGAGAGGAAGGCTCTTCCTCGGCCTCTGAGACAACCCCTACCCTGACCGGACACTGTAAACGCAACACCCAGAGACAAAATCCTGAGTGACTGCCTCCCACTTGCCCTACTTTGATTTCCAGAGGATCTCCCCTCACTGACTAGAGATCAGGCCTGCCATTACATTGGCCCCTAGCTGAGCCAAGTTTGCTTTTTCAGACATCTGTCCCCACAGCCCTGGCAAACAGAGCCTCTAGGCTGGGTCCTCTGGAGCCATACCACAGGACCGAGCCTGCTCTCTCCTGGGAAACTGTGTCCATTCCTTTGGCCACACACCTCCAGAATATGAGAAACCTCAAGGCCTCCGAGGACATCCCACTACTGGGAGCCTCACTGGACTCACAGGGGGATTCGGACACAAGCTGAGCAGCTACATCCATGAATGCATGCACACAGATGACAACAGAGATAGAAGGTTGAGCCGGACAGGCCTTTAGGCCGTAGTCTCAACTCTTACTTTGGTTTCCAGGTGTCACTCCTCAGAGGCTTTGGTTCGAAGAACAGGGTATGGGGCTTTCCTGAGGCACGGAACAGAACTCCTCTCGTCTCCACATGGGAAGTTTCCTTGTTGGAGCCGTGTCAAACACCTCATGTTGGAGAATTCTACAGAGTCCCTGAGCCACCTCCACATTCCAAGGTCTCCCAGGCCACCAAGCCACAGTAGGACTCATCTTCAGGAGAGTCCATTTCAACTCTCCCCTCTGGGTAGCTCACCCAGGAGCCCGCAGATTGAGCCTGCCTTGTCCTGACTAAAGAGTGGGAATATGAGGTGGCGTTCCCAGGCATCCATGCTTAGACACCTATCTCGAGTCCTTCCATATGGGGCCTCTTGGAACCATCCAATAGGACTCGACTGTCGTGCAGAAGGTAACCTTCAGTTTTGGAGCAGTTCACAAATCCCATCGTAGGCAAAACTTTCTGGCCTCATGAAGCCCCCACACCCTTCAGGAAGAGGCCATGCTGGACAAGAACTCTAGCCTGAGGCACGTCTCATAGTTGACATGACCTCAGTGCAGGAGATCCTGATTCAGCCTCTGCAGAGTGGGCATGCCGTGACCTCGGTCCCAAACCTCACGCTAGCTTGTGTTTTCAGACTTCCTTCCTCACACCCCTGGGAAACAAGCCCTCAGGACTAGGAACTCCAGAACCAAAACCCAGCCCAGTGTCTGCCCAACGGAAGAAAAACGTTTCCCTGTGGGGCTCTCCAGAAAACCCAGATGAGGATCAACCTGCTCGGGCCTCGACGGTACCCGAACTGGATAGGCTGCTCTGGGCACTCATGCTCTGTCTGTCACAGCCTGAAGCCAGACGTCCAGACAGACAAGGAGACAGCTGGCCGCACACCCAGCACTTCGGACACGCCATGGTCTTATGCCGTCACCTCATCCTAACCTTGGTTTTCAGATATCTGAACCTAGACATTATATCAATTCTCCACACAGCTGGGTGTAGCAAGCACAAAACAGAACTCCTCCTTCCCCATGGCTGTCAAGCTTGCTCTTGGCATGGAGTCACACCTTCAGGGTGGGAGAAACCTTCATGGCCCCTGATGCCACGCCCAAACTTGAGTGCTGCTTGGGCACAAATTCACACTGTGACCCTCAGCATGAGCCCCATGTCAAAGAAAGGCCTGTCAGGGCCTGGACCAAGAGCCCACATATGGGGCTTGCCAAGCCCCTATGCACCCAATCCTTACCACGGTTTGAATTTTCCAGTCGCCCCGCCCGTACCTGGAGCTCTGTTCTGGAATCCCTTTCTTGGAGAGACCCAAAAGCCAGACAAAACGACTCCAACCTTCCCACAAAATGACCCCAAACTCTTGGGAGCTGGGACAAATCCCCAGAGAAGGATACTCGTCCACAATACCTGAGGCCACCGCTCCAATCCACGGCTATCCCGGACACAACATCCAGAGACAAAAGCCTGAAGGAACGCCTCCCACTCGCCCTTGTTTCAGAGGCCCAGGAGCTCCCTCTCGGGCTGTACATCCGGCCTGCCATACCCTAGGCGCCACTCATAAGCTGAGTTTGTGTATTCAGACTTCTGTGCCCACAGCCTGGACCCACATACCTCCAGACTATGGCCTATGGACCAAACAGCGAAAGATTTTGCCTGCCCTCTCCAAGGAAAGTGTGCCCAATCCATTGACCACAACCCTACAGGTTAGGGAAAAGCTCCAAGGTCCCTGAGGCCATCAATAGTATAGGCCACCCTGGACTAAGAGGGGCTCTCTGACACCAGCGGAGCAACTATCTCCACTTAGACTCTCAGACAGTGTCCCCAGAGACAGAAGGTTGAAATGGACAGGCCCCCAGGCCCTAATCTGAACCTTAGCTTTGGTTTCCATGTTTCCGTTCTCAGAGGACTGTTTTCGTAGACCAGCACATGGGGCTTTTCTGAGGCACCAAACCAAACATCTCTCATCTCCACATGGGCAGCTTTCTTACTGGGATGTATCAAACACTTCAGGTAGGAGAGTTCCGCAGGGCCACTGAACAACCAGCACATTCCAAGGTCTCCATGGACCCAAACGCACATTATGACGCATCCTCAGGAGAGGCCATTTCAACTCATCCCCCTGGGTCGCGTGTTCCAGAGGCAGCAGATCAAACATATCTTGTCGCTAATAGCCAATGGGAATGCGAGGCATGCTGTACAGGGATCCATCCTTCGAACCCTGCTCTCCAGTCCTTCCATATGGTATGTCCTGGAGCCATGCAACAGGACTCGAATGTCCCGCAGAAGGAAACCTTGTGGTTTGGGGCAACCTCCAAACTCAGCGTGGGAAAACTTCCTTGGCCTCATGAGGCCCCCACTTCATGAAGGTGCCATCATGGACACATACTCCAGCCTCAGCCAACGTCTGATCCTCAGCCTGACTTCAGATGCAGGAGATTTTGATTCAGCCTCTGCAGAGTGGGCCTGCTCTGCCCTTGGCTCCAATCCTCACACTAGCTTGTGTTTTCAGACTTCCCTCCTCACACTCCTGGCCCACAAACCCTCCCTACTGGGAATTCTGGGGCCACAATGAAGCACTGTGCCTGCCTCCCAAGAGATAAACCTTGTCTATGGCGCTGCCCAGAAACCCCAAATGAGGATCAAACTGCTTGGCCCTCGGCAACACCCCAATTGCATAGGCTACCTTAAACAGTGATGCTCTGTCGCAAATAGCCGGAGCCCAGACCTTCCAACAAACACCGACACAGCTGGCTGCACACCCAGCACATTGGAACCGCCACTGCCTTAGGCCACCATCCATTCCCAACCTGGGTTTTCAGTCATCGGAACCTAGACCTTATCTCCAATCCCTGCACAGGGGGGAACCTGATGCACAAGTCAGAACCCCTCCTTCCCCCTGGCAAGAAACCTTGCTGCTGGCAGTGAGTCAAACCTTCAGTGTAGGAGAAAACGGCATGGCCCATGAGGCCACGCCCAAGCGTGAGGGCCGCCTTGGGCACAAACACACATTGTGACCCTCAGCGTGAGTACCTTATTCAAGTAACGCCTCTCAGTGACTGGACCAAGAGCCCGCATATGGGGCTTGCCATGCCCATAGGCACCCAGGACTAACTAGATGGTGTGTATTCCAGTTGAGGGAACCCACTGCTGTGCTCTAGAGTCCCTCTCCTGGGGGGTCCCCTGTGGCAGAAAACAGTACTCTTCATTCCCACAGAATGAACACAAACACTTGGGAGCTTGGACAATCCCCTGAGAGGAAGGCTCTTCCTCGGCCTCTGAGACAACCCCTACCCTGACCGGACACTGTAAACGCAACACCCAGAGACAAAATCCTGAGTGACTGCCTCCCACTTGCCCTACTTTGATTTCCAGAGGATCTCCCCTCACTGACTAGAGATCAGGCCTGCCATTACATTGGCCCCTAGCTGAGCCAAGTTTGCTTTTTCAGACATCTGTCCCCACAGCCCTGGCAAACAGAGCCTCTAGGCTGGGTCCTCTGGAGCCATACCACAGGACCGAGCCTGCTCTCTCCTGGGAAACTGTGTCCATTCCTTTGGCCACACACCTCCAGAATATGAGAAACCTCAAGGCCTCCGAGGACATCCCACTACTGGGAGCCTCACTGGACTCACAGGGGGATTCGGACACAAGCTGAGCAGCTACATCCATGAATGCATGCACACAGATGACAACAGAGATAGAAGGTTGAGCCGGACAGGCCTTTAGGCCGTAGTCTCAACTCTTACTTTGGTTTCCAGGTGTCACTCCTCAGAGGCTTTGGTTCGAAGAACAGGGTATGGGGCTTTCCTGAGGCACGGAACAGAACTCCTCTCGTCTCCACATGGGAAGTTTCCTTGTTGGAGCCGTGTCAAACACCTCATGTTGGAGAATTCTACAGAGTCCCTGAGCCACCTCCACATTCCAAGGTCTCCCAGGCCACCAAGCCACAGTAGGACTCATCTTCAGGAGAGTCCATTTCAACTCTCCCCTCTGGGTAGCTCACCCAGGAGCCCGCAGATTGAGCCTGCCTTGTCCTGACTAAAGAGTGGGAATATGAGGTGGCGTTCCCAGGCATCCATGCTTAGACACCTATCTCGAGTCCTTCCATATGGGGCCTCTTGGAACCATCCAATAGGACTCGACTGTCGTGCAGAAGGTAACCTTCAGTTTTGGAGCAGTTCACAAATCCCATCGTAGGCAAAACTTTCTGGCCTCATGAAGCCCCCACACCCTTCAGGAAGAGGCCATGCTGGACAAGAACTCTAGCCTGAGGCACGTCTCATAGTTGACATGACCTCAGTGCAGGAGATCCTGATTCAGCCTCTGCAGAGTGGGCATGCCGTGACCTCGGTCCCAAACCTCACGCTAGCTTGTGTTTTCAGACTTCCTTCCTCACACCCCTGGGAAACAAGCCCTCAGGACTAGGAACTCCAGAACCAAAACCCAGCCCAGTGTCTGCCCAACGGAAGAAAAACGTTTCCCTGTGGGGCTCTCCAGAAAACCCAGATGAGGATCAACCTGCTCGGGCCTCGACGGTACCCGAACTGGATAGGCTGCTCTGGGCACTCATGCTCTGTCTGTCACAGCCTGAAGCCAGACGTCCAGACAGACAAGGAGACAGCTGGCCGCACACCCAGCACTTCGGACACGCCATGGTCTTATGCCGTCACCTCATCCTAACCTTGGTTTTCAGATATCTGAACCTAGACATTATATCAATTCTCCACACAGCTGGGTGTAGCAAGCACAAAACAGAACTCCTCCTTCCCCATGGCTGTCAAGCTTGCTCTTGGCATGGAGTCACACCTTCAGGGTGGGAGAAACCTTCATGGCCCCTGATGCCACGCCCAAACTTGAGTGCTGCTTGGGCACAAATTCACACTGTGACCCTCAGCATGAGCCCCATGTCAAAGAAAGGCCTGTCAGGGCCTGGACCAAGAGCCCACATATGGGGCTTGCCTAGCCCCTATGCACCCAATCCTTACCACGGTTTGAATTTTCCAGTCGCCCCGCCCGTACCTGGAGCTCTGTTCTGGAATCCCTTTCTTGGAGAGACCCAAAAGCCAGACAAAACGACTCCAACCTTCCCACAAAATGACCCCAAACTCTTGGGAGCTGGGACAAATCCCCAGAGAAGGATACTCGTCCACAATACCTGAGGCCACCGCTCCAATCCACGGCTATCCCGGACACAACATCCAGAGACAAAAGCCTGAAGGAACGCCTCCCACTCGCCCTTGTTTCAGAGGCCCAGGAGCTCCCTCTCGGGCTGTACATCCGGCCTGCCATACCCTAGGCGCCACTCATAAGCTGAGTTTGTGTATTCAGACTTCTGTGCCCACAGCCTGGACCCACATACCTCCAGACTATGGCCTATGGACCAAACAGCGAAAGATTGTGCCTGCCCTCTCCAAGGAAAGTGTGCCCAGTCCATTGACCACAACACTACAGGTTAGGGAAAAGCTCCAAGGCCCCTGAGGCCATCAATAGTGTAGGCCCCCCTGGACTAAGAGGGGCTCTCTGACACCAGCGGAGCAACTATCTCCACTTAGACTCTCAGACAGTGTCCCCAGAGACAGAAGGTTGAAATGGACAGGCCCCCAGGCCCTAATCTGAACCTTAGCTTTGGTTTCCATGTTTCCGTTCTCAGAGGACTGTTTTCGTAGACCAGCACATGGGGCTTTTCTGAGGCACCAAACCAAACATCTCTCATCTCCACATGGGCAGCTTTCTTACTGGGATGTATCAAACACTTCAGGTAGGAGAATTCCGCAGGGCCACTGAACAACCAGCACATTCCAAGGTCTCCATGGACCCAAACGCACATTATGACGCATCCTCAGGAGAGGCCATTTCAACTCAGCCCCCTGGGTCGCGTGTTCCAGAGGCAGCAGATCAAAGATATCTTGTCGCTAATAGCCAATGGGAATGCGAGGCATGCTGTACAGGGATCCATCCTTCGAACCCTGCTCTCCAGTCCTTCCATATGGTATGTCCTGGAGCCATGCAACAGGACTCGAATGTCCCGCAGAAGGAAACCTTGTGGTTTGGGGCAACCTCCAAACTCAGCGTGGGAAAACTTCCTTGGCCTCATGAGGCCCCCACTTCATGAAGGTGCCATCATGGACACATACTCCAGCCTCAGCCAACGTCTGATCCTCAGCCTGACTTCAGATGCAGGAGATTTTGATTCAGCCTCTGCAGAGTGGGCCTGCTCTGCCCTTGGCTCCAATCCTCACACTAGCTTGTGTTTTCAGACTTCCCTCCTCACACTCCTGGCCCACAAACCCTCCCTACTGGGAATTCTGGGGCCACAATGAAGCACTGTGCCTGCCTCCCAGGAGAAAAACATTGTCTATGGCGCTGCCCAGCAACCCCAAATGAGGATCAAACTGCTTGGCCCTCGGCAACACCCCAATTGCATAGGCTACCTTAAACAGTGATGCTCTGTCGCAAATAGCCTGAGCCCAGACCTTCCAACAGACACCGACACAGCTGGCTGCACACCCAGCACATTGGACCCGCCACTGCCTTAGGCCACCATCCATTCCCAACCTGGGTTTTCAGTCATCGGAACCTAGACCTTATCTCCAATCCCTGCACAGGGGGGAACCTGATGCACAAGTAGAACCGCTCCTTCCCCCTGGCAAGAAACCTTGCTGCTGTCAGTGAGTCAAACCTTCAGTGTAGGAGAAAACGGCATGGCCCATGAGGCCACGCCCAAGCGTGAGGGCCGCCTTGGGCACAAACACACATTGTGACCCTCAGCGTGAGTACCTTATTCAAGTAACGCCTCTCAGTGACTGGACCAAGAGCCCGCATATGTGGCTTGCCATGCCCATAGGCACCCAGGACTAACTAGATGGTGTGTATTCCAGTTTAGGGAACCCACTGCTGTGCTCTAGAGTCCCTCTCCTGGGGGGTCACCTGTGGCAGAAAACAGTACTCTTCATTCCCACAGAATGAACACAAACACTTGGGAGCTTGGAAAATCCCCTGAGAGGAAGATTCTTCCTCGGCCTCTGAGACAACCCCGACCCTGACCGGACACTGTAAACGCAACACCCAGAGACAAAATCCTGAGTGACTGCCTCCCACTTGCCCTACTTTGATTTCCAGAGGATCTCCCCTCACGGACTAGAGATCAGGCCTGTCATTACATTGGCCCCTAGCTGAGCCAAGTTTGCTTTTTCAGACATCTGTCCCCACAGCCCTGGCAAACACAGCCTCTAGGCTGGGTCCTCTGGAGCCATACCACAGGACCGTGCCTGCTCTCTCCTGGGAAACTGTGTCCATTCCTTTGGCCACACACCTCCAGAATATGAGAAACCTCAAGGCCTCCGGGGACATCCCACTACTGGGAGCCTCACTGGACTCACAGGGGCATTCGGACACAAGCTGAGCAGCTACATCCATGAATGCATGCACACAGATGACAACAGAGATAGAAGGTTGAGCCGGACAGGCCTTTAGGCCGTAGTCTCAACTCTTACTTTGGTTTCCAGGTGTCACTCCTCAGAGGCTTTGGTTCGAAGAACAGGGTATGGGGCTTTCCTGAGGCACGGAACAGAACTCCTCTCGTCTCCACATGGGAAGTTTCCTTGTTGGAGCCGTGTCAAACACCTCATGTTGGAGAATCCTGCAGAGTCCCTGAGCCACCTCCACATTCCAAGGTCTCCCAGGCCACCAAGCCACAGTAGGACTCATCTTCAGGAGAGTCCATTTCAACTCTCCCCTCTGGGTAGCTCACCCAGGAGCCCGCAGATTGAGCCTGCCTTGTCCTGACTAAAGAGTGGGAATATGAGGTGGCGTTCCAAGGCATCCATGCTTAGACACCTGCTCTCGAGTCTTTCCATATGGGGCCTCTTGGAACCATCCAATAGGACTCGACTGTCGTGCAGAAGGTAACCTTCAGTTTTGGAGCAGTTCACAAATCCCATCGTAGGCAAAACTTTCTGGCCTCATGAAGCCCCCACACCCTTCAGGAAGAGGCCATGCTGGACAAGAACTCTAGCCTGAGGCACGTCTCATAGTTGACATGACCTCAGTGCAGGAGATCCCGAATGAGCCTCTGCAGAGTGGGCATGCCGTGACCTCGGTCCCAAACCTCACGCTAGCTTGTGTTTTCAGACTTCCTTCCTCACACTCCTGGCAAACAAGCCCTCCGGACTAGGAACTCCAGAACCAAAACCCATCCCAGTGTCTGCCCAACGGAAGAAAAACGTTTCCCTGTGGGGCTCTCCAGAAAACCCAGATGAGGATCAACCTGCTCGGGCCTCGACGGTACCCGAACTGGATAGGCTGCTCTGGGCACTCATGCTCTGCCTGACACAGCCTGAAGCCAGACGTCCAGACAGACAAGGAGACAGCTGGCCGCACACCCAGCACTTCGGACACGCCATGGTCTTATGCCGTCACCTCATCCTAACCTTGGTTTTCAGATATCTGAACCTAGACATTATATCATTTCTCCACACAGCTGGGTATAGCAAGCACAAAACAGAACTCCTCCTTCCCCATGGCTGTCAAGCTTGTTCTTGGCATGGAGTCACACCTTCAGGGTGGGAGAAACCTTCATGGCCCCTGATGCCACGCCCAAACTTGAGTGCTGCTTGGGCACAAATTCACACTGTGATCCTCAGCCTGAGCCCCATGTCAAAGAAAGGCCTGTCAGGGCCTGGACCAAGAGCCCACATATGGGGCTTGCCAAGCCCCTATGCACCCAATCCTCACCACGGTTTGAATTTTCCAGTCGCCCCGCCCGTACCTGGAGCTCTGCTCTGGAATCCCTTTCTTGGAGAGACCCATGAGCCAGACAACACGACTCCACCCTTCCCACAAAATGACCCCAAACTCTTGGGAGCTGGGACAAATCCCCAGAGAGGGATACTCGTCCACAGTACCTGAGGCCACCGCTCCAATCCACGGCTATCCCGGACACAACATCCAGAGACAAAAGCCTGAAGGAACGCCTCCCACTCGCCCTTGTTTCAGAGGCCCAGGAGCTCCCTCTCGGGCTGTACATCCGGCCTGCCATACCCTAGGCGCCACTCATAAGCTGAGTTTGTGTATTCAGACTTCTGTGCCTACAGCCTGGACCCACACACCTCCAGGCTAGGGCCTCTAGGGCCACAGCGAAAGATTGTGCCTGCCCTCTCCAAGGAAAGTGTGCCCAATCCATTGACCACAACACTACAGGTTAGGGAAAAGCTCCAAGGCCCCTGAGGCCATCAATAGTGTAGGCCCCCCTGGACTAAGAGGGGCTCTCTGACACCAGCGGAGCAACTATCTCCACTTAGACTCTCAGACAGTGTCCCAAGAGACAGAAGGTTGAAATGGACAGGCCCCCAGGCCCTAATCTGAACCTTAGCTTTGGTTTCCATGTTTCCGTTCTCAGAGGACTGTTTTCGTAGACCAGCACATGGGGCTTTTCTGAAGCACCAAACCAAACATCTCTCATCTCCACATGCTCAGCTTTCTTACTGGGATGTATCAAACACTTCAGGTAGGAGAGTTCCGCAGGGCCACTGAACAACCAGCACATTCCAAGGTCTCCATGGACCCAAACGCACATTATGACGCATCCTCAGGAGAGGCCATTTCAACTCATCCCCCTGGGTCGCGTGTTCCAGAGGCAGCAGATCAAACATATCTTGTCGCTAATAGCCAATGGGAATGCGAGGCATGCTGTACAGGGATCCATCCTTCGAACCCTGCTCTCCAGTCCTTCCATATGGTATGTCCTGGAGCCATGCAACAGGACTCGAATGTCCCGCAGAAGGAAACCTTGTGGTTTGGGGCAACCTCCAAACTCAGCGTGGGAAAACTTCCTTGGCCTCATGAGGCCCCCACTTCATGAAGGTGCCATCATGGACACATACTCCAGCCTCAGCCAACGTCTGATCCTCAGCCTGACTTCAGATGCAGGAGATTTTGATTCAGCCTCTGCAGAGTGGGCCTGCTCTGCCCTTGGCTCCAATCCTCACACTAGCTTGTGTTTTCAGACTTCCGTCCTCACACTCCTGGCCCACAAACCCTCCCTACTGGGAATTCTGGGGCCACAATGAAGCACTGTGCCTGCCTCCCAAGAGAAAAACATTGTCTATGGCGCTGCACAGAAACCCCAAATGAGGATCAAACTGCTTGGCCCTCGGCAACACCCCAATTGCATAGGCTACCTTAAACTGTGATGCTCTGTCGCAAATAGCCTGAGCCCAGACCTTCCAACAGACACCGACACAGCTGGCTGCACACCCAGCACATTGGACCCGCCACTGCCTTAGGCCACCATCCATTCCCAACCTGGGTTTTCAGTCATCGGAACCTAGACCTTATCTCCAATCCCTGCACAGGGGGGAACCTGATGCACAAGTCAGAACCCCTCCTTCCCCCTGGCAAGAAACCTTGCTGCTGGCAGTGAGTCAAACCTTCAGTGTAGGAGAAAACGGCATGGCCCATGAGGCCACGCCCAAGCGTGAGGGCCGCCTTGGGCACAAACACACATTGTGACCCTCAGCGTGAGTACCTTATTCAAGTAACGCCTCTCAGTGACTGGACCAAGAGCCCGCATATGTGGCTTGCCATGCCCATAGGCACCCAGGACTAACTAGATGGTGTGTATTCCAGTTGAGGGAACCCACTGCTGTGCTCTAGAGTCCCTCTCCTGGGGGGTCCCCTGTGGCAGAAAACAGTACTCTTCATTCCCACTCCCTCGGCCTCTAAGACAACCCCTACCCTGACCGGACACTGTAAACGCAACACCCAGAGACAAAATCCTGAGTGACTGCGTCCCACTTGCCCTACTTTTATTTCCAGAGGATCTCCCCTTACGGACTAGAGATCAGGCCTGCCATTACATTGGCCCCTAGCTGAGCCAAGTTTGCTTTTTCAGAAATCTGTCCCCACAGCCCTGGCAAACATAGCCTCTAGGCTGGGTCCTCTGGAGCCATACCACAGGACCGTGCCTGCTCTCTCCTGGGAAACTGTGTCCATTCCTTTGGCCACACACCTCCAGAATATGAGAAACCTCAAGGCCTCCGAGGACATCCCACTACTGGGAGCCTCACTGGACTCACAGGGACATTCGGACACAAGCTGAGCAGCTACATCCATGAATGCATGCAAACAGATGACAACAGAGATAGATGTTTGAGCCGGACAGGCCTTTAGGCGTAGTCTCAACTCTTACTTTGGTTTCCAGGTGTCACTCCTCAGAGGCTTTGGTTCGAAGAACAGGGTATGGGGCTTTCCTGAGGCACGGAACAGAACTCCTCTCGTCTCCACATGGGAAGTTTCCTTGTTGGAGCCGTGTCAAACACCTCATGTTGGAGAATCCTGCAGAGACCCTGAGCCACCTCCACATTCCAAGGTCTCCCAGGCCACCAAGCCACAGTAGGACTCATCTTCAGGAGAGTCCATTTCAACTCTCCCCTCTGGGTAGCTCACCCAGGAGCCCGCAGATTGAGCCTGCCTTGTCCTGATTAAAGAGTGTGAATATGAGGTGGCGTTCCCAGGCATCCATGCTTAGACACCTGCTCTCGAGTCTTTCCATATGGGGCCTCTTGGAACCATCCAATAGGACTCGACTGTCGTGCAGAAGGTAACCTTCAGTTTTGGAGCAGTTCACAAATCCCATCGTAGGCAAAACTTTCTGGCCTCATGAAGCCCCCACACCCTTCAGGAAGAGGCCATGCTGGACAAGAACTCTAGCCTGAGGCACGTCTCATAGTTGACATGACCTCAGTGCAGGAGATCCCGAATGAGCCTCTGCAGAGTGGGCATGCCGTGACCTCGGTCCCAAACCTCACGCTAGCTTGTGTTTTCAGACTTCCTTCCTCACACTCCTGGCAAACAAGCCCTCCGGACTAGGAACTCCAGAACCAAAACCCATCCCAGTGTCTAACCAACGGAAGAAAAACGTTTTCCTGTGGGGCTCTCCAGAAAACGCAGATGAGGATCAACCTGCTCGGGCCTTGACGGTACCCGAACTGGATAGGCTGCTCTGGGCACTCATGCTCTGCCTGACACAGCCTGAAGCCAGACGTCCAGACAGACAAGGAGACAGCTGGCCGCACACCCAGCACTTCGGACACGCCATGGTCTTATGCCGTCACCTCATCCTAACCTTGGTTTTCAGATATCTGAACCTAGACATTATATCAATTCTCCACACAGCTGGGTATAGCAAGCACAAAACAGAACTCCTCCTTCCCCATGGCTGTCAAGCTTGCTCTTGGCATGGAGTCACACCTTCAGGGTGGGAGAAACCTTCATGGCCCCTGATGCCACGCCCAAACTTGAGTGCTGCTTGGGCACAAATTCACACTGTGATCCTCAGCATGAGCCCCATGTCAAAGAAAGGCCTGACAGGGCCTGGACCAAGAGCCCACATATGGGGCTTGCCAAGCCCCTATGCACCCAATCCTCACCACGGATTGAATTTTCCAGTCGCCCCGCCTGTACCTGGAGCTCTGCTCTGGAATCCCTTTCTTGGAGAGACCCATGAGCCAGACAACACGACTCCACCCTTCCCACAAAATGACCCCAAACTCTTGGGAGCTGGGACAAATCCCCAGAGAGGGATACTCGTCCACAGTACCTGAGGCCACCGCTCCAATCCACGGCTATCCCGGACACAACATCCAGAGACAAGAGCCTGAAGGAACGCCTCCCACTCGCCCTTGTTTCAGAGGCCCAGGAGCTCCCTCTCGGGCTGTACATCCGGCCTGCCATACCCTAGGCGCCACTCATAAGCTGAGTTTGTGTATTCAGACTTCTGTGCCCACAGCCTGGACCCACACACCTCCAGGCTAGGGCCTCTAGGGCCACAGCGAAAGATTGTGCCTGCCCTCTCCAAGGAAAGTGTGCCCAGTCCATTGACCACAACACTACAGGTTAGGGAAAAGCTCCAAGGCCCCTGAGGCCATCAATAGTGTAGGCCCCCCTGGACTAAGAGGGGCTCTCTGACACCAGCGGAGCAACTATCTCCACTTAGACTCTCAGACAGTGTCCCCAGAGACAGAAGGTTGAAATGGACAGGCCCCCAGGCCCTAATCTGAACCTTAGCTTTGGTTTCCATGTTTCCGTTCTCAGAGGACTGTTTTCGTAGACCAGCACATGGGGCTTTTCTGAGGCACCAAACCAAACATCTCTCATCTCCACATGGGCAGCTTTCTTACTGGGATGTATCAAACACTTCAGGTAGGAGAATTCCGCAGGGCCACTGAACAACCAGCACATTCCAAGGTCTCCATGGACCCAAACGCACATTATGACGCATCCTCAGGAGAGGCCATTTCAACTCAGCCCCCTGGGTCGCGTGTTCCAGAGGCAGCAGATCAAAGATATCTTGTCGCTAATAGCCAATGGGAATGCGAGGCATGCTGTACAGGGATCCATCCTTCGAACCCTGCTCTCCAGTCCTTCCATATGGTATGTCCTGGAGCCATGCAACAGGACTCGAATGTCCCGCAGAAGGAAACCTTGTGGTTTGGGGCAACCTCCAAACTCAGCGTGGGAAAACTTCCTTGGCCTCATGAGGCCCCCACTTCATGAAGGTGCCATCATGGACACATACTCCAGCCTCAGCCAACGTCTGATCCTCAGCCTGACTTCAGATGCAGGAGATTTTGATTCAGCCTCTGCAGAGTGGGCCTGCTCTGCCCTTGGCTCCAATCCTCACACTAGCTTGTGTTTTCAGACTTCCGTCCTCACACTCCTGGCCCACAAACCCTCCCTACTGGGAATTCTGGGGCCACAATGAAGCACTGTGCCTGCCTCCCAGGAGAAAAACATTGTCTATGGCGCTGCCCAGCAACCCCAAATGAGGATCAAACTGCTTGGCCCTCGGCAACACCCCAATTGCATAGGCTACCTTAAACAGTGATGCTCTGTCGCAAATAGCCTGAGCCCAGACCTTCCAACAGACACCGACACAGCTGGCTGCACACCCAGCACATTGGACCCGCCACTGCCTTAGGCCACCATCCATTCCCAACCTGGGTTTTCAGTCATCGGAACCTAGACCTTATCTCCAATCCCTGCACAGGGGGGAACCTGATGCACAAGTAGAACCGCTCCTTCCCCCTGGCAAGAAACCTTGCTGCTGTCAGTGAGTCAAACCTTCAGTGTAGGAGAAAACGGCATGGCCCATGAGGCCACGCCCAAGCGTGAGGGCCGCCTTGGGCACAAACACACATTGTGACCCTCAGCGTGAGTACCTTATTCAAGTAACGCCTCTCAGTGACTGGACCAAGAGCCCGCATATGTGGCTTGCCATGCCCATAGGCACCCAGGACTAACTAGATGGTGTGTATTCCAGTTTAGGGAACCCACTGCTGTGCTCTAGAGTCCCTCTCCTGGGGGGTCACCTGTGGCAGAAAACAGTACTCTTCATTCCCACAGAATGAACACAAACACTTGGGAGCTTGGAAAATCCCCTGAGAGGAAGATTCTTCCTCGGCCTCTGAGACAACCCCGACCCTGACCGGACACTGTAAACGCAACACCCAGAGACAAAATCCTGAGTGACTGCCTCCCACTTGCCCTACTTTGATTTCCAGAGGATCTCCCCTCACGGACTAGAGATCAGGCCTGTCATTACATTGGCCCCTAGCTGAGCCAAGTTTGCTTTTTCAGACATCTGTCCCCACAGCCCTGGCAAACACAGCCTCTAGGCTGGGTCCTCTGGAGCCATACCACAGGACCGTGCCTGCTCTCTCCTGGGAAACTGTGTCCATTCCTTTGGCCACACACCTCCAGAATATGAGAAACCTCAAGGCCTCCGGGGACATCCCACTACTGGGAGCCTCACTGGACTCACAGGGGCATTCGGACACAAGCTGAGCAGCTACATCCATGAATGCATGCACACAGATGACAACAGAGATAGAAGGTTGAGCCGGACAGGCCTTTAGGCCGTAGTCTCAACTCTTACTTTGGTTTCCAGGTGTCACTCCTCAGAGGCTTTGGTTCGAAGAACAGGGTATGGGGCTTTCCTGAGGCACGGAACAGAACTCCTCTCGTCTCCACATGGGAAGTTTCCTTGTTGGAGCCGTGTCAAACACCTCATGTTGGAGAATCCTGCAGAGTCCCTGAGCCACCTCCACATTCCAAGGTCTCCCAGGCCACCAAGCCACAGTAGGACTCATCTTCAGGAGAGTCCATTTCAACTCTCCCCTCTGGGTAGCTCACCCAGGAGCCCGCAGATTGAGCCTGCCTTGTCCTGACTAAAGAGTGGGAATATGAGGTGGCGTTCCAAGGCATCCATGCTTAGACACCTGCTCTCGAGTCTTTCCATATGGGGCCTCTTGGAACCATCCAATAGGACTCGACTGTCGTGCAGAAGGTAACCTTCAGTTTTGGAGCAGTTCACAAATCCCATCGTAGGCAAAACTTTCTGGCCTCATGAAGCCCCCACACCCTTCAGGAAGAGGCCATGCTGGACAAGAACTCTAGCCTGAGGCACGTCTCATAGTTGACATGACCTCAGTGCAGGAGATCCCGAATGAGCCTCTGCAGAGTGGGCATGCCGTGACCTCGGTCCCAAACCTCACGCTAGCTTGTGTTTTCAGACTTCCTTCCTCACACTCCTGGCAAACAAGCCCTCCGGACTAGGAACTCCAGAACCAAAACCCATCCCAGTGTCTGCCCAACGGAAGAAAAACGTTTCCCTGTGGGGCTCTCCAGAAAACCCAGATGAGGATCAACCTGCTCGGGCCTCGACGGTACCCGAACTGGATAGGCTGCTCTGGGCACTCATGCTCTGCCTGACACAGCCTGAAGCCAGACGTCCAGACAGACAAGGAGACAGCTGGCCGCACACCCAGCACTTCGGACACGCCATGGTCTTATGCCGTCACCTCATCCTAACCTTGGTTTTCAGATATCTGAACCTAGACATTATATCATTTCTCCACACAGCTGGGTATAGCAAGCACAAAACAGAACTCCTCCTTCCCCATGGCTGTCAAGCTTGTTCTTGGCATGGAGTCACACCTTCAGGGTGGGAGAAACCTTCATGGCCCCTGATGCCACGCCCAAACTTGAGTGCTGCTTGGGCACAAATTCACACTGTGATCCTCAGCCTGAGCCCCATGTCAAAGAAAGGCCTGTCAGGGCCTGGACCAAGAGCCCACATATGGGGCTTGCCAAGCCCCTATGCACCCAATCCTCACCACGGTTTGAATTTTCCAGTCGCCCCGCCCGTACCTGGAGCTCTGCTCTGGAATCCCTTTCTTGGAGAGACCCATGAGCCAGACAACACGACTCCACCCTTCCCACAAAATGACCCCAAACTCTTGGGAGCTGGGACAAATCCCCAGAGAGGGATACTCGTCCACAGTACCTGAGGCCACCGCTCCAATCCACGGCTATCCCGGACACAACATCCAGAGACAAAAGCCTGAAGGAACGCCTCCCACTCGCCCTTGTTTCAGAGGCCCAGGAGCTCCCTCTCGGGCTGTACATCCGGCCTGCCATACCCTAGGCGCCACTCATAAGCTGAGTTTGTGTATTCAGACTTCTGTGCCTACAGCCTGGACCCACACACCTCCAGGCTAGGGCCTCTAGGGCCACAGCGAAAGATTGTGCCTGCCCTCTCCAAGGAAAGTGTGCCCAATCCATTGACCACAACACTACAGGTTAGGGAAAAGCTCCAAGGCCCCTGAGGCCATCAATAGTGTAGGCCCCCCTGGACTAAGAGGGGCTCTCTGACACCAGCGGAGCAACTATCTCCACTTAGACTCTCAGACAGTGTCCCAAGAGACAGAAGGTTGAAATGGACAGGCCCCCAGGCCCTAATCTGAACCTTAGCTTTGGTTTCCATGTTTCCGTTCTCAGAGGACTGTTTTCGTAGACCAGCACATGGGGCTTTTCTGAAGCACCAAACCAAACATCTCTCATCTCCACATGCTCAGCTTTCTTACTGGGATGTATCAAACACTTCAGGTAGGAGAGTTCCGCAGGGCCACTGAACAACCAGCACATTCCAAGGTCTCCACGGACCCAAACGCACATTATGACGCATCCTCAGGAGAGGCCATTTCAACTCAGCCCCCTGGGTCGCGTGTTCCAGAGGCAGCAGATCAAACATATCTTGTCGCTAATAGCCAATGGGAATGCGAGGCATGCTGTACAGGGATCCATCCTTCGAACCCTGCTCTCCAGTCCTTCCATATGGTATGTCCTGGAGCCATGCAACAGGACTCGAATGTCCCGCAGAAGGAAACCTTGTGGTTTGGGGCAACCTCCAAACTCAGCGTGGGAAAACTTCCTTGGCCTCATGAGGCCCCCACTTCATGAAGGTGCCATCATGGACACATACTCCAGCCTCAGCCAACGTCTGATCCTCAGCCTGACTTCAGATGCAGGAGATTTTGATTCAGCCTCTGCAGAGTGGGCCTGCTCTGCCCTTGGCTCCAATCCTCACACTAGCTTGTGTTTTCAGACTTCCGTCCTCACACTCCTGGCCCACAAACCCTCCCTACTGGGAATTCTGGGGCCACAATGAAGCACTGTGCCTGCCTCCCAGGAGAAAAACATTGTCTATGGCGCTGCACAGAAACCCCAAATGAGGATCAAACTGCTTGGCCCTCGGCAACACCCCAATTGCATAGGCTACCTTAAACTGTGATGCTCTGTCGCAAATAGCCTGAGCCCAGACCTTCCAACAGACACCGACACAGCTGGCTGCACACCCAGCACATTGGACCCGCCACTGCCTTAGGCCACCATCCATTCCCAACCTGGGTTTTCAGTCATCGGAACCTAGACCTTATCTCCAATCCCTGCACAGGGGGGAACCTGATGCACAAGTCAGAACCCCTCCTTCCCCCTGGCAAGAAACCTTGCTGCTGGCAGTGAGTCAAACCTTCAGTGTAGGAGAAAACGGCATGGCCCATGAGGCCACGCCCAAGCGTGAGGGCCGCCTTGGGCACAAACACACATTGTGACCCTCAGCGTGAGTACCTTATTCAAGTAACGCCTCTCAGTGACTGGACCAAGAGCCCGCATATGTGGCTTGCCATGCCCATAGGCACCCAGGACTAACTAGATGGTGTGTATTCCAGTTGAGGGAACCCACTGCTGTGCTCTAGAGTCCCTCTCCTGGGGGGTCCCCTGTGGCAGAAAACAGTACTCTTCATTCCCACTCCCTCGGCCTCTAAGACAACCCCTACCCTGACCGGACACTGTAAACGCAACACCCAGAGACAAAATCCTGAGTGACTGCGTCCCACTTGCCCTACTTTTATTTCCAGAGGATCTCCCCTTACGGACTAGAGATCAGGCCTGCCATTACATTGGCCCCTAGCTGAGCCAAGTTTGCTTTTTCAGAAATCTGTCCCCACAGCCCTGGCAAACATAGCCTCTAGGCTGGGTCCTCTGGAGCCATACCACAGGACCGTGCCTGCTCTCTCCTGGGAAACTGTGTCCATTCCTTTGGCCACACACCTCCAGAATATGAGAAACCTCAAGGCCTCCGAGGACATCCCACTACTGGGAGCCTCACTGGACTCACAGGGACATTCGGACACAAGCTGAGCAGCTACATCCATGAATGCATGCAAACAGATGACAACAGAGATAGATGGTTGAGCCGGACAGGCCTTTAGGCGTAGTCTCAACTCTTACTTTGGTTTCCAGGTGTCACTCCTCAGAGGCTTTGGTTCGAAGAACAGGGTATGGGGCTTTCCTGAGGCACGGAACAGAACTCCTCTCGTCTCCACATGGGAAGTTTCCTTGTTGGAGCCGTGTCAAACACCTCATGTTGGAGAATCCTGCAGAGACCCTGAGCCACCTCCACATTCCAAGGTCTCCCAGGCCACCAAGCCACAGTAGGACTCATCGTCAGGAGAGTCCATTTCAACTCTCCCCTCTGGGTAGCTCACCCAGGAGCCCGCAGATTGAGCCTGCCTTGTCCTGATTAAAGAGTGTGAATATGAGGTGGCGTTCCCAGGCATCCATGCTTAGACACCTGCTCTCGAGTCTTTCCATATGGGGCCTCTTGGAACCATCCAATAGGACTCGACTGTCGTGCAGAAGGTAACCTTCAGTTTTGGAGCAGTTCACAAATCCCATCGTAGGCAAAACTTTCTGGCCTCATGAAGCCCCCACACCCTTCAGGAAGAGGCCATGCTGGACAAGAACTCTAGCCTGAGGCACGTCTCATAGTTGACATGACCTCAGTGCAGGAGATCCCGATTCAGCCTCTGCAGAGTGGGCATGCCGTGACCTCGGTCCCAAACCTCACGCTAGCTTGTGTTTTCAGACTTCCTTCCTCACACTCCTGGCAAACAAGCCCTCCGGACTAGGAACTCCAGAACCAAAACCCATCCCAGTGTCTAACCAACGGAAGAAAAACGTTTTCCTGTGGGGCTCTCCAGAAAACGCAGATGAGGATCAACCTGCTCGGGCCTTGACGGTACCCGAACTGGATAGGCTGCTCTGGGCACTCATGCTCTGCCTGACACAGCCTGAAGCCAGACGTCCAGACAGACAAGGAGACAGCTGGCCGCACACCCAGCACTTCGGACACGCCATGGTCTTATGCCGTCACCTCATCCTAACCTTGGTTTTCAGATATCTGAACCTAGACATTATATCAATTCTCCACACAGCTGGGTATAGCAAGCACAAAACAGAACTCCTCCTTCCCCATGGCTGTCAAGCTTGTTCTTGGCATGGAGTCACACCTTCAGGGTGGGAGAAACCTTCATGGCCCCTGATGCCACGCCCAAACTTGAGTGCTGCTTGGGCACAAATTCACACTGTGATCCTCAGCATGAGCCCCATGTCAAAGAAAGGCCTGTCAGGGCCTGGACCAAGAGCCCACATATGGGGCTTGCC
Organism: Mustela nivalis; assembly: GCF_964662115.1. Classification (NCBI taxonomy): domain Eukaryota; kingdom Metazoa; phylum Chordata; class Mammalia; order Carnivora; family Mustelidae; genus Mustela; species Mustela nivalis. Next base: position 818,645 of record NW_028136443.1, on the reverse strand, counting down.
AAGCCCCTATGCACCCAATCCTCACCACGGATTGAATTTTCCAGTCGCCCCGCCCATACCTGGAGCTCTGCTCTGGAATCCCTTTCTTGGAGAGACCCATGAGCCAGACAACACGACTCCACCCTTCCCACAAAATGACCCCAAACTCTTGGGAGCTGGGACAAATCCCCAGAGAGGGATACTCGTCCACAGTACCTGAGGCCACCGCTCCAATCCACGGCTATCCCAGACACAACATCCAGAGACAAAAGCCTGAAGGAACGCCTCCCACTCGCCCTTGTTTCAGAGGCCCAGGAGCTCCCTCTCGGGCTATACATCCGGCCTGCCATACCCTAGGCGCCACTCATAAGCTGAGTTTGTGTATTCAGACTTCTGTGCCTACAGCCTGGACCCACACAACTTCCAGGCTAGGGCCTCTAGGGCCATAGCGAAAGATTGTGCCTGCCCTCTCCAAGGAAAGTGTGCCCAATCCATTGACCACAACTCTACAGGTTAGGGAAAAGCTCCAAGGTCCCTGAGGCCATCAATAGTATAGGCCACCCTGGACTAAGAGGGGCTCTCTGACACCAGCGGAGCAACTATCTCCACTTAGACTCTCAGACCGTGTCCCCAGAGACAGAAGGTTGAAATGGACAGGCTCCCAGGCCCTAATCTGAACCTTAGCTTTGGTTTCCATGTTTCCGTTCTCAGAGGACTGTTTTCGTAGACCAGCACATGGGGCTTTTCTGAGGCACCAAACCAAACATCTCTCATCTCCACATGGGCAGCTTTCTTACTGGGATGTATCAAGCACTTCAGGTAGGAGAGTTCCGCAGGGCCACTGAACAACCAGCACATTCCAAGGTCTCCATGGACCCAAACGCACATTATGACGCATCCTCAGGAGAGTCCATTTCAACTCAGGCCCCTGGGTCGCGTGTTCCAGAGGCAGCAGATCAAACATATCTTGTCGCTAATAGCCAATGGGAATGCGAGGCATGCTGTACAGGGATCCATCCTTCGAACCCTGCTCTCCAGTCCTTCCATATGGTATGTCCTGGAGCCATGCAACAGGACTCGAATGTCCCGCAGAAGGAAACCTTGTGGTTTGGGGCAACCTCCAAACTCAGCGTGGGAAAACTTCCTTGGCCTCATGTGGCCCCCACTTCATGAAGGTGCCATCATGGACACATACTCCAGCCTCAGCCAACGTCTGATCCTCAGCCTGACTTCAGATGCAGGAGATTTTGATTCAGCCTCTGCAGAGTGGGCCTGCTCTGCCCTTGGTTCCAATCCTCACACTAGCTTGTGTTTTCAGACTTCCGTCCTCACACTCCTGGCCCACAAACCCTCCCTACTGGGAATTCTGGGGCCACAATGAAGCACTGTGCCTGCCTCCCAGGAGAAAAACATTGTCTATGGCGCTGCCCAGAAACCCCAAATGAGGATCAAACTGCTTGGCCCTCGGCAACACCCCAATTGCATAGGCTACCTTAAACAGTGATGCTCTGTCGCAAATAGCCTGAGCCCAGACCTTCCAACAGACACCGACACAGCTGGCTGCACACCCAGCACATTGGACCCGCCACTGCCTTAGGCCACCATCCATTCCCAACCTGGGTTTTCAGTCATCGGAACCTAGACCTTATCTCCAATCCCTGCACAGGGGGGAACCTGATGCACAAGTCAGAACCCCTCCTTCCCCCTGGCAAGAAACCTTGCTGCTGGCAGTGAGTCAAACCTTCAGTGTAGGAGAAAACGGCATGGCCCATGAGGCCACGCCCAAGCGTGAGGGCACCTTGGGCACAAACACACATTGTGACCTTCAGCGTGAGTACCTTATTCAAGTAACGCCTCTCAGTGACTGGACCAAGAGCCCGCATATGTGGCTTGCCATGCCCATAGGCACCCAGGACTAACTAGATGGTGTGTATTCCAGTTGAGGGTACCCACTGCTGTGCTCTAGAGTCCCTCTCCTGGGGGGTCCCCTGTGGCAGAAAACAGTACTCTTCATTCCCACAGAATGAACACAATCACTTGGGAGCTTGGACAATCCCCTGAGAGGAAGGCTCTTCCTCGGCCTCTGAGACAACCCCTACCCTGACCGGACACTGTAAACGCAACACCCAGAGACAAAATCCTGAGTGACTGCCTCCCACTTGCCCTACTTTGATTTCCAGAGGATCTCCCCTCACGGACTAGAGATCAGGCCTGCCATTACATTGGCCCCTAGCTGAGCCAAGTTTGCTTTTTCAGACATCTGTCCCCACAGCCCTGGCAAACAGAGCCTCTAGTCTGGGTCCTCTGGAGCCATACCACAGGACCGTGCCTGCTCTCTCCTGGGAAACTGTGTCCATTCCTTTGGCCACACACCTCCAGAATATGAGAAACCTCAAGGCCTCCGAGGACATCCCACTACTGGGAGCCTCACTGGACTCACAGGGGCATTCGGACACAAGCTGAGCAGCTACATCCATGAATGCATGCACACAGATGTCAACAGAGATAGTAGGTTGAGCCGGACAGGCCTTTAGGCCGTAGTCTCAACTCTTACTTTGGTTTCCAGGTGTCACTCCTCAGAGGCTTTGGTTCGAAGAACAAGGTATGGGGCTTTCCTGAGGCACGGAACAGAACTCCTCTCGTCTCCACATGGGAAGTTTCCTTGTTGGAGCCGTGTCAAACACCTCATGTTGGAGAATCCTGCAGAGTCCCTGAGCCACCTCCACATTCCAAGGTCTCCCAGGCCACCAAGCCACAGTAGGACTCATCTTCAGGAGAGTCCATTTCAACTCTCCCCTCTGGGTAGCTCACCCAGGAGCCCGCAGATTGAGCCTGCCTTGTCCTGACTAAAGAGTGGGAATATGAGGTGGCGTTCCCAGGCATCCATGCTTAGACACCTGCTCTCGAGTCTTTCCATATGGGGCCTCTTGGAACCATCCAATAGGACTCGACTGTCGTGCAGAAGGTAACCTTCAGTTTTGGAGCAGTTCACAAATCCCATCGTAGGCAAAACTTTCTGGCCTCATGAAGCCCCCACACCCTTCAGGAAGAGGCCATGCTGGACAAGAACTCTAGCCTGAGGCACGTCTCATAGTTGACATGACCTCAGTGCAGGAGATCCCGATTCAGCCTCTGCAGAGTGGGCATGCCGTGACCTCGGTCCCAAACCTCACGCTAGCTTGTGTTTTCAGACTTCCTTCCTCACACTCCTGGCAAACAAGCCCTCCGGACTAGGAACTCCAGAACCAAAACCCAGCCCAGTGTCTGCCCAACGGAAGAAAAACGTTTCCCTGTGGGGCTCTCCAGAAAACCCAGATGAGGATCAACCTGCTCGGGCCTCGACGGTACCCGAACTGGATAGGCTGCTCTGGGCACTCATGCTCTGCCTGACACAGCCTGAAGCCAGACGTCCAGACAGACAAGGAGACAGCTGGCCGCACACCCAGCACTTCGGACACGCCATGGTCTTATGCCGTCACCTCATCCTAACCTTGGTTTTCAGATATCTGAACCTAGACATTATATCAATTCTCCACACAGCTGGGTATAGCAAGCACAAAACAGAACTCCTCCTTCCCCATGGCTGTCAAGCTTGCTCTTGGCATGGAGTCACACCTTCAGGGTGGGAGAAACCTTCATGGCCCCTGATGCCACGCCCAAACTTGAGTGCTGCTTGGGCACAAATTCACACTGTGATCCTCAGCATGAACCCCATGACAAAGAAAGGCCTGTCAGGCCTGGACCAAGAGCCCACATATGGGGCTTGCCAAGCCCCTATGCACCCAATCCTCACCACGGTTTGAATTTTCCAGTCGCCCCGCCCGTACCTGGAGCTCTGCTCTGGAATCCCTTTCTTGGAGAGACCCATGAGCCAGACAACACGACTCCACCCTTCCCACAAAATGACCCCAAACTCTTGGGAGCTGGGACAAATCCCCAGAGAGGGATACTCGTCCACAGTACCTGAGGCCACCGCTCCAATCCACGGCTATCCCGGACACAACATCCAGAGACAAAAGCCTGAAGGAACGCCTCCCACTCGCCCTTGTTTCAGAGGCCCAGGAGCTCCCTCTCGGGCTGTACATCCGGCCTGCCATACCCTAGGCGCCACTCATAAGCTGAGTTTGTGTATTCAGACTTCTGTGCCCACAGCCTGGACCCACACAACATCCAGGCTAGGGCCTCTAGGGCTACAGCGAAAGATTGTGCCTGCCCTCTCCAAGGAAAGTGTGCCCAATCCATTGACCACAACCCTACAGGTTAGGGAAAAGCTCCAAGGTCCCTGAGGCCATCAATAGTATAGGCCACCCTGGACTAAGAGGGGCTCTCTGACACCAGCGGAGCAACTATCTCCACTTAGACTCTCAGACAGTGTCCCCAGAGACAGAAGGTTGAAATGGACAGGCCCCCAGGCCCTAATCTGAACCTTAGCTTTGGTTTCCATGTTTCCGTTCTCAGAGGACTGTTTTCGTAGACCAGCACATGGGGCTTTTCTGAGGCACCAAACCAAACATCTCTCATCTCCACATGGGCAGCTTTCTTACTGGGATGTATCAAACACTTCAGGTAGGAGAGTTCCGCAGGGCCACTGAACAACCAGCACATTCCAAGGTCTCCATGGACCCAAACGCACATTATGACGCATCCTCAGGAGAGGCCATTTCAACTCAGCCCCCTGGGTCGCGTGTTCCAGAGGCAGCAGATCAAACATATCTTGTCGCTAATAGCCAATGGGAATGCGAGGCATGCTGTACAGGGATCCATCCTTCGAACCCTGCTCTCCAGTCCTTCCATATGGTATGTCCTGGAGCCATGCAACAGGACTCGAATGTCCCGCAGAAGGAAACCTTGTGGTTTGGGGCAACCTCCAAACTCAGCGTGGGAAAACTTCCTTGGCCGCATGAGGCCCCCACTTCATGAAGGTGCCATCATGGACACATACTCCAGCCTCAGCCAACGTCTGATCCTCAGCCTGACTTCAGATGCAGGAGATTTTGATTCAGCCTCTGCAGAGTGGGCCTGCTCTGCCCTTGGTTCCAATCCTCACACTAGCTTGTGTTTTCAGACTTCCGTCCTCACACTCCTGGCCCACAAACCCTCCCTACTGGGAATTCTGGGGCCACAATGAAGCACTGTGCCTGCCTCCCAGGAGAAAAACATTGTCTATGGCGCTGCCCAGAAACCCCAAATGAGGATCAAACTGCTTGACCCTCGGCAACACCCCAATTGCATAGGCTACCTTAAACAGTGATGCTCTGTCGCAAATAGCCTGAGCCCAGACCTTCCAACAGACACCGACACAGCTGGCTGCACACCCAGCACATTGGACCCGCCACTGCCTTAGGCCACCATCTATTCCCAACCTGGGTTTTCAGTCATCGGAACCTAGACCTTATCTCCAATCCCTGCACAGGGGGGAACCTGATGCACAAGTCAGAACCCCTCCTTCCCCCTGGCAAGAAACCTTGCTGCTGGCAGTGAGTCAAACCTTCAGTGTAGGAGAAAACGGCATGGCCCATGAGGCCACGCCCAAGCGTGAGGGCCGCCTTGGGCACAAACACACATTGTGACCCTCAGCGTGAGTACCTTATTCAAGTAACGCCTCTCAGTGACTGGACCAAGAGCCCGCATATGTGGCTTGCCATGCCCATAGGCACCCAGGACTAACTAGATGGTGTGTATTCCAGTTGAGGGAACCCACTGCTGTGCTCTAGAGTCCCTCTCCTGGGGGGTCCCCTGTGGCAGAAAACAGTACTCTTCATTCCCACAGAATGAACACCAACACTTGGGAGCTTGGACAATCCCCCGAGAGGAAGGCTCTTCCTCGGCCTCTGAGACAACCCCTACCCTGACCGGACACTGTAAACGCAACACCCAGAGACAAAATCCTGAGTGACTGCCTCCCACTTGCCCTACTTTGATTTCCAGAGGAACTCCCCTCACGGACTAGAGATCAGGCCTGCCATTACATTGGCCCCTAGCTGAGCCAAGTTTGCTTTTTCAGACATCTGTCCCCACAGCCCTGGCAAACAGAGCCTCTAGTCTGGGTCCTCTGGAGCCATACCACAGGACCGTGCCTGCTCTCTCCTGGGAAACTGTGTTTATTCCTTTGGCCACACACCTCCAGAATATGAGAAACCTCAAGGCCTCCGAGGACATCCCACTACTGGGAGCCTCACTGGACTCACAGGGGCATTCGGACACAAGCTGAGCAGCTCCATCCATGAATGCATGCACACAGATGCCAACAGAGATAGAAGGTTGAGCCGGACAGGCCTTTAGGCCGTAGTCTCAACTCTTACTTTGGTTTCCAGGTGTCACTCCTCAGAGGCTTTGGTTCGAAGAACAGGGTATGGGGCTTTCCTGAGGCACGGAACAGAACTCCTCTCGTCTCCACATGGGAAGTTTCCTTGTTGGAGCCGTGTCAAACACCTCATGTTGGAGAATCCTGCAGAGTCCCTGAGCCACCTCCACATTCCAAGGTCTCCCAGGCCACCAAGCCACAGTAGGACTCATCTTCAGGAGAGTCCATTTCAACTCTCCCCTCTGGGTAGCTCACCCAGGAGCCCGCAGATTGAGCCTGCCTTGACCTGACTAAAGAGTGGAAATATGAGGTGGCGTTCCCAGGCATCCATGCTTAGACACCTGCTCTCGAGTCTTTCCATATGGGGCCTCTTGGAACCATCCAATAGGACTCGACTGTCGTGCAGAAGGTAACCTTCAGTTTTGGAGCAGTTCACAAATCCCATCGTAGGCAAAACTTTCTGGCCTCATGAAGCCCCCACACCCTTCAGGAAGAGGCCATGCTGGACAAGAACTCTAGCCTGAGGCACGTCTCATAGTTGACATGACCTCAGTGCAGGAGATCCCGATTCAGCCTCTGCAGAGTGGGCATGCCGTGACCTCGGTCCCAAACCTCACGCTAGCTTGTGTTTTCAGACTTCCTTCCTCACACTCCTGGCAAACAAGCCCTCCGGACTAGGAACTCCAGAACCAAAACCCAGCCCAGTGTCTGCCCAACGGAAGAAAAACGTTTCCCTGTGGGGCTCTCCAGAAAACGCAGATGAGGATCAACCTGCTCGGGCCTCGACGGTACCCGAACTGGATAGGCTGCTCTGGGCACTCATGCTCTGCCTGACACAGCCTGAAGCCAGACGTCCAGACAGACAAGGAGACAGCTGGCCGCACACCCAGCACTTCGGACACGCCATGGTCTTATGCCGTCACCTCATCCTAACCTTGGTTTTCAGATATCTGAACCTAGACATTATATCAATTCTCCACACAGCTGGGTATAGCAAGCACAAAACAGAACTCCTCCTTCCCCATGGCTGTCAAGCTTGCTCTTGGCATGGAGTCACACCTTCAGGGTGGGAGAAACCTTCATGGCCCCTGATGCCACGCCCAAACTTGAGTGCTGCTTGGGCACAAATTCACACTGTGACCCTCAGCATGAACCCCATGACAAAGAAAGGCCTGTCAGGGCCTGGACCAAGAGCCCACATATGGGGCTTGCCAAGCCCCTATGCACCCAATCCTCACCACGGTTTGAATTTTCCAGTCGCCCCGCCCGTACCTGGAGCTCTGCTCTGGAATCCCTTTCTTGGAGAGACCCATGAGCCAGACAACACGACTCCACCCTTCCCACAAAATGACCCCAAACTCTTGGGAGCTGGGACAAATCCCCAGAGAGGGATACTCGTCCACAGTACCTGAGGCCACCGCTCCAATCCACGGCTATCCCGGACACAACATCCAGAGACAAAAGCCTGAAGGAACGCCTCCCACTCGCCCTTGTTTCAGAGGCCCAGGAGCTCCCTCTCGGGCTGTACATCCGGCCTGCCATACCCTAGGCGCCACTCATAAGCTGAGTTTGTGTATTCAGACTTCTGTGCCCACAGCCTGGACCCACACAACATCCAGGCTAGGGCCTCTAGGGCCACAGCGAAAGATTGTGCCTGCCCTCTCCAAGGAAAGTGTGCCCAATCCATTGACCACAACCCTACAGGTTAGGGAAAAGCTCCAAGGTCCCTGAGGCCATCAATAGTATAGGCCACCCTGGACTAAGAGGGGCTCTCTGACACCAGCGGAGCAACTATCTCCACTTAGACTCTCAGACAGTGTCCCCAGAGACAGAAGGTTGAAATGGACAGGCCCCCAGGCCCTAATCTGAACCTTAGCTTTGGTTTCCATGTTTCCGTTCTCAGAGGACTGTTTTCGTAGACCAGCACATGGGGCTTTTCTGAGGCACCAAACCAAACATCTCTCATCTCCACATGGGCAGCTTTCTTACTGGGATGTATCAAACACTTCAGGTAGGAGAGTTCCGCAGGGCCACTGAACAACCAGCACATTCCAAGGTTTCCATGGACCCAAACGCACATTATGACGCATCCTCAGGAGAGGCCATTTCAACTCAGCCCCCTGGGTCGCGTGTTCCAGAGGCAGCAGATCAAACATATCTTGTCGCTAATAGCCAATGGGAATGCGAGGCATGCTGTACAGGGATCCATCCTTCGAACCCTGCTCTCCAGTCCTTCCATATGGTATGTCCTGGAGCCATGCAACAGGACTCGAATGTCCCGCAGAAGGAAACCTTGTGGTTTGGGGCAACCTCCAAACTCAGCGTGGGAAAACTTCCTTGGCCTCATGAGGCCCCCACTTCATGAAGGTGCCATCATGGACACATACTCCAGCCTCAGCCAACGTCTGATCCTCAGCCTGACTTCAGATGCAGGAGATTTTGATTCAGCCTCTGCAGAGTGGGCCTGCTCTGCCCTTGGCTCCAATCCTCACACTAGCTTGTGTTTTCAGACTTCCCTCCTCACACTCCTGGCCCACAAACCCTCCCTACTGGGAATTCTGGGGCCACAATGAAGCACTGTGCCTGCCTCCCAAGAGATAAACCTTGTCTATGGCGCTGCCCAGAAACCCCAAATGAGGATCAAACTGCTTGGCCCTCGGCAACACCCCAATTGCATAGGCTACCTTAAACAGTGATGCTCTGTCGCAAATAGCCTGAGCCCAGACCTTCCAACAGACACCGACACAGCTGGCTGCACACCCAGCACATTGGACCCGCCACTGCCTTAGGCCACCATCCATTCCCAACCTGGGTTTTCAGTCATCGGAACCTAGACCTTATCTCCAATCCCTGCACAGGGGGGAACCTGATGCACAAGTCAGAACCCCTCCTTCCCCCTGGAAAGAAACCTTGCTGCTGGCAGTGAGTCAAACCTTCAGTGTAGGAGAAAACGGCATGGCCCATGAGGCCACGCCCAAGCGTGAGGGCCGCCTTGGGCACAAACACACATTGTGACCCTCAGCGTGAGTACCTTATTCAAGTAACGCCTCTCAGTGACTGGACCAAGAGCCCGCATATGTGGCTTGCCATGCCCATAGGCACCCAAGACTAACTAGATGGTGTGTATTCCAGTTGAGGGAACCCACTGCTGTGCTCTAGAGTCCCTCTCCTGGGGGTCCCCTGTGGCAGAAAACAGTACTCTTCATTCCCACAGAATGAACACAAACACTTCGGAGCTTGGACAATCCCCTGAGAGGAAGGCTCTTCCTCGGCCTCTGAGACAACCCCTACCCTGACCGGACACTGTAAACGCAACACCCAGAGACAAAATCCTGAGTGACTACCTCCCACTTGCCCTACTTTGATTTCCAGAGGATCTCCCCTCACGGACTAGAGATCAGGCCTGCCATTACATTGGCCCCTAGCTGAGCCAAGTTTGCTTTTTCAGACATCTGTCCCCACAGCCCTGGCAAACAGAGCCTCTAGGCTGGGTCCTCTGGAGCCATACCACAGGACCGTGCCTGCTCTCTCCTGGGAAACTGTGTCCATTCCTTTGGCCACACACCTCCAGAATATGAGAAACCTCAAGGCCTCCGAGGACATCCCACTACTGGGAGCCTCACTGGACTCACAGGGGCATTCGGACACAAGCTGAGCAGCTCCATCCATGAATGCATGCACACAGATGCCAACAGAGATAGAAGGTTGAGCCGGACAGGCCTTTAGGCCGTAGTCTCAACTCTTACTTTGGTTTCCAGGTGTCACGCCTCAGAGGCTTTGGTTCGAAGAACAGGGTATGGGGCTTTCCTGAGGCACGGAACAGAACTCCTCTCGTCTCCACATGCGAAGTTTCCTTGTTGGAGCCGTGTCAAACACCTCATGTTGGAGAATCCTGCAGAGTCCCTGAGCCACCTCCACATTCCAAGGTCTCCCAGGCCACCAAGCCACAGTAGGACTCATCTTCTGGAGAGTCCATTTCAACTCTCCCCTCTGGGTAGCTCACCCAGGAGCCCGCAGATTGAGCCTGCCTTGTCCTGACTAAAGAGTGGGAATATGAGGTGGCGTTCCCAGGCATCCATGCTTAGTCACCTGCTCTCGAGTCTTTCCATATGGGGCCTCTTGGAACCATCCAATAGGACTAGACTGTCGTGCAGAAGGTAACCTTCAGTTTTGGAGCAGTTCACAAATCCCATCGTAGGCAAAACTTTCTGGCCTCATGAAGCCCCCACACCCTTCAGGAAGAGGCCATGCTGGACAAAAACTCTAGCCTGAGGCACGTCTCATAGTTGACATGACCTCAGTGCAGGAGATCCCGATTCAGCCTCTGCAGAGTGGACATGCCGTGACCTCGGTCCCAAACCTCACGCTAGCTTGTGTTTTCAGACTTCCTTCCTCACACTCCTGGCAAACAAGCCCTCCGGACTAGGAACTCCAGAACCAAAACCCAGCCCAGTGTCTGCCCAACGGAAGAAAAACGTTTCCCTGTGGGGCTCTCCAGAAAACCCAGATGAGGATCAACCTGCTCGGGCCTTGACGGTACCCGAACTGGATAGGCTGCTCTAGGCACTCATGCTCTGCCTGACACAGCCTGAAGCCAGACGTCCAGACAGACAAGGAGACAGCTGGCCGCACACCCAGCACTTCGGACACGCCATGGTCTTATGCCGTCACCTCATCCTAACCTTGGTTTTCAGATATCTGAACCTAGACATTATATCAATTCTCCACACAGCTGGGTATAGCAAGCACAAAACAGAACTCCTCCTTCCCCATGGCTGTCAAGCTTGCTCTTGGCATGGAGTCACACCTTCAGGGTGGGAGAAACCTTCATGGCCCCTGATGCCACGCCCAAACTTGAGTGCTGCTTGGGCACAAATTCACACTGTGACCCTCAGCATGAGCCCCATGTCAAAGAAAGGCCTGTCAGGGCCTGGACCAAGAGCCCACATATGGGGCTTGCCAAGCCCCTATGCACCCAATCCTCACCACGGTTTGAATTTTCCAGTCGCCCCGCCCGTACCTGGAGCTCTGCTCTGGAATCCCTTTCTTGGAGAGACCCAAAAGCCAGACAACACGACTCCACCCTTCCCACAAAATGACCCCAAACTCTTGGGAGCTGGGACAAATCCCCAGAGAGGGATACTCGTCCACAGTACCTGAGGCCACCGCTCCAATCCACGGCTATCCCGGACACAACATCCAGAGACAAAAGCCTGAAGGAACGCCTCCCACTCGCCCTTGTTTCAGAGGCCCAGGAGCTCCCTCTCGGGCTGTACATCCGGCCGGCCATACCCTAGGCGCCACTCATAAGCTGAGTTTGTGTATTCAGACTTCTGTGCCCACAGCCTGGACCCACACAACATCCAGGCTAGGGCCTCTAGGGCCACAGCGAAAGATTGTGCCTGCCCTCTCCAAGGAAAGTGTGCCCAATCCATTGACCACAACCCTACAGGTTAGGGAAAAGCTCCAAGGTCCCTGAGGCCATCAATAGTATAGGCCACCCTGGACTAAGAGGGGCTCTCTGACACCAGCGGAGCAACTATCTCCACTTAGACTCTCAGACAGTGTCCCCAGAGACAGAAGGTTGAAATGGACAGGCCCCCAGGCCCTAATCTGAACCTTAGCTTTGGTTTCCTTGTTTCCGTTCTCAGAGGACTGTTTTCGTAGACCAGCACATGGGGCTTTTCTGAGGCACCAAACCAAACATCTCTCATCTCCACATGGGCAGCTTTCTTACTGGGATGTATCAAACACTTCAGGTAGGAGAGTTCCGCAGGGCCACTGAACAACCAGCACATTCCAAGGTCTCCATGGACCCAAACGCACATTATGACGCATCCTCAGGAGAGGCCATTTCAACTCAGCCCCCTGGGTCGCGTGTTCCAGAGGCAGCAGATCAAACATATCTTGTCGCTAATAGCCAATGGGAATGCGAGGCATGCTGTACAGGGATCCATCCTTCGAACCCTGCTCTCCAGTCCTTCCATATGGTATGTCCTGGAGCCATGCAACAGGACTCGAATGTCCCGCAGAAGGAAACCTTGTGGTTTGGGGCAACCTCCAAACTCAGCGTGGGAAAACTTCCTTGGCCTCATGAGGCCCCCACTTCATGAAGGTGCCATCATGGACACATACTCCAGCCTCAGCCAACGTCTGATCCTCAGCCTGACTTCAGATGCAGGAGATTTTGATTCAGCCTCTGCAGAGTGGGCCTGCTCTGCCCTTGGTTCCAATCCTCACACTAGCTTGTGTTTTCAGACTTCCGTCCTCACACTCCTGGCCCACAAACACTGCCTACTGGGAATTCTGGGGCCACAATGAAGCACTCTTCCTGCCTCCCAGGAGAAAAACATTGTCTATGGCGCTGCCCAGAAACCCCAAATGAGGATCAAACTGCTTGGCCCTCGGCAACACCCCAATTGCATAGGCTACCTTAAACAGTGATGCTCTGTCGCAAATAGCCTGAGCCCAGACCTTCCAACAGACACCGACACAGCTGGCTGCACACCCAGCACATTGGACCCGCCACTGCCTTAGGCCACCATCCATTCCCAACCTGGGTTTTCAGTCATCGGAACCTAGACCTTATCTCCAATCCCTGCACAGGGGGGAACCTGATGCACAAGTCAGAACCCCTCCTTCCCCCTGGCAAGAAACCTTGCTGCTGGCAGTGAGTCAAACCTTCAGTGTAGGAGAAAACGGCATGGCCCATGAGGCCACGCCCAAGCGTGAGGGCCGCCTTGGGCACAAACACACATTGTGACCCTCAGCGTGAGTACCTTATTCAAGTAACGCCTCTCAGTGACTGGACCAAGAGCCCGCATATGTGGCTTGCCATGCCCATAGGCACCCAGGACTAACTAGATGGTGTGTATTCCAGTTGAGGGAACCCACTGCTGTGCTCTAGAGTCCCTCTCCTGGGGGGTCCCCTGTGGCAGAAAACAGTACTCTTCATTCCCACAGAATGAACACAAACACTTGGGAGCTTGGACAATCCCCTGAGAGGAAGGCTCTTCCTCGGCCTCTGAGACAACCCCTACCCTGACCGGACACTGTAAACGCAACACCCAGAGACAAAATCCTGAGTGACTGCCTCCCACTTGCCCTACTTTGATTTCCAGAGGATCTCCCCTCACGGACTAGAGATCAGGCCTGCCATTACATTGGACCCTAGCTGAGCCAAGTTTGCTTTTTCAGACATCTGTCCCCACAGCCCTGGCAAACAGAGCCTCTAGGCTGGGTCCTCTGGAGCCATACCACAGGACCGTGCCTGCTCTCTCCTGGGAAACTGTGTCCATTCCTTTGGCCACACACCTCCAGAATATGAGAAACCTCAAGGCCTCCGAGGACATCCCACTACTGGGAGCCTCACTGGACTCACAGGGGCATTCGGACACAAGCTGAGCAGCTACATCCATGAATGCATGCACACAGATGCCAACAGAGATAGAAGGTTGAGCCGGACAGGCCTTTAGGCCGTAGTCTCAACTCTTACTTTGGTTTCCAGGTGTCACTCCTCAGAGGCTTTGGTTCGAAGAACAGGGTATGGGGCTTTCCTGAGGCACGGAACAGAACTCCTCTCGTCTCCACATGGGAAGTTTCCTTGTTGGAGCCGTGTCAAACACCTCATGTTGGAGAATCCTGCAGAGTCCCTGAGCCACCTCCACATTCCAAGGTCTCCCAGGCCACCAAGCCACAGTAGGACTCATCTTCAGGAGAGTCCATTTCAACTCTCCCCTCTGGGTAGCTCACCCAGGAGCCCGCAGATTGAGCCTGCCTTGTCCTGACTAAAGAGTGGGAATATGAGGTGGCGTTCCCAGGCATCCATGCTTAGACACCTGCTCTCGAGTCTTTCCATATGGGGCCTCTTGGAACCATCCAATAGGACTCGACTGTCGTGCAGAAGGTAACCTTCAGTTTTGGAGCAGTTCACAAATCCCATCGTAGGCAAAATTTTCTGGCCTCATGAAGCCCCCACACCCTTCAGGAAGAGGCCATGCTGGACATGAACTCTAGCCTGAGGCACGTCTCATAGTTGACATGACCTCAGTGCAGGAGATCCCGATCAGCCTCTGCAGAGTGGGCATGCCATGACCTCGGTCCCAAACCTCACGCTAGCTTATGTTTTCAGACTTCCTTCCTCACACTCCTGGCAAACAAGCCCTCCGGACTAGGAACTCCAGAACCAAAACCCAGCCCAGTGTCTGCCCAACGGAAGAAAAACGTTTCCCTGTGGGGCTCTCCAGAAAACCCAGATGAGGATCAACCTGCTCGGGCCTCGACGGTACCCGAACTGGATAGGCTGCTCTGGGCACTCATGCTCTGCCTGACACAGCCTGAAGCCAGACGTCCAGACAGACAAGGAGACAGCTGGCCGCACACGCAGCACTTCGGACACGCCATGGTTTTATGCCGTCACCTCATCCTAACCTTGGTTTTCAGATATCTGAACCTAGACATTATATCAATTCTCCACACAGCTGGGTATAGCAAGCACAAAACAGAACTCCTCCTTTCCCATGGCTGTCAAGCTTGCTCTTGGCATGGAGTCACATCTTCAGGGTGGGAGAAACCTTCATGGCCCCTGATGCCACGCCCAAACTTGAGTGCTGCTTGGGCACAAATTCACACTGTGACCCTCAGCATGAGCCCCATGTCAAAGAAAGGCCTGTCAGGGCCTGGACCAAGAGCCCACATATGGGGCTTGCCAAGCCCCTATGCACCCAATCCTCACCACGGTATGAATTTTCCAGTCGCCCCGCCCGTACCTGGAGCTCTGCTCTGGAATCCCTTTCTTGGAGAGACCCATGAGCCAGACAACACGACTCCAACCTTCCCACAAAATGACCCCAAACTCTTGGGAGCTGGGACAAATCCCCAGAGAGGGATACTCGTCCACAGTACCTGAGGCCACCGCTCCAATCCACGGCTATCCCGGACACAACATCCAGAGACAAAAGCCTGAAGGAACGCCTCCCACTCGCCCTTGTTTCAGAGGCCCAGGAGCTCCCTCTCGGGCTGTACATCCGGCCTGCCATACCCTAGGCGCCACTCATAAGCTGAGTTTGTGTATTCAGACTTCTGTGCCCACAGCCTGGACCCACACACCTCCAGGCTAGGGCCTTTAGGGCCACAGCGAAAGATTGTGCCTGCCCTCTCCAAGGAAAGTGTGCCCAATCCATTGACCACAACACTACAGGTTAGGGAAAAGCTCCAAGGCCCCTGAAGCCATCAATAGTGTAGGCCCCCCTGGACTAAGAGGGGCTCTCTGACACCAGCGGAGCAACTATCTCCACTTAGACTCTCAGACAGTGTCCCCAGAGACAGAAGGTTGAAATGGACAGGCCCCCAGGCCCTAATCTGAACCTTAGCTTGGTTTCCATGTTTCCGTTCTCAGAGGACTGTTTTCATAGACCAGCACATGGGGCTTTTCTGAGGCACCAAACCAAACATCTCTCATCTCCACATGGGCAGCTTTCTTACTGGGATGTATCAAACACTTCAGGTAGGAGAGTTCCGCAAGGCCACTGAACAACCAGCACATTCCAAGGTCTCCATGGACCCAAACGCACATTATGATGCATCCTCAGGAGACGCCATTTCAACTCAGCCCCCTGGGTCGCGTGTTCTAGAGGCAGCAGATCAAACATATCTTGTCGCTAATAGCCAATGGGAATGCGAGGCATGCTGTACAGGGATCCATCCTTCGAACCCTGCTCTCCAGTCCTTCCATATGGTATGTCCTGGAGCCATGCAACAGGACTCGAATGTCCCGCAGAAGGAAACCTTGTGGTTTGGGGCAACCTCCAAACTCAGCGTGGGAAAACTTCCTTGGCCTCATGAGGCCCCCACTTCAAGAAGGTGCCATCATGGACACATACTCCAGCCTCAGCCAACGTCTGATCCTCAGCCTGACTTCAGATGCAGGAGATTTTGATTCAGCCTCTGCAGAGTGGGCCTGCTCTGACCTTGGCTCCAATCCTCACACTAGCTTGTGTTTTCAGACTTCCGTCCTCACACTCCTGGCCCACAAACCCTCCCTACTGGGAATTCTGGGGCCACAATGAAGCACTGTGCCTGCCTCCCAGGAGAAAAACCTTGTCTATGGCGCTGCCCAGAAAACCCAAATGAGGATCAAACTGCTTGGCCCTCGGCAACACCCCAATTGCATAGGCTACCTTAAACAGTGATGCTCTGTCGCAAATAGCATGAGCCCAGACCTTCCAACAGACACCGACACAGCTGGCTGCACACCCAGCACATTGGACCCGCCACTGCCTTAGGCCACCATCCATTCCCAACCTGGGTTTTCAGTCATCGGAACCTAGACC
This sequence comes from Mustela nivalis, assembly GCF_964662115.1. NCBI lineage: Eukaryota > Metazoa > Chordata > Mammalia > Carnivora > Mustelidae > Mustela > Mustela nivalis. Next base: position 802,031 of record NW_028136443.1, on the reverse strand, counting down.
TTATCTCCAATCCCTGCACAGGGCGGAACCTGATGCACCAGTCAGAATCCCTCCTTCCCCATGGCAAGAAACCTTGCTGCTGGCAGTGAGTCAAACCTTCAGTGTAGGAGAAAACGGCATGGCCCATGAGGCCACGCCCAAGCGTGAGGGCCGCCTTGGGCACAAACACACATTGTGACCCTCAGCGTGAGTACCTTATTCAAGTAACGCCTCTCAGTGACTGGTCCAAGAGCCCCCATATGTGGCTTGCCATGCCCATAGGCACCCAGGACTAACTAGATGGTGTGTATTCCAGTTGAGGGAACCCACTGCTGTGCTCTAGAGTCCCTCTCCTGGGGGGTCCCCTGTGGCAGAAAACAGTACTCTTCATTCCCACTCCCTCGGCCTCTAAGACAACCCCTACCCTGACCGGACACTGTAAACGCAACACCCAGAGACAAAATCCTGAGTGACTGCCTCCCACTTGCCCTACTTTGATTTCCAGAGGATCTCCCTTCACGGACTAGAGATCAGGCCTGCCATTACATTGGCCCCTAGCTGAGCCAAGTTTGCTTTTTCAGACATCTGTCCCCACAGCCCTGGCAAACACAGCCTCTAGGCTGGGTCCTCTGGAGCCATACCACAGGACCGTGGCTACTCTCTCTTGGGAAACTGTGTCCATTCCTTTGGCCACACACCTCCAGAATTTGAGTAACCTCAAGGCCTCCGAGGACATCCCACTACTGGGAGCCTCACTGGACTAACAGGGGCATTCGGACACAAGCTGAGCAGCTACATCCATGAATGCATGCACACAGATGTCAACAGAGATAGAAGGTTGAGCCGGAGAGGCCTTTAGGCCGTAGTCTCAACTCTTGCTTTGGTTTCCAGGTTTCACTCCTCAGAGGCTTTGGTTCGAAGAACAGGGTATGGGGCTTTCCTGAGGCACGGAACAGAACTCCTCTCGTCTCCACATGGGAAGTTTCCTTGTTGGAGCCGTGTCAAACTCCTCATGTTGGAGAATACTGCAGAGTCCCTGAGCCACCTCCACATTCCAAGGTCTCCCAGGCCACCAAGCCACAGTAGGACTCATCTTCAGGAGAGTCCATTTCAACTCTCCCCTCTGGGTAGCTCACCCAGGAGCCCGCAGATTGAGCCTGCCTTGTCCTGACTAAAGAGTGGGAATATGAGGTGGCGTTTCCAGGCATCCATGCTTAGACACCTGCTCTCGAGTCTTTCCATATGGGGCCTCTTGGAACCATCCAATAGGACTCGACTGTCATGCAGAAGGTAACCTTCAGTTTTGGAGCAGTTCACAAATCCCATCGTATGCATAATTTCTGTCCTCAGGAAGCCCCCACACCCTTCAGGAAGAGGCCATGCTGGAGAAGAACTCTAGCCTGAGGCGCGTTTCATAGTTGACATGACCTCAGTGCAGGAGATCTCGATTCAGCCTCTGCAGAGTGGTCCTGCCGTGCCCTCGGTCCCAAACCTCACGCTAGCTTGTGTTTTCAGACTTCCTTCCTCACACTCCTGGCAAAGAAGCCCTCCGGACTAGGAACTCCAGAACGAAAACCCAGCCCAGTGTCTGCCCAACGGAAGAAAAACGTTTCCCTGTGGGGCTCTCCAGAAAACCCAGATGAGGATCAACCTGCTCGGGCCTCGACGGTACCCGAACTGGATAGGCTGCTCTGGGCACTCATGCTCTGTCTGTCACAGCCTGAAGCCAGACATCCAGACAGACAAGGAGACAGCTGGCCGCACACCCAGCACTTCGGACACGCCATGGCCTTATGCCGTCACCTCATCCTAACCTTGGTTTTCAGATATCTGAACCTAGACATTATATCAATTCTCCACACAGCTGGGTATAGCAAGCACAAAACAGAACTCCTCCTTCCCCATGGCTGTCAAGCTTGCTCTTGGCATGGAGTCACACCTTCAGGGTGGGAGAAACCATCATGGCCCCTGATGCCACGCCCAAACTTGAGTGCTGCTTGGGCACAAATTCACACTGTGACCCTCAGCATGAGCCCCATGTCAAAGAAAGGCCTGTCAGGGCCTGGACCAAGAGCCCACATATGGGGCTTGCCAAGCCCCTATGCACCCAATCCTCACCACGGTTTGAATTTTCCAGTCGCCCCGCCCGTACCTGGAGCTCTGTTCTGGAATCCCTTTCTTGGAGAGACCCATGAGCCAGACAACACGACTCCAACCTTCCCACAAAATGACCCCAAACTCTTGGGAGCTGGGACAAATCCCCAGAGAAGGATACTCGTCCACAGTACCTGAGGCCACCGCTCCAATCCACGGCTATCCCGGACACAACTTCCAGAGACAAAAGCCTGAAGGAACGCCTCCCACTCGCCCTTGTTTCAGAGACCCAGGAGCTCCCTCTCGGGTTGTACATCCGGCCTGCCATACCCTAGGCGCCACTCATAAGCTGAGTTTGTGTATTCAGACTTCTGTGCCCACAGCCTGGACCCACACAACATCCAGGCTAGGGCCTATGGAACAAACAGCGAAAGATTGTGCCTGCCCTCTCCAAAGAAAGTATGCCCAATCCATTGACCACAACCCTACAGGTTAGGGAAAAGCTCCAAGGTCCCTGAGGCCATCAATAGTATAGGCCACCCTGGACTAAGAGGGGCTCTCTGACACCAGCGGAGCAACTATCTCCACTTAGACTCTCAGACAGTGTCCCCAGAGACAGAAGGTTGAAATGGACAGGCCCCCAGGCCCTAATCTGAACCTTAGCTTTGGTTTCCATGTTTCCGTTCTCAGAGGACTGTTTTCGTAGACCAGCACATGGGGCTTTTCTGAGGCACCAAACCAGACCTCTCTCATCTCCACATGGGCAGCTTTCTTACTGGGATGTATCAAACACTTCAGGTAGGAGAATTCCGCAGGGCCACTGAACAACCAGCACACTCCAAGGTCTCCATGGACCCAAACGCACATTATGACGCATCCTCAGGAGAGGCCATTTCAACTCAGCCCCCTGGGTCGCGTGTTCCAGAGGCAGCAGATCAAACATATCTTGTCGCTAATAGCCAATGGGAATGCGAGGCATGCTGTACAGGGATCCATCCTTCGAACCCTGCTCTCCAGTACTTCCGTATGGTATGTCCTGGAGCCATGCAACAGGACTCGAATGTCCCGCAGAAGGAAACCTTGTGGTTTGGGGCAACCTCCAAACTCAGCGTGGGAAAACTTCCTTGGCCTCATGAGGCCCCCACTTCATGAAGGTGCCATCATGGACACATACTCCAGCCTCAGCCAACGTCTGATCCTCAGCCTGACTTCAGATGCAGGAGATTTTGATTCAGCCTCTGCAGAGTGGGCCTGCTCTGCCCTTGGTTCCAATCCTCACACTAGCTTGTGTTTTCAGACTTCCGTCCTCACACTCCTGGCCCACAAACACTCCCTACTGGGAATTCTGGGGCCACAATGAAGCACTATGCCTGCCTCCCAGGAGATAAACCTTGTCTATGGCGCTGCCCAGAAACCCCAAATGAGGATCAAACTGCTTGGCCCTCGGCAACACCCCAATTGCATAGGCTACCTTAAACAGTGATGCTCTGTCGCAAATAGCCTGAGCCCAGACCTTCCAACAGACACCGACACAGCTGGCTGCACACCCAGCACATTGGACCCGCCACTGCCTTAGGCCACCATCCATTCACAACCTGGGTTTTCAGTCATCGGAACCTAGACCTTATCTCCAATCCCTGCACAGGGGGGAACCTGATGCACAAGTCAGAACCCCTCCTTCCCCCTGGCAAGAAACCTTGCTGCTGGCAGTGAGTCAAACCTTCAGTGTAGGAGAAAACGGCATGGCCCATGAGGCCACGCCCAAGCGTGAGGGCCGCCTTGGGCACAAACACACATTGTGACCCTCAGCGTGAGTACCTTATTCAAGTAACGCCTCTCAGTGACTGGACCAAGAGCCCGCATATGTGGCTTGCCATGCCCATAGGCACCCAGGACTAACTAGATGGTGTGTATTCCAGTTGAGGGAACCCACTGCTGTGCTCTAGAGTCCCTCTCCTGGGGGGGTCCCCTGTGGCAGAAAACAGTACTCTTCATTCCCACAGAATGAACACAAACACTTGGGAGCTTGGACAATCCCCTGAGAGGAAGGCTCTTCCTCGGCCTCTGAGACAACCCCTACCCTGACCGGACACTGTAAACGCAACACCCAGAGACAAAATCCTGAGTGACTGCCTCCCACTTGCCCTACTTTGATTTCCAGAGGATCTCCCCTCACGGACTAGAGATCAGGCCTGCCATTACATTGGACCCTAGCTGAGCCAAGTTTGCTTTTTCAGACATCTGTCCCCACAGCCCTGGCAAACAGAGCCTCTAGGCTGGGTCCTCTGGAGCCATACCACAGGACCGTGCCTGCTCTCTCCTGGGAAACTGTGTCCATTCCTTTGGCCACACACCTCCAGAATATGAGAAACCTCAAGGCCTCCGAGGACATCCCACTACTGGGAGCCTCACTGGACTCACAGGGGCATTCGGACACAAGCTGAGCAGCTACATCCATGAATGCATGCACACAGATGCCAACAGAGATAGAAGGTTGAGCCGGACAGGCCTTTAGGCCGTAGTCTCAACTCTTACTTTGGTTTCCAGGTGTCACTCCTCAGAGGCTTTGGTTCGAAGAACAGGGTATGGGGCTTTCCTGAGGCACGGAACAGAACTCCTCTCGTCTCCACATGGGAAGTTTCCTTGTTGGAGCCGTGTCAAACACCTCATGTTGGAGAATCCTGCAGAGTCCCTGAGCCACCTCCACATTCCAAGGTCTCCCAGGCCACCAAGCCACAGTAGGACTCATCTTCAGGAGAGTCCATTTCAACTCTCCCCTCTGGGTAGCTCACCCAGGAGCCCGCAGATTGAGCCTGCCTTGTCCTGACTAAAGAGTGGGAATATGAGGTGGCGTTCCCAGGCATCCATGCTTAGACACCTGCTCTCGAGTCTTTCCTTATGGGGCCTCTTGGAACCATCCAATAGGACTCGACTGTCGTGCAGAAGGTAACCTTCAGTTTTGGAGCAGTTCACAAATCCCATCGTAGGCAAAACTTTCTGGCCTCATGAAGCCCCCACACCCTTCAGGAAGAGGCCATGCTGGACAAGAACTCTAGCCTGAGGCACGTCTCATAGTTGACATGACCTCAGTGCAGGAGATCCCGATTCAGCCTCTGCAGAGTGGGCATGCCGTGACCTCGGTCCCAAACCTCACGCTAGCTTGTGTTTTCAGACTTCCTTCCTCACACTCCTGGCAAACAAGCCCTCCGGACTAGGAACTCCAGAACCAAAACCCAGCGCAGTGTCTGCCCAACGGAAGAAAAACGTTTCCCTGTGGGGCTCTCCAGAAAACCCAGATGAGGATCAACCTGCTCGGGCCTCGACGGTACCCGAACTGGATAGGCTGCTCTGGGCACTCATGCTCTGCCTGACACAGCCTGAAGCCAGACGTCCAGACAGACAAGGAGACAGCTGGCCGCACACCCAGCACTTCGGACACGCCATGGTCTTATGCCGTCACCTCATCCTAACCTTGGTTTTCAGATATCAGAACCTAGACATTATATCAATTCTCCACACAGCTGGGTATAGCAAGCACAAAACAGAACTCCTCCTTCCCCATGGCTGTCAAGCTTGCTCTTGGCATGGAGTCACACCTTCAGGGTGGGAGAAACCTTCATGGCCCCTGATGCCACGCCCAAACTTGAGTGCTGCTTGGGCACAAATTCACACTGTGACCCTCAGCATGAGCCCCATGTCAAAGAAAGGCCTGTCAGGGCCTGGACCAAGAGCCCACATATGGGGCTTGCCAAGCCCCTATGCACCCAATCCTCACCACGGTTTGAATTTTCCAGTCGCCCCGCCCGTACCTGGAGCTCTGCTCTGGAATCCCTTTCTTGGAGAGACCCATGAGCCAGACAACACGACTCCACCCTTCCCACAAAATGACCCCAAACTCTTGGGAGCTGGGACAAATCCCCAGAGAGGGATACTCGTCCACAGTACCTGAGGCCACCGCTCCAATCCACGGCTATCCCGGACACAACATCCAGAGACAAAAGCCTGAAGGAACGCCTCCCACTCGCCCTTGTTTCAGAGGCCCAGGAGCTCCCTCTCGGGCTGTACATCCGGCCTGCCATACCCTAGGCGCCACTCATAAGCTGAGTTTGTGTATTCAGACTTCTGTGCCCACAGCCTGGATCCACACAACATCCAGGCTAGGGCCTCTAGGGCCACAGCGAAAGATTGTGCCTGCCCTCTCCAAGGAAAGTGTGCCCAATCCATTGACCACAACCCTACAGGTTAGGGAAAAGCTCCAAGGTCCCTGAGGCCATCAATAGTATAGGCCACCCTGGACTAAGAGGGGCTCTCTGACACCAGCGGAGCAACTATCTCCACTTAGACTCTCAGACAGTGTCCCCAGAGACAGAAGGTTGAAATGGACAGGCCCCCAGGCCCTAATCTGAACCTTAGCTTTGGTTTCCATGTTTCCGTTCTCAGAGGACTGTTTTCGTAGACCAGCACATGGGGCTTTTCTGAGGCACCAAACCAAACATCTCTCATCTCCACATGGGCAGCTTTCTTACTGGGATGTATCAAACACTTCAGGTAGGAGAGTTCCGCAGGGCCACTGAACAACCAGCACATTCCAAGGTCTCCATGGACACAAACGCACATTATGACGCATCCTCAGGAGAGGCCATTTCAACTCAGCCCCCTGGGTCGCGTGTTCCAGAGGCAGCAGATCAAACATATCTTGTCGCTAATAGCCAATGGGAATGCGAGGCATGCTGTACAGGGATCCATCCTTCGAACCCTGCTCTCCAGTCCTTCCATATGGTATGTCCTGGAGCCATGCAACAGGACTCGAATGTCCCGTAGAAGGAAACCTTGTGGTTTGGGGCAACCTCCAAACTCAGCGTGGGAAAACTTCCTTGGCCTCATGAGGCCCCCACTTCAAGAAGGTGCCATCATGGACACATACTCCAGCCTCAGCCAACGTCTGATCCTCAGCCTGACTTCAGATGCAGGAGATTTTGATTCAGCCTCTGCAGATTGGGCCTGCTCTGCCCTTGGTTCCAATCCTCACACTAGCTTGTGTTTTCAGACTTCCGTACTCACACTCCTGGCCCACAAACACTCCCTACTGGGAATTCTGGGGCCACAATGAAGCACTATGCCTGCCTCCCAGGAGAAAAACATTGTCTATGGCGCTGCCCAGAAACCCCAAATGAGGATCAAAATGCTTGGCCCTCGGCAACACCCCAATTGCATAGGCTACCTTAAACAGTGATGCTCTGTCGCAAATAGCCTGAGCCCAGACCTTCCAACAGACACCGACACAGCTGGCTGCACACCCAGCACATTGGACCCGCCACTGCTTTAGGCCACCATCCATTCACAACCTGGGTTTTCAGTCATCGGAACCTAGACCTTATCTCCAATCCCTGCACAGGGGGGAACCTGATGCACAAGTCAGAATCCCTCCTTCCCCCTGGCAAGAAACCTTGCTGCTGGCAGTGAGTCAAACCTTCAGTGTAGGAGAAAACGGCATGGCCCATGAGGCCACGCCCAAGCGTGAGGGCCGCCTTGGGCACAAACACACATTGTGACCCTCAGCGTGAGTACCTTATTCAAGTAACGCCTCTCAGTGACTGGACCAAGAGCCCGCATATGTGGCTTGCCATGCCCATAGGCACCCAGGACTAACTAGATGGTGTGTATTCCAGTTGAGGGAACCCACTGCTGTGCTCTAGAGTCCCTCTCCTGGGGGGGTCCCCTGTGGCAGAAAACAGTACTCTTCATTCCCACAGAATGAACACAAACACTTGGGAGCTTGGACAATCCCCTGAGAGGAAGGCTCTTCCTCGGCCTCTGAGACAACCCCTACCCTGACCGGACACTGTAAACGCAACACCCAGAGACAAAATCCTGAGTGACTGCCTCCCACTTGCCCTACTTTGATTTCCAGAGGATCTCCCCTCACGGACTAGAGATCAGGCCTGCCATTACATTGGACCCTAGCTGAGCCAAGTTTGCTTTTTCAGACATCTGTCCCCACAGCCCTGGCAAACACAGCCTCTAGGCTGGGTCCTCTGGGTCCATACCACAGGACCGTGCCTGCTCTCTCCTGGGAAACTGTGTCCATTCCTTTGGCCACACACCTCCAGAATATGAGAAACCTCAAGGCCTCCGAGGACATCCCACTACTGGGAGCCTCACTGGACTCACAGGGGCATTCGGACACAAGCTGAGCAGCTACATCCATGAATGCATGCACACAGATGCCAACAGAGATAGAAGGTTGAGCCGGACAGGCCTTTAGGCCGTAGTCTCAACTCTTACTTTGGTTTCCAGGTGTCACTCCTCAGAGGCTTTGGTTCGAAGAACAGGGTATGGGGCTTTCCTGAGGCACGGAACAGAACTCCTCTCGTCTCCACATGGGAAGTTTCCTTGTTGGAGCCGTGTCAAACACCTCATGTTGGAGAATCCTGCAGAGTCCCTGAGCCACCTCCACATTCCAAGGTCTCCCAGGCCACCAAGCCACAGTAGGACTCATCTTCAGGAGAGTCCATTTCAACTCTCCCCTCTGGGTAGCTCACCCAGGAGCCCGCAGATTGAGCCTGCCTTGTCCTGACTAAAGAGTGGGAATATGAGGTGGCGTTCCCAGGCATCCATGCTTAGACACCTGCTCTCGAGTCTTTCCATATGGGGCCTCTTGGAACCATCCAATAGGACTCGACTGTCGTGCAGAAGGTAACCTTCAGTTTTGGAGCAGTTCACAAATCCCATCGTAGGCAAAACTTTCTGGCCTCATGAAGCCCCCACACCCTTCAGGAAGAGGCCATGCTGGACAAGAACTCTAGCCTGAGGCACGTCTCATAGTTGACATGACCTCAGTGCAGGAGATCCCGATTCAGCCTCTGCAGAGTGGGCATGCCGTGACCTCGGTCCCAAACCTCACGCTAGCTTGTGTTTTCAGACTTCCTTCCTCACACTCCTGGCAAACAAGCCCTCCGGACTAGGAACTCCAGAACCAAAACCCAGCGCAGTGTCTGCCCAACGGAAGAAAAACGTTTCCCTGTGGGGCTCTCCAGAAAACCCAGATGAGGATCAACCTGCTCGGGCCTCGACGGTACCCGAACTGGATAGGCTGCTCTGGGCACTCATGCTCTGCCTGACACAGCCTGAAGCCAGACGTCCAGACAGACAAGGAGACAGCTGGCCGCACACCCAGCACTTCGGACACGCCATGGTCTTATGCCGTCACCTCATCCTAACCTTGGTTTTCAGATATCAGAACCTAGACATTATATCAATTCTCCACACAGCTGGGTATAGCAAGCACAAAACAGAACTCCTCCTTCCCCATGGCTGTCAAGCTTGCTCTTGGCATGGAGTCACACCTTCAGGGTGGGAGAAACCTTCATGGCCCCTGATGCCACGCCCAAACTTGAGTGCTGCTTGGGCACAAATTCACACTGTGACCCTCAGCATGAGCCCCATGTCAAAGAAAGGCCTGTCAGGGCCTGGACCAAGAGCCCACATATGGGGCTTGCCAAGCCCCTATGCACCCAATCCTCACCACGGTTTGAATTTTCCAGTCGCCCCGCCCGTACCTGGAGCTCTGCTCTGGAATCCCTTTCTTGGAGAGACCCATGAGCCAGACAACACGACTCCACCCTTCCCACAAAATGACCCCAAACTCTTGGGAGCTGGGACAAATCCCCAGAGAGGGATACTCGTCCACAGTACCTGAGGCCACCGCTCCAATCCACGGCTATCCCGGACACAACATCCAGAGACAAAAGCCTGAAGGAACGCCTCCCACTCGCCCTTGTTTCAGAGGCCCAGGAGCTCCCTCTCGGGCTGTACATCCGGCCTGCCATACCCTAGGCGCCACTCATAAGCTGAGTTTGTGTATTCAGACTTCTGTGCCCACAGCCTGGACCCACACACCTCCAGGCTAGGGCCTCTAGGGCCACAGCGAAAGATTGTGCCTGCCCTCTCCAAGGAAAGTGTGCCCAATCCATTGACCACAACACTACAGGTTAGGGAAAAGCTCCAAGGCCACTGAAGCCATCAATAGTGTAGGCCCCCCTGGACTAAGAGGGGCTCTCTGACACCAGCGGAGCAACTATCTCCACTTAGACTCTCAGACAGTGTCCCCAGAGACAGAAGGTTGAAATGGACAGGCCCCCAGGCCCTAATCTGAACCTTAGCTTTGGTTTCCATGTTTCCGTTCTCAGAGGACTGTTTTCATAGACCAGCACATGGGGCTTTTCTGAGGCACCAAACCAAACATCTCTCATCTCCACATGGGCAGCTTTCTTACTGGGATGTATCAAACACTTCAGGTAGGAGAGTTCCGCAAGGCCACTGAACAACCAGCACATTCCAAGGTCTCCATGGACCCAAACGCACATTATGACGCATCCTCAGGAGAGGCCATTTCAACTCAGCCCCCTGGGTCGCGTGTTCTAGAGGCAGCAGATCAAACATATCTTGTCGCTAATAGCCAATGGGAATGCGAGGCATGCTGTACAGGGATCCATCCTTCGAACCCTGCTCTCCAGTCCTTCCATATGTTATGTCCTGGAGCCAGGCAACAGGACTCGAATGTCCCGTAGAAGGAAACCTTGTGGTTTGGGGCAACCTCCAAACTCAGCGTGGGAAAACTTCCTTGGCCTCATGAGGCCCCCACTTCAAGAAGGTGCCATCATGGACACATACTCCAGCCTCAGCCAACGTCTGATCCTCAGCCTGACTTCAGATGCAGGAGATTTTGATTCAGCCTCTGCAGAGTGGGCCTGCTCTGCCCTTGGCTCCAATCCTCACACTAGCTTGTGTTTTCAGACTTCCGTCCTCACACTCCTGGCCCACAAACCCTCCCTACTGGGATTCTGGGGCCACAATGAAGCACTGTGCCTGCCTCCCAGGAGAAAAACATTGTCTATGGCGCTGCCCAGAAACCCCAAATGAGGATCAAACTGCTTGGCCCTCGGTAACACCCCAATTGCATAGGCTACCTTAAACAGTGATGCTCTGTCGCAAATAGCCTGAGCCCAGACCTTCCAACAGACACGGACACAGCTGGCTGCACACCCAGCACATTGGACCCGCCACTGCCTTAGGCCACCATCCATTCCCAACCTGGGTTTTCAGTCATCGGAACCTAGACCTTATCTCCAATCCCTGCACAGGGCGGAACCTGATGCACCAGTCAGAATCCCTCCTTCCCAATGGCAAGAAACCTTGCTGCTGGCAGTGAGTCAAACCTTCAGTGTAGGAGAAAACGGCATGGCCCATGAGGCCACGCCCAAGCGTGAGGGCCGCCTTGGGCACAAACACACATTGTGACCCTCAGCGTGAGTACCTTATTCAAGTAACGCCTCTCAGTGACTGGTCCAAGAGCCCCCATATGTGGCTTGCCATGCCCATAGGCACCCAGGACTAACTAGATGGTGTGTATTCCAGTTGAGGGAACCCACTGCTGTGCTCTAGAGTCCCTCTCCTGGGGGGTCCCCTGTGGCAGAAAACAGTACTCTTCATTCCCACTCCCTCGGCCTCTAAGACAACCCCTACCCTGACCGGACACTGTAAACGCAACACCCAGAGACAAAATCCTGAGTGACTGCCTCCCACTTGCCCTACTTTGATTTCCAGAGGATCTCCCTTCACGGACTAGAGATCAGGCCTGCCATTACATTGGCCCCTAGCTGAGCCAAGTTTGCTTTTTCAGACATCTGTCCCCACAGCCCTGGCAAACACAGCCTCTAGGCTGGGTCCTCTGGAGCCATACCACAGGACCGTGGCTACTCTCTCTTGGGAAACTGTGTCCATTCCTTTGGCCACACACCTCCAGAATTGGAGTAACCTCAAGGCCTCAGAGGACATCCCACTACTGGGAGCCTCACTGGACTAACAGGGGCATTCGGACACAAGCTGAGCAGCTACATCCATGAATGCATGCACACAGATGTCAACAGAGATAGAAGGTTGAGCCGGACAGGCCTTTAGGCCGTAGTCTCAACTCTTGCTTTGGTTTCCAGGTGTCACTCCTCAGAGGCTTTGGTTCGAAGAACAGGGTATGGGGCTTTCCTGAGGCACGGAACAGAACTCCTCTCGTCTCCACATGGGAAGTTTCCTTGTTGGAGCCGTGTCAAACTCCTCATGTTGGAGAATCCTGCAGAGTCCCTGAGCCACCTCCACATTCCAAGGTCTCCCAGGCCACCAAGCCACAGTAGGACTCATTTTCAGGAGAGTCCATTTCAACTCTCCCCTCTGGGTAGCTCACCCAGGAGCCCGCAGATTGAGCCTGCCTTGTCCTGACTAAAGAGTGGGAATATGAGGTGGCGTTTCCAGGCATCCATGCTTAGACACCTGCTCTCGAGTCTTTCCATATGGGGCCTCTTGGAACCATCCAATAGGACTCGACTGTCATGCAGAAGGTAACCTTCAGTTTTGGAGCAGTTCACAAATCCCATCGTATGAATAATTTCTGTCCTCAGGAAGCCCCCACACCCTTCAGGAAGAGGCCATGCTGGAGAAGAACTCTAGCCTGAGGCACGTCTCATAGTTGACATGACCTCAGTGCAGGAGATCTCGATTCAGCCTCTGCAGAGTGGGCCTGCCGTGCCCTCGGTCCCAAACCTCACGCTAGCTTGTGTTTTCAGACTTCCTTCCTCACACTCCTGGCAAAGAAGCCCTCCGGACTAGGAACTCCAGAACCAAAACCCAGCCCAGTGTCTGCCCAACGGAAGAAAAACGTTTCCCTGTGGGGCTCTCCAGAAAACCCAGATGAGGATCAACCTGCTCGGGCCTCGACGGTACCCGAACTGGATAGGCTGCTCTGGGCACTCATGCTCTGTCTGTCACACCCTGAAGCCAGACGTCCAGACAGACAAGGAGACAGCTGGCCGCACACCCAGCACTTCGGACACTCCATGGTCTTATGCCGTCACCTCATCCTAACCTTGGTTTTCAGATATCTGAACCTAGACATTATATCAATTCTCCACACAGCTGGGTATAGCAAGCACAAAACAGAACTCCTCCTTCCCCATGGCTGTCAAGCTTGCTCTTGGCATGGAGTCACACCTTCAGGGTGGGAGAAACCTTCATGGCCCCTGATGCCACGCCCAAACTTGAGTGCTGCTTGGGCACAAATTCACACTGTGACCCTCAGCATGAGCCCCATGTCAAAGAAAGGCCTGTCAGGGCCTGGACCAAGAGCCCACATATGGGGCTTGCCAAGCCCCTATGCACCCAATCCTCACCACGGTTTGAATTTTCCAGTCGCCCCGCCCGTACCTGGAGCTCTGCTCTGGAATCCCTTTCTTGGAGAGACCCATGAGCCAGACAACACGACTCCACCCTTCCCACAAAATGACCCCAAACTCTTGGGAGCTGGGACAAATCCCCAGAGAAGGATACTCGTCCACAGTACCTGAGGCCACCGCTCCAATCCACAGCTATCCCGGACACAACTTCCAGAGACAAAAGCCTGAAGGAACGCCTCCCACTCGCCCTTGTTTCAGAGGCCCAGGAGCTCCCTCTCGGGCTGTACATCCGGCCTGCCATACCCTAGGCGCCACTCATAAGCTGAGTTTGTGTATTCAGACTTCTGTGCCCACAGCCTGGACCCACACAACATCCAGGCTAGGGCCTATGGAACAAACAGCGAAAGATTGTGCCTGCCCTCTCCAAGGAAAGTATGCCCAATCCATTGACCACAACCCTACAGGTTAGGGAAAAGCTCCAAGGTCCCTGAGGCCATCAATAGTATAGGCCACCCTGGACTAAGAGGGGCTCTCTGACACCAGAGGAGCAACTATCTACACTTAGACTCTCAGACAGTGTCCCCAGAGACAGAAGGTTGAAATGGACAGGCCCCCAGGCCCTAATCTGAACCTTAGCTTTGGTTTCCATGTTTCCGTTCTCAGAGGACTGTTTTCGTAGACCAGCACATGGGGCTTTTCTGAGGCACCAAACCAGACGTCTCTCATCTCCACATGGGCAGCTTTCATACTGGGATGTATCAAACACTTCAGGTAGGAGAATTCCGCAGGGCCACTGAACAACCAGCACACTCCAAGGTCTCCATGGACCCAAACGCACATTATGACGCATCCTCAGGAGAGGCCATTTCAACTCAGCCCCCTGGGTCGCGTGTTCCAGAGGCAGCAGATCAAACATATCTTGTCGCTAATAGCCAATGGGAATGCGAGGCATGCTGTACAGGGATCCATCCTTCGAACCCTGCTCTCCAGTACTTCCGTATGGTTTGTCCTGGAGCCATGCAACAGGACTCGAATGTCCCGCAGAAGGAAACCTTGTGGTTTGGGGCAACCTCCAAACTCAGCGTGGGAAAACTTCCTTGGCCTCATGAGGCCCCCACTTCATGAAGGTGCCATCATGGACACATACTCCAGTCTCAGCCAACGTCTGATCCTCAGCCTGACTTCAGAGGCAGGAGATTTTGATTCAGCCTCTGCAGATTGGGCCTGCTCTGCCCTTGGCTCCAATCCTCACACTAGCTTGTGTTTTCAGACTTCTGTCCTCACACTCCTGGCCCAAAAACCCTCCCTACTGGGAATTCTGGGGCCACAATGAAGCACTGTGCCTGCCTCCCAGGAGAAAAACATTGTCTATGGCGCTGGCCTGAAACCCCAAATGAGGATCAAACAGCTTGGCCCTCGGCAACACCCCAATTGCATAGGCTACCTTAAACATTGATGCTCTGTCACAAATAGCCTGAGCCCAGACCTTCCAACATACACCGACACAGCTGGCTGCACACCCAGCCCATTGGACCCGCCTCTGCCTTAGGCCAGCATCCATTCCCAATCTGGGTTTTCAGTCATCGGAACCTAGACCTTATCTCCAATCCCTGCACAGGGGGGAACCTGATGCACAAGTCAGAACCCCTCCTTCCCCATGGCAAGAAACCTTGCTGCTGGCAGTGAGTCAAACCTTCAGTGTAGGAGAAAACGTCATGGCCCATGAGGCCACGCCCAAGCATGAGGGCCGCCTTGGGCACAAACACACATTGTGACCCTCAGCGTGAGTACCTTATTCAAGTAACGCCTCTCAGTGACTGGACCAAGAGCCCGCATATGTGGCTTGCCATGCCCATAGGCACCCAGGACTAACTAGATGGTGTGTATTCCAGTTGAGGGAACCCACTGCTGTGCTCTAGAGTCCCTCTCCTGGGGGGTCCCCTGTGGCAGAAAACAGTACTCTTCATTCCCACTCCCTCGGCCTCTAAGACAACCCCTACCCTGACCGGACACTGTAAACGCAACACCCAGAGACAAAATCCTGAGTGACTGCCTCCCACTTGCCCTACTTTGATTTCCAGAGGATCTCCCCTCACGGACTAGAGATCAGGCCTGCCATTATATTGGCCCCTAGCTGAGCCAAGTTTGCTTTTTCAGACATCTGTCCTCACAGCCCTGGCAAACACAGCCTCTAGGCTGGGTCCTCTGGAGCCATACCACAAGACCGTGCCTGCTCTCTCCTGGGAAACTGTGTCCATTCCTTTGGCCACACACCTCCAGAATATGAGTAACCTAAAGGCCTCCGAGGACATCCCACTACTGGGAGCCTCACTGGACTCACAGGGGCATTCGGACACAAGCTGAGCAGCTACATCCATGAATGCATGCACACAGATATCAACAGAGATAAAAGGTTGAGCCGGACAGGCCTTTAGGCCGTAGTCTCAACTCTTGCTTTGGTTTCCAGGTGTCACTCCTCAGAGGCTTTGGTTCGAAGAACAGGGTATGGGGCTTTCCTGAGGCACGGAACAGAACTCCTCTCGTCTCCACATGGGAAGTTTCCTTGTTAGAGCCGTGTCAAACACCTCATGTTGGAGAATCCTGCAGAGTCCCTGAGCCACCTCCACATTCCAACGTCTCCCAGGGCACCAAGCCACAGTAGGACTCATCTTCAGGAGAGTCCATTTCAACTCTGCCCTCTGGGTAGCTCACCCAGGAGCCCGCAGATTGAGCCTGCCTCGTCCTGACTAAAGAGTGGGAATATGAGGTGGCGTTCCCAGGCATCCATGCTTAGACACCTGCTCTTGAGTCTTTCCATATGGGGCCTCTTGGAACCATCCTATAGGACTCGACTGTCGTGCAGAAGGTAACCTTCAGTTTTGGAGCAGTTCACAAATCCCATCGTAGGCAAAACTTTCTGGCCTCATGAAGCCCCCACACCCTTCAGGAAGAGGCCATGCTGGACAAGAACTCTAGCCTGAGGCACGTCTCATAGTTGACATGACCTCAGTGCAGGAGATCTCGATTCAGCCTCTACAGAGTGGGCCTGCCGTGCCCTCGGTCCCAAACCTCACGCTAGCTTGTGTTTTCCGACTTCCTTCCTCACACTCCTGGCAAACAAGCCCTCCGGACTAGGAACTCCAGAACCAAAACCCAGCCCAGTGTCTGCCCAACGGAAGAAAAACGTTTCCCTGTGGGGCTCTCCAGAAAACCTTGATGAGGATCAACCTGCTCTAGCCTCGACGGTACCCGAACTGGGTAGGCTGCTCTGGGCACTCATGCTCTGCCTGACACAGCCTGAAGCCAGACGTCCAGACAGACAAGGAGACAGGTGGCCGCACACCCAGCAGTTCGGACACGCCATGGTCTTATGCCGTCACCTCATCCTAACCTTGGTTTTCAGATATCTGAACCTAGACATTATATCAATTCTCCACACAGCTGGGTATAGCAAGCACAAAACAGAACTCCTCCTTCCCCATGGCTGTCAAGCTTGCTCTTGACATGGAGTCACACCTTCATGGTGGGAGAATCCTTCATGGCCCCTGATTCCACGCCCAAACTTGAGTGCTGCTTGGGCACAAATTCACACTGTGACCCTCAGCATGAGCCCCATGTCAAAGAAAGGCCTGTCAGGGCCTGGACCAAGAGCCCACATATGGGGCTTGCCAAGCCCCTATGCACCCAATCCTCACCACGGTTTGAATTTTCCAGTCGCCCCGCCCGTACCTGGACCTCTGCTCGGGAATCCCTTTCTTGGAGAGACCCATGAGCCAGACAACACGACTCCACCCTTCCCACAAAATGACCCCAAACTCTTGGGAGCTGGGACAAATCCCCAGAGAGGGATACTCGTCCACAGTACCTGAGGCCACCGCTCCAATCCACGGCTATCCCGGACACAACATCCAGAGACAAAAGCCTGAAGGAACGCCTCCCACTCGCCCTTGTTTCAGAGGCCCAGGAGCTCCCTCTCGGGCTGTACATCCGGCCTGCCATACCCTAGGCGCCACTCATAAGCTGAGTTTGTGTATTCAGACTTCTGTGCCCACAGCCTGGACCCACACAACATCCAGGCTAGGGCCTCTGGACCAAACAGCGAAAGATTGTGACTGCCCTCTCCAAGGAAAGTGTGCCCAATCCATTGACCACAACCCTACAGGTTAGGGAAAAGCTCCAAGGTCCCTGAGGCCATCAATAGTATAGGCCACCCTGGACTAAGAGGGGCTCTCTGACACCAGCGGAGCAACTATCTCCACTTAGACTCTCAGAGAGTGTCCCCAGAGACCGAAGGTTGAAATGGACAGGCCCCCAGGCCCTAATCTGAACCTTAGCTTTGGTTTCCATGTGTCCGTCCTCAGAGGACTGTTTTCGTAGACCGGCACACGGGGCTTTTCTGAGTAATCAAACCAAACCTCTCTCGTCTCCACATGGGGAGATTTCTAACTGGGGATGTATCAAACCCTTCAGGTAGGAGAGTTCCGCAGGGCCACTGAACAACCAGCACATTCCAAGGTCTCCATGGACCCAAACGCACATTATGACGCATCCTCCGGAGAGGCCATTTCAACTCAGCCCCCTGGGTAGCGTGCCCCAGAGGCAGCAGATCAAACATATTTTGTCGCTTATGGCCAAGGGGAATGCGAGGCATGCTGTACAGGGATCCATACTTCGAACCCTGCTCTCCAGTCCTTCCGTATGGTATGTCCTGGAGCCATGCAACAGGACTCGAATGTCCCGCAGAAGGAAACCTTGTGGTTTGGGGCATCCTCCAAACTCAGCGTGGGAACACTTCCTTGGCCTCATGATGCCCCCGCTTCATGAAGGTGCCATCATGGACACATACTCCAGTCTCAGCCAACGTCTGATCCTCAGCCTGACTTCAGATGCAGGAGATTTTGATTTAGCCTCTGCAGATTTGGCCTGCTCTGCCCTTGGCTCCAATCCTCACCCTAGCTTGTGTTTTCAGACTTCCGTCCTCACACTCCTGGCCCACAAACACTCCCTACTGGGAATTTTGGGGCCTCACTGAAGCACTCTTCCTGCCTCCCAGGAGAAAACATTGTGTATGGTGCTGCACAGACACCCCAAATGAGGATCAAACTGCTTTGCCCTCGGCAACACCCCAATTGCATAGGCTACCTTAAACACTGATGCTCTGTCGCAAAAGCCTGAGCCCAGACCTTCCAACAGACACCAACCCAGCTGGCTGCACACCCAGCACATTGGACCCGCCACTGTCTTAGGCCACCATCCATTCCCAACCTGGGTTTTCAGTCATCGGAACCTAGACCTTATCTCCAATCCCTGCACAGGGGGAACCTGATGCACAAATCAGAACCCCTCATTCCCCATGGCAAGAAACCTTGCTGCTGGCAGTGAGTCAAACCTTCAGTGTAGGAGAAAACGGCATGGCCCATGAGGCCACGCCCAAGCGTGAGGGCCGCCTTTGGCACAAACACACATTGTGAACCTCAGCGTGAGTACCTTATTCAAGTAACGCCTCTCAGTGACTGGACCAAAAGCCCGCTTATGTGGCTTGCCTTGCCCATAGGCACCGAGGACTAACTAGATGGTTTGTATTCCAGTTGAGGGAACCCACTGCTGTGCTCTAGAGTCCTTCTCCTGGGGGGTCCCCTGTGGCAGAAATCAGTACTCTTCATTCC
This sequence comes from Mustela nivalis, assembly GCF_964662115.1. Taxonomy (NCBI): domain Eukaryota; kingdom Metazoa; phylum Chordata; class Mammalia; order Carnivora; family Mustelidae; genus Mustela; species Mustela nivalis. The sequence goes on along the minus strand of NW_028136443.1, from coordinate 783,070 downwards.
CACAGAATGAATCCAAACACTTGGGAGCTTGGACAATTCCCCGAGAGGAAGGCTGTTCCTCGGCCCCTGACCAACCCCAACCATGAACGGCCACTGTTAACGCAACACCCAGATACAAAAGCCTGAGCGACTGCCTCTCACTTGCTCTCCTTTGATATCCAGAGGATCTCCCCTAACGGGTTGGAGATCAGGCCTGCCATTACCTTGGCCCCTAGCTAAGCCAAGTTTGCTTTTTCAGCCATCTGACCCCACAGCTCTGGCAAACACAGCCTCTTGGCTTGGTCCTCTGGAGCCATTCCACAGGACTATGCCTCCTGTCTCCTGGGAAACTGTGTCCATTCCTTTGGACAAACACCTCCAGAATATGAGAAACCTCAAGGCCCCCGAGGACATCCCACTACTGGTAGCCTCACTGGACTCACAGGGGCATTCGGACACAAGCTGAGCAGCTACCTCCACGAAGGAATGCACACAGATGTCAACAGAGATAGAAGGTTGAGCAGGACAGGCCCTTAGGCCCTAATCTCAGCTCTTGTGCGGTTCCCAGGTGTCACTCCTCAGAGGCTTTGGTTCGAAGAACAGGGTATGGGGCTTTCCTGAGGCACTGAATAGAACTCCTCTCGTCTCCACATGGGAAGTTTCCTTGTTGGAGCCGTGTCAAAAACCTCATGTTGGAGAATCCTGCAGAGTCCCTGAGCCACCTCCACATTCCAAGGTCTCCCAGGCCACCAAGCCACAGTAGGACTCATCTTCAGGAGAGTCCATTTCAACTCTCCCCTCTGGGTAGCTCACCCAGGAGCCCGCAGATTGAGCCTGCCTTGTCCTGACTAAAGAGTGGGAATATGACTTGGCGTTCCCAGGCATCCATGCTTAGACACCTGCTCTCGAGTCTTTCCGTATGGGGCCTCTTGGAACCATCCAATAAAACTCGACTGTCGTGCAGAAGGAAAAACCTTGAGGTTTGGAGCAGTTCACAAATCCCATCGTAGGCAAACCTCCCTGGCCTCATGTAGCCCCCACACCCTTCAGGAAGAGGCCATGCTGGACAAAAACTCTAGCCTGAGGCACGTCTCATGGTTGACATGACCTCAGTGCAGGAGATCTCGATTCAGCCTCTGCAGAGTGGCCCTGCCGTGCCCTCGGTCCCAAACCTCATGGTAGCTTGTGTTTTCAGACTTCCTTCCTCACACTCCTGGCAAAAAAGCCTTCCGGACTAGGAACTCCAGAACCACAACCCAGCCCAGTGTCTGCCCAATGGAAGAAAAACGTTTCCCTGTGGGGCTCTCCAGAAAACCCAGATGAGGATCAACCTGCTCGAGCCTCGATGGTACGCGATCTGGATAGGCTGCTCAGGGCACTCATGCTCTGCCTGACACAGCCTGAAGCCAGACGTCCAGACAGACAAGGAGACAGCTGGCCGCACACCCAGCACTTCGGACACGCCATGGCCTTATGCCGTCACCTCATCCTAACCTTGGTTTTCAGATATCTGAACCTAGACATTATATCAATTCTCCACACAGCTGGGTATCGCAAGCACAAAACAGAACTCCTCCTTCCCCATGGCTGTAAAGCTTGCTCTTGGCATGGAGTCACAGCTTTAGGGTGGGAGAAACTTTCATGGCCCCTGATTCCACGCCCAAACTTGAGTGCTGCTTGGGCACAAATTCACACTGTGACCCTCAGCATGAGCCCCATGTCAAAGAAAGGCCTGTGAGGGCCTAGAGCAAGAGCCCCCATATGGGGCTTGCCAAGCCCCTATGCACCCAATCGTCACCAGGGTTTGAGTTTTCCAGTCGCCCCACCTGTACCTGGGGCTCTGCCCTTGAATCCCTTTCTTGGAGAGACCCATGAGCCAGACAACACGACTCCACCCTTCCCACAAAATGACCCCAAACTCTTGGGAGCTGGGACAAATCCCAAGAGAGGGATACCCCTCCACAGTCCCTTAGGCCACTCCTCCAATCCACGGCTATCCCGGACACAATATCCAGAGACAAAAGCCTGAAGGAATGCCTCCCACTCGCCCTTGTTTCAGAGGCCCAGGAGCTCCCTCTCGGGCTGTACATCAGGCCTGCCATACCCTAGCCGCCACTCTTAAGCTGAGTTTGTGTTTTCAGACTTCTGTGCCCACAGCCTGGACACACACAACATCCAGGCTAGGGCCTCTGGAGCCACAGCGAAAAATTGTGCCTGCCCTCTCCAAGGAAAGTGTGCACAATCCATTGACCACAACCCTACTGGTTAGGGAAAAGCTCCAAGGTCCCTGAGGCCATCAATAGTGGAGGCCACCCTAGACTAAGAGGGGCTCTCTGACACCAGCGGAGCAACTATCTCCACTTAGACTCTCAGACAGTGTCCCCAGAGACAGAAGGTTGAAATGGACAGGCCCCCAGGCCCTAATCTGAACCTTAGCTTTGGTTTCCATGTGTCCGTCCTCAGAGGACTGTTTTCGTAGACCAGCACACGGGGCTTTTCTGAGGCACCAAACCAAACCTCTCTTGTCTCCACATGGGGAGCTTTCTTACTGGGGATGTATCAAACCCTTCATGTAGGAGAGTTCCACAGGGCCACTGAACAACCAGCACATTCCAAGGTCTCCATGGACCCAAACGCACATTATGACGCATCCTCAGGAGAGGCTTTTTCAACACAGCCCCCTGGGTAGCGTGCCCCAGAGGCAGCAGATCAAACAAATCTTGTTGCTTATGGCCAAGTGGAATGCGAGGCATTCTGTACAGGGATCCATCCTTCGAACCCTGCTCTCCAGTCCTTCCGTATGGTATGTCCTGGAGCCATGCAACAGGACTCGAATGTCCCGCAGAAGGAAACCTTGTGGTTTGGGGCAACCTCCAAACTCAGCGTGGGAAAACTTCCTTGGCCTCATGAGGCCCCCGCTTCATGAAGGTGCCATCATGGACACATACTCCAGTCTCAGCCAACGTCTGATCCTCAGCCTGACTTCAGAGGCAGGAGATTTTGATTCAGCCTCTGCAGAGTGGGCCTGCTCTGCCCTTGGCTCCAATCCTCACACTAGCTTGTGTTTTCAGACTTCCGTCCTCACACTCCTGGCCCACAAACCCTCCCTACTGGGAATTCTGGGGCCACAATGAAGCACTCTGCCTGCCTCCCAGGAGAAAAACATTGTCTATGGTGCTGCACAGAAACCCCAAATGAGGATCAAACTGCTTTGCCCTCGGCAACACCCCAATTGCATAGGCTACCTTAAACACTGATGCTCTTTCACAAAAGCCTGAGCCCAGACCTTCCAACAGACACCGACACAGCTGGCTGCACACCCAGCACATTGGACCCGCCACTGCCTTAGGCCACCATCCATTCCCAACCTGGGTTTTCATTCATCGGAACCTAGACCTTATTTCCAATCCCTGCACAGGGGGGAACCTGATGCATAAGTCAGAACCCCTCCTTCCCCATGTCAAGAAACCTTGCTGCTGGCCGTGAGTCAAACCTTCATTGTAGGAGAAATCGGCAAACCTGCCGGGCCTCATGAAGCCCCCATATCCTTCAGGGAGAGGCCATCATGGTCAAAAACTCTAGCTTGAAGCACGTCTCATAGTAGACATGACCGCAATGCAGGAGATCTTGATTCAGCCTCTGCAGAGTGGCCTGCCGTGCCCTCGGTCCCAAACCTAACGCTAGCTTGTGTTTTCAGACTTCCTTCCTCACACTCCTGGCAAACAATCCCTCCAGAGTAGGAACTGCAGAACCACAAGCCTGCAAAGTTACTGCACACCGGTAGAAAACGTTTCCTTGTGGGGCTTTCCATAAAACCCAGATGAGGACCAACCTGCTCTTGCCTCGACGGCACTCAGATTTAATAGGCTGCTCTGGGCACTAATGCTCTGCCTTTCACAGCCTGATTCCAGACGTCCAGACAGGCAAGGAGACAGCTGGCCACACACCTAGCACTTCTGACATGCCATGGTCTTATGCCGTTATCTCTTCCTAACCTTGGTTTTCCGATATCTAAACCCAGATATTATATCAATTCCCCACACACTGGGCATCTGAAGCACAAATCAGAACTCCTTCTTCCCCATGGCTGTAAGGCTTGCTCTTGGCATGGAGTCACACCTTCAGGGTGGGAGAAACCTTCATTTCCCCTGAAACCACGCCCAAACTTGAGTGCTGCCTTGGGCACAAATTCACTCTGTGACCCTCAGCATGAGCCCAATATCAAAGAAAGGCCTTTCAGGGCCTTGACCAAGAGCCCTCATATGGGGCGTGCCAAGCCCCTATACACCCAATCCTCACCAGTGTTTGAGTTTTCCAGTCTCCCCCCTGTTCCTGGGGCTCTGCTCTGGAATCACTTTCTTGGAGAGACACATGAGCCAGACAACAGGACTCCACCCTTCCCACAAAATGACCCCAAACTCCTGTTAGCTGGGACAAATCCCCAGAGAGGTTACTCGTCCACAGTCACTGAGGGCACCCCCTACAATCCACGGCTATCCTGGACGCATCCAGAGACAAAAGCCTGAAGGAATCTCGCCCTTGATTCACAAGCCAAGGAGCTCACTCTTTATCTGTACATCCGGCCTGCCATACCCTCGGCGCCACTCATAAGCTGAGTTTTTGTTTTCAGACTTATGTGCCCACAGCCTGGACCCACACACCCTCCAGGCTAGGGCATCTGGAGCCACAGTGAAAGATTGTGCCTGCCATCTCCAAGGAAAGTGTGCCCAATCCATTGACCACAACCCTACTGGTTAGGGAAAAGTTCCAAGGCCCCTGAGGCCATCCTGATAGTGTAGGCTGCCCTGGACTATAAGGGGCACTCTGACACCAGCTCTGCCATTATCACCACTTAGACTTTCAGACAGTATCCCCAGAGACAGAAGATTGAAATGGACAGGCCCTTAGGCTTTAATATGAACCTTAGCTTTAGTTTTCATGTGTCTGTCCTCAGAGGACTGGTTTCGTATACCAGCATATTAGGTTTTTCTGAGGCTCCAAACCAAACCTCTCTCGTCTCCACATGGAGTGCTTTCTTACTGGATCTGTATCAAACCCTTCTGGTCGGAGAATTCCGCAGGGCCACAGTACAACCATCACATTCCAAGGTCTCCATGGACAGAAACCCACATTATGACGCATCCTCAGGAGAGGCCATTTCAACTCAGCCCACTGGTTAGCTTGCCCCAGAGCCAGCAGAACAAACATATCTTGTCGTTAATGGCCAAAGGGAATGCGAGGCATGTTGTTCAGGGATCCATCCTTTGAACCCTCCTCTTCAGTCCTTCCGTATGGTATGTACTGGAGCCATTCAACAGGACTCGACTGTCTCGCAGAAGGAAACCTTGTGGTTTGTGGCAACCTCCAAACTCAGCATGGGAAAACTTCGTTGGCCTCATGAGGCACCTGCTTCATGAAGGTGCCATCAAGGGCACAATCCAACCTCAGCCAATGTCTGATCCTCAGCCTGACTTCAGATGCATGAGATATCCTTTCAGCCTTTGCAGAGTGGGCCTGCTCCCCACCTCACCCTATGTTTTGTTTTCAGACTCTACCCTAGCACTCCTGGCCCAAAAGCCCTCATGATTGGGAATTCTGGTTCCAGAACGAAGCACTCTGCCTGCCCCCCAAAGAAAAACATTGTTTATGGCATTGCTCAGAAACCCCAAATGAAAATCAACCTGCTCAGCCCTCGGCAACACCCCAATTGCATAGGCTACCCTAAACACTATGCTCTGTCTTACATAGCCTGAGCCCAGGCCTTGTGAGAGACATTGAGACAGTTGGCTTCACACCCAGCACATCGAACCTGCCATGGGTTAGGCCATTTCATCCCTTCCCATTGACCTGGGTGTCTTCCTGGAGGTATATTCTGAGGCTGTGTCAGACTATGCATTTTTTCTGGAGCTTCCTATGGAATTGGGGTGGTATTAGGGGCCTTGCAATTTTCTCTTAATCTGGTGGGTTGGGAAACTGAGACAGGCTGACATTCCTTGGGAGAGCTGTCCCAGTGCTGTTGTGTGTTCCTGGAGGCCCCATCCTGGAGGGCATATGGGTCAGGACTCTGGGTCCAAAGTCTTCAGACACAAACTCGGGTAAGAGTTAAGCTCGAGGTGATGGCAGACCCAATCTGCAGACCCTGAGCGAAGCATCTCCAGATATGAAATTCGGACGGCTGTGAGGCAGGAGCACAGTCTTTTCTGTCTGACTTGTTTGTCTATGATGGCCACGAAATGGAGGGGTGGCCTCATGGGTCCATGTGAGATTCTACCTCTCTGGGAATTCTGCTCGGCACCCAAGAGTTTGGTGTATTTCCGGGGGATGGGAGGAGCGCAGTTTTCTGAGTCAGGGATCCCGTCCAAACAGCCATTCCAGAGATGGGTCCTGGGTTCTGGAGCCTGGATCACCGCAACAAGGCTTAGGATTTGGGCCTAGGGTCCTGCTCTATGTTTTCCTGGTACAGCTCCCGAGTGTTCTTGTTGGACATGGGTCTCATTCTGAGGGTCACAATGCCTGTTTTTGCCCAGATGCCCATGCTGAGTGGGTGTGACCTCATGGGCTATGCACTTGGCTCCCACTCTGAGGGTTGGACTGCCATCTCAACATTCAGTTTTCCTGCCATGGGGAAGGAGGTGTACTTTTTTATGCTTCAGGTTCCCCCACGGGCAGGAATTTGAGCTAAGTTCTGGGACAGGGGCCTGAATACCCAGTTCACTTTGAGATGAGGTCCTCGGGCCAAGGCAGGACCCACCTGCAGAAAATGAGGCCTGCTTTCTGGGTGGCTGTCAGGAGCTTGGGCTCGAGCTGTGTCAGACAGAACATTCGTGGAGAGTTCGGCCTATGATATTGGGGTGCTTTTGAGAGCTGTGCAACTGGATCCTCATGGGGGATTTTTGCACAGACCCTTTTTTCACTTCTTCTATCTGGTGAGCAGGCAGATGGCTGCATTACGGCTCCAGAATATCCAAGTTGGAGGGTTTGCAGGCGAGGAGTGTGAGGACAGAAGTATGAAAACATAAGCTACGGTTACGCTCAGTGCCGAGCACATGTCTATTCCAATGTACAGCAGTTGTTTCGAGATCTTCAGCACCTGGGCGAGGGGAAGATGTCTGCTCACGCTGGAGTTTGTATCCATGATGGCCAACAAATGGTGGGGAGGCCTCAAGAATTCTTGGAGGTTTTTCCAAGCTGGAGCTTGTGAGCTGCTCCAAACATCAAGGTATCCTACTAAGGGACAGCAGAAGTCTTCTTACAGGGCTCCAGGGTCCCCCATATGGAAGATTCGATAGCAATGCTCTCTGAATGGAGGCCTGGGAAGCCAATCTCTTGTTACCATTGCAGCTGAGGAACAGGGTAAGCTTGAACCAATGACACTGATTCCAAGTTCCAAGTGATTTGCGTTGATGGAAGTTCTCAGTCTAACAGGTCCCAATGCTGCTTGGTGTCCAGGGAGACCTTAGAATGTGGTGGCGGCTCTCTGACCATTGAGGATTCTCTATCCTTAGGATTAGACCCAGTACCCAGGAGCCAGGTTTCCTTCTTGGGACAGGAGGTGTGCTCTTGTATGGCTCACGGACCACAGGTTGGACCATATGCTTGAATTTCCAGAACAGCCCTCTAGGGAGAGAGACCTCTAAACATAAGCTAGGGTTCTGATGAGGTTTTAGGGCCATGGAAGTTTCAATCTTCGGACTAAGTGCCATTGGCCTGCATGTCATCCTGGAGGTAGGTGCTGAGGCTGTGTCAGGCTGTGCACTTTTTCCAGAGTGGCCTATGATATTGGGGTGCAGTCAGGGGCCTTGCAGTTTTCTCCTAATCTGGACATTTTGGGAAACTGAGATGGGCAGGGTTTCCTCAGGAGAGCAGGGCCAGTGATGTCATGTGTTTCTCGAGGCCCCATCCTGGAGGTCATGTGTGTCAGGACTTTGGGACCAAAGACTTTAGACACAACCTCGGATAAGAGATAGGAGTGAGGTGATGGCAGTCCGAATCTGAAGACCCTGAGGGAAGCTCCTCGGGATTTGAAATTCAGGTGGCTGGGAGGGAGCAGCACAGGCTTTTCTGTCTGGATTTTGTGTCTAGGATGGCCACTAAATGGAGGGGTGACCTCATGTGTCCATGGGATATTCTTCCACTCTGGTGATTCTGCTTGGCACCCAAGAGTTTGATTTCTTTCTGGGGAAGAGGAAAAGACTGTATTCCATCTCTGGGATCCTGTCCAAACAGGGATTCCAGAGATGGGTTCTGGGTCCAGACACTGGGAAAACTTAACCAAAGCTTCGATTTGGGTTCCTGGTCCAGATCCCAAGGGGGATCTTTGGAAAGGGGTCTCATTCTGAGGGTCACAATGCCTGTTTGTGCCCAGCTGCCCATCCTGTGTAGGCTTGGTCTCATGGACCATGCACCTGGTTCCCACTCAGGGTTGTACAGCCATCTCAACATTCAGTTTTCTGGCCATGGGGAAGGAGGAGCACTCTTTTGTGCTTCCGAGTCCCCTATGGGCAGGAATTTGAGCTAAGTCTGGGACAGTTACCTGAATATCCAGGTTGCTTCAAGATGATGGCCTCGGGCCAAGGTTGGACCCACCTGGAGGATATGGGGCCCACTATCTGGGTGGCTGACAGGAGGTCGGGGATCAGGCGATGTCAGACAGACAATTTATGCAGAGGTCGGTCTATTATATTGGGGTGCCATTGAGGGCCGTGCAGGAGGATCCTCATGTGGGTTTCTGCGAAGACCCATAGGGCACTTCTTCTTTCTGGTGGGCAGGCAGAAAGCTGCACTGTGGCTTCAGAATTCCCAATATGGAGGGCTTGTAGGCGAGGTGTGTGAAGACAGATGTCTGAAAACACAAGCCAGGGATAAGCTCAGTGCCGACCACAGGACCATTCCATTGTGCAGTGGTTGTTTCAAGATTTCCAGTATGGGCGAGGGTCAGATGTCTGCTCACGCTGGGTTTGCATCCATGATGGTCAATGAATTGTGGGGTGGCCTCAAGAATTCTTGGAGATTTTCCCAAGCAGGACCTTGTGAGCTGCTCCAAACAGCAAGGTGTCCTACTGTGGGACAGGGGAAGTCCGCTTACAAGGCTCCAGGGTCCCCCTTATAGACAGATTCGACAGCAGAGGTCTCTGAATGGGGGCCTGGGAAGTCTTCCTTGCATGACCATTGCAGCTGAGGAACATTGCAGGCTTGATCTGCTGGTTTTTGTTCAAATTTCCAAGTGATCTAAGTTGACGAATGTTCTCAGTCTAATGAGTCACAATGCTGCTTGGTGTCCAGGGAGACCTTAGAATGTGGTGGTGAGGGTGCCTGGGTGGCTCACTGGGCTAAGCCGCTGCCTTCGGCTCAGGTCATGATCTCAGGGTCCTGGGATTGAGTCCCGCATCGGGCTCTCTGCTTCAGCAGGGAGCCTGCTTCTTCCTCTCTCTCTCTCTGCCTTCCTCTATGCCTACTTGTGATCTCTCTCTGTCAAATAAATAAATAAAATCTATATAAAAAAAAAGAATGTGGTTGTGGGCTGTGGCCATGCAGGATTCTCCTACCTGAGGGTTAGACCCAGTTCCCAGGAGCCAGGTTCCCTTCTCGGGACAGGAGGGGTTCTCTTGTATGGCTCAGGGACCACATGTCGGATCATATGTTGGATTTCAAGACCAGGCCTCTGGGCACAGAGGCCTGAATATCTAGGCTAGGGTTCTTATGAGGTTGTAGGGGCATGTCATCCTCAACCTTCGGACTTAGGGACTTTGACCTGTGAGTCTTCCTGGAGGTAGATGCTCAGGCTGTGTCAGACTGTGCATTTTTTCCAGAGTGGCCTATGAAATTGGGGTGGGCTCAGGGGCCTTGCAGGCTTTTCCTAATCTGGAGGGTTTGTGCAACTGAGACGGCAGAATTTCATCCAGAGATCAGGCCCAGTGATGTAGTGTGGTTCTGTCAGCCCCATCCTGCAGGGAATGTGGTTAAGGGCTCTGGGACCAAAGTCTTCAGACACAAAATTGTGTATCAATTAGGAGGGAGGTGATGGCAGCCCCGATCTGCAGACGCTGAGGGCAGCTCCTCAGGATTTGAAATTCGTGTGGCTGGGAGGCAGGAGCAAAGGCTTTTCTGTCTGGATTGTGTCTAGGATGGCCTTGGAATGGTGGGGTGTCCTCATGTGTCCATGGAATATTCTACCTCTCTGGGGATTCTGCCCAGCACCCAAGAGTTTGGTGTCTCACTGCGAAGGAGAGAGCGTGGTTTACTGTTTCAGTGTTTCCGTCAACACAGGGATTCCAGAGATGGGTTATAGGTCCCTGTGCCTGGATAACCCTACAAAGGCTTAGTATTTGGGCCTAGAGGCTTGACTGCCTGGCTCTGTGGGGCTTTGGTTCAGCTCCCATGGAGACTTGTTGGAAATGGGTCTCAGGGTAAGGGTCACAATGCCTGTTTTTGCGCAGATGCCCATTCTGAGTGGGCATTGGCTCTTGTTCCATGCACCTGGATCCCAATATGAGGGTTGGACCACCATATCAACATTTAATTTTCCTTCTATGAGGAAGGAGGAGTACTCTTTTGTGCTTCAGATTCCCCCATGCACAGTAATTTGAGCTATGTTCTGGGACTGGTACGTGAATAACCAGGTTGGTTTGAGATGAAGGACTCAGGTCAAGGCAGGTCACACCTGCCAGATATGGGTCCCGCTATCTAGGTGGCTACCAGGAGGTCGGGGCTCGAGCTGTGTCAGACAGAGCATTAGTTCACAAGGTGGCCTATGATATTGTGGTGCTATAGAGGGCTGTGCTGGTGGAACCTTATATGGAGTTTCACGCAGACCCATAGGGCACCTCTTTTTTCTGGTGGGCAGGCAGAAGGCTGCATTGTGGCTCCCAAATTCCCAATATGGGGGACTTGAAGGCGAGGAGTGTGAGAACAGAAGGCAGAAAACAAAATCTATGCTTAATCTCAGTGCCGAGAACATGGCCGTTCCAATGTGCAGTGGTTTTTTTCGAGATCTCCTGCATCTGAGTACAGGCGAGGGTCAGATGTCTGCTCATGATAGAGTTTGTATCTATCGTGGCCAACAAATGAAATATCCAGCACCTGAGTAAAGGTGGATTTCAGATGTTTACGCACACTGGAGTTTGTGTCTCTGATGACCGAATGGAGGAGTGGCATCAAGAGGCTGATGCATGTGAGATGCTCCAAACAGCAAGGTTGTTTTTTCTACTGGACAGTTAGAGTCTGGTATGTTTTCTGCAGGGCCCCCCATGTGAAAAGTATGGGTAGCAGAGCCCTTCCACATGGATGCCTGGAAAGCACACCTCCATTGACCAATGCAGCTGAGGAACATGCAGGTTCTTTACGGTGCTTCTGGGGCGAAGCACCAAGGTCTTGAGTTGACATGGAATCTCTTGAAGATGGGTTACAATGCTGGTTTTTTTTTTACCAGGTAGATCTTAGAATGTGTTGGTGGCTAAGGTGCCTGCAGGATTCTCCTACCCTGAGGGTTTAACACAGGTCGAAGAGCACGGTTACCTTCTGGGGACAGGAGATGTAGTGTTTTGTGGCTCAGGGACCACATGCCGTATCATAAGTTCCTATTCAAGAACAGGCCTCTAAAGACAGATGCCCGACAACCTAATCTAGGGTTCCAATGAGTCCCAGGGGCATGAGAGGTTCAATCTTCAGACTTAGGACAGTTGACTTGGGTGTCTGCCAGGATGTAGGTGATCAGGGAGTTTCAGACTGTGCACTTATGTCCAGAGTAACCTCCAATATTGGGGTGGCCACAGGGGCCTTGAATGTTTCAACCAACTCTGGAGGGTTTGGTTAACTGACATGCACAATTTCCATGGGGATGGCAAGCACAGTCCTGTGGTGTGGCTCCAGAGACTCCACCCTGGAGGGCATGTGAGCCATGGTTCTGGGAGGGAAGTCTGCAAACACAAACTTGGGTTAGGTTTAGTGGCTAGGTTATCGCAGGGCAATGTGTAGACCTGGAAGGCTACTCGTCAGGAACAGTAACTGGAATGACCCGAAGGCGGAAGCACAGGCTTTTATATCTGGATTGTGTGTCTAGGGTGACGTCAGAATGTAGCTGTGGCCTCATGGGTCCATGGGAGATTTTTCCTCTAAGGATACAGGCGGCTCCCAATATTTTGATGACTTTTTGGTATGGGAAGACTGCTATTTTCGATCTTAGGTGTGCCCCAAAACAGGGATTCCAGAGATGGGCTCTGGGTCTAGGCGCCTGGAAAATCCCACCAAGGGTTGGGATTTGGGCTTATGGGCAGACCAGGCCTGCAATGCAGGATCTTGGTGGTGCAACTGAGAGGGCTTGTTTGGAAGCATGCTCAGGCTGAGCATTACAATGCCTGTTTGTGCCCAGGGTGGCCCTCAGGAGTGGGCGTGGTCCCATTGTCCATTTTCTGGCTCCCACACTGAGGGATGGACACACATTCCAATGGCCAGGTTTCCAGCCATGGGGAAGGAGGAAATATCTATTGTGCTTCATGTTCCCCCATAGGCAGGGATTACAGCAAAGGTCTGGGGACAGATGCCTGAATACCAAGGATGCATAGAGATGACAGATTTGGGCCATGGCCGTTCTCACATGCTGGATATGGGCCCCGCTCTATGGGTGGCTGACACGAGGTCTGGGCTCAGGCTGTGTCAGACACAGCACTAGTGGCCAGAGAAGTCTATATATTGGGGTTCTCTCCAGGGCCGAGTAAATTGATCCTCATGTAGGGTTTCTGGCCAGACTCACGAAGCACTTCTTTCTGTGGGGCAGGCAGAATGCTGCCTTATGGATCCAGAATTCCCTATCAAGAGGGTTTGGGGACAAATAGGGTGAGAATGCAATTGTAAACACCAGCTATGCTTAAATTGAGTGCCAAGCGGAAGTCAGTTTCAATGTGCAGCAGCTTATACGAGATATCCAGCACCTGAGTAAGGGCAGATGTCAGATATTTGCTCACACTTGAGTTTGTGTCTAGGATGACGACTAATGGAGGGGTGGCTTCAGGAGGCAATGGAGGATTACCCACGCTTAAGATTGTGAGATGCTCCAAACAACAAGGTTTCCTTCTAATGGACAGGAGGAGTCTCTTTTTTTTTTCCTCCAGGGTCCCTCAAGTGGAAGTTTGCGTAGCAGAGCCCTTCCGCATGGATGACTGGAAAGCACACGTCCAATGACCATTGCAGCTGAGGAACATGACAGGTTCGTTTTGGTGGTTCTGGTGCCAAGTACCAAGGCCTTGAGTTGACTTGGAATCTCTTACAGATGTGTCCCAAAACTGGTTTGTTACAAGGGAGGTCATAGAATGTATTGGTGGCTATGGGCCACGCTGAGGGTTTGGCACAGGTCGATGTGCACAGTTTCCATCTTGGGAGAGGAGATGTTCTGTTTTGTGGCTCAGGGTACATATGTTGTATCCTGACTTGGTATTCAAGAACAGGCCTCTGAGGATTGATGCTGGCAACCTAATCTAGAGATCCAATGATGTCCTTGGTGCCCATCAGGTTCAATTTTCTTACTAAGGACCATTGATATGGTTGTCTGACTGGATGTAGGTGATCAGGGTGTTTCAGACTGTGCATTTGCATCCAGAGCCACTTCCACTATTGGGGTGGGCTCAGGGACCTTGCAGGTTTCTCCTAACTTGGAGGCTTTGGGGAACTGTGATGGGCACAGTTTCCTTGGGGATGGCAGGCCCAGTCCTGTGGTAAGGCTTCAGAGACCACCTCCTTGAGGATATGAGAGCCATGGTTTTGGGAGGGAAGTCTGCAAACACAAATTTGGGTAAGGGATAGTGGCAAGGTGATCGCAGGTCCAATGCATAGACCTAGAAGGCATCACGTCAGGAAATGTAATTAGGGTGACTGAAAGCTGGTAGCACAGGCTTTTCTATCTGGATTGTGTGTCCAGGATGGGCTCTGAATGTAGACGTGGTCTCATGGTTCAATGGGAGACTTTTCCTCTCTAAGGATCCTGGTGGATCTCCATAGATTGGTGGTTTTTTAGAGAAGAAAAGAGTGCTCTTTTCCATCTTAGGGGTGCTCCAAAACAGGGAAGAATGCTGTTTTCCAACTTAGGCTTATGCCAAAACAGGGATTCCAGAGACGGGCTCTGGGTCTGGGTGCCCGGATATCCCACCAAGTGTTAGGATTTGGGCCTAGGGGCATTCCAGGCCTGCAATGAAGGATCCTAATGGTGTAACAGAGAGGGCTTGTTTGAAAGCATGCTCAGGCTGAGGGTCATCATGCCTCTTTGTGCCCAGGGGGGCCCTCAGGAGAGGGCGTAGTCTCATTGGCCATATAGCTGGATCCCAATTTGAGGGTTGGACACCCATTGCAACAGCCAGGCTTCCTGCAATGGAAAGAGGAGTTCTCTATTGTGCTTCAGGTTCCCCCATTGGCAGGGTTACAGGAAAGGTCTGTGGAAAGTTGCCTTAATACCAAGGATGTGTACAGATGACAGGCTAAGAATTCCCAGGTAACAAAACAGCATTGTTACCCATATTCATGACATTCCATGTAAAAATAAGCCCTTAGTACTTCGCCCCAGAGCCACCAGAATGAACTTGCCATGTTCCTAAGCTGCAATGGTCAGTGGAGGTGTGGTTTCCAGGCAACCATACGGGGGTGCTCTGCTACACAAACTTTGCAATTGGCGGGGACCCTTGAGACAAAAAAACAGAATGCCCCTGTCCGGTAGAAGGAAACCTTCTGTTTGGAGCATCTCACAAGCCCCAGCGTGGGAAATCCTCCATTTCCTCTTGAAGCCACCACTCCATTTGTCAGTCATCATAGACACAAACTCCAGCATGAGCAAACATCTGACATCCGCCCTTACTCAGGTGCTGGATTTCAATTCGATCACTGCACACTGGAACTGCCTTTAGTTTGACTGAATTAAGCCATAGCTTGGGTTTACAATTCCATCCTCAGCCTACTGGTCCACAAGCCCTATTGTGAGGGAATTCTGGAGCTACAACACAATATTCTGCCTTCCCCATAGAAAGAAAAAGGGCCTGGAGAGTCTGCCCAGAAACTCCATATGATGGTCAATCTTCTCGGTGCTAGACGGAACCCTGATTCATAGGCTGCCCTGGGCACTAGTGCTGTGTCTGACATAGCCGGAGCCAGGACCTAGTGTCAGCCACGGAGAGATCAGAGCCCATATCCAGCATGTGAGACCAGCTATGGCCCAAGTCTGTCTTCTCTTCTATTCTTGGTATTCAGGCATCTGTACCCACACCTTTGCTGAAATCCTTGCCATTGGGGGAACCTGAAGCACAATAGAGAACTCCTCCTTCCCCATGGAAGGTATTCTGACAGTTGGGATAGTTGCTCAACCCTCAAAGTGGAAGGCAGCTCCATGGCCAAGGAGACCATGTGCACTCATGATGGCTTACCCGGGCACAAGCAGGCATTGTGACCTCAGCCTGAGCATGCTTTCAACCAAACGCTCTCAAGTGCATCTCTGGGACCCCGAATTGCAGGCCTAGTACACACCTAGGCCCAAATCCTAACCCTGGTGGGATTTTACAGGGGCCCAGACACAGAGCCCATCTCTGGAATCCCTATTTTGGGGGACCCTTAAGATGGAAAACAGCACTCTTCCCTTCCCCGAGATAGTCACCAAACTCTTGGTAGCCACCAGGATCCTTGAGTGGAAAAATCTGCCATAGACCCATGAGAACACACCTGCATTCCGAGGCCATCCTGGACATACAATCCAGATACATATCATGTGCTATCACCTTTGAGTCATCGGATTTACAGTTCCTGACGAGCTGCCTTCCAGGTCTATGCATTGGGCCTGCAATCACCTTGCCATTAATCTAAACTGAGTTTGTGTTTGCAGACTTCCTTCCTAAAACCATGGCTCACATGACCTCCAGGTTCTGGCATCTGAAGCCACACCACAAGACTGTGCCTGAGATCCTCAAGGAAACTGTGCCCATCACTTTTGCCCGATACCTTTAGATTAGGAGAAACCTGCAAGGCCCCTGAGCGCAGCCAAATAATGGAGGCCGCTCTGGGCACAAATGCACAGTCTGAGACACCCTGATCACCTCCATACAGGCAGACACCCAAGTCAATGCTCCTGAGTCAGAAGATTGAACCAGACATGCCCCGAGGACTTCATTGGCACACTAGATTAGGTTTACAGGTATCTGTCATCAGAGGCCTGCTCTGGAATATCAACTTATGATAAAATATATAGTCCCTGAGCCACAGAACAGAATATGTCCTCCCCAAAAAGGAAGCCATGCTCCTGGAATTGTGTCATACCCTTAGGGTATTTGGATCCTGAATGGCCCCTTAGCAACCAGCACATTCTATGATATTCCTGGTAACAAACCATCATTGTGCCCCATCTTCATGAGACTCCATGTCAACTTAAGGTCTCGATATATTGCCCCAGAGCCACCAGAATGCACCTGCCATGTTCCTCAGGTGCAATGGTCAATTGAGGGGTGATTTCCAGGCATCCCTGTGGGGTTCTCTGCTACAAAACTTTCCACATGGAGAAACCAGAGAAAACAAACCAGACTTCTCCTGTCCGGTAGAAAGAAACTTTGCTATTTGGAGCATCTCACAAGCCCCAGCATGGGAAATCCTCCATGGCCTCTTGACGCCACCCTTCCATTTGTGGGTAATCACAGACACAAACTCCAGTGTGAGCAAACATCTGACATCCACCCTTACTCAGGTGCTGGATATTCGAAACGGCAGCTGCACACTGGAACTGCCTTTTGCTTTTCACTGAACTTAACCATAGCTTTGTATTACTATTCTATCCTCACCACACTGGTCCACAATATCTCTTGATAGGGAATTCTGGAGCCACAACGCAGTATTCTGCCTTCCAAATAGAAAGAAGAAGGACCTGTTGAGTCTGCCCAGAAACCTCACATGAGGATCAATCTACTCAGACCACGAGGCAACCCTGAATAATAGATTTCCCTGACCACTAGTGCTGTGTCTGACAGAGTCTAAGCCCCGACCTCGTGTCAGCCACCCAGAGTTGAGGGCCCATATTTAGCATGAGAGATCGGCCATGGCCCTGGGCCATCATCTGTACCCATCCTTGGTATCCAGTCATCTGTCCCCCAAACTTTGCTGGAATTCCTGCCAATGGCGAACCTGAAACACAATAGAGAACACCTCCTTCCCCATGGCAGGAATATTGGTTGTCCAACCCTCAGCGTGGGAGCCAGCTGCATGGCCAAGGAGACCATGCCCACTCCTGAGGGCCGAAATGGGCACAGGCAGGCATGGTGATCCTCAGCCTGAGCATGTTTTCAAACAAACACTCTCAGTTGCTCCTCCAGTACCAGCATTGCAGGCCTGGTATGCCCCTAGGCCCAAATCCTAACCCTTGGTGGGATTTTCCAGGTGCCCAGACCCAGAGTCCGTCTCAGAATCCCTGTTTGGGGCACCCTTAAGATGGAAAACAGCACTCTTCCCTTCCCTGAGAAAGGCACCAAACTATTGGGAGCCGCCAGGATCCTTAGAGAGAAAAAATCTCCCATGGACCCATGAAAACAAACCTGCATTCCGAGGCCATCCTGTCCACACAATCCAGAGAGAAAAGTCTTTGCTACCGCCTTCGAGTCATCCTATTTACATTTCCTGACGAGCTGCCCTCCATGTCTATGCATTGGGCCTGTGATCATCTCGACACTAACCCTAACCCCAGTTTGTGTTTGCCGACTTCTCTCCCAAAACCATGGCTTACATGCCCACCAAGATGTGGTCCCTCAAGCCACATCACAGGAAAGTTCCTGCCATCCCCAAGAAAACTGTGCCCATCAGGTTGTCCAAACCCTCCAGATTAGGAGAAACCTGCCAGGCCCCTGAACCCACCCCAATATTGGCGGTTGCTCTGGATGCAAACGTGCAGTCTGAAACACCCTGAGCACCTCCATCGAGGCAGAAAGCCAAGTCAATGGTTCTGAGTCAGATGATTGAACCTGACATGCCCCTAGGACTTCACTGGAACCCTAGATTGGGTCTTCAGACATCTGTTCTCAGAGTCCTGTTCTGGAATACAAAGTTATGATACAACATGTGGTCCCTGATTCCCACAACAGAACATCTCCTGTCTCCAGAAGGAAAATGTGCTCTTGGATCTATGTCCAACTTTCAGGGTAGATGGATCCTGCATGACCCATTAGCCCCAGCACCTTCTATGATCTCCCTGGTAACAAACCAGCATTGTGACCCAACTTCCTGAGACTTGATGCCAACTCAAGGTGTTGGTACTTTGCCCAAGAGCCATGAAACGAATCTGCCATGTTCCTCAGGTACAAAGGTCAATGGACGTGTGCTTTCTAGGCATCCAAGAGGTAGTTCTCTGCTACACAAAAATTCCACATAGGGAACCCTAGAGCAAACAAATAAGACTGCTCCTGTCAGGTTGAAGGAAACCTTGGTTGTTTGGAGCATCTCACAAGCCCCAGCCTGGGAAGTCCTCCACATTCTCTTGATGCCAACCCTCCATTTGTTAGTCATCATAGACACAAATTCCAGCATGAGCAAACATCTGACATCCGCCCTTACTCAGGTGCTGGATTTCAATTCGATCGCTGCACACTGGAACTGCCTTTAGTTTGACTGAATTAAGCCATAGCTTGGGTTTACAATTCCATCCTCAGCCTACTGGTCCACAAGCCCTATTGTGAGGGAATTCTGGAGCTACAACACAATATTCTGCTTTCCCCATAGAAAGAAAAAGGGCCTGGAGAGTCTGCCCAGAAACTCCATATGATGGTCAATCTTCTCGGTGCTAGACGGAACCCTGATTCATAGGCTGCCCTGGGCACTAGTGCTGTGTCTGACATAGCCGGAGCCAGGACCTAGTGTCAGCCACGGAGAGATCAGGGCCCATATCCAGCATGTGAGACCAGCTATGGCCCAAGTCTGTCTTCTCTTCTATTCTTGGTATTCAGGCATCTGTACCCACACCTTTGCTGAAATCCTTGCCATTGGGGGAACCTGAAGCACAATAGAGAACTCCTCCTTCCCCATGGAAGGTATTCTGACAGTTGGGATAGTTGCTCAACCCTCAAAGTGGAAGGCAGCTCCATGGCCAAGGAGACCATGTGCAATCATGATGGCTTCCCCGGGCACAAGCAGGCATAGTGACCTCAGCCTGAGCATGCTTTCAACCAAACGCTCTCAAGTGCATCTCTGGGACCCCGAATTGCAGGCCTAGTACACACCTAGGCCCAAATCCTAACCCTGGTGGGATTTTACAGGGGCCCAGACACAGAGCCCATCTCTGGAATCCCTATTTTGGGGTACCCTTAAGATGGAAAACAGCACTCTTCCCTTCCCCGAGATAGTCACCAAACTCTTGGTAGCCACCAGGATCCTTGAGTGGAAAAATCTGCCATAGACCCATGAGAACACACCTGCATTCCGAGGCCATCCTGGACATACAATCCAGATACATATCATGTGCTATCACCTTTGAGTCATCGGATTTACAGTTCCTGATGAGCTGCCTTCCAGGTCTATGCATTGGGCCTGCAATCACCTTGCCATTAATCTAAACTGAGTTTGTGTTTGCAGACTTCCTTCCTAAAACCATGGCTCACATGACCTCCAGGTTCTGGCATCTGAAGCCACACCACAAGACTGTGCCTGAGATCCTCAAGGAAACTGTGCCCATCACTTTTGCACGATACCTTTAGATTAGGAGAAACCTGCAAGGCCCCTGAGCGCAGCCAAATAATGGAGGCCGCTCTGGGCACAAATGCACAGTCTGAGACACCCTGATCACCTCCATACAGGCAGACACCCAAGTCAATGCTCCTGAGTCAGAAGATTGAACCAGACATGCCCCGAGGACTTCATTGGCACACTAGATTATGTTTACAGGTATCTGTCGTCAGAGGCCTGCTCTGGAATATCAACTTATGATAAAATACATAGTCCCTGAGCCACAGAACAGAATATGTCCTCCCCAAAAAGGAAGCCATGCTCCTGGAATTGTGTCATACCCTAAGGGTATTTGGATCCTGAATGGCCCCTTAGCAACCAGCACATTCTATGATATTCCTGGTAACAAACCATCATTGTGCCCCATCTTCATGAGACTCCATGTCAACTCAAGGTCTCGATATATTGCCCCAGAGCCACCAAAATGCACCTGCCATGTTCCTCAGCTGCAATGGTCAATGGAGGGGTGATTTCCAGGCATCCCTGTGGGGTTCTCTGCTACAAAACTTTCCACATGGAGAAACCAGAGAAAACAAACCAGACTTCTCCTGTCCGGTAGAAAGAAACTTTGCTATTTGGAGCATCTCACAAGCCCCAGCATGGGAAATCCTCCATGGCCTCTTGACGCCACCCTTCCATTTGTGGGTAATCACAGACACAAACTCCAGTGTGAGCAAACATCTGACATCCACCCTTACTCAGGTGCTGGATATTCGAAACAGCAGCTGCACACTGGAACTGCCTTTTGCTTTTCACTGAACTTAACCATAGCTTTGTATTACTATTCTATCCTCACCACACTGGTCCACAATATCTCTTGATAGGGAATTCTGGAGCCACAACGCAGTATTCTGCCTTCCACATAGAAAGAAGAAGGACCTGTTGAGTCTGCCCAGAAACTGCACATGAGGATCAATCTACTCAGACTACGAGGCAACCCTGATTAATAGATTTCCCTGACCACTAGTGCTGTGTCTGATAGAGTCTAAGCCCCGACCTCGTGTCAGCCACCCAGAGGTGAGGGCCCATATTTAGCATGAGAGTTCGGCCATGGCCCTGGGCCATCATCTGTACCCATCCTTGGTATCCAGTCATCTGTCCCCCAAACTTTGCTGGAATTCCTGCCAATGGCGAACCTGAAACACAATAGAGAACACCTCCTTCCCCATGGCAGGAATATTGGCTGTTGGGATGGTTGTCCAACCCTCAGCGTGGGAGCCAGCTGCATGGCCAAGGAGACCATGCCCACTCTTGAGGGCCGACATGGGCACAGGCAGGCATGGTGATCCTCAGCCTGAGCATGTTTTCAAACAAACACTCTCAGTTGCTCCTCCAGTACCAGCATTGCAGGCCTGGTATGCCCCTAGGCCCAAATCCTAACCCTTGGTGGGATTTTCCAGGTGCCCAGACCCAGAGTCCGTCTCAGAATCCCTGTTTGGGGCACCCTTAAGATGGAAAACAGCACTCTTCCCTTCCCTGAGAAAGGCACCAAACTATTGGGAGCCGCCAGGATCCTTAGAGAGAAAAAATCTCCCATGGACCCATGAAAACAAACCTGCATTCCGAGGCCATCCTGTCCACACAATCCAGAGAGAAAAGTCTTTGCTACCGCCTTCGAGTCATCCTATTTACATTTCCTGACGAGCTGCCCTCCATGTCTATGCATTGGGCCTGTGATCATCTCGACACTAACCCTAACCCCAGTTTGTGTTTGCCGACTTCTCTCCCAAAACCATGGCTTACATGCCCACCAAGATGTGGTCCCTCAAGCCACATCACAGGAAAGTTCCTGCCATCCCCAAGAAAACTGTGCCCATCAGGTTGTCCAAACCCTCCAGATTAGGAGAAACCTGCCAGGCCCCTGAACCCACCCCAATATTGGCGGTTGCTCTGGATGCAAACGTGCAGTCTGAAACACCCTGAGCACCTCCATCGAAGCAGAAAGCCAAGTCAATGGTTCTGAGTCAGATGATTGAACCTGACATGCCCCTAGGACTTCACTGGAACCCTAGATTGGGTCTTCAGACATCTGTTCTCAGAGTCCTGTTCTGGAATACAAAGTTATGATACAACATGTGGTCCCTGATTCCCACAACAGAACATCTCCTGTCTCCAGAAGGAAAATGTGCTCTTGGATCTATGTCCAACTTTCAGGGTAGATGGATCCTGCATGACCCATTAGCCCCAGCACCTTCTATGATCTCCCTGGTAACAAACCAGCATTGTGACCCAACTTCCTGAGACTTGATGCCAACTCAAGGTGTTGGTACTTTGCCCAAGAGCCATGAAACGAATCTGCCATGTTCCTCAGGTACAAAGGTCAATGGACGTGTGCTTTCTAGGCATCCAAGAGGTAGTTCTCTGCTACACAAAAATTCCACATAGGGAACCCTAGAGCAAACAAATAAGACTGCTCCTGTCAGGTTGAAGGAAACCTTGGTTGTTTGGAGCATCTCACAAGCCCCAGCCTGGGAAGTCCTCCACATTCTCTTGATGCCAACCCTCCATTTGTTAGTCATCATAGACACAAATTCCAGCATGAGCAAACATCTGACATCTGCTCTTACTCAGGTGCTGGAAATTCGAATCAGTCACGCACACTGGAAATACCTTTCACTTGACACTGTATTCTTGCATAGTTTGGGTTTACAATTCCATCCTCACCCTACTGGACTGCAAGTCCTCTTGAGAGGGAATTAGGGAGACAAAACGCAACATTCTGCCTTCCCCATAGAAAGAAGGGCCTGGTGAGTCTGCCCAGAAACTCCCCATGAAGATCAATCTACTTGGCCCTCGTGGGAACCCCGATTTATACTTTGCACTGGCCACTAGCGCTGTGTCTGAGAGAGCCTGAGCCCCAACCTCGTGTCAGCCACCCAGAGTGTGGGGCCCTTATCCAGCATGTGGGATTGGCCATGGCCCAGTCATCTCTACCCATCCTTGGTATTCCGGCAACTATCCCAGACCTTTGCTGGAATCCCTACCAGTGGGGGAACCTGAAGCAAAATTGAGAACTCCTCCTTCCCCAAGGCAGGAAGCCTGGCTGTTGCTATGGGTGCCCAACCCTCAGAATTAGAACCAGGTGCATGGCCAATGAGACAACGCCCAATCATAAGGGCCGCCTGGGCCAAAGCAGGCATTGTGTCCCTCAACCTTAGCATGCATTCAAACAAATGCTCCTAGTTGTTTCTGCAGGGTCCCGCATCGCAGGCCTGGTATGCCCTTAGGACCAAATCCTAACACTTCGTGGGATTTTCCATGCCAACATAACCAGAGCCCGTCTCTGGAATCTCTGTTTTGAAGCACCCCTATGATGGAAAACAGCAATCTTCCCTCCCCTGAGAAAACTATTAGGAGCTGCCAGGATGCGTAGAGAGGAAAAATCTCCCAGGGCTCCATAAGACCACACCTTCATTCCGAGGCCATCCTGGACACACAATCCAGATACAAGAGACTGTGCTACCACCTTCGAATCACCTGGTTTACAGTTCCAGACGAGCTGCCCTACAGACCTACGCATTGGGCCTGTGATCACCTCGCCATTAACCCTACCCCAAGTTTGTGTTTGCAGACTTCTTTCCCAAAACCATGGCTCACATGCCCTCTATGATGGGTCTCTGTAGCCACACCACAGGAAAGATCCTGCTATCCCCAATGAAACTGTGTCAATCACAGTTGCCCAAACCCTCCAGATTAGGTGAGACCTGCAAGTCCCCTGAGCCCAGTCCAATATTGGAGGCCACTCTGGACACAAATGCACAGTGTGCAACACCCTGATCACCTCCATCCAGGAAGACACCCAAGTCAATGGTCCTGAGTCAGAAGATTGGTCCCTGAACCCCACAATAGAATATCTCCTGTCCCCAGATGGAATTCGTGCTCTTCAACTTGTGTCAAGTGTCGGGGCATATGAATTATGCACAGCCCCTTAGCCCCCAGCACATTCTAAGATCTCTCTGGTAACAAACAAACAGCATTGTGATCCATCTTCATGAGATTCCATGTCACTTCAAGTCCTTGGTAATTCGCCCCAGAGCAACCAGAATGAACCTGCCATGTTCCTCACCTGATATGGTCAGTGGAGGTGTGCTTTCCAGGCATCCATGTGGGAGTGCTCTTCTACTTATTCTTTCCACATGTGGGACCCTGGAGCAAACAAACCAGACTGCCACTGACCAGTAGAAGGGAACCCTCTGTTTGGAGCATCTCAGAAGCACCAGCAGGAGAAATCCTCCATGGCCCTTGACACAACCCCTCCATTTGTCAGTCATCATAGACAAAAACTCCAGCATGAGAAAACATCTGAAATCTGCCGTTATTTAGATTCTGCATTTTCTTTTCCACCACTGCACACTAGAACTGCATTTCACTTGACACTGAATTTATCCATAGCTTGGGTTTAGAATTCCATCCTCAGCCTCCTGGTATGCAAGCCCTCTAGAGAGGGAATTTGGAGCCACAAGGCAACATTCTCCATTCCCACTAGAAAGAAATAGGGCCTGGTGAATCTTCCCAGAAACTCCACATGAGGTTCAATCTACTTGGCACTCTATGGAACCTTGATTTATAGGCTGTCCTGGGCACTAGTACTAGTACTAGTACTAGTACTGTGTCTGACAGAGCCTGAGCCAAGACCTAGTTTCAGGCACCCAGAGATATGAGCCCATATCCAGCATGTGAGATTGGCCAGGGCCCAAGTCCATCATCTCTACCCATCCTTGGTATTCAGGCACCTGTCCCCAGACCTTTTATGTAATCCCTACCAATGGGGTAACCTAAAGCACAATAGAGAACTCCTCCTTCCCCATGGTAGGAATCCTGGCTGTTGATATGGGTGTCCAAACCTCAAAGTGGGAGCCGGCTGCATGGCCAAGGAGACAATGCCCACTCATGAGGGCTGCCCTGGGCACAAGTAGCCATTGTAACCCTCAGCTTGATCAAGCCTTCAAAAAAATGCTCTTAGTTGCACCTCCAGGATCCTGCATTGCAGGCCTGATATGCCCTTAAGCCCAAATCCTAACACATCGTGGGATGTTCCATGTGCACATACCCAGAGCCCGTCACTGGAATCCCTGTTTTGAGGCACCCCTAAGATGGAAAACAGCACTTTTCACTTCCCTGAGAAAGCCACCAAACTAATGGGAACCTCCAGGATCCTTGAGAAGAAGAATCTCCCATGGTCCCATCAGTCCACACCTGTATTCCGAGGCCAGCGTGGATATGCTATCCAGATACAAGAGACTGTGCTACTGGCTTCGAGTCACCTGATTTACAGTTCCTGACGTGCTGCCCTCCAGATCTTTGGATTGGGACTGTGAACACCTCTCCATTAACCTTATCCCGAGTTTGTGTTTGCAGATCTCTCTCTAAAAACCATAGCTCACATGTCCTCCAGGATGGGGCCCCTAGAGTCACACCACAAGACTGTGCTTGCCATCCGCAAGGAAACTGGGCCCATCACAGTTGCCCAAACCCTCCTGATTAGGAGAAACCCGGAAGGCTCCTGAGCACATCCCAATATTGGAGGCTGCTCTGGATGCAAATGCACAGTCTGAAACACCCTGATCACCTCCATCCAGGCAGACACCCAAATCAATGGTCCTGAGTCAGATAATTGAACCTGACATGGCCCTAGGACCTCATTGGAAGAGGGATTAACTTTTCAGGCACCTGTCCTCAGAGGCCTCTTCTGGAATACCAACTTATGATACAAATTATGGCCCCTGAGCCCCAGGGTGGGAAATCCTCCATGGCCTCTTGACGCCACCTCTCCATTTGTTGGTCATCATAGACACAAACTCCAGCCTGAGCAAACATCTGACATCCGCCCATATTCAGGCGCTGATATTGGAATCAGCTGCTGCACACTGGAACTGCCTTTCGCTTTGCAATGAATTTAAGCCTAGCTTCAGATTACAATTTCATCCTCACCCTACTGGTCTGCCATATCTCTTGATAGGGAATTCTGGAGCCACAACGCAACATTCTGCCTTCTTCATAGATAGAAGGACCTGGTGAGTCTGCCCATAAACTGCACATGAAGATCAATATACTCAGCCCAGGAGGGAACCCCTATTTATAGTTTGCCCTAGCCACTAGTGCTGTGTCTAAAAGAGCCTGAGCCCCTACCTCGTGTCAGCAACCCAGAGGGTGGGGCCCACATTAACCATGTGAGACCGGCCATGGCCAGGGCTGTCATTACTACCCATCCTTGGTATTCAGGCATCTGTCCCCTAGATCTTAGCTGGAATACCTACCAATGGGGGGACCTGAAGCACAATAGAGAATTCATCCTTCGCCATGGCAGGAATCCTGGCTTTTGGATGGGTGTTCCAACCCTAGGAATGGGAACTGGCTGCATGGCTGAGTAGACATCGCCCAATCCTGATGGCCTCCGGGGCACAAGCAGGCATTGGGACCCTCAGCTTGACCATACTTTCAAACAAACGCTCTCCGTTGCACCTCCAGGATCCCGCATTGCAGGCCTGGTATGGCCCTAGGCCTAAATATTAACCCTTGGTGGGATTTTCCAAGCACTTAGACCCAGAGCTCATCTCTGGAATGCCTGTTTTGGGGCACGCCTAAGCTGGAAAACAGTACTCATCCCTTCCCGGAGAAATCCAACAAACTATTGAGAACCGCCAGGATCCTTGAGAGGAGAAATCTCCCATGGACCCTTGAGACAACACCTGCAATAAAGGCCATTCTGGAAATTAAATCCAGATACAATTACCTGTGCTACCACCTTTGAGTTACGTGATTTACAGTTCCAGACTTGCTGCCCTCCTGGTCTATGGATTGGGACTATGATCACCTTGCCACTAACCCTAACCTAAGTTTGTGTTTGCAGACTTCTCTCTCAAAATCATGGCGCACATGTCCTCCAGGATGGGGTCTCTGGAGTCACACCACAGGACAGTTCCTGCAATCCCCAAGGAAACTGCCCATCACAGTTGTCCAAAAACCCCATATAAGGAGAAACCTGCAAGGAACCTGAGCCAACCCTAGTATTGGATGCCACTCTGGACACAAATGCACAGTCTGAAACACCCTCATCACCTGCATCCAGTCAGACACCAGAGTCAATGATCCTGAGTCAGAAGATTGAATGACATTCCCCTAGGGCCTCATTCAAACCCTTTATTAGGTTTTCAGGCTTCTGTCCTCAGAGACCTGTTCTGGATTACCAATTTATGATACAACATATGGCCGCTGAGCCCCACAACAGAATATCTCCTGCCCCCAGAAGCAATCCGGGCTCTTGGGCCTGTGTCAAATCCTCAGGCTAGATGAATCCTGCATGGCCCATTAACCACCAGCACATTCTAAGATCTCCCTGGTAACAAACCAACATTTTGACCCATCTTCATGAGGTTCCATGTCCAATCGAGTCTTTATTTCTTCGCCACAAAGCCACCAGATGCCATGTTCCTTCGCTGTCATGGTCAATGAAGGTGTGCTTTCCAGTCACCCATGTGGGAGATCTATGTTATCCGATCTTTCGACATGGGGAACCATGGAGGAAACAAATCAGACTGCCCCTGTCTGGTAGAAGGAAACCTTGCTGATTGGAGCATCTCAAAAACACCAGATTGGGAAATCCTCCATGGCCTCTTGACGCCACCCCTCTATTTTTGTGTCATCATAGACACAAACTCCAGCATGAGCAAATATCTGACATCCACCCTCACTCAAGTGCTGAATATTGGATTCAAACATTGCACACTGGAAATTCCTTTCGCTTGATACAGAATGTAACCATAGCTTAGGTTTACAATTCCATCCTCAGCCTCCTGGTCCACAAGCCCTCTTGATAGTGAATTCTAGAGCCACAAAACAGCATTCTGCCTTCCCCTTACAAACAAGAAGGGCGTGGTGAGTCTGCCCAGAAACCATACATGAGGATCAATCTGCTCGGCACTCGAGGGAACCCCAATTTATAGGCTGCCCTGGGCACTAGTGCTGTGTCTGACAGAGCCTGAGCCAAGACCTAGTGTCAGCCACCCAGTGATCGGGGCCCATATCCACGATTTGATACTGGCCATGGCCCATGTCCATCATCTTTACCCATCCTTGGTATTCAGGCCTCTGTCCCCAGACCTTTGCTGGAATCCCCGCTAATGGGGGAACCTGAAGCACTATAGAGAACTCCTCTTTCCCCATGGCAGGATTCTGGCTGTTGGGATGGTTGTCCAACCCTCAAAGTGGGAGCCAGCTGCATGGCCAATGTGACCACGCCCACTCATGAGGGCCACCTGGGCATAAGCAAGTATTGTGACCCTCAGCCTGAGAATGATTTCAAACAAGACCTCTCAGTTGCACCTCCAGGATCCTGCATGCAGGCCTGGTAAGCCACTAGGCCCAAATCCTAACACTTGGTGGGATTTTCCAGGGGACCAAACCCAGAGTCCGTCTCTGGAATCCATATTTTGGGTCACCCCTAACATGAAAAACAGCACTCTTTCCTTCCCCGAAAAAGCCACCAACTATTGGGAGCCACCAGGATCCTTAGAGAGGAAAAATCTCCCATGGACCCATGAGGCCACAACTGCATTCTGAGGCCATCCTGCACACAATACAGAGAAAAAAGCCTGTGATTCTGCCTTTGAGTCACCCGATTAACAGTTCCTGAAGAGGTGCCATCCATGTCTATGCATTGGGCCTGTGATAACCTTGCCACTAACCCTAACCCAAGTTTGTGTTTTCAGACTTCCCTCCCAAAACCGTGGCTCACATGCCCTCCAGTTTGTGATAACTGGAGCCACACCACGGGATTGTACCTGTCTTCCCAAAGGAAACTGTGATTGTCACTATTAAACAAACCCTCTAGATTAGGAGAAACCTGCAAGGCCCCTAAGCCCAGCCCAATATTGGAGGCCACTCTGGACGCAAATGCACAGTCTGACACACCATATCACCTACATCCAGGCTGATATCCAAGTCAATGGTCCTCAGACAGAAGATTGAACCTGACATGCTCCTAGGATTCACTGGAACACTAGAATAGGTTTTCAGGTATCTGTACTCAGAAGGCTGTTCTGAATATCAATGTATGATACAATATGGTCACTGAGCCACACAAAAGAACATCTGTCCTTAGAAGAAAGCTGTGCTCTGGACCTGTGTCAAACACTCTGGGTAGATGAATCCTTCAAGGCCCCCTGGCAACCAGCACATTCTATGATCTCCCTGACAACATGCCAGCATTGTGACCCATCTTCATGAGACTCCATGACAACTCCAGCCCTTGGTACTTAGGCCCAGAGCCACCAGAATGAAACTGCCATGTTCCTCTGCTGCCATGGTCAATGTAGGTGTACTTTCCAGGCATCCAGCGGGAGTGCTCTGATACCAACTTTCCACATGGGGAACCCTGGAGGAAACAAACCAGAATCCCCTGTACGGTAAAAGGAATCTTTTCTGTATGGAGTATCTCAAGCCTGAGGGTGGGTAATCCTCCATGGCCTCTTGAGGCCACCCATCCATTTGTTGGTCATCATAGACACTAACTCCAGCGTGAGCAATCAACTGACATCTGCACTTACTCAAGTGCTGGATATTTGAATCAGCTGCTACACACTGGAATTGCCTTATGCTTGGCACTAAATTTAAAAGTAGCTTGGCGGGACTCCTGGGTGGCTCAGTTGGTTAAACAGCTGCCTTCGGCTCAGGTCATGATCCCAGCGTCCTGGGATCGAGTCCCACATCAGGCTCCTTGCTCCGCAGGGAGCCTGCTTCTCCGTCTGACTCTGCCTTCCACTCTGTCTGCCTGTGCTTGCTCTCGCTCGCTCTCTGACAAATAAATAAAATCTTGAAAAAAAAAAAGTAGCTTGGGTTTGCAATTCCATCCTCACCCTGGTGTTCAGTAAGCTCTCTTGATAGGGAATTCTGAAGCCACAACACAGCATTCTGCCTTCCCCATAGCAAGAAAAAACAGCCTGGAGAGACTGCCCAGAAACACTACATGAGGATAAATCTACTCGACCCTCGAGTGAACCCCATTTATAGGTTTACCTGGCCACTAGCGCTGAGTCTGACAGAACCTCGTCTCTGACCTCGTGTCAGGACCCAGAGACTGGGCTCCAACTCCAGAATGTGAGACCAGCCATGTCCCAGGGCTGTCATCTCTACCCATTCTTGATTCAGGCATCTGTCCCCAGACATTTGCTGAAATCCCTGCCAATGGGGGAACCAGAAGCACAATAGGGAAATCCTACTTCCCCATGGCAGGAATGATGGCTCTTGGGATGGGTTTCCAGACCTCAGAGTGGTAGCCAGCTGAATGGCCAATGATAACCCGCCCACTCATGAGGGCCGCCCTGGACACAAGCAGGCATTGTGACCCCCAACATGAGCATGCTTTCAAACAAACACTCTCAGTTGCATTCCAGAATCCAAATTTGCAGACCTGATATGCCCCTAAGCACAAATCCTAACACCTGGTGGGATTTTTCAGGGGCCCAGAAACACAGCCTGTCTCTGGAATCCCTGTTTTGGGACACCCCTAAGATGGAAAATAGCACTCTCCCCTTCGCCAAGAAAGCCACCATAGTATAGGGAGCCGCTAGGATCCTTGAGAGGAAAAATCTCCCATGGATCCATGAGACCACACCTGTATTCCGAGGCCATCCTGTACACAAAAGCCAGATACACAAGCCTGTGATACCACCTTCAAGGCAACTAATTTATAGTTCCAGACGAGCTGCCCTCCAGGTCTATGCATTGGGCCTGCGATCACCTCACCGCTAACCTTAACCCGAGTTTGTGCTTACAGACTTCTATCCCGAAACCATGGCTCATATTTCCTCCAGGATGGGGTCTCTGGAGCCACACCAAAGGACTGTGCCTGCCATCCCCAAGGAAAATGTGTCCGTCACATTTGCCTAAAACTTCGAGATAAGGAGAAACCTGCAAGGCCCCTGAGCCCACCCCAATACTGGAGGCCCCTCTGGACACAAATGTGCAGTCTGAAATACGCTGATCACCTGAATCCAGGCAGATACCCAAGTCAGTGTTTCTCAGTCAGAAGATTGAACCTGACATGCTCCTATGACCTCATTGTAAACCCTGATTAGGTTTTCAGGCATCTGTAATCAGAGACCTGTTCTGGAGTACCAACTTAAGATACAACATATGGTCCCTGATCCCCACAACAGAACATCTCCTTTCTCTAGATGGAAGCCGTGCTCTTGGAACTGTGTCAAACCCTCAGGGTAGATGAATCCTACTTGTCCCGTAGCCACCAGCAGATTCTAAGATCTCACTGGTAACAAGCCAGCATTGTGAGCCATCTTCATGAGATTCCATGTCAACTACAGGCCTTGGTACTTCACCCCAGAGCCTTCAGAAAGAACCTGCCATGTTCCTCAGCTGCAATGTTCAGTGGAAGTGTGCTTTCCAGGCATCCATGTGGGAGTGCTCTGCTACCCAAACTTTCCACATGGGGGACTCTCGAGCAAACAAATCTGACTGCCCTGTCCTGTAGAAGGAAACCTGGCTGTTTGGAGCATCTCACAAGCTCAAGTGTGGGAAATTCTCTATGACCTCTTTTCAACTCCTCTCCATTTGTCGGTCATTATAGACACAAACTCCAGCTTGAGCAAACATCTGACGTCTGCGCTTACTCAGGTGCTGGATATTCGAATCAGCCGCTGCACACTGGAAATGCCATTCGCTTGTCACTGAATTTATTCATAGCTTGGGTTTACAATTCCATCCTCACCCTACTGGTCCACAAGCCCTCATGATAGGGAATTCTGCAGCCACAACACAGCATTCTGCCTTCCCAATAGAAAGAAGAAGGGCCTGGTGAGTCTGCCCAGAAACTCCACATTATGATCAATCTACTTGTCCCTTGAGGGAACCCTGAATTATAGACAGCCCTGGCCCCTAGTGTTGTGTCTGACAGAGCCTAAGCCCCGACCTCGTGTCAGCCACCTAGAAGGCGGGGCCCATATCCCGCATGTTAGACTGGCCACGGAACAGAGCCGTCATCTTTACCCATCCTTGGTATTCAGGCATGTGTCCCCAGACCTTTCCTGGAATCCCTACCAATGAGGGAACCTGAATCACAATAGAGAAATCCTCATTCCCCATGGCAGGATTCCTGTAAGTTCGGAAGGGTGTCCAACACTCAGAGTGTTAGCCTACTGAATGGCCATTGAGACCACCCCCTTTCCAGAGGGCCACCCTATGCAAAAGCTTGCATAGTGACACTCAGCCTGAGCATGCTTTCAAACAAACGCTCTCAGTTGTATCTCCAGGACTTGCATTGGAGGCTTGGTAAGCCCCTATGCCCAAATCATAACCCTTGGTGGGTATTTCCAGGTGCCCAGAGCCAGAGCACTTCTCTGCAATCCCTCTTATGGGACACCCTTAATATGGAAAACAGAACTCTTTCCTCTCTGAGAAAGCCACCACATTATAAGGAGCCGCCAGGATACTTGAGAGGAAATATCACCCATGGACACCTGAGACCACACCTGCATTCTTAGTCCATCGTGGATACACAATCCAGATAAAAAAGCCTGTGCTACCTCCTTTGAGGCATGCGATTTACATTTCACACGGAGCTTCCCTCCAGGAGTATGCATTGGGCCTACAATCACTTCGCCACTAAACCTAACCCGCATTTGTGTTTGCAGACTTCCCTCCGAAAACCATGGCTCTCATGCCCTCCAGCATGGGGTCTTTGGAGCCACACCACAGGACTGTGCCCACCATTGCCAAGGAAACTGTGCCCATCAAATTGCCCTATCTTTCCAGATTAGGAGAAACTTGCAAGGCCCCTGAGCCCACCCTAATACTGGTTGCCACTCTGTACACAAATGCACAGTCTGGAACACCCTGATCACCTACATCTAGGCAGACTTTGAAGTCAATGATACTGAGTCAGAGGATTGAACCTGACATTCCGTTAGGATTTTATTGGAACCCTAGATTAAATTTTCAGGCATCTATCCTCAGAGGCCTGTTCTGCAATACCAAATTATGATACATTTGGTCCGTTAGCCCCACATCAGAACATCTCTTGTCCGAGAAGGAAACCGTGCCCTTTGACCAGTGTCAAACCCTCAGGGTAGATGAATCCTACATGGTCCCTTAGCCACCAGCACACTGTAAGGTCTCCATGGTAACAAACCTGCATTATGACCCATCTTCATGAGACTTCATGTCAACTCCAGGCCTTGGTAATTCGCCCCAGAGCCACCAGAACGAATTGGCCATGTTTCTCAGCTGCAATTTTAATGGAGGTGTGCTTTTCAGGCATCCACGTGGGAGTGCTCTGCTACCCAAACTTTCCACATGGGGGACCCTGGAGCAAATAAACCAGACTCCCCCTGTGTGGTAGAAGGAAACTTTGCTGTTTGAAGCATCTCACAAGCCCCAGCATGTGAAATCCTCCATGGCCTCTTGACGCCACCCCTCCATTCATCGGTCATCATAGACATAAACTCCAGTATGAGGAAATGTCTGACTTTCACCTTTACTCAGGTGCTGGATATCTGGAATCAGACACTGCACAATGGAACTGCCTTTTGCTTGGCACTGAATTGAACCTTAGCTTGAGTTTACAATTCCATCCTCACCCTACTGGTCCCCAAGCCCGCTTGATAGGGAATTCTGGGGCCACAACGCAGCTTTTTGCCTTCCCCTTAGAAAGAAGAAGGGCATGGTGATTCTGCCCAGAAACTCTGCATGAGGATCAATCTGCTCAGCCCTTGAGGGATCCCTGATTCATACTCAGCCCTGACCACTAGTTTTGTTTCTGACAGAGCCTGAGTGCTCAATTCATGTCAGCTACTCAGAGAGTCAGGCATGTGAGACTGGCCATGTCTCAGGTCCCTCATCTCTACCCATCCTTGGTATTCAGGCATCTGTCCCCAGACATTTGCTAGAATACCTGCTAATGGGGGAACCTGAGGCACAATAGAGAATTCTTCCTTTTCCATGGCAGGAATCCTGGTAGTTGGGATGGGTGTCCTACATTAAAGTGGTAGCCAGCTGCATGGCCAAGGAGACAACTCCCACTCATAAGGGCTGCCCTAATCACATCAGGCATTGTGACACTCAGACTAGCATGCTTTCAAACAAACGCTCTCAGTTGTACCTCCAAGTCACACATTGTAGGCCTGGTACTCCCCTAGGCCCAAATCCTAATCCTGGTGGGATTTTCCAAGCACCCAGACTCACAGCCCTTCTCTGGAATCCCTTTTTGGGGAACATCTAAGATTGAAAACAGCACTCTTCCATTCAAACGAGAAAGCCACCATACTATTGGGAGCTTCCAGGATCCGTAGAGAGGAAAATACTCTCATGGAAACATTAGAACACACCTGCATTCCAAGGCTATCATGGACACACAATCCAGATACAAAAGCCAGTGCTAGTGCCTTCGAGGTACGTGAATTACAGTTCCTGACGATCTGCCCTCCAGGTCTATGCATTGGGCCTACGATCACCTCGCAACTCAACCTAATCCGAGTTTGTGATTGCAGACTTCTCTCCCAAAACCATGGCTTACATGCCCTCCAAGATGGAGTCTCTGGAGCCACACCACAGGACTGTGCCTGCCACCCCCAAGGAAACCGTGCCCACAAATTTGCCTAAACCTTCAAGATTAGGAGAAACCTGCAAGGCCCCATAGCCCACCCCAATATTGGAGGCCACTCTGTACACAAAGGCACAGTCAGAAACACCCTGGTTGCCTACATATAAGCAGACACCGAAGTCAATGGTCCTGAGTCTGATGATTCAACCTGAAATTCCCCTTGGACTTCATTGGAACCCTAGATGAAGTTTTTAGGCATCTGTCCTCAGAGGCCTGTTTTGGAATACCAACTTATGATACAACATTTGGTCCGTGAGCCCCACAACAGAACATCTCCGATACCCAGAAAGAAACCGTGTTCTTCGACCGGTGTCAAACCATCAGGATAGACTAATCATACATGGCCCCTTAGCCACCAGCACATAGTAAGATTTCCGTGGTAACAAAACTGCATTGTGACCCAACTTCATTAGAATCCAGGCCTTGGTACTTTGCCCTAGAGCAACCAGAAAGAACCTGCCATGTTCCTTAGGTGCAATGGTCAATGTAGGTGTGCTTTCCAGTATCCACGTGCGAGTACTATGCTACCCAAACTTTGCACATGGGGGAACCTGGTGTAAACAAACCAGACCTCCCCTGTCCAGTAGAAGGAAACCTTATGTTTGGATCAACTCACAGGCCTCAGCGTGTAAACTGCTCCATGGCCTCTTGATGCCACCACTCCATTGGTCGGTCATCATAGACACAAACTCCAGTCTAAGCAAACATCTGACATGCACCCTTATCCCAGTGCTGGATGTCTTGAATAAACCACTGCACATTGGAACTGCCTTCCACTTGGCACTGAATTGAACCATAGCTTGTGTTTACAATTCCATCCTCACCTGACTGGTCCCTAAGCCCTCTTGATAGGGAAATCTGGGGCCACAACGCAGCATTCTGCCTTCCCCATCGAATGAAGAAATGCCTGGTGAGTCTGCCCTGAAAACCCACATGAGGATCAATCAGGTCGGCCCTCGAGTCAACACCGATTTATAGGCTGCCATGGCCACTAGTGCCGTGTCTGACAGAGCCTGAGCTCAACTGAGTTTCAGCCACTAAAGAGCAGGCCCCATATCTAGCATTTGGGATTGCCATGGCCAAAGTATGTCATCTCTACCCATCCTTGATATTCAGGCACCTGTCCCCAGACCTTGGCAGGGATCCCTGCCAATTAGGGAACTTGAAGCACAATAGAGAAATCTTCTTTCCCCATGGCAATAAACCTGGCTTTTGGGATGGGTGTTCTACCCTCAAAGGGGGAGCCAGTTACAACATCAATGACACCACACACACTCCTGAGGACTACCCTTGGCACAAACAGGCATTGTGACCCTCACCCTGAGCATGCTTTCAAAAAATCCCTCTCAGATTCACCACAATGATCCCTCATTTCAGGCCTGGTATGCCTGTAGGTACAAATCATAAAACTTGGTGGGATTTTCGAGGTGCCCAGACCCAGAGACCATCTCTGGAATTTTTGTTTTGGTGCACCCTTCAGATGGAAAACAGCACTCATCCCTTCCCCAAAAATGTCACCAAATTATGAGGAGCCACCAGGATCCATAGAGAGGCAATGTCTCCCATGGACCCATGAGAACACACCTGCATTCCGAGGCCATCCTGGACACACAATCCGGAGAGAAAAGCCTGTGCTACTGCCTTCCATTCACCCTAATTACAGTTCCAGATGAGCTGCTCTCAAGGTCTATGCATTGGGCCTGTGATCACCTCGCCACTCACCCTAATTCGAATTTGTGTTTGCAGACTTATCTACCAAAACCATGGCACACATGCCCTCCAGGATGGGGTCTCTGGATCCACACTGCAGGACTGTCCCTGCCATCCACAAGGAAACTGTTCCCATCACAGTTGCCCAAACTGTCTAGATTAGGAGAAACCTACAAGGCCTCTGGGCCTACCCCAATTTCGGCGGCCGCTCTGAACACAAATGCACAGTCTGAAATACCCTGATCCCCTACATCCAGGAACACAGCCAAGATAATGGTCCTGAGTCAGAATAATGAACCTAACATGCCCCTAGGACGTCATTGGAACCATTGATTCGGTTTTCAGACATGTGTCCTCAGAGGCCTGTTCTAGAATGCGAACTTATGATACAACATGTGGTGCCTGGGCCACACAACAGAACATCTCCTGTCCCCAGAAGGAAACCGTGCCCTACAATCTGTGCAAAATCCCAGAGTAGTAGATTCCTGCACAACTACTAAGCCACCAGAACATTCTAAGATCTACCTGGTAACAAACCAGCTGTGTGGCCCATCTGCAAGAGATTCCATGTCAAATCAAGGACTTGGTACTTTGCTACAGAGACACCAGAATAAAGCTGCCATGTTCTTCAGTTGCAATGGTCAATTAAGTTGAACATTCCAGGCATCCATGCGGTAGAGCTCTGCTACCCAAACTTTCCACATGGGGGACCCTGGAGCAAATAAACCACACTCCACCTGTCCAGTAGAACGAAACCTTGCTATTTGGAGCAGCTCATGAGTCTCAACGTGAAAATCCCTCCATGGCTTCTTGACACCACCCCTCCATTTGTCAGTCATCATAGACACAAACTCCAGTGTGAGCAAATATCCGACGTCCTCCCTTACTAAGGTGCTGGATATCTCGAAAAAGCTGCTGGACACAGGAACTGCCTTCTGCTTGGCAGTGAATTGAACTGTAGCTTGTGTTTACAATTCCTTCCTCACCCGACTGGTCCCCAAGCCTTCTTGATAGCGAATTATGGAGACACAACACAGCATTCTGCCTTCCCGATAGAAACAAGTGCCTGGTGAGTCTGGCCAGAAACCCCACATGAGGATCAATCTGCTCGGCCCTATATCGGAGGGACCCTGATTTATAGGTTGCCCTGGCCACTAGTGCTGTGTCTGACAGAGCCTGAGCCCAGACCTAGTGTCAGTCACCAGAGTTTGAGCCCCACATCTAGTATTTGGGAATGCCATGGCTCAAGTATTTCATCTCTACCCATCCTTGGTATTCAGGCACCTGTCCCCAGACCTTTGCTGGAATCCCTGATAATGGGGCATCCTGAAGCACAATAGAGAACTCCTCCTTCTTCATATCAGGAAACTTGGCTGTTAAAATGGGTGTTCAACCCTGAAAGGGGGAGTCATTTACAAGTCCAGTGAGACCACACAAACTCCTCAGGGATGCCCTGGAGGCAAACAGGCCTTGTGACCCTCAGCCTGAGCATGCTTTCAAACAATCCTTCTCTGTTGCACCACCATGAACCCGCATTGCAGGCCTAATATGCCCTAAGCCCAAATCCTAGCACTTGTTGTGATGTCCCAGATGCCATGAACCAGAGCCCGTCTCTGGAATCCCTGTTTTGGGGCACCCATAAGGTGGAAAACATCACTCTCCCCTTCCCCGAAAAAGCCACCAAACTATGGAGAGCCACCAGGATCCATAGAGAGGAAAAGACTCCCATGGACCCATGAGACCACACCTGCATTCCAAGGCCATCCTGGACACACAATCCAAAGAGAAAAGCCTGTGCTACTGCCTTCCAGTCTCCCTAATTATAGTTCATGACGAGCTTCCCTCCAGGTCTACGCATTGGGCCTGTGATCACCTCGCCACTCACCCTAATTTGTATTTGTGTTTGCAGACTTCTCTCCCAAAACCATGGCTCACATGCCCACCAGAATGTGATCTCTGGAGCCACACCACAGAACTCTGGCTGCCAACCCCAAGGACACTGTGCATATCAGATTTGCCCAAACCTTCCAGATTAGGAGAAACCTGTGTGGCCCCTGAGCCCACACCAATATTGCCGGCCACTCGGGATGGAAATGCGCAGTCTGAAACACCCTTATCACCTACATCCAGGGAAATAGCCAAGTCAATTATCGTGAGATAGACGATTGAACCTAAAATGCCAGTAGGCTCTCAATGGAACCCCATTAGGTTTTCAGGCATCTGTCCTCAGGGGCCTGTTCTGAAATACCAATCTATGACACATCATGTGGTCTCTGAGCCACACGACAGAACATCCCCTGTCCCCAGAAGAATACCATGCTCTTCGACCTGTGCCAAACCCTCAGGGTAGGAGAATCCTGCATGGCACCTTAGCAACCAGCACATTCTAAGTTCTCCCTGGTAACAAACAAGCATTGTGACCCATCTGCAAGAGATCCCATGTCAACTCAAGGCCTTGGCACTTTGTCCCAGAGCCACCAGAACGAATCTGCCATGTTCCTCAGCTGCAATTGTCAATGGAGGTGTGCTTTCCTGGCATCCATGCCGGAGAGCTCTTCTTCACAAACTTTCCACATGGGGAAACCCAGAGTAAACAAACCAGACTTCACCTACTCTGTACAAAGAAATGTTACTTTTTGCAGCAGTTCACAGGCCTCAGCATGTGAACTCCTCCATGGCCTCTTTATACCACCCCTCCACTTGTCGGTCATCATAGACAAAAACTCTAGTGTGAGCAAGCATCTGACATCCACCCTTATTCCAGTGCTGGATGTCTCGAGTAAACTGCTACAAATTGGAACTGCCTTCTGCTTGGCACTGAATTGAACCATAGCTTTTGTTTACAATTCCACCCAAAACTGACTGGTCCCCAAGCTCTCGTGATTGGGAAATCTGGAGCCACAACACAGCATTCTGCCTTCCCTATTGAATGAACAAATGCCTGGGAATCTTCCCAAGAAACTCCACATGAGGATCAATCTGCTCCGCCCTCGAATCTACTCTGATATAAAGGCTGCCATGGCCACTAGCGCTGTGTCTGACAGAGCCTGAGCCCCGACCGAGTTTTTGGCCTCATATCTAGCATTTGGGATTGCTATGGCCCAAGTACGTCATCTCCACCCATCCTTGGTATTCAGGCACCTATCTCGAGACCTTGCTGGAAACCCTGCCAATGGGGCAACCTGAAGCACAGAGGAACCTGACGGAAGAGAACTCATCCTTCCTCATGGCAGGACATTTGGCTGTTGGGTTGGGTGTCCAACTCTCTAAGAGGGAGCCAGATATATGACCAATGAGACCACTCCCACTCCTGAGGGCCGCCATGGGAGCAAACAGGCATTGTGAGACTCAGCCTGAGCAAGCTTTCAAACAATCCCTCTCAGTTGCACCATCATGATCCCGCATTGCAGGCCTCATACACCCCTAGGTGCAAATCCTAACCCTTGGTGGGAAGTCCCAGATGCCCAGAAAAAGAGCCTGTATCTGGAATCCCTGTTTTGGGGCACCCATAAGATGGAAAACAACACTCTTCCCTTCCCCAAAAAAGCCACCAAACTATGAGCTGCACAGATCCATAGAGAGGAAAAGTTTCCCATGGACCCATGAGACTATACCTGCATTCCGAGGCCATCCTGGACACACAATATAGAGAGAAAAGCCTGTGCTACTGCCTTCCAGTCACCCTAATTACAACTCCTGACAAGCTGCACTCCAGGTCTACTCATTGGGCCTGTGATCACCTTTCCACTAACCATAACCCACATTTGTGTTTGCAGACTTCTCTCCCAAAACCATGGCTCATATGCCCTCCAGGACAGGGTCTCTGGATCCACAACACATGACTAGGCCTGCCATCCCCAAGGAAACTGTGCCCGTCAAACCTGCCCAAACCTTCCAGTTTAGGAGAAACACGCAAGAGCCCTGAGCCCAACCCAATATTGTCGGCAGCACTGGACACAAATGCCAGTCTGAAACGCCCTGATCACCTAAATCCAAGCAGACAGCCATTTCAATGTTCCTGGGTCAGAAGATTGTACCTGACATGCTCCTAGGACGTCATTGGAACACTAGATTAGGTTTTCAGGCATCTGTCCTCAGGGTCCTGTTCTGAAATACCAACTTAGGATACAACATGTGGTCCCTGAGCCACACAATAGAATATCTCCTGTCCCCAGTAGGAAACCATGCCCTTCGACCTGTGCCAAACCCTCAAGATTGGAGAATCCTGCACAGCACCTTAGACACCAGCACAAACTCTAGTTTGTGCGTTGACCCATACCACAAGCTTTCCATCTGCTGGACAGTCGAGTCCTGTTGAATGGCTCCAGGATGTCCCATACGGAAAGACTGGAGAGCAGGATTCGAAGGATGGATGCCTGTACAGCATACCTCACATTCCCATTGGCTCTTTGTGACAAGACATGTTTGAACTACTGGCTCTGGGGCGAGCTAACTAGGGTGCTGAATTGAAATGGACTCTCCTGCGGATGGGTCATAATGTGGGTTTGTGTGCATGGAGACCTTGGAATATGTTGGCAGCTCAGGGGCCATGAAGTATTCGCCTAACCGAAGGGTGTAATATTGCTCCAATTAAAAAGAGATCCCTATGTGGAGATGAGACAGGTTCTCTTTGGTGCCTCAGAAAAGCTCCAGATACTGGTCTTCAAACCAGTTCTCTGAGTAGAGACACCTGGAAACCAAAGCTAGGGTTCAGATTAGAGCCTAGATGCCTGTCCGTTTCAATCTTCTGTCTCTGGGGACACTGTCTGAGTATCTAAGTGGAGATAGTTGCTCAGCTGGTGTCAGAGTGCCCCTCTTAGTCCATGGCCGAGGCATGGCCTTGGAGACCTTATTGGATTTTCCTAATCTCTAGGGTTGTGGCCAATGGATTGGGTACAGTTTTCTTGGAGAGGACTGGCACAGTCCTTCAGTGTGTCTCCATAGGCCCTAGCCTGGAGGGTGTGTGGGTCCGGGCTGTGGGCACAGAAGTCTGAAAACACAAACTCGGCTTGGGTGCGGAGCCGAGAGCATGGCAGGATGGACCCACAGACTGTGAGAGGAGATCCTCAGCTTATGAAAGAAGGGCAAATGGGAGGCAGTCACTCAAGCTTTGTCTTTGGATGTTTTGTCTCCCATAGCCGTGGAATGTAGGGGTGACCTCAGGGGCTATGGAAGAGTCTCCCTCTCTGAGGAGTTGGTCCAGCTCTTAAGATTTTGGGGACATTTTGTGGGAAGGGTGGAGTCCTGCTGTCTGGCTCAGGTGTTCTTCCAGGAGAGGGACTCCAGATCACAGTCCTGGGTTCGAGCAAATGGAATACTCGAGCTCTTGTGAAGATTGGGATCATAGGGGCTTGGCAAGCCCCATATGCGGGCTCTTAGTCCAGGCCCTGAGAGACCTTACTTCGACATGGGGCCCATGCTGATGGTCCCAATGCGAGTTTGTACCCAAGGAGGCACTCAAGTTTAGGCTTGGCCTCAGGGGCCATGAAGGTTTCTCCTACACTGAAGGTATGACTCCATGCCAACAGCAAGCTTTCCAGCCATGGGGAAGGAGAAGATCTGATTTGTGCTTCAGTTACCCACGTTTGCCAGGATTTGATATAATATCTAGGGTCAGATGTCTGAAAACCCAGGTTGGGAAGAGATGACAGCATAAGGCCATGGCCTGTCTGATGTGCTTAGTGTGCAGCCAGCTGTTTCCTTGTCTGTTGGGACGTCAGGCTGTGTCATACAGAGCATTACTGACCAGGGTAGCTTTTCCAGTTAGGGTGCAGTCGAGGCCAGAGCAGGTTGGTTCTCATTTGTGGTTTCTGGAGAGCCCCATAGGGCAACGTTTTTCTTCTGGTGGGCAGGCAGAAAACTGTGTTGTGGTTCTGGAATTCCCAGTCTGGAGGGCTTGTTTGCCAGGAGTGTGAAGAGGGAAGTCTGAAAACACAAGCTAGCGTTAGGTTTGGGGCCGAGGGCATGGCAGGCCCACTCTGCAGAGACTTAATCAAGATCTCGTGCATCTGAGGTCAGGGCGAGTATCAGACGTTGCCTCAGGTTGGAGTTTTTGTCCATTATGGCCCCTTCCTGAAGGGGGTGGGGGCGTCATGAGGCCAGGGAGGTTTCCCAACGCTGGGAGTTATGAGCTGCCCCAAACATCAAGGTTTCCTCTGTAGGACAGTCGAGTACTATGAGATGGTTCTAGGATGAACCCTACAGAAAGACTCGAGAGAAGGGGTCTAAGCATGAATGTCTGCAAATGCCACCTCACATTCCCACTGGCTGCTTGGGGCAAGGCAGGCTCAATCTGCAGGCTCTTGGGCGGGTTTCTCAGAGGGCTGAGTTGAAATGGACTCTCCTGAGGATGAGTCATTCTGTGGGTTGGTGGCCATGGAGACCTTGGAATGTGGCGGTGGCTCATGGACTCTGCAGTATTCTCCAAACCGAAGGGTTTGACACAGCTCCAACAATGAAGCTTCCCATGTGGAGACGATAGTTGTTCTGTTTGGTGTCTCAGGAAAGCCCCAGATGCTGGTCTTCAAACCCAGGCCTCTGAGGAGTGACACCTGGAAACCAAAGCAAGAGTTCAGATTAGGGCCCAGGGGCCTGTCTGGTTCAATCTACTGTCTCTGCCGACATCTGTCTGTGTTTCTGCATGGAGGTAGTTGCTCAGCTAGTGTCAGGATGCCTTTGTCCAGAGAGGCTTATAGTAGTGGGATGTCCTCGGGGGCCTTGAGGTTTCTCCTATTCTGTGGGGTTATGGGCAATGGAATGGGCATAGTCTCCTTGGAGAGAGCAGGACAGTCCTGTGGTGTGGCTCCAGAGGCCCCAGCCTGGCGGCTGTGTGGGCCAGGGCTGTGGGGACAGACATCCAAAAACACAAACTCGGCTGAGGTTTGGGGCTGAGGTTATGGCAGGAGTGATCTACAGTCCGTGAGGGGAGCTCATTGTGATTAGAAAGTAAGGCGAGTGAGAGGCGGTCATTCAGGCTTATGTCTCTGGATGTTGTATTCATGATGGTCATTTAATGTAAGCATGGTCTCATGGGCCATGGAAGTCTCCCTCTCTGGTGATTTGTCCGGCTCCCAAGAGAGTGGGGTCATTTTGTGGGAAGGGAGGAGTCCTGTTTTCTGCCTCATGTGTCCCCACAATAGAGGGATTCTAGAGCAGAGCACTGGGTACATACAACTGGAATACCCACCCTCTGGTTAGGCCTGGGGTCCTATGGGCATGGCAAGCCCATATGCAGATTCTTGGTCCAGCCACTGAGAGACGTTACTTGAATAGTGGACTCATGCTGAGGGTCACAATGTGTGTTTGTGCCCAAGGTGGTCCTCAATATTGGGCGGGACTTCATTGAGCTTGCAGGTTTCTCCTACACTGAACCTTGGACATGCCAACCTCAGGGTTTCTTGCCATGGGGAAGGAGGAGTTTTGATTTCTGCATCACGTTCACCTCTGGGCACTAATTGGAGATAAGGTCTAGGTTCTGAAGCCTGAAAACCGAGGTTTGGAAGAGATGACGACCTAAGGCCATGGCGGGTCCGATGTGTTCAGTTTGGGGCCAGCTTTCTAGGTGTCGTTCAGGAGGTCTGCACTCAGGCTGTGCCAGACAGGGCATTCGTGCCCAGATACGCTGTATAATTGGGGTACAGTTGAGTGGCATGCAGAAGATAATTATTTGGGGTTTCTCCGTAGCCCCATAGGGCAAAGTCTTTCTTCTGGAGGGCAGGCAGAGTGCTGCATTCTGGCTCCGGAACTGCCAAACTGGAGTCCTTGGGGCCAGAAATGCAAGGATGTAAGTCTGAGAACTGAAGCTTTGCTTTGGTTTCAGGGCGAGGACATGGCAGGCACACTCTGCAGAGCTGAATTGAGATTTCATGCATCTGAGGTCAGGGCGAGGTTCATATGTTGGCTCAGGTTGGAGTTTCTGTCCATGATGGCCCCTTCATGAAGGGGGGTCATCACACCATTGGTGTTTTCCCATGATGGCAGTAGTGAGATGCTCCAAACCACAAGGATTTTCTGCGGGTCAGTTGAAACCTGTTGGATGGCTCCAGGGCATCCCATATGGAACAATTGCAGAGCAGGGTTCTAAGGATTGATGCCTGGGCATCCGGCCTTGCATTCCAATTGTCTCCTAGCGAAACGGCACGTTTGATTGCTGCCTATGATGTAGCAGCCGAGGGGGCTGAGTTGAAATGCATTCTCCTGAGGATCGGTCATAATGTGGAATTGTGTCCATGGAGACCTTGGAATGGGGCAGTGGCACCAGGGCTCTGAAGGATGCTCCTAACCAGAGGTTTTGACACAGCTCCAAGAAGCATTTTTCCCATGGGGAAACAAGATTTGTTCTCATTGGTGCTTCAGTAACCCCCAATATGCTGGTATTGGAAACCAGAACTCTGAGGAGAGATGCCTGGAAACCAAGGCAATGGATCTGATTAGGGCCTGGGGCCTGTCTGGTTTAATCTTCTTCTCTCGGTTCATCTGTCTATGGGATTGAGTGGAGGTAGTTCCTCAGCTGGTGTCAGATTGCCCCTATTTGTCCTGGGCAGTCTACACTATTGGGATGGCCACTTTGACTTTGGAGGTTTCTCCTAATTTGCAAGTTTGTGGCCAATGAAATGGGCAGAATTCCTTTGGGGAGGGAAGGCACAATCCTGAGGTGTGGCTCTAGGGGCTCAAGCATGGAGGGTGTGTGGGTCAGAGCTGTGGGGACAGAAGTCTGAAAACAGAAACTCGTCTTAGGTTTGGGGACATAGGTATGGGAGGCCCGATCTACAGACCTTGAGCAGAACTCTTCAGGATATGAACAAAGAGTGAGTGTGAGGCACTTGCTCAGGCTTTTGACTCTGGATTTTGTGTCACTGATGGCCGTGGAATGTAGGGC
The DNA here is from genome assembly GCF_964662115.1 of Mustela nivalis. Lineage (NCBI taxonomy): Eukaryota > Metazoa > Chordata > Mammalia > Carnivora > Mustelidae > Mustela > Mustela nivalis. Next base: position 738,173 of record NW_028136443.1, on the reverse strand, counting down.
GTCCTCATGGACCATGGGTGAGACTTCCTCTATGTGGATTTGGATGATCCCAATATTTTGGGGTCATTCCGTGGGATGGGAGGAGTCCATTCTGTTTTTTATTTATTTTTTATTATTATTATTTTTTTTTTACCTCAGGTGTGCCACTAAAGAGGGATTCCAGAGCAGAACCCTGGGAAGGGGCGACTGGACAACCCGAACTCTGTATAAGATTGGGGGCCTAAGGGCATGGCAATCCCCATATGGGGTACCTTGGTCCAGCCACTGAGAGGTCTTACTTGAGTACAGTGCTCACACTGAGGGTCACAATGCATGTTTGTGCCCAATGTAGGCATCAAGCATGGGCGGGGACTCATGGGCCATGCTTGATTCTCCTACACTGAACTTTGGACAACATACGAACCACAAGGTTTCTTTCCATGGGGAAGGAGGAATTCTGATTTCTGCATCATGTTCACCCCTGGGCAGTGATTGGAGATAAGATCTAAGTTCTGAATCCAGAAAATCGAGGTTGGGATGAGATGATAACCTAAGGTCATGGAGGGTCCGATGTGCTCAGTGTGCGGTCAGCTTTCTGGGTGTTGTTCAGGAGGTATGGATTCAGGCTGTGTCAGACAGTGCATTAGTGCCCAGGTTAGACTGTATAATTTGGGTACAGTTGAGTTCCATGTAGGTTCATCCTCATTTATTGTGTCAGGGAAGCTCACTGGGGCAACATTTTTCTTCTAGTGGGCAGGCAGAGTGCAGCATTGTGGGTCCAGAATTGCCAAACTTAAGGACGTCGGGACCAGGAGTGTGAGGACTTAAGTCTGAGATCATAAGCTAGACTTAAGTTTCAGGGCGAGGGCACGGCAGGCACCCTCTGCAGATCCGAATCAAAATCTCATTCATGTGAAGTCAGGACGAGGATCAGACTTAGGCGCAGGTTGGAGTTTCTGTCCATGATGGCCCCTTCATCAAAGGGGTGGAATCTCGAGGCCATGGAGGTTTTCCCACGTTGGGAGTTGTGGGATGCTCCAAACTGCAAGGATTCCTTCTGCGGGAAAATTGAGAACTGTTGGATGGCTCCAGGACATCCCATATGGAATGACTCCAGAGCCGGGTTCTAAGGATGGATGCCTGAGCAGACTGCCTCTTACACCAATTGTCTCCCTGCCACAAGACAGGTACGATCTGATGGCTATGCAGGAGCAATAGTGGAAGCTGAGTTGAAATGGACTCTCCTGAAGATGGGTCTTAATGTGTGTTTGTGTCCATGAGGACGTTGAAATGGGGTGGTGGCCCCAGGGCTCTAAAGGATTCTAACCGGAGATTTTGAAACAACTCGAAAGAGCAAGTTTTCCATGTGGAGACAAGATTTGTTCTAATTGGTGCCTCAGGAAACCCACATATGCTGGTATTAGAACCAGGCCTCTGAGGAGAGATACATAGAAACCACAGCAATGCATCCAATTAGGTCCTAGGAGCCTCTCTGGTTCAATCTTCTTCTCTGTCGACATCTGTCTATTTTATGAAATGGAGGTAGTTGCTCAGCTGGTGTCAGACCGCTCCTGTTTGTCCGGGCGGCCTACACTATAGGGATGGCCTCGGGGACTTTGGAGGTTTCTCCTAAATTGTATGATTATGGACAATGGCATGGGCAGAATTCCTGTGGAGTGGGCAGGCACAGACCTGATGTGTGGCTCCAAGGGCCCAGCCTTGAGGGTGTGTGGGCAAGGACTGTGGGGACAGATGTCTGAAAACACAAACTCAGCTTAGCTTTGGGGACGTAGGTATGGCAGGTCCGATTTACAGACTATGAGGAGAACTTTTTGGGATATGAATAAAGGGTGAAAGTGTGACACTTGTCAGGCTTTTGCCCCTGGATTTTGTGTCAATGATGGCTGTGGAATGTCGAGGAGTCCTCATGGGCCATGGAAGAGTCTTTCTCTCTGTGGATTTGGCCAGATCCCAATTGTTTTGGGTTAATCTGTGGGATTCAGTTTTGTTAACTAAGGTGTCCCACCAAAAGAGGGATTCCAGAGCAGAGCCCTGGACAACAAGAAATCTAACGAAAAATACGGGCCTAGGGGCATGGCAAGCCCAATATGCCTTCTAATGGTCCAGCCACTGAGAGGCCTTCATTGAGGACAGAACTCATGCTGAGGGTCACAATGCGTGTTTATGCCCTTGTGGTACTCAAGCATGGGTGGGGACTCATGGTGCATGCTTGTTTCTCCTACACTGAATGATAGTCAACATGTCAACCACATGAGTTCTTGCCATGGGGAAGTATTAATTCTGATTTCTGCATGTCATTCACCCCTGGGCAGTGATTGGAGATAAGGTCTAGGTTGTGAAGTCTGAAAACCGAGGTTGGGAAGAGATGACGACCTAAGACCATGTCGGGTCCGATATGCTCAGCGTGGAGCCAGCTGTCTGGGTGTTGGTCGGGAGGTCCAAGCTTGGGCTGTGTCAGACAGGGCATTAGTGCCCAGGGTAGATTGTATAATTGGGGTACAACTGAGTGCCGTGCAGGTTGATCTTTATTTGGCATTTCTGGGTAGCCCCAAGGGCAATGTTTTTCTTCTGGAGAACAGGCAGAGTGCTGCATTGTGGCTCTGGAATTTCCAAAGTGGATGCCTTGTGGACGGGGAGTGTGAGAACGGAAGTCTGAGAACACATGTTAGGCTTAGGTTCTGGGCGAGGGCACGGCAGGCACCCTCTGCAGATCTGAATCGGGATATCATGAATCTGAAGTCAGGGCGAGGTTCAAACCTAGGCAATTTCTGTCCATTCTGGCCACTTTATGAAGGGGACAGCATCTCCAGTCCATGGAGGTTTACCCACAATGGGAGTTGTGAGATGCTCCAAACAACAAGGATTCCTTCTGATCAACAATTGAGACCTTTTGTATCACTCCAGTACATACCATACAGAATGACACCAGAGCAGGGATCGTAGGATGGATGCATGGGAAGCCCGCCTCACATTGCAGTTGTCTCCTAGCAAATAGACAGGTTTGATATGCTGGCTCTGTCAGAGCAACCAAGGGGGCTGAGTTGAAATGGACTCTCCTGAGGATGGATGCTAATGTGGGTTTGTGTCCATGGAGACCTTGGAATGGGGCGTTGGTGCATGGGCCCTGAAGGATTCTCCTAACCGGAGGTTTTGAGACATCTCCAAAGGACAAGTTTCCCATGTGGAGACGAGATTTGTTCTGATTGGTGCCTCAGGAAACCCCCATATACTGTTATTGGAATATAGGCCTCTGAAGAGAGATAACTGGAAACCAAAGCAATGGCTCCATTTAGAGCCTAGGGGCCTGTCCGGTTGAATCTTCTTCTCTGTGTACATCCATCTAAGGTATTAGTGGAGTTAGATGCTCAGCTGGTGTCAGATGGCCCTTGTTTGTCCCAGGCGGCCTACACTATTGTGAAGGCCTTGGGGACTTTGGAGGTTTCTCCTAATTTTATGATTATGGACAATGGAATGGGCAGAATTCCCGTGGAGAGGGAAGGCACAGTTTTGATGTGGCTCCAGGGGCCCCAGCCTGCAGGGTGTGTGCCTCAGGACTGTGGAGACAGAAGTCTAAAACACAAACTCAGTTTAGGTTTAGGGACGTAGGTATGGCAGGCCCGATCTACAGACCGTGAGGAGAATTCTTCCAGATATGAAGAAAGAGAGATTGTGAGGCACTTGTTCAGGCTTTTGTTTCTGGATTTTGTGTCAACGATGGGCGTGGAATGTCCGGGAGGCCTCATGGGCCATGGACGAGTCTTCCGCTCTGTGGATTTGGCCCGATTCCAATTGTTTTGGGTCAAACTGTGGGATGGGAGGAGTCCTTTCAGTTTTGTTACCTCAGGTGTCCCACCAAAGGAGGGATTCCAAAGCCGAGCCCTGGGGAGGGGAGACTGGACAACCAGAAATCTGGTTAAAAATTGGGGCCTAGGGGCATGACAAGCCCAATATGCTGTCTTTTGGTCCAGCCACTGAGAGGCCTTACTTGAGAACTGGGCTCACGTTGAGGGTCAGAATGCATGTTTGTGAACGACTTGGTCCTCAAGCATCTGCAGGGCCTCATGGGCCACACTGGTTTCAACTACATTTTACGTTGGACAACATGCCAACCACAAGGTTTCTTGCCATGGGGAAGGAGTTCTGATTCCTGCATCATGTTCAACCCTGGGTGGTGACTGGAGATAAGGTTTAGGTTCTGAAGCCTGAAAACCGAGGTTGGAAAGAGATGATGACCTAAGGCCATGGCGGGTCTGATGTGCTCAGTGTGTGGCTAGCTGGGTGGGTGCGAGCCAGGAGGTTCAGTCTCAGGCTGTGCCAGAAAGGGCAATAGTGCCCAGGGCAGCCTGTATAATTGGGGTCCAGTCAAGTGGCATGCAGGTTGATCCTCATTTGGGGAATCTGGGTAGCCCCAGAGGGCAATGTTTTTCTTCCGGAAAGCAGGCAGAGTGCTGCCTTGTAGTTCTGGAATTGCCAAACTGGAGGGCTTTTGGGCCAGGAATATGAGGATGGAAGTTGAGAACACAAACTAGACTTACGTTTCTGGGCAAGGGCACGGCAGACACACTCTGCAGAGCTGAATCAAGATGTCCTGCATCTGAAGTCAGGGCGAGGTTCAGACGATCGATCTGGTTGGAGCTTCTGTCCCTGATGGCCCCTTCATGAAGCACAGGGGGCGGGATCACGAGGCCATGGAGGTTTGCCCACGATGGGAGTTGTGAGATGCTCCAAACAGTAAAGATTCTTCTGCGGGACTATTGAGACCTGTTGGTTGGCTCCAGGACTTCCCATACAGCATAATTCTGAGAATGGTTCTAAGTATGGATGTCTGGGAAGCCTGCCTCTCATTCCAATCATCTCCTAGCGACAAGATGGGTTAGATCTGCTGGATCAGGGGGAGCAACTGAGGGGGCTGAGTTGAAATGGACTCTCCTGTGGATGGGTCCTAATGTGGGTGTGTCTCCATGGAGACCTTGGAATGAGGCGCTGGCACCGGGAACCTGAAATGTCCTTCTAACCAGAGGCTTCGAGAGAGCTCCAACATGCAAGTTTCCCATGTGTAGACGAGATTTGTTCTGATGGGTGCCTCAGGAGAAGCCCTCAGCTGGTATTGGAAACCAGGCTTTTGAGGAGACATGCCTGTAAACCAAAGCTATGGATCCCATTCTGGCCTGGGGTCCTGTCTGGTCAATCTTCTTCTCTGGGGACATCCATCTATGGTATGAGTGGAGGTAGATGCTCAGCTGGTGTCAGACGGCCCTTTTTTGTCCCGGACAACCTACACCATTGGTATGGCCTCAGGGAATTTGGAGGTTTCTCCTAATTTGTACGGTTTTGGATAATGGAATGGGCAGAATTCCCATGGATTGGTTAGGCCCAGACCTAATGTGTGGTTCCAGGGGCCCAGCCTGGAGGGTGTGTGGCCCAGGACTTTGAGGACAGAACTCAAAAAACACAAACTCAGCTTAGGTTTGGGAACGTAGGTATGGCACGGCCGAACTACAAATCATGAGAAGAACTCTTCAGGATATGAAGAAAGAGCGAGTCTGAGGCGCTTAGTTAGGCTTTTGTCTCTGGATTTTGTATCAGCGATGGCCGTGGAATGTCGGGGAGGCCTCATGGGCCATGGACGAATCTTCCTCTCTGTGGATTTGGCCCTATCCCAATTCTTTTTCGTGAATCTGTGGGATGGGAGGACTCCTTTAAGGTTTGTTACCTGAGGTGTCCCACCAAAAGAGGAATTCCAAAGCAGAGCCCTGGGCAAGAGTGAAGGGACAACCCGAAATATGGTTAAAAATTAGGGTCTAGGGGCATGGCAAGCCCAATATTCTGTTTCTTCATGCAGCCACTGAGAGGCCTTGCCTGAGGACCGGGCTCAGGCTGAGGGTCACAATGTGTGTTTGAGACCAATGTGGCCCTCAAGCATGGGCTGGGTCTCATGTGACACACTGGTTTCAACTACACTGAAAGTTGGACAACATGCCAACCACGAGGTTTCATGCCAAGGGAACGAGTTCGGATTTCTGCAACATTTTTAAACCTGGGCAGTGATTGGAGATAAGGTCAAGGTTCTGAAGCCTGAAAACCGAGGTTGGGTAGAGATGACGACCTAAGGCCATGGCGGGTCCGATGTGCTCAGTGTGCGGCCAGCTGTCTGGGTGGGGCCAGGAGTTCCAGGCTCAGGCTGTGTCAGAATTGGCAATTGTGCCCACTTCAGCCTATATATTTGGTGTACAGCCAAATGGCGTGCAGGTTGATCCTCATTTGGGGTTTCTGGGTAGCCCCAGAGGGCAATGTTCTTCTTCCAGGGAGCAGGCAGAGTGCCGCATTGTACTTCTGGATTGCCAAACTGGAGGGCTTGTGGGCCAGTAGTCTGAGGACTGAAGTCTGAGAACACAAGCTAGGCTTAGTTTTTATGGGTGATGACATGGCAGGCACAATCTACAGACCTGAATCGAGATCTCGTGCATCTGAAGTCAGGGTGAGGATCAGACGATCTTCAGGTTGGACTTTCTGTCCCTGATGGCCCCTTCATGAAGGGGGGGAATCACGAGGCCATGGGGGTTTTCGCACGATGGGAGTTGTGAGAAGCTCCAAACTACAAAGATTCTTCTCCAGGACAATTGAGACCTGTTAGTTGGCGCCAGGCCAAGGATTCCAAGCATGCTTCTGAGGATGGATGGCTAGGTACCCCACCTGGCATTCCAATTTTCTCCTAGCTACAAGAAAGGTTAGATCTGCTGGATCTGGGGGAGCAACTGAGGAGGCCGAGTTGAAATTGACTCTCCTGTGGATGTGTCCTAATATGTTTTTGTGTCTATGGAGACCTTGGAATGAAGCGGTGGCACTGGGTCCCTGATGGGTTCTTCTAAACAGAGACTTTGACACAGCTCCACCGTGCAAGTTTCCCATATGTAGATGAGATTTGTTCTGATGGGTGAGTCACGAAACAGCCATATGCTGGTATTGAAATCCAGGCCTCTGAGGAGACATGCCTGGAAACCATAGCAATGGATCCGATTAGTGCCTAGTGGTCTGTTCATTCCTTTTTTCCTCTGGGGACATCAGTCTATGGGTCTGAGTGCAGGTAGGTGCTCTGATGTGCTCAGATTGCTCCTGTTTGTCCTGGGAAGCCACCACTATTGGGATGGCCTCAGGAACTTTGAAGGTTTATCCTATTAGTAGGATTGTGGCCATTGGAATGGGTACACACAATTCCCTTGGAGAGGGCAAGTACAGTCCTCAGGTTTGGCTCCAAGGGCCTGAGCCTTTGGGGTGTGTAGGCCAGGGCTGTTTGGACAGTTGTCTGAAAACACAACCTCGGCTTATGTTTCGGGTCATAGGTATGGCAGGACTGATCTACAGAACATGAGAAGAACTCTTCGAGATATGAAAAAAGGGCGAGTGTGAGGCTCTTGCTCAAGTTTATCTCTGGATATCGTGTGACTCATGGTCGTGAAATTTCCGGGTGACTTCATGGGAAATGGACGAGTCTTACTCTTTAGAAGGTTGGCCTCGTCCAAAGAGTTTGGTGTGTTTATGCCCTCGTCGCACTTGACAATGGGCTGGGCCTCAGGGTGAATGCTGGTTTCTCCTACACTGAACGTTGGACAATATGCCAACCACAAGGTTTCTTGCCATGGGTAAGGAGGAGTTCTGATTTCTACATACCATCACCCCTGGGCAGTGATTGGAGAAAAGGTAGGTTCTGAAGCCTGAAAACTGAGGTATGGAAAAGATGATGTCCGAGGGCCATGGCTGGTCTGTTGTGCTCAGTGTGTGGTCAGCTGTCTGTGTGTTAGTCAGGAGGTCCAGGCTCAGGTGTGTCAGACCGTGCATTAGTGCACAGCTTAGAGTATATAATTTACGTACAGTCAAGTGGCGTGTAGGTTTATCCTCATATGATGTGCCTGGGCAGCTCATGAGGCAATATTTTTTTTTCTAGAGGGCAGGCAGAGTGCTGCACAGTGGGTTCAGAATTGCCAAACTTGAGGTCTTCTGGGCCAGGAGTGTGAGGACGGAAGTCTGAGAACACAAGCTAGACTTGGGTTTCAGGTCGAGGGCACGGCAGGTACCTCGGCAGATCTGAACCAATATCTCATGCATCTGAATACAGGGCGAGGATCAGACATTGGCTCTGGTTGGAGTTTCTGTACATGACGGCCCATTCATGAAGGGAGTGGAATCTCTAGGCCATGGAGGTTTTCCCACGTTGGGAGTTGTGAGATGGCCCTTCAAAGATTCCTTCTGCGGGACAATTGAGACCTGTTGGACAGCTCCAGGACATCACATATGGAATGACTCGAGAGCACCATTCGAGGATGAATGCCTGGGAAGCCCGCCTCGCATTCCAATTTTCTTCTAGCAACAAGACAGTATAGATCTGATGGCTCAGCAGGTGTTACCGGGGTGGCTGAGTTGAAATGGACTTTCCGGAAAATGGGTCCTAATGTTTGTTTGTGTCCCTGAGGGCCTTGGAATGGGGCGGTGGCACCGGCACCCTGAAGTATTCTCCTAAGCCTTTGACATAGCTCCCATGCACAAGTTTCCTTGTGGAGACGAGATTTGTTCTGATGGGTGCCTCAGGAGAAGCCCTATGCTGGTATTGGAATCCAGGCTTTTGAGGAGACATGCCTTTAAACCAAAGCTATGGATCCCATTATGTCCTAGGGTCCTGCCTGGTTCAATCTTCTTCTCTGGGGACATCCATCTATGGTATGAGTGGAGGTTGATGCTCAGCTGGTGTCAGACGGCCCTTGTTTGTCCGGGACAACCTACACCATTGGGATGGCCTCAGGGACTATGGAGGGTTCTCCTAATTTGAACGGTTTGAGACAATGGCATGGGCAGAATTCCCATGGATTGGTTAGGCCCAGTCCTAATGTGTGGCTCCAGGGGCTCAGTCTGGAGGGCATGTGGCCCAGGAATTTGAGGACAGAAAACAAAAAACACAAACTCATCTTAGGTTTGGGAACGTAGGTATGGCAAGCCCGACCTACAAACCAGGAGAAGAACTCTTCAGGATATGAAGAAAGAGGGAGTCTGAGGCGCTTGCTCAGGCTTTTGTCTCTGGATTTTGTATCAGCGATGGCCGTGGAATGTCGGGGAGGCGTCATGGGCCATGGACGAATCTTCCTCTCTGTGGATCTGGTCTGATCCCAATTCTTTTTCGTGAATCTGTGGGATGGGAGGACTCCTTTCAGGATTGTTACCTGAGGTGTCGCACCAAAAGAGGAATTCCAAAGCAGAGCCCTGGGCAAGAGTGAAGGGACAACCCGAACTATGGTTAAAAATTGGGGTCTAGGGGCATGGCAAGCCCAATATGCTCTTTCTTCATGCAGCCACTGAGAGGCCTTGCCTGAGGACCGGGCTCAGGCTGAGGGTCACAATGTGTGTTTGAGACCAATGTGGCCCTCAAGCATGGGCTGGGTCTCATGTGCCACACTGGTTTCAACTACAGTGAACGTTGGACAACATGCCAACCACGAGGTTTCTTGCCAAGGGAACGAGTTCTGATTTCTGCAACATTTTCAAACCTGGGCAGTGATTAGAGATAAGGTCTAGGTACTGAAGCCTGAAAACCGAGGTTGGGAAGAGATGACGAACTAAGGCCATGGCGGTTCCAATGTGCCTAGTGTGCGGCCAGCTGTCTGGGTGGGTCAGGAGGTCCAGCTCAGGCTGTGTCAGAGAAGGCAATGATGCCCAGATCAGCCTATATATTTGGTGTACAGCCAAATGGCGTGCAGGTTGATCTTCATTTGGGGTTTCTAGGTAGCCCCAGAGGGCAATGTTTCTCTTGGAGGGCCCACAGAGTGCTGCATTGTACTTCCGGATTGCCAAACTGGAGGGCTTGTGGGCCGGTAGTCTGAGGACGGAACTCTGAGAACACAAGCTAGGCTTAGGTTTTATGGTGAGGACATGGCAGGCACAATCTACAGACCTGAATCCAGATCTCGTGCACCTGAAGTCAGGTTGAGCATCAGACGATGCCTCAGGTTTGACTTTCTGTCCCTGATGGCCCCGTCATAAAGTGGGGGAATCACGAGGCCGTGGGGGTTTTCCCACCATGGGAGTTGTGAGAAGCTCCAAACTGCAAAGATTCTACTGTGGGACAATTGAGACCAGTTGGTTGGCTCCAGGCCAACGATTCTGAGCAGGGTTCTAAGGATGGATGGCTGGGTAGCCCACCTCGCATTCCAATATTCTCCTAGCTACAAGATAGGCTAGATCTGTTGGATCTCGGGGAGCAACCGAGGAGGCTGAGTTTAAATGGACTCTCCTGTGGATGGGTCCTAATATGTTTTTGTGTCTATGGAGACTGTGGCATTAAGCGGTGGCACTAGGGCCCTGAAGGCTTCTCCTAAACAGAGGTTTGACACAGGTCCACCATGCAAGTTTCCCATGTGTAGAGGAGATTTGTTCTGATGGGTGAGTCAAGAAACAGCCATATTCTGGTATTGAAATCCAGGCCTCTGAGGAGAGATGCCTGGAAACCAAAGCAATGAATCCGATTAGTGCCTAGGGGCCTGTTGGTTTCTTTTTACCTCGGGCGACATCTATCTATGGGTCAGAGTGCAGGTAGGTGCTCAGATGAACTCAGATTGCCCGTGTTTGTCCTTGGAAGCCAACACTATGGGATGGCCTCAGGGAATTTAAAGGTTTATACTTTTAGTTGCGTTGTCGCCATTGGAATGGGCACACACAATTCCCTTGCGAGGGCAAGAACAGTCCTCAGGTTTGGCTTCAGGGGTCTGAGCCTATAGGGTGTGTAAGCCAGGGCTGTTTGGACAGTTGTCTGAAAACACAAACTCGACTTCTGTTTCGGGTCATAGGTAGGGCAGGACTGATCTACAGACCATGAGGAGAACATTTCGGTATATGAAAAAAAAGCGAGTGTGAGGCTATTGCTCACCTTTTTGTCTCTGCATATCATGTCACTCATGGTCGTGAAATTTCCGGGTGACTTCATGGGAAATGGACGAGTCTTACTCTCTGGGGATTTGGCCCCTTCCAAAGAGGTTGGGGTCATTCTGTGGGATGGAAGAAGTCGGTTTTTTTTGTTGTTGTTGCTTTGTTTTGTTTCATTTTTTAACCTCCGTTGTCCCACCAAATGAGGAATTCCAGAGTAGAGCTCTGGGGAGGGGTGACTGGACAACCAGAAATCTGGTTAAAAATTGGGGCCTAGGGCTATGTCAGGCCCATTATGACATCTAGTGATCCAGGCTCTGAGAGGACTTACTAGAGGACAGGACTCACCCTGAGGGTCACAATGCATATTTATGCCCTCGTCGCACTCAAGAATAGGCGGGCCTCAGGGTGAATGCTAGTTTCTCCTACAATGAACGTTGGACAACATGACAACCACAAGGTTTCTTGCCATGTGTAAGGAGAAGTTCTGATTTCTGCATCACACTCACCCCTGGGCAGTGATTGGAGATAAAGTCTAGTTTCTGAGGCCTGAAAACTGAGGTAGGGAAGAGATGATGACCTAAGGCCATGGCGGTTCTGATGTGCTCAGTGTGCGGTCAGCTGTCTGGGTGTTGTTCAGGAAGTCCGGGCTCAGGTTGTGTCAGACAGTGCATTAGTGCCCAGGTTAGACTATATAATTCGGGCAAAGTCGAGTACCGTGTAGGTTTATCTTCATATAAGGTGCCTTGGCAGCTCTTTAGGCAATATTTTTTTTCCAGAAAGCAGGCCATGTGCTGCATTGTGGGACCGGATTTACCAAGCATGAGGGCTTTGAGGCCAGGAGAGTGAGGTCGGAATTCTGAGAACAAAAGCTATACTTGGGCTCAGGGCAAGGGCACGGCAGGTACCCCCTGCAGATCTGAACCAATATCTCATCCATTTCAAGTCAGGGAGAGAATTAGACTTTGGCTTAGGTTGGAGTTTCTGTGCCTGACGGACCCTTCATGAAGGGAGCGGGAATCTCGTGTCCATGGAGTTTTTCCCACGTGGGAGTTGTGGGTTGCCCCCTTCAAGAATTCCTTCTGCGGGACAATTGAGACCTTTGGGCAGCACCAGGACATCCCATATGGAATGACTCCAGAGCACAGTTCGAGGGAGGATGCCTGGGAAGCCAGCCTCGCATTCCAATTGTCTCCTAGCAACAAGCCAGTTTAGATCTGATGGCTCTGCGGGAGCAACCGGGGTGGCTGACTTGATATGGACTTTCCTGAGGATGGGTCCTAATGTGTGTTTGTGTCCATGGGGCCTTGGAATGGGGCCGTGGCACCAGGACCCTGAAGTATTCTCCTAAGCTTTTGACATAGCTCGATGCACATGTTTCCTTGTGGAGACGAGATTTGTTCTTATTGCTGCCTCAGGAAAACTCCTATGCTGGTATTGGAATCCAGGCTTTTGAGGAGACATGCCTGTAACAAAAGCAATGGATCCGATATGGCCAGGGTCCTGTCTGGTTTAATCTTCTTCTCTGCAGACATCCATCTATGGTATGAGTGGAGGTTGATGCTCAGCTGCTATCAGACCGCGCTTGTTTGTCACGGGCGACCTGCACTATTGGGATGGCCTCAGGGATTTGGAGGGTTCTCCTAATTTTACGGTTTTGGACAATGGAATGGGCAGAGTTCCCATGGATTGGGTAGGCACAGTCCTTATGTGTGGCTCCAGGGACCGCAGCGTGGAGGGTGTGTGGCCCAGGACTTTGAGGACAGAAGTCTGAAAACATAAACTCAGCTTAGGTTTGGAGACGTAGGTATGGCAGGCCCGATCTATAAACCATGAGAAGAACTCTTCAGGATATGAAGAAAGAGCGAGTCTGAGGTGCTTGTTCAGTCTTTTGTCTCTAGATTCGGTATCAGCGATGGCCGTGGATTGTCTGGGAAACCTCATGGGTCATTGACGAATCTTCCTCTCTGTGGAATTGGCCCGATCCCAATTGTTTTTCGTCAATCTGTGGAATGGGAGGACTCCTTTCAGGTTGGTTACCTTAGGTGTCCCGCCAAAAGAGCAATTCCAAAGAAGAGCCCTGTGGAAAAGCGAAGGGACAACCCGAACTATGGGTAAAATTTTGGGCCTAGGGGCATGGCAAGCCCAATATGCTGTCTCTTCATCCAGCCACTGAGAGGCCTTACCTGAGGACTGGGATCAGGCTGAGGGTCACAATGTGTGTTTGTGACCAATGTGGCCCATAAACATGGGCGGGGCCTCATGGGCCACACTGGTTTCAACTACACTGAACATTGGAAAACATGCCAACCACATGGTTTCTAGCCACGGGGAAGGAGTTGTGATTTCTGCATCACTTACAAGCCTGGGCAGTGATTGGAGATAAGGTCTAGGTTCTGAAACTTGAGAATCGAGGTTGGGAAGAGATGACGACCTAAGGACATGGCTCGTCCGGCGTGCTCAGTGTTCGACCAGCTTTCTGGGTGGGGACAGGAAGTCCAGGCTCAGGCTGTGTAGAAAGGGCAATAGTGCCCAGGTCAGCCTATATATTTGGGGTACAGTCGAATGGCGTGCAGGTTGATCCTCATTTGGAGTTTCTGGGTAGCCCCACAGGGCAATGTTTTTCTTCCTGAAGGCTGGAAGAGTGCTGCATTATAGTTCTGGTTTGCAAACTGGAGGCTTGTGGGCCAGTAGTCTGAAGACGGAAATCTGAGATCACAAGCTAGGCTTAGGTTTCTGCGTGAGGACAAGGCAGGAACAATCTACAGACCTGAATCGAGATCTCGTGCTTCTGAAGTCAGGGCGAGGATCAGAAGATCGCTCAGGTTGGTGTTTCTGTCCCTAATGGCCCCTTCATGAAGGGGCGGGGGGGTCAAGAGGCCGTGGGGGTTTTCCCACGATGTTAGTTGTGAGAAGCTCCAAACTGCAAAGATTCTTCTGCAGGACAATTGAGACCTGTTGGTTGGCTCCAGGCCAACGATTCCGAGCAGGGTTCTAAGGATGAATGCCTGGGTAGCCCACCTTGCATTCCAATTGTGTCCTAGCAACAAGACAGGTTATATCTGATGGATCTGGGCGAGCAATCTGGATCTGAGTTGAAATGGACTCTCCTGTGGATGGATCCTAATATGTTTTTGTGTCTATGGAGACCTTGGAATGAAGCGGTGGCACTGGGGTCCTGAAGGGTTTTTTCAAACAGAGGCTTTGACACAGCTCCAACGTGCAAGTTTCCCATATATAGATGAGATTTTTTATGACGGATGAGTCAGGAAACAGCCATATGCTGGTATTGAAATCCAGGCCTCTGAGGAGAGATGACTGGATACCACAACAATGAATCCGAATAGTGCCTAGGGGCCTGTTCGTACCTTTTTACCTCTGAGAACATCAGTCTATGCGTCTGAGTGCATGTAGGTGCTCAGATGGGCTCAGATTGCCCGAGTTTGTCCTGGGAAGCCACCACTATTGGGATGGCCTCAGGGAGTTTGCAGGTTTATCCTATTAGTAGGGTTGTGGCCATTGGAATGGGCACATACAATTCCCTTGGAGAGGGCAAGTACACTCCTCCGATTTGGCTCCAGGGGCCTGAGCCTGTAGGGTGGGTAGGCAGAGCTGTTTGGACTATCGTCTGAAAACACAAACGCGGCTTATGTTTCAGGTCATCGGTATGGCAGGATTGATCTACAGACCATGAGGAGAACTCTTCGGGATATGAATAAGGGGCGAGTGTGAGGCTCGTGCTCAAGTTTTTGTCTCTGGATATCGTGTCACTCATGGTCGTGAAATTCCCTGGTGACTTCATGGGAAATGGACGAGTCTTACACTCTGGGGGTTTGGCCCCGTCCAAAGAGTTTGGGGTCATTCTGTGGGATGGAAGAAGTCCGTTTTGTTGTTGTTGTTGATTTGCCATGTTTTGTTTTTTAACCTCAGGTGTCCCACCAAATGAGGGATTCCAGAGTAGAGCCCTGGGGAGGGAGGAACGGACAACCAGAAATCTGGTTAAAAATTGTGGCCTAGGGACATGTCAAGCCCATTATGACATCTAATGTTCGAGCCACTGAGAGGACTTACTAGAGGACAGGACTCACGCTGAGGGTCACAATGCGTGTTTATGCCCACTTCGCAAACAAGAATGGGCAGGGCCTCATGGTGAATCCTGGTTTCTCCTACACTGAACGTTGGACAACATGCCAACCACAAGGTTTCTTGCCATGGGTAAGGAAGAGTTATGATTTCTGCATCACAGGCACCCCTGGACAGTGATTGGAGATAAGGTCTAGGTTCTGAAGCCTAAAAACTGAGGTAGGGAAGAGATGATGACCTAAGGCCATGGCGGGTCTGATGTGCTCAGTGTGCGGTCAGCTGTCTGGGTGTTGGTCAGGAGGTTCGGGCTCAGGTTGTGTCAGACAGTGCATTAGTGCCCAGGTTAGACTATATAATTTGGGTACAGTCGAGTGCCACGTAGATTTATCCTCATATAAGTTGTCTGGGCAACTCATTAGGCAAAATTTGTTTTCTAGAGGGCAGGCAGAGTGCTTCATTGTCAGTCCGGAATTGCTAAACTTGAGGGCTTCGTGTAGAGGAGTGTGAGGACGGAAGTCTGAGAACACAAGCTAGACTTGGGTTTCAGGGCGAGGACACGGCAGGTACCACTGTAGATCTGAACCAATATTTCATGCATCTGAAGTCAGGGCGAGGATCAGACGTTGGCTCAGGTTGGAGTTTCTGTGCATGACGGACCCTTCATGAAGGGAGCGGAATCTCAAGGCCATGGAGTTTTTCCCACGTTGGGAGTTGTGGGATGCCCCCTTCAAGGATTCCTTCTGCGGGACAATTGAGACCTGTTGGGCAGCTTCAGGAAATCCCATATGGAATGACTCCAGGGCACCGTTCGAGGATGGATGCCTGGGAAGCCCGCCTCGCATTCCAAATGTCTCCCAGCAACAAGACAGTTTAGATCTGATGGCTCTGCGGGAGAAACCGGGGTGGTTGACTTGAAATGGACTTTCCTGAGGATGGGACCTAATGTGTGTTTGTGTCCATGAGGTCCTAAAATGGGGCGGTGGCACCGGGACCCTGAAGTATTCTCCTAAGCTTTTGACATAGCTCGATGCACAAGGTTCCTTTGTGGAGACGAGATTTGTTTTGATGGGTGCCTCAGGAAAACCTCTATGCTGGTATTGGAATCCAGGCTTTTGAGGAGACATGCCTGTAATCCAAAGCAATGTATCCGATTATGGCCTAGGGTCCTGTCTGGTTCAATCTTCTTCTCAGGGGACATCCATCTATGGTATGAGTGGAGGTAGATGCTCAGCAGGTATCAGACCGCCCTTGTTTGTCCCGGGCGACCTGCACTATTGGGATGGCCTCAGGGATTTGTAGGGTTCTCCAAATTTTACTGTTTTGGACAATGGCATCTGCAGAATTCCAATGGATTGGGTTGGCACAGTCCTAATGTGTGACTCCAGGGGCCCCAGCCTAGAGGGTGTGTGGCCCAGGACTTTGAGGACAGAAGTCTGAAAACACAAACTCAGCTTAGGTTTGGGGACGTAGGTATGGCAGGCCCGATCTATAAACCATGAGAAGAACTCTTCCGGATATGAAGAGAGAGCGAGTCTGAGGCGCTTGCTCAGGCTTTTGTCTCTGGATTTTGTATCAGCGATGGCCGTGGAATGTCGGGGAGGCCTCATGGGCCATGGACGAATTTTGCTCTTTGTGGATTTGGCACGATCCCAAATGTTTTTCGTCAATCTGTTGAATGGGAGGACTCCTTTCAGGTTTGTTACCTCAGGTGTCCCGCCAAAAGAGGAATTCCAAAGAAGAGCCCTGGGGAAAAGTGAAGGGAGAACCCGAACTATGGGTAAAATTTGGGGCCTAGGGGCATGGCAAGCCCAATATGCTGTCTCTTCATCCAGCCACTGAGAGGCCTTACCTGAGGCCTGGGTCAGGCAGAGGGACACAATGTGTGTTTGTGACCAATGTGGCTCTTAAACATGGGCGGGGCCTCATGGGCCACACTGGTTTCAACTACACTGAACGTTGGAAAACATGCCAACCACTAGGTTTCTTGCCAAGGTGGAGGAGAAGTTCTGATTCTTGCATCACATTCACTCCTGAGCAGTGAGTGGAGATAAGGTCTAGGTTCTGAAGGTGAAAACTGAGGTTGGGTAGAGATGATGGCCTAAAGCCATTGTGGGTGTGATATGCTCTGTGTATGGCCAGCTGTCTGGGTGTTGGACTGGAGGTCTGCCCTCAGGCGGTGTCAGGAAGGGCTTTAGTGCACAGGCTAGACTGTATAATTGGGGTATGGTCGAGTGGCATGCAAGTTGTTCCTCATTTGGCGTTTCTGGTTAGCCATTTAGGGCAACATTTTTCTTCTGGAGGGCAGGCAGAGTGCTGAATTGTGTCTCCAGAATTGCCAAACTGGAGGGGTGTGGCCAGGATTGTGAGGAAGGAAGTCTGAAAACACAAGCTAGCACGAGTTTTGGGGCCAAGAGCATGGAAGGCCCACTCTGCAGAGGCTGAATCGAGATCTCCTGCAGGTGAGGTCAGGGCGAGTATCAGATGTTGCCTGAAGCTGGAGTTTGTGTCCATGACGGCTTCTTCCTGAAGGGGGTGCGGGCGTCATGAGGCCAGGGAGGTTTTCCTACGCTGGGAGTTGTGAGCTGCTCCAAACTTCAAAGTTTCCTTCTTCAGGACAGTCGAGTACTATTGGATGGTTCCAGGATGCCCCATACAGAAAGACTCGAGAGCAGGGGCCTAAGCATGGATGCCGAGAAACGCCAACTCACCTTCCCATTGCCTGGTCGAGACAAGGCACGCTCAATCTGCGGGCTCTTGGGTGAGCTACCCAGAAGGCTGAGTTTAAATGGACTCTGTTGAGGATGAGTCATAATGTGGGTTGGTGGCCATGGAGACCTTGGAATGTGGCAGTAGCTAAGGGACTCTGCAGGATTCTCCAACCCGAAGGGCTTGACACAACTCCAACAAGGAAGCTTCCCATGTGGAGATGAGAGGTCTTCTGTCTGGTGCCTCAGGAAAGCCCCGTATGCTGGTCTTCGAACCCAGGCCTCTGAGGAGTGATACCTGGACACCAAAGCAAGAGTTCATAATAGGGCCTAGGGGCCTGTCTGGTTCAATCTTCTGTCTCTGCGGATATCTGTCTGTGTGTCTGCATGGAGGTAGTAGTTGCTCAGCTTGTGTCATAATGCCCCTATTTGTCCAGTGCGGCTTGCGGTAGTGGGATGTCCTTGGGGACCTTGAGGTTTCTACTATTTTGTAGAGTTGTGGCCAATGGAATGGGCAGTTTCTTAGGAGAGAGCAGGCACAGTTCTGTGGTGTGGCTCCAGAGACCCCAGCCTGGAGGCTGTGTGGGCCATGGCTGTGCAGACAGAATCCAAAAACCCTAACTCAGCTCAGGTTTGGGGCCGAGGTTACGGCAGGCCTGATCTACAGTCCATGAGGGGAGCTCCTCTGGATATGAAAGAAGGGTGAGAGGGAGGCAGTCGCTCAGGCTTTTGTCTCTGGATGTTTTGTCCACAATGGCCGTATAATGTAGGAGTTGCCTCATGGGTCGTAGAAGTCTCCCTCTCTGGTAGTTTGTCCAGCCCCCAAGAGTTTGGGGTCATTCTGTGGGAAGGGAAGTGTCCTGTTTTCTGCTTCATGTGTCCCCCCAGTAGAAGGATTCTAGAGCATAGCAGTGGGTACTGACAACTGGAATACTCGCCCTCTGGTTAAGCCTGGGGGCCTATGGATATGACAAGCCCCATATGCAGGATCTTGGTCCAGCCACTGAGAGGCGTTACTTTAATACGGGACTCACGCTGCAGGTCACAATGCATGTCTGTGCCCTAGGCGGCCCTCAAGCACTGGCGTGGCCTTTCGGACAATGCAGGTTTTCCCACATTGAACGTTGGACAACATGCCAACCACAAGGTTTCTGGCCATGGGGAAGGAGGAATTCTAATTTCTGCATCACGTTCACCCCTGGGCAGTGATTGGAGATAAGGTCTAGGTTCTGAAGCCTGAAAACCGAGGTTGGGAAGAGATGACGACCTACAGCCATAACGGGTCCTATGTGTCCAGGTTGGGGCCAGCTGTCTTGGTGTCGTTTGGGATGTCTTGTCTCAGGCTGTGCCAGACAGGGCATTAGTATACAGGGTGGGCTGTATAATTGCTTTACAATCGAGTGGCATGCATTAGAAAATCATTTGGGGTTACTTATTAGCAGCATAGGGCAAAATTTTTTCTTCTGGAGGGCAGGCAGAGTGCTGCATTGTGGCTTCGGAATTCCCAAACTGGAGGGCTTGTGGGCCAGGAGAGTGAGGACGGAAGTCTGAGAACACAAGCTAGGCTTAGGTTTCGGGGCAAGGACATGGCATGCACACTCTGCAGAGCTGAATTGAGATCTCATGCGTCTGAAGTCAGGTCGAGGTTCAGACTTTGGCTCAGGTTTGAGTTTCTGTCCATGTTGGCCCCTTCAGGAAGGGGGGGCATTATGAGGCCATGGGGATTTTCCCACTATTGGAGTTGTGAGATGCTCCAAACCGCAAGGATTCCTTCTGTGGGACAATTAAGATTTGTTGGATGGCTCCAGGACGTCTTATAAGGTATTTTTCCAGAACAGGGTTCTAAGTATGGATGCCTGGGCAGCCAGCCTCACATTCCAATTGTCTCCTAGCAACAAGAAACGTTTGATCTGCTGGCTTGGGGTAGCAACAGAGGGGGCTGAGTTGAAATGGACTTTCCTGAGGATGGTCTTAATGTTGGTTTGAGTCCATGGAGACCTTGGTATGGGGCAGTGGCACCAGGGCCCTGAAGGATTCTCCTAACCAGAGGTTATGACAAAGCTCCAATGAGCAAGTTTTCCATGGGGAGACGAGTTTTGTTCTTATTGGTGCCTCAGGAAACCACCATATGCTGGTATTGGAAACGAGGCCTCTGAGGAGAGATGCCTGGAAACCAAAGCAATGGATCTGATTAGGGCCTAGGGGCCTGTCCGGTTCAATATTCTTCTCTGGGGACATCTGTTGTCTGAGTGGAGGTAGTTGCTCAGCTGTTTGTCCTGGGCGGCCTACACTATTGGGATGGCCTCGGTGACTTTGGGGGTTTTTCCTAATTTGCAAGGTTGTGGCCAATGGAATGGGAAGAATTCCCTTGAAAGGGAAGCACAGTCCTGAGGTGTGGCTCCAGGGACCCAAGTGTGGAGCGTGTGTGGTCCAGGGCTATTTGGACAAAAGTCTGAAAACACAAACTCCACTTAGGTTGTGGGATGTAGGTATGGCCGGCCCGATCTATAGACCGTGAACAGACCTCTTCGGGATATGAACAAAGGGCGAATGTGATTGCATGCTCATGCTTTTTTTTTTTTTTTTCTGGAAATGTGTCACCGATTGCCATGGAATGTCGGGGTGTCCTCATGGGCCATCGATGAGGCTCCCTTTCTGGGGATTTGACCCGATCCCAAGAGATTGGGGTCATTCTGTGGGAAGGGAGGAGTCCTTTCTGTTTTTTTTTTTTTATTTTTTTTGTCTTTTGTTTTTTTTTTGTTGTTTTTTTACCTCAGGTGGACCACCAAAAGAGGGATTCCAGAGCAGAGTCGTGGGTGGGGGCAACTGGACAACCAGACCTCTGGTTAACATTGGGACCTAAGAACATGGCAAGCCCCCTATGTGGGCTCTTGGTCCAGACACTGAGAGGCCTTCCTTGAGGACAGGTCTCACACTGAGTTTCACAAAGTGTTTTTGTGCCCAAGGAGCCCCTCAAGTCAGGGCGTGGCCTAATGTACCATGCTGGTTTCTCCTACACTGAACGTTGCACAGTATGGGAACCACAAGTTTTCTGGCAATGGGGAAGATGGAGTTCTAATTTCTGCAACACTTTCACTCCTGGACTGTGATTGGATTTAAGGTCTAGGTTCTGAAGCCTGAAAACTGAGGTTGGGAAGAGATGAAGCCCTAAGGCCATGGTGTGTCTGATGTGCTCAGTGTTCGGCCAGCTGTTGAGTGTGGGTTGGGAGGTGCAGGCTCAGGCTGTGGCAGACAGGGCATTAGTGCCCAGGCTAGACTGTATCATTGGGGTGCAGTCGAGTTTCGTGCAGGATGGTACTCATTTGTGGTTACTGGGTAGCCCCAGAGGGCAACGTTTTTCTTCTGGAGGGAAGATACAGTGCCACATAGTGACTCCAAAATTCCCAAACTTGAAGGCTTGTGGGCCAGGAGTGTGAGGAAAAAATTCTGGAAACACAAGCCAGACTTAGATTTCGGGGTGAGGGGACGGCAGTCACCCTCTGCAGATATGATTCGAGATCCCGTATACCTGAAGACAGAGCTAGGATCAGACGTTTTCTTAGGTCGGAATTTCTGTTCATGACGGCCCCTTCATGAAGGGGAGGGTGTCACGAGGACATGGAGGTTTTCCCACGATGGGAATTGTGAGATGCTCCAAACCACAATGATTCCTTCTGTGGGACAGTTGAGACCTGTTGGATGGCTCCAGGACATCTCATAAGGAAGTTATCCAGAGCAGGGTTCTAAGGATGGATGCCTGGGCAGCCTGCCTCCCATTCCATGTGTCTCATAGAGCCAAGGCAAGTTCGATCTGCTGGATCTAGGGGAGCAACCGAGGCGGGTGTTTTGAAATGGGTGAGTTGATAATAGGTCATAATGTGCATTTGTGTCCATGTAGACCTTGGAATGGGGTGCTTGATCCGGGGCCTTGAGGGATGTTCATAACCGGAGGTTTTGATGGAGCTCTAAAGAGTATGTTTCCTATGTAGAGAAGAGTATTGTTTTGATGAGTACCAAAGGAATCTCCCATATGCTGGTATTGGAAACCAGGCCTCTGAGGAGAGATGACTGGAATCAAAAGCAATGGATCTGATTAGGGCCTAAGTGCCCGTCCAGTTGAATCTTATTCTATGGGATATCTGTATCTGGGTCTGAGTGGAGGTGGTTTCCTAACTTGTGAAAGATCATCCCTGTTTGACCTGGGCAGCCAACACAATTCGGATGGCCTTGGGGAGTTTGGAGGATTCTCCTAATCTATACGGTTGTGGCCAATGGAAATGGCAGAATTCCCCTGGAGAGAGAAGCCACAGTCCTGAGGTGTGGCTCCAGGGGTCCCAGCTTGGATGGTGTGTGGGCCAGGACTGTGGGGAAAGAAGTCTGAAAACACAAACTCAGCTTAGGTTTGGAGATGTTTGTATGAAGGCTCGATCTACAGACCGTGAGAATTTTCCGGGCTATGAACAAAGGGCGAGTATGTGGCGCTTGCTCAGGGTTTTGTCTCTGGATTTTGTGTCAATGGTGGCCGTGGAATGTCGGGATGTCCTCAAGGGCCATGGACAATTCTTTCTCTGGTGATTTGGCCTGATTCCAAGGGGTTGGGATCATTCTGTGGATGGGAAGAGTCCTTTCTGTATTTTTTTTTTTTACCTCAGGTGTCCCACCAAAGAGAGATTCCAGAGTAGAGCCCTGAGTAGGGGTGACTAGACATCTCGAACTCTGGTTGAGATTGGGGGACTAGGGGCTTGGCAAGCCCCATATGTGGGCTGTTGTTCCAGTCACTAAGAGGCTTTACATGAGGATAGGGCTCACGCTGAGGGTCACAATGTGTGTTTGTGCAAATTGTGGCCCTCAGGGATAGGTGGGGCCTCATAGTCCATGCTGCTTTCTCCTACAATGAACATTGGACAACATGCCAACCACTAGGTTTCTTGCCAAGGCGAAGGAAGAGTTCTGATTCTTGCATCACGTTCACTCCTGAGCAGTGAGTGGAGATAAGGTCTAGGTTCTGAAGGTGAAAACTGAGGTTGGGTAGAGATGATGGCCTAAAGCCATTGTGGGTGTGATATGCTCTGTGTACGGCCAGCTGTCTGGGTGTTGGACTGGAGGTCTGCCCTCAGGCTGTGTCAGACAGGGCTTTAGTGCACAGGCTAGACTGTATAATTGGGGTATGGTCGAGTGGCATGCAGGTTGTTACTCATTTGGCGTTTCTGGTTAGCCCTATAGGGCAACATTTTTCTTCTGGAGGGCAGGAAGAGTGCTGCATTGTGTCTCCAGAATTGCCAAACTGGAGGGGTGTGGCCAGGATTGTGAGGAAGGAAGTCTGAAAACACAAGCTAGCACGAGTTTGGGGGCTAAGAGCATGGCAGGCCCACTCTGCAGAGGCTGAATCGAGATCTCCTGCAGGTGAGGTCAGGGCGATTATCAGATGTTGCCTCAAGCTGGAGTTTGTGTCCATGACGGCCCCTTCCTGAAGGGGGTGGGGGCGTCATGAGGCCAGAAAGGTTTCCCAACGCTGGGAGTTGTGAGCTGCTCCAAACTTCAAAGTTTCCTTCTTCAGGACAGTCGAGTACTATTGGATGGATCCAGGATGCCCCATACAGAAAGACTCGAGAGCAGGGCCCTAAGCATGGATGCCGAGAAACGCCAACTCACCTTAACATTGCCTGGTCGATACAAGGCACGCTCAATCTGCGGGCTCTTGGGTGAGCTACCCAGAAGGCTGAGTTTAAATGGACTCTCCTGAGGATGAGTCATAATGTGGGTTGGTGGCCATGGAGACCTTGGAATGTGGCAGTAGCTAAGGGACTCTGCAGGATTCTCCAACCCGAAGGGCTTGACACAACTCCAACAAGGAACCTTCCCATGTGGAGATGAGAGGTCTTCTGTCTGGTGCCTCAGGAAAGCCCCGTATGCTGGTCTTCGAACCCAGGCCTCTGAGGAGTGATACCTGGACACCAAAGCAAGAGTTCATAATAGGGTCTAGGGGCCTGTCTGGTTCAATCTTCTGTCTCTGCGGATATCTGTCTGTGTGTCTGCATGGAGGTAGTAGTTGCTCAGCTTGTGTCATAATGCCCCTATTTGTCCAGTGCGGCTTGCGGTAGTGGGATGTCCTTGGGGACCTTGAGGTTTCTACTATTTTGTAGAGTTGTGGCCAATGGAATGGGCAGTTTCTTAGGAGAGAGCAGGCACAGTTCTGTGGTGTGGCTCCAGAGACCCCAGCCTGGAGGCTGTGTGGGCCATGGCTCTGCACACAGACATCCAAAAACCCTAACTCAGCTCAGGTTTGGGGCCGAGGTTACGGCAGGCCTGATTTACAGTCCATGAGGGGAGCTCCTCTGGATATGAAAGAAGGGTGAGAGGGAGGCAGTCGCTCAGGCTTTTGTCTCTGGATGTTTTGTCCACAATGGCCGTTTAATGTAGGAGTTGCCTCATGGGTCGTAGAAGTCTCCCTCTCTGGTAGTTTGTCCAGCCCCCAAGAGTTTGTGGTCATTCTGTGGGAAGGGAAGTGTCCTGTTTTCTGCTTCATGTGTCCCCCCAGTAGAGGGATTCTAGAGCATAGCAGTGGGTACTGACAACTGGAATACTCGCCCTCTGGTTAAGCCTGGGGGCCTATGGATATGACAAGCCCCATATGCAGGATCTTGGTCCAGCCACTGAGAGGCGTTACTTTAATACGGGACTCACGCTGCAGGTCACAATGCATGTCTGTGCCCTAGGCGGCCCTCAAGCACTGGCGTGGCCTTTCGGACAATGCAGGTTTTCCCACATTGAACGTTGGACAACATGCCAACCACAAGGTTTCTGGCCATGGGGAAGGAGGAATTCTAATTTCTGCATCACGTTCACCCCTGGGCAGTGATTGGAGATAAGGTCTAGGTTCTGAAGCCTGAAAACCGAGGTTGGGAAGAGATGACGACCTACAGCCATAGCGGGTCCTATGTGTCCAGGTTGGGGCCAGCTGTCTGGGTGTCGTTTGGGATGTCTTGTCTCAGGCTGTGCCAGACAGGGCATTAGTATACAGGGTGGGCTGTATAATTGCTTTACAATCGAGTGGCATGCATTAGAAAATCATTTGGAGTTTCTTATTAGCAGCATAGGGCAAAGTTTTTCTTCTGGAGGGCAGGCAGAGTGCTGCATTGTGGCTTTGGAATTCCCAAACTGGAGGGCTTGTGGGCCAGGAGAGTGAGGACGGAAGTCTGAGAACACAAGCTAGGCTTAGGTTTCGGGGCAAGGACATGGCATGCACACTCTGCAGAGCTGAATTGAGATCTCATGCGTCTGAAGTCAGGTCGAGGTTCAGACTTTGGCTCAGGTTTGAGTTTCTGTCCATGTTGGCCCCTTCAGGAATTGGGGGCATTATGAGGCCATGGGGGTTTTCCCACTATTGGAGTTGTGAGATGCTCCAAACTGCAAGGATTCCTTCTGTGGGACAATTAAGATTTGTTGGATGGCTCCAGGACGTCTTATAAGGTATTTTTCCAGAACAGGGTTCTAAGTATGGATGCCTGGGCAGCCAGCCTCACATTCCAATTGTCTCCTAGCAACAAGAAACGTTTGATCTGCTGGCTTGGGGTAGCAACAGAGGGGGCTGAGTTGAAATGGTCTTTCCTGAGGATGGTCTTAATGTTGGTTTGAGTCCATGGAGACCTTGGTATGGGGCAGTGGCACCAGGGCCCTGAAGGATTCTCCTAACCAGAGGTTATGACAAAGCTCCAATGAGCAAGTTTTCCATGGGGAGACGAGATTTGTTCTTATTGGTGCCTCAGGAAACCACCATATGCTGGTATTGGAAACAAGGCCTCTGAGAGATGCCTGGAAACCAAAGCAATGGATCTGATTAGGGCCAAGGGGCCTGTCCGGTTCAATATTCTTCTCTGGGGACATCTGTTTTCTGAGTGGAGGTAGTTGCTCAGCTTGTTTGAGATCACCCCTGTTTGTCCTGGGCGGCCTACACTATTGGGATGGCCTCGGTGACTTTGGAGGTTTATCCTAATTTGCAAGGTTGTGGCCAATGGAATGGGAAGAATTCCCTTGAAAGGGAAGCACAGTCCTGAGGTGTGGCTCCAGGGACCCAAGTGTGGAGCGTGTGTGGTCCAGGGCTATTTGGACAAAAGTCTGAAAACACAAACTCCACTTAGGTTGGGGGATGTAGGTATGGCCGCCCGATCTATAGACCTTGAGGAGACCTCTTCGGGATATGAACAAAGGGCGAATGTTAGGTGCTTGCTCATGCTTTTTTTTTTTTTCTGGAAATGTGTCAACGATTGCCATGGAATGTTGGGGTGTCCTCATGGGCCATCTATGAGGCTCCCTTTCTGTGGATTTGACCCGATCCCAAGTGTTTGGTGTCATTCTGTGGGAAGGGAGGAGGCCTTTCTGTTTATTTATTTATTTATTTATTTATTTTTTTACCTCAGTTGGACCACCAAAAGAGGTATTCCAGAGCAGAGTCGTGTGTGGGGGCAACTGGACAACCAGACCTCTGGTTAACATTGGGACCTAAGAACATGGCAAGCCCCATATGTGGGCTCTTGGTCCAGACACTGAGAGGCCTTCCTTGAGGATTGGTCTCACACTGAGTTTCACAATGTGTTTTTCTGCCCAAGGAGCCCCTCAAGTCAGGGCGTGGCCTAATGTACCATGCTGGTTTCTCCTACACTGAACGTTGCACAGTATGGGAACCATAAGTTTTCTGGCAATGGGGAAGATGGAGTTCTAATTTCTGCAACACTTTCACTCCTGGACTGTGATTGGATTTAAGGTCTAGGTTCTGAAGCCTGAAAACTGAGGTTGGGAAGAGATGAAGCCCTAAGGCCATGGTGTGTCTGATGTGCTCAGTGTTCGGCCAGCTGTTGAGTGTGGGTTGGGAGGTGCAGGCTCAGGCTGTGGCAGACAGGGCATTAGTGCCCAGGCTAGACTGTATCATTGGGGTGCAGTCGAGTTTCGTGCAGGATGGTACTCATTTGTGGTTACTGGGTAGCCCCAGAGGGCAACGTTTTTCTTCTGGAGGGAAGACACAGTGCCACATAGTGGCTCTAGAATTCCCAAACTGGAAGGTTTGTGGGCCAGGACTGTGAGGAAAAAATTCTGAGAACACAAGCCAGACTTAGATTTCGGGGTGAGGGGACGGCAGGGACCCTCTGCAGAGATGATTCGAGATCCCGTATACTTGAAGACAGAGCTAGGATCATACGTTTTCTTAGGTCGGAGTTTCTGTCCATGATGGCCCCTTCATGAAGGGGAGGGTGTCACGAGGACATGGAGGTTTTCCAAAGATGGGAATTGTGAGATGCTCCATACCACAATGATTCCTTATGTGGGACAGTCGAGACCTGTTGGATGGCTCCAGGACATCTCATAAGGAAGTTTTCCAGAGCAGGTTTCTAAGCATGGATGCCTGGGCAGCCTGCCTCCCATTCCAGGTGTCTCATAGAGCCAAGGCAAGTTCAATCTGCTGGATCTAGGGGAGCAACCGAGGCGGGTGTGTTGAAATGGGTGAGTTGAGGATGGGTCATAATGTGCATTTGTGTCCATGTAGACCTTGGAATGGGGTGCTTGATCCGGGGCCTTGAGGGATGTTCATAACCGGAGTTTTTGATGGAGCTCTAAAGAGTATGATTCCTATGTAGAGAAGAGAATTGTTTTAATGAGTGCCTAAGGAATCTCCCATATGCTGGTATTGGAAACCAAGCCTCTGAGGAGAGATGACTGGAATCAAAAGCAATGGATCTGATTAGGGCCTAAGTGCCCGTCCAGTTCAATCTTATTCTATGGGGATATCTGTCTCTGGGTCTGAGTGGAGGTGGTTTCCTAACTTGTGAAAGATCATCCCTGTTTGTCCTGGGCAGCCAACACTATTCGGATGGCCTGGGGGAGTTTGGAGGATTCTCCTAATCTATAGGGTTGTGGCCAATGAAAATGGCAGAATTCTCCTGGAGAGGGAAGCCATAGTCCTGAGGTGTGGCTCCAGGGGCAACAGCTTGGATGGTGTGTGGGCCAGCACTGTGGGGACAGAAGTCTGAAAACACAAACTCAGCTTAGGTTTGGGGATGTATGTATGAAAGCTCGATCTACAGACCGAGAGAATTTTCCGGGCTATGAACAAAGGGCGAGTATGTGGCGCTTGCTCAGGGTTTTGTCTCTGGATTTTGTGTCAATGGTGGCCGTGGAATGTCGGGGTGTCCTCAAGGGCCATGGACAATTTTTTCTCTGGTGATTTGGCCTGATCCCAAGCGGTTGGGATCATTCTGTGGATGGGAAGAGTCCTTTCTGTATTTTTTTTTTTACCTCAGTTGTTCCACCAAAGAGGGATTCCAGAGTAGAGCCCTGAGTAGGGGTGACTAGACATCTCAAACTCTGGTTGAGATTGGGGGACTAGGGGCTTGGCAAGCCCCATATGTGGGCTGTTGTTCCAGTCACTAAGAGGCTTTACATGAGGATAGGGCTCTCGCTGAGGGTCACAATGTGTGTTTGTGCACATTGTGGCCCTCAGGGATAGGTGGGGCCTCATAGTCCATGCTGCTTTCTCCTACAATGAACATTGGACAACATGCCAACCACTAGGTTTCTTGCCAAGCCGAAGGAGAAGTTCTGATTTTTGCATCACGTTCACTCCTGAGCAGTGAGTGGAGATAAGGTCTAGGTTCTGAAGGTGAAAACTGAGGTTGGGTAGAGATGATGGCCTAAAGCCATTGTGGGTGTGATATGCTCTGTGTTACGGCCAGCTGTCTGGGTGTTAAACTGGAGGTATGCCCTCAGGCTGTTTCAGCCAGGGCTTTAGTGCACAGGCTAGACTGTATAATTGGGGTATGGTCGAGTGGCATGCAGGTTGTTACTCATTTGGCGTTTCTGGTTAGCCCTATAGGGCAACATTTTTCTTCTGGAGGGCAGTCAGAGTGCTGCATTGTGTCTCCAGAATTGCCAAACTGGAGGGGTGTGGTCAGGATTGTGAGGAAGTAAGTCTGAAAACACAAGCTAGCACGAGTTTTCGGGCAAAGAGCATGGCAGGCCCACTCTGCAAGGCTGAATGGAGATCTCCTGCAGGTGAGGTCAGGGCGATTATCAGATGTTGCCTCAAGCTGGAGTTTGTGTCCATGACGGCCCCTTCCTGAAGGGGGTGGGGGCGTCATGAGGCCAGGGAGGTTTCCCTACGCTGGGAGTTGTGAGCTGCTCCTAACTTCAAAGTTTCCTTCTTCAGGACAGTCGAGTACTATTGGATGGTTCCAGGATGCCCCATACAGAAAGACTCGAGAGCAGGGGCCTAAGCATGGATGCCGAGAAACGCCAACTCACCTTCCCATTGCCTGGTCGAGACAAGGCACGCTCAATCTGCGGGCTCTTGGGTGAGCTACCCAAAAGGCTGAGTTTAAATGGACTCTGCCGAGGATGAGTCATAATGTGGGTTGGTGGCCATGGAGACCTTGGAATGTGGCAGTAGCTAAGGGACTCTGCAGGATTCTCCAACCCGAAGGGCTTGACACAACTCCAACAAGGAAGCTTCCCATGTGGAGATGAGAGGTCTTCTGTCTGGTGCCTCAGGAAAGCCCCATATGCTGGTCTTCGAACCCAGGCCTCTGAGGAGTGATACCTGGACACCAAAGCAAGAGTTCATAATAGGGCCTAGGGGCCTGTCTGGTTCAATCTTCTGTCTCTGCGGATATCTGTCTGTGTGTCTGCATGGAGGTAGTAGTTGCTCAGCTTGTGTCATAATGCCCCTATTTGTCCAGTGCGGCTTGCGGTAGTGGGATGTCCTTGGGGACCTTGAGGTTTCTACTATTTTGTAGAGTTGTGGCCAATGGAATGGGCAGTTTCTTAGGAGAGAGCAGGCACAGTTCTGTGGTGTGGCTCCAGAGACCCCAGCCTGGAGGCTGTGTGGGCCATGGCTGTGCAGACAGACATCCAAAAACCCTAACTCAGCTCAGGTTTGGGGCCGAGGTTACGGCAGGCCTGATCTACAGTCCAAGAGGGGAGCTCCTCTGGATATGAAAGAAGGGTGAGAGGGAGGCAGTCGCTCAGGCTTTTGTCTCTGGGTGTTTTGTCCACAATGGCCGTTTAATGTCGGAGTTGCCTCATGGGTCGTAGAAGTCTCCCTCTCTGGTAGTTTGTCCAGCCCCCAAGAGTTTGGGGTCAGTCTGTGGGAAGGGAAGTGTCCTGTTTTCTGCTTCATGTGTCCCCCCAGTAGAGGGATTCTAGAGCATAGCAGTGGGTACTGACAACTGGAATACTCGCCCTCTGGTTAAGCCTGGGGGCCTATGGATATGACAAGCCCCATATGCAGGATCTTGGTCCAGCCACTGAGAGGCGTTACTTTAATACGGGACTCACGCTGCAGGTCACAATGCATGTCTGTTGCCTAGGCGGCCCTCAAGCACTGGCGTGGCCTTTCGGACAATGCAGGTTTTCCCACATTGAACGTTGGACAACATGCCAACCACAAGGTTTCTGGCCATGGGGAAGGAGGAATTCTAATTTCTGCATCACGTTCACCCCTGGGCAGTGATTGGAGATAAGGTCTAGGTTCTGAAGCCTGAAAACCGAGGTTGGGAAGAGATGACGACCTACAGCCATAGCGGGTCCTATGTGTCCAGGTTGGGGCCAGCTGTCTGGGTGTCGTTTGGGATGTCTTGTCTCAGGCTGTGCCAGACAGGGCATTAGTATAAAGGGTGGGTTGTATAATTGCTTTACAATCGAGTGGCATGCATTAGAAAATCATTTGGAGTTTCTTATTAGCAGCATAGGGCAAAGTTTTTCTTCTGGAGGGCAGGCAGAGTGCTGCATTGTGGCTTCGGAATTCCCAAACTGGAGGGCTTGTGGGCCAGGAGAGTGAGGACGGAAGTCTGAGAACACAAGCCAGGCTTAGGTTTCGGGGCAAGGACATGGCATGCACACTCTGCAGAGCTGAATTGAGATCTCATGCGTCTGAATTCAGGTCGAGGTTCAGACTTTGGCTCAGGTTTGAGTTTCTGTCCATGTTGGCCCCTTCAGGAAGGGGGGGCATTATGAGGCCATGGGGGTTTTCCCACTATTGGAGTTGTGAGATGCTCCAAACCGCAAGGATTCCTTCTGTGGGACAATTAAGATTTGTTGGATGGCTCCAGGACGTCTTATAAGGTATTTTTCCAGAACAGGGTTCTAAGTATGGATGCCTGGGCAGCCAGCCTCACATTCCAATTGTCTCCTAGCAACAAGAAGCGTTTGATCTGCTGGCTTGGGGTAGCAACAGAGGGGGCTGAGTTGAAATGGACTTTCCTGAGGATGGTCTTAATGTTGGTTTGAGTCCATGGAGACCTTGGTATGGGGCAGTGGCACCAGGGCCCTGAAGGATTCTCCTAACCAGAGGTTATGACAAAGCTCCAATGAGCAAGTTTTCCTTGGGGAGACGAGATTTGTTTTTATTGGTGCCTCAGGAAACCACCATATGCTGGTATTGGAAACGAGGCCTCTGAGGACAGATGCCTGGAAACCAAAGCAATGGATCTGATTAGGGCCTTGGGGCCTGTCCGGTTCAATATTCTTCTCTGGGGACATCTGTTGTCTGAGTGGAGGTAGTTGCTCAGCTGGTTTGAGATCACCCCTGTTTGTCCTGGGCGGCCTACACTATTGGGATGGCCTCGGTGACTTTGGAGGTTTTTCCTAATTTGCAAGGTTGTGGCCAATGGAATGGGAAGAATTCCCTTGAAAGGGAAGCACAGTCCTGAGGTGTGGCTCCAGGGACCCAAGTGTGGAGCGTGTGTGATCCAGGGCTATTTGGACAAAAGTCTGAAAACACAAACTCCACTTAGGTTGGGGGATGTAGGTATGGCCGGCCCGATCTATAGACCGTGAGGAGACCTCTTCGGATATGAACAAAGGGCGAATGTGAGGTGCTTGCTCATGCTTTTTTTTTTTTTTTCTGGAAATGTGTCACCGATTGCCATGGAATGTTGGGGTGTCCTCATGGGCCATCGATGAGGCTCCCTTTCTGGGGATTTGACCCGATCCCTAGAGTTTGGGGTCATTCTGTGGGAAGGGAGGAGGCCTTTCTGTTTTTTTTGTTTATTTTTTTTGTTTTTTGTTTTTTTTTTTTTTTTTTTTTTACCTCAGGTGGACCACCAAAAGAGGGATTCCAGAGCAGAGTCGTGGGTGGGTTCAACTGCACAACCAGACCTCTGGTTAACATTGGGACCTAAGAACATGGCAAGCCCCATATGTGGGCTCTTGGTCCAGACACTGAGAGGCCTTCCTTGAGGATATGTCTCACACTGAGTTTCACAATGTGTTTTTTTTCCCAAGGAGCCACTCAAGTCAGGGCGTGGCCTAATGTACCATGCTGGTTTCTCCTACACTGTACGTTGCACAGTATGGGAACCACAAGTTTTCTGGCCATGGGGAAGATGGAGTTCTAATTTCTGCAACACTTTCACTCCGGGACTGTGATTGGATTTAAGGTCTAGGTTCTGAAGCCTGAAAACTGAGGTTGGGAAGAGATGAAGCCCTAAGGCCATGGTGTGTCTGATGTGCTCAGTGTTCGGCCAGCTGTTGAGTGTGGGTTGGGAGGTGCAGGCTCAGGCTGTGGCAGACAGGGAATTAGTGCCCAGTCTAGACTGCATCATTGGGATGCAGTCGAGTTTCGTGCAGGATGGTACTCATTTGTGGTTACTGGGTAGCCCCAGAGGGCAAAGTTTTTCTTCTGGAGGGAAGACACAGTGCCACATAGTGGCTCCAGAATTCTCATACTGGAAGGCTTGTGGGCCAGGAGTGTGAGGAAAAAATTCTGAGAACACAAGCCAGACTTAGATTTCGGAGTGAGGGGACGGCAGGCACCCTCTGCAGAGATGATTCAAGATCCCGTACACCTGAAGACAGAGCTAGGTTCAGACGTTTTCTTAGGTCGGAATTTCTGTCCATGATGGCCCCTTCATGAAGGGAGGGGGTCACGAGGACATGGAGGTAGTCCGACGATGGGAATTGTGAGATGCTCCAAACCACAATGATTCTTTCTGTGGGACAGTCGAGACCTGTTTTATGGCTCCAGGACATCCCATAAGGAAGTTATCCAGAGCAGGGTTCTAAGGATGGATGCCTGGGCAGCCTGCCTCCCATTCCAGGTGTCTCATAGAGCCAAGGCAAGTTCGATCTGCTGGATCTAGGGGAGCAACCGAGGCGGGTGTGTTGAAATGGGTGAGTTGAGGATGGGTCATAATGTGCATTTGTGTCCATGTAGACCTTGGAATGGGGTGCTTGATCCGGGGCCTTGAGGGATGTTCATAACCGGAGGTTTTGATGGAGCTCTAAAGAGTATGTTTCCTATGTAGAGAAGAGAATTGTTTTGATGAGTGCCTAAGGAATCTCCCATATGCTGGTATTGGAAACCAGGCCTCTGAGGAGAGATGACTGGACTCAAAAGCAATGGATCTGATTAGGGCCTCAGTGCCCGTCCAGTTCAATCTTACTCTATGGGGATATCTGTCTCTGGGTCTGAGTGGAGGTGGTTTCCTAACTTGTGAAAGATCATCCCTGTTTGTCCTGGGCAGCCAACACAATTCGGATGGCCTGGGGGAGTTTGGAGGATTCTCCTAATCTATAGGGTTGTGGCCAATGGAAATGGCAGAATTCCCTTGGAGAGGGAAGCCACAGTCCTGACGTGTGGCTCCAGGGGCCCCAGCTTGGATGGTGTGTGGGCCAGGACTGTGGGGACAGAAGTCTGAAAACACAAACTCAGCTTAGGTTTGGCGATGTATGTATGAAGGCTCGATCTACAGACCGTGAGAATTTTCCGGGCTATGAACAAAGGGCGAGTATGTGGCGCTTGCTCAGGCTTTTGTCTCTGGATTTTGTGTCAATGGTGGCCGTGGAATGTCAGGGTGTCCTCAAGGGCCATGGACAATTCTTTCTCTGGTGATTTGGCCTGATCCCAAGTGGTTGGGATCATTCTGTGGATGGGAAGAGTCCTTTCTGTATTTTTTTTTTTTTACCTCAGTTGTTCCACCAAAGAGGGATTCCAGAGTAGAGCCCTGAGTAGGGGTGACTAGACATCTCAAACTCTGGTTGAGATTGGGGGACTAGGGGCTTGGCAAGCCCCATATGTGGGCTGTTGTTCCAGTCACTAAGAGGCTTTACATGAGGATAGGGCTCTCGCTGAGGGTCACAATGTGTGTTTGTGCACATTGTGGCCCTCAGGGATAGGTGGGGCCTCATAGTCCATGCTGCTTTCTCCTACAATGAACATTGGACAACATGCCAACCACTAGGTTTCTTGCCAAGGCGAAGGAGAAGTTCTGATTTTTGCATCACGTTCACTCCTGAGCAGTGAGTGGAGATAAGGTCTAGGTTCTGAAGGTGAAAACTGAGGTTGGGTAGAGATGATGGCCTAAAGCCATTGTGGGTGTGATATGCTCTGTGTTACGGCCAGCTGTCTGGGTGTTGGACTGGAGGTCTGCCCTCAGGCTGTTTCAGACAGGGCTTTAGTGCACAGGCTAGACTGTATAATTGGGGTATGGTCGAGTGGCATGCAGGTTGTTACTCATTTGGCGTTTCTGGTTAGCCCTATAGGGCAACATTTTTCTTCTGGAGGGCAGTCAGAGTGCTGCATTGTGTCTCCAGAATTGCCAAACTGGAGGGGTGTGGTCAGGATTGTGAGGAAGTAAGTCTGAAAACACAAGCTAGCACGAGTTTTCGGGCAAAGAGCATGGCAGGCCCACTCTGCAAGGCTGAATCGAGATCTCCTGCAGGTGAGGTCAGGGCGATTATCAGATGTTGCCTCAAGCTGGAGTTTGTGTCCATGACGGCCCCTTCCTGAAGGGGGTGGGGGCGTCATGAGGCCAGGGAGGTTTCCCTACGCTGGGAGTTGTGAGCTGCTCCTAACTTCAAAGTTTCCTTCTTCAGGACAGTCGAGTACTATTGGATGGTTCCAGGATGCCCCATACAGAAAGACTCGAGAGCAGGGGCCTAAGCATGGATGCCGAGAAACGCCAACTCACCTTCCCATTGCCTGGTCGAGACAAGGCACGCTCAATCTGCGGGCTCTTGGGTGAGCTACCCAGAAGGCTGAGTTTAAATGGACTCTGCCGAGGATGAGTCATAATGTGGGTTGGTGGCCATGGAGACCTTGGAATGTGGCAGTAGTTAATGGACTCTGCAGGATTCTCCAACCCGAAGGGCTTGACACAACTCCAACAAGGAAGCTTCCCATGTGGAGATGAGAGGTCTTCTGTCTGGTGCCTCAGGAAAGCCCAGTATGCTGGTCTTCGAACCCAGGCCTCTGAGGAGTGATACCTGGACACCAAAGCAAGAGTTCATAATAGGGCCTAGGGGCCTGTCTGGTTCAATCTTCTGTCTCTGCGGATATCTGTCTGTGTGTCTGCATGGAGGTAGTAGTTGCTCAGCTTGTGTCATAATGCCCCTATTTGTCCAGTGCGGCTTGCGGTAGTGGGATGTCCTTGGGGACCTTGAGGTTTCTACTATTTTGTAGAGTTGTGGCCAATGGAATGGGCAGTTTCTTAGGAGAGAGCAGGCACAGTTCTGTGGTGTGGCTCCAGAGACCCCAGCCTGGAGGCTGTGTGGGCCATGGCTGTGCAGACAGACATCCAAAAACCCTAACTCAGCTCAGGTTTGGGACCGAGGTTACGGCAGGCCTGATCTACAGTCCAAGAGGGGAGCTCCTCTGGATATGAAAGAAGGGTGAGAGGGAGGCAGTCGCTCAGGCTTTTGTCTCTGGATGTTTTGTCCACAATGGCCGTTTAATGTCGGAGTTGCCTCATGGGTCGTAGAAGTCTCCCTCTCTGGTAGTTTGTCCAGCGCCCAAGAGTTTGGGGTCAGTCTGTGGGAAGGGAAGTGTCCTGTTTTCTGCTTCATGTGTCCCCCCAGTAGAGGGATTCTAGAGCATAGCAGTGGGTACTGACAACTGGAATACTCGCCCTCTGGTTAAGCCTGGGGGCCTATGGATATGACAAGCCCCATATGCAGGATCTTGGTCCAGCCACTGAGAGGCGTTACTTTAATACGGGACTCACGCTGCAGGTCACAATGCATGTCTGTGCCCTAGGCGGCCCTCAAGCACTGGCGTGGCCTTTCGGACAATGCAGGTTTTCCCACATTGAACGTTGGACAACATGCCAACCACAAGGTTTCTGGCCATGGGGAAGGAGGAATTCTAATTTCTGCATCACGTTCACCCCTGGGCAGTGATTGGAGATAAGGTCTAGGTTCTGAAGCCTGAAAACCGAGGTTGGGAAGAGATGACGACCTACAGCCATAGCGGGTCCTATGTGTCCAGGTTGGGGCCAGCTGTCTGGGTGTCGTTTGGGATGTCTTGTCTCAGGCTGTGCCAGACAGGGCATTAGTATAAAGGGTGGGTTGTATAATTGCTTTACAATCGAGTGGCATGCATTAGAAAATCATTTGGAGTTTCTTATTAGCAGCATAGGGCAAAGTTTTTCTTCTGGAGGGCAGGCAGAGTGCTGCATTGTGGCTTCGGAATTCCCAAACTGGAGGGCTTGTGGGCCAGGAGAGTGAGGACGGAAGTCTGAGAACACAAGCCAGGCTTAGGTTTCGGGGCAAGGACATGGCATGCACACTCTGCAGAGCTGAATTGAGATCTCATGCGTCTGAATTCAGGTCGAGGTTCAGACTTTGGCTCAGGTTTGAGTTTCTGTCCATGTTGGCCCCTTCAGGAAGGGGGGGCATTATGAGGCCATGGGGGTTTTCCCACTATTGGAGTTGTGAGATGCTCCAAACCGCAAGGATTCCTTCTGTGGGACAATTAAGATTTGTTGGATGGCTCCAGGACGTCTTATAAGGTATTTTTCCAGAACAGGGTTCTAAGTATGGATGCCTGGGCAGCCAGCCTCACATTCCAATTGTCTCCTAGCAACAAGAAGCGTTTGATCTGCTGGCTTGGGGTAGCAACAGAGGGGGCTGAGTTGAAATGGACTTTCCTGAGGATGGTCTTAATGTTGGTTTGAGTCCATGGAGACCTTGGTATGGGGCAGTGGCACCAGGGCCCTGAAGGATTCTCCTAACCAGAGGTTATGACAAAGCTCCAATGAGCAAGTTTTCCTTGGGGAGACGAGATTTGTTTTTATTGGTGCCTCAGGAAACCACCATATGCTGGTATTGGAAACGAGGCCTCTGAGGACAGATGCCTGGAAACCAAAGCAATGGATCTGATTAGGGCCTTGGGGCCTGTCCGGTTCAATATTCTTCTCTGGGGACATCTGTTGTCTGAGTGGAGGTAGTTGCTCAGCTGGTTTGAGATCACCCCTGTTTGTCCTGGGCGGCCTACACTATTGGGATGGCCTCGGTGACTTTGGAGGTTTTTCCTAATTTGCAAGGTTGTGGCCAATGGAATGGGAAGAATTCCCTTGAAAGGGAAGCACAGTCCTGAGGTGTGGCTCCAGGGACCCAAGTGTGGAGCGTGTGTGATCCAGGGCTATTTGGACAAAAGTCTGAAAACACAAACTCCACTTAGGTTGGGGGATGTAGGTATGGCCGGCCCGATCTATAGACCGTGAGGAGACCTCTTCGGATATGAACAAAGGGCGAATGTGAGGTGCTTGCTCATGCTTTTTTTTTTTTTTTCTGGAAATGTGTCACCGATTGCCATGGAATGTTGGGGTGTCCTCATGGGCCATCGATGAGGCTCCCTTTCTGGGGATTTGACCCGATCCCTAGAGTTTGGGGTCATTCTGTGGGAAGGGAGGAGGCCTTTCTGTTTTTTTTGTTTATTTTTTTTGTTTTTTGTTTTTTTTTTTTTTTTTTTTTACCTCAGGTGGACCACCAAAAGAGGGATTCCAGAGCAGAGTCGTGGGTGGGTTCAACTGCACAACCAGACCTCTGGTTAACATTGGGACCTAAGAACATGGCAAGCCCCATATGTGGGCTCTTGGTCCAGACACTGAGAGGCCTTCCTTGAGGATATGTCTCACACTGAGTTTCACAATGTGTTTTTTTTCCAAGGAGCCACTCAAGTCAGGGCGTGGCCTAATGTACCATGCTGGTTTCTCCTACACTGTACGTTGCACAGTATGGGAACCACAAGTTTTCTGGCCATGGGGAAGATGGAGTTCTAATTTCTGCAACACTTTCACTCCGGGACTGTGATTGGATTTAAGGTCTAGGTTCTGAAGCCTGAAAACTGAGGTTGGGAAGAGATGAAGCCCTAAGGCCATGGTGTGTCTGATGTGCTCAGTGTTCGGCCAGCTGTTGAGTGTGGGTTGGGAGGTGCAGGCTCAGGCTGTGGCAGACAGGGAATTAGTGCCCAGTCTAGACTGCATCATTGGGATGCAGTCGAGTTTCGTGCAGGATGGTACTCATTTGTGGTTACTGGGTAGCCCCAGAGGGCAAAGTTTTTC
This sequence comes from Mustela nivalis, assembly GCF_964662115.1. Classification (NCBI taxonomy): domain Eukaryota; kingdom Metazoa; phylum Chordata; class Mammalia; order Carnivora; family Mustelidae; genus Mustela; species Mustela nivalis. The sequence goes on along the minus strand of NW_028136443.1, from coordinate 700,150 downwards.
TTCTGGAGGGAAGACACAGTGCCACATAGTGGCTCCAGAATTCTCATACTGGAAGGCTTGTGGGCCAGGAGTGTGAGGAAAAAATTCTGAGAACACAAGCCAGACTTAGATTTCGGAGTGAGGGGACGGCAGGCACCCTCTGCAGAGATGATTCAAGATCCCGTACACCTGAAGACAGAGCTAGGTTCAGACGTTTTCTTAGGTCGGAATTTCTGTCCATGATGGCCCCTTCATGAAGGGAGGGGGTCACGAGGACATGGAGGTAGTCCGACGATGGGAATTGTGAGATGCTCCAAACCACAATGATTCTTTCTGTGGGACAGTCGAGACCTGTTTTATGGCTCCAGGACATCCCATAAGGAAGTTATCCAGAGCAGGGTTCTAAGGATGGATGCCTGGGCAGCCTGCCTCCCATTCCAGGTGTCTCATAGAGCCAAGGCAAGTTCGATCTGCTGGATCTAGGGGAGCAACCGAGGCGGGTGTGTTGAAATGGGTGAGTTGAGGATGGGTCATAATGTGCATTTGTGTCCATGTAGACCTTGGAATGGGGTGCTTGATCCGGGGCCTTGAGGGATGTTCATAACCGGAGGTTTTGATGGAGCTCTAAAGAGTATGTTTCCTATGTAGAGAAGAGAATTGTTTTGATGAGTGCCTAAGGAATCTCCCATATGCTGGTATTGGAAACCAGGCCTCTGAGGAGAGATGACTGGACTCAAAAGCAATGGATCTGATTAGGGCCTCAGTGCCCGTCCAGTTCAATCTTACTCTATGGGGATATCTGTCTCTGGGTCTGAGTGGAGGTGGTTTCCTAACTTGTGAAAGATCATCCCTGTTTGTCCTGGGCAGCCAACACAATTCGGATGGCCTGGGGGAGTTTGGAGGATTCTCCTAATCTATAGGGTTGTGGCCAATGGAAATGGCAGAATTCCCTTGGAGAGGGAAGCCACAGTCCTGACGTGTGGCTCCAGGGGCCCCAGCTTGGATGGTGTGTGGGCCAGGACTGTGGGGACAGAAGTCTGAAAACACAAACTCAGCTTAGGTTTGGCGATGTATGTATGAAGGCTCGATCTACAGACCGTGAGAATTTTCCGGGCTATGAACAAAGGGCGAGTATGTGGCGCTTGCTCAGGCTTTTGTCTCTGGATTTTGTGTCAATGGTGGCCGTGGAATGTCAGGGTGTCCTCAAGGGCCATGGACAATTCTTTCTCTGGTGATTTGGCCTGATCCCAAGTGGTTGGGATCATTCTGTGGATGGGAAGAGTCCTTTCTGTATTTTTTTTTTTACCTCAGTTGTTCCACCAAAGAGGGATTCCAGAGTAGAGCCCTGAGTAGGGGTGACTAGACATCTCAAACTCTGGTTGAGATTGGGGGACTAGGGGCTTGGCAAGCCCCATATGTGGGCTGTTGTTCCAGTCACTAAGAGGCTTTACATGAGGATAGGGCTCTCGCTGAGGGTCACAATGTGTGTTTGTGCACATTGTGGCCCTCAGGGATAGGTGGGGCCTCATAGTCCATGCTGCTTTCTCCTACAATGAACATTGGACAACATGCCAACCACTAGGTTTCTTGCCAAGGCGAAGGAGAAGTTCTGATTTTTGCATCACGTTCACTCCTGAGCAGTGAGTGGAGATAAGGTCTAGGTTCTGAAGGTGAAAACTGAGGTTGGGTAGAGATGATGGCCTAAAGCCATTGTGGGTGTGATATGCTCTGTGTTACGGCCAGCTGTCTGGGTGTTAAACTGGAGGTATGCCCTCAGGCTGTTTCAGACAGGGCTTTAGTGCACAGGCTAGACTGTATAATTGGGGTATGGTCGAGTGGCATGCAGGTTGTTACTCATTTGGCGTTTCTGGTTAGCCCTATAGGGCAACATTTTTCTTCTGGAGGGCAGTCAGAGTGCTGCATTGTGTCTCCAGAATTGCCAAACTGGAGGGGTGTGGTCAGGATTGTGAGGAAGTAAGTCTGAAAACACAAGCTAGCACGAGTTTTCGGGCAAAGAGCATGGCAGGCCCACTCTGCAAGGCTGAATCGAGATCTCCTGCAGGTGAGGTCAGGGCGATTATCAGATGTTGCCTCAAGCTGGAGTTTGTGTCCATGACGGCCCCTTCCTGAAGGGGGTGGGGGCGTCATGAGGCCAGGGAGGTTTCCCTACGCTGGGAGTTGTGAGCTGCTCCTAACTTCAAAGTTTCCTTCTTCAGGACAGTCGAGTACTATTGGATGGTTCCAGGATGCCCCATACAGAAAGACTCGAGAGCAGGGGCCTAAGCATGGATGCCGAGAAACGCCAACTCACCTTCCCATTGCCTGGTCGAGACAAGGCACGCTCAATCTGCGGGCTCTTGGGTGAGCTACCCAGAAGGCTGAGTTTAAATGGACTCTGCCGAGGATGAGTCATAATGTGGGTTGGTGGCCATGGAGACCTTGGAATGTGGCAGTAGTTAATGGACTCTGCAGGATTCTCCAACCCGAAGGGCTTGACACAACTCCAACAAGGAAGCTTCCCATGTGGAGATGAGAGGTCTTCTGTCTGGTGCCTCAGGAAAGCCCCGTATGCTGGTCTTCGAACCCAGGCCTCTGAGGAGTGATACCTGGACACCAAAGAAAGAGTTCATAATAGGGCCTAGGGGCCTGTCTGGTTCAATCTTCTGTCTCTGCGGATATCTGTCTGTGTGTCTGCATGGAGGTAGTAGTTGCTCAGCTTGTGTCATAATGCCCCTATTTGTCCAGTGCGGCTTGCGGTAGTGGGATGTCCTTGGGGACCTTGAGGTTTCTACTATTTTGTAGAGTTGTGGCCAATGGAATGGGCAGTTTCTTAGGAGAGAGCAGGCACAGTTCTGTGGTGTGGCTCCAGAGACCCCAGCCTGGAGGCTGTGTGGGCCATGGCTGTGCAGACAGACATCCAAAAACCCTAACTCAGCTCAGGTTTGGGACCGAGGTTACGGCAGGCCTGATCTACAGTCCAAGAGGGGAGCTCCTCTGGATATGAAAGAAGGGTGAGAGGGAGGCAGTCGCTCAGGCTTTTGTCTCTGGATGTTTTGTCCACAATGGCCGTTTAATGTCGGAGTTGCCTCATGGGTCGTAGAAGTCTCCCTCTCTGGTAGTTTGTCCAGCCCCCAAGAGTTTGGGGTCAGTCTGTGGGAAGGGAAGTGTCCTGTTTTCTGCTTCATGTGTCCCCCCAGTAGAGGGATTCTAGAGCATAGCAGTGGGTACTGACAACTGGAATACTCGCCCTCTGGTTAAGCCTGGGGGCCTATGGATATGACAAGCCCCATATGCAGGATCTTGGTCCAGCCACTGAGAGGCGTTACTTTAATACGGGACTCACGCTGCAGGTCACAATGCATGTCTGTGCCCTAGGCGGCCCTCAAGCACTGGCGTGGCCTTTCGGACAATGCAGGTTTTCCCACATTGAACGTTGGACAACATGCCAACCACAAGGTTTCTGGCCATGGGGAAGGAGGAATTCTAATTTCTGCATCACGTTCACCCCTGGGCAGTGATTGGAGATAAGGTCTAGGTTCTGAAGCCTGAAAACCGAGGTTGGGAAGAGATGACGACCTACAGCCATAGCGGGTCCTATGTGTCCAGGTTGGGGCCAGCTGTCTGGGTGTCGTTTGGGATGTCTTGTCTCAGGCTGTGCCAGACAGGGCATTAGTATACAGGGTGGGCTGTATAATTGCTTTACAATCGAGTGGCATGCATTAGAAAATCATTTGGGGTTTCTTATTAGCAGCATAGGGCAAAGTTTTTCTTCTGGAGGGCAGGCAGAGTGCTGCATTGTGGCTTCGGAATTCCCAAACTGGAGGGCTTGTGGGCCAGGAGAGTGAGGACGGAAGTCTGACAACACAAGCTAGGCTTAGGTTTCGGGGCAAGGACATGGCAGGCACACTCTGCAGAGCTGAATTGAGATCTCATGCGTCTGAAGTCAGGTCGAGGTTCAGACTTTGGCTCAGGTTTGAGTTTCTGTCCATGTTGGCCCCTTCAGGAATTGGGGGCATTATGAGGCCATGGGGGTTTTCCCACTATTGGAGTTGTGAGATGCTCCAAACCGCAAGGATTCCTTCTGTGGGACAATTAAGATTTGTTGGATGGCTCCAGGACGTCTTATAAGGTATTTTTCCAGAACAGGGTTCTAAGTATGGATGCCTGGGCAGCCAGCCTCACATTCCAATTGTCTCCTAGCAACAAGAAACGTTTGATCTGCTGGCTTGGGGTAGCAACAGAGGGGGCTGAGTTGAAATTGACTTTCCTGAGGATGGTCTTAATGTTGGTTTGAGTCCATGGAGACCTTGGTATGGGGCAGTGGCACCAGGGCCCTGAAGGATTCTCCTAACCAGAGGTTATGACAAAGCTCCAATGAGCAAGTTTTCCTTGGGGAGACGAGATTTGTTCTTATTGGTGCCTCAGGAAACCACCATATGCTGGTATTGGAAACGAGGCCTCTGAGGACAGATGCCTGGAAACCAAAGCAATGGATCTGATTAGGGCCTAGGGGCCTGTCCGGTTCAATATTCTTCTCTGGGGACATCTGTTGTCTGAGTGGAGGTAGTTGCTCAGCTGGTTTGAGATCACCCCTGTTTGTCCTGGGCGGCCTACACTATTGGGATGGCCTCGGTGACTTTGGAGGTTTTTCCTAATTTGCAAGGTTGTGGCCAATGGAATGGGAAGAATTCCCTTGAAAGGGAAGCACAGTCCTGAGGTGTGGCTCCAGGGACCCAAGTGTGGAGCGTGTGTGATCCAGGGCTATTTGGACAAAAGTCTGAAAACACAAACTCCACTTAGGTTGGGGGATGTAGGTATGGCCGGCCCGATCTATAGACCGTGAGGAGACCTCTTCGGATATGAACAAAGGGCGAATGTGAGGTGCTTGCTCATGCTTTTTTTTTTTTTTTTTCTGGAAATGTGTCACCGATTGCCATGGAATGTCGGGGTGTCCTCATGGGCCATCGATGAGGCTCCCTTTCTGGGGATTTGACCCGATCCCTAGAGTTTGGGGTCATTCTGTGGGAAGGGAGGAGGCCTTTCTGTTTTTTTTGTTTATTTATTTATTTTATTTTATTTTTTTTTTACCTCAGGTGGACCACCAAAAGAGGGATTCCAGAGCAGAGTCGTGGGTGGGGGCAACTGCACAACCAGACCTCTGGTTAACATTGGGACCTAAGAACATGGCAAGCCCCATATGTGGGCTATTGGTCCAGACACTGAGAGGCCTTCCTTGAGGATATGTCTCACACTGAGTTTCACAATGTGTTTTTTTTCCCAAGGAGCCACTCAAGTCAGGGCGTGGCCTAAAGTACCATGCTGGTTTCTCCTACACTGTACGTTGCACAGTATGGGAACCACAAGTTTTCTGGCCATGGGGAAGATGGAGTTCTAATTTCTGCAACACTTTCACTCCGGGACTGTGATTGGATTTAAGGTCTAGGTTCTGAAGCCTGAAAACTGAGGTTGGGAAGAGATGAAGCCCTAAGGCCATGGTGTGTCTGATGTGCTCAGTGTTCGGCCAGCTGTTGAGTGTGGGTTGGGAGGTGCAGGCTCAGGCTGTGGCAGACAGGGAATTAGTGCCCAGTCTAGACTGCATCATTGGGATGCAGTCGAGTTTCGTGCAGGATGGTACTCATTTGTGGTTACTGGGTAGCCCCAGAGGGCAAAGTTTTTCTTCTGGAGGGAAGACACAGTGCCACATAGTGGCTCCAGAATTCTCATACTGGAAGGCTTGTGGGCCAGGAGTGTGAGGAAAAAATTCTGAGAACACAAGCCAGACTTAGATTTCGGAGTGAGGGGACGGCAGGCACCCTCTGCAGAGATGATTCAAGATCCCGTACACCTGAAGACAGAGCTAGGTTCAGACGTTTTCTTAGGTCGGAATTTCTGTCCATGATGGCCCCTTCATGAAGGGAGGGGGTCACGAGGACATGGAGGTAGTCCGACGATGGGAATTGTGAGATGCTCCAAACCACAATGATTCTTTCTGTGGGACAGTCGAGACCTGTTTTATGGCTCCAGGACATCCCATAAGGAAGTTATCCAGAGCAGGGTTCTAAGGATGGATGCCTGGGCAGCCTGCCTCCCATTCCAGGTGTCTCATAGAGCCAAGGCAAGTTCGATCTGCTGGATCTAGGGGAGCAACCGAGGCGGGTGTGTTGAAATGGGTGAGTTGAGGATGGGTCATAATGTGCATTTGTGTCCATGTAGACCTTGGAATGGGGTGCTTGATCCGGGGCCTTGAGGGATGTTCATAACCGGAGGTTTTGATGGAGCTCTAAAGAGTATGTTTCCTATGTAGAGAAGAGAATTGTTTTGATGAGTGCCTAAGGAATCTCCCATATGCTGGTATTGGAAACCAGGCCTCTGAGGAGAGATGACTGGACTCAAAAGCAATGGATCTGATTAGGGCCTCAGTGCCCGTCCAGTTCAATCTTACTCTATGGGGATATCTGTCTCTGGGTCTGAGTGGAGGTGGTTTCCTAACTTGTGAAAGATCATCCCTGTTTGTCCTGGGCAGCCAACACAATTCGGATGGCCTGGGGGAGTTTGGAGGATTCTCCTAATCTATAGGGTTGTGGCCAATGGAAATGGCAGAATTCCCTTGGAGAGGGAAGCCACAGTCCTGAGGTGTGGCTCCAGGGGCCCCTGCTTGGATGGTGTGTGGGCCAGGACTGTGGGGACAGAAGTCTGAAAACACAAACTCAGCTTAGGTTTGGCGATGTATGTATGAAGGCTCGATCTACAGACCGTGAGAATTTTCCGGGCTATGAACAAAGGGCGAGTATGTGGCGCTTGCTCAGGCTTTTGTCTCTGGATTTTGTGTCAATGGTGGCCGTGGAAAGTCGGGGTGTCCTCAAGGGCCATGGACAATTCTTTCTCTGGTGATTTGGCCTGATCCCAAGTGGTTGGGATCATTCTGTGGATGGGAAGAGTCCTTTCTGTATTTTTTTTTTTACCTCAGTTGTTCCACCAAAGAGGGATTCCAGAGTAGAGCCCTGAGTAGGGGTGACTAGACATCTCAAACTCTGGTTGAGATTGGGGGACTAGGGGCTTGGCAAGCCCCATATGTGGGCTGTTGTTCCATCACTAAGAGGCTTTATATGAGGATAGGGATCACGCTGAGGGTCACAATGTGTGTTTGTGCAAATTGTGGCCCTCAGGGATAGGTGGGGCCTCATAGTCCATGCTGCTTTCTCCTACAATGAACATTGGACAACATGCCAACCACTAGGTTTCTTGCCAAGGCGAAGGAGAAGTTCTGATTTTTGCATCACGTTCACTCCTGAGCAGTGAGTGGAGATAAGGTCTAGGTTCTGAAGGTGAAAACTGAGGTTGGGTAGAGATGATGGCCTAAAGCCATTGTGGGTGTGATATGCTCTGTGTTACGGCCAGCTGTCTGGGTGTTAAACTGGAGGTATGCCCTCAGGCTGTTTCAGACAGGGCTTTAGTGCACAGGCTAGACTGTATAATTGGGGTATGGTCGAGTGGCATGCAGGTTGTTACTCATTTGGCGTTTCTGGTTAGCCCTATAGGGCAACATTTTTCTTCTGGAGGGCAGTCAGAGTGCTGCATTGTGTCTCCAGAATTGCCAAACTGGAGGGGTGTGGTCAGGATTGTGAGGAAGTAAGTCTGAAAACACAAGCTAGCACGAGTTTTTGGGCAAAGAGCATGGCAGGCCCACTCTGCAAGGCTGAATCGAGATCTCCTGCAGGTGAGGTCAGGGCGATTATCAGATGTTGCCTCAAGCTGGAGTTTGTGTCCATGACGGCCCCTTCCTGAAGGGGGTGGGGGCGTCATGAGGCCAGGGAGGTTTCCCTACGCTGGGAGTTGTGAGCTGCTCCTAACTTCAAAATTTCCTTCTTCAGGACAGTCGAGTACTATTGGATGGTTCCAGGATGCCCCATACAGAAAGACTCGAGACTAGGGGCCTAAGCATGGATGCGGAGAAACGCCAACTCACCTTCCCATTGCCTGGTCGAGACAAGGCACGCTCAATCTGCGGGCTCTTGGGTGAGCTACCCAAAAGGCTGAATTTAAAAGGACTCTGCCGAGGATGAGTCATAATGTGGGTTGGTGGCCATGGAGACCTTGGAATGTGGCAGTAGTTAAGGGACTCTGCAGGATTCTCCAACCCGAAGGGCTTGACACAACTCCAACAAGGAAGCTTCCCATGTGGAGATGAGAGGTCTTCTGTCTGGTGCTTCAGGAAAGCCCCATATGCTGGTCTTCGAACCCAGGCCTCTGAGGAGTGATACCTGGACACCAAAGCAAGAGTTCATAATAGGGCCTAGGGGCCTGTCTGGTTCAATCTTCTGTCTCTGCGGATATCTGTCTGTGTGTCTGCATGGAGGTAGTAGTTGCTCAGCTTGTGTCATAATGCCCCTATTTGTCCAGTGCGGCTTGCGGTAGTGGGATGTCCTTGGGGACCTTGAGGTTTCTACTATTTTGTAGAGTTGTGGCCAATGGAATGGGCAGTTTCTTAGGAGAGAGCAGGCACAGTTCTGTGGTGTGGCTCCAGAGACCCCAGCCTGGAGGCTGTGTGGGCCATGGCTCTGCACACAGACATCCAAAAACCCTAACTCAGCTCAGGTTTGGGACCGAGGTTACGGCAGGCCTGATCTACAGTCCAAGAGGGGAGCTCCTCTGGATATGAAAGAAGGGTGAGAGGGAGGCAGTCGCTCAGGCTTTTGTCTCTGGATGTTTTGTCCACAATGGCCGTTTAATGTCGGAGTTGCCTCATGGGTCGTAGAAGTCTCCCTCTCTGGTAGTTTGTCCAGCCCCCAAGAGTTTGGGGTCATTCTGTGGGAAGGGAAGTGTCCTGTTTTCTGCTTCATGTGTCCCCCTAGTAGAGGGATTCTAGAGCATAGCAGTGGGTACTGACAACTGGAATACTCGCCCTCTGGTTAAGCCTGGGGGCCTATGGATATGACAAGCCCCATATGCAGGATCTTGGTCCAGCCACTGAGAGGCGTTACTTTAATACGGGACTCACGCTGCAGGTCACAATGCATGTCTGTGCCCTAGGCGGCCCTCAAGCACTGGCGTGGCCTTTCGGACAATGCAGGTTTTCCCACATTGAACGTTGGACAACATGCCAACCACAAGGTTTCTGGCCATGGGGAAGGAGGAATTCTAATTTCTGCATCACGTTCACCCCTGGGCAGTGATTGGAGATAAGGTCTAGGTTCTGAAGCCTGAAAACCGAGGTTGGGAAGAGATGACGACCTACAGCCATAGCGGGTCCTATGTGTCCAGGTTGGGGCCAGCTGTCTGGGTGTCGTTTGAGATGTCTTGTCTCAGGCTGTGCCAGACAAGGCATTAGTATACAGGGTGGGCTGTATAATTGCTTTACAATCGAGTGGCATGCATTAGAAAATCATTTGGGGTTTCTTATTAGCAGCATAGGGCAAAGTTTTTCTTCTGGAGGGCAGGCAGAGTGCTGCATTGTGGCTTCGGAATTCCCAAACTGGAGGGCTTGTGGGCCAGGAGAGTGAGGACGGAAGTCTGACAACACAAGCTAGGCTTAGGTTTCGGGGCAAGGACATGGCAGGCACACTCTGCAGAGCTGAATTGAGATCTCATGCGTCTGAAGTCAGGTCGAGGTTCAGACTTTGGCTCAGGTTTGAGTTTCTGTCCATGTTGGCCCCTTCAGGAATTGGGGGCATTATGAGGCCATGGGGGTTTTCCCACTATTGGAGTTGTGAGATGCTCCAAACCGCAAGGATTCCTTCTGTGGGACAATTAAGATTTGTTGGATGGCTCCAGGACGTCTTATAAGGTATTTTTCCAGAACAGGGTTCTAAGTATGGATGCCTGGGCAGCCAGCCTCACATTCCAATTGTCTCCTAGCAACAAGAAACGTTTGATCTGCTGGCTTGGGGTAGCAACAGAGGGGGCTGAGTTGAAATGGACTTTCCTGAGGATGGTCTTAATGTTGGTTTGAGTCCATGGAGACCTTGGTATGGGGCAGTGGCACCAGGGCCCTGAAGGATTCTCCTAACCAGAGGTTATGACAAAGCTCCAATGAGCAAGTTTTCCTTGGGGAGACGAGATTTGTTCTTATTGGTGCCTCAGGAAACCACCATATGCTGGTATTGGAAACGAGGCCTCTGAGGACAGATGCCTGTAAACCAAAGCAATGGATCTGATTAGGGCCTAGGGGCCTGTCCGGTTCAATATTCTTCTCTGGGGACATCTGTTGTCTGAGTGGAGGTAGTTGCTCAGCTGGTTTGAGATCACTCCTGTTTGTCCTGGGCGGTGTACACTATTGGGATGGCCTCGGTGACTTTGGAGGTTTTTCCTAATTTGCAAGGTTGTGGCCAATGGAATGGGAAGAATTCCCTTGAAAGGGAAGCACAGTCCTGAGGTGTGGCTCCAGGGACCCAAGTGTGGAGCGTGTGTGGTCCAGGCCTGTGGGGACAGAAGTCTGAAAACACAAACTCAGCTTAGGTTTGGCGATGTGTGTATGAAGGCTCGATCTACAGACCGTGAGAATTTTCCGGGCTATGAACAAAGGGCGAGTATGTGGCGCTTGCTCAGGCTTTTGTCTCTGAATTTTGTGTCAATGGTGGCCGTGGAATGTCGGGGTGTCCTCAAGGGCCATGGACAATACTTTCTCTGGTGATTTGGCCTGATCCCAAGTGGTTGGGTTCATTCTGTGGATGGGAAGAGTCCTTTCTGTATTTTTTTTTTTTTTTTACCTCAGGTGTCCCACCAAAGAGGGATTCCCGAGTAGAGCCCTGAGTAGGAGGGACTAGACATCTCGAACTCTGGTTGAGATTGGGGGACTAGGGGCTTCTCAAGCCCCATATGAGGGCTGTTGTTCCAGTCACTAAGAGGCTTTACATGAGGATAGGGCTCACGCTGAGGGTCACAATGTGTGCTTGTGCACATTGTGGCCCTCAGGGATAGGTGGGGCTTCATAGTCCATGCTGCTTTCTCCTACAATGAACATTGGACAACATGCCAACCACTAGGTTTCTTGCCAAGGGGAAGGATAAGTTCTGATTCTTGCATCACGTTCACTCCTGAGCAGTGAGTGGAGATAAGGTCTAGGTTCTGAAGGTGAAAACTGAGGTTGGGTAGAGATGATGGCCTAAAGCCATTGTGGGTGTGATATGCTCTTTGTATGGCCAGCTGTCTGGGTGTTGGACTGGAGGTCTGCCCTCAGGCTGTGTCAGACAGGGCTTTAGTGCACAGGCTAGACTGTATAATTGGGGTATGGTCGAGTGGCATGCAAGTTGTTCCTCATTTGGCGTTTCCGGTTAGCCCTATAGGGCAACATTTTTCTTCTGGAGGGCAGGCAGAGTGCTGCATTGTGTCTCCAGAATTGCCAAACTGGAGGGGTGTGGCCAGGATTGTGAGGAAGGAAGTCTGAAAACACAAGCTAGCACGAGTTTTGGGGCCAAGAGCATGGCAGGCCCACTCTGCAGAGGCTGAATCGAGATCTCCTGCAGGTGAGGTCCGGGCGATTATCAGATGTTGCCTCAAGCTGGAGTTTGTGTCCATGACGGCCCCTTCCTGAAGGGGGTGGGGGCGTCATGAGGCCAGGGAGGTTTCCCTATGCTGAGAGTTGTGAGCTGCTCCATACTTCAAAGTTTCCTTCTTCAGGACAGTCGAGTACTATTGGATGGTTCCAGGATGCCCCATACAGAGAGACTCGAGAGCAGGGGCCTAAGCATGGATGCCGAGAAACGCCAACTCACCTTCCCATTGCCTGGTCGAGACAAGGCACGCTCAATCTGCGGGCTCTTGGGTGAGCTACCCAGAAGGCTGAGTTTAAATGGACTTTCCTGAGGATGAGTCATAATGTGGGTTGGTAGCCATGGAGACCTTGGAATGTGGCAGTAGCTAAGGGACTCTGCAGGATTCTCCAACCCGAAGGGCTTGACACAACTCCAACAAGGAAGCTTCCCATGTGGAGATGAGAGGTCTTCTGTCTGGTGCCTCAGGAAAGCCCCGTATGCTGGTCTTCGAACCCAGGCCTCTGAGGAGTGATACCTGGACACCAAAGCAAGAGTTCATAATGAGGCCTAGGGGCCTGTCTGGTTCAATCTTCTGTCTCTGCGGATATCTGTCTGTGTGTCTGCATGGAGGTAGTAGTTGCTCAGCTTGTGTCATAATGCCCCTATTTGTCCAGTGCGGCTTGCGGTAGTGGGATGTCCTTGGGGACCTTGAGGTTTCTACTATTTTGTAGAGTTGTGGCCAATGGAATGGACAGTTTCTTAGGAGAGAGCAGGCACAGTTCTGTGGTGTGGCTCCAGAGACCCCAGCCTGGAGGCTGTGTGGGCCATGGCTCTGCACACAGACATCCAAAAACCCTAACTCAGCTCAGGTTTGGGACCGAGGTTACGGCAGGCCTGATCTACAGTCCAAGAGGGGAGCTCCTCTGGATATGAAAGAAGGGTGAGAGGGAGGCAGTCGCTCAGGCTTTTGTCTCTGGATGTTTTGTCCACAATGGCCGTTTAATGTCGGAGTTGCCTCATGGGTCGTAGAAGTCTCCCTCTCTGGTAGTTTGTCCAGCCCCCAAGAGTTTGGGGTCATTCTGTGGGAAGGGAAGTGTCCTGTTTTCTGCTTCATGTGTCCCCCCAGTAGTGGAATTCTAGAGCATAGTAGTGGGTACTGACAACTGGAATACTCACCCTCTGGTTAAGCCTGGGGGCCTATGTATATGACAAGCCCCATATGCAGGATCTTGGTCCAGCCACTGAGAGGCGTTACTTTAATACGGGACTCACGCTGCAGGTCACAATGCATGTCTGTGCCCTAGGCGGCCCTCAAGCACTGGCGTGGCCTTTCGGACAATGCAGATTTTCCCACATTGAACGTTGGACAACATGCCAACCACAAGGTTTCTGGCCATGGGGAAGGAGGAATTCTAATTTCTGCATCACGTTCACCCCTGGTCTGTGATTGGAGATAAGGTCTAGGTTCTGAAGCCTGAAAACCGAGGTTGGGAAGAGATGACGACCTACAGCCATAGCGGGTCCTATGTGTCCAGGTTGGGGCCAGCTGTCTTGGTGTCGTTTGGGATGTCTTGTCTCAGGCTGTGCCAGACAGGGCATTAGAATACAGGGTGGGCTGTATAATTGCTTTACAATCGAGTGGCATGCATTAGAAAATCATTTGGGGTTTCTTATTAGCAGCATAGGGCAAAGTTTTTCTTCTGGAGGGCAAGCAGAGTGCTGCATTGTGGCTTTGGAATTCCCAAACTGGAGGGCTTGTGGGCCAGGAGAGTGAGGACGGAAGTCTGAGAACACAAGCTAGGCTTAGGTTTCGGGGCAAGGATATGGCAGGCGCACTCTGCAGAGCTGAATTGAGATCTCATGCGTCTGAAGTCAGGTCGAGTTTCAGACTTTGGCTCAGGTTTGAGTTTCTGTCCATGTTGGCCCCCTCAGGAAGGGGGGGCATTATGAGGCCATGGGGGTTTTCCCACTATTGGAGTTGTGAGATGCTCCAAACCGCAAGGATTCCTTCTGTGGGACAATTAAGATTTGTTGGATGGCTCCAGGACGTCTTATAAGGTATTTTTCCAGAACAGGGTTCTAAGTATGGATGCCTGGGCAGCCAGCCTCACATTCCAATTGGCTCCTAGCAACAAGAAACGTTTGATCTGCTGGCTTGGGGTAGCAACAGAGGGGGCTGAGTTGAAATGGACTTTCCTGAGGATGGTCTTAATGTTGGTTTGAGTCCATGGAGACCTTGGTATGGGGCAGTGGCACCAGGGCCCTGAAGGATTCTCCTAACCAGAGGTTATGACAAAGCTCCAATGAGCACGTTTTCCATGGGGAGACGAGATTTGTTCTTATTGGTGCCTCAGGAAACCACCATATGCTGGTATTGGAAACGAGGCCTCTGAGGACAGATGCCTGGAAACCAAAGCAATGGATCTGATTAGGGCCTAGGGGCCTGTCCGGTTCAATATTCTTCTCTGGGGACATCTGTTGTCTGAGTGGAGGTAGTTGCTCAGCTGGTTTGAGATCACCCCTGTTTGTCCTGGGCGGCCTACACTATTGGGATGGCCTCGGTGACTTTGGAGGTTTTTCCTAATTTGCAAGGTTGTGGCCAATGGAATGGGAAGAATTCCCTTGAAAGGGAAGCACAGTCCTGAGGTGTGTCTCCAGGGACCCAAGTGTGGAGCGTGTGTGGTCCAGGGCTATTTGGACAAAAGTCTGAAAACACAAACTCCACTTAGGTTGGGGGATGTAGGTATGGCCGGCCCGATCTATAGACCGTGAGGAGACCTCTTCGGGATATGAACAAAGGGCGAATGTGAGGTGCTTCTTCATGCTTTTTTTTTTTTTTTTTTTTCTGAAAATGTGTCACCGATTGCCATGGAATGTCGGGGTGTCCTCATGGGCCATCGATGAGGCTCCCTTTCTGGGGATTTGACCCGATACTAAAAGTTTGGGGTCATTCTGTGGGAAGGGAGGAGGCCTTTCTGTTTACTTTTTTTTTTTGTTTTTTGTTTTTTTGTTTTTTTTTTTTTTACCTCAGGTGGACCACCAAAAGAGGGATTCCAGAGTAGATTCGTGGGTGGGGGCAACTGGACAACCAGACCTCTGGTTAACATTGGGACCTAAGAACATGGCAAGCCCCATATGTGGGCTCTTGGTCCAGACACTGAGAGGCCTTCCTTGAGGATAGGTCTCACACTGAGTTTCACAATGTGGTTTTGTGCCCAAGGATCCTTTCAAGTCAGGGCGTGGCCTAAAGTACCATGCTGGTGCCTCCTACACTGAACGTTGCACAGTATGGGAACCACAAGTTTTCTGGCCATGGGGAAGATGGAGTTCTAATTTCTGCAACACTTTCACTCCTGGACTGTGATTGGATTTAAGGTCTAGGTTCTGAAGCCTGAAAACTGAGCTTGGGAAGAGATGAAGCCCTAAGGCCATGGTGTGTCCGATGTGCTCAGTGTTCGGCCAGCTGTTGAGTGTGGGTTGGGTGGTGCAGGCTCAGGCTGTGGCAGACAGGGAATTAGTTCCCAAGCTAGACTGCATCATTGGGGTGCAGTCGAGATTTGTGCAGGATGGTACTCATTTGTGGTTACTGGGTAGCCCCAGAGGGCAACGTTTTTCTTCTGGAGGGAAGACACAGTGCCACATAGTGGTTCAAGAATTCCCAAACTGGAAGGCTTGTGGGCCAGGAGTGTGAGGAAAAAATTCTGAGAACACAAGCCAGACTTAGATTTCAAGGTGAAGGGAAGGCAGGCACCCTCTGCAGAGATGATTCGAGATCCCGTATACCTGAAGACAGAGCTAGGATCAGATGTTGGCTTAGGTCGGACTTTCTGTCCATGACGGCCCCTTCATTTAGGGGAGGGTGTCACGAGGACATGGAGGTTTTCCGAAGATGGGAATTGTGAGATGCTCCAAACCACAATGATTTCTTCTGTGGGACAGTCGAGACCTGTTGGATGGCTCCAGGACATCCCATAAGGAAGTTATCCAGAGCAGCGTTCTAAGGATGGATGCCTGGGCAGCCTGCCTCCCATTCCAGGTGTCTCATAGTGCCAAGGCAAGTTCGATCTGCTGGATCTAGGGGAGCAACCGAGGCGGGTGTGTTGAAATGGGTGAGTTGAGGATGGGTCATAATGTGCATTTGTGTCCATGTAGACCTTGGAATGGGGTGCTTGATCCGGGGCCTTGAGGGATGTTCATAACCGGAGGTTTTGATGGAGCTCTAAAGTGTATGTTTCCTATGTAGAGAAGAGAATTGTTTTGATGAGTGCCTAAGTAATCTCCCATATGCTGGTATTGGAAACCAGGCCTCTGAGGAGAGATGACTGGAATCAAAAGCAATGGATCTGATTAGGGCCTAAGTGCCCTTCCAGTTCAATCTTATTCTATGGGGATATCTGTCTCTGGGTCTGTTGAGTTGGTTTCCTAACTTGTGAAAGATCACCCTGTTTGTCCTGGGCAGCCAACACAATTCAGATTGCCTGGGGGAGTTTGGAGGATTCTCCTAATCTATAGGGTTGTGGCCAATGGAAATGGCAGAATTCCCCTGGAGAGGGAAACCACAGTCCTGAGGTGTGGCTCCAGGGGCCCCAGCTTGGATGTTGTGTGGGCCAGGACTGTGGGGACAGAAGTCTGAAAACACAAACTCAGCTTAGGTTTGGGGATGTATGTATGAAGGCTCGATCTACAGACCGTGAGAATTTTCCGGGCTATGAACAAAGGGCGAGTATGTGGCGCTTGCTCAGGCTTTTGTCTCTGGATTTTGTGTCAATGGTGGCCGTGGAATGTCGGGGTGTCCTCAAGGGCCATGGACAATTCTTTCTCTGGTGATTTGGCCTGATCCCAAGTGGTTGGGATCATTCTGTGAATGGGAAGAGTCCTTTCTGTATTTTTTTTTTTTACCTCAGGTGTCCCACCAAAGAGGGATTCCCGAGTAGAGCCCTGAGTAGGCGTGACTAGACTCTGGTTGAGATTGGGGGACTAGAGGCTTGGCAAGCCCCATATGTGGGCTCTTGTTCCAGTCACTAAGAGGCTTTACATGAGGATAGGGCTCACGCTGAGTGTCACAATGTGTGTTTGTGCAAATTGTGGCCCTCAGGGATAGGTGGGGCCTCATAGTCCATGCTGCTTTCTCCTACAATGAACATTGGACAACATGCCAACCACTAGGTTTCTTGCCAAGGCGAAGGATAATTTCTGATTCTTGCATCACGTTCACTTTTGAGCAGTGAGTGGAGATAAGGTCTAGGTTCTGAAGGTGAAAATTGAGGTTGGGTAGAGATGATGGCCTAAAGCCATTGTGGGTTTGATATGCTCAATGTATGGCCAACTGTCTGGGTGTTGGACTGGAGGTCTGCCCTCAGGCTGTGTCAGACAGGGCTTTAGTGCACAGGCTAGACTGTATAATTGGGGTATGGTCGAGTGGCATGCAGGTTGTTACTCATTTGGCGTTTCTGGTTAGCCCTATAGGGCAACATTTTTCTTCTGGAGGCCAGGCAGTGTGCTGCATTGTGTCTCCAGAATTTCCAAACTGGAGGGGTGTGGCCAGGATTCTGAGGACGGAAGTGTGGGAACACAAGTTAGGCTTAGGTTCAGGGTGAGGGCCCAACAGGCACACTCTCAAGTGCTGAATCGAGATCTCATGCTTCTGAATTCAGGGCGAGGATCAGACTTTGGCTTAGGATGGAGTTTCTGTCCGTGATGGCCCATTTATGAAGGTGTGGGGCATCATAAGGAAATGGAGGTTTTCTCACAGTGTTATTGTGTGATGCTTCAAACCACAAGGATTCATTCTGCGAGACAGTCAAGACAGGTTGGTTGGATTCAAGACGTCCCATAAAGAAGTTCTCCAGAGCAGGGTTCTAAGGATGGATGCCTGGGAAGCCCGCCTCCCATTCTAACTGTCTCCTAGTGACAAGGAAGGTTTGATCTGCTGGCTATGGGTGAGCAGCCGAGGGGGCTGATTTGAAATGGACTCTCCTGAGAATGGATCATAATGTAAGTTTTTGTCCTTGGAGACCTTGGGATTGGGCCATGGTGCCAGCGCCCTGAAGGATCCTCCTAACCTGAGGTATTGACACAGCTCCAAAGAGCAAGTTTCCCATGTGGAGATGAGATCTGTTCTGATTGTTTCCTTAGGAAACCCCCATATTCTGATATTGGAAACCAGGCCTCTGAGGAGAGATACCTAGAAACCAAAGCAATGCATCAGAAGTTGGCTCAGGTTGGAGTTTCTGTCCATGATGGCCCCTTTATAAAGGGGAGCATCTCATGAGGCCATGTAGGTTTTCCCACGATAGGAGTTGTGAGATGCTCCAATCTGCAAGGATTCCTTCTGTGGGACAGTCAAGACCTTTTGGAAGGCTCCAGGACATCCCATATGGAACGGCGCCAGAGCAGGATTCCATGGATGGATGCCTAGAGAGTCTGCTTTGCATTCCAGTTGTCTCCTAGCGACAAGGCAGGTTTGATATTCTGCCTCTGGGGGAGTAATCGACGGGGCTGAGTTGAAATGTACTCTCCTGCCGAATGGTCATAATGCGGGTATGTGTCCATGGAGACCTTGGAATAGGGCGGTTGCTCCGGCTACCTGAAGGTTTCTCCTAACTGGAGGCTTTTACAGAGCTCCAAAGGATAAGTTTCCCATGTGAAGACAAGATTTGTTCTGATTGGTATCTCTGGAATCCCCCATATGCTGGTATTGGAAAACAGGCCTCTGAGGAGAGATGCTTAGAAAAAAAAGCAATGGAACCAATTACATTCTAGGGGCCAGTCCAGTTTAATCTTCTTCTCTTGGGTTATCTGTCTACGGGTGAGTTGTCGTCGTTGCTCAGCTTGTGAGAGATCGCCCCTCTTTGTCCTGGGTGGCCTACACTATTGGAATGGCCTCTGAGACTTTGGAGGTTTCTCCTTATCTGTAGGGTTGTGGCCAATGGAATGGGAAGAATTTCCTTGGAGAGGGCAGGCACAGTCCTGAGGTGTGGCTCCAGGGGCCTCAGTCTGGAGGGTGTGTGGGACAGGGATGTCAGGATAGAAGTCTGAAAACACAAACTCGGCTTAGGTTTGGGGACGTAGGTATGGCAGGCCCAATCTACAGACTATGAGGAGAATTTTTTGGGCTATGACCTAAGGGTGAGTGTGAACGCTTGCTTAAGCTTATGTCTCTGGATTTTGTGTCAATAGTGGCCGTGGAATGTCGGGCTGGCCTCATGGGCCATGGGCGAGTCTTTCTCTCTGGACCCCAATCACTTGGGATGGCCCAATCCCAAGTGATTGGGGTCATTCTGTGAGTGGGAGGAGTCCTTTCTGTGTTTATTTACCTCAAATGTCCCACCAAAGAGGGATTCCAGAGCAGAGCCCTGAGTAGGGGTGACTAGATGTCTCTACCTCTGGTTAAGATTGGGTGACTTGGGGCATGGCAGGCCCCATATGCGGGCTCATGGTCCAGCCACTGAGAGGCTTTACTTGAGGACAGGGCTCAAACTGAGGGTCCCAATGTGTGTTTGAGCCCACCGCAGCTCTTAAGCATAGGCAGGGCCTCAGGGACCCTACACTACCCTCAGGGGCCCTACTACTACCCCTGTAGGCCCTACAGGGGTCCTACACTGAACGTTGGACAAGATGCCAACCACAAGATTCTGGCGAGAGGGAAGGAGGAGTTCTGATTTCTGCATCACGTTCACCCATGGGAAGTGAGTAGAGATAAGGTCTAGGATTCTGTAGCCTGAAAACCGAAGTTGGAAAGAGATGGCGACCTAAGGCCATGGCGGTTCAGATGTTCTCAGTGTACTGCAAGCTGTCTGGGTGTCGGTTGGGAATTCAGGCCTCAGGTTCTGTCAGACAGGGCATTAGTGCACAGGCTAGACTATATAATTGGTGTACAGTTGAGTGACGTGCAGGTTTATCCTCATTTGAGGTTTCTGGGTAGACCCATAGGGCAATATTTTTCTTCTAGAGGGCAGGCAGAGCGCAGCACTGTGTCATCGGAAATCCCAAAATAGAGGGCGTGTGGTCCAGGAGAGTGAGGACGGAAGTCGGAGAACACTAGCTACGCTTAGGTTTTGGGGTGAGGGCACAGCAGGTACACTCTGAAGAGCTGAATCAAGATCTCGTGCATCTGAAGTCAAGGCGAGATCAGCTGTTGGCTCAGGTTGGAGTTTCTTTCCATGATCTGCCTTCATGAAGATTGGGGGCATCATGTGACCTTGGAAGCTTTCCATGATATGAGTTGTTAGGTGGTCCATGCACAAGGACTCATGTGGGACAGTCGAGACCTGTTGGATGGCTCAAGGATGTCCCATAAGGAACGACGCAAGAGCAGGGTTCTAAGGATGGATGCCTGAAGAGCCCAACTCGCATTTCAATTGTCTCCTAGCGACAAGGCAGGTTCAATCTGCTGGCTCTGGAGTAGCAACCGAGGGGGTTTAGTTGAAATGGACTCTCCTGAGGATGGGTCATAATTTGGGATTGTGTCCATGGAGATATTCAAATGGGGCAGTGGCTCCAGTGACCTGAAGTTTTCTCCTAACTGGAGGTTATGACACAGCTCCATAGAGCAAGATTCCCATGTGGAGACGAGATTTTTTCTGATAGGTAGCTCTGGAAACCCCCTTATGCTGGTATTGGAATCCAGGCCTCTGAGGAGAGATGCCTGAAAACAAAAGCAATGGATCCAATTAGGGCCTAGGTGCCTGTCTTGTTCAATATTCTTTTCTATGGATATCTGTCTAAGGTTCTGATTGGAGGTAGTGGCTCAGCTTGTGCCAGAGGGTCCCTGTATGTCCAGGACATCCTACACTATTGGGATGGCCTCAGAGATTTTGGATGATTCTCCTAATCTGTCAGGTTGTGCGAAATGAATGAGCAGAATTCCCTTGGAGAGGGCAGGCACAGTCCTGAGGTGTGGCTCCATGGGGCCCAGCCTTTAGAATGTGTGGGTGAGGACAATGGAGACAGAAGTCTGAAAACACAAACTCGGCTTAGGTTTGGGGACATAGGTATGGCAGGCCCGATCTACAGACCTTGAGAATTTTGGGGGCTCTGAACAAAGGGCAAGTGTCTTGCGCTTTTTCAGGTTTTTGTCTCCGGATTTTGTGTCAATGGTGGCCGTGGAATGTCAGGCTGTCCTCATCGACCATGGACGAGTATTTCTCTCTGTGGATTTGGCCAGATTCCAAGTGTTTGGGGTCATTCTTTGGATGGTAGGAGTCCTTTCTTTTTTTTTTTCTTTATCTTGTTTTTTTTTTTTTTTTTTTTTTTTACCTTATGTGTCCCACCAAATAGGGATTCCAGAAAAGAGCTCTGAATAAGGTTGACTAGACTTCTCAAGCTCTGGCTAGGATTGGGGGAGTAGGGGCATGGCAAGTCCCATATGCAGGCTCTTGGTCCAGCCCCGGAGAGGCTTTACTTGAGGCCAGGGTTCATGCTTAGGGTCCTAATGTGTGTTTGTGCCCATCACAGCCCTCAAGCATGTCTGAGGCCTCATTGGCCATGCTGGGTTCTCATATACTGAACGTTGGACAACATGCCAACCACAAGGTTTCTGGTCATGGGGATGGTGAAGTTCTGATTTCTGCATCACGTACATCACTTAGTTGTGAGTGGAGATAATGTCTAGGTTCTGAAGCCTGAAGACCAAGGTTGGGAAGAGATGATGACCTAAGGCCATGGCATGTTCGATGTGTTCAGTGTGAGGCCAGGTGTCTGGGTGTCGGTCATGAGGTCTGGGGTCAGGCTGTGTCAGACAGGGCATTAGTGCCCAGGCTAGACTGTATAATTGGGGTACAGTCTAGAGAATTGCAGGTTGATCCTCATTTGATGTTTCTGGGTAGACCCCTAGGGCAAAGTCTCTCTTCTGGAGGGCAGGCAGAGTGCTGCATTTTGTCTCCAGAATTCCCAAAGTGGAAGGCTTGTGGGCCAGGAGTGTGAGGATGGAAGTCTGAGAACGCGAGCTGGCTTAGGTTTTGGGGCGAGGGCAAGGCAGGCACACTCTGCAGAGCTGATTTGAGATCTCATGCATCTGAGGTCAGGGCGAGGATCAGACGGGAGTTTCTGTCCATGATGTCCTCTACCTGAAGGTGGAGGCATCACGAGGCCATGGAGGTTTTCCCACGGTGCGAGTGTGTGATGCTGCAAACCACAAGGATTCCTTCTGCAGGACAGTTGAGACCTGTTGAATGGATCAAGGACACCCCATTAGGAATTTCTCCAGAGCAGAGTTCTAACATGGATACCTGGGCAACGAACTCGCATTCCAATTGTCTCCTAGTGACAAAGCAGGTTTGATCTGCTGGCACTGGGTGAGCAACCGCCAGGTTTGTGTTGAAATGGACTCTCCTGAGGATGGGTCATAATGTGGGATTGTGTCCATTGAGACATTGGAATGGGGCGGTGGCTCCAGTGACGTGAAATTTTCTCCTAACTGGAGGTTTTGACACAGTTCCATATAGCATGATTCCCATGTGGCATGCGATTTGTTCTGATTGGTAGCTCCAAAAACCCCCATGTGCTGGTATTGGAATCCAGGCCTCTGAGGAGAGATACATGAAAACAAAAGCAATGAATTCGTTTAGGGCCTAGGTGCCTGTCCTCTTCAATCTTCTTTTCTATGGATATCTATCTACAGGTCTGATTGGAGGTAGTGGCTCAGCTTGTGGCAGATGGTCCCTGTTTGTCCCGGACATCCTACAATATTGGGGTGGCCTCGGGGAATTCGGATATTTCTCCTAATCTGTCAGGTTGTGCCAAAGGAATGAGCAGAATTCCCATGGAGAGGGCAGGCACAGTCCTGAGGTGTGGCTCCATGGGGCCAAGCCTTGAGGGTGTGTGGGCCAGGACAATGGAGACAGAAGTCTGAAAACACAAACTTGGCTTAGGTTTGGGGACATAGGTATGGCAGGCCCGATCTACAGACCGTGAGAATTTTTCAGGCTTTGAACAAAGGGCGAGTGTGTGGCGCTTTTTCAGGCTTTTGTCTCCGGATTTTGTGTCAATGGTGGCCGTGGAATGTCAGGATGGCCTCATCAGCCATGGACGAGTATTTCTCTCTGTGAATTTGGCCCAATTCCAAGTGTTTGCGGTCATTCTTTGGACGGTAGGAGTCCTTTCTCTATTTTATTTTAACCTCATGTGTCCCACCAAGGAGGGATTCTAGAGAAGAGATCTGAGTAGGGGTGACTAGACTTCTCAAGCACCGGTTAAGGTTTGGGGAGTAGGGGCATGGTAATCTCCATATGTGGGCTCTTGGTCCAGCCCCGGAGAGGCTTTACTTGAGGCCAGGGTTCATGCTTAGGGTCCTAATGTGTGTTTGTGCCCATCGCAGCCCTCAAGCATGTCTGAGGCCTCATGGGCCATGCTGGTTTCTCCTACACTGCACGTTGGACAACATGCCAACCACAGGGTTTCTGGTCATGGGGAAGGAGGAGTTCTGATTTCTGCATCACGTACACGGCATGGCAGTGAGTAGAGATAAGGTCTAGATTCTGAAGCCTGAAAACCGAGGTTGGTAAGAGATGACGACCTAAGGCCATGGTGGGTCCGTTGCACTTAGTGTGTGGCCAGATGTCTGTGTCCATCATGAGGTCTGGGCTCAGGCTGTGTCAGGCAGGGCATTAGTCCCCAGGCTAGACTGTATAATTGGGGTACAGTCGAGTGATGTGAAGGTTGGTCCTCATTTGGGGATTCTGGTTGGCCCCATAGGGCAAAGATTTTCTTCTGGAGGGCAGGCAGAGTGCTGCATTCTGGCTCCAGAATTGCCAACTTCAGGGCTTGTGGGTCAGGTGTTTTTGGACAGAAGTCTGAGAACACAAGTTCAGCTTAGAATTCGCAGCGGTGACATGGCAGGCACACTCTACAGACCTGAAATGAGATCTCGTGCATCTGAAGTCAGGGCGAGGATCAGATGTTGGCTTAGGTTGGAGTTTCTGTACATGATGTCCCCTTCATGAAGGTGGGGGGGCATCAGGAAACCATGGAAGATTTCCAACTTTGTGAGTGTGTGATGCTCCAAACCACAAGGATTCCGTCAGCGGGACAGTCACGACCTTTTGGATGGATCAAGGACGTCCCATAAGAAATGCTCCAAAGCACAGTTCTAATGATGGATGCCTGGGCAGTCCAACTTGCATTCCAGTTGTGTCCTAGTGAAAAGGAGGATTCGATCTGCTGTCACTGGGGGAACAACCGAGGGGGCTGAATTGAAATGGACTCTCATGAGGATCAGTCATGATGTGGATTTGTGTCCATGGATCCCTTGGAATGGGGCAGTGGCTCTGTTACCCTGAAGAATTCTCCTAACCTGAGGTTTTGATGCAGCTCCAAAAAGCAAGTTTCCCATGTAGAGACTAGATTTGTTCTGAAACCCTCACAACCTGGTATTGGAAACCAAGCATCTGGGGAACAATGCCTGGAATCCAAAGCAATGGATCTGATTACGGTCTAGGGGCCTGTCCTTTTCAATATTCTCCTCTGAGTGTCTCTGTCTAAGATTCAGAATGGAGGTCACTGCTCAGCTTGTGTCAGATCACCCATGTTTGTTGGGGGAGGCCAACACTATTGGGCTGGTCTTGG
Source organism: Mustela nivalis (assembly GCF_964662115.1). Taxonomy (NCBI): domain Eukaryota; kingdom Metazoa; phylum Chordata; class Mammalia; order Carnivora; family Mustelidae; genus Mustela; species Mustela nivalis. Next base: position 676,136 of record NW_028136443.1, on the reverse strand, counting down.
GAATTGGAGGTTTCTCCTAATCTGTAAGGTTGTGGCAAATGAAACGGGCAGAGTTCCCTTGGAGAGCACTGGCACAGTCCTTAGGTGTGACACCACCTTTCTGGGTGTCATCCAGGAGGTCCAGGCTCAGGCTGTGTCAGACAGGGCATTAGTGCCAAGCTTAGACTGTATAATTGGAGTAAAGTTGAGTGGCATGCAGGTTGATCCTCATTTGGCGTTTCTGGGTAGCCCCAGGGGCAACGTTTTTCTTCTGGAGGGAAGGAAGAGTGCTGCATTGTGGCGACGGAATTCTCACACTGGAGGGCTTGTGGGCCAGAATTGTGAGGAAGGAAGTGAGAGAACACAAGCTAGGCTTAGGTTTTGGGTCAAGATCATGGCAGGCACACTCTGTAGAGCTAAATCTAAATCTCATGCATCTGAAGTCAGGGCGAGGATCAGACGTAGGCTCAGGTTGAAGTTTCTGTTCAGGATGGCCCCTTCATGATGGTGGGGGGCATCATGGGGCTATGGAGACTTTCCCACGATTGGCATTGTAAGTTGCTCCAATCGGCAAGGATTCCTTCTACGGGACAGTCGAGACCGGTCAGATTGCTCCAGGACGTCCCATGCGGAACCACGGCAGTGCAGGGTTCTAAGGATGGATTCCTGGAGTGCCCGCCTCACATTCCTATTGTCTCCTAGTGACAAGGCAGGTTCGATCTGCTTCTTTTGGGGAGCAACCAAAGGGGATGTGTTGAAATGGACTCGCCTGCGGATGGGTAATAATGCGGGTTTGTGTCCATGGAGACCTTGGAATGGGGTGTTGGCTGCTGGGACCTGAAGGTTTCCCTTAACTGGAGGTTGTGACACAGCTCCAAAATGCATGTTTCCCATGTGGAAATGAGATTTGTTCAGACTGGTACCTCTTGAAGAACACATATGCTGGTATTGGAAACCAGGCCTCTGAGGAGAGATGCCTGGAATCAAAAGCAATGGATCTGATTAGGGCCTAGGTGCCTGTCCGGTTCAATCTTCTTCTCTGGGGTTATCTGTCTATGGATCTGAGTTGAGGTAGTTGCTCATCTTGGGACAGATCACCCTGTTTGCCCTGAGTGGCCAACACTATTGGGATGGCCTCAGGGACGTTGGAGTGTTCTCCTAATCTTTAGGGATGTGGCCAATGGAATGGGCAGAATTTGCTTGGAGAAGGCAGGCACAGTCCTGAGGCATGGCTCCAGGGGCCCCAGCCTGGAGGGTGTGTGGTCCAGGACAGTGGGGACAGAAACCTGAAAACCCAAACTCAGCTTAGATTTGGGGACGTAGGTATGACATGCCTGATCTATAGACCGTGAGAAGAATTTATCAGGCTATGAACAAAGGGCAAGTGTGAGGCATATCTCCAGGCTTTTGTCTCTAGATTTTGTGTCAATGGTGGCCATGGAATGACGGGATGGCCTCTTTGGCCATGGATGATTCTTTCTCTTATAAGATTTGGTCAGATCCCAAGTTTTGAGGCTCATTCAGGGGATGGAGGAGACCCTTCAATATTTTTTTTTCCTCAGGGGTTCCAGAGCAGAGACCTGAATAGGGGTGATTAGAACTCTCAACCTCTCATTAATATTGGGGGACTAGGGATGGCAATGCGGGTTCTTGGTCCAGCCCCTGAGAGGCTTTACTTGAGGACAGGGCTCACACTGAGGGTCCCAATGTGTTTGTGCCCATTGCGGTTCTCAAGCATGGGCGGGGACTCATGGGCTACACTGGATTCTCCTACACTGAACGTTGGAAAACATGCCAACCACAAGGTTTCTTTCCTTGAGGAAAGGAGTTTCATTTCTGCATCACGTTCACCCCTGGGTAGTGAGTATATATAAGGTCTAGGTTCTGAAGCCTGAAAACCAAGGTTGAAAAGAGGTGATGACCTAAAGCCATGGCGGGTCTGATGTGCTCAGTGTATAGCCAGCTGCCTGGGTGTCGGTTGGGAATTCAGACCTCAGGCTGTGCAAGACAGGGCATTAACGCTGAAGCGAAACTGTATAATTGGGGTAGAGTCAAGTGGCATGCAGGTTGATCCTCATTTGGTGTTTCTGGTTAGCCCCATAGGACAACGTTTCTCTTCTGGAGGGCAGTCAGAGTGCTGCATTGTGTCTCTCCAGAATTCCCTAACTGGAGGGCTGGTGGGCTCGGAGTGTGAGGACGAAGTCTGAGAACAATAGCTAGGTTTTGCTTCGGGGCGGGGTTTCGGCAGGCACACTCTGCAGAGTTGAATCAAGATTTCGTGCATCTGAAGTCAGGGCGAGGATTAGACGTTGGCTCAGGTTGGAGTTTCTGTCCAAGATGGCTCTTTCATGAAGGGGACAGTGCACCACGAGGCCACAGAGCTTTTCCCATGATGGGAGTTGTGAGGTGCTCCAAAGCGCAAGGATTCCTTCTGCAGGACAGCTGTGACCTGTTGGATGGCTCCAGGACGTCCCATATGGAATTACTTCAGAGTAGTTTTCTACAGATGGATGCCTAGCCAGTCCGCCTCACATTCCAACTGTCTCCTAGTGAGAGATAGGTTCGATCTGCTGGCTCTAGGGGAGCACCCAAGGGCACTGAGTTGAAAAAGACTCTCCTGCAGATGGGTCCTAATGTGGGATTGTGTCCATGGAGACCTTGGAATGAGGTGGTGGCACCGGGGCTCTGAAGGATTTTCCTAGCCGGAGGTTTTGACACAGCTTGAAAGAGAACGTTTCCCATGTGGAGAAGACATTTGTTCTGACTGATGCCTCAGGAAACCCCCATATGGTGGTATTGAAAACCAGGCCTCTGAGGTTCTGACATAGCTCCTCGAGCAAGTTTCCAATGTGCAGACAAGACTTGCTCTGAAGGAGCCTATGGAAACCCCATAGGCTGGTATTGGAAACCAGGCCTCTGAGAAGAGATGCCTGGAAACCAAAGCAATGGATCTGATTAGGGCCTAGGGGCCTGTCCAGTTCAATGTTCTTCTCTGGGGACATCTGTCTCCGAGTCTGTGTGGAGCTAGTTGCTCAGCTAGTGTCAGATCACCCCTGTTTGTTCCGAGCAGCCTACAATATTGGGATGGTCCCAGGGACATTGGAGATTTCTCCTGATTTATATGGTTGTGGCCAATGGAATATGAAGAATTACCTTTGAGAGGGCAGGAACAATACTGATGTGTGGTTCCAGGGGCCCTAGCATGGAGGGTGTGTGTTTTCACACAACTTTCCAAACAGCCCTGGCCTACACAACCTACAGGCTCAGGCCCCTGGAGCCAAACCTGAGGACTGTACTTGTCCTCTCAGAGGGAATTGTGTGTGCCCATTCCAATGGCCACAACCCTTCTAATAGGATAAACCTCCAAAGTCCCTGATCCATCTCAATAGTGGTGGCTTCCCAGGAAAGACAGGGGCAATCTGAGTCCAACTGAGCACCTACCTGCACTCAGACCCATAGACAGATATGCCCAGAGGTAAAAAGGAAAGAACAGGCCCCTAGGCACTAATCAGATCCATTGCTTTGGTTTCCAGGCATCTCTCCTCAGAGGCCTGGATTTCAAAAGCAGCATATAGCTGTTTCTTGACTCACCCATCAGAAAACATCTCATCTACACATGGGAAACTTGCACGTAGGGGCTGTGTAAAAGCCTCTGTTTAGCAGAACCCTTTAGGGCCCCAGTGCCACCGCTTCATTCCAAGGTCTCCATAGACACAAAAGCACATTAGGACCGATCCCCAGGGGTGTCCATTTCAACTCAGCGTCCACGGTTGCTCCCCACAGATCCAGGAGATCTAACCTGTCTTGTTGCTAGGAGACAATTGAAATGCGAGGTAGGCTACCCATCCATCCATCCTTAGAACCCTGCTCAGAATCATTGGCCTGGAGCCAAACAACAGGTCTCAATTGTCCTGCAGAAGACTCTCTGCAGTTTGGCGCTTCTCACAACTCCCATCGTGGGAAAGCACCCATGGCCCCTTGATGTCCCCCCCCCATTCATGAAGGGTCCATCAGGGACAGAAACTCCAACCTGTGCGATCGTCTGATCCTCGCCCTGTCTTCAGATGCACAAGATCTCGATTCAGGTCTGTAGATGGTGCCTGCCATGGCCTCACCCAGAAACCTAAGCCTAGCTTGTGTTCTCAGACTTTTGTCGTCAGACTACTGGCCCACAAGCCCTCCAGTTTGGCAATCCAGAACTACAATGCAGCACTCTGCCAGCCCTACAGAAGAAAAACATTGTCCTCTGGGGCTACCCAGTAACCCCAAATGAGGATCAACCTGCACCGACATTGGATGTACTCCAAATACATAGGCTGACCAGGGCACTAATGCCCTTTCTGACACAGCCTGAGCCTGGACCCCGTGGACCCACCCAGACAGCTAGCCGCACACTGAGCACATCGAGCCGCCATGGCCTTAGGTCGTCATCTCTTCCCAACCTCGGTTTTCAGGTTTCAGAACCTAGACCTTATCTCCAATCACTGCCCAGGGTTGAAGGTGATGCAGAAATCAGAACTCCTTCCCCATGGCAAGAAACCTTGTGGTTGGCATGTTGTCCAACGTTCAGTGTAGTTGAAACCAGTGTGGCCCATGAGGCCCCGCCCATGCTCGTGGGCCACATTGGTCACAAACACACATTGTGACGCTCAGGCTGAGCCCAGTCCTCAAGTAAGGCCACTCAGTGGCTGGATGAAGAGATAGCATATTGGACTTGCCATGCCCCTAGGCCCCAATTTTTAACCATAGTTCGGGTTGTCCCTTCAGTCTTCCCCACGGCTTGGCTTTGGAATTCCTCTTTTGGTGGGACACCTGAGGTAACGAAACTGAAATGAGTCCTCCCATCCCACAGATTGACGAAAAGCAATTGGGAATCGGGCCAAATCCTCAGGGAGGGAGATTCGTCCATGGCCCATGAGGCCTCCGCAACATTCCACGGCCATCGCTGATTCAAAATCCAGAGACAAAAGCCTGAGCAAGCACCTCAGACTCGCACTTTCTTCATATCCTGAAGAGTCCTTCTCATGCTTTGTAGATCGGGCCTGCCATACCTACGTCCCCAAAACTAGCTGAGTTTGTGTTTTCAGACTTCTGTCCTCAAAGTCTTGGGCCACACACCCTCCAGGCTGGGCCCCTGGAGCCACACATTAGGACTGTGCCTACCAATCCATGGGAATTCTGCCCATTCCTTGGTCCAAAATCGTACAAATTAGGAGAAACCTCCAAAGTCCCTGAGGCCATCCCGTAGATTTGGTCGCCCTGAACAAACAAGGGCTGTCTAACGCCAGCTGATAATCGACCTCCACTCATACCATAGATGGATGTCCCCAGAGAAGAAGATTGAACCAGACAGGACCCTAGGCCATAATAGGATCCATTGCTTTGGGTTACAGGCATGTGTCCTCAAAAGCCTGATTCCAATACGAGCATAGGGGTTTTCCTGAGGCACACATCAGAACTCATCTCGTCTCCACAAGGAAACCTGTGCATGGGAGCCATGTCCAAAGCTTAGGAGAGTACTTCAGGGTCCCGGTGCCAACGCCCCATTCCAAGGCCCTCATGGACACAAAAGCACATTAGGACCCATCCTCAGGAAAGTCCATTTCAAGTCAGCCACCCCGGTTGCTCAGGCAGAGCCATCAGATCTAAACGGTCTTGTTGCTAGGAGACAATTGGAATGTGAGGCGGGCTTCCCAGGCATCCATCAGCGAACGGTGCTCTGGAGTCATTCCATATGGGATGTCCTGGAGCTGTCCAACAGGTCTCAATTGTCCCGCAGAAGGAATCCTTGAAGGGGGCATCCCACAACTCCCAACGTGGGAAAACCTCAATGGCCTCGAGATTCCGCTCCCTTCATGAAGCGGCCGTCATGCTCAGAAACTCCAACCTGAGCCAACGTCTGATCCTCGCTCTGACTTCAGAAGCATGAGATATTGGTTCAGATCTGCAGGGGGTACTTGCCGTGCCCTCGCCCTGAAACCCAAGTCTAGCTTGTCTTCTCAGACTTCCGTCCTCACACTCCTGGCCCCGAAGCCCTCAAGTTTGGAAATTCCTGACCCACAATGCAGCACTCCGCCTGCCCTCTAAAAAAAAAAAATTATTGCCTCAACCTGCCCAGGCACCTTAAATGCGGGTAAACCTACGCAGCACTCGACTTTACCCAAATTATATAGTCTAACCTGGGCACTAATGCAATGTCGAACACAACCTGAGCCCGGACCTCCTGACCAACACCCAGAAAGCTGACCGCACACTGAGCACATAAAACCCGCCATGGCCTTAGGTCATCATCTCTTCCCTACCTCAGCTTTCAGGCTTCAGAACCGAGACCTTATCTCCAATCACTGCCCAGGGGTGAGTGTGATGCAGAAATCAGAACTCTTCCTTACACATGGAAAGAACCCTTGTGGTTGGCACGTTGTCCAACGTTCAGTGTAGGAGAAACCAGCATTCACCCTGAGGCCCCCTCCCATTCTTGAATGCGACGAGGGCATACACATGCATTGTGACCCTCAGCATGAGTCCTGTCCTCTAGTAAGTCCTCTCAGTGGCTGGACCTATAGATGTCATAATGGGCTTGACATGTCGTTAAGGCCCCAATTTTTAACCAGATTTCTGATTGTCCAGTCGCCCCTCCCCAGAGCTCTACTCTGGAATCCATCATTTGGTGGGACACCTGAGGTTAAAAAAGAAAACAACAAAAACAACAACAACAAAAAAACGGACTTCTTCCAGCCCACAGAATGACCCCAAACTCTTTGGACGGGGCCAAACCACCAGAGAGTAAGACACGTCCATTTCCCATGAAGTCACCCAGAAATTGCACGACCATGAGTGACACGATATCCAGAGACAAAAACTTGAGCAGGAGCCTCACACTCGCCCTTCTTTCAAATCCCGAAGAGTTCTCCTCATGGTCTGTAGATCAGTCCTGCCATACCTATGACCGGAAACATAAGCCGAGGTTGTGTTTTCAGAAAACTGTCCAAACAGCCCTGGCCTACACAACCTACAGGCCAGGCCCCTGGAGCCAAACCTGAGGACAGTACTTGCCCTATCCAAGGGAATTGTGTGTGCCCATTCCAATGGCCACAACCCTTCTAATAGGATAAACCTCCAAAGTCCCTGATCCATCTCAATAGTGGTGGCTTCCCAGGAAAGACAGGGGCAATCTGAGCCCAACTGAGCACCTACCTGCACTCATACCCATAGACAGATGTCCCCAGAGGTAAAAAGGAAAGAACAGGCCCCTAGGCACTAATCAGATCCATTACTTTGGTTTCCAGGCATCTCTCCTCAGAGGCCTGGATTTCAAAAGCAGCATATAGCTGTTTCTTGACTCACCCATCAGAAAACATCTCATCTACACATGGGAAACTTGCACGTTGGAGCTGTGTCAAAGCCTCTGTTTAGGAGAACCCTTTTGGGCTCCAGTGCCACCGCTTTATTCCAAGGACTCCATAGACACAAAAGCACGTTAGGACCCATCCCCAGGGGTGTCCTTTTCAACTCAGCGTCCTCGGTTGCTCCCCACAGATCCAGGAGATCTAACCTGTCTGGTTGCTAGGAGACAATTGGAATGCGAGGTGGGCTACCCCGCCATCCATCCATAGAACCCTGCTCAGAATCATTGGCCTGGAGACAAACAACAGGTCTCAATTGTCCTGCAGAAGACTCTCTGCAGTTTGGAGCTTCTCACAACTCCCATCGTGGGAAAACACCCATGGCCTCGTGATGCCCCCCCCATTCATGAAGGGTCCATCAGGTACAGAAACTCCAACCTGAGCGATCGTCTGATTCTCGCCCTGACTTCAGATGCACGAGATGTCGATTCAGGTCTGTAGATTGTGCCTGCCATGGCCTCACCCAGAAACCTAAGCCTGGCTTGTGTTCTCAGACTTTTGTCGTCAGACTACTGGCCCACAAGTCCTCCAGTTTGGCAATCCAGAACTACAATGCAACACTCTGCCGGCCCTCCAGAAGAAAAACATTGTCCTCTGGGGCTACCCAGTAACCCAAAATGAGGATCAACCTGCACCGACCTTGGCTGTACCCCCAATACATAGACTGACCAGGGCACTAATGCCCTTTCTGACACAGCCTGAGCATGGACCCGCTGGACCCTCCCAGACAGCTGGCCGCACACTGAGGACATCGAGCCGCCATGGCCTTAGGTCGTCATCTCTTCCCAACCTCGGTTTTCAGGTTTCAGAACCTAGACCTTATCTCCAATCACTGCCCAGGGTGGAAGGTGATGCAGAAATCAGAACTCCTTCCCCATGGCGAGAAACCTTGTGGTTGGCATCTTGTCCAACGTTCAGTGTAGTTGAAACCAGTGTGGCCCATGAGGCCCCGCCCATGCTCGCGGGCCACATTGGTCACAAACACACATTGTGACGCTCAGGCTGAGCCCAGTCCTCAAGTAAGGCCACTCAGTGGCTGGATGAAGAGATAGACTATTGGGCTTGCCATGCCCCTAGGCCCCAATTTTTAACCATAGTTCGGGTTGTCCCTTCAGTCTTCCCCACGGCTTGGCTTTGGTATTCCTCTTTTGGTGGGACACCTGAGGTAACAAAACTGAAAGGAGACCTCCCATCCCACAGATTGACGAAAAACAATTGGGAATCGGGCCAAATCCTCAGAGAGGAAGATTCGTCCATGGCCCATGAGGCCTCCCCGACATTCCACGGCCATCGCTGATACAAAATCCAGAGACAAAAGCCTGAGCAAGCGCCTCAGACTCGCACTTTCTTCATATCCTGAAGAGTTCTTCTCAAGGTTTGTAGATCGGGCCTGCCATACCTACGTCCCCAAACCTAAGCTGAGTTTGTGTTTTCAGACTTCTGTCCTCAAAGTCTTGGGCCCCACACCCTCCAGGCTGGGCCCCTGGAGCCACACATTAGGACTGTGCCTACCAATCCATGGGAATTCTGCCCATTCCATGGTCCAAAATCGTACAAATTAGGAGAAACCTCCAAAGTCCCTGAGGCCATCCCAATAGTGTAGGTCTCCCGGAAAAAACAAGGGCTGTCTGACACCAGCTGATAATCAACCTCCACTCATACCATAGATGGTTGTTCCCAGAGAAGAAGATTGAACCAGATAGGACCCTAGGCCATAATAGGATCCATTGCTTTGGGTTACAGGCATGTATCCTCAAAAGCCTGTTTCCAATACGAGCATAGGGGTGTTCCTGAGGCACCCATCAGAACTCATCTCGTCTCCACAAGGAAACCTGTGCATGGGAGCCATGTCCAAAGCTTAGGAGAGTACTTCAGGGTCCCGGTGCCAACGCCCCATTCCAAGGTTCTCATGGACACAAAAACACATTAGGACCCATCCTCAGGAAAGTCCATTTCAAATCAGCCACCCCGGTTGCTCCGGCAGAGCCATCAGATCTAAACTGTCTTGTTGCTAGGAGACAATTGGAATGTGAGGCGGGCTTCCCAGGCATCCATCCGCGAACGGTGCTCTGGAGTCATTCCATATGGGATGTCCTGGAGCTGTCCAACAGGTCTCAATTGTCCCACAGAAGGAATCCTTGAAGGGGGCATCCCACAACTCCCAACGTGGGAAAACCTCAATGGCCTCGAGATTCCGCTCCCTTCATGAAGCGGCCGTCATGCTCTGAAACTCCAACCTGAGCCAACGTCTGATCCTCGCCCTGACTTCAGATGCATGAGATATTGGTTCAGATCTGCAGGGGGTACCTGCCGTGCCCTCGCCCTGAAACCCAAGTCTAGCTTGTCTTCTCAGACTTCCGTCCTCACACTCCTGGCCCCGAAGCCCTCAAGTTTGGCAATTCCGGACCCACAATGCAGCACTGTGCCTGCCCTCTAGAAAAAAAATTATTGCCTCATGAGCTGCCCAGGCACCTTAAATGAGGGTAAACCTACACAGAACTCGACTTTACCCAAATTATATAGTCTAACCTGGGCACTAATGCACTGTCGAACACAACCTGAGCCCGGACCTCCTGACCAACACCCAGAAAGCTGACCGCACACTGAGCACATAAAACCCGCCATGGCCTTAGGTCATCATCTCTTTCCTACCTCAGTTTTCAGGCTTCAGAACCGAGACCTTATCTCCAATCACTGCCCAGGGGTGAGTGTGATGCAGAAGTCAGAACTCCTCCTTACCCATGGCAAGAACCCTTGTGGTTGTCACGTTGTCCCACGTTCAGTGTAGGAGAAACCAGCATTCACCCTGGGCCCCGCCCATTCTTGAGTGCGACGAGGGCATACACATGCATTGTGACCCTCAGCATGAGTCCTGTCCTCTAGTAAGTCCTCTCAGTGGCTGGACCATTAGATGTCATAATGGGCTTGACATGTCCCTAGGCCCCAATTTTTAACCATATTTCTGATTGTCCAGTCTACCCTCCCCAGGGCTCTACTCTGGAATCCATCATTTGGTGGGACACCTGAGGTTAAAAAAGAAAACAACAACAACAACAACAACAACAACAACAACAAAAAAACGGACTTCTTCCAGCCCACAGAATGACCACAAACTCTTTGGACGGGGCCAAACCAGCAGAGAGTAAGACTCGTCCATTTCCCATGAAGTCACCCAGAAATTGCACGACCATGAGTGACACGATATCCAGAGACAAAAACTTGAGCAGGAGCCTCACACTCGCCCTTCTTTCAAATCCCGAAGAGTTCTCCTCATGGTCTGTAGATCAGTCCTGCCATACCTATGACTCGAAACATAAGCCGAGTTTGTGTTTTCAGACAACTGTCCAAACTGCCCTGGCCTACACAACCTACAGGCTCAGGCCACTGGAGCCAAACCTGAGGACTGTACTTGCCCTCTCCAAGGGAATTGTGTGTGCCCATTCCAATGGCCACAACCCTTCAAATAGGATAAACCTCCAAAGTCCCTGATCCATCTCAATAGTGGTGGCTTCCCAGGAAAGACAGGGGCAATCTGAGTCCAACTGAGCACCTACCTGCACTCAGACCCATAGACAGATATGCCCAGAGGTAAAAAGGAAAGAACAGGCCCCTAGGCACTAATCAGATCCATTGCTTTGGTTTCCAGGCATCTCTCCTCAGAGGCCTGGATTTCAAAAGCAGCATATAGCTGTTTCTTGACTCACCCATCAGAAAACATCTCATCTACACATGGGAAACTTGCACATTGGAGCTGTGTCAAAGCCTCTGTTTAGGAGAACCCTTTAGGGCCCCAGTGCCACCGCTTCATTCCAAGGTCTCCATAGACACAAAAGCACGTTAGGACCCATCCCCAGGGGTGTCCATTTCAACTCAGCGTCCTCGGTTGCTCCCCACAGATCCAGGAGATCTAACCTGTCTTATGCTGGGAGACAATTGGAATGCGAGGTGGGCTACCCAGCCATCCATCCTTAGAACCCTGCTCAGAATCATTGGCCTGGAGCCAAACAACAGGTCTCAATTGTCCTGCAGAAGACTCTCTGCAGTTTGGAGCTTTTCACAACTCCCATCGTGGGAAAACACCCATGGCCTCGTGATGCCCCCCCCCATTCATGAAGGGGACATCAGGGACAGAAACTCCAACCTGAGCGATCGTCTGATCCTCGCCCTGTCTTCAGATGCACGAGATCTCGATTCAGGTCTGTAGATTGTGCCTGCCATGGCCTCACCCAGAAACCTAAGCCTAGCTTGTTTTCTCAGACTTTTGTCGTCAGACTACTGGCCCACAAGCCCTCCAGTTTTGATATCCAGAACTACAATGCAGCACTCTGCCGGCCCTCCAGAAGAAAAACATTGTCCTCTGGGGCTACCCAGTAACCCCAAATGAGGATCAACCTGCACCGACCTTGGCTGTACCCCCAATACATAGACAGACCAGGGCACTAATGCCCTTTCTGACACAGCCTCAGCCTGGACCCCCTAAACCTCCCAGACAGCTGGCCGCACACTGAGCACATCCAGCCGCCATGGCATTAGGTCGTCATCTCTTCCCAACCTCGGTTTTCAGGTTTCAGAACCTAGACCTTATCTCCAATCACTGGCCAGGGTTGAAGGTGATGTAGAAATCAGAACTTTTTCCCCATGGCAAGAAACCTTGTGGTTGGCATGTTGTCCAACGTTCAGTGTAGTTGAAACCAGTGTGGCCCATGAGGCCCCGCCCATGCTCGCGGGCCACATTGGTCACAAACACACATTGTGACGCTCAGGCTGAGCCCAGTCCTCAAGTAAGGCCACTCAGTGGCTGGATGAAGAGATAGAATATTGGGCTTGCCTTGCCCCTAGGCCCCAATTTTTAACCATAGTTCGGATTGTCCCTTCAGTTTTCCCCACGGCTTGGCTTTGGAATTCCTCTTTTGGTGGGACACCTGAGGTAACAAAACTGAAAGGAGACCTCCCATCCCACAGACTGACGAAAAGCAATTGGGAATCGGGCCAAATCCTCAGAGAGGAAGATTCGTCCATGGCCCATGAGGCCTCCCCGACATTCCACGGCCATCGCTGATAAAAAATCCAGAGACAAAAGCCTGAGCAAGCGCCTCAGACTCGCACTTTCTTCATATCCTGAAGAGTTCTTCTCATGGTTTGTAGATCGGGCCTGCCAAACCTACGTCCCCAAACCTAAGCTGAGTTTGTGTTTTCAGACTTCTGTCCTCAAAGTCTTGGGCCCCACACCCTCCAGGCTGGGCCCCTGGAGCCACACATTAGGACTGTGCCTACGAATCCATGGGAATTCTGCCCATTCCATGGTCCAAAATCGTACAAATTAGGAGAAACCTCCAAAGTCCCTGAGGCCATCCCAATAGTATAGGTCGCCCGGAACAAACAAGGGCTGTCTGACACCAGCTGATAATCGACCTCCACTCATACCATAGATGGATGTCCCAAGAGCAGAAGATTGAACCAGACAGGACCCTAGGCCATAATAGGATCCATTGCTTTGGGTTACAGGCATGTATCCTCAAAAGCCTGATTCCAATACGAGCATAGGGGTTTTCCTGAGGCACACATCAGAACTCATCTCGTCTCCACAAGGAAACCTGTGCATGGGAGCCATGTCCAAAGCTTAGGAGAGTACTTCAGGGTCCCGGTGCCAACGCCCCATTCCAAGGTTCTCATGGACACAAAAACACATTAGGACCCATCCTCAGGAAAGTCCATTTCAAATCAGCCACCCCGGTTGCTCCGGCAGAGCCATCAGATCTAAACAGTCTTGTTGCTAGGAGACAATTGGAATGTGAGGCGGGCTTCCCAGGCATCCATCCGCGAACGGTGCTCTGGAGTCATTCCATATGGGATGTCCTGGAGCTGTCCAACAGGTCTCAATTGTCCCACAGAAGGAATCCTTGAAGGGGGCATCCCACAACTCCCAACGTGGGAAAACCTCAATGGCCTCGAGATTCCGCTCCCTTCATGAAGCGGCCGTCATGCTCTGAAACTCCAACCTGAGCCAACGTCTGATCCTCGCCCTGACTTCAGATGCATGAGATATTGGTTCAGATCTGCAGGGGGTACCTGCCGTGCCCTCGCCCTGAAACCCAAGTCTAGCTTGTCTTCTCAGACTTCCGTCCTCACACTCCTGGCCCCGAAGCCCTCAAGTTTGTCAATTCCGGACCCACAATGCAGCACTGTGCCTGCCCTCTAGAAAAAAAATTATTGCCTCATGAGCTGCCCAGGCACCTTAAATGAGGGTAAACCTACACAGAACTCGACTTTACCCAAATTATATAGTCTAACCTGGGCACTAATGCACTGTCGAACACAACCTGAGCCCGGACCTCCTGACCAACACCCAGAAAGCTGACCGCACACTGAGCACATAAAACCCGCCATGGCCTTAGGTCATCATCTCTTTCCTACCTCAGTTTTCAGGCTTCAGAACCGAGACCTTATCTCCAATCACTGCCCAGGGGTGAGTGTGATGCAGAAGTCAGAACTCCTCCTTACCCATGGCAAGAACCCTTGTGGTTGTCACGTTGTCCCACGTTCAGTGTAGGAGAAACCAGCATTCACCCTGGGCCCCGCCCATTCTTGAGTGCGACGAGGGCATACACATGCATTGTGACCCTCAGCATGAGTCCTGTCCTCTAGTAAGTCCTCTCAGTGGCTGGACCATTAGATGTCATAATGGGCTTGACATGTCCCTAGGCCCCAATTTTTAACCATATTTCTGATTGTCCAGTCGACCCTCCCCAGGGCTCTACTCTGGAATCCATCATTTGGTGGGACACCTGAGGTTAAAAAAGAAAACAACAACAACAACAACAACAACAACAACAAAAAAAAACGGACTTCTTCCAGCCCACAGAATGACCACAAACTCTTTGGACGGGGCCAAACCAGCAGAGAGTAAGACTCGTCCATTTCCCATGAAGTCACCCAGAAATTGCACGACCATGAGTGACACGATATCCAGAGACAAAAACTTGAGCAGGAGCCTCACACTCGCCCTTCTTTCAAATCCCGAAGAGTTCTCCTCATGGTCTGTAGATCAGTCCTGCCATACCTATGACTCGAAACATAAGCCGAGTTTGTGTTTTCAGACAACTGTCCAAACTGCCCTGGCCTACACAACCTACAGGCTCAGGCCACTGGAGCCAAACCTGAGGACTGTACTTGCCCTCTCCAAGGGAATTGTGTGTGCCCTTTCCAATGGCCACAACCCTTCAAATAGGATAAACCTCCAAAGTCCCTGATCCATCTCAATAGTGGTGGCTTCCCAGGAAAGACAGGGGCAATCTGAGTCCAACTGAGCACCTACCTGCACTCAGACCCATAGACAGATATGCCCAGAGGTAAAAAGGAAAGAACAGGCCCCTAGGCACTAATCAGATCCATTGCTTTGGTTTCCAGGCATCTCTCCTCAGAGGCCTGGATTTCAAAAGCAGCATATAGCTGTTTCTTGACTCACCCATCAGAAAACATCTCATCTACACATGGGAAACTTGCACATTGGAGCTGTGTCAAAGCCTCTGTTTAGGAGAACCCTTTAGGGCCCCAGTGCCACCGCTTCATTCCAAGGTCTCCATAGACACAAAAGCACGTTAGGACCCATCCCCAGGGGTGTCCATTTCAACTCAGCGTCCTCGGTTGCTCCCCACAGATCCAGGAGATCTAACCTGTCTTATGCTGGGAGACAATTGGAATGCGAGGTGGGCTACCCAGCCATCCATCCTTAGAACCCTGCTCAGAATCATTGGCCTGGAGCCAAACAACAGGTCTCAATTGTCCTGCAGAAGACTCTCTGCAGTTTGGAGCTTTTCACAACTCCCATCGTGGGAAAACACCCATGGCCTCGTGATGCCCCCACCCCATTCATGAAGGGGACATCAGGGACAGAAACTCCAACCTGAGCGATCGTCTGATCCTCGCCCTGTCTTCAGATGCACGAGATCTCGATTCAGGTCTGTAGATTGTGCCTGCCATGGCCTCACCCAGAAACCTAAGCCTAGCTTGTTTTCTCAGACTTTTGTCGTCAGACTACTGGCCCACAAGCCCTCCAGTTTTGATATCCAGAACTACAATGCAGCACTCTGCCGGCCCTCCAGAAGAAAAACATTGTCCTCTGGGGCTACCCAGTAACCCCAAATGAGGATCAACCTGCACCGACCTTGGCTGTACCCCCAATACATAGACAGACCAGGGCACTAATGCCCTTTCTGACACAGCCTCAGCCTGGACCCCCTAAACCTCCCAGACAGCTGGCCGCACACTGAGCACATCCAGCCGCCATGGCATTAGGTCGTCATCTCTTCCCAACCTCGGTTTTCAGGTTTCAGAACCTAGACCTTATCTCCAATCACTGGCCAGGGTTGAAGGTGATGTAGAAATCAGAACTTTTTCCCCATGGCAAGAAACCTTGTGGTTGGCATGTTGTCCAACGTTCAGTGTAGTTGAAACCAGTGTGGCCCATGAGGCCCCGCCCATGCTCGCGGGCCACATTGGTCACAAACACACATTGTGACGCTCAGGCTGAGCCCAGTCCTCAAGTAAGGCCACTCAGTGGCTGGATGAAGAGATAGAATATTGGGCTTGCCATGCCCCTAGGCCCCAATTTTTAACCATAGTTCGGATTGTCCCTTCAGTTTTCCCCACGGCTTGGCTTTGGAATTCCTCTTTTGGTGGGACACCTGAGGTAACAAAACTGAAAGGAGACCTCCCATCCCACAGACTGACGAAAAGCAATTGGGAATCGGGCCAAATCCTCAGAGAGGAAGATTCGTCCATGGCCCATGAGGCCTCCCCGACATTCCACGGCCATCGCTGATAAAAAATCCAGAGACAAAAGCCTGAGCAAGCGCCTCAGACTCGCACTTTCTTCATATCCTGAAGAGTTCTTCTCATGGTTTGTAGATCGGGCCTGCCAAACCTACGTCCCCAAACCTAAGCTGAGTTTGTGTTTTCAGACTTCTGTCCTCAAAGTCTTGGGCCCCACACCCTCCAGGCTGGGCCCCTGGAGCCACACATTAGGACTGTGCCTACGAATCCATGGGAATTCTGCCCATTCCATGGTCCAAAATCGTACAAATTAGGAGAAACCTCCAAAGTCCCTGAGGCCATCCCAATAGTATAGGTCGCCCGGAACAAACAAGGGCTGTCTGACACCAGCTGATAATCGACCTCCACTCATACCATAGATGGATGTCCCAAGAGCAGAAGATTGAACCAGACAGGACCCTAGGCCATAATAGGATCCATTGCTTTGGGTTACAGGCATGTATCCTCAAAAGCCTGATTCCAATACGAGCATAGGGGTTTTCCTGAGGCACACATCAGAACTCATCTCGTCTCCACAAGGAAACCTGTGCATGGGAGCCATGTCAAAAGCTTAGGAGAGTACTTCAGGTTCCCGGTGCCACCGCCCCATTCCAAGGCCCTCATGGACACAAAAACACATGAGGACCCATCCTCAGGAAAGTCCATTTCAACTCAGCCACCCCGGTTGCTCCCGCAGAGCCATCAGATCTAAACTGTCTTGTTGCTAGGAGACAATTGGAATGCGAGGCGGGCTTCCCAGGCATCCATCAGCGAACGGTGCTCTGGAGTCATTCCATATCGGATGTCCTGGAGCTGTCCCACAGGTCTCAATTGTCCCACAGGAGGAATCCTTGAAGGGGGCATCCCACAACTCCCAACGTGGGAAAACCTCAATGGCCTCGAGATTCCGCTCCCTTCATGAAGCGGCCGTCATGCTCAGAAACTCCAACCTGAGCCAACGTCTGATCCTCGCCCTGACTTCAGATGCATGAGATATTGGTTCAGATCTGCAGGGTGTACCTGCCATGCCATCGCCCTGAAACCCAAGTCTAGCTTGTCTTCTCAGACTTCCGTCCTCACACTCCTGGCCCCAAAGCCCTGAAGTTTGGCAAATCCGGACCCACAATGCAGCACTCTGCCGGCCCTCTAGAAAAAAAAATTATTGCCTCATGAGCTGCCCAGGCACATTAAATGAGGGTAAACCTACACAGCACTCGACTTTACCCAAATTATATAGTCTAACCTGGGCAGTAATGCACTGTCGAACACAACCTGAGCCCGGACCTCCTGACCAACACCCAGAAAGCTGACCGCACACTGAGCACATAAAACCCGCCATGGCCTTAGGTAATCATCTCTTTCCTACCTCAGTTTTCAGGCTTCAGAACCGAGACCTTATCTCCAATCACTACCCAGGAGTGAGTGTGATGCAGAAGTCAGAACTCCTCCTTACCCATGGCAAGAGCCCTTGTGGTTGGCACGTTGTCCAACGTTCCGTGTAGGAGAATCCAGCATTCACCATGCGGCCCCGCCCATTCTTGAGTGCGACGAGTGCATACACACGCATTGTGACCCTCACCATGAGTCCTGTCCTCTAGTAAGTCCTCTCAGTGGCTGGACCATTAGATGTCATAATGGGCTTAACATGTCCCTAGGCCCCAATTTTTAACCAGATTTCTGATTGTCCAGTCGCCCCTCCCCAGGGCTCTACTCTGGAATCCATCATTTGGTGGGACACCTGAGGTTAAAAAAGAAAACAACAACAACAACAACAACAACAAAACGGACTACTTCCAGCCCACAAAATGACCCCAAACTCATTGGATGGGGCCAAACCACCAGAGAGTAAGACTCGTCCATTTCCCATGAAGTCACCCAGAAATTCCACGACCATGAGTGACACGATATCCAGAGACAAAAACTTGAGCAGGAGCCTCACACTCTCCCTTCTTTCAAATCCCGAAAAGTTCTCCTCATGGTCTGTAGATCAGTCCTGCCATACCTATGACCGGAAACATAAGCCGAGTTTGTGTTTTCAGACAACTGTCCAAACAGCCCTGGCCTACACAACCTACAGGCTCAGGCCCCTGGAGCCGAACCTGAGGACTGTACTTGCCCTCTCCAAGGGAATTGTGTGTGCCCATTCCAATGGCCACAACCCTTCTAATAGGATAAACCTCCAAAGTCCCTGATCCATCTCAATAGTGGTGGCTTCCCAGGAAAAACAGGGGCAATCTGAGCCCAACTGAGCACCTACCTGCACTCAGACCCATAGACAGATGTCCCCAGAGGTAAAAAGGAAAGAACAGGCCCCTAGGCACTAATCAGATCCATTGCTTTGGTTTCCAGGCATCTCTCCTCAGAGGCCTGGATTTCAAAAGCAGCATATAGCTGTTTCTTGACTCACCCAACAGAAAACATCTCATCCACACATGGGATACTTGCACGTTGGAGCTGTGTCAAAGCCTCTGTTTAGTAGAACTCTTTAGGGCCCAAGTGCCTCCGCTTCATTCCAAGGTCTCCTTAGACACAAAAGCACATTAGGACCCATGCCCAGGGGTGTCCATTTCAATGCAGCATCCTCGGTTGCTCCCCACAGATCCAGGAGATCTAACCTGTCTTGTTGCTAAGAGACAATTGGAATGCGAGGTGGGCTATCCAGCCATCCATCCTTAGAACCCTGCTCAGAATCATTGGCCTGGAGCCAAACAACAGGTCTCAATTTTCCTGCAGAAGACTCTCTGCAGTTTGGAGCTTCTCACAACTCCCATCGTGTGAAAACACCCATGGCCCCTTGATGCCCCCCCCCCCATTCATGAAGGGGCCATCAGGGACAGAAACTCCAACCTGAGCGATCGTCTGATCCTCGCCCTGTCTTCAGATGCACGAGATCTCGATTCAGGTCTGTAGATGGTGCCTGCCATGGCCTCACCCAGAAACCTAAGCCTAGCTTGTGTTCTCAGACTTTTGTCGTCAGACTACTGGCCCACAAGCCCTCCAGTTTGGCAATCCAGAACTACAATGCAGCACTCTGCCGGCCCTCCAGAAGAAAAACATTGTCCTCTGGGGCTACCCAGTAACCCCAAATGAGGATCAACCTGCACCGACCTTGGCTGTACCCCAAATACATAGGCTGACCAGGGCACTAATGCCCTTTCTGACACAGCCTGAGCCTGGACTCCCTGGCCCGTCCCAGACAGCTGGCCGCACACTGAGCACATAGAGCCGCCATGGCCTTAGGTCATCATCTCTTCCCAACCTCGGATTTCAGGCTTTAGATTCTAGACCTTACCTCCAATCACTGCCCAGGTTTGAACGGGATGCAGAAATCAGAACTCCTTCCCCATGGCAAGATACCTTGTGGTTGGCATGTTGTCCAACTTTCAGTGTAGTTGAATCCAGTGTTGCCCATGAGGCCCCGCCATGCTCGGAGGCTACATTGGTCACAAACACACATTGTGACCCTCAGCCTGACCAAAGTCCTCAAGTAAGGCCTCTCAGTGGCTGGATGAAGAGATAGCATATTGGGCTTGCCATGCCCCTAGTCCCCAATTTTGAACCATAGTTCTGGTGGTCCCTTCAGTCTTCTTCACGGCTTTGCTTTGGAATTCCTCTTTTCGTGGGACACCTGAGGTAACAAAACTGAAAGGAGTCCTCCCATCCCACAGTTTGACGAAAAAAAATTGGGAATCGGGCGAAATCCTCATAGAGGTTGATTCGTCCATGGCCCATGAAGCATCCCCGACATTCTACGGCCATTGCTGATACAAATTCCAGAGACAAATGCCTGAGCAAGCGCCTCAGACTCGCTCTATATTCAAATCTTCATGAGTTCTTCTCATTGTTTGTATATTGGGCCTGCCATACCGACGTCCCCAAAAAAAGCTGAGTTTGTGTATCGAAATAACAATCAGAACTCTGCCTTCCACATGGCTGTAATGCTTGTTCTTCACATGGAGTCAACCTTCACGTGGGGAAACCTTCATGGCCCCTGATGCCACGCCAAAACATGAGTGCTGCTTGGGCACAAATTCACACTGTGACCCTAGCATGAGCCCCATGTCAAAGAAAGGCCTGTCAGGTTCGTGACGAAGATCCTGCATATAGTCCCTGCCATGCCCATAGGCACCCAGGACTAACTAGATGGTGTGTATTCCAGTTGAGGGAACCCACTGCTGTGCTCTAGAGTCCCTCTCCTGGGGGGTCCTTTCTGGCAGAAAACAGTACTCTACACTTCCCACAGAATGAACCCAAACACTTGGGAGCTTGGACAATCCCCCGAGAGGAAGGAACTTCCTCGGCCCCTGAGGCAACCCCTACCCTGACCGGACACTGTGAACGCAACACCCAGAGACAAAAGCCTGAGCAACTGCCTCCCACTTGCCTTCCTTTGATATCCAGAGAATCTCCCCTCACGGACTGGAGATCAGTCCTGCCATTACCTTGGCCCCTTCCTGAGACAAGTTTGCTTTTTCAGACATCAGTCCCCACAGCCCTGGCAAACACAGCCTCTAGGCTGGGTCTTCTGGAGCCATACAACAGGACCGTTCCTGCTCTCTCCTGGGAAACTGTGTCCATTCCTTTGGACACACACCTCCAGAATATGAGAAACCTCAAGGCCCCCGAGGACATCCCACTACTGGGAGCCTCCCTGGACACACAGGGGCATTCGGACACAAGCTGAGCAGCTACCTCCACAAAGGCATGCACACAGATGTCAACAGAGATAGAAGGTTGAGCCGGACAGGCCCTTAGGCCATAATCTCAACTCTTGCTTTGGGTTCCAGGTGTTAATCCTCAGAAAATTTGGTTCGAAGAACAGGATATGGGGCTTTCCTGAGGCACTGAACAGAACTCCTCTCTTCTCCACATGGGGAGCTTTCTTACTGGGGATGTATCAAACCTTCAGGTAGTGCCCAAGCAGCACTTGAGTGCTGATTGGGAACAAATTCACACTGTGACCCTAGCATGAGCCCCATGTCAAAGAAAGGCCTGTCAGGGCCTGGACAAAGAGCCCGCATAAGGGGCTTGCCAAGCCCCTATGCACCCAATCCTCACCAGGGTTTGAGATTTCCAGTCGCCCCGCCCGTACCTGGGGCTCTGATCTGGAATCCCTTTCTTAGAGAGACACATGAGCCAGACAACACGACTCCACCCTTCCCACAAATGACCCCAATCTTGGAAGATGGGACAAATCCCCATAGAGGGATACTCGTCCACAGTCCCTGAGGCCACCCCTCAAATCCATGGCTCTCCCGGACACAGCATCCAGAGACAAAAGCCTGAAGGAACGCCTCCCACTCGCCCTTGTTTCAGAGGCCCAGGAGTTCCCTCTCGGGCTGTACATCCCGCCTGCCATACCCTAGGCACCACTCATAAGCTGAGTTTGTGTTTTCAGACTTCTGTGCCCACAGCCTGGACCCACACACCTCCAGGCTAGGGCCTCTGGAGCCACAGCGAAAGTTTGTGCCTGCCCTCTCCAAGGAAAGTGTGCCCAATCCATTGACCACAGCCCTACAGGTTAGGGAAAAGCTCCAAGGCCCCTGAGGACATCAATAGTGTAGGCCACCATGGACTAAGAGGGGCTCTCTGACACCAGCGGAGCAACTATCTTCACTTAGACTCTCAGAAAGTGTCCCCAGAGACAGAAGGTTGAAATGGACAGACCCCCAGGCCCTAATATGAACCTTAGCTTTGTTCCATGTGTCCGTTCTCAGAGGACTGTTTTCGTAGACCAGCACATGGGTCTTTTCTGAGGCACCAAACCAAGGATCTCTCGTCTTCACATGGGCAGCTTTCGAACTGGGGATGTATCAAACCCTTCAGGTAGGAGAGTTCCGAAGGGCCACTGAACAACCAGCACATTCCAAGGTCTCCATGGACCCAAACGCACATTATGAGGCATCCTCAGGAGAGGCCATTTCAACTCAGCCCCCTGGGTCGCGTGATCCAGAGGCCCAGATCAAACATATCTTATCGCTAATGGCCAATTGGAATGCGAGGCATGCTGTACAGGGATCCATCCTTCGAACCCTGCTCTCCAGTCCTTCCGTATGGTATGTCCTGGAGCCATGCAACAGGACTCGAATGTCCCGCAGAAGGAAACCTTGTGGTTTGGGGCAACCTCCAAACTCAGCGTGGGAAAACTTCCTTGGCCTCATGAGGCCCCCGCTTCATGAAGGTTCCATCATGGACACATACTCCAGCCTCAGCCAACGTCTGATCCTCAGCCTGACTTCAGATGCAGGAGATTTTGATTCAGCCTCTGCATAATGGGCCTGCTCTGCCCTTGGCTCCAATTCTCACCCTAGCTTGTGTTTTCAGATCCGTCCTCTCACTCCAGGCCCACAAGCCCTCCCTACTGGGAATTCTGGGGCCACAATGAAGCACTCTGCCTGCCTCCCAGGAGAAAATCATTGTCTACGGTGCTGCCCAGAAACCCCAAATGAGGATCAAACTGCTTGGCCCTCGGCAACACCCCAATTGCATAGACTACCTTATACACTGATGCTCTGAGGCAAATAGCCTGAGTCCAGACCTTCCAACAGACACCGACACAGCTGGCTGCACACCCAGCACATTGGACCCGCCACTGCCTTAGGCCACCATCTATTCCCAACCTGGGTTTTCAGTCATTGGAACCTAGACCTTATATCCAATCCCTGCACAGGGGGGACCCCCTCTGATGCACACAAGTGAGAACCCCTCCTACCCCATGGCAAGAAACCTTGCTGCTGGCAATGAGTCAAACCTTCAGTGTTGGAGAAAACGGCATGACCCATGAGGCCACGCACATGCGTGAGGGCCTCCTTGGGCACAAACACACATTGTGACCCTCAGCGTGAGTACCTTATTCAAGTAACGCCTCTCAGTGACTGGACCAAGAGCCCGCATATGTGGTTTGCCATGCCCATAGGCACCCAGGACTAAATAGATGGTGTGTATTCCAGTTGAGGGAACCCACTGCTGTGCTCTAGAGTCCCTCTCCTGGGGGGTCCCCTGTGGCAGAAAACAGTACTCTTCATTCCCACAGAATGAACACAAACACTTGGGAGCTTGGACAATCCCCCGAGAGGAAGGCTCTTCCTCGGCCTCTGATACAACCCCTACCCTGACCGGACACTGTAAATCCTGAGTGACTGCCTCCCACTTGCCCTACTTTGATTTCCAGAGGATCTCCCCTCACGGACTGGAGATCAGTCCTGCTATTACATTGACCACTAGCTGAGCCAAGTTTGCTTTTTCAGACATCTGTCCCCACAGCCCTGGCAAACACAGCCTCTAGGCTGGGTCCTCTGGAGCCATACCACAGGACCGTGCCTGCTCTCTCCTGGGAAACTGTGTCCATTCCTTTGGACACACACCTCCAGAATATGAGAAACCTCAAGGCCCCCGAGGACATCCCACTACTGGGAGCCTCCCTGGACACACAGGGGCATTCCGACACAAGCTGAGCAGCTACCTCCACGAAGGCATGCAAACAGATGTCAACAGAGATAGAAGGTTGAGCCGGACAGGCCCTTAGGCCATAATCTCAACTCTTGCTTTGGGATCCAGGTGTTACTCCTCAGAGGCTTTGGTTCGAAGAACAGGATATGGGGCTTTCCTGAGGCACTGAACAGAACTCCTCTCGTCTCCACATGGGAAGATTCCTTGTTGGAGCTGTGTCAAACACCTCAGTTTGGAAAACCCTGCAGAGTTCCTGAGCCACCTCCACATTCCAAGGTCTCCCAGGCCACCAAGCCTCAGTAGGACTCATCTTCAGGAGAGTCCATTTCAATTTTCTCCTCTGGTTAGCTCACCCAGGAGCCTGCAGATTGAGCCTGCCTTGTCCTGACTAAAGAGTGGAAATATGAGGTGGCGTTCCCAGGCATCCATGCTTAGACATCTGCTCTCGAGTCTTTCCGTATGAAGCCTCCTGGAACCATCCAATAGGACTCGACTGAGGTGCAGAAGGAAACCTTGAGGTTTGGAGTAGTTCACAAATCCCATCGTAGGCAAACCTCCCTGGCTTCATGAAGCCCCCACACCCTTCAGAAAGAGGCCATGCTGGACAAGAACTCTAGCCTGAGGCACGCCTCATAGTTGACATGACATCAGTGCAAGAGATCTCGATTCAGCCTCTGCAGACTGGCCCTGCCTTGCCCTCGGTCCCAAACCTCATGCTAGCTTGTGTTTTCAGACTTCCTTCCTCACACTCCTGGCAAACAAGCCCTCCGGATTAGGAACTCCAGAACCACAACCCAGCCCAGTGTCTGCCCAAAGGAAGAAAAACGTTTCCCTGTGGGGCTCTCCAGAAAACCCAGATGAGGATCAACCTGCTCGGGCCTCGACGGTCCCCGAACTGGATAGGCTGCTCTGGGCACTCATGCTCTGTCTGACACAGCCTGAAGCCAACGTCCAGACAGACAAGGAGACAGCTGGCCGCACACCCAGCACTTCGGACACGCCATGGTCTTATGCCGTCACCTCTTCCTAACCTTGGTTTTCAGATATCTGAACCTAGACATTATATCAATTCTCCACACAGCTGGGTATAGCAAGCACAAAACAGAACTCCTCCTTCCCCATGGCTGTCAAGCTTGCTCTTGGCATGGAGTCACACCTTCAGGGTGGGAGAAACCTTCATGGCCCCTGATGCCACGCCCAAACTTGAGTGCTGCTTGGGCACAAATTCACACTGTGACCCTCAGCATGAGCCCCATGTCAAAGAGGGCCTGTCAGGACCTGGACCTAGTGCCCGCATATGGGGCTTGCCAAGCCCCTATGCACCCAATCCTCACCAGTGTTTGAGTTTTCCCGTCGCCCCGCTCGTACCTGGGGCTCTGTTCTGGAATCCCTTTCTTGGAGAAACCCATGAGCCAGACAACACGACTCCACCCTTCCCACAAAATGACCCCAAACCCTTGGGAGCTGGGACAAATCCCCAGAGAGGGATACTCGTCCACAGTCCCTGAGGCCACCCCTCCAATCCACGGCTATCCAGGACACAACATTCAGAGACAAAAGCCTGAAGGAACGCCACCCACTCGCCCTTGTTTCAGAGGCCCAGGAGCTCCCTCTTGGGTTGTACCTCCGGCCTGCCATACCCTAGGCGCCACTCATAAGCTGACTTTGTGTTTTCAGACTTCTGTGCCCACAACCTGTACCCACACAGCTCCAGGCTAGGGCCTCTGGAGCCACAGCGAAAGATTGTGCCTGCCCTCTCCAAAAAAATTGTGCCCAATCCATTGACCACAAACCTACAGGTTAGGGAAAAGCTCCAAGGCCCTGAGGCCATCAATAGTGTAGGCCACCCTGGACTAAGAGAAGCTCTCTGACACCAGCGGAGCAACTATCTCCACTTAGACTCTCAGACAGTGTCCCCAGAGACAGAAGGTTGAAATGGACAGGCCCCCAGGCCCTAATATGAACCTTAGCTTTGGTTTCCATGTGTCCGTCCTCAGAGGACTGTTTTCATAGACCAGCACACGGGGCTTTTCAGAGGCACCAAACCAAACCTCTCTCTCCACATCGGGAGCTTTCTTACTGGGGATGTATCAAACCCTTCAGGTAGGAGAGTTCCACAGGGCCACTGAACAACCAGCACATTCCAAGGTCTCCATGGACCCAAACGCACATTATGACGCATCCTCAGGAGAGGCCATTTCAACTCAGCCCCCTGGGTAGCGTGCCCCAGAGGCAGCAGTTCAAACATATCTTTTCGCTAATGGCCAATGGGAATGCGAGGCATGCTGTACAGGGATCCATCCTTCGAACCCTGCTCTCCAGTCCTTCCGTATGGTATGTCCTGGAGCCATGCAACAGGACTCGAATGTCCCACAGAAGGAAACCTTATGGTTAGGGCAACCTCCAAACTCAGCGTGGGAAAACTTCATTGGCCTCATGAGGCCCCCGCTTCATGAAGGTGCCATCATGGACACATACTCCAGCCTCAGCCAACGTCTGATCCTCAGCCTGGCTTCAGATGCAGGAGATTTTGATTCAGCCTCTGCAGAGTGGGTCTGATCTGCCCTTGGCTCCAATCCTCACCCAACTTGTTATTTCAGACTTCTGTCCTCTCACTCCTGGCCCACAAGCCCACCCTACTGGGAATTCTGGGGCCACAAAGAAGCACTCTGCCTGCCTCCCAGGAGAAAAACATTGTCTATGGTGCTGCCCAGAAACCCCAAATGAGGATCAAACTGCTTGGCCCTCGGCAACACCCCTATTGCATAGGCTACCTTAAACAGTGATGCTCTGTCGCAAATAGCCTGAGCCCAGACCTTCCAACAGACACCGACACAGCTGGCTGCACACCCAGCACATTGGACCCGCCACTGCCTTAGGCCACCATCCATTCCCAACCTGGGTTTTCAGTCATCGGAACCTAGACCTTATCTCCAATCCCTGCACAGGGGGGAACCTGATGCACAAGTCAGAACCCCTCCTTCCCCATGGCAAGAAAACTTGCTGCTGGCAGTGAGTCAAACCTTCAGTGTAGGAGAAAACGGCATGGCCCATGAGGCAACGTCCAAGCGTTAGGGCCGCCTTGGGCACAAACACACATTGTGACCCTCAGCGTGAGTACCTTATTCAAGTAATGCCTCTCAGTGACTGGACCAAGAGCCCGCATATGTGGCTTCCCATGCCCATAGGCACCCAGGATTAACTAGATGGTGTGTATTCCAGTTGAGGGAACCCACTGCTGTGCTCTAGAGTCCCTCTCGTGGGGGGTCCCCTGTGGCAGAAAACAGTACTCTTCCCTTCCCACAGAATGAATCCAAACCCTTGGGAGCTTGCACAATCCCCCGAGAGGAAGGCTCTTCCTCGGCCTCTGAGACAACCCCTACCCTGACCGGCCACTGTGAACGCAACACCCAGAGACAAAATCCTGAGTGACTGCCTCCCACTTGCCCTCCTTTGATATCCAGAGGATCTCCCCTCACGGACTGGAGATCAGTCCTGCCATTACCTTGGCCACTAGCTGAGCCAAGTTTGCTTTTTCAGACATCTGTCCCCACAGCCCTGGCAAACACAGACTCTAGGCTGGGTCCTCTGGAGCCATACCACAGGACCGTGCCTGCTCTCTCCTGGGAAACTGTGTCCATTCCTTTGGACACACACCTCCAGAATATGAGAAACCTCAAGGCCCCCGAGGACATCCCACTACTGAGAGGCTCCCTGGACACACAGGGGCATTCGGACACAAGCTGAGCAGCTACCTCCAGGAAGGCATGCCCACAGATGTCAACAGAGATAGAAGGTTGAGCCGGACAGGCCCTTAGGCCGTAATCTCAACTCTTGCTTTGGTTTCCAGGTGTTACTCCTCAGAGGCTTTGGTTCGAAGAACAGGATATGGGGCTTTCCTGAGGCACTGAACAGAACTCCTCTCGTCTTCACAAGGGAAGCTTCCTTGTTGATGCTGTGTCAAACACCTCAGTTTGGAAAACCCTGCAGAGTCCCTGAGCCACCTCCACATTCCAAGGTCTCCCAGGCCACCAAGCCACAGTAGGACTCATCTTCAGGAGAGTCCATTTCAACTCTCCCCTCTGGGTAGCTCACCCAGGAGCCCGCAGATTGAGCCTGCCTTGTCCTGACTAAAGAGTGGGAATATGAGGTGGCGTTCCCAGGCATCCATGCTTAGACACCTGCTCTCGAGTCTTTCCGTATGGGGCCTACTGGAACCATCCAATAGGACTCCACTGTCGTGCAGAAGGAAACCTTGAGGTTTGGAGTAGTTCACAAATCCCATGGTAGGCAAAGCTCCCTGGTTTAATGAAGCCCTCACCCTTCAGGAAGAGGCCATGCTGGACAAAAACTCTAGCCTGAGGCACGTCTCATAGTTGACATGACCTCAGTGCAGGAGATCTCGATTCAGCCTCTGCAGAGTGGCCCTGCCGTGCCCTCGGTCCCAAACCTCATGCTAGCTTGTGTTTTCAGACTTCCTTCCTCACACTCCTAGCAAACAAGCCCTCCGGACCAGGAACTCCAGAAACAAAACCCAGCCCAGTGTCTGCCCAACGGAAGAAAAACGTTTCCCTGTGGGGCTCTCCAGAAAACCCAGATGAGGATCAACCTGCTCGGGCCTCAACGGTACCCGAACTGGATAGGATGCTCTGGGCACTCATGCTCTGTCTGACACAGCCTGAAGCCAGACGTCCAGACAGACAAGGAGACAGATGGCCGCACACCCAGCACTTCGGACACGCCATGGTCTTTTGCCGTCTCCTCTTCCTAACCTTGGTTTTCAGTTATCTGAACCTAGACATTATATCAATTCTCCACACAGCTGGGTATCGCAAGCACAAAACAGAACTCCTCCTTCCCCATGGCTGTCAAGCTTCCTCTTGGCATGGAGTCACACCTTCAGGGTGGGAGAAATCTTCATGGCCCCTGAAGCCACGCCCAAACTTGAGTGCTGCTTGGGCACAAATTCACACTGTGACCCTCAGCATGAGCCCAATGTCAAAGAAAGGCCTGACAGGACCTGGACCAAGAGCCCGCATATGGGGCTTGCCAAGCCCCTATGCAACCAATCCTCACCAGTGTTTGAGTTTTCCAGTCGCCCCACCTGTACCTGGGCTCTGCTCTGGAATCCCTTTCTTGCAGAGACCCATGAGCCAGACAACACGACTCCACCCTTCCCTCAAAATGACCCCAATCTCTTGGGAGCTAGGACAAATCCCCAGAGAGGGATACTCGTCCACAGTCCCTGAGGCCACCGCTCCAATCCACGGCTATCCCGGACACAACATCCAGAGACAAAAGCCTGAAGGAACTTCTTCCACTCGCCCTTGTGTCAGAGGCCCAGGAGTTCCCTCTCGGGCTGTACATCCGGCCTGTCATACCCTAGGCGCCACTCATAAGCTGACTTTGTGTTTTAAGACTTCTGTGCCCACAGCATGGACCCACACAACCTCCAGGCTAGGGCCTCTGAAGCCACAGCGAAAGATTGTGCTGGCCCTCTCTAAGGAAAGTGTGTCCAATCCATTGACCACAACCCTACAGTTTAGGGAAAAGCTCCAAGGCCCCTGAGGCAATCAATAGGTAGGCCACCCTGGACTAAGAGGGGCTCTCTGACACCAGCAGAGCAACTATCTCCACTTAGATTCTCAGACAGTGTCCCCAGAGACAGAAGGTTGAAATGGACAGGCCCCCAGGCCCTAATATGAACCTTAGCTTTGTTTCCATGTGTCCGTCCTCAGAGGACTGTTTTCGTAGACCAGCACACGGGGCTTTTCCGAGGCACCAAACCAAACCTCTCTCCCCACATGGGGAGCTTTCTTACTGGGGATGTATCAAACCCTTCAGGTAGGAGAGTTCCGCAGGGCCACTGAACAACCAGCACATTCCAAGGTCTCCATGGACCCAAACGCACATTATGACGCATCCTCAGGAGAGGCCATTTCAACTCAGCCCCCTGGGTAGCGTGACCCAGAGGCAGCAGATCAAACATATCTTCTCGCTAATGGCCAATGGGAATGCGAGGCATGCTGTACAGGGATCCATCCTTCGAACCCTGCTCTCCAGTCCTTCCATATGGTATGTCCTGGAGCCATGCAACAGGACTCGAATGTCCCACAGAAGGAAACCTTGTGGTTTGGGGCAACCTCCAAACTCAGCGTGGGAAAACTTCCTTGGCTTCATGAGGCCCCCGCTTCATGAAGGTGCCATCATGGACACATACTCCAGCCTCAGCCAACAACTGATCCTCAGCCTGGCTTCAGATGCAGGAGATTTTGATTCAGCCTCTGCAGAGTGGGTCTGCTCTGCCTTTGGCTCCAATCCTCACCCTAGCTTGTGTTTTCAGACTTCCATCCTCACACTCCTGGCCCACAAGCCCTCCCTACTGGGAATTCTGGGGCCACAATGAAGCACTCGGCCTGCCTCCCAGGAGAAAAACATTGTCTATGGTGCTGCCCAGAAACCCCAAATGAGGATCAAACTGCTTGGCCCTCGGCAACACCCCAATTGCATAGGCTACCTTAAACAGTGATGCTCTGTCGCAAATAGCCTGAGCCCAGACCTTCCAACAGACACGGACACAGCTGGCTGCACACCCAGCACATTGGACCCGCCACTGCCTTAGGCCACCATCCATTCCCAACCTGGGTTTTCAGTCATCAGAACCTAGACCTTATCTCCAATCCCTGCACAGGGGGGAACCTGATGCACAAATCAGGACCCCTCCTTCCCCATGGCAAGAAAACTTGCTGCTGGCAGTGAGTCAAACCTTCAGTGTAGGAAAAAAGGCATGGCCCATGAGGCCACGCCCAAGCGTGAGGGCCGCCTTGGGCACAAACACACATTGTGACCCTCAGCGTGAGTACCTTATTCAAGTAATGCCTCTCAGTGACTGGACCAAGAGCCCGCATATGTGGCTTCCCATGCCCATAGGCACCCAGGATTAACTAGATGGTGTGTATTCCAGTTGAGGGAACCCACTGCTGTGCTCTAGAGTCCCTCTCCTGGGGGATCCCCTGTGGCAGAAAACAGTACTCTTCATTCCCACAGAATGAACCCAAACACTTGGGAGCTTGGACAATCCCCCGAGAGGAAGGCTCTTCCTCGGCCTTTGAGACAACCCCTACCCTGACCGGACACTGTGAACGCAACACCCAGAGACAAAATCCTGAGTGACTGCCTCCCACTTGCCCTCCTTTGATATCCAGAGGATCTCCCCTCACGGACTGGAGATCAGTCCTGCCATTACCTTGGCCACTAGCTGAGCCAGGTTTGCTTTTTCAGACATCTGTCCCCACAGCCCTGGCAAACACAGCCTCTAGACTGGGTCCTCTGGAGCCATACCACAGGACCGTGCCTGCTCTCTCCTGGGAAACTGTGTCCATTCCTTTGGACACACACCTCCTGAATATGAGAAACCTCAAGGCCCCCGAGGACATCCCACTACTGGGAGGCTCCCTGGACACACAGGGGCATTCGGACACAAGCTGAGCACCTACCTCCACGAAGGCATGCCCACAGATGTCAACAGAGATAGAAGGTTGATCCGGACAGGCCCTTAGGCCGTAATCTCAACTCTTGCTTTGGTTTCCAGGTGTTACTCCTCAGAGGCATTGGTTCGAAGAACAGGATATGGGGCTTTCCTGAGGCACTGAACAGAACTCCTCTCGTCTTCACATGGGAAGCTTCCTTGTTGATGCTGTGTCAAACACCTCAGTTTGGAAAACCCTGCAGAGTCCCTGAGCCACCTACACATTCCAAGGTCTCCCAGGCCACCAAGCCACAGTAGGACTCATCTTCAGGAGAGTACATTTCAACTCTCCCCTCTGGGTAGCTCACCCAGGAGCCTGCATATTGAGCCTGCCTTGTCCTGACTAAAGAGTGGGTATAAGAGGTGGCGTTCCCAGGCATCCATGTTTAGACACCTGCTCTCGAGTCTTTCCGTATGGGGCCTCCTGGAACCATCCAATAGGACTCGACTGTCGTGCAGAAAGATACCTTGAGGTTTGGAGTAGTTCACAAATCCCATCGTAGGCAAACCTCCCTGGCCTAATGAAGCCCTCACCCTTCAGGAAGAGGCATGCTGGACAAAAACTCTAGCCTGAGGCACGTCTCATAGTTGACATGACCTCAGTGCAGGAGATCTCGATTCAGCCTCTGCAGAGTGGGCCTGCCGTGCCCTCGGTCCCCAACCTGACACTACCTTGTGTTTTCAGACTTCCTTCCTCACACTCCTGGCAAACAAGCCCTCCGGACCAGGAACTCCAGAAACAAAACCCAGCCCAGTGTCTGCCCAACGGAAGAAAAACGTTTCCCTGTGGGGCTCTCCAGAATACCCAGATGAGGATCAAACTGCTCGGGCCTCGACGGTACCCGAACTGGATAGGATGCTCTGGGCACTCATGCTCTGTCTGACACAGCCTGAAGCCAGACGTCCAGACAGACAAAGAGACAGCTGGCCGCACACCCAGCACTTCGGACACGCCATGGTCTTATGCCTTCACCTCATCCTAACCTTGGTTTTCAGATATCTGAACCTAGACATTATATCAATTCTCCACACAGCTGGCTATCGCAAGCACAAAACAGAACTCCTCCTTCCCCATGGCTGTCAAGCTTGCTCTTGGCATGGAGTCACACCTTCAGGGTGGGAGAAACCTTCATGGCCCCTGAAGCCATGCCCAAACTTGAGTGCTGCTTGGGCACAAATTCACACTGTGACCCTCAGCATGAGCCCCATGTCAAAGAAAGACCTGTCAGGACGTGGACCAGGTGCCCGAATATGGGGCTTACCAAGCCCCTATGCACCCAATCCTCACCAGTGTTTGAGTTATCCAGTCGCCCCACCTGTACCTGGGCTCTGCTCTGGAATCCCTTTCTTGGAGAGACACATGAGCCAGACAACACGACTCCACCCTTCCCTCAAAATGTCCCCAAACTCTTGGGAGCTGGGGCAAATCCCCAGAGAGGGATACTCGTCCACAGTCCCTGAGGCCACCGCTCCAATCCACGGCTATCCCGGACACAACATCCAGAGACAAAAGCCTGAAGGAACTTCTTCCACTCGCCCTTGTTTCGGAGGCCCAGGAGTTCTCTCTCGGGCTGTACATCCGGCCTGTCATACCCTAGGCGCCACTCATAAGCTGACTTTGTGTTTTAAAACTTCTGTGCCCACAGCATGGACCCACACAACCTCCAGGCTAGGGCCTCTGAAGCTACAGCGAAAGATTGTGCCGGCCCTCTCTAAGGAAAGTGTGTCCAATCCATTGACCACAACCCTACAGTTTAGGGAAAAGCTCCAAGGCCCCTGAGGCCATTAATAGGTAGGCCACCCTGGACTAAGAGGGGCTCTCTGACACCAGCAGAGCAACTATCTCCACTTAGATTCTCAGACAGAGTCCCCAGAGACAGAAGGTTGAAATGGACAGGCCCCCAGGCCCTAATATGAACCTTAGCTTTGTTTCCATGTGTCCGTTCTCAGAGGACTGTTTTCGTAGACCAGCACATGGGGCTTTTCTGAGGCACCAAACCAAGCATCTCTCTTCTCCACTTGGGCAGCTTTCTTACTGGGGATGTATCAAACCCTTCAGGTAGGAGAGTTCCGCAGGGCCACCGAACAACCAGCACATTCCAAGGTCTCCATGGACCCAAACGCACATTATGACGCATCTTCAGGAGAGGCCATTTCAACTCAGCCCCCTGGGTAGCATGACCCAGAGGCAGCAGATCAAACATATCTTGTCGCTAATGGCCAATTGGAATGCGAGGAATGCTGTACAGGGATCCATCAGTCGAACCCTGCTCTCCAGTCCTTCCATATGGTATGTCTGGAGCCATGCAACAGGACTCGAATGTCCCGCAGAAGGAAACCTTGTGGTTTGGGGCAACCTCCAAACTCAGCGTGGGAAAACTTCCTTGGCCTCATGAGGCCCCCACTTCATGAAGGTGCCATCATGGACACATACTCCAGCCTCAGCCAACGTCTGATCCTCAGCCTGACTTCAGATGCAGGAGATTTTGATTCAGCCTCTGCAGAGTGGGCCTGCTCTGCCCTTGGCTCCAATACTCACCCTAGCTTGTGTTTTCAGTCTTCCGTCCTCACACTCCTTGCCCACAAACCCTCCCTACTGGGAATTCTGGGGCCACACTGAAGCACTCTGCCTGCCTCCCAGGAGAAAAACATTGTCTATGGTGCTGCCCAGAAACCCCAAATGAGGATCGAACTGCTTGGCCCTCGGCAACACCCCAATTGCATAGGCTACCTTAAACACTGATGCTCTGTCACAAATAGCCTGAGCCCAGACCTTCCAACAGACACCGACACAGCTGGCTGCACTCCTAGGACATTCGACCCGCCACTGCCTTAGGCCACCATCCATTCCCAACCTGGGTTTTCAGTCATCGGATCCTAGACCTTATCTCCAATCCCTGCACAGGGGGGAACCTGATGCACAAATCAGAACCCCTCCTTCTCCATGGCAAGAAAACTTGCTGCTGGCAGTGAGTCAAACCTTCAGTGTAGGAAAAACGACATGGCCCATGAGGCAACGCCCAAGCGTTAGGGCCGCCTTGGGCACAAACACACATTGTAACCCTCAGCGTGAGTACCTTATTCAAGTAACGCCTCTCAGTGCCTGGACCAAGAGCCCGCATATGTGGCTTGCCATGCCCATAGGAACCCAGGATTAACTAGATGGTGTGTATTCCAGTTGAGGGAACCCACTGCTGTGCTCTAGAGTCCCTCTCGTGGGGGGTCCCCTGTGGCAGAAAACAGTACTCTTCCCTTCCCACAGAATGAATCCAAACACTTGGGAGTTTGCACAATCCCCCGAGAGGAAGGCTATTCCTCGGCCTCTGAGACAACCCCTACCCAGACCGGACACTGTGAACGCAACACCCAGAGACAAAATCCTGAGTGACTGCCTCCCACTTGCCCTCCTTTGATATCCAGAGGATCTCCCCTCACGGACTGGAGATCAGTCCTGCCATTACCTTGGCCACTAGCAGAGCCAAGTTTGCTTTTTCAGACATCTGTCCCCACAGCCCTGGCCAACACAGCCTCTAGGCTGGGTCCTCTGGAGCCATACCACAGGACCGTGCCTGCTCTCTCCTGGGAAACTGTGTCCATTCCTTTGGACACACACCTCCAGAATATGAGAAACCTCAAGGTCCCCGAGGACATCCCACTACTGGGAGGCTCCCTGGACACACAGGGGCATTCGGACACAAGCGGAGCAGCTACCTCCACGAAGGCATGCCCACAGATGTCAACAGAGATAGAAGGTTGATCCGGACAGGCCCTTAGGCCGTAATCTCAACTCTTGCTTTGGGTTCCAGGTGTCACTCCTCAGTGGCTTTGGTTCAAAGAACAGGATATGGGGCTTTCATGAGGCACTGAACAGAACTCCTCTCGTCTTCACATGGGAAGCTTCCCTGTTGGAGTTGTGTCAAACACCTCAGTTTGGAAAACCCTGAAGAGTCCCTGAGCCACCTCCACATTCCAAGGTCTCCCAGGCCACCAAGCCACAGTAGGACTCATCTTCAGGAGAGTCCATTTCAACTCTCCCCACTGGGTAGCTCACCCAGGAGCCTGCAGATTGAGCCTGCCTTGTCCTGCCTAAAGAGTGGGAATATGAGGTGGCGTTCCCAGGCATCCATGCTTAGACACCTGCTCTCGAGTCTTTCCGTATGGGGCCTCCTGGAACCATCCCGTAGGACTCGACTGTCGTGCAGAAGGAAAGCTTGAGGTTTGGAGTAGTTCACAAATCCCATCGTAGGCAAACCTCCCTGGCTTCATGAAGCCCCGACACCCTTCAGGAAGAGGCCATGCTGGACAAAAACTCTAGCCTGAGGCACGTCTCATAGTTGACATGACCTCAGTGCAGGAGATCTCGATTCAGCCTCTGCAGAGTGGCCCTGCCATGCCCTCGGTCCCAAACCTCACGCTAGCTTTTGTTTTCAGACTTCCTTCCTCACACTCCTGGCAAACAAGCCCTACGGACTAGGAACTCCAGAACCACAACCCAGCCCAGTGTCTGCCCAACGGAAGAAAAACGCTTCCCTATGAGGCTCTCCAGAAAACCCAGATGATGATCAACCTGCTCGGGCCTCGACGGTCCCCGAAGTGGATATGCAGCTCTGGGCACTCATGCTCTGTCTGACACAGCCTGAAGCCAGACGTCCAGACAGACAAAGAGACAGCTGGCCGCACACCCAGCACTTCGGACACGCCATGGTCTTATGCCGTCACCTCTTCCTAACCTTGGTTTTCAGATATCTGAACCTAGACATTATATCAATTCTCCACACAGCTGGGTATCGCAAGCACAAAACAGAACTCCTCCTTCCCCATGGCTGTCAAGCTTGCTCTTGGCATGGAGTCACACCTTCAGGGTGGGAGAAACCTTCATGGCCCCTGATGCCACGCCCAAACTTGAGTGCTTCTTGGGCACAAATTCACACTGGGACCCTCAGCATGAGCCCCATGTCAAAGAAAGGCCTGTCAGGACATGGACCAAGAGCCCGCATATGGGGCTTGCCAAGCCCCTATGCACCCAATCCTCACCAGTGTTTGAGTTTTCCAGTCGCCCCACCTGTACTTGGGCTCTGCTCTGGAATCCCTTTCTTGGAGAGACCCATGAGCCAGACAACACGACTCCACCCTTCCCACAAAATGACCCCAAACTCATTAGGCCCCCGCTTCATGAAGGTGCCATCATGGACACATACTCCATCCTCAGCCATCTTCTGATCCTCAGCCTGACTTCAGATGCAAGAGATTTTGATTCAGCCTCTGCCGATTGGGCCTGCTCGCCCTTGGCTCCAATCCTCACCCTAGCTTGTGTTTTCAGACTTCCGTCCTCACACTCCTGGCCCACAAACCCTCCCTACTGGGAATTCTGGGGCCACACTGAAGCACTCTGCCTGCCTCCCAGGAGAAAAACATTGTCTATGGTGCTGCCCAGAAACCCCAAATGAGGATCAAACTGCTTGGCCCTCGGCAACTCCCCAATTGCATAGGCTACCTTAAACACTGATGCTCTGTCGCAAATAGCCTGAGCCCAGACCTTCCAACAGACACCGACACAGCTGGCTGCACACCCAGCACATTGGACCCGCCACTGCCTTAGGCCACCATCCATTCCCAACCTGGGTTTTCAGTCATCGGAACCTAGACCTTATCTCCAATCCCTGCACAGGGGGAACCTGATGCACAAGTCAGAACCCCTCCTTCCCCATGGCAAGAAACCTTGCTGCTGGCCGTGAGTCAAACCTTCAGTGTAGGAGAAAACGGCAAACCTGCCGGGCCTCATGAAGACTCCCATATCCTTCAGGGAGAGGCCATCATGGACAAAAATTCTAGCTTGAAGCACGTCTCATAGTAGATATGACGGCAATGCAGGAGATCTTGATTCAGCCTCTGCAGAGTGGCCTGCCGTGCCCTCGGTCCCAAACCTCACGCTAGCTTGTGTTTTCAGACTTCCTTCCTCACACTCCTGGCAAACAATCCCTCCAGAGTAGGATTTGCAGAACCACAAGCCAGCCCAATTACTGCCCACCGGTATAAAACGTTTCCTTGTGGGGCTCTCCATCAAACCCAGATGAGGATCAACCTGCTCTTGCCTCGACGGCACTCAGATTTGATAGGCTGCTCTGGGCACTAATGCTCTGCCTTTCACAGCCTGATGCCAGACGTCCAGACAGGCAAGGAGACAGCTGGCCACACACCTAGCACTTCTGACACGCCATGGTCTTATGCCGTTATCTCTTCCTAACCTTGGTTTTCCGATATCTAAACCCAGATATTATATCAATTCCCCACACAGTTGGGCATCTGAATCACAAATCAGAACTCCTTCTTCCCCATGGCTGTAAGGCTTGCTCTTGGCATGGAGTCACACCTTCAGGGTGGGAGAAACCTTCATTTCCCCTGAAACCACGCCCAAACTTGAGTGCTGCCTTGGGCACAAATTCACTCTGTGACCCTCAGCATGAGCCCAATATCAAAGAAAGACCTGTCAGGGCCTTGACCAAGAGCCCGCATATGAGGCGTGCCAAGCCCCTATACACCCAATCCTCACCAGTGTTTGAGTTTTCCAGTCTCCCCCCCGTTCTTGGGGCTCTGCTCTGGAATCACTTTCTTGGAGAGACACATGAGCCAGACAACACGACTCCACCCTTCCCTCAAAATGACCCCGAACTCCTGTTAGCTGGGACAAATCCCCAGAGAGGGATACTTGTCCACAGTCACTGAGGCCACCCCCTACAATCTACGGCTATCCTGGACGCATCCAGAGACAAAAGCCTGAAGGAATCTCGCCCTTGATTCACAAGCCAAGGAGCTCACTCTCTATCTGTACATCCGGCCTGCCATACCCTCGGCGCCACTCATAAGCTGAGTTTGTGTTTTCAGACTTCTGTGCCCACAGCCTGGACCCACACACCCTCCAGGCTAGGGCATCTGGAGCCACAGCGAAAGATTGTGCCTGCCCTCTCCAAGGAAAGTGTGCCCAATCCATTGACCACAACCCTACAGGTTAGGGAAAAGCTCCAAGGCCCCTGAGGCCATCCTGATAGTGTAGGCTGCCCTGGAATAAAAGGGGCACTCTGACACCAGCTGAGCCATTATCACCACTTAGACTCTCAGACAGTGTCTCCAGAGACAGAAGATTGAAATGGACAGCCCGTTAGGCCCTAATATGAACCTTAGCTTTAGTTTTCATGTGTCTGTCCTCAGAGGACTGGTTTCGTATACCAGCATATTAGGTTTTTCTGAGGCTCCAAACCAAACCTCTCTCGTCTCCACATGGAGTGCTTTCTTACTGGATCTGTATCAAACCCTTCTGGTCGGAGAATTCTGCAGGGCCACAGTACAACCATCACATTCCAAGGTCTCCATGGACAGAAACACACATTATGACGCATCCTCAGGAGAGACCATTTCAACTCAGCCCGCTGGTTAGCTTGCCCCAGAGCCAGCAGATCAAACATATCTTGTCGTTAATGGCCAAAGGGAATGCGAGGCATGCTGTTCAGGGATCCATCCTTTGAACCCTCCTCTTCAGTCCTTCCGTATGGTATGTACTGGAGCCACTCAACAGGACTCGACTGTCTTGCAGAAGGAAACCTTGTGGTTTGTGGCAACCTCCAAATTCAGCGTGGGAAAATTTCGTTGGCCTCATGAGGCACCTGCTTCATGAAGGTGCTATCAAGGGCACAATCCAACCTCAGCCAACGTCTGATCCTCAGCCTGACTTCAGATGCATGAGATATCCTTTCAGCCTTTGCAGAGTGTGCCTGCTCCCAACCTCACCCTATCTTTTGTTTTCAGACTCTACCCTAGCACTCCTGGCCCAAAAGCCCTCATGATTGGGAATTCTGGTTCCAGAACGAAGCACTCTGCCTGCCCCCCAAAGAAAAACATTGTCTATGGCATTGCTCAGAAACCCCAAATGAAAATCAACCTGCTCAGCCCTCGGCAACACCCCAATTGCATAGGCTACCCTAAACACTATGCTCTGTCTTACATAGCCTGAGCCCAGACCTTGTGAGAGACATTGAGACAGTTGGCTTCACACCCAGCACATCGAGCCTGCCATGGGTTAGGCCATTTCATCCCTTCCCATTGACCTGGGTGTCTTCCTGGAGGTATATTCTGAGGCTGTGTCAGACTATGCATTTTTTCTGGAGCTTCCTATGGAATTGGGGTGGTATTAGGGGCCTT
Source organism: Mustela nivalis (assembly GCF_964662115.1). NCBI lineage: Eukaryota > Metazoa > Chordata > Mammalia > Carnivora > Mustelidae > Mustela > Mustela nivalis. Next base: position 636,773 of record NW_028136443.1, on the reverse strand, counting down.
GCAATTTTCTCTTAATCTGGTGGGTTGGGAAACTGAGACAGGCTGACATTCCTTGGGAGAGCTGGCCCAGTGCTGTTGTGTGTTCCTGGAGGCCCCATCCTGGAGGGCATATGGGTCAGGACTCTGGGTCCAAAGTCTTCAGACACAAACTCGGGTAAGAGTTAAGCTCGAGGTGATGGCAGACCCAATCTGCAGACCCTGAGCGAAGCATCTCCAGATATGAAATTCGGACGGCTGTGAGGCAGGAGCACAGTCTTTTCTGTCTGACTTGTTTGTCTATGATGGCCACGAAATGGAGGGGTGGCCTCATGGGTCCATGTGAGATTCTACCTCTCTGGGAATTCTGCTCGGCACCCAAGAGTTTGGTGTATTTCCGGGGGATGGGAGGAGCGCAGTTTTATGAGTCAGGGATCCCGTCCAAACAGCCATTCCAGAGATGGGTCCTGGGTTCTGGAGCCTGGATCACCACAACAAGGCTTAGGATTTGGGCCTAGGGTCCTGCTCTATGTTTTCCTGGTACAGCTCCCGAGTGTTCTTGTTGGAAATGGGTCTCATTCTGAGGGTCACAATGCCTGTTTTTGCCCAGATGCCCATGCTGAGTGGGTGTGACCTCATGGGCTATGCACTTGGCTCCCACTCTGAGGGTTGGACTGCCATCTCAACATTCAGTTTTCCTGCCATGGGGAAGGAGGGGTACTTTTTTATGCTTCAGGTTCCCCCATGGGCAGGAATTTGAGCTAAGTTCTGGGACCGGTGCCTGAATAGCCAGTTCACTTTGAGATGAGGTCCTCGGGCCAAGGCAGGACCCACCTGCAGAAAATGAGGCCTGCTTTCTGGGTGGCTGTCAGGAGCTCGGGCTCGAGCTGTGTCAGACAGAACATTCGTGGAGAGTTCGGCCTATGATATTGGGGTGCTTTTGAGAGCTGTGCAACTGGATCCTCATGGGGGATTTTTGCACAGACCCTTTTTTCACTTCTTCTATCTGGTGAGCAGGCAGATGGCTGCATTACGGCTCCAGAATATCCAAGTTGGAGGGTTTGCAGGCGAGGAGTGTGAGGACAGAAGTATGAAAACATAAGCTACGGTTACGCTCAGTGCCGAGCACATGTCTATTCCAATGTACAGCAGTTGTTTCGAGATCTCCAGCACCTGGGCGAGGGGAAGATGTCTGCTCACGCTGGAGTTTGTATCCATGATGGCCAACAAATGGTGGGGAGGCCTCAAGAATTCTTGGAGGTTTTTCCAAGCTGGAGCTTGTGAGCTGCTCCAAATATCAAGGTGTCCTACTAAGGGACAGCAGAAGTCTTCTTACAGGGCTCCAGGGTCCCCCATATGGAAGATTTGATAGCAATGCTCTCTGAATGGAGGCCTGGGAAGCCAATCTCGTGTTACCATTGCAGCTGAGGAACAGGGTAAGCTTGAACCAATGACACTGATTCCAAGTTCCAAGTGATTTGCGTTGATGGAAGTTCTCAGTCTAACAGGTCCCAATGCTGCTTGGTGTCCAGGGAGACCTTAGAATGTGGTGGCGGCTCTCTGAACATTGAGGATTCCCTATCCTTAGGATTAGACCCAGTACCCAGGAGCCAGGTTTCCTTCTTGGGACAGGAGGTGTGCTCTTGTATGGCTCACGGACCACAGGTTGGACCATATGCTTGAATTTCCAGAACAGACCTCTAGGAAGAGAGACCTAAAAACATAAGCTAGGGTTCTGATGAGGTTTTAGGGCCATGGAAGTTTCAATCTTCGGACTAAGTGCCATTGGCCTGCATGTCATCCTGGAGGTAGGTGCTGAGGCTGTGTCAGGCTGTGCACTTTTTCCAGAGTGGCCTATGATATTGGGGTGCAGTCAGGGGCCTTGCAGTTTTCTCCTAATCTGGACATTTTGGGAAACTGAGATGGGCAGGGTTTCCTCAGGAGAGCAGGGCCAGTGATGTCATGTGTTTCTCGAGGCCCCATCCTGGAGGTCATGTGTGTCAGGACTTTGGGACCAAAGACTTTAGACACAACCTCGGATAAGAGATAGGAGTGAGGTGATGGCAGTCCGAATCTGAAGACCCTGAGGGAAGCTCCTCGGGATTTGAAATTCAGGTGGCTGGGAGGGAGGAGCACAGGCTTTTCTGTCTGGATTGTGTGTCTAGGATGGCCACTAAATGGAGGGGTGACCTCATGTGTCCATGGGATATTATTCCACTCTGGTGATTCTGCTTGGCACCCAAGAGTTTGATTTCTTTTTGGGGAAGAGGAAAAGACTGTATTCCATCTCTGGGATCCTGTCCAAACAGGGATTCCAGAGATGGGTTCTGGGTCCAGACACTGGGAAAACTTAACCAAAGCTTCGATTTGGGATCCTGGTCCAGATCCCAAGGGGGATCTTTGGAAAGGGGTCTCATTCTGAGGGTCACAATGCCTATTTGTGCCCAGCTGCCCATCCTGTGTAGGCATGGTCTCATGGACCATGCACCTGGTTCCCACTCAGGGTTGTACAGCCATCTCAACATTCAGTTATCTGGCCATGGGGAAGGAGGAGCACTCTTTTGTGCTTCCGAGTCCCCTATGGGCAGGAATTTGAGCTAAGTCTGGGACAGGTACCTGAATATCCAGGTTGCTTCAAGATGATGGCCTCGGGCCAAGGTTGGACCCACCTGGAGGATATGGGGTCCACTATCTGGGTGGCTGACAGGAGGTCGGGGATCAGGCGGTGTCAGATAGACAATGTATGCAGAGGTCGGTCTATTATATTGGGGTGCCATTGAGGGCCGTGCAGGAGGATCCTCATGTGGGTTTCTACGAAGACCCATAGGGCACTTCTTTCTGGTGGGCAGGCAGAAAGCTGCACTGTGGCTTCAGAATTCCCAATATGAAGGGCTTGTAGGCGAGGAGTGTGAAGACAGAAGTCTGAAAACACAAGCCACGGATAAGCTCAGTGCCGACCACAGGACCATTCCATTGTGCAATGGTTGTTTCGAGATTTCCAGCACCTGAGTATGGGCGAGGGTCAGATGTCTGCATCCATGATGGTCAACGAATTGTGGGGTGGCCTCAAGAATTCTTGGAGATTTTCCCAAGCAGGACCTTGTGAGCTGCTCCAAACAGCAAGGTGTCCTACTGTGGGACAGGGGAAGTCCGCTTACAAGGCTCCAGGGTCCCCATATAGAAAGATTCGACAGCAGAGGTCTCTGAATGGGGGCCTGGGAAGTCTTCCTTGCATGACCATTGCAGCTGAGGAACATTGCAGGCTTGATCTGCTGGTTTTTGTTCAAATTTCCAAGTGATCTAAGTTGACGGATGTTCTCAGTCTAATGAGTCACAATGCTGCTTGGTGTCCAGGGAGACCTTAGAATGTAGTGGTGAGGGTGCCTGGGTGTCTCAATGGGCTAAGCCGCTGCCTTCGGCTCAGGTCATGATCTCAGGTTCCTGGGATTCAGTCCCGCATCGGGCTCTCTGCTCAGCAGGGAGCCTGCTTCTTCCTCTCTCTCTCTCTGCCTTCCTCTATGCCTACTTGTGATCTCTGTCTGTCAAATAAATAAATAAAATCTATATAAAAAAAAAACAATGTGGTTGTGGGTCTGTGGCCATGCAGGATTTTCCTACCTGAGGGTTAGACCCAGTTCCCAGGAGCCAGGTTCCCTTCTCGGGACAGGAGGGGTTCTCTTGTATGGCTCAGGGACCACATGTCGGATCATATGTTGGATTTCAAGACCAGGCCTCTGGGCACAGAGGCCTGAATATCTAGGCTAGGGTTCTTATGAGGTTGTAGGGGCATGTCATCCTCAACCTTCGGACTTAGGTACTTTGACCTGTGAGTCTTCCTGGAGGTAGATGCTCAGGCTGTGTCAGACTGTGCATTTTTTCCAGAGTGGCCTATGAAATTGGGGTGGGCTCAGGGGCCTTGCAGGCTTTTCCTAATCTGGAGGGTTTGTGCAACTGAGACGGCAGAATTTCATCCAGAGATCAGGCCCAGTGATGTAGTGTGGTTCTGTCAGCCCCATCCTGCAGGGAATGTGGTTAAGGGCTCTGGGACCAAAGTCTTCAGACACAAAATTGTGTATCAATTAGGAGGGAGGTGATGGCAGCCCCGATCTGCAGACGCTGAGGGCAGCTCCTCAGGATTTGAAATTCGTGTGGCTGGGAGGCAGGAGCAAAGGCTTTTCTGTCTGGATTGTGTCTAGGATGGCCTTGGAATGGTGGGGTGTCCTCATGTGTCCATGGAATATTCTACCTCTCTGGGGATTCTGCCCAGCACCCAAGAGTTTGGTGTCTCACTGGGAAGGAGAGAGCGTGGTTTACTGTTTCAGTGTTTCCGTCAACACAGGGATTCCAGAGATGGGTTATAGGTCCCTGTGCCTGGATAACCCTACAAAGGCTTAGTATTTGGGCCTAGAGGCTTGACTGCCTGGCTCTGTGGGGCTTTGGTTCACCTCCCATGGAGACTTGTTGGAAATGGGTCTCAGGGTAAGGGTCACAATGCCTGTTTGTGCCCAGATGCCCATCCTGAGTGGGCATTGGCTCTTGTTCCATGCACCTGGATCCCAATATGAGGGTTGGACCACCATATCAACATTTAATTTTCCTTCTATGAGGAAGGAGGAGTACTCTTTTGTGCTTCAGATTCCCCCATGCACAGTAATTTGAGCTATGTTCTGGGACTGGTACGTGAATAACCAGGTTGGTTTGAGATGAAGGACTCAGGTCAAGGCAGGTCACACCTGCCAGATATGGGTCCTGCTATCTAGGTGGCTACCAGGAGGTCGGGGCTCGAGCTGTGTCAGACAAAGCATTAGTTCACAAGGTGGCCTATAATATTGTGGTGCTATAGAGGGCTGTGCTGGTGGAAACTTATATGGAGTTTCACGCAGACCCATAGGGCACCTCTTTTTTCTGGTGGGCAGGCAGAAGGCATTGTGGCTCCCAAATTCCCAATATGGGGGACTTGAAGGCGAGGAGTGTGAGAACAGAAGGCAGAAAACACAATCTATGCTTAATCTCAGTGCCGAGAACATGGCCGTTCCAATGTGCAGTGGTTTTTTCGAGATCTCCAGCATCTGAGTACAGGCGAGGGTCAGATGTCTGCTCATGATAGAGTTTGTATCTATCGTGGCCAACAAATGAAATATCCAGCACCTGAGTAAAGGTGGATTTCAGATGTTTACGCACACTGGAGTTTGTGTCTCTGATGACCGAATGGAGGAGTGGCATCAAGAGGCTGATGCATGTGAGATGCTCCAAACAGCAAGGTTGTTTTTTCTACTGGACAGTTAGAGTCTGGTATGTTTTCTGCAGGGCCCCCCATGTGAAAAGTATGGGTAGCAGAGCCCTTCCACATGGATGCCTGGAAAGCACACCTCCATTGACCAATGCAGCTGAGGAACATGCAGGTTCTTTATGGTGCTTCTGGGGCGAAGCACCAAGGTCTTGAGTTGACATGGAATCTCTTGAAGATGGGTTACAATGCTGGTTTTTTTTACCAGGTAGATCTTAGAATGTGTTGGTGGCTAAGGTGCCTGAAAGATTCTCCTACCCTGAGGGTTTAACACAGGTCGAAGAGCACGGTTACCTTCTGGGGACAGGAGATGTAGTGTTTTGTGGCTCAGGGACCACATGCCATATCATAAGTTCCTATTCAAGAACAGGCCTCTGAAGACAGATGCCCGACAACCTAATCTAGGGTTCCAATGAGTCCCAGGGGCATGAGAGGTTCAATCTTCAGACTTAGGAAAGTTGACTTGGGTGTCTGCCAGGATGTAGGTGATCAGGGAGTTTCAGACTGCGCACTTATGTCCAGAGTAACCTCCAATATTGGGGTGGCCACAGGGGTCTTGAATGTTTCAACCAACTCTGGAGGGTTTGGTTAACTGACATGCACAATTTCCATGGGGATGGCAAGCACAGTCCTGTGGTGTGGCTCCAGAGACTCCACCCTGGAGGGCATGTGAGCCATGGTTCTGGGAGGGAAGTCTGCAAACACAAACTCGGGTTAGGTTTAGTGGCTAGGTTATCGCAGGGCAATGTGTAGACCTGGAAGGCTACTCGTCAGGAACAGTAACTGGAATGACCCGAAGGTGGAAGCACAGGCTTTTATATCTGGATTGTGTGTCTAGGGTGACCTCAGAATGTAGCTGTGGCCTCATGGGTCTATGGGAGATTTTTCCTCTAAGGATACAGGCGGCTCCCAATATTTTGATGACTTTTTGAGATGGGAAGACTGCTATTTTCGATCTTAGGTGTGCCCCAAAACAGGGATTCCAGAGATGGGCTCTGGGTCTAGGCGCCTGGAAAATCCCACCAAGGGTTGGGATTTGGGCTTATGGGCAGACCAGGCCTGCAATGTAGGATCTTGGTGGTGCAACTGAGAGGGCTTGTTTGGAAGCATGCTCAGGCTGAGCATTACAATGCCTGTTTGTGCCCAGGGTGGCCCTCAGGAGTGGGCGTGGTCCCATTGTCCATTTTCTGGCTCCCACACTGAGGGATGGACACACATTCCAGTGGCCAGGTTTCCAGCCATGGGAAAGGAGGAAATATCTATTGTGCTTCATGTTCCCCCATAGGCAGGGATTACAGCAAAGGTCTGGGGACAGATGCCTGAATACCAAGGATGCATAGAGATGACAGATTTGGGCCATGGCCGTTCTCACATGCTGGATATGGGCCCCGCTCTCTGGGTGGCTGACACGAGGTCTGGGCTCAGGCTGTGTCAGACACAGCACTAGTGGCCAGAGAAGTCTATATATTGGTGTTCTCTCCAGGGCCGAGTAAATTGATCCTCATGTAGGGTTTCTGGCCAGACTCACGAAGCACTTCTTTCTGTGGGGCAGGCAGAATGCTGCCTTATGGATCCAGAATTCCCTATCAAGAGGGTTTGGGGACAAATAGGGTGAGAATGCAATTGTAAACACCAGCTATGCTTAAATTGAGTGCCAAGCGGAAGTCAGTTTCAATGTGCAGCAGCTTATACGAGATATCCAGCACCTGAGTAAGGGCAGATGTCAGATATATGCTCACACTGGAGTTTGTGTCTAGGATGACGACTAATGGAGGGGTGGCTTCAGGAGGCAATGGAGGATTACCCACGCTTAAGATTGTGAGATGCTCCAAACAACAAGGTTTCCTTCTAATGGACAGGAGGAGTCTGTTTTTTTTTTCCTCCAGGGTCCCTCAAGTGGAAGTTTGCGTAGCAGAGCCCTCCCGCATGGATGACTGGAAAGCACACGTCCAATGACCATTGCAGCTGAGGAACATGTCAGGTTCGTTTTGGTGGTTCTGGTGCCAAGTACCAAGGCCTTGAGTTGACTTGGAATCTCTTACAGATGTGTCCCATAACTGGTTTGTTACAAGGGAGGTCATAGAATGTATTGGTGGCTATGGGCCACGCTGAGGGTTTGGCACAGGTCGATGTGCACAGTTTCCATCTTGGGAGAGATGTTCTGTTTTGTGGCTCAGGGTAAATATGTTGTATCCTGACTTGGTATTCAAGAACAGGCCTCTGAGGATTGATGCTTGCAATCTAATCTAGAGATCCAATGATGTCCTTGGTGCCCATCAGGTTCAATTTTCTTACTAAGGATCATTGATATGGTTGTCTGACTGGATGTAGGTGATCAGGGTGTTTCAGACTGTGCGTTTGCATCCAGAGCCACTTCCAATATTGGGGTGGGCTCAGGGGCCTTGCAGGTTTCTCCTAACTTGGAGGCTTTGGGGAACTGTGATGGGCACAATTTCCTTGGGGATGGCAGGCCCAGTCCTGTGGTAAGGCTTCAGAGACCACCTCCTTGAGGATATGAGAGCCATGGTTTTGGGAGGGAAGTCTGCAAACACAAATTTGGGTCAGGGATAGTGGCAAGGTGATCGCAGGTCCAATGCATAGACCTAGAAGGCATCACGTCAGGAACTGTAATTAGGGTGACTGAAAGCTGGTAGCACAGGCTTTTCTATCTGGATTGTGTGTCCAGGATGGGCTCTGAATGTAGACGTGGTCTCATGGTTCAATGGGAGACTTTTCCTCTCTAAGGATCCTGGTGGATCTCCATAGATTGGTGGTTTTTTAGAGAAGAAAAGAGTGCTCTTTTCCATCTTAGGGGTGCTCCAAAACAGGGAAGAATGCTGTTTTCCAACTTAGGCTTATGCCAAAACAGGGATTCCAGAGACGGGCTCTGGGTCTGGGTGCCCGGATATCCCACCAAGTGTTAGGATTTGGGCCTAGGGGCATTTTAGGCCTGCAATGCAGGATCCTAATGGTGTAACAGAGAGGGCTTGTTTGAACGCATGCTCAGTCTGAGGGTCATCATGCCTCTTTGTGCCCAGGGGGGCCCTCAGGAGAGGGCGTAGTCTCATTGGCCATATAGCTGGATCCCACTTTGAGGGTTGGACACCCATTGCAACAGCCAGGCTTCCTGCAATGGAAAGAGGAGTTCTCTATTGTGCTTCAGGTTCCCCCATTGGCAGGGTTACAGGAAAGGTCTGTGGAAAGTTGCCTTAATACCAAGGATGTGTACAGATGACAGGCTAAGAATTCCCAGGTAACAAAACAGCATTGTTACCCATGTTCATGACATTCCATGTAGAAATAAGCCCTTAGTACTTCGCCCCAGAGCCACCAGAATGAACTTGCCATGTTCCTAAGCTGCAATGGTCAGTGGAGGTGTGGTTTCCAGGCAACCATACGGGGGTGCTCTGCTACACAAACTTTGCAATTGGCTGGGACCCTTGAGACAAAAAAACAGAATGCCCCTGTCCGGTAGAAGGAAACCTTCTGTTTGGAGCATCTCACAAGCCCCAGCGTGGGAAATCCTCCATTTCCTCTTGAAGCCACCACTCCATTTGTCAGTCATCATAGACACAAACTCCAGCATGAGCAAACATCTGACATCCGCCCTTACTCAGTTTCTGGATTTCAATTCGATCGCTGCACACTGGAACTGCCTTTAGTTTGACTGAATTAAGCCATAGCTTGGGTTTACAATTCCATCCTCAGTCTACTGGTCCACAAGCCCTATTGTGAGGGAATTCTGGAGCTACAACACAATATTCTGCCTTCCCCATAGAAAGAAAAAGGGCCTGGAGAGTCTGCCCAGAAACTCCATATGATGGTCAATCTTCTCGGTGCTAGACGGAACCCTGATTCATAGGCTGCCCTGGGCACTAGTGCTGTGTCTGACATAGCCGGAGCCAGGACCTAGTGTCAGCCACGGAGAGATCAGGGCCCATATCCAGCATGTGAGACCAGCTATGGCCCAAGTCTGTCTTCTCTTCTATTCTTGGTATTCAGGCATCTCTACCCACACCTTTGCTGAAATCCTTGCCATTGGGGGAACCTGAAGCACAATAGAGAACTCCTCCTTCCCCATGGAAGGTATTCTGACAGTTGGGATAGTTGCTCAACCCTCAAAGTGGAAGGCAGCTCCATGGCCAAGGAGACCATGTGCACTCATGATGGCTTACCCGGGCACAAGCAGGCATTGTGACCTCAGCCTGAGCATGCTTTCAACCAAACGCTCTCAATTGCATCTCTGGGACCCCGAATTGCAGGCCTAGTACACACCTAGGCCCAAATCCTAACCCTAGTGGGATTTTACAGGGGCCCAGAGACAGAGCCCATCTCTGGAATCCCTATTTTGGGGGACCCTTAAGATGGAAAACAGCACTCTTCCCTTCCCCGAGATAGTCACCAAACTCATGGTAGCCACCAGGATCCTTGAGTGGAAAAATCTGCCATAGACCCATGAGAACACACCTGCATTCCGAGGCCATCCTGGACATACAATCCAGATACATATCATGTGCTATCACCTTTGAGTCATCGGATTTACAGTTCCTGACGAGCTGCCTTCCAGGTCTATGCATTGGGCCTGCAATCACCTTGCCATTAACCTAAACTGAGTTTGTGTTTGCAGACTTCCTTCCTAAAATCATGGCTCACATGACCTCCAGGTTCTGGCATCTGAAGCCACACCACAAGACTGTGCCTGAGATCCTCAAGGAAACTGTGCCCATCACTTTTGCCCGATACCTTTAGATTAGGAGAAACCTGCAAGGCCCCTGAGCGCAGCCAAATAATGGAGGCCGCTCTGGGCACAAATGCACAGTCTGAGACACCCTGATCACCTCCATACAGGCAGACACCCAAGTCAATGCTCCTGAGTCAGAAGATTGAACCTGACATGCCCCGAGGACTTCATTGGCACACTAGATTAGGTTTACAGGTATCTGTCGTCAGAGGCCTGCTCTGGAATATCAACTTATGATAAAATACATAGTCCCTGAGCCACAGAACAGAATATGTCCTCCCCAAAAAGGAAGCCATGCTCCTGGAATTGTGTCATACCCTAAGGGTATTTGGATCCTGAATGGCCCCTTAGCAACCAGCACATTCTATGATATTCCTGGTAACAAACCATCATTGTGCCCCATCTTCATGAGACTCCATGTCAACTCAAGGTCTCGATATATTGCCCCAGAGCCACCAGAATGCACCTGCCATGTTCCTCAGCTGCAATGGTCAATGGAGGGGTGATTTCCAGGCATCCCTGTGGGGTTCTCTGCTACAAAACTTTCCACATGGAGAAACCAGAGAAAACAAACCAGACTTCTCCTGTCCGGTAGAAAGAAACTTTGCTATTTGGAGCATCTCACAAGCCCCAGCATGGGAAATCCTCCATGGCCTCTTGACGCCACCCTTCCATTTGTGGGTAATCACAGACACAAACTCCAGTGTGAGCAAACATCTGACATCCACCCTTACTCAGGTGCTGGATATTCGAAACGGCAGCTGCACACTGGAACTGCCTTTTGCTTTTCACTGAACTTAAACATAGCTTTGTATTACTATTCTATCCTCACCACACTGCTCCACAATATCTCTTGATAGGAAATTCTGGAGCCACAACGCAGTATTCTGCCTTCCACATAGAAAGAAGAAGGACCTGTTGAGTCTGCCCAGAAACTGCACATGAGGATCAATCTACTCAGACCACGAGGCAACCCTGATTAATAGATTTCCCTGACCACTAGTGCTGTGTCTGACAGAGTCTAAGCCCCGACCTCGTGTCAGCCACCCAGAGGTGAGGGCCCATATTTAGCATGAAGATCGGCCATGGCCCTGGGCCATCATCTGTACCCATCCTTGGTATCCAGTCATCTGTCCCCCAAACTTTGCTGGAATTCCTGCCAATGGCGAACCTGAAACACAATAGAGAACACCTCCTTCCCCATGGCAGGAATATTGGCTGTTGGGATGGTTGTCCAACAGCGTGGGAGCCAGCTGCATGGCCAAGGAGACCATGCCCACTCCTGAGGGCCGACATGGGCACAGGCAGGCATGGTGATCCTCAGCCTGAGCATGTTTTCAAACAAACACTCTCAGTTGCTCCTCCAGTACCAGCATTGCAGGCCTGGTATGCCCCTAGGCCCAAATACTAACCCTTGGTGGGATTTTCCAGGTGCCCAGACCCAGAGTCCGTCTGAGAATCCCTGTTTGGGGCACCATTAAGATGGAAAACAGCACTCTTCCCTTCCCTGAGAAAGGCACCAAACTATTGGGAGCCGCCAGGATCCTTAGAGAGAAAAAATCTCCCATGGACCCATGAAAACAAACCTGCATTCCGAGGCCATCCTGTCCACACAATCCAGAGAGAAAAGTCTTTGCTACCGCCTTCGAGTCATCCTATTTACATTTCCTGACGAGCTGCCATCCATGTCTATGCATTGGGCCTATGATCATCTCGACACTAACCCTAACCCCAGTTTGTGTTTGCCGACTTCTCTCCCAAAACCATGGCTTACATGCCCACCAAGATGTGGTCCCTCAAGCCACATCACAGAAAAGTTCCTGCCAACCCCAAGAAAACTGTGCCCATCAGGTTGTCCAAACCCTCCAGATTAGGAGAAACCTGCCAGGCCCCTGAACCCACCCCAATATTGGCGGTTGCTCTGGATGCAAACGTGCAGTCTGAAACACCCTGAGCACCTCCATCGAGGCAGAAAGCCAAGTCAATGGATCTGAGTCAGATGATTGAACCTGACATGCCCCTAGGACTTCACTGGAACCCTAGATTGGGTCTTCAGACATCTGTTCTCAGAGTCCTGTTCTGGAATACCAAGTTATGATACAACATGTGGTCCCTGATTCCCACAACAGAACATCTCCTGTCTCCAGAAGGAAAATGTGCTCTTGGATCTATGTCCAACTTTCAGGGTAGATGGATCCTGCATGACCCATTAGTCCCAGCACCTTCTATGATCTCCCTGGTAACAAACCAGCATTGTGACCCAACTTCCTGAGACTTGATGCCAACTCAAGGTGTTGGTACTTTGCCCAAGAGCCATGAAACGAATCTGCCATGTTCCTCAGGTACAAAGGTCAATGGACGTGTGCTTTCTAGGCATCCAAGAGGTAGTTCTCTGCTACACAAAAATTCCACATAGGGAACCCTAGAGCAAACAAATAAGACTGCTCCTGTCAGGTTGAAGGAAACCTTGGTTGTTTGGAGCATCTCACAAGCCCCAGCCTGGGAAGTCCTCCACATTCTCTTGATGCCAACACTCCATTTGTTAGTCATCATAGACACAAATTCTAGCATGAGCAAACATCTGACATCTGCTCTTACTCAGGTGCTGGATATTCGAATCAGTCACGCACACTGGAAATACGTTTCACTTGACACTGTATTCTTGCATAGTTTGGGTTTACAATTCCATCCTCACCCTACTGGACCGCAAGTCCTCTTGAGAGGGAATTAGGGAGACAAAACGCAACATTCTGCCTTCCCCATAGAAAGAAGGGCCTGGTGAGTCTGCCCAGAAACTCCCCATGAAGATCAATCTACTTGGCCCTCGAGGGAACCCCGATTTATACTTTGCGCTGGCCACTAGCGCTGTGTCTGAGAGAGCCTGAGCCCCAACCTCGTGTCAGCCACCCAGAGTGTGGGGCCCTTATCCAGCATGTGGGACTGGCCATGGCCCAGTCATCTCTACCCATCCTTGGTATTCCGGCAACTATCCCAGACCTTTGCTGGAATCCCTACCAGTGGGGGAACCTGAAGCACAATTGAGAACTCCTCCTTCCCCATGGCAGGAAGCCTGGCTGTTGCTATGGGTGCCCAACCCTCAGAATTAGAACCAGGTGCATGGCCAATGAGACAACGCCCAATCATAAGGGCCGCCTGGGCCAAAGCAGGCATTGTGTCCCTCAACCTTAGCATGCATTCAAACAAATGCTCTCAGTTGTTTCTGCAGGGTCCCGCATCGCAGGCCTGGTATGCCCTTGGGTCAAATCCTAACACTTCGTGGGATTTTCCATGCCAACATAACCAGAGCCCGTCTCTGGAATCTCTGTTTTGAAGCACCCCTATGATGGAAAACAGCACTCTTCCCTCCCCTGAGAAAACTATTAGGAGCTGCCAGGATGCGTAGAGAGGAAAAATCTCCCAGGGCTCCATAAGACCACACCTTCATTCCGAGGCCATCCTGGACACGCAATCCAGATACAAGAGACTGTGCTACCACCTTCGAATCACCTGGTTTACAGTTCCAGACGAGCTGCCCTACAGATCTACGCATTGGGCCTGTGATCACCTCGCCATTAACCCTACCCCAAGTTTGTGTTTGCAGACTTCTTTCCCAAAACCATGGCTCACATGCCCTCTATGATCGGTCTCTGTAGCCACACCACAGGAAAGATCCTGCTATCCCCAATGAAACTGTGTCCATCACAATTGCCCAAACCCTCCAGATTAGGAGAGACCTGCAAGTCCCCTGAGCCCAGTCCAATATTGGAGGCCACTCTGGACACAAATGCACAGTGTGCAACACCCTGATCACCTCCATCCAGGAAGACACCCAAGTCAATGGTACTGAGTCAGAAGATTGGTCCCTGAACCCCACAATAGAATATCTCCTGTCCCCAGATGGAATTCGTGCTCTTCAACTTGTGTCAAGTGTCGGGGTATATAAATTATGCACAGCCCCTTATCCCCCAGCACATTCTAAGATCTCTCTGGTAACAAACAAACAGCATTGTGATCTATCTTCATGAGATTCCATGTCACTTCAAGTCCTTGGTAATTCGCCCCAGAGCCACCAGAATGAACCTGCCATGTTCCTCACCTGATATGGTCAGTGGAGGTGTGCTTTCCAGGCATCCATGTGGGAGTGCTCTTCTACTTATTCTTTCCACATGTGGGACCCTGGAGCAAACAAACCAGACTGCCACTGACCAGTAGAAGGGAACCCTCTGTTTGGAGCATCTCAGAAGCACCAGCAGGAGAAATCCTCCATGGCCCTTGACACAACCCCTCCATTTGTCAGTCATCATAGACAAAAACTCCAGCATGAGAAAACATCTGAAATCTGCCATTATTTAGATTCTGCATTTTCTTTTCCACCACTGCACACTGGAACTGCGTTTCGCTTGACACTGAATTTAACAATAGCTTGGGTTTAGAATTCCATCCTCAGCCTCCTGGTCTGCAAGCCCTCTAGAGAGGGAATTTGGAGCCACAAGGCAACATTCTGCATTCCCACTAGAAAGAAATAGGGCCTGGTGAATCTTCCCAGAAACTCCACATGAGGATCAATCTACTTGCACTCGATGGAACCTTGATTTATAGGCTGTCCTGGGCACTAGTACTAGTACTAGTACTGTGTCTGACAGAGCCTGAGCCAAGACCTAGTTTCAGGCACCCAGAGATATGAGCCCATATCCAGCATGTGAGATTGGCCGGGGCCCAAGTCCATCATCTCTACCCATCCTTGGTATTCAGGCACCTGTCCCCAGACCTTTTATGTAATCCCTACCAATGGGGTAACCTAAAGCACAATAGAGAACTCCTCCTTCCCCATGGTAGGAATCCTGGCTGTTGATATGGGTGTCCAAACCTCAAAGTGGGAGCCGGCTGCATGGCCAAGGAGACAATGCCCACTCATGAGGGCTGCCCTGGGCACAAGTAGCCATTGTAACCCTCAGCTTGATCAAGCCTTCAAAAAAATGCTCTTAGTTGCACCTCCAGGATCCTGCATTGCAGGCCTGATATGCCCTTAAGCCCAAATCCTAACACATCGTGGGATGTTCCATGTGCACATACCCAGAGCCCGTCACTGGAATCCCTGTTTTGAGGCACCCCTAAGATGGAAAACAGCACTCTTCACTTCCCTGAGAAAGCCACCAAACTAATGGGATCCCCCAGGATCCTTGAGAAGAAGAATCTCCCATGGTCCCATCAGTCCACACCTGTATTCCGAGGCCAGCGTGGATATGCTATCCAGATACAAGAGACTGTGCTACTGGCTTCGAGTCACCTGATTTACAGTTCCTGACGTGCTGCCCTCCAGATCTTTGAATTGGGACTGTGAACACCTCTCCATTAACCTTATCCCGAGTTTGTGTTTGCAGATCTCTCTCTAAAAACCATAGCTCACATGTCCTCCAGGATGGGGCTTGCCATCCCCAAGGAAACTGGGCCCATCACAGTTGCCCAAACCCTCCTGATTAGGAGAAACCCGGAAGGCTCCTGAGCACATCCCAATATTGGAGGCTGCTCTGGATGCAAATGCACAGTCTGAAACACCCTGATCACCTCCATCCAGGCAGACACCCAAATCAATGGTCCTGAGTCAGATAATTGAACCTGACATGGCCCTAGGACCTCATTGGAAGAGGGATTAACTTTTCAGGCACCTGTCCTCAGAGGCCTCTTCTGGAATACCAACTTATGATACAAATTATGGCCCCTGAGCCCCAGGGTGGGAAATCCTCCATGGCCTCTTGACGCCACCTCTCCATTTGTTGGTCATCATAGACACAAACTCCAGCCTGAGCAAACATCTGACATCCGCCCATATTCAGGTGCTGATATTGGAATCAGCTGCTGCACACTGGAACTGCCTTTCGCTTTGCAATGAATTTAAGCCTAGCTTCAGACTACAATTTCATCCTCACCCTACTGGTCTGCCATATCTCTTGATAGGGAATTCTGGAGCCACAACGCAAAATTCTGCCTTCTTCATAGATAGAAGGACATGGTGAGTCTGCCCATAAACTGCACATGAAGATCAATATACTCAGCCCAGGAGGGAACCCCTATTTATAGTTTGCCCTAGCCACTAGTGCTGTGTCTGACAGAGCCTGAGCCCCTACCTCGTGTCAGCAACCCAGAGGGTGGGGCCCACATTAACCATGTGAGACCGGCCATGGCCCAGGGCTGTCATTACTACCCATCCTTGGTATTCAGGCATCTGTCCCCTAGATCTTAGCTGGAATCCCTACCAATGGGGGGACCTGAAGCACAATAGAGAATTCATCCTTCGCCATGGCAGGAATCCTGGCTTTTGGATGGGTGTCCAACCCTAGGAATGGGAACTGGCTGCATGGCTGAGTAGACATCGCCCATTCCTGATGGCCTCCGGGGCACAAGCAGGCATTGGGACCCTCAGCTTGACCATACTTTCAAACAAACGCTCTCAATTGCACCTCCAGGATCCCGCATTGCAGGCCTGGTATGGCCCTAGGCCTAAATATTAACCCTTGGTGGGATTTTCCAAGCACTTAGACCCAGAGCTCATCTCTGGAATGCCTGTTTTGGGGCACGCCTAAGCTGGAAAACAGTACTCATCCCTTCCCGGAGAAATCCAACAAACTATTGAGAACCGCCAGGATCCTTGAGAGGAGAAATCTCCCATGGACCCTTGAGACAACACCTGCAATAAAGGCCATTCTGGAAATTAAATCCAGATACAATTACCTGTGCTACCACCTTTGAGTTACGCGATTTACAGTTCCAGACTTGCTGCCCTCCTGGTCTATGGATTGGGACTATGATCACCTTGCCACTAACCCTAACCTAAGTTTGTGTTTGCAGACTTCTCTCTCAAAATCATGGCGCACATGTCCTCCAGGATGGGGTCTCTGGAGTCACACCACAGGACAGTTCCTGCAATCCCCAAGGAAACTGCCCATCACAGTTGTCCAAAAACCCCATATAAGGAGAAACCTGCAAGGAACCTGAGCCAACCCTATTATTGGATGCCACTCTGGACACAAATGCACAGTCTGAAACACCCTCATCACCTGCATCCAGTCAGACACCAGAGTCAATGATCCTGAGTCAGAAGATTGAATGACATTCCCCTAGGGCCTCATTCAAACCCTTTATTAGGTTTTCAGGCTTCTGTCCTCAGAGACCTGTTCTGGATTACCAATTTATGATACAACATATGGCCGCTGAGCCCCACAACAGAATATCTCCTGCCCCCAGAAGCAATCCGGGCTCTTGGGCCTGTGTCAAATCCTCAGGCTAGATGAATCCTGCATGGCCCATTAACCACCAGCACATTCTAAGATCTCCCTGGTAACAAACCAACATTTTGACCCATCTTCATGAGGTTCCATGTCCAATCCAGTCTTTATTTCTTCGCCTCAAAGCCACCAGATGCCATGTTCCTTCGCTGTCATGGTCAATGAAGGTGTGCTTTCCAGTCACCCATGTGGGAGATCTATGTTATCCGATCTTTCGACATGGGGAACCATGGAGGAAACAAATCAGACTGCCCCTGTCTGGTAGAAGGAAACCTTGCTGATTGGAGCATCTCAAAAACACCAGATTGGGAAATCCTCCATAACCTCTTGACGCCACCCCTCCATTTTTGTGTCATCATAGACACAAACTCCAGCATGAGCAAATATCTGACATCCACCCTCACTCAAGTGCTGAATATTGGATTCAAACATTGCACACTGGAAATTTCTTTCACTTGATACAGAATGTAACCATAGCTTAGGTTTACAATTCCATCCTCAGCCTCCTGGTCCACAAGCCCTCTTGATAGTGAATTCTAGAGCCACAAAACAGCATTCTGCCTTCCCCTTACAAACAAGAAGGGCCTGGTGAGTCTGCCCAGAAACCATACATGAGGATCAATCTGCTTGGCACTCGAGGGAACCCCAATTTATAGGCTGCCCTGGGCACTAGTGCTGTGTCTGACAGAGCCTGAGCCAAGACCTAGTGTCAGCCACCCAGTGATCGGGGCCCATATCCACGATTTGATACTGGCCATGGCCCATGTCCATCATCTTTACCCATCCTTGGTATTCAGGCCTCTGTCCCCAGACCTTTGCTGGAATCCCCGCTAATGGGGGAACCTGACGCACTATAGAGAACTCCTCTTTCCCCATGGCAGGATTCTGGCTGTTGGGATGGTTGTCCAACCCTCAAAGTGGGAGCCAGCTGCATGGCCAATGTGACCACGCCCACTCATGAGGGCCA
Organism: Mustela nivalis; assembly: GCF_964662115.1. Lineage (NCBI taxonomy): Eukaryota > Metazoa > Chordata > Mammalia > Carnivora > Mustelidae > Mustela > Mustela nivalis. Next base: position 618,519 of record NW_028136443.1, on the reverse strand, counting down.
CCTGGGCATAAGCAAGTATTGTGACCCTCAGCCTGAGAATGATTTCAAACAAGACCTCTCAGTTGCACCTCCAGGATCCTGCATGCAGGCCTGGTAAGCCACTAGGCCCAAATCCTAACACTTGGTGGGATTTTCCAGGGGACCAAACCCAGAGTCCGTCTCTGGAATCCATATTTTGGGTCACCCCTAACATGAAAAACAGCACTCTTCCCTTCCCCGAAAAAGCCACCAACTATTGGGAGCCACCAGGATCCTTAGAGAGGAAAAATCTCCCATGGACCCATGAGGCCACAACTGCATTCTGAGGCCATCCTGCACACAATACAGAGAAAAAAGCCTGTGATTCTGCCTTTGAGTCACCCGATTAATAGTTCCTGAAGAGCTGCCATCCATGTCTATGCATTGGGCCTGTGATAACCTTGCCACTAACCCTAACCCAAGTTTGTGTTTTCAGACTTCCCTCCCAAAACCGTGGCTCACATGCCCTCCAGTTTGTGATAACTGGAGCCACACCACGGGATTGTACCTGTCTTCCCAAAGGAAACTGTGATTGTCACTATTAAACAAACACTCTAGATTAGGAGAAACCTGCAAGTCCCCTAAGCCCAGCCCAATATTGGAGGCCACTCTGGACGCAAATGCACAGTCTGACACACCATATCACCTACATCCAGGCTGATATCCAAGTCAATGGTCCTCAGACAGAAGATTGAACCTGACATGCTCCTAGGATTCACTGGAACACTAGAATAGGTTTTCAGGTATCTGTACTCAGAAGGCTGTTCTGAATATCAATGTATGATACAATATGGTCACTGAGCCACACAAAAGAACATCTCCTGTCCTTAGAAGAAAGCTGTGCTCTGGACCTGTGTCAAACACTCTGGGTAGATGAATCCTTCAAGGCCCCCTGGCAACCAGCACATTCTATGATCTCCCTGACAACATACCAGCATTGTGACCCATCTTCATGAGACTCCATGACAACTCCAGCCCTTGGTACTTCGGCCCAGAGCCACCAGAATGAAACTGCCATGTTCCTCTGCTGCCATGGTCAATGTAGGTGTACTTTCCAGGCATCCAGCGGGAGTGCTCTGATACCAACTTTCCACATGGGGAACCCTGGAGGAAACAAACCAGACTCCCCTGTACGGTAAAAGGAATCTTTTCTGTATGGAGTATCTCAAGCCTGAGGGTGGGTAATCCTCCATGGCCTCTTGAGGCCACCCATCCATTTGTTGGTCATCATAGACACTAACTCCAGCGTGAGCAATCAACTGACATCTGCACTTACTCAAGTGCTGGATATTTGAATCAGCTGCTACACACTGGAATTGCCTTATGCTTGGCACTGAATTTAAAAGTAGCTTGGCGGGACGCCTGGGTGGCTCAGTTGGTTAAACAGCTACCTTCGGCTCAGGTCATGATCCCAGCGTCCTGGGATCGAGTCCCACATCAGGCTCCTTGCTCCGCAGGGAGCCTGCTTCTCCGTCTGACTCTGCCTTCCACTCTGTCTGCCTGTGCTTGCTCTCGCTCACTCTCTGACAAATAAATAAAATCTTGAAAAAAAAAAGTAGCTTGGGTTTGCAATTCCATCCTCACCCTGGTGTTCAGTAAGCTCTCTTGATAGGGAATTCTGAAGCCACAACACAGCATTCTGCCTTCCCCATAGCAAGAAAAAACAGCCTGGAGAGACTGCCCAGAAACACTACATGAGGATAAATCTACTCGACCCTCGAGTGAACCCCATTTATAGGTTTACCTGGCCACTAGCGCTGAGTCTGACAGAACCTCGTCTCTGACCTCGTGTCAGGACCCAGAGACTGGGCTCCAACTCCAGAATGTGAGACCAGCCATGTCCCAGGGCTGTCATCTCTACCCATTCTTGATTCAGGCATCTGTCCCCAGACATTTGCTGAAATCCCTGCCAATGGGGGAACCAGAAGCACAATAGGGAAATCCTCCTTCCCCATGGCAGGAATGATGGCTCTTGGGATGGGTTTCCAGACCTCAGAGTGGTAGCCAGCTGAATGGCCAATGATAACCCGCCCACTCATGAGGGCTGCCCTGGACACAAGCAGGCATTGTGACCCCCAACATGAGCATGCTTTCAAACAAACACTCTCAGTTGCATTCCAGAATCCAAATTTGCAGGCCTGATATGCCCCTAAGCACAAATCCTAACACCTGGTGGGATTTTTCAGGGGCCCAGAAACACAGCCTGTCTCTGGAATCCCTGTTTTGGGACACCCCTAAGATGGAAAATAGCACTCTCCCCTTCGCCAAGAAAGCCACCATAGTATAGGGAGCCGCTAGGATCCTTGAGAGGAAAAATCTCCCATGGATCCATGAGACCACACCTGTATTCCGAGGCCATCCTGTACACAAAAGCCAGATACACAAGCCTGTGATACCACCTTCAAGGCAACTAATTTATAGTTCCAGACGAGCTGCCCTCCAGGTCTATGCATTGGGCCTGCGATCACCTCACCGCTAACCTTAACCCGAGTTTGTGCTTACAGACTTCTATCCCGAAACCATGGCTCATATTTCCTCCAGGATGGGGTCTCTGGAGCCACACCAAAGGACTGTGCCTGCCATCCCCAAGGAAAATGTGTCCGTCACATTTGCCTAAAACTTCGAGATAAGGAGAAACCTGCAAGGCCCCTGAGCCCACCCCAATACTGGAGGCCCCTCTGGACACAAATGTGCATTCTGAAATACGCTGATCACCTGAATCCAGGCAGATACCCAAGTCAGTGTTTCTCAGTCAGAAGATTGAACCTGACATGCTCCTATGACCTCATTGTAACCCCTGATTAGGTTTTCAGGCATTTGTAATCAGAGACCTGTTCTGGAGTACCAACTTAAGATACAACATATGGTCCCTGATCCCCACAACAGAACATCTCCTTTCTCTAGATGGAAGCCGTGCTCTTGGAACTGTGTCAAACCCTCAGGGTAGATGAATCCTACTTGGCCCGTAGCCACCAGCAGATTCTAAGATCTCACTGGTAACAAGCCAGCATTGTGAGCCATCTTCATGAGATTCCATGTCAACTACAGGCCTTGGTACTTCACCCCAGAGACTTCAGAAAGAACCTGCCATGTTCCTCAGCTGCAATGTTCAGTGGAAGTGTGCTTTCCAGGCATCCATGTGGGAGTGCTCTGCTACCCAAACTTTCCACATGGGGGACTCTCGAGCAAACAAATCTGACTGCCCTGTCCTGTAGAAGGAAACCTGGCTGTTTGGAGCATCTCACAAGCTCAAGTGTGGGAAATCCTCTATGACCTCTTTTCAACTCCTCTCCATTTGTCGGTCATTATAGACACAAACTCCAGCTTGAGCAAACATCTGACGTCTGCGCTTACTCAGGTGCTGGATATTCGAATCAGCCGCTGCACACTGGAAATGCCATTCGCTTGTCACTGAATTTATTCATAGCTTGGGTTTACAATTCCATCCTCACCCTACTGGTCCACAAGCCCTCATGATAGGGAATTCTGCAGCCACAACACAGCATTCTGCCTTCCCAATAGAAAGAAGAAGGGCCTGGTGAGTCTGCCCAGAAACTCCACATTATGATCAATCTACTTGTCCCTTGAGGGAACCCTGAATTATAGACAGCCCTGGCCCCTAGTGTTGTGTCTGACAGAGCCTAAGCCCCGACCTCGTGTCAGCCACCTAGAAGGCGGGGCCCATATCCCGCATGTTAGACTGGCCACGGAACAGAGCCGTCATCTTTACCCATCCTTGGTATTCAGGCATGTGTCCCCAGACCTTTTCTGGAATCCCTACCAATGAGGGAACCTGAATCACAATAGAGAAATCCTCATTCCCCATGGCAGGATTCCTGTAAGTTCGGAAGGGTGTCCAACACTCAGAGTGTTAGCCTACTGAATGGCCATTGAGACCACCCCCATTCCTGAGGGCCACCCTATGCAAAAGCTTGCATAGTGACCCTCAGCCTGAGCATGCTTTCAAACAAACGCTCTCAGTTGTATCTCCAGGACTTGCATTGGAGGCCTGGTAAGCCCCTATGCCCAAATCATAACCCTTGGTGGGTATTTCCAGGTGCCCAGAGCCAGAGCACTTCTCTGCAATCCCTGTTATGGGACACCCTTAATATGGAAAACAGAACTCTTTCCTCTCTGAGAAAGCCACCACATTATAAGGAGCCGCCAGGATACTTGAGAGGAAATATCACCCATGGACACCTGAGACCACACCTGCATTCTTAGTCCATACTGGATACACAATCCAGATAAAAAATCCTGTGCTACCTCCTTTGAGGCATGCGATTTACATTTCACACGGAGCTTCCCTCCAGGAGTATGCATTGGGCCTACAATCACTTCGCCACTAAACCTAACCCGCATTTGTGTTTGCAGACTTCCCTCCCAAAACCATGGCTCTCATGCCCTCCAGCATGGGGTCTCTGGAGCCACACCACAGGACTGTGCCCACCATTGCCAAGGAAACTGTGCCCATCAAATTGCCCTATCTTTCCAGATTAGGAGAAACCTGCAAGGCCCCTGAGCCCACCCCAATACTGGTTGCCACTCTGTACACAAATGCACAGTCTGGAACACCCTGATCACCTACATCTAGGCAGACTTTGAAGTCAATGATACTGAGTCAGAGGATTGAACCTGACATTCCGTTAGGATTTTATTGGAACCCTAGATTAAATTTTCAGGCATCTATCCTCAGAGGCCTGTTCTGCAATACCAAATTATGATACATTTGGTCCGTTAGCCCCACATCAGAACATCTCTTGTCCGAGAAGGAAACCGTGCCCTTTGACCAGTGTCAAACCCTCAGGGTAGATGAATCCTACATGGTCCCTTAGCCACCAGCACACTGTAAGGTCTCCATGGTAACAAACCTGCATTCTGACCCATCTTCATGAGACTTCATGTCAACTCCAGGCCTTGGTAATTCGCCCAAGAGCCACCAGAACGAATTGGCCATGTTTCTCAGCTGCAATTTTAATGGAGGTGTGCTTTTCAGGCATCCACGTGGGAGTGCTCTGCAACCCAAACTTTCCACATGGGGGACCCTGGAGCAAATAAACCAGACTCCCCCTGTGTGGTAGAAGGAAACTTTGCTGTTTGAAGCATCTCACAAGCCCCAGCATGTGAAATCCTCCATGGCCTCTTGATGCCACCCCTCCATTCATCGGTCATCATAGACATAAACTCCAGCATGAGGAAATGTCTGACTTTCACCTTTACTCAGGTGCTGGATATCTGGAATCAGACACTGCACAATGGAACTGCCTTTTGCTTGGCACTGAATTGAACCTTAGCTTGAGTTTACAATTCCATCCTCACCCTACTGGTCCCCAAGCCCGCTTGATAGGGAATTCTGGGGCCACAACGCAGCTTTTTGCCTTACCCTTAGAAAGAAGAAGGGCATGGTGATTCTGCCCAGAAACTCTGCATGAGGATCAATCTGCTCAGCCCTTGAGGGATCCCTGATTCATACTCAGCCCTGACCACTAGTTCTGTTTCTGACAGAGCCTGAGTGCTCAATTCATGTCAGCTACTCAGAGAGTCAGGCATGTGAGACTGGCCATGTCTCAGGTCCCTCATCTCTACCCATCCTTGGTATTCAGGCATCTGTCCCCAGACATTTGCTAGAATACCTGCTAATGGGGGAACCTGAGGCACAATAGAGAATTCTTCCTTTTCCATGGCAGGAATCCTGGTAGTTGGGATGGGTGTCCTACATTAAAGTGGTAGCCAGCTGCATGGCCAAGGAGACAACTCCCACTCATAAGGGCTGCCCTAATCACATCAGGCATTGTGACACTCAGACTAGCATGCTTTCAAACAAACGCTCTCAGTTGTACCTCCAAGTCACACATTGTAGGCCTGGTACTCCCCTAGGCCCAAATCCTAATCCTGGTGGGATTTTCCAAGCACCCAGACTCACAGCCCTTCTCTGGAATCCCTTTTTGGGGAACATCTAAGATTGAAAACAGCACTCTTCCATTCAAACGAGAAAGCCACCATACTATTGGGAGCTTCCAGGATCCGTAGAGAGGAAAATACTCTCATGGAAACATTAGAACACACCTGCATTCCAAGGCTATCATGGACACACAATCCAGATACAAAAGCCAGTGCTAGTGCCTTCGAGGTACGTGATTTACAGTTCCTGACGATCTGCCCTCCAGGTCTATGCATTGGGCCTACGATCACCTCGCAACTCAACCTAATCCGAGTTTGTGATTGCAGACTTCTCTCCCAAAACCATGGCTTACATGCCCTCCACTATGGAGTCTCTGGAGCCACACCACAGGACTGTGCCTGCCACCCCCAAGGAAACCGTGCCCACAAATTTTCCTAAACCTTCAAGATTAGGAGAAACCTGCAAGGCCCCATAGCCCACCCCAATATTGGAGGCTACTCTGTACACAAAGGCACAGTCAGAAACACCCTGATTGCCTACATATAGGCAGACACCGAAGTCAATGGTCCTGAGTCTGATGATTCAACCTGAAATTCCCCTTGGACTTCATTGGAACCTTAGATGAAGTTTTTAGGCATCTGTCCTCAGAGGCCTGTTCTGGAATTCCAACTTATGATACAACATTTGGTCCGTGAGCCCCACAACAGAACATCTCCGATACCCAGAAAGAAACCGTGTTCTTCGACCGGTGTCAAACCATCAGGATAGACTAATCATACATGGCCCCTTAGCCACCAGCACATAGTAAGATTTCCGTGGTAACAAAACTGCATTGTGACCCAACTTCATTAGAAACCAGGCCTTGGTACTTTGCCCTAGAGCAACCAGAAAGAACCTGCCATGTTCCTTAGGTGCAATGGTCAATGTAGGTGTGCTTTCCCTTATCCACGTGCGAGTACTATGCTACCCAAACTTTGCACATGGGGGAACCTGGTGTAAACAAACCAGACCTCCCCTGTCCAGTAGAAGGAAACCTTATGTTTGGATCAACTCACAGGCCTCAGCGTGTAAACTGCTCCATGTCCTCTTGATGCCACCACTCCATTGGTCGGTCATCATAGACACAAACTCCAGTCTAAGCAAACATCTGACATGCACCCTTATCCCGGTGCTGGATGTCTTGAATAAACCACTGCACATTGGAACTGCCTTCCACTTGGCACTGAATTGAACCATAGCTTGTGTTTACAATTCCATCCTCACCTGACTGGTCCCTAAGCCCTCTTGATAGGGAAATCTGGGGCCACAACGCAGCATTCTGCCTTCCCCATCGAATGAAGAAATGCCTGGTGAGTCTGCCCTGAAACCCACATGAGGATCAATCAGGTCGGCCCTCGGGTCAACACCGATTTATAGGCTGCCATGGCAACTAGTGCCGTGTCTGACAGAGCCTGAGCTCGACTGAGTTTCAGCCACTAGAGAGCAGGCCCCATATCTAGCATTTGGGATTGCCATGGCCCAAGTATGTCATCTCTACCCATCCTTGATATTCAGGCACCTGTCCCCAGACCTTGGCAGGGATCCCTGCCAATTAGGGAACTTGAAGCACAATAGAGAACTCTTCTTTCCCCATGGCAATAAACCTGGCTTTTGGGATGGGTGTTCTACCCTCAAAGGGGGAGCCAGTTACAACATCAATGACACCACACACACTCCTGAGGACTACCCTTGGCACAAACAGGCATTGTGACCCTCACCCTGAGCATGCTTTCAAAAAATCCCTCTCAGATTCACCACAATGATCCCTCATTTCAGGCCTGGTATGCCTGTAGGTTCAAATCATAAAACTTGGTGGGATTTTCGAGGTGCCCAGACCCAGAGACCATCTCTGGAATTTTTGTTTTGGTGCACCCTTCAGATGGAAAACAGCACTCATCCCTTCCCCAAAAATGTCACCAAATTATGAGGAGCCACCAGGATCCATAGAGAGGCAATGTCTCCCATGGACCCATGAGAACACACCTGCATTCCGAGGCCATCCTGGACACACAATCCGGAGCGAAAAGCCTGTGCTACTGCCTTCCATTCACCCTAATTACAGTTCCAGATGAGCTGCTCTCAAGGTATATGCATTGGGCCTGTGATCACCTCGCCACTCACCCTAATTCGAATTTGTGTTTGCAGACTTATCTACCAAAACCATGGCACACATGCCCTCCAGGATGGGGTCTCTGGATCCACACTGCAGGACTGTCCCTGCCATCCACAAGGAAACTGTTTCCATCACAGTTGCCCAAACTGTCTAGATTAGGAGAAACCTACAAGGCCTCTGGGCCTACCCCAATTTCGGCGGCCGCTCTGAACACAAATGCACAGTCTGAAATACCCTGATCCCCTACATCCAGGAACACAGCCAAGTCAATGGTCCTGAGTCAGAATAATGAACCTAACATGCCCCTAGGACGTCATTGGAACCATTGATTCGGTTTTCAGACATGTGTCCTCAGAGGCCTGTTCTAGAATGCGAACTTATGATACAACATGTGGTGCCTGGGCCACACAACAGAACATCTCCTGTCCCCAGAAGGAAACCGTGCCCTACAATCTGTGCAAAATCCCAGAGTAGTAGATTCCTGCACAACTACTAAGCCACCAGCACATTCTAAGATCTACCTGGTAACAAACCAGCTGTGTGGCACATCTGCAAGAGATTCCATGTCAAATCAAGGACTTGGTACTTTGCTACAGAGACACCAGAATAAAGCTGCCATGTTCTTCAGTTGCAATGGTCAATGAAGTTGAACATTCCAGGCATCCATGCGGTAGAGCTCTGCTACCCAAACTTTCCACATGGGGGACCCTGGAGCAAATAAACCACACTCCACCTGTCCAGTAGAACAAAACCTTGCTATTTGGAGCAGCTCATGAGTCTCAACGTGAAAATCCCTCCATGGCTTCTTGACGCCACCCCTCCATTTGTCAGTCATCATAGACACAAACTCCAGTGTGAGCAAATATCCGACGTCCTCCCTTACTAAGCTGCTGGATATCTCGAAAAAGCTGCTGGACACAGGAACTGCCTTCCGCTTGGCAGTGAATTGAACTGTAGCTTGTGTTTACAATTCCTTCCTCACCCGACTGGTCCCCAAGCCTTCTTGATAGCGAATTATGGAGACACAACACAGCATTCTGCCTTCCCGATAGAAACAAGTGCCTGGTGAGTCTGGCCAGAAACCCCACATGAGGATCAATCTGCTCGGCCCTATATCGGAGGGACCCTGATTTATAGGTTGCCCTGGCCACTAGTGCTGTGTCTGACAGAGCCTGAGCCCAGACCTAGTGTCAGTCACCAGAGTTTGAGCCCCACATCTAGCATTTGGGATTGACATGGCTCAAGTATTTCATCTCTACCCATCCTTGGTATTCAGGCACCTGTCCCCAGACCTTTGCTGGAATCCCTGATAATGGGGCATCCTGAAGCACAATAGAGAACTCCTCCTTCTTCATATCAGGAAACTTGGCTGTTAGGATGGGTGTTCAACCCTGAAAGGGGGAGTCATTTACAAGTCCAGTGAGACCACACAAACTCCTCAGGGATGCCCTGGAGGCAAACAGGCCTTGTGACCCTCAGCCTGAGCATGCTTTCAAACAATCCTTCTCTGTTGCACCACCATGAACCCGCATTGCAGGCCTAATATGCCCCTAAGCCCAAATCCTAGCACATGTTGTGATGTCCCAGATGCCATGAACCAGAGCCCGTCTCTGGAATTCCTGTTTTGTGGCACCCATAAGGTGGAAAACATCACTCTCCCCTTCCCCGAAAAAGCCACCAAACTATGGAGAGTCACCAGGATCCATAGAGAGGAAAAGACTCCCATGGACCCATGAGACCACACCTGCATTCCAAGGCCATGCTGGACACACAATCCAAAGAGAAAAGCCTGTGCTACTGCCTTCCAGTCTCCCTAATTATAGTTCATGACGAGCTTCCCTCCAGGTCTACGCATTGGGCCTGTGATCACCTCGCCACTCACCCTAATTTGTATTTGTGTTTGCAGACTTCTCTCCCAAAACCATGGCTCACATGCCCACCAGAATGTGATCTCTGGAGCCACACCACAGAACTCTGGCTGCCAACCCCAAGGACACTGTGCATATCAGATTTGCCCAAACCTTCCAGATTAGGAGAAACCTGTGTGGCCCCTGAGCCCACACCAATATTGCCGGCCACTCGGGATGGAAATGCGCAGTCTGAAACACCCTTATCACCTACATCCAGGGAAATAGCCAAGTCAATGATCGTGAGATAGACGATTGAACCTAAAATGCCAGTAGGCTCTCAATGGAACCCCATTAGGTTTTCAGGCATCTGTCCTCAGGGGCCTGTTCTGAAATACCAATCTATGACACATCATGTGGTCTCTGAGCCACACGACAGAACATCCCCTGTCCCCAGAAGAATACCATGCTCTTCGACCTGTGCCAAACCCTCAGGGTAGGAGAATCCTGCATGGCACCTTAGCAACCAGCACATTCTAAGTTCTCCCTGGTAACAAACAAGCATTGTGACCCATCTGCAAGAGATCCCATGTCAACTCAAGGCCTTGGCTCTTTGTCCCAGAGCCACCAGAACGAATCTGCCATGTTCCTCAGCTGCAATTGTCAATGGAGGTGTGCTTTCCTGGCATCCATGCCGGAGAGCTCTTCTTCACAAACTTTCCACATGGGGAAACCTAGAGTAAACAAACCAGACTTCACCTACTCTGTACAAAAAAATGTTACTTTTTGCAGCAGTTCACAGGCCTCAGCATGTGAACTCCTCCATGGCCTCTTTATACCACCCCTCCACTTGTCGGTCATCATAGACAAAAACTCTAGTGTGAGCAAGCATCTGACATCCACCCTTATTCCAGTGCTGGATGTCTCGAGTAAACTGCTACAAATTGGAACTGCCTTCTGCTTGGCACTGAATTGAACCATAGCTTTTGTTTACAATTCCACCCAAAACTGACTGGTCCCCAAGCTCTCGTGATTGGGAAACCTGGAGCCACAACACAGCATTCTGCCTTCCCTATTGAATGAACAAATGCCTGGGAATCTTCCCAAGAAACTCCACATGAGGATCAATCTGCTCTGCCCTCGAATCTACTCTGATATAAAGGCTGCCATGGCCACTAGCGCTGTGTCTGACAGAGCCTGAGCCCCGACTGAGTTTTAGGCCTCATATCTAGCATTTGGGATTGCTATGGCCCAAGTACGTCATCTCCACCCATCCTTGGTATTCAGGCACCTATCTCGAGACCTTGCTGGAAACCCTGCCAATGGGGCAACCTGAAGCACAGAGGAACCTGACAGAAGAGAACTCATCCTTCCTCATGGCAGGACATTTGGCTGTTGGGTTGGGTGTCCAACTCTCTAAGAGGGAGCCAGATATATGACGAATGTGACCACTCCCACTCCTGAGGGCCGCCATGGGAGCAAACAGGCATTGTGAGACTCAGCCTGAGCAAGCTTTCAAACAATCCCTCTCAGTTGCACCATCATGATCCCGCATTGCAGGCCTCATACACCCCTAGGTGCAAATCCTAACCCTTGGTGGGAAGTCCCAGATGCCCAGAAAAAGAGCCTGTATCTGGAATCCCTGTTTTGGGGCACCCATAAGATGGAAAACAACACTCTTCCCTTCCCCAAAAAAGCCACCAAACTATGAGCTGCACAGATCCATAGAGAGGAAAAGTTTCCCATGGACCCATGAGACTATACCTGCATTCCAAGGCCATCCTGGACACACAATATAGAGAGAAAAGCCTGTGCTACTGCCTTTCAGTCACCCTAATTACTCCTGACAAGCTGCACTCCAGGTCTACTCATTGGGCCTGTGATCACCTTTCCACTAACCATAACCCACATTTGTGTTTGCAGACTTCTCTCCCAAAACCATGGCTCATATGCCCTCCAGGACAGGGTCTCTGGATCCACAACACATGACTGGGCCTGCCATCCCCAAGGAAACTGTGCCCGTCAAACCTGCCCAAACCTTCCAGTTTAGGAGAAACACGCAAGAGCCCTGAACCCGACCCAATATTGTCGGCAGCACTGGACACAAATGCCAGTCTGAAACGCCCTAATCACCTACATCCAAGCAGACAGCCATTTCAATGTTCCTGGGTCAGAAGATTGTACCTGACATGCTCCTAGGACGTCATTGGAACACTAGATTAGGTTTTCAGGCATCTGTCCTCAGGGTCCTGTTCTGAAATACCAACTTAGGATGCAACATGTGGTCCCTGAGCCACACAATAGAATATCTCCTGTCCCCAGTAGGAAACCATGCCCTTCGACCTGTGCCAAACCCTCAAGATTGGAGAATCCTGCACAGCACCTTAGACACCAGCACAAACTCTAGTTTGTGCGTTGACCCATACCACAAGCTTTCCATCTGCTGGACAGTCGAGTCCTGTTGAATGGCTCCAGGATGTCCCATACGGAAAGACTGGAGAGCAGGATTCGAAGGATGGATGCCTGTACAGCATACCTCACATTCCCATTGGCTTTTTGTGACAAGACATGTTTGAACTACTGGCTCTGGGGCGAGCTAACTAGGGAGCTGAATTGAAATGGACTGTCCTGCGGATGGGTCATAATGTGGGTTTGTGTGCATGGAGACCTTGGAATATGTTGGCAGCTCAGGGGCCATGAAGTATTCGCCTAACCGAAGGGTGTAATATTGCTCCAATTAAAAAGAGATCCCTATGTGGAGATGAGACAGGTTCTCTTTGGTGCCTCAGAAAAGCCCCAGATACTGGTCTTCAAACCAGTTCTCTGTGTAGAGACACCTGGAAACCAAAGCTAGGGTTCAGATTAGAGCCTAGATGCCTGTCCGTTTCAATCTTCTGTCTCTGGGGACACTGTCTGAGTATCTAAGTGGAGATAGTTGCTCAGCTGGTGTCAGAGTGCCCCTCTTAGTCCATGGCCGAGGCATGGCCTTGGAGACCTTATTGGATTCTCCTAATCTCTAGGGTTGTGGCCAATGGATTGGGTACAGTTTTCTTGGAGAGGACTGGCACAGTCCTTCAGTGTGTCTCCATAGGCCCTAGCCTGGAGGGTGTGTGGGTCCGGGCTGTGGGCACAGAAGTCTGAAAACACAAACTCGGCTTGGGTGCGGAGCCGAGAGCATGGCAGGATGGACCCACAGACCGTGAGAGGAGATCCTCAGCTTATGAAAGAAGGGCAAATGGGAGGCAGTCACGCAAGCTTTTGTCTTTGGATGTTTTGTCTCCCATAGTCGTGGAATGTAGGGGTGACCTCAGGGGCTATGGAAGAGTCTCCCTCTCTGAGGAGTTGGTCCAGCTCTTAAGATTTTGGGGACATTTTGTGGGAAGGGTGGAGTCCTGCTGTCTGGCTCAGGTGTTCTTCCAGGAGAGGGACTCCAGATCACAGTCCTGGGTTCGAGCAAATGGAATACTCGAGCTCTTGTGAAGATTGGGATTATAGGGGCTTGGCAAGCCCCATATGCGGGCTCTTGGTCGAGGCCCTGAGAGACCTTACTTCGACATGGGGCCCATGCTGATGGTCCCAATGCGAGTTTGTACCCAAGGAGGCACTCAAGTTTAGGCTTGGCCTCAGGGGCCATGAAGGTTTCTCCTACACTGAAGGTATGACTCCATGCCAACAGCAAGTTTTCCAGCCATGGGGAAGGAGAAGATCTGATTTGTGCTTCAGTTACCCACGTTTGCCAGGATTTGATATAATATCTAGGGTCAGATGTCTGAAAACCCAGGTTGGGAAGAGATGACAGCATAAGGCCATGGCCTGTCTGATGTGCTTAGTGTGCAGCCAGCTGTTTCCTTGTCTGTCGGGACGTCAGGCTGTGTCAGACAGAGCATTACTGACCAGGGTAGCCTTTCCAGTTAGGGTGCGGTCGAGGCCAGAGCAGGTTGGTTCTCATTTGTGGTTTCTGGAGAGCCCCATAGGGCAACGTTTTTCTTCTGGTGGGCAGGCAGAAAACTGTGTTGTGGTTCTGGAATTCCCAGTCTGGAGGGCTTGTTTGCCAGGAGTGTGAAGAGGGAAGTCTGAAAACACAAGCTAGCTTTAGGTTTGGGGCCGAGGGCATGGCAGGCCCACTCTGCAGAGACTGAATCAAGATCTCCTGCATCTGAGGTCAGGGCGAGTATCAGACGTTGCCTCAGGTTGGAGTTTGTGTCCATTATGGCCCCTTCCTGAAGGGGGTGGGGGCGTCATGAGGCCAGGGAGGTTTCCCAACGCTGGGAGTTATGAGCTGCCCCAAACATCAAGGTTTCCTCTGTAGGACAGTCGAGTACTATGAGATGGTTCTAGGATGACCCCTACAGAAAGACTCGAGAGAAGGGGTCTAAGCATGAATGTCTGCAAATGCCACCTCACATTCCCACTGGCTGCTTGGGGCAAGGCAGGCTCAATCTGCAGGCTCTTGGGCGGGTTTCTCAGAGGGCTGAGTTGAAATGGACTCTCCTGAGGATGAGTCATACTGTGGGTTGGTGGCCATGGAGACCTTGGAATGTGGCGGTGGCTCAGGGACTCTGCAGGTTTCTCCAAACCGAAGGGTTTGACACAGCTCCAACAATGAAGCTTCCCATGTGGAGACGATAGTTGTTCTGTTTGGTGTCTCAGGAAAGCCCCAGATGCTGGTCTTCAAACCCAGGCCTCTGAGGAGTGACACCTGGAAACCAAAGCAAGAGTTCAGATTAGGGCCCAGGGGCCTGTCTGGTTCAATCTACTGTCTCTGCCGACATCTGTCTGTGTTTCTGCATGGAGGTAGTTGCTCAGCTTGTGTCAGGATGCCTTTGTCCAGAGTGGCTTATAGTAGTGGGATGTCCTCGGGGGCCTTGATGTTTCTCCTATTCTGTGGGGTTATGGGCAATGGAATGGGCATAGTCTCCTTGGAGAGAGCAGGACAGTCCTGTGGTGTGGCTCCAGAGGCCCCAGCCTGGCGGCTGTGTGGGCCAGGGCTGTGGGGACAGACATCCAAAAACACAAACTCGGCTGAGGTTTGGGGCTGAGGTTATGGCAGGAGTGATCTACAGTCCGTGAGGGGAGCTCATTGTGATTAGAAAGTAAGGCGAGTGAGAGGCGGTCGTTCAGGCTTATGTCTCTGGATGTTGTATTCATGATGGTCATTTAATGTAAGCATGGTCTCATGGGCCATGGAAGTCTCCCTCTCTGGTGATTTGTCCGGGTCCCAAGAGATTGGGGTCATTTTGTGGGAAGGGAGAAGTCCTGTTTTCTGCCTCATGTGTCCCCACAATAGAGGGATTCTAGAGCAGAGCACTGGGTACATACAACTGGAATACCCACCCTCTGGTTAGGCCTGGGGTCCTATGGGCATGGCAAGCCCATATGCAGATTCGTGGTCCAGCCACTGAGAGACGTTACTTGAATAGTGGACTCATGCTGAGGGTCACAATGTGTGTTTGTGCCCAAGGTGGTCCTCAATATTGGGCGGGACCTCATTGAGCTTGCAGGTTTCTCCTACAGTGAACCTTGGACATGCCAAACTCAGGGTTTCTTGCCATGGGGAAGGAGGAGTTTTGATTTCTGCATCACGTTCACCTCTGGGCACTAATTGGAGATAAGGTCTAGGTTCTGAAGCCTGAAAACCGAGGTTTGGAAGAGATGACGACCTAAGGCCATGGCGGGTCCTATGTGTTCAGTTTGGGGCCAGCTTTCTAGGTGTCGTTCAGGAAGTCTGCACTCAGGCTTTGCCAGACAGGGCATTCATGCCCAGATACGCTGTATAATTGGGGTACAGTTGAGTGGCATGCAGAAGATAATTATTTGGGGTTTCTCCGTAGCCCCATAAGGCAAAGTCTTTCTTCTGGAGGGCAGGCAGAGTGCTGCATTCTGGCTCCGGAACTGCCAAACTGGAGGCCTTGCGGCCAGGAATGCAAGGATGTAAGTCTGAGAACTGAAGCTTTGCTTTGGTTTCAGGGCGAGGAAATGGCAGGCACACTCTGCAGAGCTGAATTTAGATTTCATGCATCTGAGGTCAGGGCGAGGTTCATATATTGGCTCAGGTTGGAGTTTCTGTCCATGATGGCCCCTTCATGAAGGGGGGTCATCACACCGCCATTGGTGTTTTCCCATGATGGCAGTAGTGAGATGCTCCAAACCACAAGGATTTTCTGTGGGTCAGTTGAAACCTGTTGGATGGCTCCAGGACATCCCATATGGAACAATTGCAGAGCAGGGTTCTAAGGATGGATGCCTGGGAATCCGGCCTTGCATTCCAATTGTCTCCTAGCGAAACGGCACGTTTGATTGCTGCCTATGATGTAGCAGCCGAGGGGGCTGAGTTGAAATGCATTCTCCTGAGGATCGGTCATAATGTGGGATTGTGTCCATGGAGACCTTGGAATGGGGCAGTGGCACCAGGGCTCTGAAGGATGCTCCTAACCAGAGGTTTTGACACAGCTCCAAGAAGCATTTTTCCCATGGGGAAACAAGATTTGTTCTCATTGGTGCTTCAGTAACCCCCAATATGCTGGTATTGGAAACCAGAACTCTGAGGAGAGATGCCTGGAAACCAAGGCAATGGATCTGATTAGGGCCTGGGGCCTGTCTGGTTTAATCTTCTTCTCTCGGTTCATCGGTCTATGGGATTGAGTGGAGGTAGTTCCTCAGCTGGTGTCAGATTGCCCCTATTTGTCCTGGGCAGTCTACACTATTGGGATGGCCACTTAGACTTTGGAGGTTTCTCCTAATTTGCAAGTTTGTGGCCAATGAAATGGGCAGAATTCCTTTGGGGAGGGAAGGCACAATCCTGAGGTGTGGCTCTAGGGGCTCAAGCATGGAGGGTGTGTGGGTCAGAGCTGTGGGGACAGAAGTCTGAAAACAGAAACTCGTCTTAGGTTTGGGGACATAGGTATGGGAGGCCCGATCTACAGACCTTGAGCAGAACTCTTCAGGATATGAACAAAGAGTGAGTGTGAGGCACTTGCTCAGGCTTTTGACTCTGGATTTTGTGTCACTGATGGCCGTGGAATGTAGGGGCGTCCTCATGGACCATGGGTGAGACTTCCTCTATGGGGATTTGGATGATCCCAATATTTTGGGGTCATTCCGTGGGATGGGAGGAGTCCATTCTGTTTTTTTTTTTTTTTTTTTTTTTACCTCAGGTGTGCCACTAAAGAGGGATTCCAGAGCAGAACCCTGGGAAGGGGCGACTGGACAACCCGAACTGTGTATAAGATTGGGGGCCTAAGGGCATGGCAATCCCCATATGGGGTACCTTGGTCCAGCCACTGAGAGGTCTTACTTGAGTACAGTGCTCACACTGAGGGTCACAATGCATGTTTGTGCCCAATGTAGGCATCAAGCATGGGCGGGGACTCATGGGCCATGCTTGATTCTCCTACACTGAACTTTGGACAACATACGAACCACAAGGTTTCTTTCCATGGGGAAGGAGGAATTCTGATTTCTGCATCATGTTCACCCCTGGGCAGTGACTGGAGATAAGATCTAAGTTCTGAATCCAGAAAATCGAGGTTGGGATGAGATGATAACCTAAGGTCATGGAGGGTCCGATGTGCTCAGTGTGCGGTCAGCTTTCTGGGTGTTGTTCAGGAGGTATGGATTCAGGCTGTGTCAGACAGTGCATTAGTGCCCAGGTTAGACTGTATAATTTGGGTACAGTTGAGTTCCATGTAGGTTCATCCTCATTTATTGTGTCAGGGAAGCTCACTGGGGCAACATTTTCTTCTGGTGGGCAGGCAGAGTGCAGCATTGTGGGTCCAGAATTGCCAAACTTGAGGGCGTCGGGACCAGGAGTGTGAGGACGTAAGTCTGAGATCATAAGCTAAACTTAAGTTTCAGGGCGAGGGCACGGCAGGCACCCTCTGCAGATCCGAATCAAAATCTCATTCATGTGAAGTCAGGACGAGGATCAGACTTAGGCGCAGGTTGGAGTTTCTGTCCATGATGGCCCCTTCATCAAAGGGGTGGAATCTCGAGGCCATGGAGGTTTTCCCACGTTGGGAGTTGTGGGATGCTCCAAACTGCAAGGATTCCTTCTGCGGGAAAATTGAGAACTGTTGGATGGCTCCAGGACATCCCATATGGAATGACTCCAGAGCCGGGTTCTAAGGATGGATGCCTGAGCAGACTGCCTCTTACACCAATTGTCTCCCTGCCACAAGACAGGTACGATCTGATGGCTATGCAGGAGCAATCGTGGGAGCTGAGTTGAAATGGACTCTCCTGAAGATGGGTCTTAATGTGTGTTTGTGTCCATGAGGACGTTGGAATGGGGTGGTGGCCCCAGGGCTCTAAAGGATTCTAACCGGAGATTTTGAAACAACTCGAAAGAGCAAGTTTTCCATGTGGAGACAAGATTTGTTCTAATTGGTGCCTCAGGAAACCCACATATGCTGGTATTAGAACCAGGCCTCTGAGGAGAGATACATAGAAACCACAGCAATGCATCCAATTAGGTCCTAGGAGCCTCTCTGGTTCAATCTTCTTCTCTGTCGACATCTGTCTATTTTATGAAATGGAGGTAGTTGCTCAGCTGGTGTCAGACCGCTCCTGTTTGTCCGGGCGGCCTACACTATAGGGATGGCCTCGGGGACTTTGGAGGTTTCTCCTAAATTGTATGATTATGGACAATGGCATGGGCAGAATTCCTGTGGAGTGGGCAGGCACAGACCTGATGTGTGGCTCCAAGGGCCCAGCCTTGAGGGTGTGTGGGCAAGGACTGTGGGGACAGATGTCTGAAAACACAAACTCAGCTTAGCTTTGGGGACGTAGGTATGGCAGGTCCGATTTACAGACTATGAGGAGAACTTTTTGGGATATGAATAAAGGGTGAAAGTGTGACACTTGTCAGGCTTTTGCCCCTGGATTTTGTGTCAATGATGGCTGTGGAATGTCAAGGAGTCCTCATGGGCCATGGAAGAGTCTTTCTCTCTGTGGATTTGGCCAGATCCCAATTGTTTTGGGTTAATCTGTGGGATTCAGTTTTGTTAACTAAGGTGTCCCACCAAAAGAGGGATTCCAGAGCAGAGCCCTGGACAACAAGAAATCTAACTAAAAATACAGGCCTAGGGGCATGGCAAGCCCAATATGCCTTCTAATGGTCCAGCCACTGAGAGGCCTTCATTGAGGACAGAACTCATGCTGAGGGTCACAATGCGTGTTTATACCCTCGTGGTACTCAAGCATGGGTGGGGACTCATGGTGCATGCTTGTTTCTCCTACACTGAATGATAGTCAGCATGTCAACCACATGAGTTCTTGCCATGGGGAAGTATTAATTCTTATTTCTGCATGTCATTCACCCCTGGGCAGTGATTGGAGATAAGGTCTAGGTTGTGAAGTCTGAAAACCGAGGTTGGGAAGAGATGACGACCTAAGACCATGTCGGGTCCGATATGCTCAGCGTGGAGCCAGCTGTCTGGGTGTTGGTCGGGAGGTCCAAGCTTGGGCTGTGTCAGACAGGGCCTTAGTGCCCAGGGTAGATTGTATAATTGGGGTACAACTGAGTGCCGTGCAGGTTGATCTTTATTTGGCATTTCTGGGAAGCCCCAAGGGCAATGTTTTTCTTCTGGAGAACAGGCAGAGTGCTGCATTGTGGCTCCGGAATTTCCAAAGTGGATGCCTTGTGGACGGGGAGTGTGAGGACAGAAGTCTGAGAACACATGTTAGGCGTAGGTTCTGGGCGAGGGCACGGCAGGCACCCTCTGCAGATCTGAATCGGGATATCATGAATCTGAAGTCAGGGCGAGGTTCAAACCTAGGCTTAGGTTTGAATTTCTGTCCATTCTGGCCACTTTATGAAGGGGACAGCATCTCCAGTCCATGGAGGTTTACCCACAATGGAAGTTGTGAGATGCTCCAAACAACAAAGATTCCTTCTGATCAACAATTTAGACCTTTTGTATCACTCCAGTACATACCATACAGAATGACACCAGAGCAGGGATCTAAGGATGGATGCATGGGAAGCCCGCCTCACATTGCAGTTGTCTCCTAGCAAATAGACAGGTTTGATATGCTGGCTCTGTCAGAGCAACCAAGGGGGCTGAGTTGAAATGGACTCTCCTGAGGATGGATGCTAATGTGGGTTTGTGTCCATGGAGACCTTGGAATGGGGCGTTGGTGCATGGGCCCTGAAGGATTCTCCTAACCGGAGGTTTTGAGACATCTCCAAAGGACAAGTTTCCCATGTGGAGACGAGATTTGTTCTGATTGGTGCCTCAGGAAACCCCCATATACTGTTATTGGAATATAGGCCTCTGAAGAGAAATAACTGGAAAACAAAGCAATGGCTCCGTTTAGAGCCTAGGGGCCTGTCCGGTTGAATCTTCTTCTCTGTGTACATCCATCTAAGGTATTAGTGGAGTTAGATGCTCAGCTGGTGTCAGATGGCCCTTGTTTGTCCCAGGCGGCCTACACTATTGTGAAGGCCTTGGGGACTTTGGAGGTTTCTCCTAATTTTATGATTATGGACAATGGAATGGGCAGAATTCCCGTGGAGAGGGAAGGCACAGTTTTGATGTGGCTCCAGGGGCCCCAGCCTGCAGGGTGTGTGCACCAGGACTGTGGAGACAGAAGTCTAAAACACAAACTCAGTTTAGGTTTAGGGACGTAGGTATGGCAGGCCCGATCTACAGACCTTGAGGAGAATTCTTCTGGATATGAAGAAAGAGAGATTGTGAGGCACTTGTTCAGGCTTTTGTTTCTGGATTTTGTGTCAACGATGGGCGTGGAATGTCGGGGAGGCCTCATGGGCCATGGACGAGTCTTCCGCTTTGTGGATTTGGCCCGATTCCAATTGTTTTGGGTCAAACTGTGGGATGGGAGGAGTCCTTTCAGTTTTGTTACCTCAGGTGTCCCACCAAAAGAGGGATTCCAAAGCCGAGCCCTGGGGAGGGGAGACTGGACAACCAGAAATCTGGTTAAAAATTGGGGCCTAGGGGCATTGCAAGCCCAATATGCTGTCTTTTGGTCCAGCCGCTGAGAGGCTTTACTTGAGAACTGGGCTCACGTTGAGGGTCACAATGCATGTTTGTGACCGACTTGGTCCTCAAGCATCTGCAGGGCCTCATGGGCCACACTGGTTTCAACTACACTTTACGTTGGACAACATGCCAACCACAAGGTTTCTTGCCATGGGGAAGGAGTTCTGATTCCTGCATCATGTTCAACCCTGGGTGGTGACTGGAGATAAGGTTTAGGTTCTGAAGCCTGAAAACCGAGGTTGGAAAGAGATGATGACCTAGGGGCATGGCGGGTCCGATGTGCTCAGTGTGTGGCTAGCTGGGTGGGTGCGAGCCAGGAGGTTCAGTCTCAGGCTGTGCCAGAAAGGGCAGTAGTGCCCAGGGCAGCCTGTATAATTGGGGTCCAGTCAAGTGGCATGCAGGTTGATCCTCATTTGGGGAATCTGGGTAGCCCCAGAGGGCAAAGTTTTTCTTCCGGAAAGCAGGCAGAGTGCTGCCTTGTAGTTCTGGAATTGCCAAACTGGAGGGCTTGTGGGCCAGGAATGTGAGGATGGAAGTTGAGAACACAAACTAGACTTACGTTTCTGGGCAAGGGCACGACAGGCACACTCTGCAGAGCTGAATCAAGATGTCCTGCATCTGAAGTCAGGGCGAGGATCAGACGATCGCTCAGGTTGGAGCTTCTGTCCCTGATGGCCCCTTCATGAAGAACAGGGGGCGGGATCACGAGGCCATGGAGGTTTTCCCACGATGGGAGTTGTGAGATGCTCCAAACAGTAAAGATTCTTCTGGGGGCTATTGAGACCTGTTGGTTGGCTCCAGGACTTCCCATACAGCATCATTCTGAGAATGGTTCTAAGTATGGATGACTGGGAAGCCTGCCTCTCATTCCAATCATATCCTAGCGACAAGACGGGTTAGATCTGCTGGATCAGGGGGAGCAACTGAGGGGGCTGAGTTGAAATGGACTCTCCTGTGGATGGGTCCTAATGTGGGTGTGTCTCCATGGAGACCTTGGAATGAGGTGCTGGCACCGGGAACCTGAAATGTGTTTCTAACCAGAGGCTTTGAGAGAGCTCCAACATGCAAGTTTCCCATGTGTAAACGAGATTTGTTCTGATGGGTGCCTCAGGAAAAGCCCTCAGCTGGTATTGAAAACCAGGCTTTTGAAGAGACATGCCTGTAAACCAAAGCTATGGATCCCATTATGGCCTGGGGTCCTGTCTGGTCAATCTTCTTCTCTGGGGACATCCATCTATGGTATGAGTGGAGGTAGATGCTCAGCTGGTGTCAGACGGCCCTTTTTTGTCCCGGACAACCTACACCATTGGTATGGCCTCAGGGAATTTGGAGGTTTCTCCTAATTTGTATGGTTTTGGATAATGGAATGGGCAGAATTCCCATGGATTGGTAAGGCACAGTCCTAATGTGTGGTTCCAGGGGCCCAGCCTGGAGGGTGTGTGGCCCAGGACTTTGAGGACAGAACTCAAAAAACACAAACTCAGCTTAGGTTTGGGGACGTAGGTATGGCACGGCCGAACTACAAATCATGAGAAGAACTCTTCAGGATATGAAGAAAGAGCGAGTCTGAGGCGCTTGCTTAGGCTTTTGTCTCTGGATTTTGTATCAGCGATGGCCGTGGAATGTCGGGGAGGCCTCATGAGCCATGGACGAATCTTCCTCTCTGTGGATTTGGCCCTATCCCAATTCTTTTTCGTGCATCTGTGGAATGGGAGGACTCCTTTAAGGTTTGTTACCTGAGGTGTCCCACCAAAAGAGGAATTCCAAAGCAGAGCCCTGGGCAAGAGTGAAGGGACAACCCGAACTTGGTTAAAAATTGGGGTCTAGGGGCATGGCAAGCCCAATATGCTCTTTCTTCATGCAGCCACTGAGAGGCCTTGCCTGAGGACCGGGCTCAGGCTGAGGGTCACAATGTGTGTTTGAGACCAATGTGGCCCTCAAGCGTGGGCTGGGTCTCATGTGCCACACTGGTTTCAACTACACTGAAAGTTGGACAACATGCCAACCACGAGGTTTCTTGCCAAGGGAACGAGTTCGGATTTCTGCAACATTTTCAAACCTGGGCAGTGATTGGAGATAAGGTCAAGGTTCTGAAGCCTGAACACCGAGGTTGGGTAGAGATGACGACCTATGGCCATGGCGGGTCCGATGTGCTCAGTGTGTGGCCAGCTGTCTGGGTGGGGCCAGGAGTTCCAGGCTCAGGCTGTGTCAGAATGGGCAATTGTGCCCACTTCAGCCTATATATTTGGTGTACAGCCAAATGGCGTGCAGGTTGATCCTCATTTGGGGTTTCTGGGTAGCCCCAGAGGGCAATGTTCTTCTTCCAGGGAGCAGGCAGAGTGCCGCATTGTACTTCTGGATTGCCAAACTGGAGGGCTTATGGGCCGGTAGTCTGAGGACGGAACTCCGAGAACACAAGCAAGGCTTAGGTTTTATGTGTGAGGACATGGCAGGCACAATCTACAGACCTGAATCGAGATCTCTTGCACCTGAAGTCAGGTTGAGCATCAGACGATGCCTCAGGTTTGACTTTCTGTCCCTGATGGCCCCTTCATAAAGGGGGGGAATCACGAGGCCGTGGGGGTTTTCCCAACATGGGAGTTGTGAGAAGCTCCAAACTGCAAAGATTCTACTGTGGGACAATTGAGACCAGTTGGTTGGCTCCAGGCCAACGATTCTGAGCAGGGTTCTAAGGATGGATGGCTGGGTAGCCCACCTCGCATTCCAATATTCTCCTAGCTACAAGACAGGCTAGATCTGTTGGATCTCGGGGAGCAACCGAGGAGGCTGAGTTTAAATGGACTCTCCTGTGGATGGGTCCTAATATGTTTTTGTGTCTATGGAGACTGTGGCATTAAGCGGTGGCACTAGGGCCCTGAAGGCTTCTCCTAAACAGAGGTTTGACACAGGTCCACCATGCAAGTTTCCCATGTGTAGAGGAGATTTGTTCTGATGGGTGAGTCAAGAAACAGCCATATTCTGGTATTGAAATCCAGGCCTATGAGGAGAGATGCCTGGAAACCAAAGCAATGGATCCGATTAGTGCCTAGGGGACTGTTGGTTTCTTTTTACCTCGGGCGACATCTATCTATGGGTCAGAGTGCAGGTGGGTGCTCAGATGAACTCAGATTGCCCGTGTTTGTCCTTGGAAGCCAACACTATGGGATGGCCTCAGGGAATTTAAAGGTTTATACTTTTAGTTGCGTTGTCGCCATTGGAATGGGCTCACACAATTCCCTTGCGAGGGCAAGAACAGTTCTCAGGTTTGGCTTCAGGGGCCTGAGCCTATAGGGTGTGTAGGCCAGGGCTGTTTGGACAGTTGTCTGAAAACACAAACTCGACTTCTGTTTCGGGTCATAGGTAGGGCAGGACTGATCTACAGACCATGAGGAGAACATTTCGGTATATGAAAAAAGGGCGAGTGTGAGGCTATTGCTCATGTTTTTGTCTCTGCATATGATGTCACTCATGGTCGTGAAATTTCCGGGTGACTTCATGGGAAATGGACGAGTCTTACTCTCTGGGGATTTGGCCCCTTCCAAAGAGGTTGGGGTCATTCTGTGGGATGGAAGAAGTCGTTTTTTTTTTGTTGTTGTTGCTTTGTTTTGTTTCATTTTTTAACCTCCGTTGTCCCACCACATGAGGAATTCCAGAGTAGAGCTCTGAATGACTGAACAACCAGAAATCTGGTTAAAAATTGGGGCCTAGGGCTATGTCAAGCCCATTATGACATCTAGTGATCCAGGCTCTGAGAGGACTTACTAGAGGACAGGACTCACCCTGAGGGTCACAATGCATATTTATGCCCTCGTCGCACTCAAGAATAGGCGGGCCTCAGGGTGAATGCTAGTTTCTCCTACAATGAACGTTGGACAACATGCCAACCACAAGGTTTCTTGCCATGTGTAAGGAGAAGTTCTGATTTCTGCATCACACTCACCCCCAGGCAGAGATAAAGTCTAGTTTCTGAGGCCTGAAAACTGAGGTAGGGAAGAGATGAGGACCTAAGGCCATGGCGGGTCTGATGTGCTCAGTGTGCGGTCAGCTGTCTGGGTGTTGGTCAGGAAGTCCGGGCTCAGGTTGTGTCAGACAGTGCATTAGTGCCCAGGTTAGACTATATAATTCGGGCAAAGTCGAGTACCGTGTAGGTTTATCTTCATATAAGGTGCTTTGGCAGCTCTTTAGGCAATATTTTTTTTCCAGAAAGCAGGCCATGTGCTTAATTGTGGGACCGGATTTACCAATCATGAGGGCTTTGAGGCCAGGAGAGTGAGGTCGGAATTCTGAGAACAAAAGTTATACTTGGGCTAAGGGCAAGGGCACGGCAGGTACCCCCTGCAGATCTGAACCAATATCTCATCCATTTCAAGTCAGGGAGAGAATTAGACTTTGGCTTAGGCTGGAGTTTCTGTGCCTGACGGCTCCTTCATGAAGGGAGCGGAATCTCGTGTCCATGGAGTTTTTCCCACGTGGGAGTTGTGGGTTGCCCCCTTCAAGAATTCCTTCTGCGGGACAATTGAGACCTTTGGGCAGCTCCAGGACATCCCATATGGAGTGACTCCATAGCACCGTTCGAGGGAGGATGCCTGGGAAGCCAGCCTCGCATTCCAATTGTCTCCTAGCAACAAGCCAGTTTAGATCTGATGGCTCTGCGGGAGCAACCGGGGTGACTGACTTGAAATGGACTTTCCTCAGGATGGGTCCTAATGTGTCTTTGTGTCCATGGGGCCTTGGAATGGGGCCGTGGCACCGGGACCCTGAAGTATTCTCCTAAGCTTTTGACAGAGCTCAATGCACATGTTTCCTTGTGGAGACGAGATTTGTTCTGATTGCTACCTCAGGAAAACACCTATGCTGGTATTGGAATCCAGGCTTTTGAGGAGACATGCCTCTCACCAAAGCAATGGATCCGATTGGCCAGGGTCCTGTCTGGTTCAATCTTCTTCTCTGGGGACATCCATCTATGGTATGAGTGGAGGTTGATGCTCAGCTGCTATCAGACCGTGCTTGTATGTCACGGGCGACATGCCCTATTGGGATGGCCTCAGGGATTTGGAGGGTTCTCCTAATTTTACGGTTTTGGACAATGGAATGGGCAGAGTTCCCATGGATTGGGTAGGCACAGTCCTTATGTGTGGCTCCAGGGACCGCAGCCTGGAGGGTGTGTGGCCCAGGACTTTGAGGACAGAAGTCTGAAAACATAAACTCAGCTTAGGTTTGGAGACGTAGGTATGGCAGGCCCGATCTATAAACCATGAGAAGAACTCTTCAGGATATGAAGAAAGAGCGAGTTGAGGTGCTTGTTCAGTCTTTTGTCTCTAGATTCGGTATCAGCGATGGCCGTGGATTGTCTGGGAAACCTCATGGGCCATGGACGAATCTTCCTCTCTGTGGAATTGGCCCGATCCCAATTCTTTTTCGTCAATCTGTGGAATGGGAGGTCTCCTTTCAGGTTGGTTACCTTAGGTGTCCCGCCAAAAGAGGAATTCCAAAGAAGAGCCCTGGGGAAAAGCGAAGGGACAACCCGAATTATGGGTAAAATTTGGGGCCTAGGGGCATGGCAAGCCCAATATGCTGTCTCTTCATCCAGCCACTGAGAGGCCTTACCTGAGGACTGGGATCAGGCTGAGGGTCACAATGTGTGTTTGTGACCAATGTGGCCCATAAACATGGGCGGGGCCTCATGGGCCACACTGGTTTCAACTACACTGAACGTTGGACAACATGCCAACCACATGGTTTCTTGCCACGGGGAAGGAGTTGTGATTTCTGCATCACTTACAAGCCTGGGCAGTGATTGGAGATAAGGTCTAGGTTCTGAAACTTGACAACCGAGTCTGGGAAGAGATGACGACCTAAGGACATGGCTCGTCCGGCGTGCTCAGTGTTCGACCAGCTTTCTGGGTGGGGCCAGGAAGTCCAGGCTCTGGCTGTGTCAGAAAGGGCAATAGTGCCTAGGTCAGCCTATATATTTGGGGTACAGTCGAATGGCATGCAGGTTGATCCTCATTTGGAGTTTCTGGGTAGCACCACAGTGCTATGTTTTTCTTCCTGAAGGCTGGCAGAGTGCTGCATTATAGTTCTGGTTTGCAAACTGGAGGGCTTGTGGGCCAGTAGTCTGAAGACGGAAATCTGATAACACAAGCTAGGCTTAGGTTTCTGGGTGAGGACAAGGCAGGAACAATCTACAGACCTGAATCGAGATCTCGTGCTTCTGAAGTCAGGGTGAGGATCAGAAGATCGCTCAGGTTGGTGTTTCTGTCCCTGATGGCCCCTACATGAAGGGGCGGGGTCTCGAGTTCGTGGGGGTTTTCCCAAGATGTTAGTTGTGAGAAGGTCCAAACTGCAAAGATTCTTGTGCAAGACAATCGAGACATGTTGGTTGGCTCCAGGGCAACGATTCCGAGCAGGGTTCTAAGGATGGATGCCTGGGTAGCCCACCTTGCATTCCAATTGTGTCCTAGCAACAAGACAGGTTATATCTGCTGGATCTGGGCGAGCAATCTGGATCTGGGTTGAAATGGACTCTCCTGTGGATGGATCCTAATATGTTTTTGTGTCTATGGAGACCTTGGAATGAAGGGGTGGCACTGGGGTCCTGAAGGGTTTTTTCAAACAGAGGCTTTGACACAGCTCCAACGTGCAAGTTTCCCATATGTAGATGAGATTTGTTCTGACGGATGAGTCAGGAAACAGCCATATGCTGGTATTGAAATCCAGGCGTCTGAGGAGAGATGACTGGATACCACAGCAATGGATCCGAATAGTGCCTAGGGGCCTGTTCGTACATTTTTACCTCTGGGGACATCAGTCTATGCGTCTGAGAGCATGTAGGTGATCAGATGGGCTCAGATTGCCCCTGTTTGTCCTGGGAAGCCACCACAATTGGGATGGCCTCAGGGAGTTTGCAGGTTTATCCTATTAGTAGGTTGTGGCCATTGGAATGGGCACATACAATTCCCTTGTAGAGGACAAGTACAATCCTCAGGTTTGGCTCCAGGGGCCTGAGCCTGTAGGGTGTGTAGGCAGAGCTGTTTGGACAGTCTGAAAACACAAACGCGGCTTATGTTTCAGGTCATAGGTATGGCAGGATTGATCTACAGACCATGAGGAGAACTCTTCGGGATATGAATAAGGGGCGAGTGTGAGGCTCGTGCTCAAGTTTTTGTCTCTGGATATCGTGTCACTCATGGTCGTGAAATTTCCTGGTGACTTCATGGGAAATGGACGAGTCTTACACTCTGGGGGTTGGTCCCCGTCCAAGGAGTTTTGGGTCATTCTGGGGATGGAAGAAGTCCGTTTTGTTGTTGTTGTTGATTTGCCTTGTTTTGTTTTTTAACCTCAGGTGTCCCACCAAATGGGGGATTCCAGAGTAGAGCCCTGGAGAGGGCCGACCGGACAACTAGAAATGTGGTTAAAAATTGTGGCCTAGGGACATGTCAAGCCCATTATGACATCTAATGGTCGAGCCACTGAGAGGACTTACTAGAACACAGGACTCACGCTGAGGGTCACAATGCGTGTTTATGCCCACTTCGCAAACAAGAATGGGCAGGGCCTCATGGTGAATCCTGGTATCTCGTACACTGAACGTTGGACAACATGCCAACCACAAGGTTTCTTGCCATGGGTAAGGAAGAGTTCTGATTTCTGCATCACAGGCACCCCTGGGCAGTGATTGGAGATAAGGTCTAGGTTCTGAAGCCTAAAAACTGAGGTAGGGAAGAGATGATGACCTAAGGCCATGGCGGGTCTGATGTGCTCAGTGTGCGGTCAGCTGTCTGGGTGTTGGTCAGGAGATCCGGGCTCAGGTTGTGTCAGAGAGTGCATTAGTGCCCAGTTTAGACTATATACTTTGGGTACAGTCGAGTGCCATGTAGATTTATCCTCATATAAGTTGTCTGGGCAGCTCATTAGGCAAAATTTGTTTTCTAGAGGGCAGGCAGAGTGCTTAATTGTCGGACCGGAATTTTAAACTTGAGGGATTCGTGTCCAGGAGTGTGAGGACGGAAGTCTGAGAACACAAGCTAGACTTGGGTTTCAGGGCGAGGACACGGCAGGTACCACTGTAGATCTGAACCTATATCTCATGCATCTGAAGTCAGGGCGAGGATCAGACGTT
Organism: Mustela nivalis; assembly: GCF_964662115.1. Taxonomy (NCBI): domain Eukaryota; kingdom Metazoa; phylum Chordata; class Mammalia; order Carnivora; family Mustelidae; genus Mustela; species Mustela nivalis. The sequence continues at coordinate 589,478 of NW_028136443.1, read as the reverse complement.
GGCTCAGGTTGGAGTTTCTGTGCATGACGGACCCTTCATGAAGGGAGCGGAATCTCAAGGCCATGGAGTTTTTCCCACGTTGGGAGTTGTGGGATGCCCACTTCAAGGATTCCTTCTGCGGGACAATTGAGACCTGTTGGGCAGCTTCAGGACTTCCCATATGGAATGACTCCAGGGCACTGTTCGAGGTTGGATGCTTGGGAAGCCGGCCTCGCATTCCAATTGTCTCCCAGCAACAAGACAGTTTAGATCTGATGGCTCTGCGGGAGAAACCGGGGTGGCTGACTTGAAATGGACTTTCCAGAGGATGGGTCCTAATGTGTGTTTTTGTCCATGAGTGCCTTAAAATGGGGCGGTGGCACCGAGACCCTGAAGTATTCTCCTAAGCTTTTGACATAGCTCGATGCACAAGGTTCCTTGTGGAGACGAGATTTGTTTTGATGGGTGCCTCAGGAAAACCTCTATGCTGGTATTGGAATCCAGGCTTTTGAGGAGACATGCCTGTAATCCAAAGCAATGTATCCGATTATGGCCTAGGGTCCTGTCTGGTTCAATCTTCTTCTCAGGGGACATCCATCTATGGAATGAGTGGAGGTAGATGCTCAGCTGGTATCAGACCGCCCTTGTTTGTCCCGGGCGACCTGCACTATTGGGATGGCCTCAGCGATTTGGAGGGTTCTCCAAATTTTACTGTTTTGGACAATGGCATCGGCAGAATTCCCATGGATTGGGTAGGCACAGTCCTAATGTGCGACTTCAGGGGCCCCAGCCTGGAGGGTGTGTGGCCCAGGACTTTGAGGACAGAAGTCTGAAAACACAAACTCAGCTTAGGTTTGGGGACGTAGGTATGGCAGGCCTGATCTATAAACCATGAGAAGCACTCTTCCGGATATGAAGAAAGAGTGAGTCTGAGGGGCTTGCTCAGGCTTTTGTCTCTGGATTTTGTATCAGAGATGGCCGTGGAATGTTGGGGAGGCCTCATGGGCCATGGACGAATCTTCCTCTCTGTGGATTTGGCCCGATGCCAATTGTTTTTCGTCAATCTGTGGAATGGGAGGACCCCTTTCAGGTTTGTTACCTCAGGTGTCCCGCCAAAAGAGGAATTCCAAAGAAGAGCCCTGGGGAAAAGTGAAGGGAGAACCCGAACTATGGGTAAAATTTGGGGCCTAGGGGCATGGCATGCCCAATATGCTATCTCTTCATCCAGCCACTGAGAGGCCTTATTGAGGACTGGGATCAGGGTGAGGGTCACAATGTGTGGTTTTGACCAATGTGGCCCGCAAACATGAGCGGGGCCTCATGGGCCACGCTGGTTTCAACTACACTGAACGTTGGACAACATGCCAACCACATGGTTTCTTGCCACGGGGAAGGAGTTGTGATTTCTGCATCACTTTCAAGCCTGGGCAGTGATTGGAGATAAGGTCTAGGTTCTGAAACTTGACAACCGAGGTGGGAAGAGATGACGACCTAAGACTATGGCGGGTCCGATGTGCTCAGTGAGCGGCCAGCTTTTTGTGTGGGGCCAGGTAATCCAGGCTTAGGCTATGTCAAAAATGGCAATAGTGCCCAGGTCAGCTTATATTTTTGGGGTACAGTCGTATGGCGTTCAGGTTGATCCTCTTTTGGAGTTTCTGGGTAGCCCCAGAGGGCAATGTTTTTCTTCCTGAGGGCAGGAAGAGTGCTGCATTATAGTTCTGGTTTTCAAACTGGAGGCTTGTGGGCCAGTAGTCTGAGGAAGGAAATCTGAGAACAAGCTAGGCTTAGGTTTCTGGGTGAGGACAAGGCAGGAACAATCTACAGACCTGAATCGAGATCTCGTGCTTATGATGTCAGGGCGAGGATCAGAAGATCGCTCAGGTTGGAGTTTCTGTCCCTGATAGCCCTTCATGAAGGGGTGGGGGGGTCATGAGGCCGTGGGGGTTTTCCCACGATGTTAGTTGTGAGAAGCTCCAAACTGCAAAGATTCTTCTGCAGGACAATTGAGACCTGTTGGTTGGCTCCAGGGCAACGATTCTGAGCAGGGTTCTAAGGATGGATGGCTGGGTAGCCCACCTCGCATTCCAATTGTGTCCTAGCAACAAGACAGGTTAGATCTGCTGGATCTGGGGGAGCAACCCAGGAGGCTGAGTTGAAATAAACTCTCCTGTGGATGGGTCCTAATGTCTTTTTGTGTCTATGGAGACCTTGGAATGTAGCGGTGGCACTGGGGTCCTGAAGGGTTTTTCCAAACAGAGGCTTTGACACAGCTCCAACGTGCAAGTTTCCCATATGTAGATGAGATGTTTTCTGATGGGTGAGTCAAGAAACAGCCATACGCTGGTATTGAAATCCAGGCCTCTGAGGAGAGATGACTGGCTACCACAGCAATGGATCCGAATAGTGCCTAGGAGCCTGTTCGTTCCTTTTTACCTCTGGGGACATCAGTCTATGCGTCTGAGTGCAGGTAGGTGCTCAGATGAGCTCAGATTGCCCCTGTTTGTCCTGGGAAGCCACCACTATTGGGATGGCCTCAGGCAGTTTGGAGGTTTATCCTATTAGTAGGGTTGTGGCCATTGGAATGGGCACACACAATTCCCTTGAAGAGGGCAAGTACAGTCCTCAGGTTTGGCTCCAGGGGCCTGAGCCTGTAGGGTGTGTAGGCCAGAGCTGTTTGGACAGTTGTCTGAAAACACAAACGCGGCTTATGTTTCGGGTCATAGGTATGGCAGGACTGATCTACAGACCATGAGGAGAACTCTTCAGGATATGAAAAAAGGGCGAGTGTGAGGCTCGTGCTCAAGTTTTTGTCTCTGGATATCGTGTCACTCATGGTCATGAAATTTCCGGGTGACTTCATGGGAAATGGACGAGTCTTACTCTCTGGGGTTTTGCCCCGTCCCAAGAGTTTTGGGTCATTCTGGGGGTGGAAGAAGTCCGTTTTGTTGTTGTTGTTGTTGATTTGCTTTGTTTTGTTTTTTAACCTCAGGTGTCTCACCAAATGAGGTATTCCAGAGTAGAGCCCTGGGGAGGGCCGACCGGACAACCAGAAATCTGGTTAAAAATTGTGGCCTAGGGACATGTCAAGCCCATTATGACATCTAATGGTCGAGCCACTGAGAGGACTTACTAGAGCACAGGACTCACGCTGAGGGTCACAATGCGTGTTTATGCCCTCTTCGCACTCAAGAATTGGCGGGGGCCTCCGGGTGAATGCTGGTTTCTCCTACACTGAACGTTGGACAACATGCCAACCACAAAGTTTCTTGCCATGGGTAAGGACAAGGTCTGATTTCTGCATCACAGGCACCCCTGGGCAGTGGTTGGAGATAAGGTCTAGGTTCTGAAGCCTGAAAAACCGCAGTTGGGAAGAGATGATAACCTAAGGCCATGGCGGTTCTGATGTGCTCAGTGTGCGGTCAGCTGTCTGGGTGTTGGTCAGGAGGTCCGAGCAAAGGTTGTGTCAGACAGTGCATTAGTGCCCAGGTTAGACTATATACTTTGGGTACAGTCGAATGCCATGTAGATTTATCCTCATATAAGGTGCCTGGGCAGCTCCTTAGGCCAAATTTTTTTTCTAGAGGGCAGGCAGAGTGCTGCATTGTGGGTCTGGAATTGCGAAACTTCCGGGCTTCGGGGCCTGGAGTGTGAGGACGGAAGTCTGAGAACACAAGCTAGACTTGGGTTTCAGGGCCAGGGCACGGCAGGTACCCCTGTAGATCTGAACCTATATCTCATGCATCTGAAGTCAGGGCGAGGATCAGACGTTGGCTCAGGTTGGAGTTTCTGAGCATGACGGCCGCTTCATGAAGGGAGCGGAATCTCGAGGCCATGGAGGTTTTCCCATTTTGGGAGTTGTGGGATGCCCCCTTCAAGGATTCCTTCTGCGGGACAATTGAGAATTGTTGGGCAGCTCCAGGACATCCCATATGGAATGACTCCAGGTCACCGTTCGAGGATGGATGCCTGGGAAGCCCGCCTCGCATTCCAATTGTCTCCTAGCAACAAGACAGTTTACATCTGATGGCTTAGCGGGAGCAACCGGGGTGGCTGAGTTGAAATGGACTTTCCTGAGGATGGGTCCTAATGTGTGTTTGTGTCCATGAGGGCCTTAAAATGGGGCGGTGGCAACGGGACCCTGAAGTATTCTCCTAAGCATTTGACATAGCTCGATGCACAACGTTCCTTGTGGAGACGAGATTTGTTTTGATGGGTGCCTCAGGAAAACCTCTATGCTGGTATTGGTATCCAGGCTTTTGAGGAGACATGCCTGTAATCCAAAGCAATGTATCCGATTATGGCCTAAGGTCCTGTCTGGTTCAATCTTCTTCTCAGGGGACATCCATCTATGGTATGAGTGGAGGTAGATGCTCAGCTGGTATCAGACCGCCCTTGTTTGTCCCGGGCGACCTGCACTATTGGGATGGCCTCAGCGATTTGGAGCGTTCTCCAAATTTTACTGTTTTGGACAATGGCATCGGCAGAATTCCCATGGATTGAATAGGCACAGTCCTAATGTGTGACTCCAGGGGCCCCAGCCTGGAGGGTGTGTGGCCCAGGACTTTGAGGACAGAACTCTGAAAACACAAACTCAGCTTAGGTTTGGGGACGTAGGTATGGCAGGCCCGATCTATAAACCATGAGAAGCACTCTTCCGGATATGAAGAAAGAGCGAGTCTGAGGTGCTTGCTCAAGCTTTTGTCTCTGGATTTTGTATCAGAGATGGCCGTGGAATGTCGGGGAGGCCTCATGGGCCATGGACGAATCTTCCTCTCTGTGGATTTGGCCCGATCCCAATTGTTTTTCGTCAATCTGTGGAATGGGAGGACTCCTTTCAAGTTAGTTACCATAGGTGTCCCGCCAAAAGAGGAATTCCAAAGAAGAGCCCTGGGGAAAAGTGAAGGGAGAACCCGAACTATGGGTAAAATTTGGGGCCTAGGGGCATGGCAAGCCCAATATGCTATCTCTTCATCCAGCCACTGAGAGGCCTTATTGAGGACTGGGATCAGGGTGAGGATCACAATGTGTGGTTTTGACCAATGTGGCCCGCAAACATGAGCGGGGCCTCATGGCCATACTGGTTTCAACTACAGTGAACGTTGGTCAACATGCCAACCACATGGTTTCTTGCCACGGAGAAGGAGTTGTGTTTTCTGCATCACTTTCAAGCCTGGGCAGTGATTGGAGATAAGGTCTAGGTTCTGAAACATGACAACCGAGGTTTGGAAGAGATGACGACCTAAGACCATGACGGGTCCGATGTGCTCAGTGAGCGGCCAGCTTTCTGTGTGGGGCCAGGTAATCCAGGCTCAGGCTGTGTCAAAAAGGGCAATAGTGCCCAGGTCAGCCTATATATTTGGGGTACAGTCGTATGGCGTGCAGGTTGATCCTCTTTTGGAGTTTCTGGGTAGCCCCAGAGGGCAATGTTTTTCTTCCTGAGGGCAGGAAGAGTGCTGCAATATAGTTCTGGTTTTCAAACTGGTGGCTTGTGGGCCAGTAGTCTGAGGAAGGAAATCTGAGAACAAGCTAGGCTTAGGTTTCTGGGTGAGGACAAGGCAGGAACAATCTACAGACCTGAATCGAGATCTCGTGCTTATGATGTCAGGGCGAGGATCAGAAGATTGCTCAGGTTGGTGTTTCTGTCCCTGATGGCCCTTCATGAAGGGGCGGGGGGGTCATGAGGCCGTGGGGTTTTTCCCACGATGTTAGTTGTGAGAAGCTCCAAACTGCAAAGATTCTTCTGCAGGACAATTGAGAACTGTTGGTTGGCTCCAGGGCAACGATTCCGAGCAGGGTTCTAAGGATGGATGGCTGGGTAGCCCACCTCGCATTCCAATTGTGTCCTAGCAACAAGACAGGTTAGATCTGCTGGATCTGGGGGAGCAACCCAGGAGGCTGAGGTGAAATGGACTCTCCTGTGGATGGATCCTAATATGTTTTTGTGTCTATGGAGATCTTGGAATGAAGCGGTGGCACTGGGGCCCTGAAGGGTTTTTTCAAACAGAGGCTTTGACACAGCTCCAACGTGCAAGTTTCCCATATGTAAATGAGATTTGTTCTGAGGGATGAGTCAGGAAACAGCAATATGCTGGTATTGAAATCCAGGCCTCTGAGGAGAGATGACTGGATAGCACAACAATGAATCCAAATAGTGCCTAGGGGCCTGTTCGTACCTTTTTACCTCTGGGGACATCAGTCTATGCATCTGAGTGCATGTAGGTGTCAGATGGGTTCAGATTGCTCCTGTTTGTCCTGGAGAGCCACCACTATTGGGATGGCCTCAGGGAGTTTGGAGGTTTATCCTATTAGTAGGTTGTGGCCATTGGAATGGGCACATACAATTCCCTTGGAGAGGGCAAGTACAGTCCTCAGGTTTGGCTCCAGGGGCCTGAGCCTGTAGGGTGTGTAGGCAGAGCTGTTTGGACAGTTGTCTGAAAACACAAACGCGGCTTATGTTTCGGGTAATAGGTATGGCAGTATTGATCTACAGACCATGAGGAGAACTCTTCGGGATATGAAAAAAGGGCCAGTGTCAGGCTCTTGCTCAAATTTTTGTCTCTGGATATCGTGTCACTCATGGTCATGAAATTTCCGGTTGACTTCATGGGAAATGGACGAGTCTTACTCTCTGGTGGTTTGTCCCCATCGCAAGATTTTGGGGTCATTCTGTGGGATGGAAGAAGTCCGTTTTGTTGTTGTTGTGATTTGCCTTGTTTTGTTTTTTAACCTCAGGTGTCCCACCAAATGAGGTATTCCAGAGTAGAGCCCTGGGGAGGGCCGACTGGACAACCAGAAATCTGGTTACAAATTTGGGCCTAGGGACATGTCAAGCCCATTATGACATCTAATGGTCGAGCGACTGAGAGGACTTACTAGAGGACAGGACTCACACTGAGGGTCACAATGCGTGTTTATGCCCACTTCGCAAACAAGAATGGGCGGGGCCTCATGGTGAATCCTGGTTTCTCCTACACTGAACGTTGGACAACCAGCCAATGACAAGATTTCTTGCCATGGGTAAGGAAGAGTTCTGATTTCTGCATCACAGTCACCCTTGGGCAGTGATTGGAGATAAGGTCTAGATTCTGAAGCCTGAAAACAGAGGTAGGGAAGAGATGATAACCTAAGGCCATGGCGGGTCTGATGTGCTCAGTGTGCGGTCAGCTCTCTGGGGGTTGGTCAGGAGGTCCGGGCTCAGGTTGTGTCAGACAGTGCATTAGTGCCCCCGTAGACTATATAATTTGGGTAAAGTCGAGTGCCATGTAGATTTATCCTCATATAAGATGTCTGGGCAGCTCATTAGGCAAAATTTGTTTTCTAGAGGGCAGGCAGAGTGCTTCATTGTCGGTCCGGAATTGCCAAACTTGAGGGCTTCGTGTCCAGGAGTGTGAGGACGGAAGTCTGAGAACACAAGCTAGACTTGTGTATCAGGGCGAGGACACGGCAGGGACCACTGTAGATCTGAACCAATATCTCATGCATCTGAAGTCAGGGCGAGGATCAGACGTTGTCTCACGTTGGAGTTTATGTGCATGACGGCCCCTTCATGAAGAGAGCGAAATCTCGAGGCCATGTAGGTTTTCCCACGTTGGGTGTTGTGGGATGCCCCCTTCAAGGATACCTTCTGCGGGACAATTGAGACCTGTTGGGCAGCTTCAGGACATCCCATATGGAATGACTCCAGGTCACCGTTCGAGGATGGATGCCTGGGAAGCCCGCCTCGCATTCCAATTTTCTCCTAGCAACAAGAGAGTTTAGATCTGATGGCTCTGCGTGAGCAACAGGAGTGACTGACTTGAAATGGACTTTCCTGAGGATGGGTCCTAATGTGTGTTTGTGTCCATGAGTGCCTTAAAATGGGGCGGTGGCACCGGGACCCTGAAGTATTCTCCTAAGCTTTTGACATAGCTCGATGCACAAGGTTCCTTGTGGAGACGAGATTTGTTCTAATGGGTGCCTCAGAAAAACCCCTATGCTGGTATTGGAATCCAGGCTTTTGAGGAGACATGCCTGTAAACCAAAGCAATGTATCCGATTATGGCCTAGGGTCCTGTCTGGTTCAATCTGCTTCTCAGGGGACATCCATCTAAGGTATGAGTAGAGGTAGATGCTCAGCTGGTATCAGACCGCACTTGTTTGTCCCAGGCGACCTGCACTATTGGGATGGCCTCAGGGATTTGGAGGGTTCTCCTAATTTTACGGTTTTGGACCATGGAATGGGCAGAATTCCCATGGATTGGGTAGACACAGTCCTAATGTGTGACACCTGGGGCCCCTGCCTGGAAGGTGTGTGGCTCAGGACTTTGGGGACAGAAGTGTGAAAACACAAACTCAGCTTAGCTTTGGGGAGGTAGGTATGGCAGGCCCGATCTATAAACCATGAGAAGAACTCTTCCGGATATAAAGAAAGAGCGAGTCTGAGGCACTTGCTCAGGCTTTTGTCTCTGGATTTTGTATCAGAGATGGCCGTGGAATGTCGGGGAAGCCTCATGGGCCATGGACGAATCTTTCTCTCTGGGGATTTGGTCCGATCCCAATTGCTTTTCATCAATCTGTGGAATGGGAGGACTCCTTTCAGATTTGTTACCTCAGGTGTCCCGCCAAAAGAGGAATTCCAAAGATGAGCCCTGGGGAAAAGTGAAGGGAGAACCCGAACTATGGGTAAAATTTGGGGCCTAGGGGCATGGCAAGCCGAATATGCTGACTCTTCATCCAGCCACTGAGAGGCCTTACCTGAGGCCTGGGATCAGGCTGAGGGACACAATGTGTGTTTGTGACCAATGTGGCCCATAAACATGGGCGGGGCATCATGGGCCACACTGGTTACAACTACACTGAACGTTGGAAAAACATGCCAACCACTAGGTTTCTTGCCAAGGCGAAGGAGAAGTTCTGATTCTTGTATCACGTTCACTCCTGAGCAGTGAGTGGAGATAAGGTCTAGGTTCTGAAGGTGAAAACTGAGGTTGTGTAGAGTTGATGGCCTAAAGCCATTGTGGGTGTGATATGCTCTTTGTATGGCCAGCTGTCTGGGTGTTGGACTGGAGGTCTGCCCTCAGGCTGTTTCAGACAGGGCTTTAGTGCACAGGCTAGACTGTATAATTGGGGTATGGTCGAGTGGCATGCAGGTTGTTACTCATTTGGCGTTTCTGGTTAGGCCTATAGGGCAACATTTTTCTTCTGGAGGGCAGGCAGAGTGCTGCATTGTGTCTCCAGAATTGCCAAACTGGAGGGGTGTGGCCAGGATTGTGAGGAAGGAAGTCTGAAAACACAAGCTAGCACGAGTTTTGGGGCCAAGAGCATGGCAGGCCCACTCTGCAGAGGCTGAATCGAGATCTCCTGCAGGTGAGGTCAGGGCGAGTATCAGATGTTGCCTCAAGCTGGAGTTTGTGTCCATGACGGCCCCTTCCTGAAGGGGGTGGGGGCGTCATGAGGCCAGGGATGTTTCCCTACGCTGGGAGTTGTGAGCTGCTCCAAACTTCAAAGTTTCCTTCTTCAGGACAGTCGAGTACTATTGGATGGTTCCAGGATGCCCCATACAGAAAGACTCGAGAGCAGGGCCCTAAGCATGGATGCCGAGAAACGCCAACTCACCTTCCCATTGCCTGGTCGAGACAAGGCACGCTCAATCTGCGGGCTCTTGGGTGAGCTACCCAGAAGGCTGAGTTTAAATGGACTCTCCTGAGGATGAGTCATAATGTGGGTTGGTGGCCAAGGAGACCTTGGAATGTGGCAGTAGCTAAGGGACTCTGCAGGATTCTCCAACCCGAAGGGCTTGACACAACTCCAACAAGGAAGCTTCCCATGTGGAGATGAGAGGTCTTCTGTCTGGTGCCTCAGGAAAGCCGCGTATGCTGGTCTTCGAACCCAGGCCTCTGAGGTGTGATACCTGGACACCAAAGCAAGAGTTCATAATAGGGCCTAGGGGCCTGTCTGGTTCAATCTTCTTTCTCTGCGGATATCTGTCTGTGTGTCTGCATGGAGGTAGTAGTTGCTCATCTTGTGTCATAATGCCAGTTTTGTCCAGTGCGGCTTGTGGTAGTGGGATGTCCTTGGGGACCTTGAGGTTTCTACTATTTTGTAGAGTTGTGGCCAATGGAATGGGCCGTTTCTTTGGAGAGAGCAGGCACAGTTCTGTGGTGTGGCTCCAGAGACCCCAGCCTGGAGGCTGTGTGGGCCATGGCTGTGCAGACAGACATCCAAAAACCCTAACTCAGCTCAGGTTTGGGGCCGAGGTTACGGCAGGCCTGATCTACAGTCCCTGAGGGGAGCTCCTCTGGATATGAAAGAAGGGTGAGAGGGAGGCAGTCGCTCAGGCTTTTGTCTCTGGATGTTTTGTCCACAATGGCCGTTTAATGTAGGAGTTGCCTCATGGGTCGTAGAAGTCTCCCTCTCTGGTAGTTTGTCCAGCCCCCAAGAGTTTGGGGTCATTCTGTGGGAAGGGAAGCGTCCTGTTTTCTGCTTCATGTGTCCCCCCAGTAGAGGGATTCTAGAGCATAGCAGTGGGCACTGACAACTGGAATACTCGCCCTCTGGTTAAGCCTGGGGGCCTATGGATATGACAAGCCCCATATGCAGGATCTTGGTCCAGCCACTGAGAGGCGTTACTTTAATACGGGACTCACGCTGCAGGTCACAATGTATGTCTGTGCCCTAGGCGGCCCTCAAGCACTGGCGTGGCCTTTCGGACAATGCAGGTTTTCCCACATTGAACGTTGGACAACATGCCAACCACAAGGTTTCTGGCCATGGGGAAGGAGGAATTCTAATTTCTGCATCACGTTCACTCCTGGGCAGTGATTGGAGATAAGGTCTAGGTTCTGAAGCCTGAAAACCGAGGTTGGGAAGAGATGACGACCTACAGCCATAGCGGGTCCTATGTGTCCAGGTTGGGGCCAGCTGTCTGGGTATCGTTTGGGATGTCTTGTCTCAGGCTGTGCCAGACAGGGCATTAGTATACAGGGTAGGCTGTATAATTGCTTTACAATCAAGTGGCATGCATTAGAAAATCATTTGGGGTTTCTTATTAGCAGCATAGGACAAAGTTTTTCTTCTGGAGGGCAGGCAGAGTGCTGCATTGTGGCATCGGAATTCCCAAACTGGAAGGCTTGTGGGCCAGGAGAGTGAGGACGGAAGCCTGAGAACACAAGCTAGGCTTAGGTTTCGGGGCAAGGACATGGCAGGCACACTCTGCAGAGCTGAATTGACATCTCATGCCTCTGAAGTCAGGTCGAGGATCAGACTTTGGCTCAGGTTTGAGTTTCTGTCCATGTTGGCCCCTTCAGGAAGGGGGGGCATTATGAGGCCATGGGGGTTTTCCCACTATTGGAGTTGTGAGATGCTCCAAACCGCAAGGATTCCTTCTGTGGGACAATTAAGATTTGTTGGATGGCTCCAGGACGTCTTATAAGGTATTTTTCCAGAACAGGGTTCTAAGTATGAATGCCTGGGCAGCCAGCCTCACATTCCAATTGTCTCCTAGCAACAAGAAACGTTTGATCTGCTGGCTTGGGGTAGCAACAGAGGGGGCTGAGTTGAAATGGACTTTCCTGAGGATGATCTTAATGTTGGTTTGAGTCCATGGAGACCTTGGTATGGGGTAGTGGCACCAGGGCCCTGAAGGATTCTCCTAACCAGAGGTTATGACAAAGCTCCAATGAGCAAGTTTTCCATGGGGAGACGAGATTTGTTCTTATTGGTGCCTCAGGAAACCACCATATGCTGGTATTGGAAAGGAGGCATCTGAGGAGAGATGCCTGAAAACCAAAGCAATGGATCTGATTAGGGCCTAGGGGCCTGTCCGGTTCAATATTCTTCTCTGGGGACATCTGTTGTCTGAGTGGAGGTAGTTGCTCAGCTGGTTTGAGATCACCCCTGTTTGTCCTGGGCGGCCTACACTATTAAGATGGCCTCGGTGACTTTGGAGGTTTTTCCTCATTTGCAAGGTTGTGGCCAATGGAATGGGAAGAATTCCCTTGAAAGGGAAGCACAGTCCTGAGGTGTGGCTCCAGGGACCCAATTGTGGAGCGTGTTTGGTCCAGGGCTATTTGGACAAAAGTCTGAAAACACAAACTCCACTTAGGTTGGGGGATGTAGGTATGGCCGACCCGATCTATAGACCGTGAGGAGAACTCTTCGGGATATGAACAAAGGGCGAATGTGAGGTGCTGGCTCATGCTTTTTTTTTTTTCTGTAATTGTGTCACCGATTGCCATGGAATGTCGGGGTGTCCTCATGGGTCATTGATGAGGCTCCCTTTCTGGGGATTTGACCCGATCCCAAGAGTTTGGGGTCATTCTGTGGGAAGGGAGGAGGCCTTTCTGGTTTTTTTTTGTTTATTTTTTTAGTATTATTATTTTTTTTTACCTAAGGTGGACCACCAAAAGAGGGATCCAAGAGCAGAGTCCAGGCAAGGGGTGACTGGACAACCAGACCTCTGGTTAACATTGGGACCTAAGAACATGGCAAGCCCCTTATGTGGGCTCTTGGTCCAGACACTGAGAGGCCTTCCTTGAGGATAGGTCTCACACTGAGTTTCACAATGTGTTTTTGTGCCCAAGGAGCCCCTCAAGTCAGGGCGTGGCCTAATGTACCATGCTGGTTTCTCCTACACTGAACGTTGCACAATATGGCAACCACAAGTTTTCTGGCCATGGGGAAGAAGGAGTTCTAATTTCTGCAACACTTTCACTCCTGGACTGTGATTGGATTTAAGGTCTAGGATCTGAAGCCTGAAAACTGAGGTTGGGAAGAGATGAAGACCTAAGGCCATGGTGTGGCTGATGTGCTCAGTGTTCGGCCAGCTGTTGAGTGTGGGTTGGGAGGTGCAGGCTCAGGCTGTGGCAGACAGGGAATTAGTGCCCAGGCTAGACTGTATCATTGGGGTGCAGTCGAGTTTCGTGCAGGATGGTACTCATTTGTGGTTACTGGGTAGCCCCAGAGGGCAACGTTTTTCTTCTGGAGGGAAGACACAGTGCCACATAGTGGCTCCAGAATTCCCAAACTGGAAGGCTTGTGGGCCAGGAGTGTGAGAAAAAAATTCTGAGAACACAAGCCAGACTTAGATTTCGGGGTGAGGGGACGGCAGGCACCCTCTGCAGAGATGATTCCAGATCCCGTATGCCTGAAGACAGAACTAGAATCAGACGTTGGCTTACGTCGGAGTTTCTGTCCATGACGGCCCCTTCATGAAGGGGACGGTGTCACGAGGACATGGAGGTTTTCCCACGATGGGAATTGTGAGATGCTCCAAACCGCAATGATTCCTTCTGTGGGACAGTCGAGACCTGTTGGATGGCTCCAGGACATCCCATAAGGAAGTTATCCAGAGCAGGGTTCTAAGGATGGATGCCTGGGCAGCCTGCCTCCCATTCCAGGTGTCTCATAGCGCCAAGGCAAGTTCGATCTGCTGGATCTAGGGGAGCAACCGAGGCGGGTGTGTTGAAATGGGTGAGTTGAGGATGGGTCATAATGTGCATTTGTGTCCATGGAGACCTTGGAATGGGGTGCTTGATCCGGGGCCTTGAGGGACGTTCATAACTGGAGGTTTTGATGGGCTCTAAAGAGTACGTTTCCTATGTAGAGAAGAGAATTGTTTTGATGAGTGCCTAAGGAATCTCCCATATGCTGGTATGGGAAACCAGGCCTCTGAGGAGAGATGACTGGAAACAAAATCAATCGAGATGATTAGGCCTAGGTGCCTGTCCGGTTCAATCTCTTTCCTGAGGATACGTGTCTAAGGATCTGAGGGAATGTAGTTGCTCAGCTTGTGTCAGATCGCCCCTGTTTGTCCTGGGCAGCCTATAATATTGGGATGGCTTCCGGACTTTGGAGTTTCTCCTAATCTATAGGTTTGTGGCCAATGGAATGGGCAGAAATCCCCTGGAGAGGGCAGGCACAGTTCTGAGTTTGGCTCTAGGGGCCCAGCCTTGAGGCTGTGTGGGCCAGGCCTGTGGGGACAAAAGTCTGAAAACACAAACTCTGCTTAGGATTGGGGACATAGGTATGGCACGCCCAATCTACAGACTGTGATAACACTTAGGGATATGAAAAAGGGTGAGTTTGAGGTGCTTGCTCAGGTTTTGTCTCTGGATTTGTGTCAACAATGTGGGTGGAATGCTGGCGTGGCCTCATGGGTTGTGGATGGCTTTCCTTCTCTGAGGATTTGACCCGATCCCAAGAGTTTGGGTACATTCTGTGGGATGGGAGGAGTCTTTTCTGTTTTTTATTTTATTTTATTTTATATTTTATTTTATGTACCTCAAGTGTCCCAATAAAAGAGGGATTCCAGAGCAGAGTCCTTGGGAGGGACAACTGGATATCCCCACCTCTGTTTAAGTTTGGGGGCCTAGGGGCATGGCAAGTCCAATATGTGGGCTCTTGATTCAGACACTGAGAGGCCTTCCTTGAGGACAGGGCTCATGCTGAGGTTCACAATGCCTATTTGTGCCCAACAAGGCCCTCAAGCATGGGAAGTGCCTCATGGGCCACGCTAGATTATTCTACACTGAACGTTGGACAATATGCCAACCACAAGGTTTCCAGCCATGGCGAAGGAAGAGTTGTGATTTCTGCATCACGTTCAGCCCTGGACAGTGATTGGAGTTTAGGTCTAGGTTCTGAAACCCGAAAACTGAGGTTGGGAAGAGATGAAGACCTAAGGACCTGATGGGTCCAATGAGCTCAGTGTGCAGCCAGCTGTTGAGCGTAGGTCTGGAGGTGTGGGCTCATGCTGTGTCAGACAAGGCATTAGACAGGGTAGACTGCATATTTGGGGTGCAGTCGAGTGGCGTTCAGTTGATCCTTATTCGGGTTTCTAGGTAGCTCCATAAGGCAACGTTTTTCTTCTGGAGGGCAGGCAGTGTGCTGCATTATGGCCCCAGTATTGCCAATCTGTAGGGCTTTTGGGGCAGGGGTGTGAGGACGGTAGTCTGAGAACACAAGCTAGGCTTAGTTTTGGGGGTGAGTGCACAGAAGGCACACTCTGCAGAGCTGAATCAAGATCTCATGCACCTGAAGTCAGGGCGAATATCAGACGTTTGCTCAGGTTGGAGTTTCTGTCCATGATGGCCCCTTTATAAAGTGGAGCGTCTCAAGAGGCCATGTAGATTTTCCCACAATGGGAGTTGTGAGATGCTCCAGACTGCAAAGATTCCTTCTGTGGGACACTTGAGACCTGTTGGATGGCTCTAGGATGTCCCATGTGGAACGACTCCAGAGTAGGGTTCTAAGGATGGATGCCTGGGCAGCCCGCCTCCCATTCTAGTTGTCTCCTAGCAACAAGGCAGGTTTGATCTGCAGGCCCTGGGGGAGAAACCAAGGGGGTTGAGTTGACATGGACTCTCCCGAGGATAGATGATAATGTGGGTTTAAGTCCATGGAGACCTTGGAATGGGGCGCTTGATCCGGGGCCCTGAAAGATTCTCCTAAACAGAGGTTTTTATAGAGCTCCAAAGAGTATATTTCCTATGTGGAGACGAGATTTTTCTGATGAGTGCCTCAGTAATCCCCCTATGCTGGTATTGGAAACCAGGCCTCTGAGGAGAGATGCCTGGAAACAAAAGCAATGGATCTGATTAGGGCCTAAGTGCCTGTCCAGTTCAATCTTATTCTATGGGGATATCTGTCTCTGGGTCTGAGTGGAGGTAGTTTCCTAACTTGTGAAAGATCATCCCTGTTTGTCCTGGGCAGCCAACACTATTCGAATGGCCTCGGGGAGCTTGGAGGTTTCTCCTAATCTATAAGGTTGTGGCCAATGGAAATGGCAGAATTCCCCTGGAGAGGGAAGCCACAGTCCTGAGGTGTGGCTCCAGGGGCCCCAGCTTGGATGGTGTGTGGGCCAGGACTGTGGGGACAGAAGTCTGAAAACACAAACTCAGCTTAGGTTTGGGGATGTATGTATGAAGGCTTGATCTACAGACCGTGAGAATTTTCCGGGCTATGAACAAAGGGCGAGTATGTGGCGCTTGCTCAGGCTTGTCTCTGGATTTTGTGTCAACGGTGGCCGTGGAATGTCGGGGTGTCCTCAAGGGCCATGGACAATTCTTTCTCTGGTGATTTGCCCTATCCCAAGGAGTTGGGATCATTCTGTGGATGGGAAAAGTCCTTTCTGTATTTTTTTTTTTTTACCTCAGGTGTCCCACCAAAGAGGGATTCCAGAGCAGAGCCCTGAGTCGGGTGACTAGACATCTCGAACTCTGGTTGAGATTGGGTGACTAGGGGCTTGGCAAGCCCCATATGTGGGCTGTTGTTCCAGTCACTAAGAGGCTTCACATGAGAATAGGGCTCACGCTGAGGGTCACAATATGTGTTTGTGCAAATTGTGGCCCTCAGGGATAGGTGGGACCTCATAGTCCATGCTGCTTTCTCCTACAATGAACGTTGGACAACATGCCAACCACAACGTTTCTTGCCATGGCGAAGGAGAAGTTCTGATTCTTGCATCACGTTCACTCCTGAGCAGTGAGTGGAGATAAGGTCTAGGTTATGAAGGTGAAAATTGAGGTTGGGTAGAGATGATGGCCTAAAGCCATTGTGGGTATGATATGCTCAGTGTACGGCCAGCTGTCCTGGTTTTGGACTGGAGGTCTGCCCTCAGGCTGTGTCAGACAGGGCTTTAGTGCACAGGCTAGACTGTATAATTGGGGTATGGTCGAGTGGCATGCAGGTTGTTACTCATTTGGCGTTTCTGGTTAGCCCTATAGGGCAACATTTTTCTTCTGGAGGCCAGGCAGAGTGCTGCATTGTGTCTCCAGAATTTCCAAACTGGAGGGGTGTGGCCAGGATTCTGAGGACGGAAGTCTGAGAACACAAGATAGGCTTAGGTTTCAAGACGAGGGCCCAGCAGGCACACTCTCAAGTGCTGAATCGAGATCTCATGCTTCTGAATTCAGGGCGAGGATCAGACTTTGGCTTAGGATGGAGTTTCTGTCCGTGATGGCCCATTCATGAAGGTGTGGGGCATCATAAGGAAATGGAGGTTTTCTCACAGTGTTATTGTGTGATGCTTCAAACCACAAGGATTCATTCTGTGAGACAGTCAAGACAGGTTGGTTGGATTCAAGACGTCCCATAAAGAAGTTCTCCAGAGCAGGGTTCTAAGGATGGATGCCTGTGGGGCCCGCCTCCCATTCTAACTGTCTCCTAGTGACAAGGAAGGTTTGATCTGCTGGCTCTGGGTGAGCAGCCGAGGGGGCTGATTTGAAATGGACTCTCCTGAGAATGGTTCATAATGTAAGTTTGTGTCCTTGGAGACCTTGGGATTGGGCCATGGTGCCAGCGCCCTGAAGGATCCTCCTAACCTGAGGTATTGACACAGCTCCAAAGAGCAAGTTTCCCATGTGGAGATGAGATCTGTTCTGATTGTTTCCTTAGGAAACCCCCATATTCTGATATTGGAAACCAGGCCTCTGAGGAGAGATACCTAGAAACCAAAGCAATGCATCAGAAGTTGGCTCAGGTTGGAGTTTCTGTCTATGATGGCCCCTTTATAAAGGGGAGCATCTCATGAGGCCATGTAGGTTTTCCCACGATAGGAGTTGTGAGATGCTCCAATCTGCAAGGATTCCTTCTGTGGGACAGTCAAGACCTGTTGGAAGGCTCCAGGACATCCCATATGGAACGGCGCCAGAGCAGGATTCCATGGATGGATGCCTAGAGAGTCTGCTTTGCATTCCAGTTGTCTCCTAGCGACAAGGCAGGTTTGATATTCTGCCTCTGGGGGAGTAATCGACGGGGCTGAGTTGAAATGTACTCTCCTGCCGAATGGTCATAATGCGGGTATGTGTCCATGGAGACCTTGGAATAGGGCGGTTGCTCCGGCTACCTGAAGGTTTCTCCTAACTGGAGGCTTTTACAGAGCTCCAAAGGATAAGTTTCCCATGTGAAGACAAGATTTGTTCTGATTGGTATCTCTGGAATCCCCCATATGCTGGTATTGGAAAACAGGCCTCTGAGGAGAGATGCTTAGAAAAAAAAGCAATGGAACCAATTACATTCTAGGGGCCAGTCCAGTTTAATCTTCTTCTCTTGGGTTATCTGTCTACGGGTGAGTTGACGTCGTTGCTCAGCTTGTGAGAGATCGCCCCTCTTTGTCCTGGGTGGCCTACACTATTGGAATGGCCTCTGAGACTTTGGAGGTTTCTCCTTATCTGTAGGGTTGTGGCCAATGGAATGGGAAGAATTTCCTTGGAGAGGGCAGGCACAGTCCTGAGGTGTGGCTCCAGGGGCCTCAGTCTGGAGGGTGTGTGGGACAGGGATGTCAGGATAGAAGTCTGAAAACACAAACTCGGCTTAGGTTTGGGGACGTAGGTATGGCAGGCCCAATCTACAGACTATGAGGAGAATTTTTTGGGCTATGACCTAAGGGTGAGTGTGAACGCTTGCTGAAGCTTATGTCTCTGGATTTTGTGTCAATAGTGGCCGTGGAATGTCGGGCTGGCCTCATGGGCCATGAACGAGTCTTTCTCTCTGGACCCCAATCACTTGGGATGGCCCAATCCCAAGTGATTGGGATCATTCTGTGAGTGGGAGGAGTCCTTTCTGTGTTTATTTACCTCAAATGTCCCACCAAAGAGGGATTCCAGAGCAGAGCCCTGAGTAGGGGTGACTAGATGTCTCTACCTCTGGTTAAGATTGGGTGACTTGGGGCATGGCAGGCCCCATATGCGGGCTCATGGTCCAGCCACTGAGAGGCTTTACTTGAGGACAGGGCTCAAACTGAGGGTCCCAATGTGTGTTTGAGCCCACCGCAGCTCTTAAGCATAGGCAGGGCCTCAGGGACCCTACACTACCCTCAGGGGCCCTACTACTGCCCCTGTAGGCCCTACAGGGGTCCTACACTGAACGTTGGACAAGATGCCAACCACAAGATTCTGGCGAGAGGGAAGGAGGAGTTCTGATTTCTGCATCACGTTCACCCATGGGAAGTGAGTAGAGATAAGGTCTAGGATTCTGTAGCCTGAAAACCGAAGTTGGAAAGAGATGGCGACCTAAGGCCATGGCGGTTCAGATGTTCTCAGTGTACTGCAAGCTGTCTGGGTGTCGGTTGGGAATTCAGGCCTCAGGTTCTGTCAGACAGGGCATTAGTGCACAGGCTAGACTATATAATTGGTGTACAGTTGAGTGACGTGCAGGTTTATCCTCATTTGAGGTTTCTGGGTAGACCCATAGGGCAATATTTTTCTTCTAGAGGGCAGGCAGAGTGCAGCACTGTGTCATCGGAAATCCCAAAATAGAGGGCGTGTGGTCCAGGAGAGTGAGGACGAAAGTCGGAGAACACTAGCTACGCTTAGGTTTTGGGGTGAGGGCACAGCAGGTACACTCTGAAGAGCTGAATCAAGATCTCGTGCATCTGAAGTCAAGGCGAAGATCAGCTGTTGGCTCAGGTTGGAGTTTCTTTCCATGATCTGCCTTCATGAAGATTGGGGGCATCATGTGACCTTGGAATCTTTCCATGATATGAGTTGTTAGGTGGTCCATGCACAAGGACTCCTGTGGGACAGTCGAGACCTGTTGGATGGCTCAAGGATGTCCCATAAGGAATGACGCAAGAGCATGGTTCTAAGGATGGATGCCTGAAGAGCCCAACTCGCATTTCAATTGTCTCCTAGCGATAAGGCAGGTTCAATCTGCTGGCTCTGGAGTAGCAACCGAGGGGGTTTAGTTGAAATGGACTCTCCTGAGGATGGGTCATAATTTGGGATTGTGTCCATGGAGATATTCAAATGGGGCAGTGGCTCCAGTGACCTGAAGTTTTCTCCTAACTGGAGGTTATGACACAGCTCCATAGAGCAAGATTCCCATGTGGAGACGAGATTTTTTCTGATAGGTAGCTCTGGAAACCCCCTGATGCTGGTATTGGAATCCAGGCTTCTGAGGAGAGATGCCTGAAAACAAAAGCAATGGATCCAATTAGGGCCTAGGTGCCTGTCTTGTTCAATATTCTTTTCTATGGATATCTGTCTAAGGTTCTGATTGGAGGTAGTGGCTCAGCTTGTGCCAGAGGGTCCCTGTATGTCCAGGACATCCTACACTATTGGGATGGCCTCAGAGATTTTGGATGATTCTCCTAATCTGTCAGGTTGTGCCACATGAATGAGCAGAATTCCCTTGGAGAGGGCAGGCACAGTCCTGAGGTGTGGCTCCATGGGGCCCAGCCTTTAGAATGTGTGGGTGAGGACAATGGAGACAGAAGTCTGAAAACACAAACTAGGCTTAGGTTTGGGGACATAGGTATGGCAGGCCCGATCTACAGACCTTGAGAATTTTGGGGGCTCTGAACAAAGGGCAAGTGTGTGGCGCTTTTTCAGGTTTTTGTCTCCGGATTTTGTGTCAATGGTGGCCGTGGAATGTCAGGCTGGCCTCATCGACCATGGACGAGTATTTCTCTCTGTGGATTTGGCCAGATTCCAAGTGTTTGGGGTCATTCTTTGGATGGTAGGAGTCCTTACTTTTTTTTTTCTTTATCTTGTTTTTTTTTTTTTTTTTTTTTTTTTTTTACCTTATGTGTCCCACCAAAGAGGGATTCCAGAAAAGAGCTCTGAATAAGGTTGACTAGACTTCTCAAGCTCTGGCTAGGATTGGGGGAGTAGGGGCATGGCAAGTCCCATATGCAGGCTCTTGGTCCAGCCCCGGAGAGGCTTTACTTGAGGCCAGGGTTCATGCTTAGGGTCCTAATGTGTGTTTGTGCCCATCACAGCCCTCAAGCATGTCTGAGGCCTCATGGGCCATGCTGGGTTCTCATATACTGAACGTTGGACAACATGCCAACCACAGGGTTTCTGGTCATGGGGAAGGTGAAGTTCTGATTGCTGCATCACGTACATCACTTAGTTGTGAGTGGAGATAATGTCTAGGTTCTGAAGCCTGAAGACCAAGGTTGGGAAGAGATGATGACCTAAGGCCATGGCATGTTCGATGTGTTCAGTGTGAGGCCAGGTGTCTGGGTGTCGGTCACGAGGTCTGGGGTCAGGCTGTGTCAGACAGGGCATTAGTGCCCAGGCTAGACTGTATAATTGGGGTACAGTCTAGAGAATTGCAGGTTGATCCTCATTTGATGTTTCTGGGTAGACCCCTAGGGCAAAGTCTCTCTTCTGGAGGGCAGGCAGAGTGCTGCATTTTGTCTCCAGAATTCCCAAAGTGGAAGGCTTGTGGGCCAGGAGTGTGAGGATGGAAGTCTGAGAACGCGAGCTGGCTTAGGTTTTGGGGCGAGGGCAAGGCAGGCACACTCTGCAGAGCTGAATTGAGATCTCATGCATCTGAAGTCAGGGCGAGGATCAGACGGGAGTTTCTGTCCATGATGTCCTCTACCTGAAGGTGGAGGCATCACGAGGCCATGGAGGTTTTCCCACGGTGCGAGTGTGTGATGCTGCAAACCACAAGGATTCCTTCTGCAGGACAGTTGAGACATGTTGAATGGATCAAGGACACCCCATTAGGAATTTCTCCAGAGCAGAGTTCTAACAACGGATACCTGGGCAACGAACTCGCATTCCAATTGTCTCCTAGTGACAAAGCAGTTTTGATCTGCTGGCACTGGGTGAGCAACCGCCAGGTTTGAGTTGAAATGGACTCTCCTGAGGATGGGTCATAATGTGGGATTGTGTCCATTGACACATTGGAATGGGGCGGTGGCTCCAGTGACGTGAAATTTTCTCCTAACTGGAGGTTTTGACACAGTTCCATATAGCATGATTCCCATGTGGCATGGGATTTGTTCTGATTGGTAGCGCCAGAAACCCCCATGTGCTGGTATTGGAATCCAGGCCTCTGAGGAGAGATACATGAAAACAAAAGCAATGGATCCGTTTAGGGCCTAGGTGCCTGTCCTGTTCAATCTTCTTTTCTATGGATATCTATCTACAGGTCTGATTGGAGGTAGTGGCTCAGCTTGTGGCAGATGGTCCCTGTTTGTCCCGGACATTCTACAATATTGGGGTGGCCTCGGGGAATTCGGATGTTTCTCCTAATCTGTCAGGTTGTGCCAAAGGAATGAGCAGAATTCCCATGGAGAGGGCAGGCACAGTCCTGAGGTGTGGCCCCATGGGGCCAAGCCTTGAGGGTGTGTGGGCCAGGACAATGGAGACAGAAGTCTGAAAACACAAACTTGGCTTAGGTTTGGGGACATAGGTATGGCAGGCCCGATCTACAGACCGTGAGAATTTTTCAGGCTTTGAACAAAGGGCGAGTGTGTGGCGCTTTTTCAGGCTTTTGTCTCCGGATTTTGTGTCAATGGTGGCCGTGGAATGTCAGGATGGCCGCATCAGCCATGGACGAGTATTTCTCTCTGTGAATTTGGCCCAATTCCAAGTGTTTGCGGTCATTCTTTGGACGGTAGGAGTCCTTTCTCTATTTTTTTTTTTAACCTCATGTGTCCCACCAAGGAGGGATTCTAGAGAAGAGATCTGAGTAGGGGTGACTAGACTTCTCAAGCACTGGTTAAGGCTTGGGGAGTAGGGGCATGGTAATCTCCATATGTGGGCTCTTGGTCCAGCCCCGGAGAGGCTTTACTTGAGGCCAGGGATCATGCTTAGGATCCTAATGTGTGTTTGTGCCCATCGCAGCCCTCAAGCATGTCTGAGGCCTCATGGGCCATGCTGGTTTCTCCTACACTGCACGTTGGACAACATGCCAACCACAGGGTTTCTGGTCATGGGGAAAGAGGAGTTCTGATTTCTGCATCACGTACACGGCATGGCAGTGAGTAGAGATAAGGTCTAGATTCTGAAGCCTGAAAACCGAGGTTGGTAAGAGATGACAACCTAAGGCCATGGTGGGTCCGATGCACTTTGTGTGCAACCAGATGTCTGTGTCCATCATGAGGTCTGGGCTCAGGCTGTGTCAGGCAGGGCATTAGTCCCCAGGCTAGACTATATAATTGGGGTACAGTCGAGTGATGTGAAGGTTGGTCCTCATTTGGGGTTTCTGGTTGGCCCCATAGGGCAAAGATTTTCTTCTGGAGGGCAGGCAGAGTGCTGCATTCTGGCTCCAGAATTGCCAACTTCAGGGCTTGTGGGCCAGGTGTTTTAGGACAGAAGTCTGAGAACACAAGTTCAGCTTTGAATTCGCAGCGGTGACATGGCAGGCACACTCTACAGACCTGAAATGAGATCTCGTGCATCTGAAGTCAGGGCGAGGATCAGATGTTGGCTTAGGTTGGAGTTTCTGTACATGATGTCCCCTTCATGAAGGTGGGGGGGGGCATCAGGAAACCATGGAAGATTTCCAACTTTGTGAGTGTGTGATGCTCCAAACCACAAGGATTCCGTCAGCGGGACAGTCACGACCTTTTGGATGGATCAAGGACGTCCCATAAGAAATGCTCCAAAGCACAGTTCTAATGATGGATGCCTGGGCAGTCCAACTTGCATTCCAGTTGTGTCCTAGTGAAAAGGAGGATTTGATCTGCTGTCACTGGGGGAACAACCGAGGGGGCTGAATTGAAATGGAATCTCATGAGGATCAGTCGATGTGGATTTGTGTCCATGGATCCCTTGGAATGGGGCAGTGGCTCTGTTGCCCTGAAGAATTCTCCTAACCTGAGGTTTTGGTGCAGCTCCAAAGAGCAAGTTTCCCATGTAGAGACGAGATTTGTTCTGAAACCCCCACAACCTGGTATTGGAAACCAAGCATCTGGGGAACAATGCCTGGAATCCAAAGCAATGGATCTGATTACGGTCTAGGGGCCTGTCCTTTTCAATATTCTCCTCTGAGTGTCTCTGTCTAAGATTCAGAATGGAGGTCACTGCTCAGCTTGTGTCAGATCACCCATGTTTGTTGGGGGAGGCCAACACTATTGGACTGGTCTTGGGAATTGGAGGTTTCTCCTAATCTGTAAGGTTGTGGCAAATGAAATGGGCAGAGTTCCCTTGGAGAGCACTGGCACAGTCCTTAGGTGTGACACCACCTTTCTGGGTGTCATCCAGGAGGTCCAGGCTCAGGCTGTGTCAGACAGGGCATTAGTGCCAAGCTTAGACTGTATAATTGGAGTAAAGTTGAGTGGCATGCAGGTTGATCCTCATTTGGCGTTTCTGGGTAGCCCCAGGGGCAACGTTTTTCTTCTGGAGGGAAGAAAGAGTGCTGCATTGTGGCGACGGAATTCTCACACTGGAGGGCTTGTGGGCCAGAATTGTGAGGAAGGAAGTGTGAGAACACAAGCTAGGCTTAGGTTTTGGGTCAAGATCATGGCAGGCACACTCTGTAGAGCTAAATCTAAATCTCATGCATCTGAAGTCAGGGCGAGGATCAGACGTAGGCTCAGGTTGAAGTTTCTGTTCAGGATGGCCCCTTCATGATGGTGGGGGGCATCATGGGGCTATGGAGACTTTCCCACGATTGGAATTGTATGTTGCTCCAATCGGCAAGGATTCCTTCTACGGGACAGTTGAGACCGGTCAGATTGCTCCAGGATGTCCCATGCGGAACCACGGCAGTGCAGGGTTCTAAGGATGGATTCCTGGAGTGCCCGCCTCACATTCCTATTGTCTCCTAGTGACAAGGCAGGTTCGATCTGCTTCTTTTGGGGAGCAACCAAAGGGGATGTGTTGAAATGGACTCGCCTGCGGATGGGTCATAATGTGGGTTTGTGTCCATGGAGACCTTGGAATGGGGTGTTGGCTGCTGGGACCTGAAGGTTTCCCTTAACTGGAGGTTGTGACACAGCTCCAAAATGCATGTTTCCCATGTGGAAATGAGATTTGTTCAGACTGGTACCTCCAGAAGAACACATATGCTGGTATTGGAAACCAGGCCTCTGAGGAGAGATGCCTGGAATCAAAAGCAATGGATCTGATTAGGTCCTAGGTGCCTGTCCGGTTCAATCTTCTTCTCTGGGGTTATCTGTCTATGGGTCTGAGTTGAGGTAGTTGCTCATCTTGGGACAGATCACCCTGTTTGCCCTGAGTGGCCAACACTATTGGGATGGCCTCAGGGACGTTGGAGTGTTCTCCTAATCTTTAGGGTTGTGGCCAATGGAATGGGCAGAATTTGCTTGGAGAAGGCAGGCACAGTCCTGAGGCATGGCTCCAGGGGCCCCAGCCTGGAGGGTGTGTGGGCCAGGACAGTGGGGACAGAAATCTGAAAACCCAAACTCAGCTTAGGTTTGGGGACGTAGGTATGACAGGCCTGATCTATAGACCGTGAGGAGAATTTTTCAGGCTATGAACAAAGGGCAAGTGTGAGGCATATATCCAGGCTTTTGTCTCTAGATTTTGTGTCAATGGTGGCCATGGAATGACGGGATGGCCTCTTTGGCCATGGATGATTCTTTCTCTTTTAAGATTTGGTCATATCCCAAGTTTTGGGGCTCATTCAGGGGATGGAGGAGACCCTTCGATATTTTTTTCCTCAGGGGTTCCAGAGCAGAGACCTGAATAGGGGTGACTAGACCTCTCAACCTCTCATTAATATTGGGGGACTAGGGATGGCAA
The DNA here is from genome assembly GCF_964662115.1 of Mustela nivalis. Taxonomy (NCBI): domain Eukaryota; kingdom Metazoa; phylum Chordata; class Mammalia; order Carnivora; family Mustelidae; genus Mustela; species Mustela nivalis. The sequence continues at coordinate 564,072 of NW_028136443.1, read as the reverse complement.
TGCGGGTTCTTGGTCCAGCCCCTGAGAGGCTTTACTTGAGGACAGGGCTCACACTGAGGGTCCCAATGTGTTTGTGCCCATTGCGGTTCTCAAGCATGGGCGGGGACTCATGGGCTACACTGGATTCTCCTACACTGAACGTTGGAAAACATGCCAACCACAAGGTTTCTTGCCTTGAGGAAGAAGGAGTTTCATTTCTGCATCACGTTCACCCCTGGGTAGTGAGTATATATAAGGTCTAGGTTCTGAAGCCTGAAAACCAAGGTTGGGAAGAGATGATGACCTAAAGCCATGGCGGGTCTGATGTGCTCAGTCAGTGTACAGCCAGCTGCCTGGGTGTCGGTTGGGAATTCAGACCTCAGGCTGTGCAAGACAGGGCATTAACGCTGAAGCGAAACTGTATAATTGGGGTAGAGTCAAGTGGCATGCAGGTTGATCCTCATTTGGTGTTTCTGGTTAGCCCCATAGGACAACGTTTCCCTTCTGGAGGGCAGTCAGAGTGCTGCATTGTGTCTCTCCAGAATTCCCTAACTGGAGGGCTGGTGGGCTCGGAGTGTGAGGACGAAGTCTGAGAACAATAGCTAGGTTTTGCTTCGGGGCGGGGTTTCGGCAGGCACACTCTGCAGAGTTGAATCAAGATTTCGTGCATCTGAAGTCAGGGCGAGGATTAGACGTTGGCTCAGGTTGGAGTTTCTGTCCAAGATGGCTCTTTCATGAAGGGGACGGTGCACCACGAGGCCACAGAGCTTTTCCCATGATGGGAGTGGTGAGGTGCTCCAAAGCGCAAGGATTCCTTCTGCAGGACAGCTGTGACCTGTTGGATGGCTCCAGGACGTCCCATATGGAATTACTTCAGAGTAGTTTTCTACAGATGGATGCCTAGCCAGCCCGCCTCACATTCCAATTGTCTCCTAGTGACAAGATAGGTTCGATCTGCTGGCTCTAGGGGAGCACCCAAGGGCACTGAGTTGAAATAGACTCTCCTGCAGATGGGTCCTAATGTGGGATTGTGTCCAGGGAGACCTTGGAATGAGGTGGTGGCACCGGGGCCCTGAAGGATTTTCCTAGCCGGAGGTTTTGACACAGCTTGAAAGAGCACGTTTCCCATGTGGAGAAGACATTTGTTCTGACTGATGACTCAGGAAACCCCCATATGGTGGTATTGAAAACCAGGCCTCTGAGGTTCTGACATAGCTCCACGAGCAAGTTTCCAATGTGCAGACAAGACTTGCTCTGAAGGGGCCTCTGGAAACCCCATAGGCTGGTATTGGAAACCAGGCCTCTGAGAAGAAAAGCCTGGAACCAAATCAATGGATCTGATTAGGGCCTAGGGGCCTGTCCAGTTCAATGTTCTTCTCTGGGGACATCTGTCTCCGAGTTGGTGTGGAGATAGTTGCTCAGCTAGTGTCAGATCACCCCTGTTTGTTCCAAGCGGCCTACAATATTGGTATGGTCCCGGGGACATTGGAGATTTCTCCTGATTTATATGGTTGTGGCCAATGGAATATGAAGAATTCCCTTTGAGAGGGCAGGAACAATCGTGAGGTGTGGTTCCAGGGGCCCTAGGCTGGAGGGTGTGTATTTTCAGACAACTGTCCAAACAGCCCAGGCCTACACAACCTCCAGGATCAGGCCAGTGGAGCCAAACCTGAGGACTGTACTTGCCCTCTCCAAGGGAATTGTGTGTGCCCATTCGAATGGCCACAACCCTTCTAATAGGATAAACCTCCAAAGTCCCTGATTCATCTCAATAGTGGTGACTTCCCAGGAAAAACAGGGGCAATCTGAGCCTAACTGAGCACCTACCTGCACTCAGACCCATAGACAGATGTCCCCAGAGGTAAAAAGGAAAGAACAGGCCCCTAGGCACTAATCAGATCCATTGCTTTGGTTTTCAGGCATCACTCCTCAGAGGCCTGGATTTCAAAAGCAGCATATAGCTGTTTCTTGACTCACCCATCAGAAAACATCTCATCTACACATGGGAAACTTGCACGTTGGAGCTGTGTCAAAGCCTCTGTTTAGAAGAACCCTTTAGGGCCCCAGTGCCACCGCTTCATTCCAAGGTCTCCATAGACAAAAAAGCACGTTAGGACCCATCCCCAGGGGTGTCCATTTCAACTCAGCGTCCTCGGTTGCTCCCCACAGATCCAGGAGATCTAACCTGTCTTGTTGCTAGGAGACAATTGGAATGCGAGGTGGGCTACCCAGCCATCCATCCTTAGAACCCTGCTCAGAATCATTGGCCTGGAGCCAAACAACAGGTCTCAATTGTCCTGCAGAAGACTCTCTGCAGTTTGGAGCTTCTCACAACTCCCATCGTGGGAAAACCCCCATGGCCTCGTGATGCCCCCGCCCATTCATGAAGGGGCCATCAGGGACAGAAACTCCAACCTGAGCGATCGTCTGATCCTCGCCCTGACTTCAGATGCACGAGATCTCGATTCAGGTCTGTAGATTGTGCGTGCCATTGCCTCACCCAGAAACCTAAGCCTAGCTTGTGTTCTCAGACTTTTGTCGTCAGACTACTGGCCCACAAGCCCTCCAGTTTGGCAATCCAGAACTACAATGCAGCACTCTGCCGGCCCTCCAGAAGAAAAACATTGTCCTCTGGTGCTACCCAGTAATCCCAAATGAGGATCAACCTGCACCGACCTTGGCTGTACCCCAAATACTTAGGCTGACCAGGGCACTAATGCCCTTTCTGACACAGCCTGAGCCTAGACCCCCTGGCCCCTCCCAGACAGCTGGCCGCACACTGAGCACATCGAGCCGCCATGGCCTTAGTTCGTCATCTCTTCCCAACATCAGTTTTCAGGTTTCAGAACCTAGACCTATCTCCAATCACTGCCCAGGGTTGAAGGTGATGCAGAAATCAGAACTCCTTCCCCATGGCAAGAAACCTTGTGGTTGGCATGTTGTCCAACGTTCAGTGTAGTTGAAACCAGTGTGGCCCATGATGCCCCGCCCATGCTCGCGGGCCACATTGGTCACAAACACACATTGTGACGCTCAGGCTGAGCCCAGTCCTCAAGTAAGGCCACTCAGTGGCTGGATGAAGAGATATCATATTGGGCTTGCCATGCCCCTAGGCCCCAATTTTTAACCATAGTTCGGGTTGTCCCTTCAGTCTTCCCCATGGCTTGGCTTTGGAATTCCTCTTTTGGTGGGACACCTGAGGTAACAAAACTGAAATGAGTCCTCCCATCCCACAGATTGACGAAAAGCAATTGGGAATCGGGCCAAATCCTCAGAGAGGAAGATTCGTCCATGGCCCATGAGGCGTCCCCGACATTCCACGGCCATCGCTGATACAAAATCCAGAGACAAAAGCCTGAGCAAGCACCTCAGACTCGCACTTTCTTCATATCCTGAAGAGTTCTTCTCATGGTTTGTAGATCGGGCCTGCTATACCTACGTCCCCAAACCTAAGCTGAGTTTGTGTTTTCAGACTTCTGTCCTCAAAGTCTTGGGCCACACACCCTCCAGGCTGGCCCTGGAGCCACACATTAGGACTGTGCCTACCAATCCATGGGAATTCTGCCCATTCCATGGTCCAAAATCGTACAAATTAGGAGAAATCTCCAAATTCCCTGAGGCCATCCCAATAGTGTAGGTCGCCCGGAACAAACAAGGGCTGTCTGACACCAGCTGATAATCGACCTCCACTCATACCATAGATGGATGTCCCCAGAGAAGAAGATTGAACCAGACAGGACCCTAGGCCATAATAGGATCCATTGCTTTGGGTTACAGGCATGTGTCCTCAAAAGCCTGATTCCAATACGAGCATAGGGGTTTTCCTGAGGCACCCATCAGAACTCATCTCGTCTCCACAAGGAAACCTGTGCATGGGAGCCATGTCCAAAGCTTAGGAGAGTACTTCAGGGTCCCGGTGCCACCGCCCCATTCCAAGGCCCTCATGGACACAAAAACGCATTAGGACCCATCCTCAGGAAAGTCCATTTCAACTCAGCCACCCCGGTTGCTCCCGCAGAGCCATCAGATCTAAACTGTCTTGTTGCTAGGAGATAATTGGAATGCGAGGCGGGCTTCCCAGGCATCCATCCGCGAACGGGGCTCTGGAGTCATTCCATATGGGATGTCCTGGAGCTGTCCAACAGGTCTCAATTGTAACGCAGAAGGAATCCATGAACGGGGCATCCCACAACTCCCAACGTGGGAAAACCTCAATGGCCTCGAGATTCCGCTCCCTTCATGAAGCGGCCGTCATGCTCAGAAACTCCAACCTGAGCCAATGTCTGATCCTCGCCCTAACTTCAGATGCATGAGATATTGGTTCAGATCTGCAGGGGGTACCTGCCGTGCCCTCGCCCTGAAACCCAAGTCTAGCTTGTCTTCTCAGACTTCCGTCCTCACACTCCTGGCCCCGAAGCCCTCAAGTTTGGCAATTCCCGACCCACAATGCAGCACTCTGCCTGCCCTCTAGAAAAAAAATTATTGCCTCATGAGCTGCCCAGGCACCTTAAATGAGGGTAAACCTACACAGCACTCGACTTTACCCAAATTATATAGTCTAACCTGGGCACTAATGCACTGTCGAACACAACCTGAGGCCGAACCTCCTGACCAACACCCAGAAAGCTGACCGCACACTGAGCACATAAAACCCGCCATGGCCTTAGGTCATCATCTCTTCCCTACCTCAGATTTCAGGCTTCAGAACCGAGACCTTATCTCCAATCACTTCCCAGGGGTGAGTGTGATGCAGAAATCATAACTCCTCCTTACCCATGGCAAGAACCCTTGTGGTTGGCACGTTGTCCAACGTTCAGTGTAGGAGAAACCAGCATTCACCATGAGGCCCCGCCCATCCTTGAGTGCGACGAGGGCATACACACGCATTGTGACCCTCAGCATGAGTACTGTCCTCTAGTAAGTCCTCTCAGTGGCTGGACCATTAGATGTCATAATGGACTTGACATGTCCCTAGGCCCCAATTTTTAACCAGATTTCTGATTGTCCAGTCGCCCCTCCCCAGGGCTCTACTAGGGAATCCTTCATTTGGTGGGACACCTGAGGTTAAAAAAGAAAACAACAACAACAACAAAAAAAAAACGGACTTCTTCCAGCCCACAGAATGACCCAAAACTCTTTGGACGGGGCCAAACCACCAGAGAGTAAGACTCGTCCATTTCCCATGAAGTCACCCAGAAATTCCACGACCATGAGTGACACGATATCCAGAGACAAAAACTTGGGCAGGAGCCTCACACTAGCCCTTCTTTCAAATCCCGAAGAGTTCTCCTCATGGTCTGTAGATCAGTCCTGCCATACCTATGACCCGAAACATAAGCCGAGTTTGTGTTTTCTGACAACTGTCCAAACAGCCCTGGCCTACACAACCTACAGGCTCAGGCCCCTGGAGCCAAACCTGAGGACAGTACTGGCCCTCTCCAAGGGAATTGTGTGTGCCCATTCCAATGGCCACAACCCTTCTAATAGGATAAACCTCCAAAGTCCCTGATCCATCTCAATAGTGGTGGCTTCCCAGGAAAAACAGGGGCAATCTGAGCCCAACTGAGCACCTACCTGCACTCAGACCCATAGACAGATGTCCCCAGAGGTAAAAAGGAAAGAACAGGCCCCTAGGCACTAATCAGATCCATTACTTTGGTTTCCAGGCATCTCTCCTCAGAGGCCTGGATTTCAAAAGCAGCATATAGCTGTTTCTTGACTCACCCATCAGAAAACATCTCATCTACACATGGGAAACTTGCACGTTGGAGCTGTGTCAAAGCCTCTGTTTAGGAGAACCCTTTAGGGCCCCAGTGCCACCGCTTCATTCCAAGGTCTCCATAGACACAAAAGCACGTTAGGACCCATCCCCAGGGGTGTCCATTTCAACTCAGCGTCCTCGGTTGCTCCACACAGATCCAGGAGATCTAACCTGTCTTGTTGCTAGGAGACAATTGGAATGCGAGGTGGGCTACCCAGCCATCCATCCTTAGAACCCTGCTCAGAATCATTGGCCTGGAGACAAACAACAGGTCTCAATTGTCCTGCAGAAGACTCTCTGCAGTTTGGAGCTTCTCACAACTCCCATCGTGGGAAAACACCCATGGCCTCGTGATGCCCCCCCCCCCATTCATGAAGGGGCCATCAGGGTCAGAAACTCCAACCTGAGCGATCGTCTGATCCTCGCCCTGACTTCAGATGCACGAGATCTCGATTCGGGTCTGTAGATTGTGCCTGCCATGGCCTCACCCAGAAACCTATGCCTAGCTTGTGTTCTCAGACTTTTGTCGTCAGACTACTGGCCCACAAGCCCTCCAGTTTGGCAATCCAGAACTACAATGCAGCACTCTGCCGGCCCTCCAGAAGAAAAACATTGTCCTCTGGGGCTACCCAGTAACCCCAAATGAGGATCAACCTGCACCGACCTTGGTGTACCCCAAATACATAGGCTGACCAGGGCATTAATGCCCTTTCTGACACAGCCTGAGCCTGGACCCCTGGACTCTCCCAGACAGCTGGCCGCACACTGAGCACATCGTGCCGCCATGGCCTTAGGTCGTCAACTCTTCCCAACCGCGGTTTAATGTTTCAGAACCTAGGCCATATCTCCAATCACTGCCCAGGGTTGAAGGTGATGCAGAAATCAGAACTCCTACCCCATGGCAAGAAACCTTGTGGTTGGCATGTTGTCCAACGTTCAGTGTAGTTGAAACCAGTGTGGCCCATGAGGCCCCGCCCATGCTTATGGGCCACATTGGTCACAAACACACATTGTGACGCTCAGGCTGAGACCAGTCCTCAAGTAAGGCCACTAAGTGGCTGGATGAAGAGATAGCATATTGGGCTTGCCATGCCCCTAGGCCCCAATTTTTAACTATAGTTCAGGTTGTCCCTTCAGTCTTCCCCACGGCTTGGCTTTGGAATTCCTCTTTTGGTGGGACACCTGAGGTAACAAAACTGAAATGAGTTTTCCCATCCCACAGATTGACGAATAGTAATAGGGAATCGGGCCAAATCCTCAGAGAGGAAGATTCGTCCATGGCACATGAGTCCTCCCCAACATTCCACCGCCATCGCTGATACAAAATCCAGAGACAAAAGCCTGAGCAAGCGCCTCAGACTCGCACTTTCTTCATATCCTGAAGAGTTCTTCTCATGGTTTGTCGATCGGGCCTGACATACCTACGTCCCCAAACCTAAGCTGAGTTTGTGTTTTCAGACTTCTGTCCTCAAAGTCTTGGGCCCCACACCATCCAGGCTGGGCCCCTGGAGGCACACATTAGGACTGTGCCTACTAATCCATGGGAATTCTGCCCATTCCATGGTCCAAAATCGGACAAATTTGGAGAAACCTCCAATGTCCCTGAGGCCATCCCAATAGTGTAGGTCGCCCGGAACAAACAAGGGCTGTCTAACGCCAGCTGATAATCGACCTCCACTCATACCATAGATGGATGTCCCCAGAGAAGAAGATTGAACCAGACAGGACCCTAGGCCATAATAGGATCCATTGCTTTGGGTTACAGGCATGTGTCCTCAAAAGCCTGATTCCAATACGAGCATAGGTGTTTTCCTGAGGCACCCATCAGAACTCATCTCGCCTCCAGAAGGAAACCTGTGCATGGGAGCCATGTCCAAAGCTTAGGAGACTAATTGAGGATCCCGGTGCCACCGCCCCATTCCAAGGCCCTCATGGACACAAAAACACATTAGGACCCATCCTCACGAAAGTCCATTTCAAATCAGCCGCCCCGGTTGCTCCCACAGAGCCATCAGATCTAAACTGTCTTGTTGCTAGGAGACAATTGGAATGCGAGGCGGGCTTCCCAGGCATCCATCCGCGAACGGGGCTCTGGAGTCATTCCATATGGGATGTCCTGGAGATGTCCAACAGGTCTCAATTGTCTCGCAGAAGGAATCCTTGAAGGGGGCATCCCACAACTCCCAACGTGGGAAAACCTCAATGGCCTCGAGATTCCGCTCTGTTCATGAAGCAGCAGTCATGTTCAGAAACTCCAACCTGAGCCAACGTCTGATCCTCGACCTGACTTCAGATGCATGAGATATTGGTTCAGATCTGCAGGGGGTACCTGCCGTGCCCTCGCCCTGAACCCCAAGTCTAGCTTGTCTTCTAAGACTTCCGTCCTCACACTCCTGGCCCCGAAGCCCTCAAGTTTGGCAATTCCTGACCCACAATGCAGCACTCTGCCTGCCCTCTAGAAAAAAAATTATTGCCTCATGAGCTGACCAGGCACCTTAAATGAGGGTAAACCTACACAGCACTCGACTTTACCCAAATTATATAGTCTAACCTGGGCACTAATGCACTGTCGAACACAACCTGAGCCCGGACCTCCTGACCAACACCCAGAAAGCTGACCGCACACTGAGCACATAAAACCCGCCATGGCCTTTGGTCATCATGTCTTCCCTACCTCAGTTTTCAGGCTTCAGAACCGAGACCTTATCTCCAATCACTGCCCAGGGGTGAGTGTGATGCAGAAATCAGAACTCCTCCTTACCCATGGCAAGAACCCTTGTGGTTGGCACGTTGTCCAACGTTCCGTGTAGGAGAAACCAGCATTCACCCTGAGGCCCCGCCCATTCTTGAGTGTTACGAGGGCATACACACGCATTGTGACCCTCAGCATGAGTCCTGTCCTCTAGTAAGTCCTCTCAGTGCCTGGACCATTAGATGTCATAATGGGCTTGACATGTCCCTAGGCCCCAATTTTTAACCAGATTTCTGATTGTCCAGTCGACCGTCCCCACGGCTCTACTCTGGAATCCCTCATTCGGTGGGACACCTGAGGTTAAAAAAGAAAAACAACAACAACAACAACAAAAACCCGGACTTCTTCAAGCCCACAGAATGACCCCACACTCTTTGGACGGGGCCAAACCACAAGAGAGTAAGACTCGTCCATTTCCCATGAAGTCACCCAGAATTTCCACGACCATTAGTGACACGATATCCAGAGACAAACACTTGAGCAGGAGCCTCACAATCGCCATTCTTTCAAATCCCGATGAGTTCTCCTCATGGTCTGTAGATCAGTCCTGCCATACCTATGACCCGAAACATAAGCCGAGTTTGTGTTTTCAGACAACTCTCCAAATAGCCCTGGCCTACACAACCTGCAGGCTCAGGCCCCTGGAGCCAAACCTGAGGACTGTACTTGCCCTCTCCAAGGGAATTGTGTGTGCCCATTCCAATGGCCACAACCCTTCTAATAGGATAAACCTCCAAAGTCCCTGATCCATCTCAATAGTGGTGGCTTCCCAGGAAAAACAGGGGCAATCTGAGCCCAACTGAGCACCTACCTGCACTCAGACCCATAGACAGATGTCCCCAGAGGTAAAAAGGAAAGAACAGGCCCCTAGGCACTAATCAGATCCATTGCTTTGGTTTCCAGGCATCTCTCCTCAGAGGCCTGGATTTCAAAAGCAGCATATAGCTGTTTCTTGACTCACCCATCAGAAAACATCTCATCTACACATGGGAAACTTGCACGTTGGAGCTGTGTCAAAGCCTCTGTTTAGGAGAACCCTTTAGGGCCCCAGTGCCACCGCTTCATTCCAAGGTCTCCATAGACACAAAAGCACGTTAGGACCCATCCCCAGGGGTGTCCATTTCAACTCAGCGTCCTCGGTTGCTCCACACAGATCCAGGAGATCTAACCTGTCTTGTTGCTAGGAGACAATTGGAATGCGAGGTGGGCTACCCAGCCATCCATCCTTAGAACCCTGCTCAGAATCATTGGCCTGGAGCCAAACAACAGGTCTCAATTGTCCTGCAGAAGACTCTCTGCAGTTTGGAGCTTCTCACAACTCCCATCGTGGGAAAACACCCATGGCCTCGTGATGCCCCCCCCATTCATGAAGGGGCCATCAGGGTCAGAAACTCCAACCTGAGCGATCGTCTGATCCTCGCCCTGACTTCAGATGCACGAGATCTCGATTCGGGTCTGTAGATTGTGCCTGCCATGGCCTCACCCAGAAACCTATGCCTAGCTTGTGTTCTCAGACTTTTGTCGTCAGACTACTGGCCCACAAGCCCTCCAGTTTGGCAATCCAGAACTACAATGCAGCACTCTGCCGGCCCTCCAGAAGAAAAACATTGTCCTCTGGGGCTACCCAGTAACCCCAAATGAGGATCAACCTGCACCGACCTTGGCTGTACCCCAAATACATAGGCTGACCAGGGCACTAATGCCCTTTCTGGTACAGCCTGAGCCTGGACCCCCTGGCCCCTCCCAGAAGCTGGCTGCACACTGAGCACAACGAGCCGCCATGGCCTTAGGTCTTCATCTCTTCGCAACCTCGGTTTTCAGGTTTCAGAACCTAGACCTTATCTCCAATCACTGCCCAGGGTTGAAGGTCATGCAGAAATCAGAATTCCTTTCCCATGGCAAGAAACCTTGTGGTTGGCATGTTGTCCAACGTTCAGTGTAGTTGAAACCAGTGTGGAACATGAGGCCCCGCCCATGCTCATGGGCCATATTGGTCACAAACACACATTGTTACGCTCAGGCTGAGCCCAGTCCTCAAGTAAGGCCACTAAGTGGCTGGATGAAGAGATAGCATATTGGGCTTGCCATGCCCCTAGGCCCCAATATTTACCATAGTTCGGGTTGTCCCTTCATTCTTCCCCACGGCTTGGCTTTGGAATTCCTCTTTTGGTGGGACACCTGAGGTAACAAAACTGAAATGAATCCTCCCATCCCACAGATTGACGAAAAGCAATTGGGAATCGAGCCAAATCCTCAGAGAGGAAGATTCGTCCATGGCCCATGAGGCCTCCCCGACATTCCACGGCCATCGCTGATACAAAATCCAGAGACAAAAGACTGAGCAAGTGCCTCAGACTCGCAGTTTCTTCATATCCTGAAGAGTTCTTCTCATGGTTTGTCGATCGGGCCTGACATACCTACGTCCCCAAACCAAAGCTGAGTTTGTGTTTTCAGACTTCTGTCCTCAAAGTCTTGGGCCACACACCCTCCAGCCTGGGCCCCTGTATCCACACATTCGGACTGTGCCTACCAATCCATGGGAATTCTGCCCATTCCATGGTCCAAAATCGTACAAATTAGGAGAAACCTCCAAATTCCCTGAGGCCATCCCAATAGTGTAGGTTGCCCGAAACAAACAAGGGCTGTCTGACACCAGCTGATAATCGACCTCCACTCATACCATAGATGGATGTCCCCAGAGAAGAAGATTGAACCAGACAGGACCCTAGGCCATAATAGGATCCATTGCTTTGGGTTACAGGCATGTGTCCTCAAAAGCCTGATTCCAATACGAGCATAGGCGTTTTCCTGAGGCACCCATCAGAACTCATCTCATCTCCACAAGGAAATCTGTGCATGGGAGCCATGTCCAAAGCTTAGGAGAGTACTTCAGCGTCCCGGTGCCACCGCCCCATTCCAAGGCCCTCATGGACACAAAAACACATTAGGACCCATCCTCTCGAAAGTCCATTTCAAATCAGCCGCCCCGGTTGCTCCCACAGAGCCATCAGATCTAAAGTGTCTGGTTGCTAGGAGACAATTGGAATGCGAGGCGGGCTTCCCAGGCATCCATCCGCGAACGGGGCTCTGGAGTCATTCCATATGGGATGTCCTGGAGCTGTCCAACAGGTCTCAATTGTCCCGCAGAAGGAATCCTTGAAGGGGGCATCCCACAACTCCCAACGTGGGAAAACCTCAATGGCCTCGAGATTCTGCTCCCTTCATGAAGCGGCCGTCATGCTCAGAAACTCCAACCTGAGTCAACGTCTGATCCTCGCCCTGACTTCAGATGCATGAGATATTTGTTCAGATCTGCAGGGGGTACCTGCCGTGCCCTCGCCCTGAAACCCAAGTCTAGCTTGTCTTCTCAGACTTCCGTCCTCACACTCCTGGCCTCGAAGCCCTCAAGTTTGGCAATTCCTGACCCAAAATGCAGCACTCTGCCTGCCCTCTAGAAAAAAAATTATTGCCTCATGAGCTGACCAGGCACCTTAAATGAGGGTAAACCTACACAGCACTCGACTTTACCCAAATTATATAGTCTAACCTGGGCACTAATGCACTGTCGAACACAACCTGAGCCCGGACCTCCTGACCAACACCCAGAAAGCTGACCACACACTGAGCACATTAAACCCGCCATGGCCTTAGGTCATCATCTCTTCCCTACCTCAGTTTTCAGGCTTCAGAACCGAGACCTTATCTCCAATCACTGCCCAGGGGTGAGTGTGATGCAGAAATCATAACTCCTCCTTACCCATGGCAAGAAACCTTGTGGTTGGCACGTTGTCCAACGTTCAGTGTAGGAGAAACCAGCATTCACCCTGAGGCCCCGCCCATCCTTGAGTGCGACGAGGGCATACACACGCATTGTGACCCTCAGCATGAGTACTGTCCTCTAGTAAGTCCTCTCAGTGGCTGGACCATTAGATGTCATAATGGGCTTGACATGTCCCTAGGCCCCAATTTTTAACCAGATTTCTGATTGTCCAGTCGACCGTCCCCAGGGCTCTACTCTGGAATCCCTCATTCCGTGGGACACCTGAGGTTAAAAAAGAAAAACAACAAAAAAAAAAAAAAAAAAAAAAAAACGGACTTCTTCAAGCCCACAGAATGACCCCACACTCTTTGGACGGGGCCAAACCACCAGAGAGTAAGACTCGTCCATTTCCCATGAAGTCACCCAGAAATTCCACGACCATGAGTGACACGATATCCAGAGACAAACACTTGAGCAGGAGCCTCACAATCGCCCTTCTTTCAAATCCCGAAGAGTTCTCCTCATGGTCTGTAGATCAGTCCTGCCATACCTATGCCCGAAACATAAGCCGAGTTTGTGTTTTCAGACAACTCTCCAAACAGCCCTGGCCTACACAACCTACAGGCTCAGGCCCCTGGAGCCAAACCTGAGGACTGTACTTGCCCTCTCCAAGGGAATTGTGTGTGCCCATTCCAATGGCCACAAGCCTTCTAATAGGATAAACCTCCAAAGTCCCTGATCCATCTCAATAGTGGTGGCTTCCCAGAAAAAACAGGGGCAATCTGAGCCCAACTGAGCACCTACCTGCACTCAGACCCATAGACAGATGTCCCCAGAGGTAAAAAGGAAAGAACAGGCCCCTAGGCACTAATCAGATCCATTGCTTTGGTTTCCAGGCATCTCTCCTCAGAGGCCTGGATTTCAAAAGCAGCATATAGCTGTTTCTTGACTCACCCATCAGAAAACATCTCATCTACACATGGGAAACTTGCACGTTGGAGCTGTGTCAAAGCCTCTGTTTAGGAGAACCCTTTAGGGCCCCAGTGCCACCGCTTCATTCCAAGGTCTCCATAGACACAAAAGCACGTTAGGACCCATCCCCAGGGGTGTCCATTTCAACTCAGCATCCTCGGTTGCTCCCCACAGATCCAGGAGATCTAATCTGTCTTGTTGCTAGGAGACAATTGGATTGCGAGGTGGGCTACCCAGCCATCCATCCTTAGAACCCTGCTCAGAATCATTGGCCTGGAGCCAAACAACAGGTCTCAATTGTCCTGCAGAAGACTCTCTGCAGTTTGGAGCTTCTCACAACTCCCATCGTGGGAAAACACCCATGGCCTCGTGATGCCCCCCCATTCATGAAGGGGCCATCAGGGTCAGAAACTCCAACCTGAGCGATCGTCTGATCCTCGCCCTGACTTCAGATGCAAGAGATCTCGATTCAGGTCTGTAGATTGTGCCTGCCATGGCCTCACCCAGAAATCTAAGCCTAGCTTGTGTTCTCAGACTTTTGTCGTCAGACTACTGGCCCACAAGCCCTCCAGTTTGGCAATCCAGAACTACAATGCAGCACTCTGCCGGCCCTCCAGAAGAAAAACATTGTCCTCTGGGGCTACCCAGTAACCCCAAATGAGGATCAACCTGCACCGACCTTGGCTGTACCCCAAATACATAGGCTGACCAGGGCACTAATGCCCTTTCTGACACAGCCTGAGCCTGGACCCCCTCGACCCTCCCAGACAGCTGGCCGCACACTGAGCACATCGAGCCGCCATGGCCTTAGGTCGTCATCTCTTCCCAACCTCGGTTTTCAGGTTTCACAACCTAGGCCATATCTCCAATCACTGCCCAGGGTTGAAGGTGATGCAGAAATCAGAACTCCTTCCCCATGGCAAGAAACCTTGTGGTTGGCATGTTATCCAACGTTCAGTGTAGTTGAAACCAGTGTGGCCCATGTGGCCCCGCCCATGCTCACGGGCCACATTGGTCCCAAACACACATTGTGACGCTCAGGCTGAGCCCAGTCCTCAAGTAAGGCCACTCAGTGACTGGATGAAGAGATAGCATATTTGGCTCTCCATGCCCCTAGGCCCCAATTTTTAACCATAGTTCGTGTTGTCCCTTCAGTCTTCCCCACGGCTTGGCTTTGGAATTCCTCTTTTGGTGGGACACCTGAGGTAACAAAACTGAAATGAGTCCTCCCATCCCACAGATTGACGAATAGTAAATGGGAATCGGGCCAAATCCTCAGAGAGGAAGATTTGTCCATGGCCCATGAGGCCTCCCCGACATTCCACGGCCATCGCTGATACAAAATCCAGAGACAAAAGCCTGAGCAAGCGCCTCAGACTCGCACTTTCTTCATATCCTGAAGAGTTCTTCTCATGGTTTGTCGATCGGCCTGCCATACCTACGTCCCCAAACCTAAGCTGATTTGTGTTTTCAGACTTCTGTCCTCAACGTCTTGGGCCCCACACCATCCAGGCTGGGCCCCTGGAGGCACATATTAGGACTGTGCCTACCAATCAATGGGAATTATGCCCATTCCATGGTCCAAAATTGGACAAATTAGGAGAAACCTCCAATGTCCCTGAGCCCATCCCAATAGTGTAGGTCGCCCGGAACAAACAAGGGCTGTCTAACGCCAGCTGATAATCGACCTCCACTCATTCCATAGATGGATGTCCCCAGAGAAGAAGATTGAACCAGACAGGACCCTAGGCCATAATAGGATCCATTGCTTTGGGTTACAGGCATGTGTCCTCAAAAGCCTGATTCCAATACGAGCATAGGTGTTTTCCTGAGGCACCCATCAGAACTCATCTCGCCTCCAGAAGGAAACCTGTGCATGGGAGCCATGTCCAAAGTTTAGGAGACTAAGTCAGGATCCCGGTGCCACCGCCCCATTCCAAGGCCCTCATGGACACAAAAACACATTAGGACCCATCCTCACGAAAGTCCATTTCAAATCAGCTGCCCCGGTTGCTCCCACAGAGCCATCAGATCTAAACTGTCTTGTTGCTAGGAGACAATTGGAATGCGAGGCGGGCTTCCCAGGCATCCATCCGCGAACGGTGCTCTGGAGTCATTCCATATGGGATGTCCTGGAGCTGTCCAACAGGTCTCAATTGTCCCGCAGAAGGAATCCTTGAAGGGGGCATCCCACAACTCCCAACGTGGGAAAACCTCAATGGCCTCGAGATTCCGCTCCCTTCATGAAGCAGCCGTCATGCTCAGAAACTCCAACCTGAGCCAATGTCTGATCCTCGCCCTGACTTCAGATGCATGAGATATTGGTTCAGATCTGCAGGGGGTACCTGCCATGCCCTCGCCCTGAAACCCAAGTCTAGCTTGTCTTCTAAGACTTCCGTCCTCACACTCCTGGCCCCGAAGCCCTCAAGTTTGGCAATTCCTGACCCACAATGCAGCACTCTGCCTGCCCTCTAGAAAAAAAATTATTGCCTCATGAGCTGCCCAGTTACCTTAAATGAGGGTAAACCTACACAGCACTCGACTTTACCCAAATTATATAGTCTAACCTGGGCACTAATGCACTGTCGAACACCACCTGAGCACGGAACTCCTGACCAACAGCCAGAAAGCTCACCGCACACTGAGCACATAAAACCCGCCATGGCCTTTGGTCATCATGTCTTCCCTACCTCAGTTTTCAGGCTTCAGAACCGAGACCTTATCTCCAATCACTGCCCAGGGGTGAGTGTGATGCAGATATCAGAACTCCTCCTTACCATGGCAAGAACCCTTGTGGTTGGCACGTTGTCCAACGTTCAGTGTAGGAGAAACCAGCATTCACCCTGAGGCCCCGCCCATTCTTGAGTGTTACGAGGGCATACACACGCATTGTGACCCTCCGCATGAGTCCTGTCCTCTAGTAAGTCCTCTCAGTGGCTGGACCATTAGATGTCATAATGGGCTTGACATGTCCCTAGGCCCCAATTTTTAACCAGATTTCTGATTGTCCAGTCGACCGTCCCCAGGGCTCTACTCTGGAATCCCTCATTCGGTGGGACACCTGAGGTTAAAAAAGAAAAACAACAACAAAAACAACAAAAAAAAAAAAAACCGGACTTCTTCAAGCCCACAGAATGACCCCACACTCTTTGGACGGGGCCCAATCACCAGAGAGTAAGACTCATCCATTTCCCATGAAGTCACCCAGAAATTCCACGACCATGAGTGACACGATATCCAGAGACAAACACTTGAGCAGGAGCCTCACAATCGCCCTTCTTTCAAATCCCGAAGAGTTCTCCTCATGGTCTGTAGATCAGTCCTGCCATACCTATGCCCGAAACATAAGCCGAGTTTGTGTTTTCAGACAACTCTCCAAACAGCCCTGGCCTACACAACCTACAGGCTCAGGCCCCTGGAGCCAAACCTGAGGACTGTACTTGCCCTCTCCAAGGGAATTGTGTGTGCCCATTCCAATGGCCACAAGCCTTCTAATAGGATAAACCTCCAAAGTCCCTGATCCATCTCAATAGTGGTGGCTTCCCAGGAAAAACAGGGGCAATCTGAGCCCAACTGAGCACCTACCTGCACTCAGACCCATAGACAGATGTCCCCAGAGGTAAAAAGGAAAGAACAGGCCCCTAGGCACTAATCAGATCCATTCCTTTAGTTTCCAGGCATCTCTCCTCAGAGGCCTGGATTTCAAAAGCAGCATATAGCTGTTTCTTGACTCACCCATCAGAAAACATCTCATCTACACATGGGAAACTTGCACGTTGGAGCTGTGTCAAAGCCTCTGTTTAGGAGAACCCTTTAGGGCCCCAGTGCCACCGCTTCATTCCAAGGTCTCCATGACACAAAGCACATAAGGACCCATCCCCAGGGGTGTCCATTTCAACTCAGCGTCCTCGGTTGCTCCCCACAGATCCAGGAGATCTAACCTGTCTTGTTGCTAGGAGACAATTGGAATGCGAGGTGGGCTACCCAGCCATCCATCCTTAGAACCCTGCTCAGTATCATTCGCCTGGAGCCAAACAACAGGTCTCAATTGTCCTGCGGAAGACTCTCTGCAGTTTGGAGCTTCTCACAACTCCCATCGTGGGAAAACACCCATGGCCTCGTGATGCCCCCCCATTAATGAAGGGGCCATCAGGGTCAGAAACTCCAACCTGAGCGATCGTCTGATCCTCGCCCTGACTTCAGATGCAAGAGATCACGATTCAGGTCTGTAGATTGTGCCTGCCATGGCCTCACCCAGAAACCAAAGCCTAGCTTGTGTTCTCAGACTTTTGTCGTCAGACTACTGGCCCACAAGCCCTCCAGTTTGGCAATCTAGAACTACAATGCAGCACTCTGCCGGCCCTCCGGAAGAAAAACATTGTCCACTGGGGCTACCCAGTAACCCCAAATGAGGATCAACCTGCACCGACCTTGGCTGTACCCCAAATACATAGGCTGACCAGGGCACTAATTCCCTTTCTGGTACAGCCTGAGCCTGGACCCCCTGGCCCCTCCAAGAAGCTGGCCGCACACTGAGCACAACGAGCCGCCATGGCCTTAGGTCTTCATCTCTTCGCAACCTCGGTTTTCAGGTTTCAGAACCTAGACCTTATCTCCAATCACTGCCCAGGGTTGAAGGTGATGCAGAAATCAGAATTCCTTCCCCATGGCAAGGAACCTTGTGGTTGGCATGTTGTCCAACGTTCAGTGTAGTTGAAATCAGTGTGCCTATGAGGCCCCGCCCATGCTCACGGGCCACATTGGTCACAAACACACATTGTTACACTCAGGCTGAGCCCAGTCCTCAAGTAAGGCCACTAAGGGGCTGGATGAAGAGATAGCATATTTGGCTTGCCATGCCCCTAGGCCCCAATTTTTAACCATAGTTCGGGTTGTCCCTTCAGTCTTCCCCACGGCTAGGCTTTGGAATTCCTCTTTTGGTGGGACACCTGAGGTAACAAAACTGAAATGAGTCCTCCCATCCCACAGATTGACGAAAAGCAATTGGGAATCGGGCAAATCCTCAGAGAGGAAGATTCGTCCGTGGCCCATGAGGCCTCCCCGACATTCCACGGCCATCGCTGATACAAAATCCAGAGACAAAAGCCTGAGCAAGCGCCTCAGACTCGCACTTTCTTCATATCCTGAAGAGTTCTTCTCATGGTTTGTAGATCGGGCCTGCCATACCTACGTCCCCAAAACTAAGCTGAGTTTGTGTTTTCAGACTTCTGTCCTCAAAGTCTTGGGCCACACACCCTCCAGGCTGGGCCCCTGGAGCCACACATTCGGACTGTGCCTACCAATCCATGGGAATTCTGCCCATTCAATGGTCCAAAATCGTACAAATTAGGAGAAACCTCCAAAGTCCCTGAGGCCATCCCAATAGTGTAGGTCGCCCAGAACAAACAAGGGCTGTCTGACACCAGCTGATAATCGACCTATACTCATAACAGTGATGGTTGTCCCCAGAGAAGAAGATTGAACCAGGCAGGACCCTAGGCCATAATAGGATCCATTGCTT
Source organism: Mustela nivalis (assembly GCF_964662115.1). Lineage (NCBI taxonomy): Eukaryota > Metazoa > Chordata > Mammalia > Carnivora > Mustelidae > Mustela > Mustela nivalis. The sequence goes on along the minus strand of NW_028136443.1, from coordinate 545,327 downwards.
TGGGTTACAGGCATGTGTCCTCAAAAGCCTGATTCCAATACGAGCATAGGGGTTTTCCTGAGGCACCCATCAGAACTCATCTCGTCTCCACAAGGAAACCTGTGCATGGGAGCCATGTCCAAAGCTTAGGAGAGTACTTCAGGGTCACGGTGCCACCGCCCCATTCCAAGGCCCTCATGGACACAGAAACACATTAGGACCCATCCTCAGGAAAGTCCATTTCAACTCAGCCACGCCGGTTGCTCCCGCAGAGCCATCAGATCTAAATTGTCTTGTTGCTAGGAGACAATTGGAATGCGAGGCGGGCTTCCCAGGCATCCATCCGCGAACGGTGGTCTGGAGTCATTCCATATGGGATGTCCTGGAGCTGTCCAACAAGTCTTAATTGTCCCGCAGAAGGAATCCTTGAAGGGGGCATCCCACAACTCCCAACGTGGGAAAACCTCAATGACCTCGAGATTCCGCTGCCTTCAAGAAGCGGCCGTCATGCTCAGATTCTCCAACCTGAGCCAAAGTCTGATCCTTGCCCTGACTTCAGATGCATGAGATATTTTTTCAGATCTGCAGGGGGTACATGCCGTGCCCTCGCCATGAAACCCAAGTCTAGCTTGTCTTCTCAGACTTCCGTCCTCATACTCCTGGTTCCGAAGCCCTCAAGTTTGGCAATTCCGGACCCACCATGAGACACTCTGCCTGCCCTCTAGAAAAAAAAATTATTGCCTCATGAGCTGCCCAGGCACCTTAAATGAGGGTAAACCTACACAGCACTCAACTTTACCCAAATTATATAGTCTAACCTGGGCACTAATGCACTGTCGAACACAACCTGAGCCCGGACCTCCTGACCAACACCCAGAAAGCTGACCGCACACTGAGCACAAAAAACCCGCCATGGCCTTAGGTCATCATCTCTTCCTTACCTCAGTTTTCAGGCTTCAGAACCGAGACCTTATCTCCAATCACTGCCCAGGGGTGAGTGTCATGTAGAAATCAGAACTCCTCTTTACCCATGGCAAGAACCCTTGTGGTTGGCACGTTGTCCAACATTCAGAGTAGAAGAAACCAGCATTCACCCTGAGGCCCCGCCCATTCTTGAGTGCGACGAGGGCATACACAAACATTGTGACCCTCAGCTTGAGTCCTGTAGTCTAGTAAGTCCTCTCAGTGGCTGGACCATTAGATGTCATAATGGGCTTGACATGTCCCTAGGCCCCAATTTTTAACCAGATTTCTGATTGTCCAGTCGCCCCTCCCCAGGGCTCTACTCTGGAATCCCTCATTTGGTGGGACACCGGAGGTTAAAAAAGAAAAAAAACAACAACTACAAAAAAAAAAAACAGACTTCTTCCAGCCCAAAGAATGACCCCAAACTCTTTGGACGGGGCCAAACCACCAGAAAGTAAGACTCGTCCATTTCCCATGAAGTCACCCAGAAATTCCACGACCATGAGTGACATGATATCCAGAGACAAAAACTTGAGCAGGAGCCTCACACTCGCCCTTCTTTCAAATCCCGAAGACTTCTCCTCATGGTCTGTAGATCAGTCCTGCCATACCTATGACCCGAAACATAAGCCGCGTTTGTGTTTTCAGAGAACTGACCAAACAGCCCTGGCCTACACAACCTACAGGCTCAGGCCCCTGGACACAAAACTGAGGACTGTACTTGCTCTCTCCAAGGGAATTGTGTGTGCCCCTTCCAATGGCCACAACCCTTCTAATAGGATAAACCTCCAAAGTCCCTGATCCATCACAATAGTGGTGGCTTCCCAGGAAAAACAGGGGCAATCTGAGCCCAACTGAGCACCTACCTGCACTCAGACCCATAGACAGATGTCCCCAGAGGTAAAAAGAAAAGAACAGGCCCCTAGGCACTAATCAGATCCATTGCTTTGGTTTCCAGGCATCTCTCCTCAGAGGCCTGGATTTCAAAAGCAGCATATAGCTGTTTCGTGACTCACCCATCAGAAAACATCTCATCTACACATGGGAAACTTGCACGTTGGAGCTGTGTCAAAGCCTCTGTTTAGGAGAACCCTTTAGGGCCCCAGTGCCACCGCTTCATTCCAAGGTCTCCATAGACACAAAAGCACGTTAGGACCCATCCCCAGGGGTGTCCATTTCAACTCAGCATCCTCGGTTGCTCCCCAAAGATCCAGGAGATCTAACCTGTCTTGTTGCTAGGAGACAATTGGAATGCGAGGTGGGCTACCCAGCCATCCATCCTTAGAACCCTGCTCAGAATCATTGGCCTGGAGCCAAACAACAGGTCTCAATTGTCCTGCAGAAGACTCTCTGCAGTTTGGAGCTTCTCACAACTCCCATCGTTGGAAAGCCCCATGGCCTCGTGATGACCCCCCATTTATGAAGGGGCCATCAGGGACAGAAACTCCTACCTGAGCGATCGTCTGATCCTCGCCCTGACTTCAGATGCACGAGATCTCGATTCAGGTCTGTAGATTGTGCCTGCCATGGCCTCACCCAGAAACCTAAGCCTAGCTTGTGTTCTCAGACTTTTGTCGTCAGACTACTGGCCCACAAGCCCTCCAGTTTGGCAATCCAGAACTACAATGCAGCACTCTGCTGGCCCTCCAGAAGAAAAAATTTGTCCTCTGGGGCTACCCAGTCATCCCAAATGAGGATCAACCTGCACCGATCTTGGCTGTACCCCAAATACATAGGCTGACCAGGGCACTAATGCCCTTTCTGACACAGCCTGATCCTGGACCCCCTGGCCCCTCCCAGACAGCTGTCCGCACACTGAGCACATCGAGCCGCCATGTCCTTAGGTCGTCATCTCTTCCCAACCTCAGTTTTCAGGATTCAGATCCTAGACCTTATCTCCAATCACTGCCCAGGGTTGAAGATGATGCAGAAATCAGAACTCCTTCCCCATGGCAAGAAACCTTGTGGTTGGCATGTTGTCCAACGTTCAGTGTAGTTGAAACCAGTGTGGCCCATGAGGCCCCACCCATGCTCGCGGGCCACATTGTTCACAAACACACATTGTGACCCTCAGGCTGAGCCCAGTCCTCAAGTAAGGCCACTCAGTGGCTGGATGAAGAGATAGCATATTGTGCTTGCCATGCCCGTAGGCCCCAATTTTTAACCATAGTTCGGGTTGTCCCTTCAGTCTTTCCCACGGCTTTGCTTTGGAATTCCTCTTTTGGTGGGACACCTGAGGTAACATACCTGAAAGGAGACCTCCCATCCCACAGATTGACGAAAAGCAATTGGGAATCGGGCCAAATCCTCAGAGAGGAAGATTCGTCCATGGCCCATGAGGCATCCCCGACATTCCACGGAGATCGCTGATACAAATTCCAGAGACAAATGCCTGAGCAAGCGCCTCAGACTCACTCTATATTCAAATCTTCATGAGTTCTTCTCATGGTTTGTAGATTGGGCCTGCCATACCGATGTCCCCAAAGAAAGCTGAGTTTGAGTATCGGAATCACAATCAGAACTCTGCCTTCCACATGGCTGTAATGCTTGTTCTTCACATGGAGTCACACCTTCACATGGGGAACCCTTCATGGCCACTGATGCCACGCCCAAACATGAGTGCTGCTTGGGCACAAATTCACACTGTGACCCTAGCATGAGCCCCATGACAAAGAAAGGCCTGTCAGGTTCGGGACGAAGATCCTGCATATAGTCCTTGCCATGCACATAGTCAGTCACGACTAACTAGATGGTGTGTATTCCAGTTGAGGGAACCCACTGCTGTGCTCTAGAGTCCCTCTCCTGGGAGGTCCTTTGTGGCAGAAAACAGTACTCTTCACTTCCCACAGAATGAACCCAAACACTTGGGAGCTTGGACGATCCCCCGAGAGGAAGGCTCTTCCTCGGACCCTGAGGCAACCCCTACCCGAACCGGACACTGTGAACGCAACACCCAGAGACAAAAGCCTGAGCGACTGCCTCCCACTTGCCCTCCTTTGATATCCAGAGGATCTCCCCTCACGGACTGGAGATCAGGCCTGCCATTACCTTGGCCCCTACCTGAGCCAAGTTTGCTCTTTCAGACATCAGTCCCCAGGGCCCTGGCAAACACAGCCTCTAGGCTGGGTCCTCTGGAGCCATACCACAGGACCGTGCCTGCCCTCTCCTGGGAAACTGTGTCCATTCCTTTGGCCACACACCTCCAGCATATGAGAAACCTCAAGGCCCCCGAGGTCATCCCACGACTGGGAGCCTCCCTGGACACACAGGGGCATTCGGACACAAGCTCAGCAACTACCTCCACGAAGGCATGCACACAGATGTCAACAGAGATAGAAGGTTGAGCCGGACAGGCCCTTAGGCCCTAATCTCAACTCATGCTTTGGGTTCCAAATGTTACTCCTCAGAGGCTTTGGTACGAAGAACAGGATATGGGGCTTTCCTGAGGCACTGAACAGACTTCCTCTCGTCTCCACATGGGAAGCTTCCTTGTTGGAGCTGTGTCAAACGCCTCAGTTTGGAAAACCCTGCAGAGTCCCCGAGCCACCTCCACATTCCAAGGTCTCCCAGGCCACCAAGCCACAGTAGAACTCATCTTCAGGAGAGTCCATTTCAACTCTCCCCTCTAGGTAGCTCACCCAGGAGCCTGCAGATTGAGCCAGACTTGTTCTGACTAAACAGTGGGAATATGAGGTGGCGTTCCCAGGCATCCATGCTTTGACACCTGCTCTCGAGTCTTTCCGTATGGGGCCTCCTGGAACCATCCAATAGGACTCGACTGTCGAGAAGAAGGAAATCTTCCCTTCAGGAAGAGGACATGCTGGACAAAAACTCTAGCCTGAGGCACGTCTCATAGTTGACATGACCTCAGTGCAGGAGATCTCGATTCAGCCTCTGCAGAGTGGGCCTGCCGTGCTCTCGGTCCCAAACCTCACGCTATCTTGTGTTTTCAGACTTCCTTCCTCACACTCCTGGAAAACAAGCCCTCCGGACTAGGAACTCCAGAACCAAAACCCAGCCCAGTGTCTGCCCAACGGAAGAAAAACGTTTCCCTGTGGGGCTCTCCAGAAAACCCAGATGAGGATTAACCTGCTCGGGCCTCGACGGTACCCGAACTGGATAGGCTGCTCTGGGCACTCATGCTCTGTCTGACACAGCCTAAAGCCAGACGTCCAGACAGACAAGGAGACAGCTGGCCGCACACCCAGCACTTCGGACACGCCATGGTCTTATGCCGTCACCTCATCCTAACCTTGGTTTTCAGATATCTGAACCTAGACATCATATCAATTCTCCACACAGCTGGGTATCGCAAGCACAAAACAGAAGTCCTGCTTCCCCATGGCTGTAAAGCTTGCTCTTGGCATGGAGTAACACCTTCAGGGTGGAAGAAACCTTCATGGCCCCTGATGCCACGCCCAAACGTGAGTGCTGCTTGGGAACAAATTCACACTGTGACCCTCAGCATGAGCCCCATGTCAAAGAAAGGCCTCTCAGGGCCTGGACAAAGAGCGCGCATATGGGGCTTGCCAAGCCCCTATGCACCCAATCCTCACCACGTTTTGAATTTTCAAGTCGCCATGCCCGTACCTGGGGCTCTGCTCTGGAATCCCTTTCTTGGAGAGACCCATGAGCCAGACAACACGACTCCACCCTTCCCACAAAATGACCCCAATCTTTGGAGCTGGGACAAATCACCAGATAGGGATAGTCACCACAGTCCCTGAGGCCACCGATCCAATCCACGGCTATCCCGGACACAACATCCAGAGTCAAAAGCCTGTTGGAACGCCTCCCACTCGCTCTTGTTTCAGAGGCCCAGGAGCTCCCTCTCAGGCTGTACCTCCGGCCTGCCATACCCTAGGCGCCACTCATAAGCTGAGTTTGTGTATTCAGACTTCTGTGCCCACAGCCTGGACCCACACACCTCCAGGCTAGGGCCTCTGGGATGTATCAAACACTTCAGGTAGGAGAGTTCCGCAGGGCCACTGAACAACCAGCACATTCCAAGGTCTCCATGGACCCAAACGCACATTATGACGCATCCTCAGGAGAGGCCATTTCAACTCAGCCCCCTGGGTCGCGTGTTCCAGAGGCAGCAGATCAAACATATCTTGTCGCTAATAGCCAATGGGAATGCGAGGCATGCTGTACAGGGATCCATCCTTCGAACCCTGCTCTCCAGTCCTTCCATATGGTATGTCCTGGAGCCATGCAACAGGACTCGAATGTCCCGCAGAAGGAAAACTTGTGGTTTGGGGCAACCTCCAAACTCAGCGTGGGAAAACTTCCTTGGCCTCATGAGGCCCCCACTTCATGAAGGTGCCATCATGGACACATACTCCAGCCTCAGCCAACGTCTGATCCTCAGTTTGACTTCAGATGCAGGAGATTTTGATTCAGCCTCTGCAGAGTGGGCCTGCTCTGCCCTTGGCTCCAATCCTCACACTAGCTTGTGTTTTCAGACTTCCGTCCTCACACTCCTGGCCCACAAACCCTCAATAATGGGAATTCTGGGGCCACAATGAAGCACTGTGCCTGCCTCCCAGGAGAAAAACATTGTCTATGGCGCTGCCCAAAAACCCCAAATGAGGATCAAACTGCTTGGCCCTCGGCAACACCCCAATTGCATAGGCTACCTTAAACAGTGATGCTCTGTCGCAAATAGCCTGAGCCCAGACCTTCCAACAGACACCGACACAGCTGGCTGCACACCCAGCACATTGGACCCGCCACTGCCTTAGGCCACCATCCATTCCCAACCTGGGTTTTCAGTCATCGGAACCTAGACCTTATCTCCAATCCCTGCACAGGGGGGAACCTGATGCACAAGTCAGAACCCCTCCTTCCCCCTGGCAAGAAACCTTGCTGCTGGCAGTGAGTCAAACCTTCAGTGTAGGAGAAAACGGCATGGCCCATGAGGCCACGCCCAAGCGTGAGGGCCGCCTTGGGCACAAACACACATTGTGACCCTCAGTGTGAGTACCTTATTCAAGTAACGCCTCTCAGTGACTGGACCAAGAGCCCGCATATGTGGCTTGCCATGCCCATAGGCACCCAGGACTAACTAGATGGTGTGTATTCCAGTTGAGGGAACCCACTGCTGTGCTCTAGAGACCCTCTCCTGGGGGGTCCCCTGTGGCAGAAAACAGTACTCTTCATTCCCACAGAATGAACACAAACACTTGGGAGCTTGGACAATCCCCCGAGAGGAAGGCTCTTCCTCGGCCTCTGAGACAACCCCTACCCTGACCGGACACGGTAAACGCAACACCCAGAGACAAAATCCTGAGTGACTGCCTCCCACTTGCCCTACTTTGATTTCCAGAGGATCTCCCCTCACGGACTAGAGATCAGGCCTGCCATTACATTGGCCCCTAGCTGAGCCAAGTTTGCTTTTTCAGACATCTGTCCCCACAGCCCTGGCAAACACAGCCTCTAGGCTGGGTCCTCTGGAGCCATACCACAGGACCGTGCCTGCACTCTCCTGGGAAACTGTGTCCATTCCTTTGGCCACACACCTCCAGAATATGAGAAACCTCAAGGCCTCCGAGGACATCCCACTACTGGGAGCCTCCCTGGACTCACAGGGGCATTCGGACACAAGCTGAGCAGCTACATCCATGAATGCATGCACACAGATGTCAACAGAGATAGAAGGTTGAGCCGGACAGGCCTTTAGGCCGTAGTCTCAACTCTTGCTTTGGTTTCCAGGTGTCACTCCTCAGAGGCTTTGGTTCGAAGAACAGGGTATGGGGCTTTCCTGAGGCACGGAACAGAACTCCTCTGGTCTCCACATGGGAAGTTTCCTTGTTGGAGCCGTGTCAAACACCTCATGTTGGAGAATCCTGCAGAGTCCCTGAGCCACCTCCACATTCCAAGGTCTCCCAGGCCACCAAGCCACAGTAGGACTCATCTTCAGGAGAGTCCATTTCAACTCTCCCCTCTGGGTAGCTCACCCAGGAGCCCGCAGATTGAGCCTGCCTTGCCTGACTAAAGAGTGGAATATGAGGTGGCGTTCCCAGGCATCCATGCTTAGACACATGCTCTCGAGTCTTTCCATATGGGGCCTCTTGGAACCATCCAATAGGACTCGACTGTCGTGCAGAAGGTAACCTTCAGTTTTGGAGCAGTTCACAAATCCCATCGTAGCCAAAAGTTTCTGGCCTTATGAAGCCCCCACACCCTTCAGGAAGAGGCCATGCTGGACAAGAACTCTAGCCTGAGGCACGTCTCATAGTTGACATGTCCTCAGTGCAGGAGATCTCGATTCAGCCTCTGCAGAGTGGGCCTGCCGTGCCCTCGGTCCCAAACCTCACGCTAGCTTGTGTTTTCAGACTTCCTTCCTCACACTCCTGGCAAACACGCCCTCCGGACTAGGAACTCCAGAACCAAAACCCAGCCCAGTGTCTGCCCAACGGAAGAAAAAATTTTCCCTATGGGGCTCTCCAGAAAACCCAGATGAGGATCAACCTGCTCGGGCCTCGACGGTACCCGAACTGGATAGGCTGCTCTGGGCACTCATGCTCTGCCTGACACAGCCTGAAGCCAGACGTCCAGACAGACAAGGAGACAGCTGGCCGCACACCCAGCACTTCGGACACGCCATGGTCTTATGCCGTCACCTCATCCTAACCTTGGTTTTCAGATATCTGATCCTAGACATTATATCAATTCTCCACACAGCTGGGTATAGCAAGCACAAAACAGAACTCCTCCTTCCCCATGGCTGTCAAGCTTGCTCTTGGCATGGAGTCACACCTTCAGGGTGGGCGAAAACTTCATGGCCCCTGATGCCACGCCCAAACTTGAGAGCTGCTTGGGCACAAATTCACACTGTGACCCTCAGCATGAGCCCCATGTCAAAGAAAGGCCTGTCAGGGCCTGGAACAAGAGCCCACATATGGGGCTTGCCAAGCCACTATGCACCCAATCCTCACCACGGTTTGAATTTTCCAGTCGCCCCGCCCGTACCTGGAGCTCTGCTCTGGAATCCCTTTCTTGGAGAGACCCATGAGCCAGACAACACGACTCCACCCTTCCCACAAAATGACCCCAAACTCTTGGGAGCTGGGACAAATCCCCAGAGAGGGATACTCGTCCACAGTACCTGAGGCCACCGCTCCAATCCACGGCTATCCCAGACACAACATCCAGAGACAAAAGCCTGAAGGAACGCCTCCCACTCGCCCTTGTTTCAGAGGCCCAGGAGCTCCCTCTCGGGCTGTACATCCGGCCTGCCATACCCTAGGCGCCACACATAAGCTAAGTTTGTGTATTCAGACTTCTGTGCCCACAGCCTGGACCCACACAACATCCAGGCTAGTGCCTCTGGACCAAACAGCGAAAGATTGTGCCTGCCCTCTCCAAGGAAAGTGTGCCCAATCCATTGACCACAACCCTACAGGTTAGGGAAAAGCTCCAAGGTCCCTGAGGCCATCAATAGTATAGGCCACCCTGGACTAAGAGGGGCTCTCTGACACCAGCGGAGCAACTATCTCCACTTAGACTCTCAGACAGTGTCCCCAGAGACAGAAGGTTGAAATGGACAGGCCCCCAGGCCCTAATCTGATCCTTAGCTTTGGTTTCCATGTTTCCGTTCTCAGAGGACTGTTTTCGTAGACCAGCACCTGGGGCTTTTCTGAGGCACCAAACCAAACCTCTCTCATCTCCACATGGGCAGCTTTCTTACTGGGATGTATCAAACACTTCAGGTAGGAGAGTTCCGCAGGGCCACTGAACAACCAGCACATTCCAAGGTCTCCATGGACCCAAACGCACATTATGACGCATCCTCAGGAGAGGCCATTTCAACTCAGCCCCCTGGGTCGCGTGTTCCAGAGGCAGCAGATCAAACATATCTTGTCGCTAATAGCCAATGGGAATGCGAGGCATGCTGTACAGGGATCCATCCTTCGAACCCTGCTCTCCAGTCCTTCCATATGGTATGTCCTGGAGCCATGCAACAGGACTCGAATGTCCCGCAGAAGGAAACCTTGTGGTTTGGGGTAACCTCCAAACTCAGCGTGGGAAAACTTCCTTGGCCTCATGAGGCCCCCACTTTATGAAGGTGCCATCATGGACACATACTCCAGCCTCAGCCAACGTCTGATCCTCAGCCTGACTTCAGATGCAGGAGATTTTGATTCAGCCTCTGCAGAGTGGGCCTGCTCTGCCCTTGGCTCCAATCCTCACACTAACTTGTGTTTTCAGACTTCCGTCCTCACACTCCTGGCCCACAAACCCTCAATAATGGGAATTCTGGGGCCACAATGAAGCACTGTGCCTGCCTCCCAGGAGAAAAACATTGTCTATGGCCTGCCCAGAAACCCCAAATGAGGATCAAACTGCTTGGCCCTCGGCAACACCCCAATTGCATAGGCTACCTTTAACACTGATGCTCTGTCGCAAATAGCCTGAGCCCAGACCTTCCAACAGACACTGACACAGCTGGCTGCACACCCAGCACATTGGACCCGCCACTGCCTTAGGCCACCATCCATTCCCAACCTGGGTTTTCAGTCATCGGAACCTAGACCTTATCTCCAATCCCTGCACAGGGGGGAACCTGATGCACAAGTCAGAACCCCTCCTTCCCCATGGCACGAAACCTTGCTGCTGGCAGTGAGTCAAACCTTCAGTGTAGGAGAAAACGGCATGGCCCATGAGGCCACGCCCAAGCGTGAGGGCCGCCTTGGGCACAAACACACATTGTGACCCTCAGTGTGAGTACCTTATTCAAGTAACGCCTCTCAGTGACTGGACCAAGAGCCCGCATATGTGGCTTGCCATGCCCATAGGCACCCAGGACTAACTAGATGGTGTGTATTCCAGTTGAGGGAACCCACTGCTGTGCTCTAGAGACCCTCTCCTGGGGGGTCCCCTGTGGCAGAAAACAGTACTCTTCATTCCCACAGAATGAACACAAACACTTGGGAGCTTGGACAATCCCCCGAGAGGAAGGCTCTTCCTCGGACTCTGAGACAACCCCTACCCTGACCAGACACTGTAAATGCAACACCCAGAGACAAAATCCTGAGTGACTGCCTCCCACTTGCCCTACTTTGATTTCCAGAGGATCTCCCCTCACGGACTAGAGATCAGGCCTGCCATTACATTGGCCCCTAGCTGAGCCAAGTTTGCTTTTTCAGACATCTGTCCCCACAGCCCTGGCAAACACAGCCTCTAGGCTGGGTCCTCTGGAGCCATACCACAGGACCGTGCCTGCACTCTCCTGGGAAACTGTGTCCATTCCTTTGGCCACACACCTCCAGAATATGAGAAACCTCAAGGCCTCCGAGGACATCCCACTACTGGGAGCCTCACTGGACTCACAGGGGCATTCGGACACAAGCTGAGCAGCTACATCCATGAATGCATGCACACAGATGTCAACAGAGATAGAAGGTTGAGCCGGACAGGCCTTTAGGCCGTAGTCTCAACTCTTGCTTTGGTTTCCAGGTGTCACTCCTCAGAGGCTTTGGTTCGAAGAAGAGGGTATGGGGCTTTCCTGAGGCACGGAACAGAACTCCTCTCGTCTCCACATGGGAAGCTTCCTTGTTGGAGCCGTGTCAAACACCTCATGTTGGAGAATCCTGCAGAGTCCCTGAGCCACCTCCACATTCCAAGGTCTCCCAGGCCACCAAGCCACAGTAGGACTCATTTTCAGGAGAGACCATTTCAACTCTCCCCTCTGGGTAGCTCACCCAGGAGCCCGCAGATTGAGCCTGCCTTGTCCTGACTAAAGAGTGGCGTTCCCAGGCATCCATGCTTAGACACCTGCTCTCGAGTCTTTCCATATGCGGCCTCTTGGAACCATCCAATAGGACTCGACTGTCGTGCAGAAGGTAACCTTCAGTTTTGGAGCAGTTCACAAATCCCATCATAGCCAAAACTTTCTGGCCTCATGAAGCCCCCACACCCTTCAGGAAGAGGCCATGCTAGACAAGAACTCTAGCCTGAGGCACGTCTCAAGGTTGACATGACCTCGGTGCAGGAGATCTCGATTCAGCTTCTGCAGAGTGGGCTTGCCGTGCCCTCGGTTCCAAACCTCACGCTAGCTTGTGTTTTCAGACTTCCTTCCTCACACTCCTGGCAAACAAGACCTCCAGACTAGGAACTCCAGAACCAAAACCCAGCCCAGTGTCTGCCCAACGGAAGAAAAACGTTTCCCTGTGGGGCTCTCCAGAAAACCCAGATGAGGATCAACCTGCTCGGGCCTCGACGGTACCCGAACTGGATAGGCTGCTCTAGGCACTCATGCTCTGCCTGACACAGCCTGAAGCCAGACCTCTAGACAGACAAGGAGACAGCTGGCCGCACACCCAGCACTTCGGACACGCCATGGTCTTATGCCGTCACCTCATCCTAACCTTGGTTTTCAGATATCTGAACCTAGACATTATATCAATTCTCCACACAGCTGGGTATAGCAAGCACAAAACAGAACTCCTCCTTTCCCATGGCTGTCAAGCTTGCTCTTGGCATGGAGTCACACCTTCAGGGTGGGAGAAACCTTCATGGCCCCTGATGCCACGCCCAAACTTGAGTGCTGCTTGGGCACAAATTCACACTGTGACCCTCAGCATGAGCCCCATGTCAAAGAAAGGCCTCTCAGGGCCTGGACCAAGAGCCCACATATGGGGCTTGCCAAGCCCCTATGCACCCAATCCTCACCACGGTTTGAATTTTCCAGTCGCCCCGCCCATACCTGGAGCTCTGCTCTGGAATCCCTTTCTTGGAGAGACCCATGAGCCAGACAACACGACTCCACCCTTCCCACAAAATGACCCCAAACTCTTGGGAGCTGGGACAAATCCCCAGAGAGGGATACTCGTCCACAGTACCTGAGGACACCGCTCCAATCCACGGCTATCCCGGACACAACATCCAGAGACAAAAGCCTGAAGGAACGCCTCCCACTCGCCCTTGTTTCAGAGGCCCAGGAGCTCCCTCTCGGGCTGTACATCCGGCCTGCCATACCCTAGGCGCCACTCATAAGCTGAGTTTGTGTATTCAGACTTCTGTGCCCACAGCCTGGACCCACACAACATCCAAGCTTGGGACTCTGGACCAAACAGCGAAAGATTGTGCCTGCCCTCTCCAAGGAAAGTGTGCCCAATCCATTGACCACAACCCTACAGGTTAGGGAAAAGCTCCAAGGTCCCTGAGGCCATCAATAGTAAAGGCCACCCTGGACTAAGAGGGGCTCTCTGACACCAGCGGAGCAACTATCTCCACTTAGACTCTCAGACAGTGTCCCCAGAGACAGAAGGTTGAAATGGACAGGCCCCCAGGCCCTAATCTGAACCTTAGCTTTGGTTTCCATGTTTCCGTTCTCAGAGGACTGTTTTCGTAGACCAGCACCTGGGGCTTTTCTGAGGCACCAAACCAAACCTCTCTCATCTCCACATGGGCAGCTTTCTTACTGGGATGTATCAAACACTTCAGGTAGGAGAGTTCCGCAAGGCCACTGAACAACCAGCACATTCCAAGGTCTCCATGGACCCAAACGCACATTATGACGCATCCTCAGGAGAGGCCATTTCAACTCAGCCCCCTGGGTCGCGTGTTCCAGAGGCAGCAGATCAAACATATCTTGTAGCTAATAGCCAATGGGAATGCGAGGCATGCTGTACAGGGATCCATCCTTCGAACCCTGCTCTCCAGTCCTTCCATATGGTATGTCCTGGAGCCATGCAACAGGACTCGAATGTCCCGCAGAAGGAAACCTTGTGGTTTGGGGCAACCTCCAAACTCAGCGTGGGAAAACTTCCTTGGCCTCATGAGGGCCCCACTTCATGAAGGTGCCATCATGGACACATACTCCAGCCTCAGCCAACGTCTGATCCTCAGCCTGACTTCAGATGCCGGAGATTTTGATTCAGCCTCTGCAGAGTGGGCCTGCTCTGCCCTTGGCTCCAATCCTCACACTAACTTGTGTTTTCAGACTTCCGTCCTCACACTCCTGGCCCAAAAACCCTCCCTACTGGGAATTCTGGGGCCACAATGAAGCACTGTGCCTGCCTCCCAGGAGAAAAACCTTGTCCATGGCGCTGCCCAGAAACCCCAAATGAGGATCAAACTGCTTGGCCCTCGGCAACACCCCAATTGCATAGGCTGCCTTAAACAGTGATGCTCTGTCGCAAATAGCCTGAGCCCAGACCTTCCAACAGACACCGACACAGCTGGCTGCACACCCAGCACATTGGACCCGCCACTGCCTTAGGCCACCATCCATTCCCAACCTGGGTTTTCAGTCATCGGAACCTAGACCTTATCTCCAATCCCTGCACAGGGGGAACCTGATGCACAAGTCAGAACCCCTCCTTCGCCATGGCAAGAAACCTTGCTGCTGGCAGTGAGTCAAACCTTCAGTGTAGGAGAAAACGGCATGGCCCATGAGGCCACGCCCAAGCGTGAGGGCCGCCTGGGGCACAAACACACATTGTGACCCTCAGCGTGAGTACCTTATTCAAGTAACGCCTCTCAGTAACTGGACCAAGAGCCCGCTTATGTGGCTTGCCATGCGCATAGGCACACAGGACTAACTAGATGGTGTGTATTCCAGTTGAGGGAACCCACTGCTGTGCTCTAGAGTCCCTCTCCTGAGGGGTCCCCTGTGGCAGAAAACAGTACTCTTCATTCCCACAGAATGAACACAAACACTTGGGAGCTTGGACAATCCCCCGAGAGGAAGGCTCTTCCTCGGCCTCTGAGACAACCCCTACCCTGACCGGACACTGTAAACGCAACACCCAGAGACAAAATCCTGAGTGACTGCCTCCCACTTGCCCTACTTTGATTTCCAGAGGATCTCCCCTCACGGACTAGAGATCAGGCCTGCCATTACATTGGCCCCTAGCTGAGCCAAGTTTGCTTTTTCAGACATCTGTCCCCACAGCCCTGGCAAACACAGCCTCTAGGCTGGGTCCTCTGGAGCCATACCACAGGACCGTGCCTGCACTCTCCTGGGAAACTGTGTCCATTCCTTAGGCCACACACCTCCAGAATATGAGAAACCTCAAGGCCTCCGAGGACATCCCACTACTGGGAGCCTCACTGGACTCACAGGGGCATTCGGACACAAGCTGAGCAGCTACATCCATGAATGCATGCACACAGATGCCAACAGAGATAGAAGGTTGAGCCGGACAGGCCTTTAGGCCGTAGTCTCAACTCTTGCTTTGGTTTCCAGGTGTCACTCCTCAGAGGCTTTGGTTCGAAGAACAGGGTATGGGGCTTTCCTGAGGCACGGAACAGAACTCCTCTCGTCTCCACATGGGAAGTTTCCTTGTTGGAGCCGTGTCAAACACCTCATGTTGGAGAATCCTGCAGAGTCCCTGAGCCACCTCCACATTCCAAGGTCTCCCAGGCCACCAAGCCACAGTAGGACTCATCTTCAGGAGAGACCATTTAAACTCTCCCCTCTGGGTAGCTCACCCAGGAGCCCGCAGATTGAGCCTGCCTTGTCCTGACTAAAGAGTGGCGTTCCCAGGCATCCATGCTTAGACACCTGCTCTCGAGTCTTTCCATATGGGGCCTCTTGGAACCATCCAATAGGACTCGACTGTCGTGCAGAAGGTAACCTTCAGTTTTGGAGCAGTTCACAAATCCCATCGTAGCCAAAACTTTCTGGCCTCATGAAGCCCCCACACCCTTCAGGAAGAGGCCATGCTGGACAAGAACTCTAGCCTGAGGCACGTCTCATAGTTGACATGACCTCGGTGCAGGAGATCTCGATTCAGCCTCTGCAGAGTGGGCCTGCCGTGCCCTCGGTCCCAAACCTCACGCTAACTTGTGTTTTCAGACTTCCTTCCTCACACTCCTGGCAAACAAGCCCTCCGGACTAGGAACTCCAGAACCAAAACCCAGCCCAGTGTCTGCCCAACGGAAGAAAAACGTTTCCCTGTGGGGCTCTCCAGAAAACCCAGATGAGGATCAACCTGCTCGGGCCTCGACGGTACCCGAACTGGATAGGCTGCTCTGGGCACTCATGCTCTGCCTGACACAGCCTGAAGCCAGACGTCCAGACAGACAAGGAGACAGCTGGCCGCACACCCAGCACTTCGGACACGCCATGGTCTTATGCCGTCACCTCATCCTAACCTTGGTTTTCAGATATCTGAACCTAGACATTATATCAATTCTCCACACAGCTGGGTATAGCAAGCACAAAACAGAACTCCTCCTTCCCCATGGCTGTCAAGCTTGCTCTTGGCATGGAGTCACACCTTCAGGGTGGGAGAAAACTTCATGGCCCCTGATGCCACGCCCAAACTTGAGAGCTGCTTGGGCACAAATTCACACTGTGACCCTCAGCATGAGCCCCATGTCAAAGAAAGGCAGTCAGGGCCTCGACCAAGAGCCCACAAATGGGGCTTGCCAAGCCCCTATGCACCCAATCCTCACCACGGTTTGAATTTTCCAGTCGCCCCGCCCGTACCTGGAGCTCTGCTCTGGAATCCCTTTCTTGGAGAGACCCATGAGCCAGACAACACGACTCCACCCTTCCCACAAAATGACCCCAAACTCTTGGGAGCTGGGACAAATCCCCAGAGAGGGATACTCGTCCACAGTACCTGAGGCCACCGCTCCAATCCACGGCTATCCCGGACACAACATCCAGAGACAAAAGCCTGAAGGAACGCCTCCCACTCGCCCTTGTTTCAGAGGCCCAGGAGCTCCCTCTCGGGCTGTACATCCGGCATGCCATACCCTAGGCGCCACTCATAAGCTGAGTTTGTGTTTTCAGACTTCTGTGCCCACAGCCTGGACCCACACAACATCCAGGCTAGGGCCTCTGGACCAAACAGCGAAAGATTGTGCCTGCCCTCTGCAAGGAAAGTGTGCCCAATCCATTGACCACAACCCTACAGGTTAGGGAAAAGCTCCAAGGTCCCTGAGGCCATCAATAGTATAGGCCACCCTGGACTAAGAGGGGCTCTCTGACACCAGCGGAGCAACTATCTCCACTTAGACTCTCAGACAGTGTCCCCAGAGACAGAAGGTTGAAATGGACAGGCCCCCAGGCCCTAATCTGAACCTTAGCTTTGGTTTCCATGTTTCCGTTCTCAGAGGACTGTTTTCGTAGACCAGCACCTGGGGCTTTTCTGAGGCACCAAACCAAACCTCTCTCATCTCCACATGGGCAGCTTTCTTACTGGGATGTATCAAACACTTCAGGTAGGAGAGTTCCGCAGGGCCACTGAACAACCAGCACATTCCAAGGTCTCCATGGACCCAAACGCACATTATGAGGCATCCTCAGGAGAGGCCATTTCAACTCAGCCCCCTGGGTCGCGTGTTCCAGAGGCAGCAGATCAAACATATCTTGTCGCTAATAGCCAATGGGAATGCGAGGCATGCTGTACAAAGATCCATCCTTCGAACCCTGCTCTCCAGTCCTTCCATATGATATGTCCTGGAGCCATGCAACAGGACTCGAATGTCCAGCAGAAGGATACCTTGTGGTTTGGGGTAACCTCCAAACTCAGCGTGGGAAAACTTCCTTGGCCTCATGAGGCCCCCACTTCATGAAGGTGCCATCATGGACACATACTCCAGCCTCAGCCAACGTCTGATCCTCAGCCTGACTTCAGATGCAGGAGATTTTGATTCAGCCTCTGCAGAGTGGGCCTGCTCTGCCCTTGGCTCCAATCCTCACACTAACTTGTGTTTTCAGACTTCCGTCCTCACACTCCTGGCCCACAAACCCTCCCTACTGGGAATTCTGGGGCCACAATGAAGCACTGTGCCTGCCTCCCAGTAGAAAAACCTTGTCTATGGCCTGCCCAGAAACCCCAAATGAGGATCAAACTGCTTGGCCCTCGGCAACACCCCAATTGCATAGGCTACCTTTAACAGTGATGCTCTGTTGCAAATAGCCTGAGCCCAGACCTTCCAACAGACACTGACACAGCTGGCTGCACACCCAGCACATTGGACCCGCCACTGCCTTAGGCCACCATCCATTCCCAACCTGGGTTTTCAGTCATCGGAACCTAGACCTTATCTCCAATCCCTGCACAGGGGGGAACCTGATGCACAAGTCAGAACCCCTCCTTCGCCATGGCAAGAAACCTTGCTGCTGGCAGTGAGTCAAACCTTCAGTGTAGGAGAAAACGGCATGGCCCATGAGGCCACGCCCAAGCGTGAGGGCCGCCTTGGGCACAAACACACATTGTGACCCTCAGCGTGAGTACCTTATTCAAGTAACGCCTCTCAGTGACTGGACCAAGAGCCCGCATATGTGGCTTGCCATGCCCATAGGCACCCAGGACTAACTAGATGGTGTGTATTCCAGTTGAGGGAACCCACTGCTGTGCTCTAGAGTCCCTCTCCTGGGGGGTCCCCTGTGGCAGAAAACAGTACTCTTCATTCCCAAAGAATGAACACCAACACTTGGGAGCTTGGACAATCCCCCGAGAGGAAGGCTCTTCCTCGGCCTCTGAGACAACCCCTACCCTGACCGGACACGGTAAACGCAACACCCAGAGACAAAATCCTGAGTGACTGCCTCCCACTTGCCCTACTTTGATTTCCAGAGGATCTCCCCTCACGGACTAGAGATCAGGCCTGCCATTACATTGGCCCCTAGCTGAGC
The DNA here is from genome assembly GCF_964662115.1 of Mustela nivalis. Classification (NCBI taxonomy): domain Eukaryota; kingdom Metazoa; phylum Chordata; class Mammalia; order Carnivora; family Mustelidae; genus Mustela; species Mustela nivalis. The sequence continues at coordinate 526,777 of NW_028136443.1, read as the reverse complement.
CAAGTTTGCTTTTTCAGACATCTGTCCCCACAGCCCTAGCAAACACAGCCTCTAGGCTGGGTCCTCTGGAGCCATACCACAGGACCGTGCCTGCACTCTCCTGGGAAACTGTGTCCATTCCTTTGGCCACACACCTCCAGAATATGAGAAACCTCAAGGCCTCCGAGGACATCCCACTACTGGGAGCCTCACTGGACTCACAGGGGCCTTTGGACACAAGCTGAGCAGCTACATCCATGAATGCATGCACACAGATGTCAACAGAGATAGAAGGTTGAGCCGGACAGGCCTTTAGGCCGTAGTCTCAACTCTTGCTTTGGTTTCCAGGTGTCACTCCTCAGAGGCTTTGGTTCGAAGAACAGGGTATGGGGCTTTCCTGAGGCACGGAACAGAACTCCTCTCGTCTCCACATGGGAAGTTTCCTTGTTGGAGCCGTGTCAAACACCTCATGTTGGAGAATCCTGCAGAGTCCCTGAGCCACCTCCACATTCCAAGGTCTCCCAGGCCACCAAGCCACAGTAGGACTCATCTTCAGGAGAGACCATTTCAACTCTCCCCTCTGGGTAGCTCACCCAGGAGCCCGCAGATTGAGCCTGCCTTGTCCTGACTAAAGAGTGGCGTTCCCAGGCATCCATGCTTAGACACCTGCTCTCGAGTCTTTCCATATGGGGCCTCTTGGAACCATCCAATAGGACTCGACTGTCGTGCAGAAGGTAACCTTCAGTTTTGGAGCAGTTCACAAATCCCATCGTAGCCAAAACTTTCTGGCCTCATGAAGCCCCCACACACTTCAGGAAGAGGCCATGCTGGACAAGAACTCTAGCCTGAGGCACGTCTCATAGTTGACATGACCTCAGTGCAGGAGATCTCGATTCAGCCTCTGCAGAGTGGGCCTGCCGTGCCCTCGGTCCCAAACCTCACGCTAGCTTGTGTTTTCAGAATTCCTTCCTCACACTCCTGGCAAACAAGCCCTCCGGACTAGGAACTCCAGAACCAAAACCCAGCCCAGTGTCTGCCCAACGGAAGAAAAACGTTTCCCTGTGGGGCTCTCCAGAAAACCCAGATGAGGATCAACCTGCTCGGGCCTCGACGGTACCCGAACTGGATAGGCTGCTCTGGGCACTCATGCTCTGCCTGACACAGCCTGAAGCCAGACGTCCAGACAGACAAGGAGACAGCTGGCCGCACACCCAGCACTTCGGACACGCCATGGTCTTATGCCGTCACCTCATCCTAACCTTGGTTTTCAGATATCTGAACCTAGACATTATATCAATTCTCCACACAGCTGGGTATAGCAAGCACAAAACAGAACTCCTCCTTCCCCATGGCTGTCAAGCTTGCTCTTGGCATGGAGTCACACCTTCAGGGTGGGAGAAACCTTCATGGCCCCTGATGCCACGCCCAAACTTGAGTGCTGCTTGGGCACAAATTCACACTGTGACCCTCAGCATGAGCCCCATGTCAAAGAAAGGCCTGTCAGGGCCTGGACCAAGAGCCCACCTATGGGGCTTGCCAAGCCCCTATGCACCCAATCCTCACCACGGTTTGAATTTTCCAGTCGCCCCGCCCGTACCTGGAGCTCTGCTCTGGAATCCCTTTCTTGGAGAGACCCATGAGCCAGACAACACGACTCCACCCTTCCCACAAAATGACCCCAAACTCTTGGGAGCTGGGACAAATCCCCAGAGAGGGATACTCGTCCACAGTACCTGAGGCCACCGCTCCAATCCACGGCTATCCCGGACACAACATCCAGAGACAAAAGCCTGAAGGAACGCCTCCCACTCGCCCTTGATTCAGAGGCCCAGGAGCTCCCTCTCGGGCTGTACATCCGGCCTGCCACACCCTAGGCGCCACTCATAAGCTGAGTTTGTGTATTCAGACTTCTGTGCCCACAGCCTGGACCCACACAACATCCAGGCTAGGGCCTCTGGACCAAACAGCGAAAGATTGTGCCTGCCCTCTCCAAGGAAAGTGTGCCCAATCCATTGACCACAACCCTACAGGTTAGGGAAAAGCTCCAAGGTCCCTGAGGCCATCAATAGTATAGGCCACCCTGGACTAAGAGGGGCTCTCTGACACCAGCGGAGCAACTATCTCCACTTAGACTCTCAGACAGTGTCCCCAGAGACAGAAGGTTGAAATGGACAGGCCCCCAGGCCCTAATCTGAACCTTAGCTTTGGTTTCCATGTTTCCGTTCTCAGAGGACTGTTTTCGTAGACCAGCACCTGGGGCTTTTCTGAGGCACCAAACCAAACCTCTCTCATCCCCACATGGGCAGCTTTCTTACTGGGATGTATCAAACACTTCAAGTAGGAGAGTTCCATAAGGCCACTGAACAACCAGCACATTCCAAGGTCTCCATGGACCCAAACGCACATTATGACGCATCCTCAGGAGAGGCCATTTCAACTCAGCCCCCTGGGTCGCGTGTTCCAGAGGCAGCAGATCAAACATATCTTGTCGCTAATAGCCAATGGGAATGCGAGGCATGCTGTACAGGGATCCATCCTTCGAACCCTGCTCTCCAGTCCTTCCATATGGTATGTCCTGGAGCCATGCAACAGGACTCGAATGTCCCGCAGAAGGAAACCTTGTGGTTTGGGGCAACCTCCAAACTCAGCGTGGGAAAACTTCCTTGGCCTCATGAGGCCCCCACTTCATGAAGGTGCCATCATGGACACATACTCCAGCCTCAGCCAACGTCTGATCCTCAGCCTGACTTCAGATGCAGGAGATTTTGATTCAGCCTCTGCAGAGTGGGCCTGCTCTGCCCTTGGCTCCAATCCTCACACTAGCTTGTGTTTTCAGACTTCCGTCCTCACACTCCTGGCCCAAAAACCCTCCCTACTGGGAATTCTGGGGCCACAATGAAGCACTGTGCCTGCCTCCCAGGAGAAAAACCTTGTCCATGGCGCTGCCCAGAAACCCCAAATGAGTATCAAACTGCTTGGCCCTCGGCAACACCCCAATTGCATAGGCTACCTTAAACAGTGATGCTCTGTCGCAAATAGCCTGAGCCCAGACCTTCCAACAGACACCGACACAGCTGGCTGCACACCCAGCACATTGGACCCGCCACTGCCTTAGGCCACCATCCATTCCCAACCTGGGTTTTCAGTCATCGGAACCTAGACCTTATCTCCAATCCCTGCACAGGGGGGAACCTGATGCACAAGTCAGAACCCCTCCTTCCCCCTGGCAAGAAACCTTGCTGCTGGCAGTGAGTCAAACCTTCAGTGTAGGAGAAAACGGCATGGCCCATGATGCCACGCCCAAGCGTGAGGGCCGCCTTGGGCACAAACACACATTGTGACCCTCAGCGTGAGTACCTTATTCAAGTAACGCCTCTCAGTGACTGGACCAAGAGCCCGCATATGTGGCTTGCCATGCCCATAGGCACCCAGGACTAACTAGATGGTGTGTATTCCAGTTGAGGGAACCCACTGCTGTGCTCTAGAGACCCTCTCCTGGGGGGTCCCCTGTGGCAGAAAACAGTACTCTTCATTCCCACAGAATGAACACAAACACTTGGGAGCTTGGACAATCCCCCGAGAGGAAGGCTCTTCCTCGGCCTCTGAGACAACCCCTACCCTGACCGGACACTGTAAACGCAACACCCAGAGATTAAATCCTGAGTGACTGCCTCCCACTTGCCCTACTTTGATTTCCAGAGGATCTCCCCTCACGGACTAGAGATCAGGCCTGCCATTACATTTGCCCCTAGCTGAGCCAAGTTTGCTTTTTCAGACATCTGTCCCCACAGCCCTGGCAAACACAGCCTCTAGGCTGGGTCCTCTGGAGCCATACCACAGGACCGTGCCTGCACTCTCCTGGGAAACTGTGTCCATTCCTTTGGCCACACACCTCCAGAATATGAGAAACCTCAAGGCCTCCGAGGACATCCCACTACTGGGAGCCTCACTGGACTCACAGGGGCATTCGGACACAAGCTGAGCAGCTACATCCATGAATGCATGCACACAGATGTCAACAGAGATAGAAGGTTGAGCCGGATAGGCCTTTAGGCCGTAGTCTCAACTCTTGCTTTGGTTTCCAGGTGTCACTCCTCAGAGGCTTTGGTTCGAAGAACAGGGTATGGGGCTTTCCTGAGGCACGGAACAGAACTCCTCTCGTCTCCACATGGGAAGTTTCCTTGTTGGAGCCGTGTCAAACACCTCATGTTGGAGAATCCTGCAGAGTCCCTGAGCCACCTCCACATTCCAAGGTCTCCCAGGCCACCAAGCCACAGTAGGACTCATCTTCAGGAGAGACCATTTCAACTCTCCCCTCTGGGTAGCTCACCCAGGAGCCCGCAGATTGAGCCTGCCTTGTCCTGACTAAAGAGTGGCGTTCCCAGGCATCCATGCTTAGACACCTGCTCTCGAGTCTTTCCATATGGGGCCTCTTGGAACCATCCAATAGGACTCGACTGTCGTGCAGAAGGTAACCTTCAGTTTTGGAGCAGTTCACAAATCCCATCGTAGCCAAAACTTTCTGGCCTCATGAAGCCCCCACACCCTTCAGGAAGAGGCCATGCTGGACAAGAACTCTAGCCTGAGGCACGTCTCATAGTTGACATGACCTCGGTGCAGGAGATCTCGATTCAGCCTCTGCAGAGTGGGCCTGCCGTGCCCTCGGTCCCAAACCTCACGCTAACTTGTGTTTTCAGACTTCCTTCCTCACACTCCTGGCAAACAAGCCCTCCGGACTAGGAACTCTAGAACCAAAACCCAGCCCAGTGTCTGCCCAACGGAAGAAAAACCTTTCCCTGTGGGGCTCTCCAGAAAACCCAGATGAGGATCAACCTGCTCGGGCCTCGACGGTACCCGAACTGGATAGGCTGCTCTGGGCACTCATGCTCTGCCTGACACAGCCTGAAGCCAGACGTCCAGACAGACAAGGAGACAGCTGGCCGCACACCCAGCACTTCGGACACGCCATGGTCTTATGCCGTCACCTCATCCTAACCTTGGTTTTCAGATATCTGAACCTAGACATTATATCAATTCTCCACACAGCTGGGTATAGCAAGCACAAAACAGAACTCCTCCTTCCCCATGGCTGTCAAGCTTGCTCTTGGCATGGAGTCACACCTTCAGGGTGGGAGAAAACTTCATGGCCCCTGATGCCACGCCCAAACTTGAGAGCTGCTTGGGCACAAATTCACACTGTGACCCTCAGCATGAGCCCCATGTCAAAGAAAGGCAGTCAGGGCCTCGACCATGAGCCCACAAATGGGGCTTGCCAAGCCCCTATGCACCCAATCCTCACCACGGTTTGAAATTTCCAGTCGCCCCGCCCGTACCTGGAGCTCTGCTCTGGAATCCCTTTCTTGGAGAGACCCATGAGCCAGACAACACGACTCCACCCTTCCCACAAAATGACCCCAAACTCTTGGGAGCTGGGACAAATCCCCAGAGAGGGATACTCGTCCACAGTACCTGAGGCCACCGCTCCAATCCACGGCTATCCCGGACACAACATCCAGAGACAAAAGCCTGAAGGAACGCCTCCCACTCGCCCTTGTTTCAGAGGCCCAGGAGCTCCCTCTCGGGCTGTACATCCGGCATGCCATACCCTAGGCGCCACTCATAAGCTGAGTTTGTGTTTTCAGACTTCTGTGCCCACAGCCTGGACCCACACAACATCCAGGCTAGGGCCTCTGGACCAAACAGCGAAAGATTGTGCCTGCCCTCTGCAAGGAAAGTGTGCCCAATCCATTGACCACAACCCTACAGGTTAGGGAAAAGCTCCAAGGTCCCTGAGGCCATCAATAGTATAGGCCACCCTGGACTAAGAGGGGCTCTCTGACACCAGCGGAGCAACTATCTCCACTTAGACTCTCAGACAGTGTCCCCAGAGACAGAAGGTTGAAATGGACAGGCCCCCAGGCCCTAATCTGAACCTTAGCTTTGGTTTCCATGTTTCCGTTCTCAGAGGACTGTTTTCGTAGACCAGCACCTGGGGCTTTTCTGAGGCACCAAACCAAACCTCTCTCATCTCCACATGGGCAGCTTTCTTACTGGGATGTATCAAACACTTCAGGTAGGAGAGTTCCGCAGGGCCACTGAACAACCAGCACATTCCAAGGTCTCCATGGACCCAAACGCACATTATGAGGCATCCTCAGGAGAGGCCATTTCAACTCAGCCCCCTGGGTCGCGTGTTCCAGAGGCAGCAGATCAAACATATCTTGTCGCTAATAGCCAATGGGAATGCGAGGCATGCTGTACAAAGATCCATCCTTCGAACCCTGCTCTCCAGTCCTTCCATATGATATGTCCTGGAGCCATGCAACAGGACTCGAATGTCCAGCAGAAGGATACCTTGTGGTTTGGGGTAACCTCCAAACTCAGCGTGGGAAAACTTCCTTGGCCTCATGAGGCCCCCACTTCATGAAGGTGCCATCATGGACACATACTCCAGCCTCAGCCAACGTCTGATCCTCAGCCTGACTTCAGATGCAGGAGATTTTGATTCAGCCTCTGCAGAGTGGGCCTGCTCTGCCCTTGGCTCCAATCCTCACACTAGCTTGTGTTTTCAGACTTCCGTCCTCACACTCCTGGCCCACAAACCCTCCCTACTGGGAATTCTGGGGCCACAATGAAGCACTGTGCCTGCCTCCCAGGAGAAAAACCTTGTCTATGGCCTGCTCAGAAACCCCAAATGAGGATCAAACTGCTTGGCCCTCGGCAACACCCCAATTGCATAGGCTACCTTTAACAGTGATGCTCTGTTGCAAATAGCCTGAGCCCAGACCTTCCAACAGACACTGACACAGCTGGCTGCACACCCAGCACATTGGACCCGCCACTGCCTTAGGCCACCATCCATTCCCAACCTGGGTTTTCAGTCATCGGAACCTAGACCTTATCTCCAATCCCTGCACAGGGGGGAACCTGATGCACAAGTCAGAACCCCTCCTTCCCCATGGCAAGAAACCTTGCTGCTGGCAGTGAGTCAAACCTTCAGTGTAGGAGAAAACGGCATGGCCCATGAGGCCACGCCCAAGCGTGAGGGCCGCCTTGGGCACAAACACACATTGTGACCCTCAGCGTGAGTACCTTATTCAAGTAACGCCTCTCAGTGACTGGACCAAGAGCCCGCATATGTGGCTTGCCATGCCCATAGGCACCCAGGACTAACTAGATGGTGTGTATTCCAGTTGAGGGAACCCACTGCTGTGCTCTAGAGTCCCTCTCCTGGGGGGTCCCCTGTGGCAGAAAACAGTACTCTTCATTCCCAAAGAATGAACACCAACACTTGGGAGCTTGGACAATCCCCCGAGAGGAAGGCTCTTCCTCGGCCTCTGAGACAACCCCTACCCTGACCGGACACGGTAAACGCAACACCCAGAGATTAAATCCTGAGTGACTGCCTCCCACTTGCCCTACTTTGATTTCCAGAGGATCTCCCCTCACGGACTAGAGATCAGGCCTGCCATTACATTGGCCCCTAGCTGAGCCAAGTTTGCTTTTTCAGACATCTATCCCCACAGCCCTGGCAAACACAGCCTCTAGGCTGGGTCCTCTGGAGCCATACCACAGGACCGTGCCTGCACTCTCCTGGGAAACTGTGTCCATTCCTTTGGCCACACACCTCCAGAATATGAGAAACCTCAAGGCCTCCGAGGACATCCCACTACTGGGAGCCTCACTGGACTCACAGGGGCCTTTGGACACAAGCTGAGCAGCTACATCCATGAATGCATGCACACAGATGTCAACAGAGATAGAAGGTTGAGCCGGACAGGCCTTTAGGCCGTAGTCTCAACTCTTGCTTTGGTTTCCAGGTGTCACTCCTCAGAGGCTTTGGTTCGAAGAACAGGGTATGGGGCTTTCCTGAGCCACGGAACAGAACTCCTCTCGTCTCCACATGGGAAGTTTCCTTGTTGGAGCCGTGTCAAACACCTCATGTTGGAGAATCCTGCAGAGTCCCTGAGCCACCTCCACATTCCAAGGTCTCCCAGGCCACCAAGCCACAGTAGGACTCATCTTCAGGAGAGACGATTTCAACTCTCCCCTCTGGGTAGCTCACCCAGGAGCCCGCAGATTGAGCCTGCCTTGTCCTGACTAAAGAGTGGCGTTCCCAGGCATCCATGCTTAGACACCTGCTCTCGAGTCTTTCCATATGGGGCCTCTTGGAACCATCCAATAGGACTCGACTGTCGTGCAGAAGGTAACCTTCAGTTTTGGAGCAGTTCACAAATCCCATCGTAGCCAAAACTTTCTGGCCTCATGAAGCCCCCACACACTTCAGGAAGAGGCCATGCTGGACAAGAACTCTAGCCTGAGGCACGTCTCATAGTTGACATGACCTCAGTGCAGGAGATCTCGATTCAGCCTCTGCAGAGTGGGCCTGCCGTGCCCTCGGTCCCAAACCTCACGCTAGCTTGTGTTTTCAGAATTCCTTCCTCACACTCCTGGCAAACAAGCCCTCCGGACTAGGAACTCCAGAACCAAAACCCAGCCCAGTGTCTGCCCAACGGAAGAAAAACGTTTCCCTGTGGGGCTCTCCAGAAAACCCAGATGAGGATCAACCGGCTCGGGCCTCGACGGTACCCGAACTGGATAGGCTGCTCTGGGCACTCATGCTCTGCCTGACACAGCCTGAAGCCAGACGTCCAGACAGACAAGGAGACAGCTGGCCGCACACCCAGCACTTCGGACACGCCATGGTCTTATGCCGTCACCTCATCCTAACCTTGGTTTTCAGATATCTGAACCTAGACATTATATCAATTCTCCACACAGCTGGGTATAGCAAGCACAAAACAGAACTCCTCCTTCCCCATGGCTGTCAAGCTTGCTCTTGGCATGGAGTCACACCTTCAGGGTGGGAGAAACCTTCATGGCCCCTGATGCCACGCCCAAACTTGAGTGCTGCTTGGGCACAAATTCACACTGTGACCCTCAGCATGAGCCCCATGTCAAAAAAAGGCCTGTCAGGGCCTGGACCAAGAGCCCACCTATGGGGCTTGCCAAGCCCCTATGCACCCAATCCTCACCACGGTTTGAATTTTCCAGTCGCCCCGCCCGTACCTGGAGCTCTGCTCTGGAATCCCTTTCTTGGAGAGACCCATGAGCCAGACAACACGACTCCACCCTTCCCACAAAATGACCCCAAACTCTTGGGAGCTGGGACAAATCCCCAGAGAGGGATACTCGTCCACAGTACCTGAGGCCACCGCTCCAATCCACGGCTATCCCGGACACAACATCCAGAGACAAAAGCCTGAAGGAACGCCTCCCACTCGCCCTTGATTCAGAGGCCCAGGAGCTCCCTCTCGGGCTGTACATCCGGCCTGCCACACCCTAGGCGCCACTCATAAGCTGAGTTTGTGTATTCAGACTTCTGTGCCCACAGCCTGGACCCACACAACATCCAGGCTAGGGCCTCTGGACCAAACAGCGAAAGATTGTGCCTGCCCTCTGCAAGGAAAGTGTGCCCAATCCATTGAACACAACCCTACAGGTTAGGGAAAAGCTCCAAGGTCCCTGAGGCCATCAATAGTATAGGCCACCCTGGACTAAGAGGGGCTCTCTGACACCAGCGGAGCAACTATCTCCACTTAGACTCTCAGACAGTGTCCCCAGAGACAGAAGGTTGAAATGGACAGGCCCCCAGGCCCTAATCTGAACCTTAGCTTTGGTTTCCATGTTTCCGTTCTCAGAGGACTGTTTTCGTAGACCAGCACCTGGGGCTTTTCTGAGGCACCAAACCAAACCTCTCTCATCTCCACATGGGCAGCTTTCTTACTGGGATGTATCAAACACTTCAAGTAGGAGAGTTCCATAAGGCCACTGAACAACCAGCACATTCCAAGGTCTCCATGGACCCAAACGCACATTATGACGCATCCTAAGGAGAGGCCATTTCAACTCAGCCCCCTGGGTCGCGTGTTCCAGAGGCAGCAGATCAAACATATCTTGTCGCTAATAGCCAATGGGAATGCGAGGCATGCTGTACAGGGATCCATCCTTCGAACCCTGCTCTCCAGTCCTTCCATATGGTATGTCCTGGAGCCATGCAACAGGACTCGAATGTCCCGCAGAAGGAAACCTTGTGGTTTGGGGCAACCTCCAAACTCAGCGTGGGAAAACTTCCTTGGCCTCATGAGGCCCCCACTTCATGAAGGTGCCATCATGGACACATACTCCAGCCTCAGCCAACGTCTGATCCTCAGCCTGACTTCAGATGCAGGAGATTTTGATTCAGCCTCTGCAGAGTGGGCCTGCTCTGCCCTTGGCTCCAATCCTCACACTAGCTTGTGTTTTCAACTTCCGTCCTCACACTCCTGGCCCAAAAACCCTCCCTACTGGGAATTCTGGGGCCACAATGAAGCACTGTGCCTGCCTCCCAGGAGAAAAACCTTGTCCATGGCGCTGCCCAGAAACCCCAAATGAGTATCAAAATGCTTGGCCCTCGGCAACACCCCAATTGCATAGGCTACCTTAAACAGTGATGCTCTGTCGCAAATAGCCTGAGCCCAGACCTTCCAACAGACACCGACACAGCTGGCTGCACACCCAGCACATTGGACCCGCCACTGCCTTAGGCCACCATCCATTCCCAACCTGGGTTTTCAGTCATCGGAACCTAGACCTTATCTCCAATCCCTGCACAGGGGGGAACCTGATGCACAAGTCAGAACCCCTCCTTCCCCATGGCAAGAAACCTTGCTGCTGGCAGTGAGTCAAACCTTCAGTGTAGGAGAAAACGGCATGGCCCATGATGCCACGCCCAAGCGTGAGGGCCGCCTTGGGCACAAACACACATTGTGACCCTCAGCGTGAGTACCTTATTCAAGTAACGCCTCTCAGTGACTGGACCAAGAGCCCGCATATGTGGCTTGCCATGCCCATAGGCACCCAGGACTAACTAGATGGTGTGTATTCCAGTTGAGGGAACCCACTGCTGTGCTCTAGAGACCCTCTCCTGGGGGGTCCCCTGTGGCAGAAAACAGTACTCTTCATTCCCACAGAATGAACACAAACACTTGGGAGTTTGGACAATCCCCCGAGAGGAAGGCTCTTCCTCGGCCTCTGAGACAACCCCTACCCTGACCGGACACTGTAAACGCAACACCCAGAGATTAAATCCTGAGTGACTGCCTCCCACTTGCCCTACTTTGATTTCCAGAGGATCTCCCCTCACGGACTAGAGATCAGGCCTGCCATTACATTGGCCCCTAGCTGAGCCAACTTTGCTTTTTCAGACATCTGTCCCCACAGCCCTGGCAAACACAGCCTCTAGGCTGGGTCCTCTGGAGCCATACCACAGGACCGTGCCTGCACTCTCCTGGGAAACTGTGTCCATTCCTTTGGCCACACACCTCCAGAATATGAGAAACCTCAAGGCCTCCGAGGACATCCCACTACTGGGAGCCTCACTGGACTCACAGGGGCATTCGGACACAAGCTGAGCAGCTACATCCATGAATGCATGCACACAGTTGTCAACAGAAATAGAAGGTTGAGCCGGACAGGCCTTTAGGCCGTAGTCTCAACTCTTGCTTTGGTTTCCAGGTGTCACTCCTCAGAGGCTTTGGTTCGAAGAACAGGGTATGGGGCTTTCCTGAGGCACGGAACAGAACTCCTCTCGTCTCCACATGGGAAGTTTTTTTGTTGGAGCCGTGTCAAACACCTCATGTTGGAGAATCCTGCAGAGTCCCTGAGCCACCTCCACATTCCAAGGTCTCCCAGGCCACCAAGCCACAGTAGGACTCATCTTCAGGAGAGACCATTTCAACTCTCCCCTCTGGGTAGCTCACCCAGGAGCCCGCAGATTGAGCCTGCCTTGTCCTGACTAAAGAGTGGCGTTCCCAGGCATCCATGCTTAGACACCTGCTCTCGAGTCTTTCCATATGGGGCCTCTTGGAACCATCCAATAGGACTCGACTGTCGTGCAGAAGGTAACCTTCAGTTTTGGAGCAGTTCACAAATCCCATCGTAGCCAAAACTTTCTGGCCTCATGAAGCCCCCACACCCTTCAGGAAGAGGCCATGCTGGACAAGAACTCTAGCCTGAGGCACGTCTCATAGTTGACATGACCTCTGTGCAGGAGATCTCGATTCAGCCTCTGCAGAGTGGGCCTGCCGTGCCCTCGGTCCCAAACCTCACGCTAGCTTGTTTTTTCAGACTTCCTTCCTCACACTCCTGGCAAACAAGCCCTCCGGACTAGGAACTCCAGAACCAAAACCCAGCCCAGTGTCTGCCCAACGGAAGAAAAACGTTTCCCTGTGGGGCTCTCCAGAAAACCCAGATGAGGATCAACCGGCTCGGGCCTCGACGGTACCCGAACTGGATAGGCTGCTCTGGGCACTCATGCTCTGCCTGACACAGCCTGAAGCCAGACGTCCAGACAAACAAGGAGACAGCTGGCCGCACACCCAGCACTTCGGACACGCCATGGTTTTATGCCGTCACCTCATCCTAACCTTGGTTTTCAGATATCTGAACCTAGACATTATATCAATTCTCCACACAGCTGGGTATAGCAAGTACAAAACAGAACTCCTCCTTCCCCATGTCTGTCAAGCTTGCTCTTGGCATGGAGTCACACCTTCAGGGTGGGAGAAACCTTCATGGCCCCTGATGCCACGCCCAAACTTGAGTGCTGCTTGGGCACAAATTCACACTGTGACCCTCAGCATGAGCCCCATGTCAAAGAAAGGCCTGTCAGGGCCTGGACCAAGAGCACACATATGGGGCTTGCCAAGCCCCTATGCACCCAATCCTCACCACGGTTTGAATTTTCCAGTCGCCCCGCCCGTACCTGGAGCTCTGCTCTGGAATCCCTTTCTTGGAGAGACCCATGAGCCAGACAACACGACTCCACCCTTCCCACAAAATGACCCCAAACTCTTGGGAGCTGGGACAAATCCCCAGAGAGGGATACTCATCCACAGTACCTGAGGCCACCGCTCCAATCCATGGCTATCCCGGACACAACATGCAGATAGAAAAGCCTGAAGGAACGCCTCCCACTCGCTCTTGTTTCAGAGGCCCCGGAGCTCCCTCTCGGGCTGTACATCCGGCCTGCCATACCCTAGGCGCCACTCTAAGCTGAGTGTGTGTATTCAGACTTCTGTGCCCACAGCCTGGACCCACACAACATCCAGGCTAGGGCCTCTGGACCAAACAGCGAAAGATTGTGCCTGCCCTCTCCAAGGAAAGTGTGCCCAATCCATTGAACACAACCCTACAGGTTAGGGAAAAGCTCCAAGGTCCCTGAGGCCATCAATAGTATAGGCCACCCTGGACTAAGAGGGGCTCTCTGACACCAGCGGAGCAACTATCTCCATTTAGACTCTCAGACAGTGTCCCCAGAGACAGAAGGTTGAAATGGACAGGCCCCAAGACCCTAATCTGAACCTTAGCTTTGGTTTCCATGTTTCCGTTCTCAGAGGACTGTTTTCGTAGACCAGCACCTGGGGCTTTTCTGAGGCACCAAACCAAACCTCTCTCATCTCCACATGGGCAGCTTTCTTACTGGGATGTATCAAAACACTTCAGGTAGGAGAGTTCCGCAAGGCCACTGAACAACCAGCACATTCCAAGGTCTCCATGGACCCAAACGCACATTATGACGCATCCTCAGGAGAGGCCATTTCAACTCAGCCCCCTGGGTCGCGTGTTCCAGAGGCAGCAGATCAAACATATCTTGTCGCTAATAGCCAATGGGAATGCGAGGCATGCTGTACAGGGATCCATCCTTCCAACCCTGCTCTCCAGTCCTTCCATGTGGTATGTCCTGGAGCCATGCAACAGGACTCGAATGTCCCGCAGAAGGAAACCTTGTGGTTTGGGGCAACCTCCAAACTCAGCGTGGGAAAACTTCCTTGGCCTCATGAGGCCCCCACTTCATGAAGGTGCCATCATGGACACATACTCCAGCCTCAGCCAACGTCTGAACCTCAGCCTGATTTCAGATGCAGGAGATTTTGATTCAGCCTCTGCAGAGTGGGCCTGATCTGCCCTTGGCTCCAATCCTCACACTAGCTTGTGTTTTCAGACTTCCGTCCTCACACTCCTGGCCCACAAACCCTCCCTACTGGGAATTCTGGGGCCACAATGAAGCACTGTGCCTGCCTCCCAGGAGAAAAACATTGTCTATGGCGATGCCCAGAAATCCCAAATGAGGATCAAACTGCTTGGCCTTCGGCAACACCCCAATTGCATAGGCTACCTTAAACAGTGATGCTCTGTCGCAAATAGCCTGAGCCCAGACCTTCCAACAGACACCGACACAGCTGGCTGCACACCCAGCACATTGGACCCGCCACTGCTTTAGGCAACCATCCATTCCCAACCTGGGTTTTCAGTCATCGGAACCTAGACCTTATCTCCAATCCCTGCACAGGGGGGAACCTGATGCACAAGTCAGAACCCCTCCTTCCCCATGGCAAGAAACCTTGCTGCTGGCAGTGAGTCAAACCTTCAATGTAGGAGAAAACGGCATGTCCCATGAGGCCACGCCCTAGCGTGAGGGCCGCCTTGGGCAAAAACACACATTGTGACCCTCAGGGTGAGTACCTTATTCAAGTAACGCCTCTCAGTGACTGGACCAAGAGCCCGCATATGTGGCTTGCCATGCCCATAGGCACCCAGGACTAACTAGATGGTGTGTATTCCAGTTGAGGGAACCCACTGCTGTGCTCTAGAGTCCCTCTCCTGGGGGGTCCCCTGTGGCAGAAAACAGTATTCTTCATTCCCACAGAATGAACAAAAACACTTGGGAGCTTGGACAATCCCCCGAGAGGAAGGCTCTTCCTCGGCCTCTGAGACAACCCCTACCCTGACCGGACACTGTAAACGCAACACCCAGAGACAAAAGCCTGAGTGACTGCCTCCCACTTGCCCTACTTTGATTTCCAGAGGATCTCCCCTCACGGACTAGAGATCAGGCCTGCCATTACATTTGCTCCTAGCTGAGCCAAGTTTGCTTTTTCAGACATCTGTCCCCACAGCCTTAGCAAACACAGCCTCTAGGCTGGGTCCTCTGGAGCCATACCACAGGACCGTGCCTGCTCACTCCTGGGAATCTGTGTCCATTCCTTTGGCCACACACCTCCAGAATATGAGAAACCTCAAGGCCTCCGAGGACATCCCACTACTGGGAGCCTCACTGGACTCACAGTGGCATTCGGACACAAGCTGAGCAGCTACATCCATGAATGCATGCACACAGATGTCAACAGAGATAGAAGGTTGAGCCGGACAGGCCTTTAGGCCGTAGTCTCAACTCTTGCTTTGGTTTCCAGGTGTCACTCCTCAGAGGCTTTGGTTCGAAGATGAGGGTATGGGGCTTTCCTGAGCCACGGAACAGAACTCCTCTCGTCTCCACATGGGAAGTTTCCTTGTTGGAGCCGTGTCAAACACCTCATGTTGGAGAATGCTGCAGAGTCCCTGAGCCACCTCCACATTCCAAGGTCTCCCAGGCCACCAAGCCACAGTATGACTCATCTTCAGGAGAGACCATTTCAACTCTCCTCTCTGGGTAGCTCACCCAGGAGCCCGCAGATTGAGCCTGCCTTGTCCTGACTAAAGAGTGGCGTTCCCAGGCATCCATGCTTAGACACCTGCTCTCGAGTCTTTCCATATGGGGCCTCTTGGAACCATCCAATAGGACTCGACTGTCGTGCAGAAGGTAACCTTCAGTTTTGGAGCAGTTCACAAATCCCATCGTAGCCAAAACTTTCTGGCCTCATGAAGCCCCCACACCCTTCAGGAAGAGGCCATGCTTGACAAGAACTCTAGCCTGAGGCACGTCTCATAGTTGACATGACCTCGGTGCAGGAGATCTCGATTCAGCCTCTGCAGAGTGGGCCTGCCGTGCCCTCGGTCCCAAACCTCACGCTAGCTTGTGTTTTCAGACTTCCTTCCTCACACTCCTGGCAAACAAGACCTCCGGACTAGGAACTCCAGAACCAAAACCCAGCCCAGTGTCTGCCCAACGGAAGAAAAACGTTTCCCTGTGGGGCTCTCCAGAAAACCCAGATGAGGATCAACCTGCTCGGGCCTCGACGGTACCCGAACTGGATAGGCTGCTCTGGGCACTCACGCTCTGCCTGACACAGCCTGAAGCCAGACGTCCAGACAGACAAGGAGACAGCTGGCCGCACACCCAGCACTTCGGTCACGCCATGGTCTTATGCCGTCACCTCATCCTAACCTTGGTTTTCAGATATCTGAACCTAGACATTATATCAATTCTCCACACAGCTGGGTATAGCAAGCACAAAACAGAACTCCTCCTTCCCCATGGCTGTCAAGCTTGCTCTTGGCATGGAGTCACACCTTCAGGGTGGGAGAAACCTTCATGGCCCCTGATGCCACGCCCAAACTTGAGTGCTGCTTGCGCACAAATTCACACTGTGACCCTCAGCATGAGCCCCATGTCAAAGAAAGGCCTGTCAGGGCCTGGACCAAGAGCCCACATATGGGGCTTGCCAAGGCCCTATGACCCAATCCTCACCACGGTTTGAATTTTCCAGTCGCCCCGCCCGTACCTGGAGCTCTGCTCTGGAATCCCTTTCTTGGAGAGACCCATGAGCCAGACAACACGACTCCACCCTTCCCACAAAATGACCCCAAACTCTTGGGAGCTGGGACAAATCCCCAGAGAGGGATACTCGTCCACAGTACCTGAGGCCACCGCTCCAATCCACGGCTATCCCGGACACAACATCCAGAGACAAAAGCCTGAAGGAACGCCTCCCACTCGCCCTTGTTTCAGAGGCCCAGGAGCTCCCTCTCGGGCTGTACATCCGGCCTGCCATACCCTAGGCGCCACTCATAAGCTGAGTTTGTGTATTCAGACTTCTGTGCCCACAGACTGGACCCACACAACATCCAGGCTAGGGCCTCTGGACCAAACAGCGAAAGATTGTGCCTGCCCTCTGCAAGGAAAGTGTGCCCAATCCATTGACCACAACCCTACAGGTTAGGGAAAAGCTCCAAGGTCCCTGAGGCCATCAATAGTATAGGCCACCCTGGACTAAGAGGGGCTCTCTGACACCAGCGGAGCAACTATCTCCACTTAGACTCTCAGACAGTGTCCCCAGAGACAGAAGGTTGAAATGGACAGGCCCCCAGGCCCTAATCTGAACCTTAGCTTTGTTTTCCAGGTTTCCGTTCTCAGAGGACTGTTTTCGTAGACCAGCACCTGGGGCTTTTCTGAGGCACCAAACCAAACCTCTCTCATCTCCACATGGGCAGCTTTCTTACTGGGATGTATCAAAACACTTCAGGTAGGAGAGTTCCGCAAGGCCACTGAACAACCAGCACATTCCAAGGTCTCCATGGACCCAAACGCACATTATGACGCATCCTCAGGAGAGGCCATTTCAACTCAGCCCCCTGGGTCGCGTGTTCCAGAGGCAGCAGATCAAACATATCTTGTCGCTAATAGCCAATGGGAATGCGAGGCATGCTGTACAGGGATCCATCCTTCCAACCCTGCTCTCCAGTCCTTCCATGTGGTATGTCCTGGAGCCATGCAACAGGACTCGAATGTCCCGCAGAAGGAAACCTTGTGGTTTGGGGCAACCTCCAAACTCAGCGTGGGAAAACTTCCTTGGCCTCATGAGGCCCCCACTTCATGAAGGTGCCATCATGGACACATACTCCAGCCTCAGCCAACGTCTGAACCTCAGCCTGATTTCAGATGCAGGAGATTTTGATTCAGCCTCTGCAGAGTGGGCCTGATCTGCCCTTGGCTCCAATCCTCACACTAGCTTGTGTTTTCAGACTTCCGTCCTCACACTCCTGGCCCACAAACCCTCCCTACTGGGAATTCTGGGGCCACAATGAAGCACTGTGCCTGCCTCCCAGGAGAAAAACCTTGTCTATGGCGCTGCCCAGAAACCCCAAATGAGGATCAAACTGCTTGGCCCTCGGCAACACCCCAATTGCATAGGCTACCTTAAACAGTGATGCTCTGTCGCAAATAGCCTGAGCCCAGACCTTCCAACAGACACCGACACAGCTGGTTGCACACCCAGCACATTGGACCCGCCACTGCTTTAGGCCACCATCCATTCCCAACCTGGGTTTTCAGTCATCGGAACCTAGACCTTATCTCCAATCCCTGCACAGGGGGGAACCTGATGCACAAGTCAGAACCCCTCCTTCCCCATGGCAAGAAACCTTGCTGCTGGCAGTGAGTCAAACCTTCAATGTAGGAGAAAACGGCATGTCCCATGAGGCCACGCCCTAGCGTGAGGGCCGCCTTGGGCAAAAACACACATTGTGACCCTCAGGGTGAGTACCTTATTCAAGTAACGCCTCTCAGTGACTGGACCAAGAGCCCGCATATGTGGCTTGCCATGCCCATAGGCACCCAGGACTAACTAGATGGTGTGTATTCCAGTTGAGGGAACCCACTGCTGTGCTCTAGAGTCCCTCTCCTGGGGGGTCCCCTGTGGCAGAAAACAGTATTCTTCATTCCCACAGAATGAACAAAAACACTTGGGAGCTTGGACAATCCCCCGAGAGGAAGGCTCTTCCTCGGCCTCTGAGACAACCCCTACTCTGACCGGACACTGTAAACGCAACACCCAGAGACAAAAGCCTGAGTGACTGCCTCCCACTTGCCCTACTTTGATTTCCAGAGGATCTCCCCTCACGGACTAGAGATCAGGCCTGCCATTACATTTGCCCCTAGCTGAGCCAAGTTTGCTTTTTCAGACATCTGTCCCCACAGCCCTAGCAAACACAGCCTCTAGGCTGGGTCCTCTGGAGCCATACCACAGGACCGTGCCTGCTCTCTCCTGGGAATCTGTGTCCATTCCTTTGGCCACACACCTCCAGAATATGAGAAAACTCAAGGCCTCCGAGGACATCCCACTACTGGGAGCCTCACTGGACTCACAGTGGCATTCGGACACAAGCTGAGCAGCTACATCCATGAATGCATGCACACAGATGTCAACAGAGATAGAAGGTTGAGCCGGACAGGCCTTTAGGCCGTAGTCTCAACTCTTGCTTTGGTTTCCAGGTGTCACTCCTCAGAGGCTTTGGTTCGAAGATGAGGGTATGGGGCTTTCCTGAGCCACGGAACAGAACTCCTCTCGTCTCCACATGGGAAGTTTCCTTGTTGGAGCCGTGTCAAACACCTCATGTTGGAGAATGCTGCAGAGTCCCTGAGCCACCTCCACATTCCAAGGTCTCCCAGGCCACCAAGCCACAGTATGACTCATCTTCAGGAGAGACCATTTCAACTCTCCTCTCTGGGTAGCTCACCCAGGAGCCCGAAGATTGAGCCTGCCTTGTCCTGACTAAAGAGTGGCGTTCCCAGGCATCCATGCATAGACACCTGCTCTCGAGTCTTTCCATATGGGGCCTCTTGGAACCATCCAATAGGACTCGACTGTCGTGCAGAAGGTAACCTTCAGTTTTGGAGCAGTTCACAAATCCCATCGTAGCCAAAACTTTCTGGCCTCATGAAGCCCCCACACCCTTCAGGAAGAGGCCATGCTGGACAAGAACTCTAGCCTGAGGCACGTCTCATAGTTGACATGACCTCAGTGCAGGAGATCTCGATTCAGCCTCTGCAGAGTGGGCCTGCCGTGCCCTCGGTCCCAAACCTCACTCTAGCTTGTGTTTTCAGACTTCCTTCCTCACACTCCTGGCAAACAAGACCTCAAGACTAGGAACTCCAGAACCAAAACCCAGCCCAGTGTTTGCCCAACGGAAGAAAAACGTTTCCCTGTGGGGCTCTCCAGAAAACCCAGATGAGGATCAACCTGCTCGGGCCTCGACGGTACCCGAACTGGATAGGCTGCTCTGGGCACTCATGCTCTGCCTGACACAGCCTGAAGCCAGACGTCCAGACAGACAAGGAGACAGCTGGCCGCACACCCAGCACTTCGGACACGCCATGGTCTTATGCCGTCACCTCATCCTAACCTTGGTTTTCAGATATCTGAACCTAGACATTATATCAATTCTCCACACAGCTGGGTATAGCAAGCACAAAACAGAACTCCTCCTTCCCCATGGCTGTCAAGCTTGCCCTTGGCATGGAGTCACACCTTCAGGGTGGGAGAAACCTTCATGGCCCCTGATGCCACGCCCAAACTTGAGTGCTGCTTGGGCACAAATTCACACTGTGACCCTCAGCATGAGCCCCATGTCAAAGAAAGGCCTGTCAGGGCCTGGACCATGAGCCCACATATGGGGCTTGCCAAGGCCCTATGCACCCAATCCTCACCACGGTTTGAATTTTCCAGTCGCCCCGCCCGTACCTGGAGCTCTGCTCTGGAATCCCTTTCTTGGAGAGACCCATGAGCCAGACAACACGACTCCACCCTTCCCACAAAATGACCCCAAACTCTTGGGAGCTGGGACAAATCCCCAGAGAGGGATACTCGTCCACAGTACCTGAGGCCACCGCTCCAATCCACGGCTATCCCGGACACAACATCCAGAGACAAAAGCCTGAAGGAACGCCTCCCACTCGCCCTTGTTTCAGAGGCCCAGGAGCTCCCTCTCGGGCTGTACATCCGGCCTGCCATACCCTAGGCGCCACTCATAAGCTGAGTTTGTGTATTCAGACTTCTGTGCCCACAGCCTGGACCCACACAACATCCAGGCTAGGGCCTCTGGACCAAACAGCGAAAGATTGTGCCTGCCCTCTGCAAGGAAAGTGTGCCCAAACCATTGACCACAACCCTACAGGTTAGGGAAAAGCTCCAAGGTCCCTGAGGCCATCAATAGTATAGGCCACCCTGGACTAAGAGGGGCTCTCTGACACCAGCGGAGCAACTATCTCCACTTAGACTCTCAGACAGTGTCCCCAGAGACAGAAGGTTGAAATGGACAGGCCCCCAGGCCCTAATCTGAACCTTAGCTTTGGTTTCCAGGTTTCCGTTCTCAGAGGACTGTTTTCGTAGACCAGCACCTGGGGCTTTTCTGAGGCACCAAACCAAACCTCTCTCTTCTCCACATGGGCAGCTTTCTTACTGGGATGTATCAAACACTTCAGGTAGGAGAGTACCGCAAGGCCACTGAACAACCAGCACATTCCAAGGTCTCCATGGACCCAAACGCACATTATGACGCATCCTCAGGAGAGGCCATTTCAACTCAGCCCTCTGGGTCGCGTGTTCCAGAGGCAGCAGATCAAACATATCTTGTCGCTAATAGCCAATGGGAATGCGAGGCATGCTGTACAGGGATCCATCCTTCGAACCCTGCTCTCCAGTCCTTCCATATGGTATGTCCTGGAGCCATGCAACAGGACTCGAATGTCCCGCAGAAGGAAACCTTGTGGTTTGGGGCAACCTCCAAAGTCAGCGTGGGAAAACTTCCTTGGCCTCATGAGGCCCCCCTTCATGAAGGTTCCATCATGGACACATACTCCAGCCTCAGCCAACGTCTGATCCTCAGCCTGACTTCAGATGCAGGAGATTTTGATTCAGCCTCTGTAGAGTGGGCCTGCTCTGCCCTTGGCTCCAATCCTCACACTAGCTTGTGTTTTCAGACTTCCGTCCTCACACTCCTGGCCCACAAACCCTCCCTACTGGGAATTCTGGGGCCACAATGAAGCACTGTGCCTGCCTCCCAGGAGAAAAACCTTGTCTATGGCGCTGCCCAGAAACCCCAAATGAGGATCAAACTGCTTGGCCCTCGGCAACACCCCAATTGCATAGGCTACCTTAAACAGTGATGCTCTGTCGCAAATAGCCTGAGCCCAGACCTTCCAACAGACACCGACACAGCTGGCTGCACACCCAGCACATTGGACCCGCCACTGCCTTAGGCCACCATCCATTCCCAACCTGGGTTTTCAGTCATCGGAACCTAGACCTTATCTCCAATCCCTGCACAGGGGGGAACCTGATGAACAAGTCAGAACCCCTCCTTCGCCATGGCAAGAACCCTTGCTGCTGGCAGTGAGTCAAACCTTCAGTGTAGGAGAAAACGGCATGGCCCATGAGGCCACGCCCAAGCGTGAGGGCCGCCTTGGGCACAAACACACATTGTGACCCTCAGCGTGAGTACCTTATTCAAGTAACGCCTCTCAGTGACTGGACCAAGAGCCCGCATATGTGGCTTGCCATGCCCATAGGCACCCAGGACTAACTAGATGGTGTGTATTCCAGTTGAGGGAACCCACTGCTGTGCTCTAGAGTCCCTCTCCTGGGGGGTCCCCTGTGGCAGAAAACAGTACTCTTCATTCCCACAGAATGAACACCAACACTTGGGAGCTTGGACAATCCCCCGAGAGGAAGGCTCTTCCTCGGCCTCTGAGACAACCCCTACCCTGACCGGACACTGTAAACGCAACACCCAGAGACAAAATCCTGAGTGACTGCCTCCCACTTGCCCTACTTTGATTTCCAGAGGATCTCCCCTCACGGACTAGAGATCAGGCCTGCCATTACATTTGCCCCTACCTGAGCCAAGTTTGCTTTTTCAGACATCTGTCCCCACAGCCCTAGCAAACACAGCCTCTAGGCTGGGTCCTCTGGAGCCATACCACAGGACCGTGCCTGCTCTCTCCTGGGTATCTGTGTCCATTCCTTTGGCCACACACCTCCAGAATATGAGAAACCTCAAGGCCTCCGAGGACATCCCACTACTGGGAGCCTCACTGGACTCACAGGGGCATTCGGACACAAGCTGAGCAGCTACATCCATGAATGCATGCACACAGATGTCAACAGAGATAGAAGGTTGAGCCGGACAGGCCTTTAGGCCGTAGTCTCAACTCTTGCTTTGGTTTCCAGGTGTCACTCCTCAGAGGCTTTGGTTCGAAGAACAAGGTATGGGGCTTTCCTGAGCCACGGAACAGAACTCCTCTCGTCTCCACATGGGAAGTTTCCTTGTTGGAGCCGTGTCAAACACCTCATGTTGGAGAATCCTGCAGAGTCCCTGAGCCACCTCCACATTCCATGGTCTCCCAGGCCACCAAGCCACAGTAGGACTCATCTTCAGGAGAGTCCATTTCAACTCTCCCCTCTGGGTAGCTCACCCAGGAGCCCGCAGATTGAGCCTGCCTTGTCCTGACTAAAGAGTGGGAATATGAGGTGGCGTTCCCAGGCATCCATGCTTAGACACCTGCTCTCGAGTCTTTCCATATGGGGCCTCTTGGAACCATCCAATAGGACTCGACTGTCGTGCAGAAGGTAACCTTCAGTTTAGGAGCAGTTCACAAATCCCATCGTAGCCAAAACTTTCTGGCCTCATGAAGCCCCCACACCCTTCAGGAAGAGGCCATGCTGGACAAGAACTCTAGCCTGAGGCACGTCTCATAGTTGACATGACCTCAGTGCAGGAGATCTCGATTCAGCCTCTGCAGAGTGGGCCTGCCGTGCCCTCGGTCCCAAACCTCACGCTAGCTTGTGTTTTCAGACTTCCTTCCTCACACTCCTGGCAAACAAGACCACAAGACTAGGAACTCCAGAACCAAAACCCAGCCCAGTGTCTGCCCAACGGAAGAAAAACGTTTCCCTGTGGGGCTCTCCAGAAAACCCAGATGAGGATCAACCTGCTGGGGCCTCGACGGTACCCGAACTGGATAGGCTGCTCTGGGCACTCATGCTCTGCCTGACACAGCCTGAAGCCAGACGTCCAGACAGACAAGGAGACAGCTGGCCGCACACCCAGCACTTCGGACACGCCATGGTCTTATGCCGTCACCTCATCCTAACCTTGGTTTTCAGATATCTGAACCTAGACATTATATCAATTCTCCACACAGCTGGGTATAGCAAGCACAAAACAGAACTCCTCCTTCCCCATGGCTGTCAAGCTTGCCCTTGGCATGGAGTCACACCTTCAGGGTGGGAGAAACCTTCATGGCCCCTGATGCCACGCCCAAACTTGAGTGCTGCTTGGGCACAAATTCACACTGTGACCCTCAGCATGAGCCCCATGTCAAAGAAAGGCCTGTCAGGGCCTGGACCAAGAGCCCATATATGGGGCTTGCCAAGGCCCTATGCACCCAATCCTCACCACGGTTTGAATTTTCCAGTCGCCCCGCCCGTACCTGGAGCTCTGCTCTGGAATCCCTTTCTTGGAGAGACCCATGAGCCAGACAACACGACTCCACCCTTCCCACAAAATGACCCCAAACTCTTGGGAGCTGGGACAAATCCCCAGAGAGGGATACTCGTCCACAGTACCTGAGGCCACCGCTCCAATCCACGGCTATCCCGGACACAACATCCAGAGACAAAAGCCTGAAGGAACGCCTCCCACTCGCCCTTGTTTCAGAGGCCCAGGAGCTCCCTCTCGGGCTGTACATCCGGCCTGCCATACCCTAGGCGCCACTCATAAGCTGAGTTTGTGTATTCAGACTTCTGTGCCCACAGCCTGGACCCACACAACATCCAGGCTAGGGCCTCTGGACCAAACAGCGAAAGATTGTGCCTGCCCTCTCCAAGGAAAGTGTGCCCAATCCATTGACCACAACCCTACAGGTTAGGGAAAAGCTCCAAGATCCCTGAGGCCATCAATAGTATAGGCCACCCTGGACTAAGAGGGGCTCTCTGACACCAGCGGAGCAACTATCTCCACTTAGACTCTCAGACAGTGTCCCCAGAGACAGAAGGTTGAAATGGACAGGCCCCCAGGCCCTAATCTGAACCTTAGCTTTGGTTTCCAGGTTTCCGTTCTCAGAGGACTGTTTTCGTAGACCAGCACCTGGGGCTTTTCTGAGGCACCAAACCAAACCTCTCTCTTCTCCACATGGGCAGCTTTCTTACTGGGATGTATCAAACACTTCAGGTAGGAGAGTACCGCAAGGCCACTGAACAACCAGCACATTCCAAGGTCTCCATGGACCCAAACGCACATTATGACGCATCCTCAGGAGAGGCCATTTCAACTCAGCCCTCTGGGTCGCGTGTTCCAGAGGCAGCAGATCAAACATATCTTGTCGCTAATAGCCAATGGGAATGCGAGGCATGCTGTACAGGGATCCATCCTTCGAACCCTGCTCTCCAGTCCTTCCATATGGTATGTCCTGGAGCCATGCAACAGGACTCGAATGTCCCGCAGAAGGAAACCTTGTGGTTTGGGGCAACCTCCAAACTCAGCGTGGGAAAACTTCCTTGGCCTCATGAGGCCCCCACTTCATGAAGGTGCCATCATGGACACATACTCCAGCCTCAGCCAACGTCTGATCCTCAGCCTGACTTCAGATGCAGGAGATTTTGATTCAGCCTCTGTAGAGTGGGCCTGCTCTGCCCTTGGCTCCAATCCTCACACTAGCTTGTGTTTTCAGACTTCCGTCCTCACACTCCTGGCCCAAAAACCCTCCCTACTGGGAATTCTGGGGCCACAATGAAGCACTGTGCCTGCCTCCCAGGAGAAAAACCTTGTCTATGGCGCTGCCCAGAAACCCCAAATGAGGATCAAACTGCTTGGCCCTCGGCAACACCCCAATTGCATAGGCTACCTTAAACAGTGATGCTCTGTCGCAAATAGCCTGAGCCCAGACCTTCCAACAGACACCGACACAGCTGGCTGCACACCCAGCACATTGGACCCGCCACTGCCTTAGGCCACCATCCATTCCCAACCTGGGTTTTCAGTCATCGGAACCTAGACCTTATCTCCAATCCCTGCACAGGGGGGAACCTGATGCACAAGTCAGAACCCCTCCTTCCCCATGGCAAGAAACCTTGCTGCTGGCAGTGAGTCAAACCTTCAGTGTAGGAGAAAACGGCATGGCCCATGAGGCCACGCCCAAGCGTGAGGGCCGCCTTGGGCACAAACACACAGTGTGACCCTCAGCGTGAGTACCTTATTCAAGTAATGCCTCTCAGTGACTGGACCAAGAGCCCGCATATGTGGCTTGCCATGCCCATAGGCACCCAGGACTAACTAGATGGTGTGTATTCCAGTTGAGGGAACCCACTGCTGTGCTCTAGAGTCCCTCTCCTGGGGGGTCCCCTGTGGCAGAAAACAGTACTCTTCATTCCCACAGAATGAACACCAACACTTGGGAGCTTGGACAATCCCCCGAGAGGAAGGCTCTTCCTCGGCCTCTGAGACAACCCCTACCCTGACCGGACACTGTAAACGCAACACCCAGAGACAAAATCCTGAGTGACTGCCTCCCACTTGCCCTACTTTGATTTCCAGAGGATCTCCCCTCACGGACTAGAGATCAGGCCTGCCATTACATTTGCCCCTAGCTGAGCCAAGTTTGCTTTTTCAGACATCTGTCCCCACAGCCCTAGCAAACACAGCCTCTAGGCTGGGTCCTCTGGAGCCATACCACAGGACCGTGCCTGCTCTCTCCTGGGTATCTGTGTCCATTCCTTTGGCCACACACCTCCAGAATATGAGAAACCTCAAGGCCTCCGAGGACATCCCACTACTGGGAGCCTCACTGGACTCACAGGGGCATTCGGACACAAGCTGAGCAGCTACATCCATGAATGCATGCACACAGATGTCAACAGAGATAGAAGGTTGAGCCGGACAGGCCTTTAGGCCGTAGTCTCAACTCTTGCTTTGGTTTCCAGGTGTCACTCCTCAGAGGCTTTGGTTCGAAGAACAGGGTATGGGGCTTTCCTGAGCCACGGAACAGAACTCCTCTCGTCTCCACATGGGAAGTTTCCTTGTTGGAGCCGTGTCAAACACCTCATGTTGGAGAATCCTGCAGAGTCCCTGAGCCACCTCCACATTCCAAGGTCTCCCAGGCCACCAAGCCACAGTAGGACTCATCTTCAGGAGAGTCCATTTCAACTCTCCCCTCTGGGTAGCTCACCCAGGAGCCCGCAGATTGAGCCTGCCTTGTCCTGACTAAAGAGTGGGAATATGAGGTGGCGTTCCCAGGCATCCATGCTTAGACACCTGCTCTCGAGTCTTTCCATATGGGGCCTCTTGGAACCATCCAATAGGACTCGACTGTCGTGCAGAAGGTAACCTTCAGTTTAGGAGCAGTTCACAAATCCCATCGTAGCCAAAACTTTCTGGCCTCATGAAGCCCCCACACCCTTCAGGAAGAGGCCATGCTGGACAAGAACTCTAGCCTGAGGCACGTCTCAAGTTGACATGACCTCAGTGCAGGAGATCTCGATTCAGCCTCTGCAGAGTGGGCCTGCCGTGCCCTCGGTCCCAAACCTCACGCTAGCTTGTGTTTTCAGACTTCCTTCCTCACACTCCTGGCAAACAAGCCCTCCGGACTAGGAACTCCAGAACCAAAACCCAGCCCAGTGTCTGCCCAACGGAAGAAAAACGTTTCCCTGTGGGGCTCTCCAGAAAACCCAGATGAGGATCAACCTGCTCGGGCCTCGACGGTACCCGAACTGGATAGGCTGCTCTGGGCACTCATGCTCTGCCTGACACAGCCTGAAGCCAGACGTCCAGACAGACAAGGAGACAGCTGGCCGCACACCCAGAACTTCGGACACGCCATGGTCTTATGCCGTCAACTCATCCTAACCTTGGTTTTCAGATATCTGAACCTAGACATTATATCAATTCTCCACACAGCTGGGTATAGCAAGCACAAAACAGAACTCCTCCTTCCCCATGGCTGTCAAGCTTGCTCTTGGCATGGAGTCACACCTTCAGGGTGGGAGAAACCTTCATGGCCTCTGATGCCACGCCCAAACTTGAGTGCTGCTTGGGCACAAATTCACACTGTGACCCTCAGCATGAGCCCCATGTCAAAGAAAGGCCTGTCAGGGCCTGGACCAAGAGCCCACCTATGGGGTTTACCAAGCCCCTATGCACCCAATCCTCACCACGGTTTGAATTTTCCAGTCGCCCCGCCCGTACCTGGAGCTCTGCTCTGGAATCCCTTTCTTGGAGAGACCCATGAGCCAGACAACACGACTCCACCCTTCCCACAAAATGACCCCAAAGTCCTGGGAGCTGGGACAAATCCCCAGAGAGGGATACTCGTCCACAGTACCTGAGGCCACCGCTCCAATCCACGGCTATCCCGGACACAACATCCAGAGACAAAAGCCTGAAGGAACGCCTCCCACTCGCCCTTGTTTCAGAGGCCCAGGAGCTCCCTCTCGGGCTGTACATCCGGCCTGCCATACCCTAGGCGCCACTCCTAAGCTGAGTTTGTGTATTCAGACTTCTGTGCCCACAGCCTGGACCCACACAACATCCAGGCTAGGGCCTCTGGACCAAACAGCGAAAGATTGTGCCTGCCCTCTCCAAGGAAAGTGTGCCCAATCCATTGACCACAACCCTACAGGTTAGGGAAAAGCTCCAAGGTCCCTGAGGCCATCAATAGTATAGGCCACCCTGGACTAAGAGGGGCTCTCTGACACCAGCGGAGCAACTATCTCCACTTAGACTCTCAGACAGTGTCCCCAGAGACAGAAGGTTGAAATGGACAGGCCCCCAGGCCCTAATCTGAACCTTAGCTTTGGTTTCCAGGTTTCCGTTCTCAGAGGACTGTTTTCGTAGACCAGCACCTGGGGCTTTTCTGAGGCACCAAACCAAACCTCTCTCTTCTCCACATGGGCAGCTTTCTTACTGGGATGTATCAAACACTTCAGGTAGGAGAGTACCGCAAGGCCACTGAACAACCAGCACATTCCAAGGTCTCCATGGACCCAAACGCACATTATGACGCATCCTCAGGAGAGGCCATTTCAACTCAGCCCTCTGGGTCGCGTGTTCCAGAGGCAGCAGATCAAACATATCTTGTCGCTAATAGCCAATGGGAATGCGAGGCATGCTGTACAGGGATCCATCCTTCGAACCCTGCTCTCCAGTCCTTCCATATGGTATGTCCTGGAGCCATGCAACAGGACTCGAATGTCCCGCAGAAGGAAACCTTGTGGTTTGGGGCAACCTCCAAACTCAGCGTGGGAAAACTTCCTTGGCCTCATGAGGCCCCCACTTCATGAAGGTGCCATCATGGACACATACTCCAGCCTCAGCCAACGTCTGATCCTCAGCCTGACTTCAGATGCAGGAGATTTTGATTCAGCCTCTGTAGAGTGGGCCTGCTCTGCCCTTGGCTCCAATCCTCACACTAGCTTGTGTTTTCAGACTTCCGTCCTCACACTCCTGGCCCAAAAACCCTCCCTACTGGGAATTCTGGGGCCACAATGAAGCACTGTGCCTGCCTCCCAGGAGAAAAACCTTGTCTATGGCGCTGCCCAGAAACCCCAAATGAGGATCAAACTGCTTGGCCCTCGGCAACACCCCAATTGCATAGGCTACCTTAAACAGTGATGCTCTGTCGCAAATAGCCTGAGCCCAGACCTTCCAACAGACACCGACACAGCTGGCTGCACACCCAGCACATTGGACCCGCCACTGCCTTAGGCCACCATCCATTCCCAACCTGGGTTTTCAGTCATCGGAACCTAGACCTTATCTCCAATCCCTGCACAGGGGGGAACCTGATGCACAAGTCAGAACCCCTCCTTCCCCATGGCAAGAAACCTTGCTGCTGGCAGTGAGTCAAACCTTCAGTGTAGGAGAAAACGGCATGGCCCATGAGGCCACGCCCAAGCGTGAGGGCCGCCTTGGGCACAAACACACAGTGTGACCCTCAGCGTGAGTACCTTATTCAAGTAATGCCTCTCAGTGACTGGACCAAGAGCCCGCATATGTGGCTTGCCATGCCCATAGGCACCCAGGACTAACTAGATGGTGTGTATTCCAGTTGAGGGAACCCACTGCTGTGCTCTAGAGTCCCTCTCCTGGGGGGTCCCCTGTGGCAGAAAACAGTACTCTTCATTCCCACAGAATGAACACCAACACTTGGGAGCTTGGACAATCCCCCGAGAGGAAGGCTCTTCCTCGGCCTCTGAGACAACCCCTACCCTGACCGGACACTGTAAACGCAACACCCAGAGACAAAATCCTGAGTGACTGCCTCCCACTTGCCCTACTTTGATTTCCAGAGGATCTCCCCTCACGGACTAGAGATCAGGCCTGCCATTACATTTGCCCCTAGCTGAGCCAAGTTTGCTTTTTCAGACATCTGTCCCCACAGCCCTAGCAAACACAGCCTCTAGGCTGGGTCCTCTGGAGCCATACCACAGGACCGTGCCTGCTCTCTCCTGGGTATCTGTGTCCATTCCTTTGGCCACACACCTCCAGAATATGAGAAACCTCAAGGCCTCCGAGGACATCCCACTACTGGGAGCCTCACTGGACTCACAGGGGCATTCGGACACAAGCTGAGCAGCTACATCCATGAATGCATGCACACAGATGTCAACAGAGATAGAAGGTTGAGCCGGACAGGCCTTTAGGCCGTAGTCTCAACTCTTGCTTTGGTTTCCAGGTGTCACTCCTCAGAGGCTTTGGTTCGAAGAACAGGGTATGGGGCTTTCCTGAGCCACGGAACAGAACTCCTCTCGTCTCCACATGGGAAGTTTCCTTGTTGGAGCCGTGTCAAACACCTCATGTTGGAGAATCCTGCAGAGTCCCTGAGCCACCTCCACATTCCAAGGTCTCCCAGGCCACCAAGCCACAGTAGGACTCATCTTCAGGAGAGTCCATTTCAACTCTCCCCTCTGGGTAGCTCACCCAGGAGCCCGCAGATTGAGCCTGCCTTGTCCTGACTAAAGAGTGGGAATATGAGGTGGCGTTCCCAGGCATCCATGCTTAGACACCTGCTCTCGAGTCTTTCCATATGGGGCCTCTTGGAACCATCCAATAGGACTCGACTGTCGTGCAGAAGGTAACCTTCAGTTTAGGAGCAGTTCACAAATCCCATCGTAGCCAAAACTTTCTGGCCTCATGAAGCCCCCACACCCTTCAGGAAGAGGCCATGCTGGACAAGAACTCTAGCCTGAGGCACGTCTCAAGTTGACATGACCTCAGTGCAGGAGATCTCGATTCAGCCTCTGCAGAGTGGGCCTGCCGTGCCCTCGGTCCCAAACCTCACGCTAGCTTGTGTTTTCAGACTTCCTTCCTCACACTCCTGGCAAACAAGCCCTCCGGACTAGGAACTCCAGAACCAAAACCCAGCCCAGTGTCTGCCCAACGGAAGAAAAACGTTTCCCTGTGGGGCTCTCCAGAAAACCCAGATGAGGATCAACCTGCTCGGGCCTCGACGGTACCCGAACTGGATAGGCTGCTCTGGGCACTCATGCTCTGCCTGACACAGCCTGAAGCCAGACGTCCAGACAGACAAGGAGACAGCTGGCCGCACACCCAGAACTTCGGACACGCCATGGTCTTATGCCGTCAACTCATCCTAACCTTGGTTTTCAGATATCTGAACCTAGACATTATATCAATTCTCCACACAGCTGGGTATAGCAAGCACAAAACAGAACTCCTCCTTCCCCATGGCTGTCAAGCTTGCTCTTGGCATGGAGTCACACCTTCAGGGTGGGAGAAACCTTCATGGCCTCTGATGCCACGCCCAAACTTGAGTGCTGCTTGGGCACAAATTCACACTGTGACCCTCAGCATGAGCCCCATGTCAAAGAAAGGCCTGTCAGGGCCTGGACCAAGAGCCCACCTATGGGGTTTACCAAGCCCCTATGCACCCAATCCTCACCACGGTTTGAATTTTCCAGTCGCCCCGCCCGTACCTGGAGCTCTGCTCTGGAATCCCTTTCTTGGAGAGACCCATGAGCCAGACAACACGACTCCACCCTTCCCACAAAATGACCCCAAAGTCCTGGGAGCTGGGACAAATCCCCAGAGAGGGATACTCGTCCACAGTACCTGAGGCCACCGCTCCAATCCACGGCTATCCCGGACACAACATCCAGAGACAAAAGCCTGAAGGAACGCCTCCCACTCGCCCTTGTTTCAGAGGCCCAGGAGCTCCCTCTCGGGCTGTACATCCGGCCTGCCATACCCTAGGCGCCACTCCTAAGCTGAGTTTGTGTATTCAGACTTCTGTGCCCACAGCCTGGACCCACACAACATCCAGGCTAGGGCCTCTGGACCAAACAGCGAAAGATTGTGCCTGCCCTCTCCAAGGAAAGTGTGCCCAATCCATTGACCACAACCCTACAGGTTAGGGAAAAGCTCCAAGGTCCCTGAGGCCATCAATAGTATAGGCCACCCTGGACTAAGAGGGGCTCTCTGACACCAGCGGAGCAACTATCTCCACTTAGGCTCTCACACAGTGTCCCCAGAGACAGAAGGTTGAAATGGACAGGCCCCCAGGCCCTAATCTGAACCTTAGCTTTGGTTTCCATGTTTCCGTTCTCAGAGGACTGTTTTCGTAGACCAGCACATGGGGCTTTTCTGAGGCACCAAACCAAACCTCTCTCATCTCCATATGGGCAGCTTTCTTACTGGGATGTATCAAACACTTCAGGTAGGAGAGTTCCGCAGGGCCACTGAACAACCAGCACATTCCAAGGTCTCCATGGACCCAAACGCACATTATGAGGCATCCTCAGGAGAGGCCATTTCAACTCAGCCCCCTGGGTCGCGTGTTCCAGAGGCAGCAGATCAAACATATCTTGTCGCTAATAGCCAATGGGAATGAGAGGCATGCTGTACAGGGATCCATCCTTCAAACCCTGCTCTCCAATCCTTCCATATGGTATGTCCTGGAGCCATGCAACAGGACTCGAATGTCCCGCAGAAGGAAACCTTGTGGTTTGGGGCAACCTCCAAAGTCAGCGTGGGAAAACTTCCTTGGCCTCATGAGGCCCCCACTTCATGAAGGTGCCATCATGGACACATACTCCAGCCTCAGCCAACGTCTGATCCTCAGCCTGACTTCAGATGCAGGAGATTTTGATTCAGCCTCTGCAGAGTGGGCCTGCTCTGCCCTTGGCTCCAATCCTCACACTAGCTTGTGTTTTCAGACTTCTGTCCTCACACTCCTGGCCCACAAACCCTCCCTACTGGGAATTCTGGGGCCACAATGAAGCACTGTGCCTGCCTCCCAGGAGAAAAACCTTGTCTATGGCGCTGCCCAGAAACCCCAAATGAGGATCAAACTGCTTGGCCCTCGGCAACACCCCAATTGCATAGGCTACCTTAAACAGTGATGCTCTGTCGCAAATAGCCTGAGCCCAGACCTTCCAACAGACACCGACACAGCTGGCTGCACACCCAGCACATTGGACCCGCCACTGCCTTAGGCCACCATCCATTCCCAACCTGGGTTTTCAGTCATCGGAACCTAGACCTTATCTCCAATCCCTGCACAGGGGGGAACCTGATGCACAAGTCAGAACCCCTCCTTCCCCATGGCAAGAAACCTTGCTGCTGGCAGTGAGTCAAACCTTCAGTGTAGGAGAAAACGGCATGGCCCATGAGGCCACGCCCAAGCGTGAGGGCCGCCTTGGGCACAAACACACAGTGTGACCCTCAGCGTGAGTACCTTATTCAAGTAACGCCTCTCAGTGACTGGACCAAGAGTCCGCATATGTGGCTTGCCATGCCCATAGGCACCCAGGACTAACTAGATGGTGTGTATTCCAGTTGAGGGAACCCACTGCTGTGCTCTAGAGTCCCTCTCCTGGGGGGTCCCCTGTGGCAGAAAACAGTACTCTTCATTCCCACAAAATGAACACCAACACTTGGGAGCTTGGACAATCCCCCGAGAGGAAGGCTCTTCCTCGGCCTCTGAGACAACCCCTACCCGGACCGGACACTGTAAACGCAGCACCCAGAGACAAAATCCTGAGTGACTGCCTCCCACTTGCCCTACTTTGATTTCCAGAGGATCTCCCCTCACGGACTAGAGATCAGGCCTGCCATTACATTGGCCCCTAGCTGAGCCAAGTTTGCTTTTTCAGACATCTGTCCCCACAGCCCTGGCAAACACAGCCTCTAGGCTGGGTCCTCTGGAGCCATACCACAGGACCGTGCCTGCTCTCTCCTGGGAAACTGTGTCCATTCCTTTGGCCACACACCTCCAGAATATGAGAAACCTCAAGGCCTCCGAGGACATCCCACTACTGGGAGCCTCACTGGACTCACAGGGGCATTCGGACACAAGCTGAGCAGCTACATCCATGAATGCATGCACACAGTTGTCAACAGAGATAGAAGGTTGAGCCGGACAGGCCTTTAGGCCGTAGTCTCAACTCTTGCTTTGGTTTCCAAGTGTCACTCCTCAGAGGCTGTGGTTCGAAGAACAGGGTATGGGGCTTTCCTGAGGCACGGAACAGAACTCCTCTCGTCTCCACATGGGAAGTTTCCTTGTTGGAGCCGTGTCAAACACCTCATGTTGGAGAATCCTGCAGAGTCCCTGAGCCACCTCCACATTCCAAGGTCTCCCAGGCCACCAAGCCACAGTAGGACTCATCTTCAGGAGAGTCCATTTCAACTCTCCCTTCTGGGTAGCTCACCCAGGAGCCCGCAAATTGAGCCTGCCTTGTCCTGACTAAAGAGTGGGAAAATGAGGTGGCGTTCCTAGGCATCCATGCTTAGACACCTGCTCTCGAGTCTTTCCATATGGGGCCTCTTGGAACCATCCAATAGGACTCGACTGTCGTGCAGAAGGTAACCTTCAGTTTTGCAGCAGTTCACAAATCCCATCGTAGGCAAAAGTTTCTGGCCTCATGGAGCCCCCCACCCTTCAGGAAGAGGCCATGCTGGACAAAAACTCTAGCCTGAGGCACGTCTCATAGTTGACATGACCTCAGTGCAGGAGATCTCGATTCAGCCTCTGCAGAGTGGGCCTGCCGTGCCCTCGGTCCCAAACCTCACGCTAGCTTGTGTTTTCAGACTTCCTTCCTCACACTCCTGGCAAACAAGCAGTCCGGACTAGGAACTCCAGAACCAAAACCCAGCCCAGTGTCTGCCCAACGGAAGAAAAACGTTTCCCTGTGGGGCTCTCCAGAAAACCCAGATGAGGATCAACCGGCTCGGGCCTCGACGGTACCCGAACTGGATAGGCTGCTCTGGGCACTCATGCTCTGCCTGACACAGCCTGAAGCCAGACGTCCAGACAAACAAGGAGACAGCTGGCCGCACACCCAGCACTTCGGACACGCCATGGCCTTATGCCGTCACCTCATCCTAACCTTGGTTTTCAGATATCTAAACCTAGACATTATATCAATTCTCCACACAGCTGGGTATCGCAAGCACAAAACAGAACTCCTCCTTCCCCATGGCTGTCAAGCTTGCTCTTGGCATGGAGTCACACCTTCCGGGTGGGAGAATCCTTCATGGCCCCTGATGCCACGCCCATACTTGAGTGCTGCTTGGGCACAAATTCACACTGTGACCCTCAGCATGAGCCCCATGTCAAAGAAAGGCCTGTCAGGGCCTGGACCAAGAGCCCACCTATGCGGCTTTCCAAGCCCCTATGCACCCAATCCTCACCACGGTTTGAATTTTCCAGTCGCCCCGCCCGTACCTGGAGCTCTGCTCTGGAATCCCTTTCTTGGAGAGACCCATGAGCCAGACAACACGACTCCACCCTTCCCACAAAATGACCCCAACTCTTGGGAGCTGGGACAAATCCCCAGAGAGGGATACTCGTCCACAGTACCTGAGGCCACCGCTCCAATCCACGGCTATCCCGGACACAACATCCAGAGACAAAAGCCTGAAGGAACGCCTCCCACTCGCCCTTGTTTCAGAGGCCCAGGAGCTCCCTCTCGGGCTGTACATCCGGCCGGCCATACCCTAGGCGCCACTCCTAAGCTGAGTTTGTGTATTCAGACTTCTGTGCCCACAGCCTGGACCCACACAACATCCAGGCTAGGGCCTCTGGACCAAACAGCGAAAGATTGTGCCTGCCCTCTCCAAGGAAAGCGTGCCCAATCCATTGACCACAACCCTACAGGTTAGGGAAAATCTCCAAGTTCCCTGAGGCCATCAATAGTATAGGCCACCCTGGACTAAGAGGGGCTCTCTGACACCAGCGGAGCAACTATCTCCACTTAGACTCTCAGACAGTGTCCCCAGAGACAGAAGGTTGAAATGGACAGGCCCCCAGGCCCTATTCTGAACCTTAGCTTTGGTTACCATGTTTCCGTTCTCAGAGGACTGTTTTCGTAGACCAGCACATGGGGCTTTTCTGAGGCACCAAACCAAACCTCTCTCATCTCCACATGGGCAGCTTTCTTACTGGGATGTATCAAACACTTCAGGTAGGAGAGTTCCGCAGGGCCACTGAACAACCAGCACATTCCAAGGTCTCCATGGACCCAAACGCACATTATGACGCATCCTCAGGAGAGGCCATTTCAACTCAGCCCCCTGGGTCGCGTGTTCCAGAGGCAGCAGATCAAACATATCTTGTCGCTAATAGCCAATGGGAATGCGAGGCATGCTGTACAGGGATCCATCCTTCGAACCCTGCTCTCCAGTCCTTCCATATGGTATGTTTTGGAGCCATGCAACAGGACTCGAATGTCCCGCAGAAGGAAACCTTGTGGTTTGGGGCAACCTCCAAATTCAGCGTGGGAAAACTTCCTTGGCATCATGAGGCCCCCACTTCATGAAGGTGCCATCATGGACACATACTCCAGCCTCAGCCAACGTCTGATCCTCAGCCTGACTTCAGATGCAGGAGATTTTGATTCAGCCTCTGCAGAGTGGGCCTGCTCTGCCCTTGGCTCCAATCCTCACACTAGCTTGTGTTTTCAGACTTCCCTCCTCACACTCCTGGCCCACAAACCCTCCCTACTGGGAATTCTGGGGCCACAATGAAGCACTGTGCCTGCCTCCCAGGAGAAAATCCTTGTCTATGGCGCTGCCCAGAAACCCCAAATGAGGATCAAACTGCTTGGCCCTCGGCAACACCCCAATTGCATAGGCTACCTTAAACAGTGATGCTCTGTCGCAAATAGCCTGAGCCCAGACCTTCCAACAGACACCGACACAGCTGGCTGCACACCCAGCACATTGGACCCGCCACTGCCTTAGGCCACCATCCATTCCCAACCTGGGTTTTCAGTCATCGGAACCTAGACCTTATCTCCAATCCCTGCACAGGGGGGAACCTGATGCACAAGTCAGAACCCCTCCTTCCCCATGGCAAGAAACCTTGCTGCTGGCAGTGAGTCAAACCTTCAGTGTAGGAGAAAACGGCATGGCCCATGAGGCCACGCCCAAGCGTGAGGGCCGCCTTGGGCACAAACAAACAGTGTGACCCTCAGCGTGAGAACCTTATTCAAGTAACGCCTCTCAGTGACTGGACCAAGAGTCCGCATATGTGGCTTGCCATGCCCATAGGCACCCAGGACTAACTAGATGGTGTGTATTCCAGTTGAGGGAACCCACTGCTGTGCTCTAGAGTCCCTCTCCTGGGGGGTCCCCTGTGGCAGAAAACAGTACTCTTCATTCCCACAGAATGAACACCAACACTTGGGAGCTTGGACAATCCCCCGAGAGGAAGGCTCTTCCTCGGCCTCTGAGACAACCCCTACCCTGACCGGACACTGTAAACGCAACACCCAGAGACAAAATCCTGAGTGACTGCCTCCCACTTGCCCTACTTTGATTTCCAGAGGATCTCCCCTCACGGACTAGAGATCAGGCCTGCCATTACATTGGCCCCTAGCTGAGCCAAGTTTGCTTTTTCAGACATATGTCCCCAAAGCCCTGGCAAACACAGCCTCTAGGCTGGGTCCTCTGGAGCCATACCACAGGACCGTGCCTGCTCTCTCCTGGGAAACTGTGTCCATTCCTTTGGCCACACACCTCCAGAATATGAGAAACCTCAAGGCCTCCGAGGACATCCCACTACTGGGAGCCTCACTGGACTCACAGGGGCATTCGGACACAAGCTGAGCAGCTACATCCATGAATGCATGCACACAGTTGTCAACAGAGATAGAAGGTTGCGCCGGACAGGCCTTTAGGCCGTAGTCTCAACTCTTGCTTTGGTTTCCAAGTGTCACTCCTCAGAGGCTATGGTTCGAAGAACAGGGTATGGGGCTTTCCTGAGGCACGGAACAGAACTCCTCTCGTCTCCACATGGGAAGTTTCCTTGTTGGAGCCGTGTCAAACACCTCATGTTGGAGAATCCTGCAGAGTCCCTGAGCCACCTCCACATTCCAAGGTCTCCCAGGCCACCAAGCCACAGTAGGACTCATCTTCAGGAGAGTCCATTTCAACTATCCCCTCTGGGTAGCTCACCCAGGAGCCCGCAGATTGAGCCTGCCTTGTCCTGACTAAAGAGTGGGAATATGAGGTGGCGTTCCCAGGCATCCATGCTTAGACACCTGCTCTCGAGTCTTACCATATGGGGCCTCTTGGAACCATCCAATAGGACTCGACTGTCGTGCAGAAGGTAACCTTCAGCTTTGGAGCAGTTCACAAATCCCATCATAGCCAAAACTTTCTGGCCTCATGAAGCCCCCACACCCTTCAGGAAGAGGCCATGCTGGACAAGAACTCTAGCCTGAGGCACGTCTCATAGTTGACATGACCTCAGTGCAGGAGATCTCGATTCAGCCTCTGGAGAGTGGGCCTGCCGTGCCCTCGGTCCCAAACCTCACGCTAGCTTGTGTTTTCAGACTTCCTTCCTCACACTCCTGGCAAACAAGCCCTCCGGACTAGGAACTCCGGAACCAAAACCCAGCCCAGTGTCTGCCCAACGGAAGAAAAACGTTTCCCTGTGGGGCTCTCCAGAAAACCCAGATGAGGATCAACCTGCTCGGGCCTCGACGGTACCCGAACTGGATAGGCTGCTCTGGGCACTCATGCTCTGCCTGACACAGCCTGAAGCCAGACGTCCAGACAGACAAGGAGACAGCTGGCCGCACACCCAGCACTTCGGACACGCCATGGTCTTATGCCGTCACCTCATCTTAACCTTGGTTTTCAGATATCTGAACCTAGACATTATATCAATTCTCCACACAGCTGGGTATAGCAAGCACAAAACAGAACCCCTCCTTCCCCATGGCTGTCAAGCTTGCTCTTGGCATGCAGTTACACCTTCAGGGTGGGAGAATCCTTCATGGCCCCTGTTTCCACGCACAAACTTGAGTGCTGCTTGGGCACAAATTCACACTGTGACCCTCAGCATGAGCCCCATGTCAAAGAAAGGCCTGTCAGGGCCTGGACCAAGAGCCCACATATGGGGCTTGCCAAGCCCCTATGCACCCAATCCTCACCACGGTTTGAATTTTCCAGTCGCCCCGCCCGTACCTGGAGCTCTGCTCTTTCCTTGGAATGTGGCGGTGGCTCAGGGACTCTGCAGGTTTCTCCAAACCGAAGGGTTTGACACAGCTCCAACAATGAAGCTTCCCATGTGGAGACGATAGTTGTTCTGTTTGGTGTCTCAGGAAAGCCCCAGATGCTGGTCTTCAAACCCAGGCCTCTGAGGAGTGACACCTGGAAACCAAAGCAAGAGTTCAGATTAGGGCCCAGGGGCCTGTCTGGTTCAATCTACTGTCTCTGCCGACATCTGTCTGTGTTTCTGCATGGAGGTAGTTGCTCAGCTAGTGTCAGGATGCCTTTGTCCAGAGAGGCTTATAGTAGTGGGATGTCCTCGGGGGCCTTGAGGTTTCTCCTATTCTGTGGGGTTATGGGCAATGGAATGGGCATAGTCTCCTTGGAGAGAGCAGGACAGTCCTGTGGTGTGGCTCCAGAGGCCCCAGCCTGGCGGCTGTGTGGGCCAGGGCTGTGGGGACAGACATCCAAAAACACAAACTCGGCTGAGGTTTGGGGCTGAGGTTATGGCAGGAGTGATCTACAGTCCGTGAGGGGAGCTCATTGTGATTAGAAAGTAAGGCGAGTGAGAGGCGGTCGTTCAGGCTTATGTCTCTGGATGTTGTATTCATGATGGTCATTTAATGTAAGCATGGTCTCATGGGCCATGGAAGTCTCCCTCTCTGGTGATTTGTTCGGCTCCCAAGAGATTGGGGTCATTTTTGGGGAAGGGAGGAGTCCTGTTTTCTGCCTCATGTGTCCCCACAATACAGGGATTCTAGAGCAGAGCACTGGGTACATACAACTGGAATACCCACCCTCTGGTAAGGCCTGGGGTCCTATGGGCATGGCAAGCCCATATGCAGATTCTTGGTCCAGCCACTGAGAGACGTTACTTGAATAGTGGACTCATGCTGAGGGTCACAATGTGTGTTTGTGCCCAAGGTGGTCCTCAATATTGGGCGGGACCTCATTGAGCTTGCAGGTTTCTCCTACACTGAACCTTGGACATGCCAACCTCAGGGTTTCTTGCCATGGGGAAGGAGGAGTTTTGATTTCTGCATCACGTTTACCTCTGGGCACTAATTGGAGATAAGGTCTAGGTTCTGAAGCCTGAAAACCGAGGTTTGGAAGAGATGACGACCTAAGGCCATGGCGGGTCCGATGTGTTCAGTTTGGGGCCAGCTTTCTAGGTGTCGTTCAGGAGGTCTGCACTCAGGCTGTGCCAGACAGGGCATTCATGCCCAGATACGCTGTATAATTGGGGTACAGTTGTGTGACATGCAGAAGATAATTATTTGGGGTTTCTCCGTAGCCCCATAAGGCAAAGTCTTTCTTCTGGAGGGCAGGCAGAGTGCTGCATTCTGGCTCCGGAACTGCCAAACTGGAGGCCTTGCGGCCAGGAATGCAAGGATGTAAGTCTGAGAACTGAAGCTTTGCTTTGGTTTCAGGGCGAGGACATGGCAGGCACACTCTGCAGAGCTGAATTGAGATTTCATGCATCTGAGGTCAGGGCGAGGTTCATATGTTGGCTCAGGTTGGAGTTTCTGTCCATGATGGCCCCTTCATGAAGGGGGGTCATCACACTGCCATTGGTCTTTTCCCATGATGGCAGTAGTGAGATGCTCCAAACCACAAGGATTTTCTGCGGGTCAGTTGAAACCTGTTGGATGGCTCCAGGGCATCCCATATGGAACAATTGCAGAGCAGGGTTCTAAGGATGGATGCCTGGGCATCCGGCCTTGCATTCCAATTGTCTCCTAGCGAAACGGCACATTTGATTGCTGCCTATGATGTAGCAGCCGAGGGGGCTGAGTTGAAATGCATTCTCCTGAGGATCGGTCATAATGTGGGATTGTGTCCATGGAGACCTTGGAATGGGGCAGTGGCACCAGGGCTCTGAAGGATGCTCCTAACCAGAGCTTTTGACACAGCTCCAAGAAGCATTTTTCCCATGGGGAAACAAGATTTGTTCTCATTGGTGCTTCAGTAACCCCCAATATGCTGGTATTGGAAACCAGAACTCTGAGGAGAGATGCCTGGAAACCAAGGCAATGGATCTGATTAGGGCCTGGGGCCTGTCTGGTTTAATCTTCTTCTCTCGGTTCATCTGTCTATGGAATTGAGTGGAGGTAGTTCCTCAGCTGGTGTCAGATTGCCCCTATTTGTCCTGGGCAGTCTACACTATTGGGATGGCCACTTAGACTTTGGAGGTTTCTCCTAATTTGCAAGTTTGTGGCCAATGAAATGGGCAGAATTCCTTTGGGGAGGGAAGGCACAATCCTGAGGTGTGGCTCTAGGGGCTCAAGCATGGAGGGTGTGTGGGTCAGAGCTGTGGGGACAGAAGTCTGAAAACAGAAACTCGTCTTAGGTTTGGGGACATAGGTATGGGAGGCCTGATCTACAGACCTTGAGGAGAACTCTTCAGGATATAAACAAAGAGTGAGTGTGAGGCACTTGCTCAGGCTTTTGACTCTGGATTTTGTGTCACTGATGGCCGTGGAATGTAGGGGCGTCCTCATGGACCATGGGTGAGACTTCCTCTATGGGGATTTGGATGATCCCAATATTTGGGGGTCATTCCGTGGGATGGGAGGAGTCCATTCTGTTGTTTTTTTTTTTTTTTTTACCTCAGGTGTGCCACTAAAGAGGGATTCCAGAGCAGAACCCTGGGAAGGGGCGACTGGACAACCCGAACTCTGTATAAGATTGGGGGCCTAAGGGCATGGCAATCCCCATATGGGGTACCTTGGTCCAGCCACTGAGAGGTCTTACTTGAGTACAGTGCTCACACTGAGGGTCACAATGCATGTTTGTGCCCAATGTAGGCATCAAGCATGGGCGGGGACTCATGGGCCATGCTTGATTCTCCTACACTGAACTTTGGACAACATACGAACCACAAGGTTTCTTTCCATGGGGAAGGAGGAATTCTGATTTCTGCATCATGTTCACCCCTGGGCAGTGACTGGAGATAAGATCTAAGTTCTGAATCCAGAAAATCGAGGTTGGGATGAGATGATAACCTAAGGTCATGGAGGGTCCGATGTGCTCAGTGTGCGGTCAGCTTTCTGGGTGTTGTTCAGGAGGTATGGATTCAGGCTGTGTCAGACAGTGCATTAGTGCCCAGGTTAGACTGTATAATTTGGGTACAGTTGAGTTCCATGTAGGCTCATCCTCATTTATTGTGTCAGGGAAGCTCACTGGGGCAACATTTTTCTTCTGGTGGGCAGGCAGAGTGCAGCATTGTGGGTCCAGAATTGCCAAACTTGAGGGCGTCGGGACCAGGAGTGTGAGGACGTAAGTCTGAGATCATAAGCTAAACTTAAGTTTCAGGGCGAGGGCACGGCAGGCACCCTCTGCAGATCCGAATCAAAATCTCATTCATCTGAAGTCAGGACGAGGATCAGACTTAGGCGCAGGTTGGAGTTTCTGTCCATGATGGCCCCTTCATCAAAGGGGTGGAATCTCGAGGCCATGGAGGTTTTCCCACGTTGGGAGTTGTGGGATGCTCCAAACTGCAAGAATTCCTTCTGCGGGAAAATTGAGAACTGTTGGATGGCTCCAGGACATCCCATATGGAATGACTCCAGAGCCGGGTTCTAAGGATGGATGCCTCAGCAGACTGCCTCTTACACCAATTGTCTCCCTGCCACAAGACAGGTACGATCTGATGGCTATGCAGGAGCAATCGTGGGAGCTGAGTTGAAATGGACTCTCCTGAAGATGGGTCTTAATGTGTGTTTGTGTCCATGAGGACGTTGGAATGGGGTGGTGGCCCCAGGGCTCTAAAGGATTCTAACCGGAGATTTTGAAACAACTCGAAAGAGCAAGTTTTCCATGTGGAGACAAGATTTGTTCTAATTGGTGCCTCAGGAAACCCACATATGCTGGTATTAGAACCAGGCCTCTGAGGAGAGATACATAGAAACCACAGCAATGCATCCAATTAGGTCCTAGGAGCCTCTCTGGTTCAATCTTCTTCTCTGTCGACATCTGTCTATTTTATGAAATGGAGGTAGTTGCTCAGCTGGTGTCAGACCGCTCCTGTTTGTCCGGGCGGCCTACACTATAGGGATGGCCTCGGGGACTTTGGAGGTTTCTCCTAAATTGTATGATTATGGACAATGGCATGGGCAGAATTCCTGTGGAGTGGGCAGGCACAGACCTGATGTGTGGCTCCAAGGGCCCAGCCTTGAGGGTGTGTGGGCAAGGACTGTGGGGACAGATGTCTGAAAACACAAACTCAGCTTAGCTTTGGGGACGTAGGTATGGCAGGTCCGATTTACAGACTATGAGGAGAACTTTTTGGGATATGAATAAAAGGTGAAAGTGTGACACTTGTCAGGCTTTTGCCCCTGGATTTTGTGTCAATGATGGCTGTGGAATGTCGAGGAGTCTTCATGGGCCATGGAAGAGTCTTTCTCTCTGTGGATTTGGCCAGATCCCAATTGTTTTGGGTTAATCTGTGGGATTCAGTTTTGTTAACTAAGGTGTCCCACCAAAAGAGGGATTCCAGAGCAGAGCCCTGGACAA
This sequence comes from Mustela nivalis, assembly GCF_964662115.1. Taxonomy (NCBI): domain Eukaryota; kingdom Metazoa; phylum Chordata; class Mammalia; order Carnivora; family Mustelidae; genus Mustela; species Mustela nivalis. Next base: position 483,235 of record NW_028136443.1, on the reverse strand, counting down.
CAAGAAATCTAACTAAAAATACAGACCTAGGGGCATGGCAAGCCCAATATGCCTTCTAATGGTCCAGCCACTGAGAGGCCTTCATTGAGGACAGAACTCATGCTGAGGGTCACAATGCGTGTTTATACCCTCGTGGTAATCAAGCATGGGTGGGGACTCATGGTGCATGCTTGTTTCTCCTACACTGAATGATAGTCAGCATGTCAACCACATGAGTTCTTGCCATGGGGAAGTATTAATTCTTATTTCTGCATGTCATTCACCCCTGGGCAGTGATTGGAGATAAGGTCTAGGTTGTGAAGTCTGAAAACCGAGGTTGGGAAGAGATGACGACCTAAGACCATGTTGGGTCCGATATGCTCAGCGTGGAGCCAGCTGTCTGGGTGTTGGTCGGGAGGTCCAAGCTTGGGCTGTGTCAGACAGGGCATTAGTGCCCAGGGTAGATTGTATAATTGGGGTACAACTGAGTGCCGTGCAGGTTGATCTTTATTTGGCATTTCTGGGTAACCCCAAGGGCAATGTTTTTCTTCTGGAGAACAGGCAGAGTGCTGCATTGTGGCTCCGGAATTTCCAAAGTGGATGCCTTGTGGACGGGGAGTGTGAGGACGGAAGTCTGAGAACACATGTTAGGCGTAGGTTCTGGGCGAGGGCACGGCAGGCACCCTCTGCAGATCTGAATCGGGATATCATGAATCTGAAGTCAGGGCGAGGTTCAAACCTAGGCTTAGGTTTGAATTTCTGTCCATTCTGGCCACTTTATGAAGGGGACAGCTTCTCAAGTCCATGGAGGTTTACCCACAATGGAAGTTGTGAGATGCTCCAAACAACAAAGATTCCTTCTGATCAACAATTGAGACCTTTTGAATCACTCCAGTACATACCATACATAATGACACCAGAGCAGGGATCTAAGGATGCATGCATGGGAAGCCCGCCTCACATTGCAGTTGTCTCCTAGCAAATAGACAGGTTTGATATGCTGGCTCTGTCAGAGCAACCAAGGGGGCTGAGTAGAAATGGACTCTCCTGAGGATGGATGCTAATGTGGGTTTGTGTCCATGGAGACCTTGGAATGGGGCGTTGGTGCATGGGCCCTGAAGGATTCTCCTAACCGGAGGTTTTGAGACATCTCCAAAGGACAAGTTTCCCATGTGGAGACGAGATTTGTTCTGATTGGTGCCTCAGGAAACCCCCATATACTGTTATTGGAATATAGGCCTCTGAAGAGAGATAACTGGAAACCAAAACAATGGCTCCGTTTAGAGCCTAGGGGCCTGTCCGGTTGAATCTTCTTCTCTGTGTACATCCATCTAAGGTATTAGTGGAGTTAGATGCTCAGCTGGTGTCAGATGGCCCTTGTTTGTCCCAGGCGGCCTACACTATTGTGAAGGCCTTGGGGACTTTGGAGGTTTCTCCTAATTTTATGATTATGGACAATGGAATGGGCAGAATTCCCATGGAGAGGGAAGGCACAGTTTTGATGTGGCTCCAGGGGCCCCAGCCTGCAGGGTGTGTGCACCAGGACTGTGGAGACAGAAGTCTAAAACACAAACTCAGTTTAGGTTTAGGGACGTAGGTATGGCAGGCCCGATCTACAGACCGTGAGGAGAATTCTTCTGGATATGAAGAAAGAGAGATTGTGAGGCACTTGTTCAGGCTTTTGTTTCTGGATTTTGTATCAACGATGGGCGTAGAATGTCAGGGAGGCCTCATGGGCCATGGACGAGTCTTCCGCTCTGTGGATTTGGCCCGATTTCAATTGTTTTGGGTCAAACTGTGGGATGGGAGGAGTCCTTTCAGTTTTGTTACCTCAGGTGTCCCACCAAAAGAGGGATTCCAAAGCCGAGCCCTGGGGAGGGGAGACTGGACAACCAGAAATCTGGTTAAATATTGGGGCCTAGGGGCATGGCAAGCCCAATATGCTGTCTTTTGGTCCAGCCGCTGAGAGGCCTTACTTGAGAACTGGGCTCACGTTGAGGGTCACAATGCATGTTTGTGACTGACTTGGTCCTCAAGCATCTGCAGGGCCTCATGGGCCACACTGGTTTCAACTACACTTTACGTTGGACAACATGCCAACCACAAGGTTTCTTGCCATGGGGAAGGAGTTCTGATTCCTGCATCATGTTCAACCCTGGGTGGTGACTGGAGATAAGGTTTAGGTTCTGAAGCCTGAAAACCGAGGTTGGAAAGAGATGATGACCTAAGGCCATGACGGGTCCGATGTGCTCAGTGTGTGGCTAGCTGGGTGGGTGCGAGCCAGGAGGTTCAGTCTCAGGCTGTGCCAGAAAGGGCAGTAGTGCCCAGGGCAGCCTGTATAATTGGGGTCCAGTCAAGTGGCATGCAGGTTGATCCTCATTTGGGGAATCTGGGTAGCCCCAGAGGGCAAAGTTTTTCTTCCAGAAAGCAGGCAGAGTGCTGCCTTGTAGTTCTGGAATTGCCAAACTGGAGGGCTTGTGGGCCAGGAATGTGAGGATGGAAGTTGAGAACACAAACTAGACTTACGTTTCTGGGCAAGGGCACAGCAGGCACACTCTGCAGAGCTGAATCAAGATGTCCTGCATATGAAGTCAGGGCGAGGATCAGACGATCGCTCAGGTTGGAGCTTCTGTCCCTGATGGCCCCTTCATGAAGCACAGGGGGCGGGATCAAGAGGCCATGGAGGTTTTCCCATGATGGGAGTTGTGAGATGCTCCAAACAGTAAAGATTCTTCTGCGGGACTATTGAGACCTGTTGGTTGGCTCCAGGACTTCCCATACAGCATCATTCTGAGAATGGTTCTAAGTATGGATGGCTGGGAAGCCTGCCTCTCATTCCAATCATATCCTAGCGACAAGACGGGTTAGATCTGCTGGATCAGGGGGAGCAACTGAGGGGGCTGAGTTGAAATGGACTCTCCTGTGGATGGGTCCTAATGTGGGTGTGTCTCCATGGAGACCTTGGAATGAGGCACTGGCACCGGGAACCTGAAATGTCCTTCTAACCAGAGGCTTTGAGAGAGCTCCAACATGCAAGTTTCCCATGTGTAGACGAGATTTGTTCTGATGGGTGCCTCAGGAGAAGCCCTCAGCTGGTATTGGAAACCAGGCTTTTGAGGAGACATGCCTGTAAACCAAAGCTATGGATCCCATTATGGCCTGGGGTCCTGTCTGGTCAATCTTCTTCTCTGGGGACATCCATCTATGGTATGAGTGGAGGTAGATGCTCAGCTGGTGTCAGACGGCCCTTTTTTGTCCCGGACAACCTACACCATTGGTATGGCCTCAGAGAATTTGGAGGTTTCTCCTAATTTGTATGGTTTTGGATAATGGAATGGGCAGAATTCCCATGGATTTGTAAGGCACAGTCCTAATGTGTGGTTCCAGGGGCCCAGCCTGGAGGGTGTGTGGCCCAGGACTTTGAGGACAGAACTCAAAAAACACAAACTCAGCTTAGGTTTGGGGACGTAGGTATGGCACGGCCGAACTACAAATCATGAGAAGAACTCTTCAGGATATGAAGAAAGAGCGAGTCTGAGGCGCTTGCTTAGGCTTTTGTCTCTGGATTTTGTATCAGCGATGGCCGTGGAATGTCGGGGAGGCCTCATGAGCCATGGACGAATCTTCTTCTCTGTGGATTTGGCCCTATCCCAATTCTTTTTTCGTGAATCTGTGGAATGGGAGGACTCCTTTAAGGTTTGTTACCTGAGGTGTCCCACCAAAAGAGGAATTCCAAAGCAGAGCCCTGGGCAAGAGTGAAGGGATAACCCGAACTATGGTTAAAAATTGGGGTCTAGGGGCATGGCAAGCCCAATATGCTCTTTCTTCATGCAGCCACTGAGAGGCCTTGCCTGAGGACCGGGCTCAGGCTGAGGGTGACAATGTGTGTTTGAGACCAATGTGGCCCTCAAGCATGGGCTGGGTCTCATGTGCCACACTGGTATCAACTACACTGAAAGTTGGACAACATGCCAACCACAAGGTTTCTTACCATGTGTAAGGAGAAGTTCTGATTTCTGCATCACACTCACCCCCAGGCAGAGATAAAGTCTAGTTTCTGAGGCCTGAAAACTGAGGTAGGGAAGAGATGATGACCTAAGGCCATGGCAGGTCTGATGTGCTCACTGTGCGGTCAGCTGTCTGGGTGTTGGTCAGGAAGTCCGGGCTCAGGTTGTGTCAGACAGTGCATTAGTGCCCAGGTTAGACTATATAATTCGGGCAAAGTCGAGTACCGTGTAGGTTTGTCTTCATATAAGGTGCCTTGGCAGCTCTTTAGGCAATATTTTTTTTCCAGAAAGCAGGCCATGTGCTTAATTGTGGGACCGGATTTACCAAACATGAGGGCTTTGAGGCCAGTAGAGTGAGGTCGGAATTCTGAGAACAAAAGTTATACTTGGGCTAAGGGCAAGGGCACGGCAGGTACCCCCTGCAGATCTGAACCAATATCTTATCCATTTCAAGTCAGGGAGAGAATTAGACTTTGGCTTAGGCTGGAGTTTCTGTGCCTGACGGCTCCTTCATGAAGGGAGCGGAATCTCGTGTCCATGGAGTTTTTCCCACGTGGGAGTTGTGGGTTGCCCCCTTCAAGAATTCCTTCTGCGGGACAATTGAGACCTTTGGGCAGCTCCAGGACATCCAATATGGAATGACTCCAGAGCACCGTTCGAGGGAGGATGCCTGGGAAGCCAGCCTCGCATTCCAATTGTCTCCTAGCAACAAGCCAGTTTAGATCTGATGGCTCTGCGGGAGCAACCGGGGTGGCTGACTTGAAATGGACTTTCCTCAGGATGGGTCCTAATGTGTGTTTGTGTCCATGGGGCCTTGGAATGAGGCCGTGGCACCAGGACCCTGAAGTATTCTCCTAAGCTTTTGACAGAGCTCGATGCACATGTTTCCTTGTGGAGACGAGATTTGTTCTGATTGCTACCTCAGGAAAACCCCTATGCTGATATTGGAAACCAGGCTTTTGAGGAGACATGCCTGTCACCAAAGCAATGGATCCGATTGGCCAGGGTCCTGTCTGGTTCAATCTTCTTCTCTGGGGACATCCATCTATGGTATGAGTGGAGGTTGATGCTCAGCTGCTATCATACCGCGCTTGTTTGTCACGGGCGACCTGCCCTATTGGGATGGCCTCAGGGATTGGAGGGTTCTCCTAATTTTACGGTTTTGGACAATGGAATGGGCAGAGTTCCCATGGATTGGGTAGGCATAGTCCATATGTGTGGCTCCAGGGACCGCAGCCTGGAGGGTGTGTGGCCCAGGACTTTGAGGACAGAAGTCTGAAAACATAAACTCAGCTTAGGTTTGGAGACGTAGGTATGGCAGGCCCTATCTATAAACCATGAGAGAAACTCTTCAGGATATGAAGAAAGAGCGAGTCTGAGGTGCTTGTTCAGTCTTTTGTCTCTAGATTCGGTATCAGCGATGGCCGTGGATTGTCTGAGAAACCTCATGGGCCATGGACGAATCTTCCTCTCTGTGGAATTGGCCCGATCCCAATTCTTTTTCGTCAATCTGTGGAATGGGATGTCTCCTTTCAGGTTGGTTACCTTAGGTGTCCCGCCAAAGGAATTCCAAAGAAGGGCCCTGGGGAAAAGCGAAGGGACAACCCGAACTATGGGTAAAATTTGGGGCCTAGGGGCATGGCAAGCCCAATATGCTGTCTCTTCATCCAGCCACTGAGAGGCCTTACCTGAGGACTGGGATCAGGCTGAGGGTCACAAGGTGTGTTTGTGACCAATGTTGCCCATAAACATGGGCGGGGCCTCATGGGCCACACTGGTTTCAACTACACTGAACATTGGAAAACATGCCAACCACATGGTTTCTAGCCACGGGGAAGGAGTTGTGATTTCTGCATCACTTACAAGCCTGGGCAGTGATTGGAGATAAGGTCTAGGTTCTGAAACTTGACAACCGAGGTTGGGAAGAGATGACGACCTAAGGACATGTCTCGTCCGGCGTGCTCAGTGTTCGACCAGCTTTCTGGGTGGGGCCAGGAAGTCCAGGCTCAGGCTGTGTCAGAAAGGGCAATAGTGCCTAGGTCAGCCTATATATTTGGGGTACAGTCGAATGGCGTGCAGGTTGATCCTCATTTGGAGTTTCTGGGTAGCCCCAGAGGGCAATGTTTTTCTTCCTGAGGGCAGGAAGAGTGCTGCATTATAGTTCTGGTTTTCAAACTGGAGGCTTGTGGGCCAGTAGTCTGAGGAAGGAAATCTGAGAACAAGCTAGGCTTAGGTTTCTGGGTGAGGACAAGGCAGGAACAATCTACAGACCTGAATCGAGATCTCGTGCTTATGATGTCAGGGCGAGTATCAGAAGATCGCTCAGGTTGGTGTTTCTGTCCCTGATGGCCCTTCATGAAGGGCCGGGGGGGTCACGAGGCCGTGGGGGTTTTCCCACGATGTTAGTTGTGAGAAGCTCCAAACTGCAAAGATTCTTCTGCAGGACAATTGAGACCTGTTGGTTGGCTCCAGGGCAACGATTCCGAGCAGGGTTCTAAGGATGGATGGCTGGGTAGCACACCTCGCCTTCCAATTGTGTCCTAGCAACAAGACAGGTTAGATCTGCTGGATCTGGGGGAGCAACCCAGGAGGCTGAGTTGAAATGGACTCTCCTGTGGATGGGTCCTAATGTCTGTTTGTGTCTATGGAGACCTTGGAATGTAGCGGTGGCACTGGGGTCCTGAAGGGTTTTTCCAAACAGAGGCTTTGACACAGCTCCAACGTGCAAGTTTCCCATATGTAGATGAGATGTTTTCTGATGGGTGAGTCAATAAACAGCCATACGCTGGTATCGAAATCCAGGCCTCTGGGGAGAGATGACTGGATACCACAGCAATGCATCCGTTTAGTGCCTAGGGGCCTGTTCGTTCCTTTTTACCTCTGGGGACATCAGTCTATGCGTCTGAGTGCAGGTAGGTGCTAAGATGAGCTCAGATTGCCCCTGTTTGTCCTGGGAAGCCACCACTATTGGGATGGCCTCAGGCAGTTTGGAGGTTTATCCTTTTAGTAGGGTTGTGGCCATTGGAATGGGCACATATAATTCCCTTGGAGAGGGCAAGTACAGTCCTCAGGTTTGGCTCCAGGGGCCTGAGCCTGTAGGGTGTGTAGGCCAGAGCTGTTTGGACAGTTGTCTGAAAACACAAACGCGGCTTATGTTTCGGGTCATAGGTATGGCAGGACTGATCTACAGACCATGAGGAGAACTCTTCAGGATATGAAAAAAGGGCGAGTGTGAGGCTCGTGCTCAAGTTTTTGTCTCTGGATATCGTGTCGCTCATGGTCGTGAAATTTCCGGGTGACTTCATGGGAAATGGACGAGTCTTACTCTCTGGGGTTTTGCCCCGTCCCACGAGTTTTGGGTCATTCTGGGGGTGGAAGAAGTCCGTTTTGTTGTTGTTGTTGATTTGCTTTGTTTTGTTTTTTAACCTCAGGTGTCTCACCAAATGAGGTATTCCAGAGTAGAGCTCTGGGGAGGGCCGACCGGGCAACCAGAAATCTGGTTAAAAATTGGGGCCTAGGGACATGTCAAGCCCATTATGACATCTAATGGTCGAGCCACTGAGAGGACTTACTAGAGCACAGGACTCACGCTGAGGGTCACAATGCGTGTTTATGCCCTCTTCGCACTCAAGAATTGGCGGGGCCTCCGGGTGAATGCTGGTTTCTCCTACACTGAACGTTGGACAACATGCCAACCACAAGGTTTCTTGCCATGGGTAAGGACGAGTTCTGATTTCTGCATCACAGGCACCCCTGGGCAGTGGTTGGAGATAAGGTCTAGGTTCTGAAGCCTGAAAAACCGCAGTTGGGAAGAGATGATGACCTAAGGCCATGGCGGTTCTGATGTGCTCAGTGTGCGGTCAGCTGTCTGGGTGTTGGTCAGGAGGTCCGAGCTCAGGTTGTGTCACACAGTGCATTAGTGCCCAGGTTAGACTATATACTTTGGGTCCAGTCGAATGCCATGTAGATTTATCCTCAATAAGGTGCCTGGGCAGCTCATTAGGCCAAATTTTTTTTCTAGAGGGCAGGCAGAGTGCTGCATTGTGGGTCTGGAATTGCGAAACTTCCGGGCTTCGGGGCCGGGAGTGTGAGGACGGAAGTCTGAGAACACAAGCTAGACTTGGGTTTCAGGGCCAGGGCACGGCAGGTACCCCTGTAGATCTGAACCTATATCTCATGCATCTGAAGTCAGGGCGAGGATCAGACGTTGGCTCAGGTTGGAGTTTCTGTGCATGACGGCCCCTTCATGAAGGGAGCGGAATCTCGAGGCCATGGAGGTTTTCCCACGTTGGGAGTTGTGGGATGCCCCCTTCAAGGATTCCTTCTGCGGGACAATTGAGACTTGTTGGGCAGCTCCAGGACATCCCATATGGAATGCCTCCAGGGCACCGTTCGAGGATGGATGCCTGGGAAGCCCGCCTCGCATTCCAATTGTCTCCTAGCAACAAGACAGTTTAGATCTGATGGCTCTGTGGAAGAAACTGGGGTGGCTGACTTGAAATGGACTTTCCTGAGGATGGGTCCTAATGTGTGTTTGTGTCCATGAGGGCCTTAAAATGGGGCGGTGGCACCGGGACCCTGAAGTATTCTCCTAAGCTTTTGACATAGCTCGATGCACAAGGTTCCTTGTGGAGACGAGATTTGTTTTGATGGGTGCCTCAGGAAAACCTCGATGCTGGTATTGGAATCCAGGCTTTTGAGGAGACATGCCTGTAATCCAAAGCAATGTATTCGATTATGGCCTAGGGTCCTGTCTGGCTCATTCTTCTTCTCAGGGGACATCCATCTATGGTATGAGTGGAGGTAGATGCTCAGCTGGTATCAGACCGCCCTTGTTTGTCCCGGGCGACCTGCACTATTGGGATGGCCTCAGGGATTCGTAGGGTTCTCCAAATTTTACTGTTTTGGACAATGGCATCGGCAGAATTCCCATAGATTGGGTAGGCACAGTCCTGATGTGTGACTCCAGGGGCCCCAGCCTGGAGGGTGTGTGGCCCAGGACGTTGAGGACAGAAGTCTGAAAACACAAACTCAGCTTAGGTTTGGGGACGTAGGTATGGCAGGCCCGATCTATAAACCATGAGAAGAACTCTTCCGGATATGAAGAAAGAGCGAGTCTGAGGCGCTTGCTCAGGCTTTTGTCTCTGGATTTTGTATCAGAGATGGCCGTGGAAGGTCGGGGAGGCCTCATGGGCCATGGACGAATCTTCCTCTCTGTGGATTTGGCCCGATCCCAATTGTTTTTCGTCAATCTGTGGAATGGGAGGACTCCTTTCAGGTTTGTTACCTCAGGTGTCCCGCCAAAAGAGGAATTCCAAAGAAGAGCCCTGGGGAAAAGTGAAGGGAGAACCCGAACTATGGGTAAAATTTGGGGCCTAGGGGCATGGCAAGCCCAATATGCTATCTCTTCATCCAGCCACTGAGAGGCCTTATTGAGGACTGGGATCAGGGTGAGGGTCTCAATGTGTGGTTTTGACCAATGTGGCCCGCAAACATGAGCGGGGCCTCATGGGCCACACTGGTTTCAACTACACTGAACGTGGGGCAACATGCCAACCACATGGTTTCTTGCCACGGGGAAGGAGTTGTGATTTCTGCATCACTTTCCAGCCTGGGCAGTTATTGGAGATAAGGTCTAGGTTCTGAAACTTGACAACCGAGGTTGGGAAGAGATGACGACCTAAGACCATGGCGGGTCCGATGTGCTCAGTGAGCGGCCAGCTTTCTGTGTGGGGCCAGGTAATCCAGGCTCGGGCTGTGTCAAAAAGGGCAATAGTGCCCAGGTCAGCCTATATATTTGGGGTACAGTCGAATGGCGTGCAGGTTGATCCTCATTTGGAGTTTCTGGGTAGCCCCAGAGGGCAATGTTTTTCTTCCTGAGGGCAGGAAGAGTGCTGCATTATAGTTCTGGTTTTCAAACTGGAGGCTTGTGGGCCAGTAGTCTGAGGAAGGAAATCTGAGAACAAGCTAGGCTTAGGTTTCTGGGTGAGGACAAGGCAGGAACAATCTACAGACCTGAATCGAGATCTCGTGCTTATGATGCCAGGGCGAGGATCAGAAGATCGCTCAGGTTGGTGTTTCTGTCCCTGATGGCCCTTCATGAAGGGGCGGAGGGGCCACGAGGCCGTGGGGGTTTTCCCACGATGTTAGTTGTGAGAAACTCCAAACTGCAAAGATTCTTCTGCAGGACAATTGAGACCTGTTGGTTGGCTCCAGGGCAACGATTCCGAGCAGGGTTCTAAGGATGGATGGCTGGGTAGCCCACCTCGCATTCCAATTGTGTCCTAGCAACAAGACAGGTTAGATCTGCTGGATCTGGGGGAGCAACCCAGGAGGCTGAGTTGAAATGGACTCTCCTGTGGATGGGTCCTAATGTCTGTTTGTGTCTATGGAGACCTTGGAATGTAGCGGTGGCACTGGGGTCCTGAAGGGTTTTTCCAAACAGAGGCTTTGACACAGCTCCAACGTGCAAGTTTCCCATATGTAGATGAGATGTTTTCTGATGGGTGAGTCAAGAAACAGCCATACGCTGGTATTGAAATCCAGGCCTCTGAGGAGAGATGACTGGATACCACAGCAATGCATCCGTTTAGTGCCTAGGGGCCTGTTCGTTCCTTTTTACCTCTGGGGACATCAGTCTATGCGTCTGAGTGCAGGTAGGTGCTCAGAGGAGCTCAGATTGCCCCTGTTTGTCCTGGGAAGCCACCACTATTGGGATGGCCTCAGGCAGTTTGGAGGTTTATCCTATTAGTAGGGTTGTGGCCATTGGAATGGGCACATACAATTCCCTTGGAGAGGGCAAGTACAGTCCTCAGGTTTGGCTCCAGGGGCCTGAGCCTGTAGGGTGTGTAGGCCAGAGCTGTTTGGACAGTTGTCTGAAAACACAAACGCGGCTTATGTTTCGGGTCATAGGTATGGCAGGACTGATCTACAGACCATGAGGAGAACTCTTCAGGATATGAAAAAAGGGCGAGTGTGAGGCTCGTGCTCAAGTTTTTGTCTCTGGATATCGTGTCACTCATGGTCGTGAAATTTCCGGGTGACTTCATGGGAAATGGACGAGTCTTACTCTCTGGGGTTTTGCCCCGTCCCAAGAGTTTTGGGTCATTCTGGGGATGGAAGAAGTCCGTTTTGTTGTTGTTGTTGATTTGCTTTGTTTTGTTTTTTAACCTCAGGTGTCTCGCCAAATGAGGTATTCCAGAGTAGAGCCCTGGGGAGGGCCGACCGGACAACCAGAAATCTGGTTTAAAATTGGGGCCTAGGGACATGTCAAGCCCATTATGACATCTAATGGTCGAGCCACTGAGAGGACTTACTAGAGCACAGGACTCACGCTGAGGGTCACAATGCGTGTTTATGCCCTCTTCGCACTCAAGAATTGGCGGGGCCTCCGGGTGAATGCTGGTTTCTCCTACACTGAACGTTGGACAACATGCCAACCACAAGGTTTCTTGCCATGGGTAAGGACGAGTTCTGATTTCTGCATCACAGGCACACCTGGGCAGTGGTTGGAGATAAGGTCTAGGTTCTGAGGCCTGAAAAACCGCAGTTGGGAAGAGATGATGACCTAAGGCCATGGCGGTTGTGATGTGCTCAGTGTGCGGTCAGCTGTCTGGGTGTTGGTCAGGAGGTCCGAGCTCAGGTTGTGTCAGACAGTGCATTAGTGCCCAGGTTAGACTATATACTTTGGGTACAGTCGAATGCCATGTAGATTTATCCTCATATAAGGTGCCTGGGCAGCTCCTTAGGCCAAATTTTTTTTCTAGAGGGCAGGCAGAGTGCTGCATTGTGGGTCTGGAATTGCGAAACTTCCGGGCTTCGGGGCCGGGAGTGTGAGGACGGAAGTCTGAGAACACAAGCTAGACTTGGGTTTCAGGGCCAGGGCACGGCAGGTACCCCTGTAGATCTGAACCTATATCTCATGCATCTGAAGTCAGGGCGAGGATCAGACGTTGGCTCAGGTTGGAGTTTCTGTGCATGACGGCCCCTTCATGAAGGGAGCGGAATCTTGAGGCCATGGAGGTTTTCCCACGTTGGGAGTTGTTGGATGCCCCCTTCAAGGATTCCTTCTGCGGGACAATTGAGACTTGTTGGGCAGCTCCAGGACATCCCATATGGAATGACTCCAGGGCACCGTTCGAGGATGGATGCCTGGGAAGCCCGCCTCGCATTCCAATTGTCTCCTAGCAACAAGACAGTTTAGATCTGATGGCTCTGCGGGAGAAACCGGGGTGGCTGACTTGAAATGGATTTTCCTGAGGATGGGTCCTAATGTGTGTTTGTGTCCATGAGGGCCTTAAAATGGGGCGGTGGCACCGGGACCCTGAAGTATTCTCCTAAGCTTTTGACATAGCTCGATGCACAAGGTTCCTTGTGGAGACGAGATTTGTTTTGATGGGTGCCTCAGGAAAACCTCTATGCTGGTATTGGAATCCAGGCTTTTGAGGAGACATGCCTGTAATCCAAAGCAATGTATCCGATTATGGCCTAGGGTCCTGTCTGGTTCAATCTTCTTCTCAGGGGACATACATCTATGGTATGAGTGGAGGTAGATGCTCAGCTGGTATCAGACCGCCCTTGTTTGTCCCGGGTGACCTGCACTATTGGGATGGCCTCAGGGATTTGTAGGGTTATCCAAATTTTACTGTTTTGGACAATGGCATCGGCAGAATTCCCATAGATTGGGTAGGCACAGTCCTAATGTGTGACTCCAGGGGCCCCAGCCTGGAGGGTGTGTGGCCCAGGACTTTGAGGACAGAAGGCTGAAAACACAAACTCAGCTTAGGTTTGGGGACGTAGGTATGGCAGGCCCGATCTATAAACCATGAGAAGAACTCTTCCGGATATGAAGAAAGAGCGAGTCTGAGGCGCTTGCTCAGGCTTTTGTCTCTGGATTTTGTATCAGAGATGGCCGTGGAAGGTCGGGGAGGCCTCATGGGCCATGGACGAATCTTCCTCTCTGTGGATTTGGCCCGAACCCAATTGTTTTCCGTCAATCTGTGGAATGGGAGGACTCCTTTCAGGTTTGTTACCTCAGGTGGCCCGCCAAAAGAGGAATTCCACAGAAGAGCCCTGGGGAAAAGTGAAGGGAGAACCCGAACTATGGGTAAAATTTGGGGCCTAGGGGCATGGCAAGCCCAATATGCTATCTCTTCATCCAGCCACTGAGAGGCCTTATTGAGGACTGGGATCAGGGTGAGGGTCACAATGTGTGGTTTTGACCAATGTGGCCCGCAAACATGAGCGGGGCCTCATGGGCCACACTGGTTTCAACTACACTGAACATTGGGCAACATGCCAACCACATGGTTTCTTGCCACGGGGAAGGAGTTGTGATTTCTGCATCACTTTCCAGCCTGGGCAGTTATTGGAGATAAGGTCTAGGTTCTGAAACTTGACAACCGAGGTTGGGAAGAGATGACGACCTAAGACCATGGCGGGTCCGATGTGCTCAGTGAGCGGCCAGCTTTCTGTGTGGGGCCAGGTAATCCAGGCTCGGGCTGTGTCAAAAAGGGCAATAGTGCCCAGGTCAGCCTATATATTTGGGGTACAGTCGAATGGCGTGCAGGTTGATCCTCATTTGGAGTTTCTGGGTAGCCCCAGAGGGCAATGTTTTTCTTCCTGAGGGCAGGAAGAGTGCTGCATTATAGTTCTGGTTTTCAAACTGGAGGCTTGTGGGCCAGTAGTCTGAGGAAGGAAATCTGAGAACAAGCTAGGCTTAGGTTTCTGGGTGAGGACAAGGCAGGAACAATCTACAGACCTGAATCGAGATCTCGTGCTTATGATGTCAGGGCGAGGATCAGAAGTTCGCTCAGGTTGATGTTTCTGTCCCTGATGGCCCTTCATGAAGGGGCGGAGGGGCCACGAGGCCGTGGGGGTTTTCCCACGATGTTAGTTGTGAGAAACTCCAAACTGCAAAGATTCTTCTGCAGGACAATTGAGACCTGTTGGTTGGCTCCAGGGCAACGATTCCGAGCAGGGTTCTAAGGATGGATGGCTGGGTAGCCCACCTCGCATTCCAATTGTGTCCTAGCAACAAGACAGGTTAGATCTGCTGGATCTGGGGGAGCAACCCAGGAGGCTGAGTTGAAATGGACTCTCCTGTGGATGGGTCCTAATGTCTGTTTGTGTCTATGGAGACCTTGGAATGTAGCGGTGGCACTGGGGTCCTGAAGGGTTTTTCCAAACAGAGGCTTTGACACAGCTCCAACGTGCAAGTTTCCCATATGTAGATGAGATGTTTTCTGATGGGTGAGTCAAGAAACAGCCATACGCTGGTATTGAAATCCAGGCCTCTGAGGAGAGATGACTGGATACCACAGCAATGCATCCGTTTAGTGCCTAGGGGCCTGTTCGTTCCTTTTTACCTCTGGGGACATCAGTCTATGCGTCTGAGTGCAGGTAGGTGCTCAGAGGAGCTCAGATTGCCCCTGTTTGTCCTGGGAAGCCACCACTATTGGGATGGCCTCAGGCAGTTTGGAGGTTTATCCTATTAGTAGGGTTGTGGCCATTGGAATGGGCACATACAATTCCCTTGGAGAGGGCAAGTACAGTCCTCAGGTTTGGCTCCAGGGGCCTGAGCCTGTAGGGTGTGTAGGCCAGAGCTGTTTGGACAGTTGTCTGAAAACACAAACGCGGCTTATGTTTCGGGTCATAGGTATGGCAGGACTGATCTACAGACCATGAGGAGAACTCTTCAGGATATGAAAAAAGGGCGAGTGTGAGGCTCGTGCTCAAGTTTTTGTCTCTGGATATCGTGTCACTCATGGTCGTGAAATTTCCGGGTGACTTCATGGGAAATGGACGAGTCTTACTCTCTGGGGTTTTGCCCCGTCCCAAGAGTTTTGGGTCATTCTGGGGATGGAAGAAGTCCGTTTTGTTGTTGTTGTTGATTTGCTTTGTTTTGTTTTTTAACCTCAGGTGTCTCGCCAAATGAGGTATTCCAGAGTAGAGCCCTGGGGAGGGCCGACCGGACAACCAGAAATCTGGTTTAAAATTGGGGCCTAGGGACATGTCAAGCCCATTATGACATCTAATGGTCGAGCCACTGAGAGGACTTACTAGAGCACAGGACTCACGCTGAGGGTCACAATGCGTGTTTATGCCCTCTTCGCACTCAAGAATTGGCGGGGCCTCCGGGTGAATGCTGGTTTCTCCTACACTGAACGTTGGACAACATGCCAACCACAAGGTTTCTTGCCATGGGTAAGGACGAGTTCTGATTTCTGCATCACAGGCACACCTGGGCAGTGGTTGGAGATAAGGTCTAGGTTCTGAGGCCTGAAAAACCACAGTTGGGAAGAGATGATGACCTAAGGCCATGGCGGTTGTGATGTGCTCAGTGTGCGGTCAGCTGTCTGGGTGTTGGTCAGGAGGTCCGAGCTCAGGTTGTGTCAGACAGTGCATTAGTGCCCAGGTTAGACTATATACTTTGGGTACAGTCGAATGCCATGTAGATTTATCCTCATATAAGGTGCCTGGGCAGCTCCTTAGGCCAAATTTTTTTTCTAGAGGGCAGGCAGAGTGCTGCATTGTGGGTCTGGAATTGCGAAACTTCCGGGCTTCGGGGCCTGGAGTGTGAGGACGGAAGTCTGAGAACACAAGCTAGACTTGGGTTTCAGGGCCAGGGCACGGCAGGTACCCCTGTAGATCTGAACCTATATCTCATGCATCTGAAGTCAGGGCGAGGATCAGACGTTGGCTCAGGTTGGAGTTTCTGTGCATGACGGCCCCTTCATGAAGGGAGCGGAATCTTGAGGCCATGGAGGTTTTCCCACGTTGGGAGTTGTTGGATGCCCCCTTCAAGGATTCCTTCTGCGGGACAATTGAGACTTGTTGGGCAGCTCCAGGACATCCCATATGGAATGACTCCAGGGCACCGTTCGAGGATGGATGCCTGGGAAGCCCGCCTCGCATTCCAATTGTCTCCTAGCAACAAGACAGTTTAGATCTGATGGCTCTGCGGGAGAAACCGGGGTGGCTGACTTGAAATGGATTTTCCTGAGGATGGGTCCTAATGTGTGTTTGTGTCCATGAGGGCCTTAAAATGGGGCGGTGGCACCGGGACCCTGAAGTATTCTCCTAAGCTTTTGACATAGCTCGATGCACAAGGTTCCTTGTGGAGACGAGATTTGTTTTGATGGGTGCCTCAGGAAAACCTCTATGCTGGTATTGGAATCCAGGCTTTTGAGGAGACATGCCTGTAATCCAAAGCAATGTATCCGATTATGGCCTAGGGTCCTGTCTGGTTCAATCTTCTTCTCAGGGGACATCCATCTATGGTATGAGTGGAGGTAGATGCTCAGCTGGTATCAGACCGCCCTTGTTTGTCCCGGGCGACCTGCACTATTGGGATGGCCTCAGGGTTTTGTAGGGTTATCCAAAAATTACTGTTTTGGACAATGGCATCGGCAGAATTCCCATAGATTGGGTAGGCACAGTCCTAATGTGTGACTCCAGGGGCCCCAGCCTGGAGGGTGTGTGTCCCAGGACTTTGAGGACAGAAGTCTGAAAACACAAACTCAGCTTAGGTTTGGGGACGTAGGTATGGCAGGCCCGATCTATAAACCATGAGAAGAACTCTTCCGGATATGAAGAAAGAGCGAGTCTGAGGCGCTTGCTCAGGCTTTTGTCTCTGGATTTTGTATCAGAGATGGCCGTGGAAGGTCGGGGAGGCCTCATGGGCCATGGACGAATCTTCCTCTCTGTGGATTTGGCCCGATCCCAATTGTTTTCCGTCAATCTGTGGAATGGGAGGACTCCTTTCAGGTTTGTTACCTCAGGTGGCCCGCCAAAAGAGGAATTCCACAGAAGAGCCCTGGGGAAAAGTGAAGGGAGAACCCGAACTATGGGTAAAATTTGGGGCCTAGGGGCATGGCAAGCCCAATATGCTATCTCTTCATCCAGCCACTGAGAGGCCTTATTGAGGACTGGGATCAGGGTGAGGGTCACAATGTGTGGTTTTGACCAATGTGGCCCGCAAACATGAGCGGGGCCTCATGGGCCACACTGGTTTCAACTACACTGAACGTGGGGCAACATGCCAACCACATGGTTTCTTGCCACGGGGAAGGAGTTGTGATTTCTGCATCACTTTCCAGCCTGGGCAGTTATTGGAGATAAGGTCTAGGTTCTGAAACTTGACAACCGAGGTTGGGAAGAGATGACGACCTAAGACCATGGCGGGTCCGATGTGCTCAGTGAGCGGCCAGCTTTCTGTGTGGGGCCAGGTAATCCAGGCTCGGGCTGTGTCAAAAAGGGCAATAGTGCCCAGGTCAGCCTATATATTTGGGGTACAGTCGAATGGCGTGCAGGTTGATCCTCATTTGGAGTTTCTGGGTAGCCCCAGAGGGCAATGTTTTTCTTCCTGAGGGCAGGAAGAGTGCTGCATTATAGTTCTGGTTTTCAAACTGGAGGCTTGTGGGCCAGTAGTCTGAGGAAGGAAATCTGAGAACAAGCTAGGCTTAGGTTTCTGGGTGAGGACAAGGCAGGAACAATCTACAGACCTGAATCGAGATCTCGTGCTTATGATGTCAGGGCGAGGATCAGAAGATCGCTCAGGTTGGTGTTTCTGTCCCTGATGGCCCTACATGAAGGGGCGGAGGGGCCACGAGGCCGTGGGGGTTTTCCCACGATGTTAGTTGTGAGAAACTCCAAACTGCAAAGATTCTTCTGCAGGACAATTGAGACCTGTTGGTTGGCTCCAGGGCAACGATTCCGAGCAGGGTTCTAAGGATGGATGGCTGGGTAGCCCACCTCGCATTCCAATTGTGTCCTAGCAACAAGACAGGTTAGATCTGCTGGATCTGGGGGAGCAACCCAGGAGGCTGAGTTGAAATGGACTCTCCTGTGGATGGGTCCTAATGTCTGTTTGTGTCTATGGAGACCTTGGAATGTAGCGGTGGCACTGGGGTCCTGAAGGGTTTTTCCAAACAGAGGCTTTGACACAGCTCCAACGTGCAAGTTTCCCATATGTAGATGAGATGTTTTCTGATGGGTGAGTCAAGAAACAGCCATACGCTGGTATTGAAATCCAGGCCTCTGAGGAGAGATGACTGGATACCACAGCAATGGATCCGTTTAGTGCCTAGGGGCCTGTTCGTTCCTTTTTACCTCTGGGGACATCAGTCTATGCGTCTGAGTGCAGGTAGGTGCTCAGAGGAGCTCAGATTGCCCCTGTTTGTCCTGGGAAGCCACCACTATTGGGATGGCCTCAGGCAGTTTGGAGGTTTATCCTATTAGTAGGGTTGTGGCCATTGGAATGGGCACATACAATTCCCTTGGAGAGGGCAAGTACAGTCCTCAGGTTTGGCTCCAGGGGCCTGAGCCTGTAGGGTGTGTAGGCCAGAGCTGTTTGGACAGTTGTCTGAAAACACAAACGCGGCTTATGTTTCGGGTCATAGGTATGGCAGGACTGATCTACAGACCATGAGGAGAACTCTTCAGGATATGAAAAAAGGGCGAGTGTGAGGCTCGTGCTCAAGTTTTTGTCTCTGGATATCGTGTCACTCATGGTCGTGAAATTTCCGGGTGACTTCATGGGGAATGGGCGAGTCTTACTCTCTGGGGTTTTGCCCCGTCCCAAGAGTTTTGGGTCATTCTGGGGATGGAAGAAGTCCGTTTTGTTGTTGTTGTTGATTTGCTTTGTTTTGTTTTTTAACCTCAGGTGTCTCGCCAAATGAGGTATTCCAGAGTAGAGCCCTGGGGAGGGCCGACCGGACAACCAGAAATCTGGTTTAAAATTGGGGCCTAGGGACATGTCAAGCCCATTATGACATCTAATGGTCGAGCCACTGAGAGGACTTACTAGAGCACAGGACTCACGCTGAGGGTCACAATGCGTGTTTATGCCCTCTTCGCACTCAGGAATTGGCGGGGCCTCCGGGTGAATGCTGGTTTCTCCTACACTGAACATTGGACAACATGCCAACCACAAGGTTTCTTGCCATGGGTAAGGACGAGTTCTGATTTCTGCATCACAGGCACACCTGGGCAGTGGTTGGAGATAAGGTCTAGGTTCTGAGGCCTGAAAAACCGCAGTTGGGAAGAGATGATGACCTAAGGCCATGGCGGTTGTGATGTGCTCAGTGTGCGGTCAGCTGTCTGGGTGTTGGTCAGGAGGTCCGAGCTCAGGTTGTGTCAGACAGTGCATTAGTGCCCAGGTTAGACTATATACTTTGGGTACAGTCGAATGCCATGTAGATTTATCCTCATATAAGGTGCCTGGGCAGCTCCTTAGGCCAAATTTTTTTTCTAGAGGGCAGGCAGAGTGCTGCATTGTGGGTCTGGAATTGCGAAACTTCCGGGCTTCGGGGCCTGGAGTGTGAGGACGGAAGTCTGAGAACACAAGCTAGACTTGGGTTTCAGGGCCAGGGCACGGCAGGTACCCCTGTAGATCTGAACCTATATCTCATGCATCTGAAGTCAGGGCGAGGATCAGACGTTGGCTCAGGTTGGAGTTTCTGTGCATGACGGCCCCTTCATGAAGGGAGCGGAATCTCGAGGCCATGGAGGTTTTCCCACGTTGGGAGTTGTTGGATGCCCCCTTCAAGGATTCCTTCTGCGGGACAATTGAGACTTGTTGGGCAGCTCCAGGACATCCCATATGGAATGACTCCAGGGCACCGTTCGAGGATGGATGCCTGGGAAGCCCGCCTCGCATTCCAATTGTCTCCTAGCAACAAGACAGTTTAGATCTGATGGCTCTGCGGGAGAAACCGGGGTGGCTGACTTGAAATGGATTTTCCTGAGGATGGGTCCTAATGTGTGTTTGTGTCCATGAGGGCCTTAAAATGGGGCGGTGGCACCGGGACCCTGAAGTATTCTCCTAAGCTTTTGACATAGCTCGATGCACAAGGTTCCTTGTGGAGACGAGATTTGTTTTGATGGGTGCCTCAGGAAAACCTCTATGCTGGTATTGGAATCCAGGCTTTTGAGGAGACATGCCTGTAATCCAAAGCAATGTATCCGATTATGGCCTAGGGTCCTGTCTGGTTCAATCTTCTTCTCAGGGGACATCCATCTATGGTATGAGTGGAGGTAGATGCTCAGCTGGTATCAGACCGCCCTTGTTTGTCCCGGGCGACCTGCACTATTGCGATGGCCTCAGGGTTTTGTAGGGTTATCCAAAAATTACTGTTTTGGACAATGGCATCGGCAGAATTCCCATAAATTGGGTAGGCACAGTCCTAATGTGTGACTCCAGGGGCCCCAGCCTGGAGGGTGTGTGGCCCAGGACTTTGAGGACAGAAGTCTGAAAACACAAACTCAGCTTAGGTTTGGGGACGTAGGTATGGCAGGCCCGATCTATAAACCATGAGAAGAACTCTTCCGGATATGAAGAAAGAGCGAGTCTGAGGCGCTTCCTCAGGCTTTTGTCTCTGGATTTTGTATCAGAGATGGCCGTGGAAGGTCGGGGAGGCCTCATGGGCCATGGACGAATCTTCCTCTCTGTGGATTTGGCCCGATCCCAATTGTTTTCCGTCAATCTGTGGAATGGGAGGACTCCTTTCAGGTTTGTTACCTCAGGTGGCCCGCCAAAAGAGGAATTCCAAAGAAGAGCCCTGGGGAAAAGTGAAGGGAGAACCCGAACTATGGGTAAAATTTGGGGCCTAGGGGCATGGCAAGCCCAATATGCTATCTCTTCATCCAGCCACTGAGAGGCCTTATTGAGGACTGGGATCAGGGTGAGGGTCACAATGTGTGGTTTTGACCAATGTGGCCCGCAAACATGAGCGGGGCCTCATGGGCCACACTGGTTTCAACTACACTGAACGTGGGGCAACATGCCAACCACATGGTTTCTTGCCACGGGGAAGGAGTTGTGATTTCTGCATCACTTTCCAGCCTGGGCAGTTATTGGAGATAAGGTCTAGGTTCTGAAACTTGACAACCGAGGTTGGGAAGAGATGACGACCTAAGACCATGGCGGGTCCGATGTGCTCAGTGAGCGGCCAGCTTTCTGTGTGGGGCCAGGTAATCCAGGCTCGGGCTGTGTCAAAAAGGGCAATAGTGCCCAGGTCAGCCTATATATTTGGGGTACAGTCGAATGGCGTGCAGGTTGATCCTCATTTGGAGTTTCTGGGTAGCCCCAGAGGGCAATGTTTTTCTTCCTGAGGGCAGGAAGAGTGCTGCATTATAGTTCTGGTTTTCAAACTGGAGGCTTGTGGGCCAGTAGTCTGAGGAAGGAAATCTGAGAACAAGCTAGGCTTAGGTTTCTGGGTGAGGACAAGGCAGGAACAATCTACAGACCTGAATCGAGATCTCGTGCTTATGATGTCAGGGCGAGGATCAGAAGTTCGCTCAGGTTGGTGTTTCTGTCCCTGATGGCCCTTCATGAAGGGGTGGAGGGGCCACGAGGCCGTGGGGGTTTTCCCACGATGTTAGTTGTGAGAAACTCCAAACTGCAAAGATTCTTCTGCAGGACAATTGAGACCTGTTGGTTGGCTCCAGGGCAACGATTCCGAGCAGGGTTCTAAGGATGGATGGCTGGGTAGCCCACCTCGCATTCCAATTGTGTCCTAGCAACAAGACAGGTTAGATCTGCTGGATCTGGGGGAGCAACCCAGGAGGCTGAGTTGAAATGGACTCTCCTGTGGATGGGTCCTAATGTCTGTTTGTGTCTATGGAGACCTTGGAATGTAGCGGTGGCACTGGGGTCCTGAAGGGTTTTTCCAAACAGAGGCTTTGACACAGCTCCAACGTGCAAGTTTCCCATATGTAGATGAGATGTTTTCTGATGGGTGAGTCAAGAAACAGCCATACGCTGGTATTGAAATCCAGGCCTCTGAGGAGAGATGACTGGATACCACAGCAATGGATCCGTTTAGTGCCTAGGGGCCTGTTCGTTCCTTTTTACCTCTGGGGACATCAGTCTATGCGTCTGAGTGCAGGTAGGTGCTCAGAGGAGCTCAGATTGCCCCTGTTTGTCCTGGGAAGCCACCACTATTGGGATGGCCTCAGGCAGTTTGGAGGTTTATCCTATTAGTAGGGTTGTGGCCATTGGAATGGGCACATACAATTCCCTTGGAGAGGGCAAGTACAGTCCTCAGGTTTGGCTCCAGGGGCCTGAGCCTGTAGGGTGTGTAGGCCAGAGCTGTTTGGACAGTTGTCTGAAAACACAAACGCGGCTTATGTTTCGGGTCATAGGTATGGCAGGACTGATCTACAGACCATGAGGAGAACTCTTCAGGATATGAAAAAAGGGCGAGTGTGAGGCTCGTGCTCAAGTTTTTGTCTCTGGATATCGTGTCACTCATGGTCGTGAAATTTCCGGGTGACTTCATGGGGAATGGGCGAGTCTTACTCTCTGGGGTTTTGCCCCGTCCCAAGAGTTTTGGGTCATTCTGGGGATGGAAGAAGTCCGTTTTGTTGTTGTTGTTGATTTGCTTTGTTTTGTTTTTTAACCTCAGGTGTCTCGCCAAATGAGGTATTCCAGAGTAGAGCCCTGGGGAGGGCCGACCGGACAACCAGAAATCTGGTTTAAAATTGGGGCCTAGGGACATGTCAAGCCCATTATGACATCTAATGGTCGAGCCACTGAGAGGACTTACTAGAGCACAGGACTCACGCTGAGGGTCACAATGCGTGTTTATGCCCTCTTCGCACTCAGGAATTGGCGGGGCCTCCGGGTGAATGCTGGTTTCTCCTACACTGAACATTGGACAACATGCCAACCACAAGGTTTCTTGCCATGGGTAAGGACGAGTTCTGATTTCTGCATCACAGGCACACCTGGGCAGTGGTTGGAGATAAGGTCTAGGTTCTGAGGCCTGAAAAACCGCAGTTGGGAAGAGATGATGACCTAAGGCCATGGCGGTTGTGATGTGCTCAGTGTGCGGTCAGCTGTCTGGGTGTTGGTCAGGAGGTCCGAGCTCAGGTTGTGTCAGACAGTGCATTAGTGCCCAGGTTAGACTATATACTTTGGGTACAGTCGAATGCCATGTAGATTTATCGTCATATAAGGTGCCTGGGCAGCTCATTAGGGCAAATTTTTTTTCTAGAGGGCAGGCAGAGTGCTGCATTGTGGGTCTGGAATTGCGAAACTTCCGGGCTTCGGGGCCTGGAGTGTGAGGACGGAAGTCTGAGAACACAAGCTAGACTTGGGTTTCAGGGCCAGGGCACGGCAGGTACCCCTGTAGATCTGAACCTATATCTCATGCATCTGAAGTCAGGGCGAGGATCAGACGTTGGCTCAGGTTGGAGTTTCTGTGCATGACGGCCCCTTCATGAAGGGAGCGGAATCTCGAGGCCATGGAGGTTTTCCCACGTTGGGAGTTGTTGGATGCCCCCTTCAAGGATTCCTTCTGCGGGACAATTGAGACTTGTTGGGCAGCTCCAGGACATCCCATATGGAATGACTCCAGGGCACCGTTCGAGGATGGATGCCTGGGAAGCCCGCCTCGCATTCCAATTGTCTCCTAGCAACAAGACAGTTTAGATCTGATGGCTCTGCGGGAGAAACCGGGGTGGCTGACTTGAAATGGATTTTCCTGAGGATGGGTCCTAATGTGTGTTTGTGTCCATGAGGGCCTTAAAATGGGGCGGTGGCACCGGGACCCTGAAGTATTCTCCTAAGCTTTTGACATAGCTCGATGCACAAGGTTCCTTGTGGAGACGAGATTTGTTTTGATGGGTGCCTCAGGAAAACCTCTATGCTGGTATTGGAATCCAGGCTTTTGAGGAGACATGCCTGTAATCCAAAGCAATGTATCCGATTATGGCCTAGGGTCCTGTCTGGTTCAATCTTCTTCTCAGGGGACATCCATCTATGGTATGAGTGGAGGTAGATGCTCAGCTGGTATCAGACTGCCCTTGTTTGTCCCGGGCGACCTGCACTATTGGGATGGCCTCAGGGTTTTGTAGGGTTATCCAAAAATTACTGTTTTGGACAATGGCATCGGCAGAATTCCCATAGATTGGGTAGGCACAGTCCTAATGTGTGACTCCAGGGGCCCCAGCCTGGAGGGTGTGTGTCCCAGGACTTTGAGGACAGAAGTCTGAAAACACAAACTCAGCTTAGGTTTGGGGACGTAGGTATGGCAGGCCCGATCTATAAACCATGAGAAGAACTCTTCCGGATATGAAGAAAGAGCGAGTCTGAAGCGCTTGCTCAGGCTTTTGTCTCTGGATTTTGTATCAGAGATGGCCGTGGAAGGTCGGGGAGGCCTCAGGGGCCATGGACGAATCTTCCTCTGTGTGGATTTGGCCCGAACCCAATTGTTTTCCGTCAATCTGTGGAATGGGAGGACTCCTTTCAGGTTTGTTACCTCAGGTGGCCCGCCAAAAGAGGAATTCCACAGAAGAGCCCAGGGGAAAAGTGAAGGGAGAACCCGAACTATGGGTAAAATTTGGGGCCTAGGGGCATGGCAAGCCCAATATGCTATCTCTTCATCCAGCCACTGAGAGGCCTTATTGAGGACTGGGATCAGGGTGAGGGTCACAATGTGTGGTTTTGACCAATGTGGCCCGCAATCATGAGCGGGGCCTCATGGGCCACACTGGTTTCAACTACACTGAACGTGGGGCAACATGCCAACCACATGGTTTTTTGCCACGGGGAAGGAGTTGTGATTTCTGCATCACTTTCCAGCCTGGGCAGTTATTGGAGATAAGGTCTAGGTTCTGAAACTTGACAACCGAGGTTGGGAAGAGATGACGACCTAAGACCATGGCGGGTCCGATGTGCTCAGTGAGCGGCCAGCTTTCTGTGTGGGGCCAGGTAATCCAGGCTCGGGCTGTGTCAAAAAGGGCAATAGTGCCCAGGTCAGCCTATATATTTGGGGTACAGTCGAATGGCGTGCAGGTTGATCCTCATTTGGAGTTTCTGGGTAGCCCCAGAGGGCAATGTTTTTCTTCCTGAGGGCAGGAAGAGTGCTGCATTATAGTTCTGGTTTTCAAACTGGAGGCTTGTGGGCCAGTAGTCTGAGGAAGGAAATCTGAGAACAAGCTAGGCTTAGGTTTCTGGGTGAGGACAAGGCAGGAACAATCTACAGACCTGAATCGAGATCTCGTGCTTATGATGTCAGGGCGAGGATCAGAAGTTCGCTCAGGTTGGTGTTTCTGTCCCTGATGGCCCTTCATGAAGGGGCGGAGGGGCCACGAGGCCGTGGGGGTTTTCCCACGATGTTAGTTGTGAGAAACTCCAAACTGCAAAGATTCTTCTGCAGGACAATTGAGACCTGTTGGTTGGCTCCAGGGCAACGATTCCGAGCAGGGTTCTAAGGATGGATGGCTGGGTAGCCCACCTCGCATTCCAATTGTGTCCTAGCAACAAGACAGGTTAGATCTGCTGGATCTGGGGGAGCAACCCAGGAGGCTGAGTTGAAATGGACTCTCCTGTGGATGGGTCCTAATGTCTGTTTGTGTCTATGGAGACCTTGGAATGTAGCGGTGGCACTGGGGTCCTGAAGGGTTTTTCCAAACAGAGGCTTTGACACAGCTCCAACGTGCAAGTTTCCCATATGTAGATGAGATGTTTTCTGATGGGTGAGTCAAGAAACAGCCATACGCTGGTATTGAAATCCAGGCCTCTGAGGAGAGATGACTGGATACCACAGCAATGGATCCGTTTAGTGCCTAGGGGCCTGTTCGTTCCTTTTTACCTCTGGGGACATCAGTCTATGCGTCTGAGTGCAGGTAGGTGCTCAGAGGAGCTCAGATTGCCCCTGTTTGTCCTGGGAAGCCACCACTATTGGGATGGCCTCAGGCAGTTTGGAGGTTTATCCTATTAGTAGGGTTGTGGCCATTGGAATGGGCACATACAATTCCCTTGGAGAGGGCAAGTACAGTCCTCAGGTTTGGCTCCAGGGGCCTGAGCCTGTAGGGTGTGTAGGCCAGAGCTGTTTGGACAGTTGTCTGAAAACACAAACGCGGCTTATGTTTCGGGTCATAGGTATGGCAGGACTGATCTACAGACCATGAGGAGAACTCTTCAGGATATGAAAAAAGGGCGAGTGTGAGGCTCGTGCTCAAGTTTTTGTCTCTGGATATCGTGTCACTCATGGTCGTGAAATTTCCGGGTGACTTCATGGGGAATGGGCGAGTCTTACTCTCTGGGGTTTTGCCCCGTCCCAAGAGTTTTGGGTCATTCTGGGGATGGAAGAAGTCCGTTTTGTTGTTGTTGTTGATTTGCTTTGTTTTGTTTTTTAACCTCAGGTGTCTCGCCAAATGAGGTATTCCAGAGTAGAGCCCTGGGGAGGGCCGACCGGACAACCAGAAATCTGGTTTAAAATTGGGGCCTAGGGACATGTCAAGCCCATTATGACATCTAATGGTCGAGCCACTGAGAGGACTTACTAGAGCACAGGACTCACGCTGAGGGTCACAATGCGTGTTTATGCCCTCTTCGCACTCAAGAATTGGCGGGGCCTCCGGGTGAATGCTGGTTTCTCCTACACTGAACGTTGGACAACATGCCAACAACAAGGTTTCTTGCCATGGGTAAGGACGAGTTCTGATTTCTGCATCACAGGCACACCTGGGCAGTGGTTGGAGATAAGGTCTAGGTTCTGAGGCCTGAAAAACCGCAGTTGGGAAGAGATGATGACCTAAGGCCATGGCGGTTGTGATGTGCTCAGTGTGCGGTCAGCTGTCTGGGTGTTGGTCAGGAGGTCCGAGCTCAGGTTGTGTCAGACAGTGCATTAGTGCCCAGGTTAGACTATATACTTTGGGTACAGTCGAATGCCATGTAGATTTATCGTCATATAAGGTGCCTGGGCAGCTCCTTAGGCCAAATTTTTTTTCTAGAGGGCAGGCAGAGTGCTGCATTGTGGGTCTGGAATTGCGAAACTTCCGGGCTTCGGGGCCTGGAGTGTGAGGACGGAAGTCTGAGAACACAAGCTAGACTTGGGTTTCAGGGCCAGGGCACGGCAGGTACCCCTGTAGATCTGAACCTATATCTCATGCATCTGAAGTCAGGGCGAGGATCAGACGTTGGCTCAGGTTGGAGTTTCTGTGCATGACGGCCCCTTCATGAAGGGAGCGGAATCTCGAGGCCATGGAGGTTTTCCCACGTTGGGAGTTGTTGGATGCCCCCTTCAAGGATTCCTTCTGCGGGACAATTGAGACTTGTTGGGCAGCTCCAGGACATCCCATATGGAATGACTCCAGGGCACCGTTCGAGGATGGATGCCTGGGAAGCCCGCCTCGCATTCCAATTGTCTCCTAGCAACAAGACAGTTTAGATCTAATGGCTCTGCGGGAGAAACCGGGGTGGCTGACTTGAAATGGATTTTCCTGAGGATGGGTCCTAATGTGTGTTTGTGTCCATGAGGGCCTTAAAATGGGGCGGTGGCACCGGGACCCTGAAGTATTCTCCTAAGCTTTTGACATAGCTCGATGCACAAGGTTCCTTGTGGAGACGAGATTTGTTTTGATGGGTGCCTCAGGAAAACCTCTATGCTGGTATTGGAATCCAGGCTTTTGAGGAGACATGCCTGTAATCCAAAGCAATGTATCCGATTATGGCCTAGGGTCCTGTCTGGTTCAATCTTCTTCTCAGGGGACATCCATCTATGGTATGAGTGGAGGTAGATGCTCAGCTGGTATCAGACCGCCCTTGTTTGTCCCGGGCGACCTGCACTATTGGGATGGCCTCAGGGATTTGTAGGGTTATCCAAAAATTACTGTTTTGGACAATGGCATCGGCAGAATTCCCATAAATTGGGTAGGCACAGTCCTAATGTGTGACTCCAGGGGCCCCAGCCTGGAGGGTGTGTGGCCCAGGACTTTGAGGACAGAAGTCTGAAAACACAAACTCAGCTTAGGTTTGGGGACGTAGGTATGGCAGGCCCGATCTATAAACCATGAGAAGAACTCTTCCGGATATGAAGAAAGAGCGAGTCTGAGGCGCTTGCTCCGGCTTTTGTCTCTGGATTTTGTATCAGAGATGGCCGTGGAAGGTCGGGGAGGGCTCATGGGCCATGGACGAATCTTCCTCTCTGTGGATTTGGCCCGATCCCAATTGTTTTCCGTCAATCTGTGGAATGGGAGGACTCCTTTCAGGTTTGTTACCTCAGGTGGCCCGCCAAAAGAGGAATTCCAAAGAAGAGCCCTGGGGAAAAGTGAAGGGAGAACCCGAACTATGGGTAAAATTTGGGGCCTAGGGGCATGGCAAGCCCAATATGCTATCTCTTCATCCAGCCACTGAGAGGCCTTATTGAGGACTGGGATCAGGGTGAGGGTCACAATGTGTGGTTTTGACCAATGTGGCCCGCAAACATGAGCGGGGCCTCATGGGCCACACTGGTTTCAACTACACTGAACGTGGGGCAACATGCCAACCACATGGTTTCTTGCCACGGGGAAGGAGTTGTGATTTCTGCATCACTTTCCAGCCTGGGCAGTTATTGGAGATAAGGTCTAGGTTCTGAAACTTGACAACCGAGGTTGGGAAGAGATGACGACCTAAGACCATGGCGGGTCCGATGTGCTCAGTGAGCGGCCAGCTTTCTGTGTGGGGCCAGGTAATCCAGGCTCGGGCTGTGTCAAAAAGGGCAATAGTGCCCAGGTCAGCCTATATATTTGGGGTACAGTCGAATGGCGTGCAGGTTGATCCTCATTTGGAGTTTCTGGGTAGCCCCAGAGGGCAATGTTTTTCTTCCTGAGGGCAGGAAGAGTGCTGCATTATAGTTCTGGTTTTCAAACTGGAGGCTTGTGGGCCAGTAGTCTGAGGAAGGAAATCTGAGAACAAGCTAGGCTTAGGTTTCTGGGTGAGGACAAGGCAGGAACAATCTACAGACCTGAATCGAGATCTCGTGCTTATGATGTCAGGGCGAGGATCAGAAGTTCGCTCAGGTTGATGTTTCTGTCCCTGATGGCCCTTCATGAAGGGGCGGAGGGGCCACGAGGCCGTGGGGGTTTTCCCACGATGTTAGTTGTGAGAAACTCCAAACTGCAAAGATTCTTCTGCAGGACAATTGAGACCTGTTGGTTGGCTCCAGGGCAACGATTCCGAGCAGGGTTCTAAGGATGGATGGCTGGGTAGCCCACCTCGCATTCCAATTGTGTCCTAGCAACAAGACAGGTTAGATCTGCTGGATCTGGGGGAGCAACCCAGGAGGCTGAGTTGAAATGGACTCTCCTGTGGATGGGTCCTAATGTCTGTTTGTGTCTATGGAGACCTTGGAATGTAGCGGTGGCACTGGGGTCCTGAAGGGTTTTTCCAAACAGAGGCTTTGACACAGCTCCAACGTGCAAGTTTCCCATATGTAGATGAGATGTTTTCTGATGGGTGAGTCAAGAAACAGCCATACGCTGCTATTGAAATCCAGGCCTCTGAGGAGAGATGACTGGATACCACAGCAATGCATCCGTTTAGTGCCTAGGGGCCTGTTCGTTCCTTTTTACCTCTGGGGACATCAGTCTATGCGTCTGAGTGCAGGTAGGTGCTCAGAGGAGCTCAGATTGCCCCTGTTTGTCCTGGGAAGCCACCACTATTGGGATGGCCTCAGGCAGTTTGGAGGTTTATCCTATTAGTAGGGTTGTGGCCATTGGAATGGGCACATACAATTCCCTTGGAGAGGGCAAGTACAGTCCTCAGGTTTGGCTCCAGGGGCCTGAGCCTGTAGGGTGTGTAGGCCAGAGCTGTTTGGACAGTTGTCTGAAAACACAAACGCGGCTTATGTTTCGGGTCATAGGTATGGCAGGACTGATCTACAGACCATGAGGAGAACTCTTCAGGATATGAAAAAAGGGCGAGTGTGAGGCTCGTGCTCAAGTTTTTGTCTCTGGATATCGTGTCACTCATGGTCGTGAAATTTCCGGGTGACTTCATGGGAAATGGACGAGTCTTACTCTCTGGGGTTTTGCCCCGTCCCAAGAGTTTTGGGTCATTCTGGGGATGGAAGAAGTCCGTTTTGTTGTTGTTGTTGATTTGCTTTGTTTTGTTTTTTAACCTCAGGTGTCTCGCCAAATGAGGTATTCCAGAGTAGAGCCCTGGGGAGGGCCGACCGGACAACCAGAAATCTGGTTTAAAATTGGGGCCTAGGGACATGTCAAGCCCATTATGACATCTAATGGTCGAGCCACTGAGAGGACTTACTAGAGCACAGGACTCACGCTGAGGGTCACAATGCGTGTTTATGCCCTCTTCGCACTCAAGAATTGGCGGGGCCTCCGGGTGAATGCTGGTTTCTCCTACACTGAACGTTGGACAACATGCCAACCACAAGGTTTCTTGCCATGGGTAAGGACGAGTTCTGATTTCTGCATCACAGGCACACCTGGGCAGTGGTTGGAGATAAGGTCTAGGTTCTGAGGCCTGAAAAACCGCAGTTGGGAAGAGATGATGACCTAAGGCCATGGCGGTTGTGATGTGCTCAGTGTGCGGTCAGCTGTCTGGGTGTTGGTCAGGAGGTCCGAGCTCAGGTTGTGTCAGACAGTGCATTAGTGCCCAGGTTAGACTATATACTTTGGGTACAGTCGAATGCCATGTAGATTTATCGTCATATAAGGTGCCTGGGCAGCTCCTTAGGCCAAATTTTTTTTCTAGAGGGCAGGCAGAGTGCTGCATTGTGGGTCTGGAATTGCGAAACTTCCGGGCTTCGGGGCCTGGAGTGTGAGGACGGAAGTCTGAGAACACAAGCTAGACTTGGGTTTCAGGGCCAGGGCACGGCAGGTACCCCTGTAGATCTGAACCTATATCTCATGCATCTGAAGTCAGGGCGAGGATCAGACGTTGGCTCAGGTTGGAGTTTCTGTGCATGACGGCCCCTTCATGAAGGGAGCGGAATCTTGAGGCCATGGAGGTTTTCCCACGTTGGGAGTTGTTGGATGCCCCCTTCAAGGATTCCTTCTGCGGGACAATTGAGACTTGTTGGGCAGCTCCAGGACATCCCATATGGAATGACTCCAGGGCACCGTTCGAGGATGGATGCCTGGGAAGCCCGCCTCGCATTCCAATTGTCTCCTAGCAACAAGACAGTTTAGATCTGATGGCTCTGCGGGAGAAACCGGGGTGGCTGACTTGAAATGGATTTTCCTGAGGATGGGTCCTAATGTGTGTTTGTGTCCATGAGGGCCTTAAAATGGGGCGGTGGCACCGGGACCCTGAAGTATTCTCCTAAGCTTTTGACATAGCTCGATGCACAAGGTTCCTTGTGGAGACGAGATTTGTTTTGATGGGTGCCTCAGGAAAACCTCTATGCTGGTATTGGAATCCAGGCTTTTGAGGAGACATGCCTGTAATCCAAAGCAATGTATCCGATTATGGCCTAGGGTCCTGTCTGGTTCAATCTTCTTCTCAGGGGACATACATCTATGGTATGAGTGGAGGTAGATGCTCAGCTGGTATCAGACCGCCCTTGTTTGTCCCGGGTGACCTGCACTATTGGGATGGCCTCAGGGATTTGTAGGGTTATCCAAATTTTACTGTTTTGGACAATGGCATCGGCAGAATTCCCATAGATTGGGTAGGCACAGTCCTAATGTGTGACTCCAGGGGCCCCAGCCTGGAGGGTGTGTGGCCCAGGACTTTGAGGACAGAAGGCTGAAAACACAAACTCAGCTTAGGTTTGGGGACGTAGGTATGGCAGGCCCGATCTATAAACCATGAGAAGAACTCTTCCGGATATGAAGAAAGAGCGAGTCTGAGGCGCTTGCTCAGGCTTTTGTCTCTGGATTTTGTATCAGAGATGGCCGTGGAAGGTCGGGGAGGCCTCATGGGCCATGGACGAATCTTCCTCTCTGTGGATTTGGCCCGAACCCAATTGTTTTCCGTCAATCTGTGGAATGGGAGGACTCCTTTCAGGTTTGTTACCTCAGGTGGCCCGCCAAAAGAGGAATTCCAAAGAAGAGCCCTGGGGAAAAGAGAAGGGAGAACCCGAACTATGGGTAAAATTTGGGGCCTAGGGGCATGGCAAGCCCAATATGCTATCTCTTCATCCAGCCACTGAGAGGCCTTATTGAGGACTGGGATCAGGGTGAGGGTCACAATGTGTGGTTTTGACCAATGTGGCCCGCAAACATGAGCGGGGCCTCATGGGCCACACTGGTTTCAACTACACTGAACATTGGGCAACATGCCAACCACATGGTTTCTTGCCACGGGGAAGGAGTTGTGATTTCTGCATCACTTTCCAGCCTGGGCAGTTATTGGAGATAAGGTCTAGGTTCTGAAACTTGACAACCGAGGTTGGGAAGAGATGACGACCTAAGACCATGGCGGGTCCGATGTGCTCAGTGAGCGGCCAGCTTTCTGTGTGGGGCCAGGTAATCCAGGCTCGGGCTGTGTCAAAAAGGGCAATAGTGCCCAGGTCAGCCTATATATTTGGGGTACAGTCGAATGGCGTGCAGGTTGATCCTCATTTGGAGTTTCTGGGTAGCCCCAGAGGGCAATGTTTTTCTTCCTGAGGGCAGGAAGAGTGCTGCATTATAGTTCTGGTTTTCAAACTGGAGGCTTGTGGGCCAGTAGTCTGAGGAAGGAAATCTGAGAACAAGCTAGGCTTAGGTTTCTGGGTGAGGACAAGGCAGGAACAATCTACAGACCTGAATCGAGATCTCGTGCTTATGATGTCAGGGCGAGGATCAGAAGTTCGCTCAGGTTGATGTTTCTGTCCCTGATGGCCCTTCATGAAGGGGCGGAGGGGCCACGAGGCCGTGGGGGTTTTCCCACGATGTTAGTTGTGAGAAACTCCAAACTGCAAAGATTCTTCTGCAGGACAATTGAGACCTGTTGGTTGGCTCCAGGGCAACGATTCCGAGCAGGGTTCTAAGGATGGATGGCTGGGTAGCCCACCTCGCATTCCAATTGTGTCCTAGCAACAAGACAGGTTAGATCTGCTGGATCTGGGGGAGCAACCCAGGAGGCTGAGTTGAAATGGACTCTCCTGTGGATGGGTCCTAATGTCTGTTTGTGTCTATGGAGACCTTGGAATGTAGCGGTGGCACTGGGGTCCTGAAGGGTTTTTCCAAACAGAGGCTTTGACACAGCTCCAACGTGCAAGTTTCCCATATGTAGATGAGATGTTTTCTGATGGGTGAGTCAAGAAACAGCCATACGCTGGTATTGAAATCCAGGCCTCTGAGGAGAGATGACTGGATACCACAGCAATGCATCCGTTTAGTGCCTAGGGGCCTGTTCGTTCCTTTTTACCTCTGGGGACATCAGTCTATGCGTCTGAGTGCAGGTAGGTGCTCAGAGGAGCTCAGATTGCCCCTGTTTGTCCTGGGAAGCCACCACTATTGGGATGGCCTCAGGCAGTTTGGAGGTTTATCCTATTAGTAGGGTTGTGGCCATTGGAATGGGCACATACAATTCCCTTGGAGAGGGCAAGTACAGTCCTCAGGTTTGGCTCCAGGGGCCTGAGCCTGTAGGGTGTGTAGGCCAGAGCTGTTTGGACAGTTGTCTGAAAACACAAACGCGGCTTATGTTTCGGGTCATAGGTATGGCAGGACTGATCTACAGACCATGAGGAGAACTCTTCAGGATATGAAAAAAAGGGCGAGTGTGAGGCTCGTGCTCAAGTTTTTGTCTCTGGATATCGTGTCACTCATGGTCGTGAAATTTCCGGGTGACTTCATGGGAAATGGACGAGTCTTACTCTCTGGGGTTTTGCCCCGTCCCAAGAGTTTTGGGTCATTCTGGGGATGGAAGAAGTCCGTTTTGTTGTTGTTGTTGATTTGCTTTGTTTTGTTTTTTAACCTCAGGTGTCTCGCCAAATGAGGTATTCCAGAGTAGAGCCCTGGGGAGGGCCGACCGGACAACCAGAAATCTGGTTTAAAATTGGGGCCTAGGGACATGTCAAGCCCATTATGACATCTAATGGTCGAGCCACTGAGAGGACTTACTAGAGCACAGGACTCACGCTGAGGGTCACAATGCGTGTTTATGCCCTCTTCGCACTCAAGAATTGGCGGGGCCTCCGGGTGAATGCTGGTTTCTCCTACACTGAACGTTGGACAACATGCCAACCACAAGGTTTCTTGCCATGGGTAAGGACGAGTTCTGATTTCTGCATCACAGGCACACCTGGGCAGTGGTTGGAGATAAGGTCTAGGTTCTGAGGCCTGAAAAACCGCAGTTGGGAAGAGATGATGACCTAAGGCCATGGCGGTTGTGATGTGCTCAGTGTGCGGTCAGCTGTCTGGGTGTTGGTCAGGAGGTCCGAGCTCAGGTTGTGTCAGACAGTGCATTAGTGCCCAGGTTAGACTATATACTTTGGGTACAGTCGAATGCCATGTAGATTTATCCTCATATAAGGTGCCTGGGCAGCTCCTTAGGCCAAATTTTTTTTCTAGAGGGCAGGCAGAGTGCTGCATTGTGGGTCTGGAATTGCGAAACTTCCGGGCTTCGGGGCCGGGAGTGTGAGGACGGAAGTCTGAGAACACAAGCTAGACTTGGGTTTCAGGGCCAGGGCACGGCAGGTACCCCTGTAGATCTGAACCTATATCTCATGCATCTGAAGTCAGGGCGAGGATCAGACGTTGGCTCAGGTTGGAGTTTCTGTGCATGACGGCCCCTTCATGAAGGGAGCGGAATCTTGAGGCCATGGAGGTTTTCCCACGTTGGGAGTTGTTGGATGCCCCCTTCAAGGATTCCTTCTGCGGGACAATTGAGACTTGTTGGGCAGCTCCAGGACATCCCATATGGAATGACTCCAGGGCACCGTTCGAGGATGGATGCCTGGGAAGCCCGCCTCGCATTCCAATTGTCTCCTAGCAACAAGACAGTTTAGATCTGATGGCTCTGCGGGAGAAACCGGGGTGGCTGACTTGAAATGGATTTTCCTGAGGATGGGTCCTAATGTGTGTTTGTGTCCATGAGGGCCTTAAAATGGGGCGGTGGCACCGGGACCCTGAAGTATTCTCCTAAGCTTTTGACATAGCTCGATGCACAAGGTTCCTTGTGGAGACGAGATTTGTTTTGATGGGTGCCTCAGGAAAACCTCTATGCTGGTATTGGAATCCAGGCTTTTGAGGAGACATGCCTGTAATCCAAAGCAATGTATCCGATTATGGCCTAGGGTCCTGTCTGTTTCAATCTTCTTCTCAGGGGACATACATCTATGGTATGAGTGGAGGTAGATGCTCAGCTGGTATCAGACCGCCCTTGTTTGTCCCGGGTGACCTGCACTATTGGGATGGCCTCAGGGATTTGTAGGGTTATCCAAATTTTACTGTTTTGGACAATGGCATCGGCAGAATTCCCATAGATTGGGTAGGCACAGTCCTAATGTGTGACTCCAGGGGCCCCAGCCTGGAGGGTGTGTGGCCCAGGACTTTGAGGACAGAAGGCTGAAAACACAAACTCAGCTTAGGTTTGGGGACGTAGGTATGGCAGGCCCGATCTATAAACCATGAGAAGAACTCTTCCGGATATGAAGAAAGAGCGAGTCTGAGGCGCTTGCTCAGGCTTTTGTCTCTGGATTTTGTATCAGAGATGGCCGTGGAAGGTCGGGGAGGCCTCATGGGCCATGGACGAATCTTCCTCTCTGTGGATTTGGCCCGAACCCAATTGTTTTCCGTCAATCTGTGGAATGGGAGGACTCCTTTCAGGTTTGTTACCTCAGGTGGCCCGCCAAAAGAGGAATTCCACAGAAGAGCCCTGGGGAAAAGTGAAGGGAGAACCCGAACTATGGGTAAAATTTGGGGCCTAGGGGCATGGCAAGCCCAATATGCTATCTCTTCATCCAGCCACTGAGAGGCCTTATTGAGGACTGGGATCAGGGTGAGGGTCACAATGTGTGGTTTTGACCAATGTGGCCCGCAAACATGAGCGGGGCCTCATGGGCCACACTGGTTTCAACTACACTGAACATTGGGCAACATGCCAACCACATGGTTTCTTGCCACGGGGAAGGAGTTGTGATTTCTGCATCACTTTCCAGCCTGGGCAGTTATTGGAGATATGGTCTAGGTTCTGAAACTTGACAACCGAGGTTGGGAAGAGATGACGACCTAAGACCATGGCGGGTCCGATGTGCTCAGTGAGCGGCCAGCTTTCTGTGTGGGGCCAGGTAATCCAGGCTCGGGCTGTGTCAAAAAGGGCAATAGTGCCCAGGTCAGCCTATATATTTGGGGCACAGTCGAATGGCGTGCAGGTTGATCCTCATTTGGAGTTTCTGGGTAGCCCCAGAGGGCAATGTTTTTCTTCCTGAGGGCAGGAAGAGTGCTGCATTATAGTTCTGGTTTTCAAACTGGAGGCTTGTGGGCCAGTAGTCTGAGGAAGGAAATCTGAGAACAAGCTAGGCTTAGGTTTCTGGGTGAGGACAAGGCAGGAACAATCTACAGACCTGAATCGAGATCTCGTGCTTATGATGTCAGGGCGAGGATCAGAAGTTCGCTCAGGTTGATGTTTCTGTCCCTGATGGCCCTTCATGAAGGGGCGGAGGGGCCACGAGGCCGTGGGGGTTTTCCCACGATGTTAGTTGTGAGAAACTCCAAACTGCAAAGATTCTTCTGCAGGACAATTGAGACCTGTTGGTTGGCTCCAGGGCAACGATTCCGAGCAGGGTTCTAAGGATGGATGGCTGGGTAGCCCACCTCGCATTCCAATTGTGTCCTAGCAACAAGACAGGTTAGATCTGCTGGATCTGGGGGAGCAACCCAGGAGGCTGAGTTGAAATGGACTCTCCTGTGGATGGGTCCTAATGTCTGTTTGTGTCTATGGAGACCTTGGAATGTAGCGGTGGCACTGGGGTCCTGAAGGGTTTTTCCAAACAGAGGCTTTGACACAGCTCCAACGTGCAAGTTTCCCATATGTAGATGAGATGTTTTCTGATGGGTGAGTCAAGAAACAGCCATACGCTGGTATTGAAATCCAGGCCTCTGAGGAGAGATGACTGGATACCACAGCAATGCATCCGTTTAGTGCCTAGGGGCCTGTTCGTTCCTTTTTACCTCTGGGGACATCAGTCTATGCGTCTGAGTGCAGGTAGGTGCTCAGAGGAGCTCAGATTGCCCCTGTTTGTCCTGGGAAGCCACCACTATTGGGATGGCCTCAGGCAGTTTGGAGGTTTATCCTATTAGTAGGGTTGTGGCCATTGGAATGGGCACATACAATTCCCTTGGAGAGGGCAAGTACAGTCCTCAGGTTTGGCTCCAGGGGCCTGAGCCTGTAGGGTGTGTAGGCCAGAGCTGTTTGGACAGTTGTCTGAAAACACAAACGCGGCTTATGTTTCGGGTCATAGGTATGGCAGGACTGATCTACAGACCATGAGGAGAACTCTTCAGGATATGAAAAAAGGGCGAGTGTGAGGCTCGTGCTCAAGTTTTTGTCTCTGGATATCGTGTCACTCATGGTCGTGAAATTTCCGGGTGACTTCATGGGAAATGGACGAGTCTTACTCTCTGGGGTTTTGCCCCGTCCCAAGAGTTTTGGGTCATTCTGGGGATGGAAGAAGTCCGTTTTGTTGTTGTTGTTGATTTGCTTTGTTTTGTTTTTTAACCTCAGGTGTCTCGCCAAATGAGGTATTCCAGAGTAGAGCCCTGGGGAGGGCCGACCGGACAACCAGAAATCTGGTTTAAAATTGGGGCCTAGGGACATGTCAAGCCCATTATGACATCTAATGGTCGAGCCACTGAGAGGACTTACTAGAGCACAGGACTCACGCTGAGGGTCACAATGCGTGTTTATGCCCTCTTCGCACTCAAGAATTGGCGGGGCCTCCGGGTGAATGCTGGTTTCTCCTACACTGAACGTTGGACAACATGCCAACCACAAGGTTTCTTGCCATGGGTAAGGACGAGTTCTGATTTCTGCATCACAGGCACACCTGGGCAGTGGTTGGAGATAAGGTCTAGGTTCTGAGGCCTGAAAAACCACAGTTGGGAAGAGATGATGACCTAAGGCCATGGCGGTTGTGATGTGCTCAGTGTGCGGTCAGCTGTCTGGGTGTTGGTCAGGAGGTCCGAGCTCAGGTTGTGTCAGACAGTGCATTAGTGCCCAGGTTAGACTATATACTTTGGGTACAGTCGAATGCCATGTAGATTTATCCTCATATAAGGTGCCTGGGCAGCTCCTTAGGCCAAATTTTTTTTCTAGAGGGCAGGCAGAGTGCTGCATTGTGGGTCTGGAATTGCGAAACTTCCGGGCTTCGGGGCCGGGAGTGTGAGGACGGAAGTCTGAGAACACAAGCTAGACTTGGGTTTCAGGGCCAGGGCACGGCAGGTACCCCTGTAGATCTGAACCTATATCTCATGCATCTGAAGTCAGGGCGAGGATCAGACGTTGGCTCAGGTTGGAGTTTCTGTGCATGACGGCCCCTTCATGAAGGGAGCGGAATCTTGAGGCCATGGAGGTTTTCCCACGTTGGGAGTTGTTGGATGCCCCCTTCAAGGATTCCTTCTGCGGGACAATTGAGACTTGTTGGGCAGCTCCAGGACATCCCATATGGAATGACTCCAGGGCACCGTTCGAGGATGGATGCCTGGGAAGCCCGCCTCGCATTCCAATTGTCTCCTAGCAACAAGACAGTTTAGATCTGATGGCTCTGCGGGAGAAACCGGGGTGGCTGACTTGAAATGGATTTTCCTGAGGATGGGTCCTAATGTGTGTTTGTGTCCATGAGGGCCTTAAAATGGGGCGGTGGCACCGGGACCCTGAAGTATTCTCCTAAGCTTTTGACATAGCTCGATGCACAAGGTTCCTTGTGGAGACGAGATTTGTTTTGATGGGTGCCTCAGGAAAACCTCTATGCTGGTATTGGAATCCAGGCTTTTGAGGAGACATGCCTGTAATCCAAAGCAATGTATCCGATTATGGCCTAGGGTCCTGTCTGGTTCAATCTTCTTCTCAGGGGACATCCATCTATGGTATGAGTGGAGGTAGATGCTCAGCTGGTATCAGACCGCCCTTGTTTGTCCCGGGCGACCTGCACTATTGGGATGGCCTCAGGGTTTTGTAGGGTTATCCAAAAATTACTGTTTTGGACAATGGCATCGGCAGAATTCCCATAGATTGGGTAGGCACAGTCCTAATGTGTGACTCCAGGGGCCCCAGCCTGGAGGGTGTGTGTCCCAGGACTTTGAGGACAGAAGTCTGAAAACACAAACTCAGCTTAGGTTTGGGGACGTAGGTATGGCAGGCCCGATCTATAAACCATGAGAAGAACTCTTCCGGATATGAAGAAAGAGCGAGTCTGAGGCGCTTGCTCAGGCTTTTGTCTCTGGATTTTGTATCAGAGATGGCCGTGGAAGGTCGGGGAGGCCTCATGGGCCATGGACGAATCTTCCT
This sequence comes from Mustela nivalis, assembly GCF_964662115.1. Classification (NCBI taxonomy): domain Eukaryota; kingdom Metazoa; phylum Chordata; class Mammalia; order Carnivora; family Mustelidae; genus Mustela; species Mustela nivalis. Next base: position 444,076 of record NW_028136443.1, on the reverse strand, counting down.
CTCTGTGGATTTGGCCCGATCCCAATTGTTTTCCGTCAATCTGTGGAATGGGAGGACTCCTTTCAGGTTTGTTACCTCAGGTGGCCCGCCAAAAGAGGAATTCCAAAGAAGAGCCCTGGGGAAAAGTGAAGGGAGAACCCGAACTATGGGTAAAATTTGGGGCCTAGGGGCATGGCAAGCCCAATATGCTATCTCTTCATCCAGCCACTGAGAGGCCTTATTGAGGACTGGGATCAGGGTGAGGGTCACAATGTGTGGTTTTGACCAATGTGGCCCGCAAACATGAGCGGGGCCTCATGGGCCACACTGGTTTCAACTACACTGAACGTGGGGCAACATGCCAACCACATGGTTTCTTGCCACGGGGAAGGAGTTGTGATTTCTGCATCACTTTCCAGCCTGGGCAGTTATTGGAGATAAGGTCTAGGTTCTGAAACTTGACAACCGAGGTTGGGAAGAGATGACGACCTAAGACCATGGCGGGTCCGATGTGCTCAGTGAGCGGCCAGCTTTCTGTGTGGGGCCAGGTAATCCAGGCTCGGGCTGTGTCAAAAAGGGCAATAGTGCCCAGGTCAGCCTATATATTTGGGGTACAGTCGAATGGCGTGCAGGTTGATCCTCATTTGGAGTTTCTGGGTAGCCCCAGAGGGCAATGTTTTTCTTCCTGAGGGCAGGAAGAGTGCTGCATTATAGTTCTGGTTTTCAAACTGGAGGCTTGTGGGCCAGTAGTCTGAGGAAGGAAATCTGAGAACAAGCTAGGCTTAGGTTTCTGGGTGAGGACAAGGCAGGAACAATCTACAGACCTGAATCGAGATCTCGTGCTTATGATGTCAGGGCGAGGATCAGAAGATCGCTCAGGTTGGTGTTTCTGTCCCTGATGGCCCTACATGAAGGGGCGGAGGGGCCACGAGGCCGTGGGGGTTTTCCCACGATGTTAGTTGTGAGAAACTCCAAACTGCAAAGATTCTTCTGCAGGACAATTGAGACCTGTTGGTTGGCTCCAGGGCAACGATTCCGAGCAGGGTTCTAAGGATGGATGGCTGGGTAGCCCACCTCGCATTCCAATTGTGTCCTAGCAACAAGACAGGTTAGATCTGCTGGATCTGGGGGAGCAACCCAGGAGGCTGAGTTGAAATGGACTCTCCTGTGGATGGGTCCTAATGTCTGTTTGTGTCTATGGAGACCTTGGAATGTAGCGGTGGCACTGGGGTCCTGAAGGGTTTTTCCAAACAGAGGCTTTGACACAGCTCCAACGTGCAAGTTTCCCATATGTAGATGAGATGTTTTCTGATGGGTGAGTCAAGAAACAGCCATACGCTGGTATTGAAATCCAGGCCTCTGAGGAGAGATGACTGGATACCACAGCAATGGATCCGTTTAGTGCCTAGGGGCCTGTTCGTTCCTTTTTACCTCTGGGGACATCAGTCTATGCGTCTGAGTGCAGGTAGGTGCTCAGAGGAGCTCAGATTGCCCCTGTTTGTCCTGGGAAGCCACCACTATTGGGATGGCCTCAGGCAGTTTGGAGGTTTATCCTATTAGTAGGGTTGTGGCCATTGGAATGGGCACATACAATTCCCTTGGAGAGGGCAAGTACAGTCCTCAGGTTTGGCTCCAGGGGCCTGAGCCTGTAGGGTGTGTAGGCCAGAGCTGTTTGGACAGTTGTCTGAAAACACAAACGCGGCTTATGTTTCGGGTCATAGGTATGGCAGGACTGATCTACAGACCATGAGGAGAACTCTTCAGGATATGAAAAAAGGGCGAGTGTGAGGCTCGTGCTCAAGTTTTTGTCTCTGGATATCGTGTCACTCATGGTCGTGAAATTTCCGGGTGACTTCATGGGGAATGGGCGAGTCTTACTCTCTGGGGTTTTGCCCCGTCCCAAGAGTTTTGGGTCATTCTGGGGATGGAAGAAGTCCGTTTTGTTGTTGTTGTTGATTTGCTTTGTTTTGTTTTTTAACCTCAGGTGTCTCGCCAAATGAGGTATTCCAGAGTAGAGCCCTGGGGAGGGCCGACCGGACAACCAGAAATCTGGTTTAAAATTGGGGCCTAGGGACATGTCAAGCCCATTATGACATCTAATGGTCGAGCCACTGAGAGGACTTACTAGAGCACAGGACTCACGCTGAGGGTCACAATGCGTGTTTATGCCCTCTTCGCACTCAGGAATTGGCGGGGCCTCCGGGTGAATGCTGGTTTCTCCTACACTGAACATTGGACAACATGCCAACCACAAGGTTTCTTGCCATGGGTAAGGACGAGTTCTGATTTCTGCATCACAGGCACACCTGGGCAGTGGTTGGAGATAAGGTCTAGGTTCTGAGGCCTGAAAAACCGCAGTTGGGAAGAGATGATGACCTAAGGCCATGGCGGTTGTGATGTGCTCAGTGTGCGGTCAGCTGTCTGGGTGTTGGTCAGGAGGTCCGAGCTCAGGTTGTGTCAGACAGTGCATTAGTGCCCAGGTTAGACTATATACTTTGGGTACAGTCGAATGCCATGTAGATTTATCCTCATATAAGGTGCCTGGGCAGCTCCTTAGGCCAAATTTTTTTTCTAGAGGGCAGGCAGAGTGCTGCATTGTGGGTCTGGAATTGCGAAACTTCCGGGCTTCGGGGCCTGGAGTGTGAGGACGGAAGTCTGAGAACACAAGCTAGACTTGGGTTTCAGGGCCAGGGCACGGCAGGTACCCCTGTAGATCTGAACCTATATCTCATGCATCTGAAGTCAGGGCGAGGATCAGACGTTGGCTCAGGTTGGAGTTTCTGTGCATGACGGCCCCTTCATGAAGGGAGCGGAATCTCGAGGCCATGGAGGTTTTCCCACGTTGGGAGTTGTTGGATGCCCCCTTCAAGGATTCCTTCTGCGGGACAATTGAGACTTGTTGGGCAGCTCCAGGACATCCCATATGGAATGACTCCAGGGCACCGTTCGAGGATGGATGCCTGGGAAGCCCGCCTCGCATTCCAATTGTCTCCTAGCAACAAGACAGTTTAGATCTGATGGCTCTGCGGGAGAAACCGGGGTGGCTGACTTGAAATGGATTTTCCTGAGGATGGGTCCTAATGTGTGTTTGTGTCCATGAGGGCCTTAAAATGGGGCGGTGGCACCGGGACCCTGAAGTATTCTCCTAAGCTTTTGACATAGCTCGATGCACAAGGTTCCTTGTGGAGACGAGATTTGTTTTGATGGGTGCCTCAGGAAAACCTCTATGCTGGTATTGGAATCCAGGCTTTTGAGGAGACATGCCTGTAATCCAAAGCAATGTATCCGATTATGGCCTAGGGTCCTGTCTGGTTCAATCTTCTTCTCAGGGGACATCCATCTATGGTATGAGTGGAGGTAGATGCTCAGCTGGTATCAGACCGCCCTTGTTTGTCCCGGGCGACCTGCACTATTGCGATGGCCTCAGGGTTTTGTAGGGTTATCCAAAAATTACTGTTTTGGACAATGGCATCGGCAGAATTCCCATAAATTGGGTAGGCACAGTCCTAATGTGTGACTCCAGGGGCCCCAGCCTGGAGGGTGTGTGGCCCAGGACTTTGAGGACAGAAGTCTGAAAACACAAACTCAGCTTAGGTTTGGGGACGTAGGTATGGCAGGCCCGATCTATAAACCATGAGAAGAACTCTTCCGGATATGAAGAAAGAGCGAGTCTGAGGCGCTTCCTCAGGCTTTTGTCTCTGGATTTTGTATCAGAGATGGCCGTGGAAGGTCGGGGAGGCCTCATGGGCCATGGACGAATCTTCCTCTCTGTGGATTTGGCCCGATCCCAATTGTTTTCCGTCAATCTGTGGAATGGGAGGACTCCTTTCAGGTTTGTTACCTCAGGTGGCCCGCCAAAAGAGGAATTCCAAAGAAGAGCCCTGGGGAAAAGTGAAGGGAGAACCCGAACTATGGGTAAAATTTGGGGCCTAGGGGCATGGCAAGCCCAATATGCTATCTCTTCATCCAGCCACTGAGAGGCCTTATTGAGGACTGGGATCAGGGTGAGGGTCACAATGTGTGGTTTTGACCAATGTGGCCCGCAAACATGAGCGGGGCCTCATGGGCCACACTGGTTTCAACTACACTGAACGTGGGGCAACATGCCAACCACATGGTTTCTTGCCACGGGGAAGGAGTTGTGATTTCTGCATCACTTTCCAGCCTGGGCAGTTATTGGAGATAAGGTCTAGGTTCTGAAACTTGACAACCGAGGTTGGGAAGAGATGACGACCTAAGACCATGGCGGGTCCGATGTGCTCAGTGAGCGGCCAGCTTTCTGTGTGGGGCCAGGTAATCCAGGCTCGGGCTGTGTCAAAAAGGGCAATAGTGCCCAGGTCAGCCTATATATTTGGGGTACAGTCGAATGGCGTGCAGGTTGATCCTCATTTGGAGTTTCTGGGTAGCCCCAGAGGGCAATGTTTTTCTTCCTGAGGGCAGGAAGAGTGCTGCATTATAGTTCTGGTTTTCAAACTGGAGGCTTGTGGGCCAGTAGTCTGAGGAAGGAAATCTGAGAACAAGCTAGGCTTAGGTTTCTGGGTGAGGACAAGGCAGGAACAATCTACAGACCTGAATCGAGATCTCGTGCTTATGATGTCAGGGCGAGGATCAGAAGTTCGCTCAGGTTGGTGTTTCTGTCCCTGATGGCCCTTCATGAAGGGGCGGAGGGGCCACGAGGCCGTGGGGGTTTTCCCACGATGTTAGTTGTGAGAAACTCCAAACTGCAAAGATTCTTCTGCAGGACAATTGAGACCTGTTGGTTGGCTCCAGGGCAACGATTCCGAGCAGGGTTCTAAGGATGGATGGCTGGGTAGCCCACCTCGCATTCCAATTGTGTCCTAGCAACAAGACAGGTTAGATCTGCTGGATCTGGGGGAGCAACCCAGGAGGCTGAGTTGAAATGGACTCTCCTGTGGATGGGTCCTAATGTCTGTTTGTGTCTATGGAGACCTTGGAATGTAGCGGTGGCACTGGGGTCCTGAAGGGTTTTTCCAAACAGAGGCTTTGACACAGCTCCAACGTGCAAGTTTCCCATATGTAGATGAGATGTTTTCTGATGGGTGAGTCAAGAAACAGCCATACGCTGCTATTGAAATCCAGGCCTCTGAGGAGAGATGACTGGATACCACAGCAATGCATCCGTTTAGTGCCTAGGGGCCTGTTCGTTCCTTTTTACCTCTGGGGACATCAGTCTATGCGTCTGAGTGCAGGTAGGTGCTCAGAGGAGCTCAGATTGCCCCTGTTTGTCCTGGGAAGCCACCACTATTGGGATGGCCTCAGGCAGTTTGGAGGTTTATCCTATTAGTAGGGTTGTGGCCATTGGAATGGGCACATACAATTCCCTTGGAGAGGGCAAGTACAGTCCTCAGGTTTGGCTCCAGGGGCCTGAGCCTGTAGGGTGTGTAGGCCAGAGCTGTTTGGACAGTTGTCTGAAAACACAAACGCGGCTTATGTTTCGGGTCATAGGTATGGCAGGACTGATCTACAGACCATGAGGAGAACTCTTCAGGATATGAAAAAAGGGCGAGTGTGAGGCTCGTGCTCAAGTTTTTGTCTCTGGATATCGTGTCACTCATGGTCGTGAAATTTCCGGGTGACTTCATGGGGAATGGGCGAGTCTTACTCTCTGGGGTTTTGCCCCGTCCCAAGAGTTTTGGGTCATTCTGGGGATGGAAGAAGTCCGTTTTGTTGTTGTTGTTGATTTGCTTTGTTTTGTTTTTTAACCTCAGGTGTCTCGCCAAATGAGGTATTCCAGAGTAGAGCCCTGGGGAGGGCCGACCGGACAACCAGAAATCTGGTTTAAAATTGGGGCCTAGGGACATGTCAAGCCCATTATGACATCTAATGGTCGAGCCACTGAGAGGACTTACTAGAGCACAGGACTCACGCTGAGGGTCACAATGCGTGTTTATGCCCTCTTCGCACTCAGGAATTGGCGGGGCCTCCGGGTGAATGCTGGTTTCTCCTACACTGAACATTGGACAACATGCCAACCACAAGGTTTCTTGCCATGGGTAAGGACGAGTTCTGATTTCTGCATCACAGGCACACCTGGGCAGTGGTTGGAGATAAGGTCTAGGTTCTGAGGCCTGAAAAACCGCAGTTGGGAAGAGATGATGACCTAAGGCCATGGCGGTTGTGATGTGCTCAGTGTGCGGTCAGCTGTCTGGGTGTTGGTCAGGAGGTCCGAGCTCAGGTTGTGTCAGACAGTGCATTAGTGCCCAGGTTAGACTATATACTTTGGGTACAGTCGAATGCCATGTAGATTTATCCTCATATAAGGTGCCTGGGCAGCTCATTAGGCCAAATTTTTTTTCTAGAGGGCAGGCAGAGTGCTGCATTGTGGGTCTGGAATTGCGAAACTTCCGGGCTTCGGGGCCTGGAGTGTGAGGACGGAAGTCTGAGAACACAAGCTAGACTTGGGTTTCAGGGCCAGGGCACGGCAGGTACCCCTGTAGATCTGAACCTATATCTCATGCATCTGAAGTCAGGGCGAGGATCAGACGTTGGCTCAGGTTGGAGTTTCTGTGCATGACGGCCCCTTCATGAAGGGAGCGGAATCTCGAGGCCATGGAGGTTTTCCCACGTTGGGAGTTGTTGGATGCCCCCTTCAAGGATTCCTTCTGCAGGACAATTGAGACTTGTTGGGCAGCTCCAGGACATCCCATATGGAATGACTCCAGGGCACCGTTCGAGGATGGATGCCTGGGAAGCCCGCCTCGCATTCCAATTGTCTCCTAGCAACAAGACAGTTTAGATCTGATGGCTCTGCGGGAGAAACCGGGGTGGCTGACTTGAAATGGATTTTCCTGAGGATGGGTCCTAATGTGTGTTTGTGTCCATGAGGGCCTTAAAATGGGGCGGTGGCACCGGGACCCTGAAGTATTCTCCTAAGCTTTTGACATAGCTCGATGCACAAGGTTCCTTGTGGAGACGAGATTTGTTTTGATGGGTGCCTCAGGAAAACCTCTATGCTGGTATTGGAATCCAGGCTTTTGAGGAGACATGCCTGTAATCCAAAGCAATGTATCCGATTATGGCCTAGGGTCCTGTCTGGTTCAATCTTCTTCTCAGGGGACATCCATCTATGGTATGAGTGGAGGTAGATGCTCAGCTGGTATCAGACTGCCCTTGTTTGTCCCGGGCGACCTGCACTATTGGGATGGCCTCAGGGTTTTGTAGGGTTATCCAAAAATTACTGTTTTGGACAATGGCATCGGCAGAATTCCCATAGATTGGGTAGGCACAGTCCTAATGTGTGACTCCAGGGGCCCCAGCCTGGAGGGTGTGTGTCCCAGGACTTTGAGGACAGAAGTCTGAAAACACAAACTCAGCTTAGGTTTGGGGACGTAGGTATGGCAGGCCCGATCTATAAACCATGAGAAGAACTCTTCCGGATATGAAGAAAGAGCGAGTCTGAAGCGCTTGCTCAGGCTTTTGTCTCTGGATTTTGTATCAGAGATGGCCGTGGAAGGTCGGGGAGGCCTCATGGGCCATGGACGAATCTTCCTCTGTGTGGATTTGGCCCGAACCCAATTGTTTTCCGTCAATCTGTGGAATGGGAGGACTCCTTTCAGGTTTGTTACCTCAGGTGGCCCGCCAAAAGAGGAATTCCACAGAAGAGCCCTGGGGAAAAGTGAAGGGAGAACCCGAACTATGGGTAAAATTTGGGGCCTAGGGGCATGGCAAGCCCAATATGCTATCTCTTCATCCAGCCACTGAGAGGCCTTATTGAGGACTGGGATCAGGGTGAGGGTCACAATGTGTGGTTTTGACCAATGTGGCCCGCAATCATGAGCGGGGCCTCATGGGCCACACTGGTTTCAACTACACTGAACGTGGGGCAACATGCCAACCACATGGTTTTTTGCCACGGGGAAGGAGTTGTGATTTCTGCATCACTTTCCAGCCTGGGCAGTTATTGGAGATAAGGTCTAGGTTCTGAAACTTGACAACCGAGGTTGGGAAGAGATGACGACCTAAGACCATGGCGGGTCCGATGTGCTCAGTGAGCGGCCAGCTTTCTGTGTGGGGCCAGGTAATCCAGGCTCGGGCTGTGTCAAAAAGGGCAATAGTGCCCAGGTCAGCCTATATATTTGGGGTACAGTCGAATGGCGTGCAGGTTGATCCTCATTTGGAGTTTCTGGGTAGCCCCAGAGGGCAATGTTTTTCTTCCTGAGGGCAGGAAGAGTGCTGCATTATAGTTCTGGTTTTCAAACTGGAGGCTTGTGGGCCAGTAGTCTGAGGAAGGAAATCTGAGAACAAGCTAGGCTTAGGTTTCTGGGTGAGGACAAGGCAGGAACAATCTACAGACCTGAATCGAGATCTCGTGCTTATGATGTCAGGGCGAGGATCAGAAGTTCGCTCAGGTTGGTGTTTCTGTCCCTGATGGCCCTTCATGAAGGGGCGGAGGGGCCACGAGGCCGTGGGGGTTTTCCCACGATGTTAGTTGTGAGAAACTCCAAACTGCAAAGATTCTTCTGCAGGACAATTGAGACCTGTTGGTTGGCTCCAGGGCAACGATTCCGAGCAGGGTTCTAAGGATGGATGGCTGGGTAGCCCACCTCGCATTCCAATTGTGTCCTAGCAACAAGACAGGTTAGATCTGCTGGATCTGGGGGAGCAACCCAGGAGGCTGAGTTGAAATGGACTCTCCTGTGGATGGGTCCTAATGTCTGTTTGTGTCTATGGAGACCTTGGAATGTAGCGGTGGCACTGGGGTCCTGAAGGGTTTTTCCAAACAGAGGCTTTGACACAGCTCCAACGTGCAAGTTTCCCATATGTAGATGAGATGTTTTCTGATGGGTGAGTCAAGAAACAGCCATACGCTGGTATTGAAATCCAGGCCTCTGAGGAGAGATGACTGGATACCACAGCAATGGATCCGTTTAGTGCCTAGGGGCCTGTTCGTTCCTTTTTACCTCTGGGGACATCAGTCTATGCGTCTGAGTGCAGGTAGGTGCTCAGAGGAGCTCAGATTGCCCCTGTTTGTCCTGGGAAGCCACCACTATTGGGATGGCCTCAGGCAGTTTGGAGGTTTATCCTATTAGTAGGGTTGTGGCCATTGGAATGGGCACATACAATTCCCTTGGAGAGGGCAAGTACAGTCCTCAGGTTTGGCTCCAGGGGCCTGAGCCTGTAGGGTGTGTAGGCCAGAGCTGTTTGGACAGTTGTCTGAAAACACAAACGCGGCTTATGTTTCGGGTCATAGGTATGGCAGGACTGATCTACAGACCATGAGGAGAACTCTTCAGGATATGAAAAAAGGGCGAGTGTGAGGCTCGTGCTCAAGTTTTTGTCTCTGGATATCGTGTCACTCATGGTCGTGAAATTTCCGGGTGACTTCATGGGGAATGGGCGAGTCTTACTCTCTGGGGTTTTGCCCCGTCCCAAGAGTTTTGGGTCATTCTGGGGATGGAAGAAGTCCGTTTTGTTGTTGTTGTTGATTTGCTTTGTTTTGTTTTTTAACCTCAGGTGTCTCGCCAAATGAGGTATTCCAGAGTAGAGCCCTGGGGAGGGCCGACCGGACAACCAGAAATCTGGTTTAAAATTGGGGCCTAGGGACATGTCAAGCCCATTATGACATCTAATGGTCGAGCCACTGAGAGGACTTACTAGAGCACAGGACTCACGCTGAGGGTCACAATGCGTGTTTATGCCCTCTTCGCACTCAAGAATTGGCGGGGCCTCCGGGTGAATGCTGGTTTCTCCTACACTGAACGTTGGACAACATGCCAACCACAAGGTTTCTTGCCATGGGTAAGGACGAGTTCTGATTTCTGCATCACAGGCACACCTGGGCAGTGGTTGGAGATAAGGTCTAGGTTCTGAGGCCTGAAAAACCGCAGTTGGGAAGAGATGATGACCTAAGGCCATGGCGGTTGTGATGTGCTCAGTGTGCGGTCAGCTGTCTGGGTGTTGGTCAGGAGGTCCGAGCTCAGGTTGTGTCAGACAGTGCATTAGTGCCCAGGTTAGACTATATACTTTGGGTACAGTCGAATGCCATGTAGATTTATCCTCATATAAGGTGCCTGGGCAGCTCCTTAGGCCAAATTTTTTTTCTAGAGGGCAGGCAGAGTGCTGCATTGTGGGTCTGGAATTGCGAAACTTCCGGGCTTCGGGGCCTGGAGTGTGAGGACGGAAGTCTGAGAACACAAGCTAGACTTGGGTTTCAGGGCCAGGGCACGGCAGGTACCCCTATAGATCTGAACCTATACCTCATGCATCTGAAGTCAGGGCGAGGATCAGACGTTGGCTCAGGTTGGAGTTTCTGTGCATGACGGCCCCTTCATGAAGGGAGCGGAATCTCGAGGCCATGGAGGTTTTCCCACGTTGGGAGTTGTTGGATGCCCCCTTCAAGGATTCCTTCTGCGGGACAATTGAGACTTGTTGGGCAGCTCCAGGACATCCCATATGGAATGACTCCAGGGCACCGTTCGAGGATGGATGCCTGGGAAGCCCGCCTCGCATTCCAATTGTCTCCTAGCAACAAGACAGTTTAGATCTAATGGCTCTGCGGGAGAAACCGGGGTGGCTGACTTGAAATGGATTTTCCTGAGGATGGGTCCTAATGTGTGTTTGTGTCCATGAGGGCCTTAAAATGGGGCGGTGGCACCGGGACCCTGAAGTATTCTCCTAAGCTTTTGACATAGCTCGATGCACAAGGTTCCTTGTGGAGACGAGATTTGTTTTGATGGGTGCCTCAGGAAAACCTCTATGCTGGTATTGGAATCCAGGCTTTTGAGGAGACATGCCTGTAATCCAAAGCAATGTATCCGATTATGGCCTAGGGTCCTGTCTGGTTCAATCTTCTTCTCAGGGGACATCCATCTATGGTATGAGTGGAGGTAGATGCTCAGCTGGTATCAGACCGCCCTTGTTTGTCCCGGGCGACCTGCACTATTGGGATGGCCTCAGGGATTTGTAGGGTTATCCAAAAATTACTGTTTTGGACAATGGCATCGGCAGAATTCCCATAGATTGGGTAGGCACAGTCCTAATGTGTGACTCCAGGGGCCCCAGCCTGGAGGGTGTGTGGCCCAGGACTTTGAGGACAGAAGTCTGAAAACACAAACTCAGCTTAGGTTTGGGGACGTAGGTATGGCAGGCCCGATCTATAAACCATGAGAAGAACTCTTCCGGATATGAAGAAAGAGCGAGTCTGAGGCGCTTGCTCCGGCTTTTGTCTCTGGATTTTGTATCAGAGATGGCCGTGGAAGGTCGGGGAGGGCTCATGGGCCATGGACGAATCTTCCTCTCTGTGGATTTGGCCCGATCCCAATTGTTTTCCGTCAATCTGTGGAATGGGAGGACTCCTTTCAGGTTTGTTACCTCAGGTGGCCCGCCAAAAGAGGAATTCCAAAGAAGAGCCCTGGGGAAAAGTGAAGGGAGAACCCGAACTATGGGTAAAATTTGGGGCCTAGGGGCATGGCAAGCCCAATATGCTATCTCTTCATCCAGCCACTGAGAGGCCTTATTGAGGACTGGGATCAGGGTGAGGGTCACAATGTGTGGTTTTGACCAATGTGGCCCGCAAACATGAGCGGGGCCTCATGGGCCACACTGGTTTCAACTACACTGAACGTGGGGCAACATGCCAACCACATGGTTTCTTGCCACGGGGAAGGAGTTGTGATTTCTGCATCACTTTCCAGCCTGGGCAGTTATTGGAGATAAGGTCTAGGTTCTGAAACTTGACAACCGAGGTTGGGAAGAGATGACGCCCTAAGACCATGGCGGGTCCGATGTGCTCAGTGAGCGGCCAGCTTTCTGTGTGGGGCCAGGTAATCCAGGCTCGGGCTGTGTCAAAAAGGGCAATAGTGCCCAGGTCAGCCTATATATTTGGGGTACAGTCGAATGGCGTGCAGGTTGATCCTCATTTGGAGTTTCTGGGTAGCCCCAGAGGGCAATGTTTTTCTTCCTGAGGGCAGGAAGAGTGCTGCATTATAGTTCTGGTTTTCAAACTGGAGGCTTGTGGGCCAGTAGTCTGAGGAAGGAAATCTGAGAACAAGCTAGGCTTAGGTTTCTGGGTGAGGACAAGGCAGGAACAATCTACAGACCTGAATCGAGATCTCGTGCTTATGATGTCAGGGCGAGGATCAGAAGATCGCTCAGGTTGGTGTTTCTGTCCCTGATGGCCCTTCATGAAGGGGCGGAGGGGCCACGAGGCCGTGGGGGTTTTCCCACGATGTTAGTTGTGAGAAACTCCAAACTGCAAAGATTCTTCTGCAGGACAATTGAGACCTGTTGGTTGGCTCCAGGGCAACGATTCCGAGCAGGGTTCTAAGGATGGATGGCTGGGTAGCCCACCTCGCATTCCAATTGTGTCCTAGCAACAAGACAGGTTAGATCTGCTGGATCTGGGGGAGCAACCCAGGAGGCTGAGTTGAAATGGACTCTCCTGTGGATGGGTCCTAATGTCTGTTTGTGTCTATGGAGACCTTGGAATGTAGCGGTGGCACTGGGGTCCTGAAGGGTTTTTCCAAACAGAGGCTTTGACACAGCTCCAACGTGCAAGTTTCCCATATGTAGATGAGATGTTTTCTGATGGGTGAGTCAAGAAACAGCCATACGCTGGTATTGAAATCCAGGCCTCTGAGGAGAGATGACTGGATACCACAGCAATGGATCCGTTTAGTGCCTAGGGGCCTGTTCGTTCCTTTTTACATCTGGGGACATCAGTCTATGCGTCTGAGTGCAGGTAGGTGCTCAGATGAGCTCAGATTGCCCCTGTTTGTCCTGGGAAGCCACCACTATTGGGATGGCCTCAGGCAGTTTGGAGGTTTATCCTATTAGTAGGGTTGTGGCCATTGGAATGGGCACATACAATTCCCTTGGAGAGGGCAAGTACAGTCCTCAGGTTTGGCTCCAGGGGCCTGAGCCTGTAGGGTGTGTAGGCCAGAGCTGTTTGGACAGTTGTCTGAAAACAGAAACGCGGCTTATGTTTCGGGTCATAGGTATGGCAGGACTGATCTACAGACCATGAGGAGAACTCTTCAGGATATGAAAAAAGGGCGAGTGTGAGGCTCGTGCTCAAGTTTTTGTCTCTGGATATCGTGTCACTCATGGTCGTGAAATTTCCTGGTGACTTCATGGGGAATGGGCGAGTCTTACTCTCTGGGGTTTTGCCCCGTCCCAAGAGTTTTGGGTCATTCTGGGGATGGAAGAAGTCCGTTTTGTTGTTGTTGTTGATTTGCTTTGTTTTGTTTTTTAACCTCAGGTGTCTCGCCAAATGAGGTATTCCAGAGTAGAGCCCTGGGGAGGGCCGACCGGACAACCAGAAATCTGGTTTAATATTGGGGCCTAGGGACATGTCAAGCCCATTATGACATCTAATGGTCGAGCCACTGAGAGGACTTACTAGAGCACAGGACTCACGCTGAGGGTCACAATGCGTGTTTATGCCCTCTTCCCACTCAAGAATTGGCGGGGCCTCCGGGTGAATGCTGGTTTCTCCTACACTGAACATTGGACAACATGCCAACCACAAGGTTTCTTGCCATGGGTAAGGACGAGTTCTGATTTCTGCATCACAGGCACACCTGGGCAGTGGTTGGAGATAAGGTCTAGGTTCTGAGGCCTGAAAAACCGCAGTTGGGAAGAGATGATGACCTAAGGCCATGGCGGTTGTGATGTGCTCAGTGTGCGGTCAGCTGTCTGGGTGTTGGTCAGGAGGTCCGAGCTCAGGTTGTGTCAGACAGTGCATTAGTGCCCAGGTTAGACTATATACTTTGGGTACAGTCGAATGCCATGTAGATTTATCCTCATATAAGGTGCCTGGGCAGCTCCTTAGGCCAAATTTTTTTTTCTAGAGGGCAGGCAGAGTGCTGCATTGTGGGTCTGGAATTGCGAAACTTCCGGGCTTCGGGGCCTGGAGTGTGAGGACGGAAGTCTGAGAACACAAGCTAGACTTGGGTTTCAGGGCCAGGGCACGGCAGGTACCCCTGTAGATCTGAACCTATATCTCATGCATCTGAAGTCAGGGCGAGGATCAGACGTTGGCTCAGGTTGGAGTTTCTGTGCATGACGGCCCCTTCATGAAGGGAGCGGAATCTCGAGGCCATGGAGGTTTTCCCACGTTGGGAGTTGTTGGATGCCCCCTTCAAGGATTCCTTCTGCGGGACAATTGAGACTTGTTGGGCAGCTCCAGGACATCCCATATGGAATGACTCCAGGGCACCGTTCGAGGATGGATGCCTGGGAAGCCCGCCTCGCATTCCAATTGTCTCCTAGCAACAAGACAGTTTAGATCTGATGGCTCTGCGGGAGAAACCGGGGTGGCTGACTTGAAATGGATTTTCCTGAGGATGGGTCCTAATGTGTGTTTGTGTCCATGAGGGCCTTAAAATGGGGCGGTGGCACCGGGACCCTGAAGTATTCTCCTAAGCTTTTGACATAGCTCGATGCACAAGGTTCCTTGTGGAGACGAGATTTGTTTTGATGGGTGCCTCAGGAAAACCTCTATGCTGGTATTGGAATCCAGGCTTTTGAGGAGACATGCCTGTAATCCAAAGCAATCTATCCGATTATGGCCTAGGGTCCTGTCTGGTTCAATCTTCTTCTCAGGGGACATCCATCTATGGTATGAGTGGAGGTAGATGCTCAGCTGGTATCAGACCGCCCTTGTTTGTCCCGGGCGACCTGCACTATTGGGATGGCCTCAGGGATTTGTAGGGTTATCCAAAAATTACTGTTTTGGACAATGGCATCGGCAGAATTCCCATAGATTGGGTAGGCACAGTCCTAATGTGTGACTCCAGGGGCCCCAGCCTGGAGGGTGTGTGTCCCAGGACTTTGAGGACAGAAGTCTGAAAACACAAACTCAGCTTAGGTTTGGGGACGTAGGTATGGCAGGCCCGATCTATAAACCATGAGAAGAACTCTTCCGGATATGAAGAAAGAGCGAGTCTGAGGCGCTTGCTCAGGCTTTTGTCTCTGGATTTTGTATCAGAGATGGCCGTGGAAGGTCGGGGAGGGCTCATGGGCCATGGACGAATCTTCCTCTCTGTGGATTTGGCCCGATCCCAATTGTTTTCCGTCAATCTGTGGAATGGGAGGACTCCTTTCAGGTTTGTTACCTCAGGTGTCCCGCCAAAAGAGGAATTCCAAAGAAGAGCCCTGGGGAAAAGTGAAGGGAGAACCCGAACTATGGGTAAAATTTGGGGCCTAGGGGCATGGCAAGCCCAATATGCTATCTCTTCATCCAGCCACTGAGAGGCCTTATTGAGGACTGGGATCAGGGTGAGGGTCACAATGTGTGGTTTTGACCAATGTGGCCCGCAAACATGAGCGGGGCCTCATGGGCCACACTGGTTTCAACTACACTGAACGTGGGGCAACATGCCAACCACATGGTTTCTTGCCACGGGGAAGGAGTTGTGATTTCTGCATCACTTTCCAGCCTGGGCAGTTATTGGAGATAAGGTCTAGGTTCTGAAACTTGACAACCGAGGTTGGGAAGAGATGACGACCTAAGACCATGGCGGGTCCGATGTGCTCAGTGAGCGGCCAGCTTTCTGTGTGGGGCCAGGTAATCCAGGCTCGGGCTGTGTCAAAAAGGGCAATAGTGCCCAGGTCAGCCTATATATTTGGGGTACAGTCGAATGGCGTGCAGGTTGATCCTCATTTGGAGTTTCTGGGTAGCCCCAGAGGGCAATGTTTTTCTTCCTGAGGGCAGGAAGAGTGCTGCATTATAGTTCTGGTTTTCAAACTGGAGGCTTGTGGGCCAGTAGTCTGAGGAAGGAAATCTGAGAACAAGCTAGGCTTAGGTTTCTGGGTGAGGACAAGGCAGGAACAATCTACAGACCTGAATCGAGATCTCGTGCTTATGATGTCAGGGCGAGGATCAGAAGATCGCTCAGGTTGGTGTTTCTGTCCCTGATGGCCCTTCATGAAGGGGCGGAGGGGCCACGAGGCCGTGGGGGTTTTCCCACGATGTTAGTTGTGAGAAACTCCAAACTGCAAAGATTCTTCTGCAGGACAATTGAGACCTGTTGGTTGGCTCAAGGGCAACGATTCCGAGCAGGGTTCTAAGGATGGATGGCTGGGTAGCCCACCTCGCATTCCAATTGTGTCCTAGCAACAAGACAGGTTAGATCTGCTGGATCTGGGGGAGCAACCCAGGAGGCTGAGTTGAAATGGACTCTCCTGTGGATGGGTCCTAATGTCTGTTTGTGTCTATGGAGACCTTGGAATGTAGCGGTGGCACTGGGGTCCTGAAGGGTTTTTCCAAACAGAGGCTTTGACACAGCTCCAACGTGCAAGTTTCCCATATGTAGATGAGATGTTTTCTGATGGGTGAGTCAAGAAACAGCCATACGCTGGTATTGAAATCCAGGCCTCTGAGGAGAGATGACTGGATACCACAGCAATGGATCCGTTTAGTGCCTAGGGGCCTGTTCGTTCCTTTTTACCTCTGGGGACATCAGTCTATGCGTCTGAGTGCAGGTAGGTGCTCAGAGGAGCTCAGATTGCCCCTGTTTGTCCTGGGAAGCCACCACTATTGGGATGGCCTCAGGCAGTTTGGAGGTTTATCCTATTAGTAGGGTTGTGGCCATTGGAATGGGCACATACAATTCCCTTGGAGAGGGCAAGTACAGTCCTCAGGTTTGGCTCCAGGGGCCTGAGCCTGTAGGGAGTGTAGGCCAGAGCTGTTTGGACAGTTGTCTGAAAACACAAACGCGGCTTATGTTTCGGGTCATAGGTATGGCAAGACTGATCTACAGACCATGAGGAGAACTCTTCAGGATATGAAAAAAGGGCGAGTGTGAGGCTCGTGCTCAAGTTTTTGTCTCTGGATATCGTGTCACTCATGGTCGTGAAATTTCCGGGTGACTTCATGGGAAATGGGCGAGTCTTACTCTCTGGGGTTTTGCCCCGTCCCAAGAGTTTTGGGTCATTCTGGGGATGGAAGAAGTCCGTTTTGTTGTTGTTGTTGATTTGCTTTGTTTTGTTTTTTAACCTCAGGTGTCTCGCCAAATGAGGTATTCCAGAGTAGAGCCCTGGGGAGGGCCGACCGGACAACCAGAAATCTGGTTTAAAATTGGGGCCTAGGGACATGTCAAGCCCATTATGACATCTAATGGTCGAGCCACTGAGAGGACTTACTAGAGCACAGGACTCACGCTGAGGGTCACAATGCGTGTTTATGCCCTCTTCGCACTCAAGAATTGGCGGGGCCTCCGGGTGAATGCTGGTTTCTCCTACACTGAACATTGGACAACATGCCAACCACAAGGTTTCTTGCCATGGGTAAGGACGAGTTCTGATTTCTGCATCACAGGCACACCTGGGCAGTGGTTGGAGATAAGGTCTAGGTTCTGAGGCCTGAAAAACCGCAGTTGGGAAGAGATGATGACCTAAGGCCATGGCGGTTGTGATGTGCTCAGTGTGCGGTCAGCTGTCTGGGTGTTGGTCAGGAGGTCCGAGCTCAGGTTGTGTCAGACAGTGCATTAGTGCCCAGGTTAGACTATATACTTTGCGTACAGTCGAATGCCATGTAGATTTATCCTCATATAAGGTGCCTGGGCAGCTCCTTAGGCCAAATTTTTTTTCTAGAGGGCAGGCAGAGTGCTGCATTGTGGGTCTGGAATTGCGAAACTTCCGGGCTTTGGGGCCTGGAGTGTGAGGACGGAAGTCTGAGAACACAAGCTAGACTTGGGTTTCAGGGCCAGGGCACGGCAGGTACCCCTGTAGATCTGAACCTATATCTCATGCATCTGAAGTCAGGGCGAGGATCAGACGTTGGCTCAGGTTGGAGTTTCTGTGCATGACGGCCCCTTCATGAAGGGAGCGGAATCTCGAGGCCATGGAGGTTTTCCCACGTTGGGAGTTGTTGGATGCCCCCTTCAAGGATTCCTTCTGCGGGACAATTGAGACTTGTTGGGCAGCTCCAGGACATCCCATATGGAATGACTCCAGGGCACCGTTCGAGGATGGATGCCTGGGAAGCCCGCCTCGCATTCCAATTGTCTCCTAGCAACAAGACAGTTTAGATCTGATGGCTCTGCGGGAGAAACCGGGGTGGCTGACTTGAAATGGATTTTCCTGAGGATGGGTCCTAATGTGTGTTTGTGTCCATGAGGGCCTTAAAATGGGGCGGTGGCACCGGGACCCTGAAGTATTCTCCTAAGCTTTTGACATAGCTCGATGCACAAGGTTCCTTGTGGAGACGAGATTTGTTTTGATGGGTGCCTCAGGAAAACCTCTATGCTGGTATTGGAATCCAGGCTTTTGAGGAGACATGCCTGTAATCCAAAGCAATGTATCCGATTATGGCCTAGGGTCCTGTCTGGTTCAATCTTCTTCTCAGGGGACATCCATCTATGGTATGAGTGGAGGTAGATGCTCAGCTGGTATCAGACCGCCCTTGTTTGTCCCGGGCGACCTGCACTATTGGGATGGCCTCAGGGATTTGTAGGGTTATCCAAAAATTACTGTTTTGGACAATGGCATCGGCAGAATTCCCATAGATTGGGTAGGCACAGTCCTAATGTGTGACTCCAGGGGCCCCAGCCTGGAGGGTGTGTGTCCCAGGACTTTGAGGACAGAAGTCTGAAAACACAAACTCAGCTTAGGTTTGGGGACGTAGGTATGGCAGGCCCGATCTATAAACCATGAGAAGAACTCTTCCGGATATGAAGAAAGAGCGAGTCTGAGGCGCTTGCTCAGGCTTTTGTCTCTGGATTTTGTATCAGAGATGGCCGTGGAAGGTCGGGGAGGGCTCATGGGCCATGGACGAATCTTCCTCTCTGTGGATTTGGCCCGATCCCAATTGTTTTCCATCAATCTGTGGAATGGGAGGACTCCTTTCAGGTTTGTTACCTCAGGTGTCCCGCCAAAAGAGGAATTCCAAAGAAGAGCCCTGGGGAAAAGTGAAGGGAGAACCCGAACTATGGGTAAAATTTGGGGCCTAGGGGCATGGCAAGCCCAATATGCTATCTCTTCATCCAGCCACTGAGAGGCCTTATTGAGGACTGGGATCAGGGTGAGGGTCACAATGTGTGGTTTTGACCAATGTGGCCCGCAAACATGAGCGGGGCCTCATGGGCCACACTGGTTTCAACTACACTGAACGTGGGGCAACATGCCAACCACATGGTTTCTTGCCACGGGGAAGGAGTTGTGATTTCTGCATCACTTTCCAGCCTGGGCAGTTATTGGAGATAAGGTCTAGGTTCTGAAACTTGACAACCGAGGTTGGGAAGAGATGACGACCTAAGACCATGGCGGGTCCGATGTGCTCAGTGAGCGGCCAGCTTTCTGTGTGGGGCCAGGTAATCCAGGCTCGGGCTGTGTCAAAAAGGGCAATAGTGCCCAGGTCAGCCTATATATTTGGGGTACAGTCGAATGGCGTGCAGGTTGATCCTCATTTGGAGTTTCTGGGTAGCCCCAGAGGGCAATGTTTTTCTTCCTGAGGGCAGGAAGAGTGCTGCATTATAGTTCTGGTTTTCAAACTGGAGGCTTGTGGGCCAGTAGTCTGAGGAAGGAAATCTGAGAACAAGCTAGGCTTAGGTTTCTGGGTGAGGACAAGGCAGGAACAATCTACAGACCTGAATCGAGATCTCGTGCTTATGATGTCAGGGCGAGGATCAGAAGATCGCTCAGGTTGGTGTTTCTGTCCCTGATGGCCCTTCATGAAGGGGCGGAGGGGCCACGAGGCCGTGGGGGTTTTCCCACGATGTTAGTTGTGAGAAACTCCAAACTGCAAAGATTCTTCTGCAGGACAATTGAGACCTGTTGGTTGGCTCCAGGGCAACGATTCCGAGCAGGGTTCTAAGGATGGATGGCTGGGTAGCCCACCTCGCATTCCAATTGTGTCCTAGCAACAAGACAGGTTAGATCTGCTGGATCTGGGGGAGCAACCCAGGAGGCTGAGTTGAAATGGACTCTCCTGTGGATGGGTCCTAATGTCTGTTTGTGTCTATGGAGACCTTGGAATGTAGCGGTGGCACTGGGGTCCTGAAGGGTTTTTCCAAACAGAGGCTTTGACACAGCTCCAACGTGCAAGTTTCCCATATGTAGATGAGATGTTTTCTGATGGGTGAGTCAAGAAACAGCCATACGCTGGTATTGAAATCCAGGCCTCTGAGGAGAGATGACTGGATACCACAGCAATGGATCCGTTTAGTGCCTAGGGGCCTGTTCGTTCCTTTTTACCTCTGGGGACATCAGTCTATGCGTCTGAGTGCAGGTAGGTGCTCAGATGAGCTCAGATTGCCCCTGTTTGTCCTGGGAAGCCACCACTATTGGGATGGCCTCAGGCAGTTTGGAGGTTTATCCTATTAGTAGGGTTGTGGCCATTGGAATGGGCACATACAATTCCCTTGGAGAGGGCAAGTACAGTCCTCAGGTTTGGCTCCAGGGGCCTGAGCCTGTAGGGTGTGTAGGCCAGAGCTGTTTGGACAGTTTTCTGAAAACACAAACGCGGCTTATGTTTCGGGTCATAGGTATGGCAGGACTGATCTACAGACCATGAGGAGAACTCTTCAGGATATGAAAAAAGGGCGAGTGTGAGGCTCGTGCTCAAGTTTTTGTCTCTGGATATCGTGTCACTCATGGTCGTGAAATTTCCGGGTGACTTCATGGGAAATGGGCGAGTCTTACTCTCTGGGGTTTTGCCCCGTCCCAAGAGTTTTGGGTCATTCTGGGGATGGAAGAAGTCCGTTTTGTTGTTGTTGTTGATTTGCTTTGTTTTGTTTTTTAACCTCAGGTGTCTCGCCAAATGAGGTATTCCAGAGTAGAGCCCTGGGGAGGGCCGACCGGACAACCAGAAATCTGGTTTAAAATTGGGGCCTAGGGACATGTCAAGCCCATTATGACATCTAATGGTCGAGCCACTGAGAGGACTTACTAGAGCACAGGACTCACGCTGAGGGTCACAATGCGTGTTTATGCCCTCTTCGCACTCAAGAATTGGCGGGGCCTCCGGGTGAATGCTGGTTTCTCCTACACTGAACATTGGACAACATGCCAACCACAAGGTTTCTTGCCATGGGTAAGGACGAGTTCTGATTTCTGCATCACAGGCACACCTGGGCAGTGGTTGGAGATAAGGTCTAGGTTCTGAGGCCTGAAAAACCGCAGTTGGGAAGAGATGATGACCTAAGGCCATGGCGGTTGTGATGTGCTCAGTGTGCGGTCAGCTGTCTGGGTGTTGGTCAGGAGGTCCGAGCTCAGGTTGTGTCAGACAGTGCATTAGTGCCCAGGTTAGACTATATACTTTGCGTACAGTCGAATGCCATGTAGATTTATCCTCATATAAGGTGCCTGGGCAGCTCCTTAGGCCAAATTTTTTTTCTAGAGGGCAGGCAGAGTGCTGCATTGTGGGTCTGGAATTGCGAAACTTCCGGGCTTCGGGGCCTGGAGTGTGAGGACGGAAGTCTGAGAACACAAGCTAGACTTGGGTTTCAGGGCCAGGGCACGGCAGGTACCCCTGTAGATCTGAACCTATATCTCATGCATCTGAAGTCAGGGCGAGGATCAGACGTTGGCTCAGGTTGGAGTTTCTGTGCATGACGGCCCCTTCATGAAGGGAGCGGAATCTCGAGGCCATGGAGGTTTTCCCACGTTGGGAGTTGTTGGATGCCCCCTTCAAGGATTCCTTCTGCGGGACAATTGAGACTTGTTGGGCAGCTCCAGGACATCCCATATGGAATGACTCCAGGGCACCGTTCGAGGATGGATGCCTGGGAAGCCCGCCTCGCATTCCAATTGTCTCCTAGCAACAAGACAGTTTAGATCTGATGGCTCTGCGGGAGAAACCGGGGTGGCTGACTTGAAATGGATTTTCCTGAGGATGGGTCCTAATGTGTGTTTGTGTCCATGAGGGCCTTAAAATGGGGCGGTGGCACCGGGACCCTGAAGTATTCTCCTAAGCTTTTGACATAGCTCGATGCACAAGGTTCCTTGTGGAGACGAGATTTGTTTTGATGGGTGCCTCAGGAAAACCTCTATGCTGGTATTGGAATCCAGGCTTTTGAGGAGACATGCCTGTAATCCAAAGCAATGTATCCGATTATGGCCTAGGGTCCTGTCTGGTTCAATCTTCTTCTCAGGGGACATCCATCTATGGTATGAGAGAAGGTAGATGCTCAGCTGGTATCAGACCGCCCTTGTTTGTCCCGGGCGACCTGCACTATTGGGATGGCCTCAGGGATTTGTAGGGTTATCCAAAAATTACTGTTTTGGACAATGGCATCGGCAGAATTCCCATAGATTGGGTAGGCACAGTCCTAATGTGTGACTCCAGGGGCCCCAGCCTGGAGGGTGTGTGTCCCAGGACTTTGAGGACAGAAGTCTGAAAACACAAACTCAGCTTAGGTTTGGGGACGTAGGTATGGCAGGCCCGATCTATAAACCATGAGAAGAACTCTTCCGGATATGAAGAAAGAGCGAGTCTGAGGCGCTTGCTCAGGCTTTTGTCTCTGGATTTTGTATCAGAGATGGCCGTGGAAGGTCGGGGAGGGCTCATGGGCCATGGACGAATCTTCCTCTCTGTGGATTTGGCCCGATCCCAATTGTTTTCCGTCAATCTGTGGAATGGGAGGACTCCTTTCAGGTTTGTTACCTCAGGTGTCCCGCCAAAAGAGGAATTCCAAAGAAGAGCCCTGGGGAAAAGTGAAGGGAGAACCCGAACTATGGGTAAAATTTGGGGCCTAGGGGCATGGCAAGCCCAATATGCTATCTCTTCATCCAGCCACTGAGAGGCCTTATTGAGGACTGGGATCAGGGTGAGGGTCACAATGTGTGGTTTTGACCAATGTGGCCCGCAAACATGAGCGGGGCCTCATGGGCCACACTGGTTTCAACTACACTGAACGTGGGGCAACATGCCAACCACATGGTTTCTTGCCACGGGGAAGGAGATGTGATTTCTGCATCACTTTCCAGCCTGGGCAGTTATTGGAGATAAGGTCTAGGTTCTGAAACTTGACAACCGAGGTTGGGAAGAGATGACGACCTAAGACCATGGCGGGTCCGATGTGCTCAGTGAGCGGCCAGCTTTCTGTGTGGGGCCAGGTAATCCAGGCTCGGGCTGTGTCAAAAAGGGCAATAGTGCCCAGGTCAGCCTATATATTTGGGGTACAGTCGAATGGCGTGCAGGTTGATCCTCATTTGGAGTTTCTGGGTAGCCCCAGAGGGCAATGTTTTTCTTCCTGAGGGCAGGAAGAGTGCTGCATTATAGTTCTGGTTTTCAAACTGGAGGCTTGTGGGCCAGTAGTCTGAGGAAGGAAATCTGAGAACAAGCTAGGCTTAGGTTTCTGGGTGAGGACAAGGCAGGAACAATCTACAGACCTGAATCGAGATCTCGTGCTTATGATGTCAGGGCGAGGATCAGAAGATCGCTCAGGTTGGTGTTTCTGTCCCTGATGGCCCTTCATGAAGGGGCGGAGGGGCCACGAGGCCGTGGGGGTTTTCCCACGATGTTAGTTGTGAGAAACTCCAAACTGCAAAGATTCTTCTGCAGGACAATTGAGACCTGTTGGTTGGCTCCAGGGCAACGATTCCGAGCAGGGTTCTAAGGATGGATGGCTGGGTAGCCCACCTCGCATTCCAATTGTGTCCTAGCAACAAGACAGGTTAGATCTGCTGGATCTGGGGGAGCAACCCAGGAGGCTGAGTTGAAATGGACTCTCCTGTGGATGGGTCCTAATGTCTGTTTGTGTCTATGGAGACCTTGGAATGTAGCGGTGGCACTGGGGTCCTGAAGGGTTTTTCCAAACAGAGGCTTTGACACAGCTCCAACGTGCAAGTTTCCCATATGTAGATGAGATGTTTTCTGATGGGTGAGTCAAGAAACAGCCATACGCTGGTATTGAAATCCAGGCCTCTGAGGAGAGATGACTGGATACCACAGCAATGGATCCGTTTAGTGCCTAGGGGCCTGTTCGTTCCTTTTTACCTCTGGGGACATCAGTCTATGCGTCTGAGTGCAGGTAGGTGCTCAGATGAGCTCAGATTGCCCCTGTTTGTCCTGGGAAGCCACCACTATTGGGACGGCCTCAGGCAGTTTGGAGGTTTATCCTATTAGTAGGGTTGTGGCCATTGGAATGGGCACATACAATTCCCTTGGAGAGGGCAAGTACAGTCCTCAGGTTTGGCTCCAGGGGCCTGAGCCTGTAGGGTGTGTAGGCCAGAGCTGTTTGGACAGTTTTCTGAAAACACAAACGCGGCTTATGTTTCGGGTCATAGGTATGGCAGGACTGATCTACAGACCATGAGGAGAACTCTTCAGGATATGAAAAAAGGGCGAGTGTGAGGCTCGTGCTCAAGTTTTTGTCTCTGGATATCGTGTCACTCATGGTCGTGAAATTTCCGGGTGACTTCATGGGAAATGGGCGAGTCTTACTCTCTGGGGTTTTGCCCCGTCCCAAGAGTTTTGGGTCATTCTGGGGATGGAAGAAGTCCGTTTTGTTGTTGTTGTTGATTTGCTTTGTTTTGTTTTTTAACCTCAGGTGTCTCGCCAAATGAGGTATTCCAGAGTAGAGCCCTGGGGAGGGCCGACCGGACAACCAGAAATCTGGTTTAAAATTGGGGCCTAGGGACATGTCAAGCCCATTATGACATCTAATGGTCGAGCCACTGAGAGGACTTACTAGAGCACAGGACTCACGCTGAGGGTCACAATGCGTGTTTATGCCCTCTTCGCACTCAAGAATTGGCGGGGCCTCCGGGTGAATGCTGGTTTCTCCTACACTGAACATTGGACAACATGCCAACCACAAGGTTTCTTGCCATGGGTAAGGACGAGTTCTGATTTCTGCATCACAGGCACACCTGGGCAGTGGTTGGAGATAAGGTCTAGGTTCTGAGGCCTGAAAAACCGCAGTTGGGAAGAGATGATGACCTAAGGCCATGGCGGTTGTGATGTGCTCAGTGTGCGGTCAGCTGTCTGGGTGTTGGTCAGGAGGTCCGAGCTCAGGTTGTGTCAGACAGTGCATTAGTGCCCAGGTTAGACTATATACTTTGCGTACAGTCGAATGCCATGTAGATTTATCCTCATATAAGGTGCCTGGGCAGCTCCTTAGGCCAAATTTTTTTTCTAGAGGGCAGGCAGAGTGCTGCATTGTGGGTCTGGAATTGCGAAACTTCCGGGCTTCGGGGCCTGGAGTGTGAGGACGGAAGTCTGAGAACACAAGCTAGACTTGGGTTTCAGGGCCAGGGCACGGCAGGTACCCCTGTAGATCTGAACCTATATCTCATGCATCTGAAGTCAGGGCGAGGATCAGACGTTGGCTCAGGTTGGAGTTTCTGTGCATGACGGCCCCTTCATGAAGGGAGCGGAATCTCGAGGCCATGGAGGTTTTCCCACGTTGGGAGTTGTTGGATGCCCCCTTCAAGGATTCCTTCTGCGGGACAATTGAGACTTGTTGGGCAGCTCCAGGACATCCCATATGGAATGACTCCAGGGCACCGTTCGAGGATGGATGCCTGGGAAGCCCGCCTCGCATTCCAATTGTCTCCTAGCAACAAGACAGTTTAGATCTGATGGCTCTGCGGGAGAAACCGGGGTGGCTGACTTGAAATGGATTTTCCTGAGGATGGGTCCTAATGTGTGTTTGTGTCCATGAGGGCCTTAAAATGGGGCGGTGGCACCGGGACCCTGAAGTATTCTCCTAAGCTTTTGACATAGCTCGATGCACAAGGTTCCTTGTGGAGACGAGATTTGTTTTGATGGGTGCCTCAGGAAAACCTCTATGCTGGTATTGGAATCCAGGCTTTTGAGGAGACATGCCTGTAATCCAAAGCAATGTATCCGATTATGGCCTAGGGTCCTGTCTGGTTCAATCTTCTTCTCAGGGGACATCCATCTATGGTATGAGAGAAGGTAGATGCTCAGCTGGTATCAGACCGCCCTTGTTTGTCCCGGGCGACCTGCACTATTGGGATGGCCTCAGGGATTTGTAGGGTTATCCAAAAATTACTGTTTTGGACAATGGCATCGGCAGAATTCCCATAGATTGGGTAGGCACAGTCCTAATGTGTGACTCCAGGGGCCCCAGCCTGGAGGGTGTGTGTCCCAGGACTTTGAGGACAGAAGTCTGAAAACACAAACTCAGCTTAGGTTTGGGGACGTAGGTATGGCAGGCCCGATCTATAAACCATGAGAAGAACTCTTCCGGATATGAAGAAAGAGCGAGTCTGAGGCGCTTGCTCAGGCTTTTGTCTCTGGATTTTGTATCAGAGATGGCCGTGGAAGGTCGGGGAGGGCTCATGGGCCATGGACGAATCTTCCTCTCTGTGGATTTGGCCCGATCCCAATTGTTTTCCGTCAATCTGTGGAATGGGAGGACTCCTTTCAGGTTTGTTACCTCAGGTGTCCCGCCAAAAGAGGAATTCCAAAGAAGAGCCCTGGGGAAAAGTGAAGGGAGAACCCGAACTATGGGTAAAATTTGGGGCCTAGGGGCATGGCAAGCCCAATATGCTATCTCTTCATCCAGCCACTGAGAGGCCTTATTGAGGACTGGGATCAGGGTGAGGGTCACAATGTGTGGTTTTGACCAATGTGGCCCGCAAACATGAGCGGGGCCTCATGGGCCACACTGGTTTCAACTACACTGAACGTGGGGCAACATGCCAACCACATGGTTTCTTGCCACGGGGAAGGAGATGTGATTTCTGCATCACTTTCCAGCCTGGGCAGTTATTGGAGATAAGGTCTAGGTTCTGAAACTTGACAACCGAGGTTGGGAAGAGATGACGACCTAAGACCATGGCGGGTCCGATGTGCTCAGTGAGCGGCCAGCTTTCTGTGTGGGGCCAGGTAATCCAGGCTCGGGCTGTGTCAAAAAGGGCAATAGTGCCCAGGTCAGCCTATATATTTGGGGTACAGTCGAATGGCGTGCAGGTTGATCCTCATTTGGAGTTTCTGGGTAGCCCCAGAGGGCAATGTTTTTCTTCCTGAGGGCAGGAAGAGTGCTGCATTATAATTCTGGTTTTCAAACTGGAGGCTTGTGGGCCAGTAGTCTGAGGAAGGAAATCTGAGAACAAGCTAGGCTTAGGTTTCTGGGTGAGGACAAGGCAGGAACAATCTACAGACCTGAATCGAGATCTCGTGCTTATGATGTCAGGGCGAGGATCAGAAGATCGCTCAGGTTGGTGTTTCTGTCCCTGATGGCCCTTCATGAAGGGGCGGAGGGGCCACGAGGCCGTGGGGGTTTTCCCACGATGTTAGTTGTGAGAAACTCCAAACTGCAAAGATTCTTCTGCAGGACAATTGAGACCTGTTGGTTGGCTCCAGGGCAACGATTCCGAGCAGGGTTCTAAGGATGGATGGCTGGGTAGCCCACCTCGCATTCCAATTGTGTCCTAGCAACAAGACAGGTTAGATCTGCTGGATCTGGGGGAGCAACCCAGGAGGCTGAGTTGAAATGGACTCTCCTGTGGATGGGTCCTAATGTCTGTTTGTGTCTATGGAGACCTTGGAATGTAGCGGTGGCACTGGGGTCCTGAAGGGTTTTTCCAAACAGAGGCTTTGACACAGCTCCAACGTGCAAGTTTCCCATATGTAGATGAGATGTTTTCTGATGGGTGAGTCAAGAAACAGCCATACGCTGGTATTGAAATCCAGGCCTCTGAGGAGAGATGACTGGATACCACAGCAATGCATCCGTTTAGTGCCTAGGGGCCTGTTCGTTCCTTTTTACCTCTGGGGACATCAGTCTATGCGTCTGAGTGCAGGTAGGTGCTCAGAGGAGCTCAGATTGCCCCTGTTTGTCCTGGGAAGCCACCACTATTGGGATGGCCTCAGGCAGTTTGGAGGTTTATCCTATTAGTAGGGTTGTGGCCATTGGAATGGGCACATACAATTCCCTTGGAGAGGGCAAGTACAGTCCTCAGGTTTGGCTCCAGGGGCCTGAGCCTGTAGGGTGTGTAGGCCAGAGCTGTTTGGACAGTTGTCTGAAAACACAAACGCGGCTTATGTTTCGGGTCATAGGTATGGCAGGACTGATCTACAGACCATGAGGAGAACTCTTCAGGATATGAAAAAAGGGCGAGTGTGAGGCTCGTGCTCAAGATTTTGTCTCTGGATATCGTGTCACTCATGGTCGTGAAATTTCCGGGTGACTTCATGGGGAATGGGCGAGTCTTACTCTCTGGGGTTTTGCCCCGTCCCAAGAGTTTTGGGTCATTCTGGGGATGGAAGAAGTCCGTTTTGTTGTTGTTGTTGATTTGCTTTGTTTTGTTTTTTAACCTCAGGTGTCTCGCCAAATGAGGTATTCCAGAGTAGAGCCCTGGGGAGGGCCGACCGGACAACCAGAAATCTGGTTTAAAATTGGGGCCTAGGGACATGTCAAGCCCATTATGACATCTAATGGTCGAGCCACTGAGAGGACTTACTAGAGCACAGGACTCACGCTGAGGGTCACAATGCGTGTTTATGCCCTCTTCGCACTCAAGAATTGGCGGGTCCTCCGGGTGAATGCTGGTTTCTCCTACACTGAACGTTGGACAACATGCCAACCACAAGGTTTCTTGCCATGGGTAAGGACGAGTTCTGATTTCTGCATCACAGGCACACCTGGGCAGTGGTTGGAGATAAGGTCTAGGTTCTGAGGCCTGAAAAACCGCAGTTGGGAAGAGATGATGACCTAAGGCCATGGCGGTTGTGATGTGCTCAGTGTGCGGTCAGCTGTCTGGGTGTTGGTCAGGAGGTCCGAGCTCAGGTTGTGTCAGACAGTGCATTAGTGCCCAGGTTAGACTATATACTTTGGGTACAGTCGAATGCCATGTAGATTTATCCTCATATAAGGTGCCTGGGCAGCTCCTTAGGCCAAATTTTTTTTCTAGAGGGCAGGCAGAGTGCTGCATTGTGGGTCTGGAATTGCGAAACTTCCGGGCTTCGGGGCCTGGAGTGTGAGGACGGAAGTCTGAGAACACAAGCTAGACTTGGGTTTCAGGGCCAGGGCACGGCAGGTACCCCTGTAGATCTGAACCTATATCTCATGCATCTGAAGTCAGGGCGAGGATCAGACGTTGGCTCAGGTTGGAGTTTCTGTGCATGACGGCCCCTTCATGAAGGGAGCGGAATCTCGAGGCCATGGAGGTTTTCCCACGTTGGGAGTTGTTGGATGCCCCCTTCAAGGATTCCTACTGCGGGACAATTGAGACTTGTTGGGCAGCTCCAGGACATCCCATATGGAATGACTCCAGGGCACCGTTCGAGGATGGATGCCTGGGAAGCCCGCCTCGCATTCCAATTGTCTCCTAGCAACAAGACAGTTTAGATCTGATGGCTCTGCGAGAGAAACCGGGGTGGCTGACTTGAAATGGATTTTCCTGAGGATGGGTCCTAATGTGTGTTTGTGTCCATGAGGGCCTTAAAATGGGGCGGTGGCATCGGGACCCTGAAGTATTCTCCTAAGCTTTTGACATAGCTCGATGCACAAGGTTCCTTGTGGAGACGAGATTTGTTTTGATGGGTGCCTCAGGAAAACCTCTATGCTGGTATTGGAATCCAGGCTTTTGAGGAGACATGCCTGTAATCCAAAGCAATGTATCCGATTATGGCCTAGGGTCCTGTCTGTTTCAATCTTCTTCTCAGGGGACATCCATCTATGGTATGAGTGGAGGTAGATGCTCAGCTGGTATCAGACCGCCCTTGTTTGTCCCGGGCGACCTGCACTATTGGGATGGCCTCAGGGATTTGTAGGGTTATCCAAAAATTACTGTTTTGGACAATGGCATCGGCAGAATTCCCATAGATTGGGTAGGCACAGTCCTAATGTGTGACTCCAGGGGCCCCAGCCTGGAGGGTGTGTGGCCCAGGACTTTGAGGACAGAAGTCTGAAAACACAAACTCAGCTTAGGTTTGGGGACGTAGGTATGGCAGGCCCGATCTATAAACCATGAGAAGAACTCTTCCGGATATGAAGAAAGAGCGAGTCTGAGGCGCTTGCTCAGGCTTTTGTCTCTGGATTTTGTATCAGAGATGGCCGTGGAAGGTCGGGGAGGCCTCATGGGCCATGGACGAATCTTCCTCTCTGTGGATTTGGCCCGATCCCAATTGTTTTCCGTCAATCTGTGGAATGGGAGGACTCCTTTCAGGTTTGTTACCTCAGGTGTCCCGCCAAAAGAGGAATTCCAAAGAAGAGCCCTGGGGAAAAGTGAAGGGAGAACCCGAACTATGGGTAAAATTTGGGGCCTAGGGGCATGGCAAGCCCAATATGCTATCTCTTCATCCAGCCACTGAGAGGCCTTATTGAGGACTGGGATCAGGGTGAGGGTCACAATGTGTGGTTTTGACCAATGTAGCCCGCAAACATGAGCGGGGCCTCATGGGCCACACTGGTTTCAACTACACTGAACGTGGGGCAACATGCCAACCACATGGTTTCTTGCCACGGGGAAGGAGTTGTGATTTCTGCATCACTTTCCAGCCTGGGCAGTTATTGGAGATAAGGTCTAGGTTCTGAAACTTGACAACCGAGGTTGGGAAGAGATGACGACCTAAGACCATGGCGGGTCCGATGTGCTCAGTGAGCGGCCAGCTTTCTGTGTGGGGCCAGGTAATCCAGGCTCGGGCTGTGTCAAAAAGGGCAATAGTGCCCAGGTCAGCCTATATATTTGGGGTACAGTCGAATGGCGTGCAGGTTGATCCTCATTTGGAGTTTCTGGGTAGCCCCAGAGGGCAATGTTTTTCTTCCTGAGGGCAGGAAGAGTGCTGCATTATAGTTCTGGTTTTCAAACTGGAGGCTTGTGGGCCAGTAGTCTGAGGAAGGAAATCTGAGAACAAGCTAGGCTTAGGTTTCTGGGTGAGGACAAGGCAGGAACAATCTACAGACCTGAATCGAGATCTCGTGCTTATGATGTCAGGGCGAGGATCAGAAGATCGCTCAGGTTGGTGTTTCTGTCCCTGATGGCCCTTCATGAAGGGGCGGAGGGGCCACGAGGCCGTGGGGGTTTTCCCACGATGTTAGTTGTGAGAAACTCCAAACTGCAAAGATTCTTCTGCAGGACAATTGAGACCTGTTGGTTGGCTCCAGGGCAACGATTCCGAGCAGGGTTCTAAGGATGGATGGCTGGGTAGCCCACCTCGCATTCCAATTGTGTCCTAGCAACAAGACAGGTTAGATCTGCTGGATCTGGGGGAGCAACCCAGGAGGCTGAGTTGAAATGGACTCTCCTGTGGATGGGTCCTAATGTCTGTTTGTGTCTATGGAGACCTTGGAATGTAGCGGTGGCACTGGGGTCCTGAAGGGTTTTTCCAAACAGAGGCTTTGACACAGCTCCAACGTGCAAGTTTCCCATATGTAGATGAGATGTTTTCTGATGGGTGAGTCAAGAAACAGCCATACGCTGGTATTGAAATCCAGGCCTCTGAGGAGAGATGACTGGATACCACAGCAATGGATCCGTTTAGTGCCTAGGGGCCTGTTCGTTCCTTTTTACCTCTGGGGACATCAGTCTATGCGTCTGAGTGCAGGTAGGTTCTCAGAGGAGCTCAGATTGCCCCTGTTTGTCCTGGGAAGCCACCACTATTGGGATGGCCTCAGGCAGTTTGGAGGTTTATCCTATTAGTAGGGTTGTGGCCATTGGAATGGGCACATACAATTCCCTTGGAGAGGGCAAGTACAGTCCTCAGGTTTGGCTCCAGGGGCCTGAGCCTGTAGGGTGTGTAGGCCAGAGCTGTTTGGACAGTTGTCTGAAAACACAAACGCGGCTTATGTTTCGGGTCATAGGTATGGCAGGACTGATCTACAGACCATGAGGAGAACTCTTCAGGATATGAAAAAAGGGCGAGTGTGAGGCTCGTGCTCAAGCTTTTGTCTCTGGATATCGTGTCACTCATGGTCGTGAAATTTCCGGGTGACTTCATGGGGAATGGGCGAGTCTTACTCTCTGGGGTTTTGCCCCGTCCCAAGAGTTTTGGGTCATTCTGGGGATGGAAGAAGTCCGTTTTGTTGTTGTTGTTGATTTGCTTTGTTTTGTTTTTTAACTTCAGGTGTCTCGCCAAATGAGGTATTCCAGAGTAGAGCCCTGGGGAGGGCCGACCGGACAACCAGAAATCTGGTTTAAAATTGGGGCCTAGGGACATGTCAAGCCCATTATGACATCTAATGGTCGAGCCACTGAGAGGACTTACTAGAGCACAGGACTCACGCTGAGGGTCACAATGCGTGTTTATGCCCTCTTCCCACTCAAGAATTGGCGGGGCCTCCGGGTGAATGCTGGTTTCTCCTACATTGAACGTTGGACAACATGCCAACCACAAGGTTTCTTGCCATGGGTAAGGACGAGTTCTGATTTCTGCATCACAGGCACACCTGGGCAGTGGTTGGAGATAAGGTCTAGGTTCTGAGGCCTGAAAAACCGCAGTTGGGAAGAGATGATGACCTAAGGCCATGGCGGTTGTGATGTGCTCAGTGTGCGGTCAGCTGTCTGGGTGTTGGTCAGGAGGTCCGAGCTCAGGTTGTGTCAGACAGTGCATTAGTGCCCAGGTTAGACTATATACTTTGGGTACAGTCGAATGCCATGTAGATTTATCCTCATATAAGGTGCCTGGGCAGCTCCTTAGGCCAAATTTTTTTTCTAGAGGGCAGGCAGAGTGCTGCATTGTGGGTCTGGAATTGCGAAACTTCCGGGCTTCGGGGCCTGGAGTGTGAGGACGGAAGTCTGAGAACACAAGCTAGACTTGGGTTTCAGGGCCAGGGCACGGCAGGTACCCCTGTAGATCTGAACCTATATCTCATGCATCTGAAGTCAGGGCGAGGATCAGACGTTGGCTCAGGTTGGACTTTCTGTGCATGACGGCCCCTTCATGAAGGGAGCGGAATCTCGAGGCCATGGAGGTTTTCCCACGTTGGGAGTTGTTGGATGCCCCCTTCAAGGATTCCTTCTGCGGGACAATTGAGACTTGTTGGGCAGCTCCAGGACATCCCATATGGAATGACTCCAGGGCACCGTTCGAGGATGGATGCCTGGGAAGCCCGCCTCGCATTCCAATTGTCTCCTAGCAACAAGACAGTTTAGATCTGATGGCTCTGCGGGAGAAACCGGGGTGGCTGACTTGAAATGGATTTTCCTGAGGATGGGTCCTAATGTGTGTTTGTGTCCATGAGGGCCTTAAAATGGGGCGGTGGCACCGGGACCCTGAAGTATTCTCCTAAGCTTTTGACATAGCTCGATGCACAAGGTTCCTTGTGGAGACGAGATTTGTTTTGATGGGTGCCTCAGGAAAACCTCTATGCTGGTATTGGAATCCAGGCTTTTGAGGAGACATGCCTGTAATCCAAAGCAATGTATCCGATTATGGCCTAGGGTCCTGTCTGGTTCAATCTTCTTCTCAGGGGACATCCATCTATGGTATGAGTGGAGGTAGATGCTCAGCTGGTATCAGACCGCCCTTGTTTGTCCCGGGCGACCTGCACTATTGGGATGGCCTCAGGGATTTGTAGGGTTATCCAAAAATTACTGTTTTGGACAATGGCATCGGCAGAATTCCCATAGATTGGGTAGGCACAGTCCTAATGTGTGACTCCAGGGGCCCCAGCCTGGAGGGTGTGTGGCCCAGGACTTTGAGGACAGAAGTCTGAAAACACAAACTCAGCTTAGGTTTGGGGACGTAGGTATGGCAGGCCCGATCTATAAACCATGAGAAGAACTCTTCCGGATATGAAGAAAGAGCGAGTCTGAGGCGCTTGCTCAGGCTTTTGTCTCTGGATTTTGCATCAGAGATGGCCGTGGAAGGTCGGGGAGGCCTCATGGGCCATGGACGAATCTTCCTCTCTGTGGATTTGGCCCGATCCCAATTGTTTTCCGTCAATCTGTGGAATGGGAGGACTCCTTTCAGGTTTGTTACCTCAGGTGGCCCGCCAAAAGAGGAATTCCAAAGAAGAGCCCTGGGGAAAAGTGAAGGGAGAACCCGAACTATGGGTAAAATTTGGGGCCTAGGGGCATGGCAAGTCCAATATGCTATCTCTTCATCCAGCCACTGAGAGGCCTTATTGAGGACTGGGATCAGGGTGAGGGTCACAATGTGTGGTTTTGACCAATGTGGCCCGCAAACATGAGCGGGGCCTCATGGGCCACACTGGTTTCAACTACACTGAACGTGGGGCAACATGCCAACCACATGGTTTCTTGCCACGGGGAAGGAGTTGTGATTTCTGCATCACTTTCCAGCCTGGGCAGTTATTGGAGATAAGGTCTAGGTTCTGAAACTTGACAACCGAGGTTGGGAAGAGATGACGACCTAAGACCATGGCGGGTCCGATGTGCTCAGTGAGCGGCCAGCTTTCTGTGTGGGGCCAGGTAATCCAGGCTCGGGCTGTGTCAAAAAGGGCAATAGTGCCCAGGTCAGCCTATATATTTGGGGTACAGTCGAATGGCGTGCAGGTTGATCCTCATTTGGAGTTTCTGGGTAGCCCCAGAGGGCAATGTTTTTCTTCCTGAGGGCAGGAAGAGTGCTGCATTATAATTCTGGTTTTCAAACTGGAGGCTTGTGGGCCAGTAGTCTGAGGAAGGAAATCTGAGAACAAGCTAGGCTTAGGTTTCTGGGTGAGGACAAGGCAGGAACAATCTACAGACCTGAATCGAGATCTCGTGCTTATGATGTCAGGGCGAGGATCAGAAGATCGCTCAGGTTGGTGTTTCTGTCCCTGATGGCCCTTCATGAAGGGGCGGAGGGGCCACGAGGCCGTGGGGGTTTTCCCACGATGTTAGTTGTGAGAAACTCCAAACTGCAAAGATTCTTCTGCAGGACAATTGAGACCTGTTGGTTGGCTCCAGGGCAACGATTCCGAGCAGGGTTCTAAGGATGGATGGCTGGGTAGCCCACCTCGCATTCCAATTGTGTCCTAGCAACAAGACAGGTTAGATCTGCTGGATCTGGGGGAGCAACCCAGGAGGCTGAGTTGAAATGGACTCTCCTGTGGATGGGTCCTAATGTCTGTTTGTGTCTATGGAGACCTTGGAATGTAGCGGTGGCACTGGGGTCCTGAAGGGTTTTTCCAAACAGAGGCTTTGACACAGCTCCAACGTGCAAGTTTCCCATATGTAGATGAGATGTTTTCTGATGGGTGAGTCAAGAAACAGCCATACGCTGGTATTGAAATCCAGGCCTCTGAGGAGAGATGACTGGATACCACAGCAATGGATCCGTTTAGTGCCTAGGGGCCTGTTCGTTCCTTTTTACCTCTGGGGACATCAGTCTATGCGTCTGAGTGCAGGTAGGTGCTCAGAGGAGCTCAGATTGCCCCTGTTTGTCCTGGGAAGCCACCACTATTGGGATGGCCTCAGGCAGTTTGGAGGTTTATCCTATTAGTAGGGTTGTGGCCATTGGAATGGGCACATACAATTCCCTTGGAGAGGGCAAGTACAGTCCTCAGGTTTGGCTCCAGGGGCCTGAGCCTGTAGGGTGTGTAGGCCAGAGCTGTTTGGACAGTTGTCTGAAAACACAAACGCGGCTTATGTTTCGGGTCATAGGTATGGCAGGACTGATCTACAGACCATGAGGAGAACTCTTCAGGATATGAAAAAAGGGCGAGTGTGAGGCTCGTGCTCAAGTTTTTGTCTCTGGATATCGTGTCACTCATGGTCGTGAAATTTCCGGGTGACTTCATGGGAAATGGGCGAGTCTTACTCTCTGGGGTTTTGCCCCGTCCCAAGAGTTTTGGGTCATTCTGGGGATGGAAGAAGTCCGTTTTGTTGTTGTTGTTGATTTGCTTTGTTTTGTTTTTTAACCTCAGGTGTCTCGCCAAATGAGGTATTCCAGAGTAGAGCCCTGGGGAGGGCCGACCGGACAACCAGAAATCTGGTTTAAAATTGGGGCCTAGGGACATGTCAAGCCCATTATGACATCTAATGGTCGAGCCACTGAGAGGACTTACTAGAGCACAGGACTCACGCTGAGGGTCACAATGCGTGTTTATGCCCTCTTCCCACTCAAGAATTGGCGGGGCCTCCGGGTGAATGCTGGTTTCTCCTACACTGAACGTTGGACAACATGCCAACCACAAGGTTTCTTGCCATGGGTAAGGACGAGTTCTGATTTCTGCATCACAGGCACACCTGGGCAGTGGTTGGAGATAAGGTCTAGGTTCTGAGGCCTGAAAAACCGCAGTTGGGAAGAGATGATGACCTAAGGCCATGGCGGTTGTGATGTGCTCAGTGTGCGGTCAGCTGTCTGGGTGTTGGTCAGGAGGTCCGAGCTCAGGTTGTGTCAGACAGTGCATTAGTGCCCAGGTTAGACTATATACTTTGGGTACAGTCGAATGCCATGTAGATTTATCCTCATATAAGGTGCCTGGGCAGCTCCTTAGGCCAAATTTTTTTCTAGAGTGCAGGCAGAGTGCTGCATTGTGGGTCTGGAATTGCGAAACTTCCGGGCTTCGGGGCCTGGAGTGTGAGGACGGAAGTCTGAGAACACAAGCTAGACTTGGGTTTCAGGGCCAGGGCACGGCAGGTACCCCTGTAGATCTGAACCTATATCTCATGCATCTGAAGTCAGGGCGAGGATCAGACGTTGGCTCAGGTTGGAGTTTCTGTGCATGACGGCCCCTTCATGAAGGGAGCGGAATCTCGAGGCCATGGAGGTTTTCCCACGTTGGGAGTTGTTGGATGCCCCCTTCAAGGATTCCTTCTGCGGGACAATTGAGACTTGTTGGGCAGCTCCAGGACATCCCATATGGAATGACTCCAGGGCACCGTTCGAGGATGGATGCCTGGGAAGCCCGCCTCGCATTCCAATTGTCTCCTAGCAACAAGACAGTTTAGATCTGATGGCTCTGCGGGAGAAACCGGGGTGGCTGACTTGAAATGGACTTTCCTGAGGATGGGTCCTAATGTGTGTTTGTGTCCATGAGGGCCTTAAAATGGGGCGGTGGCACCGGGACCCTGAAGTATTCTCCTAAGCTTTTGACATAGCTCGATGCACAAGGTTCCTTGTGGAGACGAGATTTGTTTTGATGGGTGCCTCAGGAAAACCTCTATGCTGGTATTGGAATCCAGGCTTTTGAGGAGACATGCCTGTAATCCAAAGCAATGTATCCGATTATGGCCTAGGGTCCTGTCTGGTTCAATCTTCTTCTCAGGGGACATCCATCTATGGTATGAGTGGAGGTAGATGCTCAGCTGGTATCAGACCGCCCTTGTTTGTCCCGGGCGACCTGCACTATTGGGATGGCCTCAGGGATTTGTAGGGCTATCCAAAAATTACTGTTTTGGACAATGGCATCGGCAGAATTCCCATAGATTGGGTAGGCACAGTCCTAATGTGTGACTCCAGGGGCCCCAGCCTGGAGGGTGTGTGGCCCAGGACTTTGAGGACAGAAGTCTGAAAACACAAACTCAGCTTAGGTTTGGGGACGTAGGTATGGCAGGCCCGATCTATAAACCATGAGAAGAACTCTTCCGGATATGAAGAAAGAGCGAGTCTGAGGCGCTTGCTCAGGCTTTTGTCTCTGGATTTTGCATCAGAGATGGCCGTGGAAGGTCGGGGAGGCCTCATGGGCCATGGACGAATCTTCCTCTCTGTGGATTTGGCCCGATCCCAATTGTTTTCCGTCAATCTGTGGAATGGGAGGACTCCTTTCAGGTTTGTTACCTCAGGTGTCCCGCCAAAAGAGGAATTCCAAAGAAGAGCCCTGGGGAAAAGTGAAGGGAGAACCCGAACTATGGGTAAAATTTGGGGCCTAGGGGCATGGCAAGCCCAATATGCTATCTCTTCATCCAGCCACTGAGAGGCCTTATTGAGGACTGGGATCAGGGTGAGGGTCACAATGTGTGGTTTTGACCAATGTGGCCCGCAAACATGAGCGGGGCCTCATGGGCCACACTGGTTTCAACTACACTGAACGTGGGGCAACATGCCAACCACATGGTTTCTTGCCACGGGGAAGGAGTTGTGATTTCTGCATCACTTTCCAGCCTGGGCAGTTATTGGAGATAAGGTCTAGGTTCTGAAACTTGACAACCGAGGTTGGGAAGAGATGACGACCTAAGACCATGGCGGGTCCGATGTGCTCAGTGAGCGGCCAGCTTTCTGTGTGGGGCCAGGTAATCCAGGCTCGGGCTGTGTCAAAAAGGGCAATAGTGCCCAGGTCAGCCTATATATTTGGGGTACAGTCGAATGGCGTGCAGGTTGATCCTCATTTGGAGTTTCTGGGTAGCCCCAGAGGGCAATGTTTTTCTTCCTGAGGGCAGGAAGAGTGCTGCATTATAATTCTGGTTTTCAAACTGGAGGCTTGTGGGCCAGTAGTCTGAGGAAGGAAATCTGAGAACAAGCTAGGCTTAGGTTTCTGGGTGAGGACAAGGCAGGAACAATCTACAGACCTGAATCGAGATCTCGTGCTTATGATGTCAGGGCGAGGATCAGAAGATCGCTCAGGTTGGTGTTTCTGTCCCTGATGGCCCTTCATGAAGGGGCGGAGGGGCCACGAGGCCGTGGGGGTTTTCCCACGATGTTAGTTGTGAGAAACTCCAAACTGCAAAGATTCTTCTGCAGGACAATTGAGACCTGTTGGTTGGCTCCAGGGCAACGATTCCGAGCAGGGTTCTAAGGATGGATGGCTGGGTAGCCCACCTCGCATTCCAATTGTGTCCTAGCAACAAGACAGGTTAGATCTGCTGGATCTGGGGGAGCAACCCAGGAGGCTGAGTTGAAATGGACTCTCCTGTGGATGGGTCCTAATGTCTGTTTGTGTCTATGGAGACCTTGGAATGTAGCGGTGGCACTGGGGTCCTGAAGGGTTTTTCCAAACAGAGGCTTTGACACAGCTCCAACGTGCAAGTTTCCCATATGTAGATGAGATGTTTTCTGATGGGTGAGTCAAGAAACAGCCATACGCTGGTATTGAAATCCAGGCCTCTGAGGAGAGATGACTGGATACCACAGCAATGGATCCGTTTAGTGCCTAGGGGCCTGTTCGTTCCTTTTTACCTCTGGGGACATCAGTCTATGCGTCTGAGTGCAGGTAGGTGCTCAGAGGAGCTCAGATTGCCCCTGTTTGTCCTGGGAAGCCACCACTATTGGGATGGCCTCAGGCAGTTTGGAGGTTTATCCTATTAGTAGGGTTGTGGCCATTGGAATGGGCACATACAATTCCCTTGGAGAGGGCAAGTACAGTCCTCAGGTTTGGCTCCAGGGGCCTGAGCCTGTAGGGTGTGTAGGCCAGAGCTGTTTGGACAGTTGTCTGAAAACACAAACGCGGCTTATGTTTCGGGTCATAGGTATGGCAGGACTGATCTACAGACCATGAGGAGAACTCTTCAGGATATGAAAAAAGGGCGAGTGTGAGGCTCGTGCTCAAGTTTTTGTCTCTGGATATCGTGTCACTCATGGTCGTGAAATTTCCGGGTGACTTCATGGGAAATGGGCGAGTCTTACTCTCTGGGGTTTTGCCCCGTCCCAAGAGTTTTGGGTCATTCTGGGGATGGAAGAAGTCCGTTTTGTTGTTGTTGTTGATTTGCTTTGTTTTGTTTTTTAACCTCAGGTGTCTCGCCAAATGAGGTATTCCAGAGTAGAGCCCTGGGGAGGGCCGACCGGACAACCAGAAATCTGGTTTAAAATTGGGGCCTAGGGACATGTCAAGCCCATTATGACATCTAATGGTCGAGCCACTGAGAGGACTTACTAGAGCACAGGACTCACGCTGAGGGTCACAATGCGTGTTTATGCCCTCTTCCCACTCAAGAATTGGCGGGGCCTCCGGGTGAATGCTGGTTTCTCCTACACTGAACGTTGGACAACATGCCAACCACAAGGTTTCTTGCCATGGGTAAGGACGAGTTCTGATTTCTGCATCACAGGCACACCTGGGCAGTGGTTGGAGATAAGGTCTAGGTTCTGAGGCCTGAAAAACCGCAGTTGGGAAGAGATGATGACCTAAGGCCATGGCGGTTGTGATGTGCTCAGTGTGCGGTCAGCTGTCTGGGTGTTGGTCAGGAGGTCCGAGCTCAGGTTGTGTCAGACAGTGCATTAGTGCCCAGGTTAGACTATATACTTTGGGTACAGTCGAATGCCATGTAGATTTATCCTCATATAAGGTGCCTGGGCAGCTCCTTAGGCCAAATTTTTTTTCTAGAGGGCAGGCAGAGTGCTGCATTGTGGGTCTGGAATTGCGAAACTTCCGGGCTTCGGGGCCTGGAGTGTGAGGACGGAAGTCTGAGAACACAAGCTAGACTTGGGTTTCAGGGCCAGGGCACGGCAGGTACCCCTGTAGATCTGAACCTATATCTCATGCATCTGAAGTCAGGGCGAGGATCAGACGTTGGCTCAGGTTGGAGTTTCTGTGCATGACGGCCCCTTCATGAAGGGAGCGGAATCTCGAGGCCATGGAGGTTTTCCCACGTTGGGAGTTGTTGGATGCCCCCTTCAAGGATTCCTTCTGCGGGACAATTGAGACTTGTTGGGCAGCTCCAAGACATCCCATATGGAATGACTCCAGGGCACCGTTCGAGGATGGATGCCTGGGAAGCCCGCCTCGCATTCCAATTGTCTCCTAGCAACAAGACAGTTTAGATCTGATGGCTCTGCGGGAGAAACCGGGGTGGCTGACTTGAAATGGATTTTCCTGAGGATGGATCCTAATGTGTGTTTGTGTCCATGAGGGCCTTAAAATGGGGCGGTGGCACCGGGACCCTGAAGTATTCTCCTAAGCTTTTGACATAGCTCGATGCACAAGGTTCCTTTGATGGGTGCCTCAGGAAAACCTCTATGCTGGTATTGGAATCCAGGCTTTTGAGGAGACATGCCTGTAATCCAAAGCAATGTATCCGATTATGGCCTAGGGTCCTGTCTGTTTCAATCTTCTTCTCAGGGGACATCCATCTATGGTATGAGTGGAGGTAGATGCTCAGCTGGTATCAGACCGCCCTTGTTTGTCCCGGGCGACCTGCACTATTGGGATGGCCTCAGGGATTTGTAGGGTTATCCAAAAATTACTGTTTTGGACAATGGCATCGGCAGAATTCCCATAGATTGGGTAGGCACAGTCCTAATGTGTGACTCCAGGGGCCCCAGCCTGGAGGGTGTGTGTCCCAGGACTTTGAGGACAGAAGTCTGAAAACACAAACTCAGCTTAGGTTTGGGGACGTAGGTATGGCAGGCCCGATCTATAAACCATGAGAAGACCTCTTCCGGATATGAAGAAAGAGCGAGTCTGAGGCGCTTGCTCGGGCTTTTGTCTCTGGATTTTGTATCAGAGATGGCCGTGGAAGGTCGGGGAGGCCCCATGGGCCATGGACGAATCTTCCTCTCTGTGGATTTGGCCCGATCCCAATTGTTTTCCGTCAATCTGTGGAATGGGAGGACTCCTTTCAGGTTTGTTACCTCAGGTGTCCCGCCAAAAGAGGAATTCCAAAGAAGAGCCCTGGGGAAAAGTGAAGGGAGAACCCGAACTATGGGTAAAATTTGGGGCCTAGGGGCATGGCAAGCCCAATATGCTATCTCTTCATCCAGCCACTGAGAGGCCTTATTGAGGACTGGGATCAGGGTGAGGGTCACAATGTGTGGTTTTGACCAATGTGGCCCGCAAACATGAGCGGGGCCTCATGGGCCACACTGGTTTCAACTACACTGAACGTGGGGCAACATGCCAACCACATGGTTTCTTGCCACGGGGAAGGAGTTGTGATTTCTGCATCACTTTCCAGCCTGGGCAGTTATTGGAGATAAGGTCTAGGTTCTGAAACTTGACAACCGAGGTTGGGAAGAGATGACGACCTAAGACCATGGCGGGTCCGATGTGCTCAGTGAGCGGCCAGCTTTCTGTGTGGGGCCAGGTAATCCAGGCTCGGGCTGTGTCAAAAAGGGCAATAGTGCCCAGGTCAGCCTATATATTTGGGGTACAGTCGAATGGCGTGCAGGTTGATCCTCATTTGGAGTTTCTGGGTAGCCCCAGAGGGCAATGTTTTTCTTCCTGAGGGCAGGAAGAGTGCTGCATTATAGTTCTGGTTTTCAAACTGGAGGCTT
This sequence comes from Mustela nivalis, assembly GCF_964662115.1. Lineage (NCBI taxonomy): Eukaryota > Metazoa > Chordata > Mammalia > Carnivora > Mustelidae > Mustela > Mustela nivalis. The sequence continues at coordinate 402,183 of NW_028136443.1, read as the reverse complement.
GTGGGCCAGTAGTCTGAGGAAGGAAATCTGAGAACAAGCTAGGCTTAGGTTTCTGGGTGAGGACAAGGCAGGAACAATCTACAGACCTGAATCGAGATCTCGTGCTTATGATGTCAGGGCGAGGATCAGAAGATCGCTCAGGTTGGTGTTTCTGTCCCTGATGGCCCTTCATGAAGGGGCGGAGGGGCCACGAGGCCGTGGGGGTTTTCCCACGATGTTAGTTGTGAGAAACTCCAAACTGCAAAGATTCTTCTGCAGGACAATTGAGACCTGTTGGTTGGCTCCAGGGCAACGATTCCGAGCAGGGTTCTAAGGATGGATGGCTGGGTAGCCCACCTCGCATTCCAATTGTGTCCTAGCAACAAGACAGGTTAGATCTGCTGGATCTGGGGGAGCAACCCAGGAGGCTGAGTTGAAATGGACTCTCCTGTGGATGGGTCCTAATGTCTGTTTGTGTCTATGGAGACCTTGGAATGTAGCGGTGGCACTGGGGTCCTGAAGGGTTTTTCCAAACAGAGGCTTTGACACAGCTCCAACGTGCAAGTTTCCCATATGTAGATGAGATGTTTTCTGATGGGTGAGTCAAGAAACAGCCATACGCTGGTATTGAAATCCAGGCCTCTGAGGAGAGATGACTGGATACCACAGCAATGGATCCGTTTAGTGCCTAGGGGCCTGTTCGTTCCTTTTTACCTCTGGGGACATCAGTCTATGCGTCTGAGTGCAGGTAGGTGCTCAGAGGAGCTCAGATTGCCCCTGTTTGTCCTGGGAAGCCACCACTATTGGGATGGCCTCAGGCAGTTTGGAGGTTTATCCTATTAGTAGGGTTGTGGCCATTGGAATGGGCACATACAATTCCCTTGGAGAGGGCAAGTACAGTCCTCAGGTTTGGCTCCAGGGGCCTGAGCCTGTAGGGTGTGTAGGCCAGAGCTGTTTGGACAGTTGTCTGAAAACACAAACGCGGCTTATGTTTCGGGTCATAGGTATGGCAGGACTGATCTACAGACCATGAGGAGAACTCTTCAGGATATGAAAAAAGGGCGAGTGTGAGGCTCGTGCTCAAGTTTTTGTCTCTGGATATCGTGTCACTCATGGTCGTGAAATTTCCGGGTGACTTCATGGGGAATGGGCGAGTCTTACTCTCTGGGGTTTTGCCCCGTCCCAAGAGTTTTGGGTCATTCTGGGGATGGAAGAAGTCCGTTTTGTTGTTGTTGTTGATTTGCTTTGTTTTGTTTTTTAACCTCAGGTGTCTCGCCAAATGAGGTATTCCAGAGTAGAGCCCTGGGGAGGGCCGACCGGACAACCAGAAATCTGGTTTAAAATTGGGGCCTAGGGACATGTCAAGCCCATTATGACATCTAATGGTCGAGCCACTGAGAGGACTTACTAGAGCACAGGACTCACGCTGAGGGTCACAATGCGTGTTTATGCCCTCTTCGCACTCAAGAATTGGCGGGGCCTCCGGGTGAATGCTGGTTTCTCCTACACTGAACATTGGACAACATGCCAACCACAAGGTTTCTTGCCATGGGTAAGGACGAGTTCTGATTTCTGCATCACAGGCACACCTGGGCAGTGGTTGGAGATAAGGTCTAGGTTCTGAGGCCTGAAAAACCGCAGTTGGGAAGAGATGATGACCTAAGGCCATGGCGGTTGTGATGTGCTCAGTGTGCGGTCAGCTGTCTGGGTGTTGGTCAGGAGGTCCGAGCTCAGGTTGTGTCAGACAGTGCATTAGTGCCCAGGTTAGACTATATACTTTGGGTACAGTCGAATGCCATGTAGATTTATCCTCATATAAGGTGCCTGGGCAGCTCCTTAGGCCAAATTTTTTTTCTAGAGGGCAGGCAGAGTGCTGCATTGTGGGTCTGGAATTGCGAAACTTCCGGGCTTCGGGGCCTGGAGTGTGAGGACGGAAGTCTGAGAACACAAGCTAGACTTGGGTTTCAGGGCCAGGGCACGGCAGGTACCCCTGTAGATCTGAACCTATATCTCATGCATCTGAAGTCAGGGCGAGGATCAGACGTTGGCTCAGGTTGGAGTTTCTGTGCATGACGGCCCCTTCATGAAGGGAGCGGAATCTCGAGGCCATGGAGGTATTCCCACGTTGGGAGTTGTTGGATGCCCCCTTCAAGGATTCCTTCTGCGGGACAATTGAGACTTGTTGGGCAGCTCCAGGACATCCCATATGGAATGACTCCAGGGCACCGTTCGAGGATGGATGCCTGGGAAGCCCGCCTCGCATTCCAATTGTCTCCTAGCAACAAGACAGTTTAGATCTGATGGCTCTGCGGGAGAAACCGGGGTGGCTGACTTGAAATGGATTTTCCTGAGGATGGGTCCTAATGTGTGTTTGTGTCCATGAGGGCCTTAAAATGGGGCGGTGGCACCGGGACCCTGAAGTATTCTCCTAAGCTTTTGACATAGCTCGATGCACAAGGTTCCTTGTGGAGACGAGATTTGTTTTGATGGGTGCCTCAGGAAAACCTCTATGCTGGTATTGGAATCCGGGCTTTTGAGGAGACATGCCTGTAATCCAAAGCAATGTATCCGATTATGGCCTAGGGTCCTGTCTGTTTCAATCTTCTTCTCAGGGGACATCCATCTATGGTATGAGTGGAGGTAGATGCTCAGCTGGTATCAGACCGCCCTTGTTTGTCCCGGGCGACCTGCACTATTGGGATGGCCTCAGGGTTTTGTAGGGTTATCCAAAAATTACTGTTTTGGACAATGGCATCGGCAGAATTCCCATAGATTGGGTAGGCACAGTCCTAATGTGTGACTCCAGGGGCCCCAGCCTGGAGGGTGTGTGGCCCAGGACTTTGAGGACAGAAGTCTGAAAACACAAACTCAGCTTAGGTTTGGGGACGTAGGTATGGCAGGCCCGATCTATAAACCATGAGAAGAACTCTTCCGGATATGAAGAAAGAGCGAGTCTGAGGCGCTTGCTCAGGCTTTTGTCTCTGGATTTTGTATCAGAGATGGCCGTGGAAGGTCGGGGAGGCCTCATGGGCCATGGACGAATCTTCCTCTCTGTGGATTTGGCCCGATCCCAATTGTTTTCCGTCAATCTGTGGAATGGGAGGACTCCTTTCAGGTTTGTTACCTCAGGTGTCCCGCCAAAAGAGGAATTCCAAAGAAGAGCCCTGGGGAAAAGTGAAGGGAGAACCCGAACTATGGGTAAAATTTGGGGCCTAGGGGCATGGCAAGCCCAATATGCTATCTCTTCATCCAGCCACTGAGAGGCCTTATTGAGGACTGGGATCAGGGTGAGGGTCACAATGTGTGGTTTTGACCAATGTGGCCCGCAAACATGAGCGGGGCCTCATGGGCCACACTGGTTTCAACTACACTGAACGTGGGGCAACATGCCAACCACATGGTTTCTTGCCACGGGGAAGGAGTTGTGATTTCTGCATCACTTTCCAGCCTGGGCAGTTATTGGAGATAAGGTCTAGGTTCTGAAACTTGACAACCGAGGTTGGGAAGAGATGACGACCTAAGACCATGGCGGGTCCGATGTGCTCAGTGAGCAGCCAGCTTTCTGTGTGGGGCCAGGTAATCCAGGCTCGGGCTGTGTCAAAAAGGGCAATAGTGCCCAGGTCAGCCTATATATTTGGGGTACAGTCGAATGGCGTGCAGGTTGATCCTCATTTGGAGTTTCTGGGTAGCCCCAGAGGGCAATGTTTTTCTTCCTGAGGGCAGGAAGAGTGCTGCATTATAGTTCTGGTTTTCAAACTGGAGGCTTGTGGGCCAGTAGTCTGAGGAAGGAAATCTGAGAACAAGCTAGGCTTAGGTTTCTGGGTGAGGACAAGGCAGGAACAATCTACAGACCTGAATCGAGATCTCGTGCTTATGATGTCAGGGCGAGGATCAGAAGTTCGCTCAGGTTGGTGTTTCTGTCACTGATGGCCCTTCATGAAGGGGCGGAGGGGCCACGAGGCCGTGGGGGTTTTCCCACGATGTTAGTTGTGAGAAACTCCAAACTGCAAAGATTCTTCTGCAGGACAATTGAGACCTGTTGGTTGGCTCCAGGGCAACGATTCCGAGCAGGGTTCTAAGGATGGATGGCTGGGTAGCCCACCTCGCATTCCAATTGTGTCCTAGCAACAAGACAGGTTAGATCTGCTGGATCTGGGGGAGCAACCCAGGAGGCTGAGTTGAAATGGACTCTCCTGTGGATGGGTCCTAATGTCTGTTTGTGTCTATGGAGACCTTGGAATGTAGCGGTGGCACTGGGGTCCTGAAGGGTTTTTCCAAACAGAGGCTTTGACACAGCTCCAACGTGCAAGTTTCCCATATGTAGATGAGATGTTTTCTGATGGGTGAGTCAAGAAACAGCCATACGCTGGTATTGAAATCCAGGCCTCTGAGGAGAGATGACTGGATACCACAGCAATGGATCCGTTTAGTGCCTAGGAGCCTGTTCGTTCCTTTTTACCTCTGGGGACATCAGTCTATGCGTCTGAGTGCAGGTAGGTGCTCAGAGGAGCTCAGATTGCCCCTGTTTGTCCTGGGAAGCCACCACTATTGGGATGGCCTCAGGCAGTTTGGAGGTTTATCCTATTAGTAGGGTTGTGGCCATTGGAATGGGCACATACAATTCCCTTGGAGAGGGCAAGTACAGTCCTCAGGTTTGGCTCCAGGGGCCTGAGCCTGTAGGGTGTGTAGGCCAGAGCTGTTTGGACAGTTGTCTGAAAACACAAACGCGGCTTATGTTTCGGGTCATAGGTATGGCAGGACTGATCTACAGACCATGAGGAGAACTCTTCAGGATATGAAAAAAGGGCGAGTGTGAGGCTCGTGCTCAAGTTTTTGTCTCTGGATATCGTGTCACTCATGGTCGTGAAATTTCCGGGTGACTTCATGGGGAATGGGCGAGTCTTACTCTCTGGGGTTTTGCCCCGTCCCAAGAGTTTTGGGTCATTCTGGGGATGGAAGAAGTCCGTTTTGTTGTTGTTGTTGATTTGCTTTGTTTTGTTTTTTAACCTCAGGTGTCTCGCCAAATGAGGTATTCCAGAGTAGAGCCCTGGGGAGGGCCGACCGGACAACCAGAAATCTGGTTTAAAATTGGGGCCTAGGGACATGTCAAGCCCATTATGACATCTAATGGTCGAGCCACTGAGAGGACTTACTAGAGCACAGGACTCACGCTGAGGGTCACAATGCGTGTTTATGCCCTCTTCGCACTCAGGAATTGGCGGGGCCTCCGGGTTAATGCTGGTTTCTCCTACACTGAACGTTGGACAACATGCCAACCACAAGGTTTCTTGCCATGGGTAAGGACGAGTTCTGATTTCTGCATCACAGGCTCACCTGGGCAGTGGTTGGAGATAAGGTCTAGGTTCTGAGGCCTGAAAAACCGCAGTTGGGAAGAGATGATGACCTAAGGCCATGGCGGTTGTGATGTGCTCAGTGTGCGGTCAGCTGTCTGGGTGTTGGTCAGGAGGTCCGAGCTCAGGTTGTGTCAGACAGTGCATTAGTGCCCAGGTTAGACTATATACTTTGGGTACAGTCGAATGCCATGTAGATTTATCCTCATATAAGGTGCCTGGGCAGCTCCTTAGGCCAAATTTTTTTTCTAGAGGGCAGGCAGAGTGCTGCATTGTGGGTCTGGAATTGCGAAACTTCCGGGCTTCGGGGCCTGGAGTGTGAGGACGGAAGTCTGAGAACACAAGCTAGACTTGGGTTTCAGGGCCAGGGCACGGCAGGTACCCCTGTAGATCTGAACCTATATCTCATGCATCTGAAGTCAGGGCGAGGATCAGACGTTGGCTCAGGTTGGAGTTTCTGTGCATGACGGCCCCTTCATGAAGGGAGCGGAATCTCGAGGCCATGGAGGTTTTCCCACGTTGGGAGTTGTTGGATGCCCCCTTCAAGGATTCCTTCTGCGGGACAATTGAGACTTGTTGGGCAGCTCCAGGACATCCCATATGGAATGACTCCAGGGCACCGTTCGAGGATGGATGCCTGGGAAGCCCGCCTCGCATTCCAATTGTCTCCTAGCAACAAGACAGTTTAGATCTGATGGCTCTGCGGGAGAAACCGGGGTGGCTGACTTGAAATGGATTTTCCTGAGGATGGGTCCTAATGTGTGTTTGTGTCCATGAGGGCCTTAAAATGGGGCGGTGGCACCGGGACCCTGAAGTATTCTCCTAAGCTTTTGACATAGCTCGATGCACAAGGTTCCTTGTGGAGACGAGATTTGTTTTGATGGGTGCCTCAGGAAAACCTCTATGCTGGTATTGGAATCCAGGCTTTTGAGGAGACATGCCTGTAATCCAAAGCAATGTATCCGATTATGGCCTAGGGTCCTGTCTGTTTCAATCTTCTTCTCAGGGGACATCCATCTATGGTATGAGTGGAGGTAGATGCTCAGCTGGTATCAGACCGCCCTTGTTTGTCCCGGGTGACCTGCACTATTGGATGGCCTCAGGGATTTGTAGGGTTATCCAAAAATTACTGTTTTGGACAATGGCATCGGCAGAATTCCCATAGATTGGGTAGGCACAGTCCTAATGTGTGACTCCAGGGGCCCCAGCCTGGAGGGTGTGTGTCCCAGGACTTTGAGGACAGAAGTCTGAAAACACAAACTCAGCTTAGGTTTGGGGACGTAGGTATGGCAGGCCCGATCTATAAACCATGAGAAGAACTCTTCCGGATATGAAGAAAGAGCGAGTCTGAGGCGCTTGCTCAGGCTTTTGTCTCTGGATTTTGTATCAGAGATGGCCGTGGAAGGTCGGGGAGGGCTCATGGGCCATGGACGAATCTTCCTCTCTGTGGATTTGGCCCGATCCCAATTGTTTTCCGTCAATCTGTGGAATGGGAGGACTCCTTTCAGGTTTGTTACCTCAGGTGGCCCGCCAAAAGAGGAATTCCAAAGAAGAGCCCTGGGGAAAAGTGAAGGGAGAACCCGAACTATGGGTAAAATTTGGGGCCTAGGGGCATGGCAAGCCCAATATGCTATCTCTTCATCCAGCCACTGAGAGGCCTTATTGAGGACTGGGATCAGGGTGAGGGTCACAATGTGTGGTTTTGACCAATGTGGCCCGCAAACATGAGCGGGGCCTCATGGGCCACACTGGTTTCAACTACACTGAACGTGGGGCAACATGCCAACCACATGGTTTCTTGCCACGGGGAAGGAGTTGTGATTTCTGCATCACTTTCCAGCCTGGGCAGTTATTGGAGATAAGGTCTAGGTTCTGAAACTTGACAACCGAGGTTGGGAAGAGATGACGACCTAAGACCATGGCGGGTCCGATGTGCTCAGTGAGCGGCCAGCTTTCTGTATGGGGCCAGGTAATCCAGGCTCGGGCTGTGTCAAAAAGGGCAATAGTGCCCAGGTCAGCCTATATATTTGGGGTACAGTCGAATGGCGTGCAGGTTGATCCTCATTTGGAGTTTCTGGGTAGCCCCAGAGGGCAATGTTTTTCTTCCTGAGGGCAGGAAGAGTGCTGCATTATAGTTCTGGTTTTCAAACTGGAGGCTTGTGGGCCAGTAGTCTGAGGAAGGAAATCTGAGAACAAGCTAGGCTTAGGTTTCTGGGTGAGGACAACGCAGGAACAATCTACAGACCTGAATCGAGATCTCGTGCTTATGATGTCAGGGCGAGGATCAGAAGATCGCTCAGGTTGGTGTTTCTGTCCCTGATGGCCCTTCATGAAGGGGCGGAGGGGCCACGAGGCCGTGGGGGTTTTCCCACGATGTTAGTTGTGAGAAACTCCAAACTGCAAAGATTCTTCTGCAGGACAATTGAGACCTGTTGGTTGGCTCCAGGGCAACGATTCCGAGCAGGGTTCTAAGGATGGATGGCTGGGTAGCCCACCTCGCATTCCAATTGTGTCCTAGCAACAAGACAGGTTAGATCTGCTGGATCTGGGGGAGCAACCCAGGAGGCTGAGTTGAAATGGACTCTCCTGTGGATGGGTCCTAATGTCTGTTTGTGTCTATGGAGACCTTGGAATGTAGCGGTGGCACTGGGGTCCTGAAGGGTTTTTCCAAACAGAGGCTTTGACACAGCTCCAACGTGCAAGTTTCCCATATGTAGATGAGATGTTTTCTGATGGGTGAGTCAAGAAACAGCCATACGCTGGTATTGAAATCCAGGCCTCTGAGGAGAGATGACTGGATACCACAGCAATGGATCCGTTTAGTGCCTAGGGGCCTGTTCGTTCCTTTTTACCTCTGGGGACATCAGTCTATGCGTCTGAGTGCAGGTAGGTGCTCAGAGGAGCTCAGATTGCCCCTGTTTGTCCTGGGAAGCCACCACTATTGGGATGGCCTCAGGCAGTTTGGAGGTTTATCCTATTAGTAGGGTTGTGGCCATTGGAATGGGCACATACAATTCCCTTGGAGAGGGCAAGTACAGTCCTCAGGTTTGGCTCCAGGGGCCTGAGCCTGTAGGGTGTGTAGGCCAGAGCTGTTTGGACAGTTGTCTGAAAACACAAACGCGGCTTATGTTTCGGGTCATAGGTATGGCAGGACTGATCTACAGACCATGAGGAGAACTCTTCAGGATATGAAAAAAGGGCGAGTGTGAGGCTCGTGCTCAAGTTTTTGTCTCTGGATATCGTGTCACTCATGGTCGTGAAATTTCCGGGTGACTTCATGGGGAATGGGCGAGTCTTACTCTCTGGGGTTTTGCCCCGTCCCAAGAGTTTTGGGTCATTCTGGGGATGGAAGAAGTCCGTTTTGTTGTTGTTGTTGATTTGCTTTGTTTTGTTTTTTAACCTCAGGTGTCTCGCCAAATGAGGTATTCCAGAGTAGAGCCCTGGGGAGGGCCGACCGGACAACCAGAAATCTGGTTTAAAATTGGGGCCTAGGGACATGTCAAGCCCATTATGACATCTAATGGTCGAGCCACTGAGAGGACTTACTAGAGCACAGGACTCACGCTGAGGGTCACAATGCGTGTTTATGCCCTCTTCGCACTCAAGAATTGGCGGGGCCTCCGGGTGAATGCTGGTTTCTCCTACACTGAACGTTGGACAACATGCCAACCACAAGGTTTCTTGCCATGGGTAAGGACGAGTTCTGATTTCTGCATCACAGGCACACCTGGGCAGTGGTTGGAGATAAGGTCTAGGTTCTGAGGCCTGAAAAACCGCAGTTGGGAAGAGATGATGACCTAAGGCCATGGCGGTTGTGATGTGCTCAGTGTGCGGTCAGCTGTCTGGGTGTTGGTCAGGAGGTCCGAGCTCAGGTTGTGTCAGACAGTGCATTAGTGCCCAGGTTAGACTATATACTTTGGGTACAGTCGAATGCCATGTAGATTTATCCTCATATAAGGTGCCTGGGCAGCTCCTTAGGCCAAATTTTTTTTCTAGAGGGCAGGCAGAGTGCTGCATTGTGGGTCTGGAATTGCGAAACTTCCGGGCTTCGGGGCCTGGAGTGTGAGGACGGAAGTCTGAGAACACAAGCTAGACTTGGGTTTCTGGGCCAGGGCACGGCAGGTACCCCTGTAGATCTGAACCTATATCTCATGCATCTGAAGTCAGGGCGAGGATCAGACGTTGGCTCAGGTTGGAGTTTCTGTGCATGACGGCCCCTTCATGAAGGGAGCGGAATCTCGAGGCCATGGAGGTATTCCCACGTTGGGAGTTGTTGGATGCCCCCTTCAAGGATTCCTTCTGCGGGACAATTGAGACTTGTTGGGCAGCTCCAGGACATCCCATATGGAATGACTCCAGGGCACCGTTCGAGGATGGATGCCTGGGAAGCCCGCCTCGCATTCCAATTGTCTCCTAGCAACAAGACAGTTTAGATCTGATGGCTCTGCGGGAGAAACCGGGGTGGCTGACTTGAAATGGATTTTCCTGAGGATGGGTCCTAATGTGTGTTTGTGTCCATGAGGGCCTTAAAATGGGGCGGTGGCACCGGGACCCTGAAGTATTCTCCTAAGCTTTTGACATAGCTCGATGCACAAGGTTCCTTGTGGAGACGAGATTTGTTTTGATGGGTGCCTCAGGAAAACCTCTATGCTGGTATTGGAATCCAGGCTTTTGAGGAGACATGCCTGTAATCCAAAGCAATGTATCCGATTATGGCCTAGGGTCCTGTCTGGTTCAATCTTCTTCTCAGGGGACATCCGTCTATGGTATGAGTGGAGGTAGATGCTCAGCTGGTATCAGACCGCCCTTGTTTGTCCCGGGCGACCTGCACTATTGGGATGGCCTCAGGGTTTTGTAGGGTTATCCAAAAATTACTGTTTTGGACAATGGCATCGGCAGAATTCCCATAGATTGGGTAGGCACAGTCCTAATGTGTGACTCCAGGGGCCCCAGCCTGGAGGGTGTGTGTCCCAGGACTTTGAGGACAGAAGTCTGAAAACACAAACTCAGCTTAGGTTTGGGGACGTAGGTATGGCAGGCCCGATCTATAAACCATGAGAAGAACTCTTCCGGATATGAAGAAAGAGCGAGTCTGAGGCGCTTGCTCAGGCTTTTGTCTCTGGATTTTGTATCAGAGATGGCCGTGGAAGGTCGGGGAGGCCTCATGGGCCATGGACGAATCTTCCTCTCTGTGGATTTGGCCCGATCCCAATTGTTTTCCGTCAATCTGTGGAATGGGAGGACTCCTTTCAGGTTTGTTACCTCAGGTGTCCCTCCAAAAGAGGAATTCCAAAGAAGAGCCCTGGGGAAAAGTGAAGGGAGAACCCGAACTATGGGTAAAATTTGGGGCCTAGGGGCATGGCAAGCCCAATATGCTATCTCTTCATCCAGCCACTGAGAGGCCTTATTGAGGACTGGGATCAGGGTGAGGGTCACAATGTGTGGTTTTGACCAATGTGGCCCGCAAACATGAGCGGGGCCTCATGGGCCACACTGGTTTCAACTACACTGAACGTGGGGCAACATGCCAACCACATGGTTTCTTGCCACGGGGAAGGAGTTGTGATTTCTGCATCACTTTCCAGCCTGGGCAGTTATTGGAGATAAGGTCTAGGTTCTGAAACTTGACAACCGAGGTTGGGAAGAGATGACGACCTAAGACCATGGCGGGTCCGATGTGCTCAGTGAGCGGCCAGCTTTCTGTGTGGGGCCAGGTAATCCAGGCTCGGGCTGTGTCAAAAAGGGCAATAGTGCCCAGGTCAGCCTATATATTTGGGGTACAGTCGAATGGCGTGCAGGTTGATCCTCATTTGGAGTTTCTGGGTAGCCCCAGAGGGCAATGTTTTTCTTCCTGAGGGCAGGAAGAGTGCTGCATTATAGTTCTGGTTTTCAAACTGGAGGCTTGTGGGCCAGTAGTCTGAGGAAGGAAATCTGAGAACAAGCTAGGCTTAGGTTTCTGGGTGAGGACAAGGCAGGAACAATCTACAGACCTGAATCGAGATCTCGTGCTTATGATGTCAGGGCGAGGATCAGAAGTTCGCTCAGGTTGGTGTTTCTGTCCCTGATGGCCCTTCATGAAGGGGCGGAGGGGCCACGAGGCCGTGGGGGTTTTCCCACGATGTTAGTTGTGAGAAACTCCAAACTGCAAAGATTCTTCTGCAGGACAATTGAGACCTGTTGGTTGGCTCCAGGGCAACGATTCCGAGCAGGGTTCTAAGGATGGATGGCTGGGTAGCCCACCTCGCATTCCAATTGTGTCCTAGCAACAAGACAGGTTAGATCTGCTGGATCTGGGGGAGCAACCCAGGAGGCTGAGTTGAAATGGACTCTCCTGTGGATGGGTCCTAATGTCTGTTTGTGTCTATGGAGACCTTGGAATGTAGCGGTGGCACTGGGGTCCTGAAGGGTTTTTCCAAACAGAGGCTTTGACACAGCTCCAACGTGCAAGTTTCCCATATGTAGATGAGATGTTTTCTGATGGGTGAGTCAAGAAACAGCCATACGCTGGTATTGAAATCCAGGCCTCTGAGGAGAGATGACTGGATACCACAGCAATGGATCCGTTTAGTGCCTAGGGGCCTGTTCGTTCCTTTTTACCTCTGGGGACATCAGTCTATGCGTCTGAGTGCAGGTAGGTGCTCAGAGGAGCTCAGATTGCCCCTGTTTGTCCTGGGAAGCCACCACTATTGGGATGGCCTCAGGCAGTTTGGAGGTTTATCCTATTAGTAGGGTTGTGGCCATTGGAATGGGCACATACAATTCCCTTGGAGAGGGCAAGTACAGTCCTCAGGTTTGGCTCCAGGGGCCTGAGCCTGTAGGGTGTGTAGGCCAGAGCTGTTTGGACAGTTGTCTGAAAACACAAACGCGGCTTATGTTTCGGGTCATAGGTATGGCAGGACTGATCTACAGACCATGAGGAGAACTCTTCAGGATATGAAAAAAGGGCGAGTGTGAGGCTCGTGCTCAAGTTTTTGTCTCTGGATATCGTGTCACTCATGGTCGTGAAATTTCCGGGTGACTTCATGGGGAATGGGCGAGTCTTACTCTCTGGGGTTTTGCCCCGTCCCAAGAGTTTTGGGTCATTCTGGGGATGGAAGAAGTCCGTTTTGTTGTTGTTGTTGATTTGCTTTGTTTTGTTTTTTAACCTCAGGTGTCTCGCCAAATGAGGTATTCCAGAGTAGAGCCCTGGGGAGGGCCGACCGGACAACCAGAAATCTGGTTTAAAATTGGGGCCTAGGGACATGTCAAGCCCATTATGACATCTAATGGTCGAGCCACTGAGAGGACTTACTAGAGCACAGGACTCACGCTGAGGGTCACAATGCGTGTTTATGCCCTCTTCGCACTCAAGAATTGGCGGGGCCTCCGGGTGAATGCTGGTTTCTCCTACACTGAACGTTGGACAACATGCCAACCACAAGGTTTCTTGCCATGGGTAAGGACGAGTTCTGATTTCTGCATCACAGGCTCACCTGGGCAGTGGTTGGAGATAAGGTCTAGGTTCTGAGGCCTGAAAAACCGCAGTTGGGAAGAGATGATGACCTAAGGCCATGGCGGTTGTGATGTGCTCAGTGTGCGGTCAGCTGTCTGGGTGTTGGTCAGGAGGTCCGAGCTCAGGTTGTGTCAGACAGTGCATTAGTGCCCAGGTTAGACTATATACTTTGGGTACAGTCGAATGCCATGTAGATTTATCCTCATATAAGGTGCCTGGGCAGCTCCTTAGGCCAAATTTTTTTTCTAGAGGGCAGGCAGAGTGCTGCATTGTGGGTCTGGAATTGCGAAACTTCCGGGCTTCGGGGCCTGGAGTGTGAGGACGGAAGTCTGAGAACACAAGCTAGACTTGGGTTTCAGGGCCAGGGCACGGCAGGTACCCCTGTAGATCTGAACCTATATCTCATGCATCTGAAGTCAGGGCGAGGATCAGACGTTGGCTCAGGTTGGAGTTTCTGTGCATGACGGCCCCTTCATGAAGGGAGCGGAATCTCGAGGCCATGGAGGTTTTCCCACGTTGGGAGTTGTTGGATGCCCCCTTCAAGGATTCCTTCTGCGGGACAATTGAGACTTGTTGGGCAGCTCCAGGACATCCCATATGGAATGACTCCAGGGCACCGTTCGAGGATGGATGCCTGGGAAGCCCGCCTCGCATTCCAATTGTCTCCTAGCAACAAGACAGTTTAGATCTGATGGCTCTGCGGGAGAAACCGGGGTGGCTGACTTGAAATGGATTTTCCTGAGGATGGGTCCTAATGTGTGTTTGTGTCCATGAGGGCCTTAAAATGGGGCTGTGGCACCGGGACCCTGAAGTATTCTCCTAAGCTTTTGACATAGCTCGATGCACAAGGTTCCTTGTGGAGACGAGATTTGTTTTGATGGGTGCCTCAGGAAAACCTCTATGCTGGTATTGGAATCCAGGCTTTTGAGGAGACATGCCTGTAATCCAAAGCAATGTATCCGATTATGGCCTAGGGTCCTGTCTGGTTCAATCTTCTTCTCAGGGGACATCCATCTATGGTATGAGTGGAGGTAGATGCTCAGCTGGTATCAGACCGCCCTTGTTTGTCCCGGGCGACCTGCACTATTGGGATGGCCTCAGGGTTTTGTAGGGTTATCCAAAAATTACTGTTTTGGACAATGGCATCGGCAGAATTCCCATAGATTGGGTAGGCACAGTCCTAATGTGTGACTCCAGGGGCCCCAGCCTGGAGGGTGTGTGTCCCAGGACTTTGAGGACAGAAGTCTGAAAACACAAACTCAGCTTAGGTTTGGGGACGTAGGTATGGCAGGCCCGATCTATAAACCATGAGAAGACCTCTTCCGGATATGAAGAAAGAGCGAGTCTGAGGCGCTTGCTCAGGCTTTTGTCTCTGGATTTTGTATCAGAGATGGCCGTGGAAGGTCGGGGAGGCCTCATGGGCCATGGACGAATCTTCCTCTCTGTGGATTTGGCCCGATCCCAATTGTTTTCCGTCAATCTGTGGAATGGGAGGACTCCTTTCAGGTTTGTTACCTCAGGTGTCCCGCCAAAAGAGGAATTCCAAAGAAGAGCCCTGGGGAAAAGTGAAGGGAGAACCCGAACTATGGGTAAAATTTGGGGCCTAGGGGCATGGCAAGCCCAATATGCTATCTCTTCATCCAGCCACTGAGAGGCCTTATTGAGGACTGGGATCAGGGTGAGGGTCACAATGTGTGGTTTTGACCAATGTGGCCCGCAAACATGAGCGGGGCCTCATGGGCCACACTGGTTTCAACTACACTGAACGTGGGGCAACATGCCAACCACATGGTTTCTTGCCACGGGGAAGGAGTTGTGATTTCTGCATCACTTTCCAGCCTGGGCAGTTATTGGAGATAAGGTCTAGGTTCTGAAACTTGACAACCGAGGTTGGGAAGAGATGACGACCTAAGACCATGGCGGGTCCGATGTGCTCAGTGAGCGGCCAGCTTTCTGTGTGGGGCCAGGTAATCCAGGCTCGGGCTGTGTCAAAAAGGGCAATAGTGCCCAGGTCAGCCTATATATTTGGGGTACAGTCGAATGGCGTGCAGGTTGATCCTCATTTGGAGTTTCTGGGTAGCCCCAGAGGGCAATGTTTTTCTTCCTGAGGGCAGGAAGAGTGCTGCATTATAGTTCTGGTTTTCAAACTGGAGGCTTGTGGGCCAGTAGTCTGAGGAAGGAAATCTGAGAACAAGCTAGGCTTAGGTTTCTGGGTGAGGACAAGGCAGGAACAATCTACAGACCTGAATCGAGATCTCGTGCTTATGATGTCAGGGCGAGGATCAGAAGATCGCTCAGGTTGGTGTTTCTGTCCCTGATGGCCCTTCATGAAGGGGCGGAGGGGCCACGAGGCCGTGGGGGTTTTCCCACGATGTTAGTTGTGAGAAACTCCAAACTGCAAAGATTCTTCTGCAGGACAATTGAGACCTGTTGGTTGGCTCCAGGGCAACGATTCCGAGCAGGGTTCTAAGGATGGATGGCTGGGTAGCCCACCTCGCATTCCAATTGTGTCCTAGCAACAAGACAGGTTAGATCTGCTGGATCTGGGGGAGCAACCCAGGAGGCTGAGTTGAAATGGACTCTCCTGTGGATGGGTCCTAATGTCTGTTTGTGTCTATGGAGACCTTGGAATGTAGCGGTGGCACTGGGGTCCTGAAGGGTTTTTCCAAACAGAGGCTTTGACACAGCTCCAACGTGCAAGTTTCCCATATGTAGATGAGATGTTTTCTGATGGGTGAGTCAAGAAACAGCCATACGCTGGTATTGAAATCCAGGCCTCTGAGGAGAGATGACTGGATACCACAGCAATGGATCCGTTTAGTGCCTAGGGGCCTGTTCGTTCCTTTTTACCTCTGGGGACATCAGTCTATGCGTCTGAGTGCAGGTAGGTGCTCAGAGGAGCTCAGATTGCCCCTGTTTGTCCTGGGAAGCCACCACTATTGGGATGGCCTCAGGCAGTTTGGAGGTTTATCCTATTAGTAGGGTTGTGGCCATTGGAATGGGCACATACAATTCCCTTGGAGAGGGCAAGTACAGTCCTCAGGTTTGGCTCCAGGGGCCTGAGCCTGTAGGGTGTGTAGGCCAGAGCTGTTTGGACAGTTGTCTGAAAACACAAACGCGGCTTATGTTTCGGGTCATAGGTATGGCAGGACTGATCTACAGACCATGAGGAGAACTCTTCAGGATATGAAAAAAGGGCGAGTGTGAGGCTCGTGCTCAAGTTTTTGTCTCTGGATATCGTGTCACTCATGGTCGTGAAATTTCCGGGTGACTTCATGGGGAATGGGCGAGTCTTACTCTCTGGGGTTTTGCCCCGTCCCAAGAGTTTTGGGTCATTCTGGGGATGGAAGAAGTCCGTTTTGTTGTTGTTGTTGATTTGCTTTGTTTTGTTTTTTAACCTCAGGTGTCTCGCCAAATGAGGTATTCCAGAGTAGAGCCCTGGGGAGGGCCGACCGGACAACCAGAAATCTGGTTTAAAATTGGGGCCTAGGGACATGTCAAGCCCATTATGACATCTAATGGTCGAGCCACTGAGAGGACTTACTAGAGCACAGGACTCACGCTGAGGGTCACAATGCGTGTTTATGCCCTCTTCGCACTCAAGAATTGGCGGGGCCTCCGGGTGAATGCTGGTTTCTCCTACACTGAACGTTGGACAACATGCCAACCACAAGGTTTCTTGCCATGGGTAAGGACGAGTTCTGATTTCTGCATCACAGGCTCACCTGGGCAGTGGTTGGAGATAAGGTCTAGGTTCTGAGGCCTGAAAAACCGCAGTTGGGAAGAGATGATGACCTAAGGCCATGGCGGTTGTGATGTGCTCAGTGTGCGGTCAGCTGTCTGGGTGTTGGTCAGGAGGTCCGAGCTCAGGTTGTGTCAGACAGTGCATTAGTGCCCAGGTTAGACTATATACTTTGGGTACAGTCGAATGCCATGTAGATTTATCCTCATATAAGGTGCCTGGGCAGCTCCTTAGGCCAAATTTTTTTTCTAGAGGGCAGGCAGAGTGCTGCATTGTGGGTCTGGAATTGCGAAACTTCCGGGCTTCGGGGCCTGGAGTGTGAGGACGGAAGTCTGAGAACACAAGCTAGACTTGGGTTTCAGGGCCAGGGCACGGCAGGTACCCCTGTAGATCTGAACCTATATCTCATGCATCTGAAGTCAGGGCGAGGATCAGACGTTGGCTCAGGTTGGAGTTTCTGTGCATGACGGCCCCTTCATGAAGGGAGCGGAATCTCGAGGCCATGGAGGTTTTCCCACGTTGGGAGTTGTTGGATGCCCCCTTCAAGGATTCCTTCTGCGGGACAATTGAGACTTGTTGGGCAGCTCCAGGACATCCCATATGGAATGACTCCAGGGCACCGTTCGAGGATGGATGCCTGGGAAGCCCGCCTCGCATTCCAATTGTCTCCTAGCAACAAGACAGTTTAGATCTGATGGCTCTGCGGGAGAAACCGGGGTGGCTGACTTGAAATGGATTTTCCTGAGGATGGGTCCTAATGTGTGTTTGTGTCCATGAGGGCCTTAAAATGGGGCTGTGGCACCGGGACCCTGAAGTATTCTCCTAAGCTTTTGACATAGCTCGATGCACAAGGTTCCTTGTGGAGACGAGATTTGTTTTGATGGGTGCCTCAGGAAAACCTCTATGCTGGTATTGGAATCCAGGCTTTTGAGGAGACATGCCTGTAATCCAAAGCAATGTATCCGATTATGGCCTAGGGTCCTGTCTGGTTCAATCTTCTTCTCAGGGGACATCCATCTATGGTATGAGTGGAGGTAGATGCTCAGCTGGTATCAGACCGCCCTTGTTTGTCCCGGGCGACCTGCACTATTGGGATGGCCTCAGGGTTTTGTAGGGTTATCCAAAAATTACTGTTTTGGACAATGGCATCGGCAGAATTCCCATAGATTGGGTAGGCACAGTCCTAATGTGTGACTCCAGGGGCCCCAGCCTGGAGGGTGTGTGTCCCAGGACTTTGAGGACAGAAGTCTGAAAACACAAACTCAGCTTAGGTTTGGGGACGTAGGTATGGCAGGCCCGATCTATAAACCATGAGAAGAACTCTTCCGGATATGAAGAAAGAGCGAGTCTGAGGCGCTTGCTCAGGCTTTTGTCTCTGGATTTTGTATCAGAGATGGCCGTGGAAGGTCGGGGAGGCCTCATGGGCCATGGACGAATCTTCCTCTCTGTGGATTTGGCCCGATCCCAATTGTTTTCCGTCAATCTGTGGAATGGGAGGACTCCTTTCAGGTTTGTTACCTCAGGTGTCCCGCCAAAAGAGGAATTCCAAAGAAGAGCCCTGGGGAAAAGTGAAGGGAGAACCCGAACTATGGGTAAAATTTGGGGCCTAGGGGCATGGCAAGCCCAATATGCTATCTCTTCATCCAGCCACTGAGAG
Organism: Mustela nivalis; assembly: GCF_964662115.1. Lineage (NCBI taxonomy): Eukaryota > Metazoa > Chordata > Mammalia > Carnivora > Mustelidae > Mustela > Mustela nivalis. Next base: position 383,962 of record NW_028136443.1, on the reverse strand, counting down.
GCCTTATTGAGGACTGGGATCAGGGTGAGGGTCACAATGTGTGGTTTTGACCAATGTGGCCCGCAAACATGAGCGGGGCCTCATGGGCCACACTGGTTTCAACTACACTGAACGTGGGGCAACATGCCAACCACATGGTTTCTTGCCACGGGGAAGGAGTTGTGATTTCTGCATCACTTTCCAGCCTGGGCAGTTATTGGAGATAAGGTCTAGGTTCTGAAACTTGACAACCGAGGTTGGGAAGAGATGACGACCTAAGACCATGGCGGGTCCGATGTGCTCAGTGAGCGGCCAGCTTTCTGTGTGGGGCCAGGTAATCCAGGCTCGGGCTGTGTCAAAAAGGGCAATAGTGCCCAGGTCAGCCTATATATTTGGGGTACAGTCGAATGGCGTGCAGGTTGATCCTCATTTGGAGTTTCTGGGTAGCCCCAGAGGGCAATGTTTTTCTTCCTGAGGGCAGGAAGAGTGCTGCATTATAGTTCTGGTTTTCAAACTGGAGGCTTGTGGGCCAGTAGTCTGAGGAAGGAAATCTGAGAACAAGCTAGGCTTAGGTTTCTGGGTGAGGACAAGGCAGGAACAATCTACAGACCTGAATCGAGATCTCGTGCTTATGATGTCAGGGCGAGGATCAGAAGATCGCTCAGGTTGGTGTTTCTGTCCCTGATGGCCCTTCATGAAGGGGCGGAGGGGCCACGAGGCCGTGGGGGTTTTCCCACGATGTTAGTTGTGAGAAACTCCAAACTGCAAAGATTCTTCTGCAGGACAATTGAGACCTGTTGGTTGGCTCCAGGGCAACGATTCCGAGCAGGGTTCTAAGGATGGATGGCTGGGTAGCCCACCTCGCATTCCAATTGTGTCCTAGCAACAAGACAGGTTAGATCTGCTGGATCTGGGGGAGCAACCCAGGAGGCTGAGTTGAAATGGACTCTCCTGTGGATGGGTCCTAATGTCTGTTTGTGTCTATGGAGACCTTGGAATGTAGCGGTGGCACTGGGGTCCTGAAGGGTTTTTCCAAACAGAGGCTTTGACACAGCTCCAACGTGCAAGTTTCCCATATGTAGATGAGATGTTTTCTGATGGGTGAGTCAAGAAACAGCCATACGCTGGTATTGAAATCCAGGCCTCTGAGGAGAGATGACTGGATACCACAGCAATGGATCCGTTTAGTGCCTAGGGGCCTGTTCGTTCCTTTTTACCTCTGGGGACATCAGTCTATGCGTCTGAGTGCAGGTAGGTGCTCAGAGGAGCTCAGATTGCCCCTGTTTGTCCTGGGAAGCCACCACTATTGGGATGGCCTCAGGCAGTTTGGAGGTTTATCCTATTAGTAGGGTTGTGGCCATTGGAATGGGCACATACAATTCCCTTGGAGAGGGCAAGTACAGTCCTCAGGTTTGGCTCCAGGGGCCTGAGCCTGTAGGGTGTGTAGGCCAGAGCTGTTTGGACAGTTGTCTGAAAACACAAACGCGGCTTATGTTTCGGGTCATAGGTATGGCAGGACTGATCTACAGACCATGAGGAGAACTCTTCAGGATATGAAAAAAGGGCGAGTGTGAGGCTCGTGCTCAAGTTTTTGTCTCTGGATATCGTGTCACTCATGGTCGTGAAATTTCCGGGTGACTTCATGGGAAATGGACGAGTCTTACTCTCTGGGGTTTTGCCCCGTCCCAAGAGTTTTGGGTCATTCTGGGGATGGAAGAAGTCCGTTTTGTTGTTGTTGTTGATTTGCTTTGTTTTGTTTTTTAACCTCAGGTGTCTCGCCAAATGAGGTATTCCAGAGTAGAGCACTGGGGAGGGCCGACCGGACAACCAGAAATCTGGTTTAAAATTGGGGCCTAGGGACATGTCAAGCCCATTATGACATCTAATGGTCGAGCCACTGAGAGGACTTACTAGAGCACAGGACTCACGCTGAGGGTCACAATGCGTGTTTATGCCCTCTTCGCACTCAAGAATTGGCGGGGCCTCCGGGTGAATGCTGGTTTCTCCTACACTGAACGTTGGACAACATGCCAACCACAAGGTTTCTTACCATGGGTAAGGACGAGTTCTGATTTCTGCATCACATGCACACCTGGGCAGTGGTTGGAGATAAGGTCTAGGTTCTGAGGCCTGAAAAACCGCAGTTGGGAAGAGATGATGACTTAAGGCCATGGCGGTTGTGATGTGCTCAGTGTGCGGTCAGCTGTCTGGGTGTTGGTCAGGAGGTCCGAGCTCAGGTTGTGTCAGACAGTGCATTAGTGCCCAGGTTAGACTATATACTTTGGGTACAGTCGAATGCCATGTAGATTTATCCTCATATAAGGTGCCTGGGCAGCTCCTTAGGCCAAATTTTTTTTCTAGAGGGCAGGCAGAGTGCTGCATTGTGGGTCTGGAATTGCGAAACTTCCGGGCTTCGGGGCCTGGAGTGTGAGGACGGAAGTCTGAGAACACAAGCTAGACTTGGGTTTCAGGGCCAGGGCACGGCAGGTACCCCTGTAGATCTGAACCTATATCTCATGCATCTGAAGTCAGGGCGAGGATCAGACGTTGGCTCAGGTTGGAGTTTCTGTGCATGACGGCCCCTTCATGAAGGGAGCGGAATCTCGAGGCCATGGAGGTTTTCCCACGTTGGGAGTTGTTGGATGCCCCCTTCAAGGATTCCTTCTGCGGGACAATTGAGACTTGTTGGGCAGCTCCAGGACATCCCATATGAAATGACTCCAGGGCACCGTTCGAGGATGGATGCCTGGGAAGCCCGCCTCGCATTCCAATTGTCTCCTAGCAACAAGACAGTTTAGATCTGATGGCTCTGCGGGAGAAACCGGGGTGGCTGACTTGAAATGGATTTTCCTGAGGATGGGTCCTAATGTGTGTTTGTGTCCATGAAGGCCTTAAAATGAGGCGGTGGCACCGGGTCCCTGAAGTATTCTCCTAAGCTTTTGACATAGCTCGATGCACAAGATTCCTTGTGGAGACGAGATTTGTTTTGATGGGTGCCTCAGGAAAACCTCTATGCTGGTATTGGAATCCAGGCTTTTGAGGAGACATGCCTGTAATCCAAAGCAATGTATCCGATTATGGCCTAGGGTCCTGTCTGTTTCAATCTTCTTCTCAGGGGACATCCGTCTATGGTATGAGTGGAGGTAGATGCTCAGCTGGTATCAGACCGCCCTTGTTTGTCCCGGGCGACCTGCACTATTGGGATGGCCTCAGGGATTTGTAGGGTTATCCAAAAATTACTGTTTTGGACAATGGCATCGGCAGAATTCCCATAGATTGGGTAGGCACAGTCCTAATGTGTGACTCCAGGGGCCCCAGCCTGGAGGGTGTGTGTCCCAGGACTTTGAGGACAGAAGTCTGAAAACACAAACTCAGCTTAGGTTTGGGGACGTAGGTATGGCAGGCCCGATCTATAAACCATGAGAAGAACTCTTCCGGATATGAAGAAAGAGCGAGTCTGAGGCGCTTGCTCAGGCTTTTGTCTCTGGATTTTGTATCAGAGATGGCCGTGGAAGGTCGGGGAGGCCTCATGGGCCATGGACGAATCTTCCTCTCTGTGGATTTGGCCCGATCCCAATTGTTTTCCGTCAATCTGTGGAATGGGAGGACTCCTTTCAGGTTTGTTACCTCAGGTGTCCCGCCAAAAGAGGAATTCCAAAGAAGAGCCCTGGGGAAAAGTGAAGGGAGAACCCGAACTATGGGTAAAATTTGGGGCCTAGGGGCATGGCAAGCCCAATATGCTATCTCTTCATCCAGCCACTGAGAGGCCTTATTGAGGACTGGGATCAGGGTGAGGGTCACAATGTGTGGTTTTGACCAATGTGGCCCGCAAACATGAGCGGGGCCTCATGGGCCACACTGGTTTCAACTACACTGAACGTGGGGCAACATGCCAACCACATGGTTTCTTGCCACGGGGAAGGAGTTGTGATTTCTGCATCACTTTCCAGCCTGGGCAGTTATTGGAGATAAGGTCTAGGTTCTGAAACTTGACAACCGAGGTTGGGAAGAGATGACGACCTAAGACCATGGCGGGTCCGATGTGCTCAGTGAGCGGCCAGCTTTCTGTGTGGGGCCAGGTAATCCAGGCTCGGGCTGTGTCAAAAAGGGCAATAGTGCCCAGGTCAGCCTATATATTTGGGGTACAGTCGAATGGCGTGCAGGTTGATCCTCATTTGGAGTTTCTGGGTAGCCCCAGAGGGCAATGTTTTTCTTCCTGAGGGCAGGAAGAGTGCTGCATTATAGTTCTGGTTTTCAAACTGGAGGCTTGTGGGCCAGTAGTCTGAGGAAGGAAATCTGAGAACAAGCTAGGCTTAGGTTTCTGGGTGAGGACAAGGCAGGAACAATCTACAGACCTGAATCGAGATCTCGTGCTTATGATGTCAGGGCGAGGATCAGAAGATCGCTCAGGTTGGTGTTTCTGTCCCTGATGGCCCTTCATGAAGGGGCGGAGGGGCCACGAGGCCGTGGGGGTTTTCCCACGATGTTAGTTGTGAGAAACTCCAAACTGCAAAGATTCTTCTGCAGGACAATTGAGACCTGTTGGTTGGCTCCAGGGCAACGATTCCGAGCAGGGTTCTAAGGATGGATGGCTGGGTAGCCCACCTCGCATTCCAATTGTGTCCTAGCAACAAGACAGGTTAGATCTGCTGGATCTGGGGGAGCAACCCAGGAGGCTGAGTTGAAATGGACTCTCCTGTGGATGGGTCCTAATGTCTGTTTGTGTCTATGGAGACCTTGGAATGTAGCGGTGGCACTGGGGTCCTGAAGGGTTTTTCCAAACAGAGGCTTTGACACAGCTCCAACGTGCAAGTTTCCCATATGTAGATGAGATGTTTTCTGATGGGTGAGTCAAGAAACAGCCATACGCTGGTATTGAAATCCAGGCCTCTGAGGAGAGATGACTGGATACCACAGCAATGGATCCGTTTAGTGCCTAGGGGCCTGTTCGTACCTTTTTACCTCTGGGGACATCAGTCTATGCGTCTGAGTGCAGGTAGGTGCTCAGAGGAGCTCAGATTGCCCCTGTTTGTCCTGGGAAGCCACCACTATTGGGATGGCCTCAGGCAGTTTGGAGGTTTATCCTATTAGTAGGGTTGTGGCCATTGGAATGGGCACATACAATTCCCTTGGAGAGGGCAAGTACAGTCCTCCGGTTTGGCTCCAGGGGCCTGAGCCTGTAGGGTGTGTAGGCCAGAGCTGTTTGGACAGTTGTCTGAAAACACAAACGCGGCTTATGTTTCGGGTCATAGGTATGGCAGGACTGATCTACAGACCATGAGGAGAACTCTTCAGGATATGAAAAAAGGGCGAGTGTGAGGCTCGTGCTCAAGTTTTTGTCTCTGGATATCGTGTCACTCATGGTCGTGAAATTTCCGGGTGACTTCATGGGGAATGGGCGAGTCTTACTCTCTGGGGTTTTGCCCCGTCCCAAGAGTTTTGGGTCATTCTGGGGATGGAAGAAGTCCGTTTTGTTGTTGTTGTTGATTTGCTTTGTTTTGTTTTTTAACCTCAGGTGTCTCGCCAAATGAGGTATTCCAGAGTAGAGCCCTGGGGAGGGCCGACCGGACAACCAGAAATCTGGTTTAAAATTGGGGCCTAGGGACATGTCAAGCCCATTATGACATCTAATGGTCGAGCCACTGAGAGGACTTACTAGAGCACAGGACTCACGCTGAGGGTCACAATGCGTGTTTATGCCCTCTTCGCACTCAAGAATTGGCGGGGCCTCCGGGTGAATGCTGGTTTCTCCTACACTGAACGTTGGACAACATGCCAACCACAAGGTTTCTTGCCATGGGTAAGGACGAGTTCTGATTTCTGCATCACAGGCACACCTGGGCAGTGGTTGGAGATAAGGTCTAGGTTCTGAGGCCTGAAAAACCGCAGTTGGGAAGAGATGATGACCTAAGGCCATGGCGGTTGTGATGTGCTCAGTGTGCGGTCAGCTGTCTGGGTGTTGGTCAGGAGGTCCGAGCTCAGGTTGTGTCAGACAGTGCATTAGTGCCCAGGTTAGACTATATACTTTGGGTACAGTCGAATGCCATGTAGATTTATCCTCATATAAGGTGCCTGGGCAGCTCCTTAGGCCAAATTTTTTTTCTAGAGGGCAGGCAGAGTGCTGCATTGTGGGTCTGGAATTGCGAAACTTCCGGGCTTCGGGGCCTGGAGTGTGAGGACGGAAGTCTGAGAACACAAGCTAGACTTGGGTTTCAGGGCCAGGGCACGGCAGGTACCCCTGTAGATCTGAACCTATATCTCATGCATCTGAAGTCAGGGCGAGGATCAGACGTTGGCTCAGGTTGGAGTTTCTGTGCATGACGGCCCCTTCATGAAGGGAGCGGAATCTCGAGGCCATGGAGGTTTTCCCACGTTGGGAGTTGTTGGATGCCCCCTTCAAGGATTCCTTCTGCGGGACAATTGAGACTTGTTGGGCAGCTCCAGGACATCCCATATGGAATGACTCCAGGGCACCGTTCGAGGATGGATGCCTGGGAAGCCCGCCTCGCATTCCAATTGTCTCCTAGCAACAAGACAGTTTAGATCTGATGGCTCTGCGGGAGAAACCGGGGTGGCTGACTTGAAATGGATTTTCCTGAGGATGGGTCCTAATGTGTGTTTGTGTCCATGAGGGCCTTAAAATGGGGCTGTGGCACCGGGACCCTGAAGTATTCTCCTAAGCTTTTGACATAGCTCGATGCACAAGGTTCCTTGTGGAGACGAGATTTGTTTTGATGGGTGCCTCAGGAAAACCTCTATGCTGGTATTGGAATCCAGGCTTTTGAGGAGACATGCCTGTAATCCAAAGCAATGTATCCGATTATGGCCTAGGGTCCTGTCTGGTTCAATCTTCTTCTCAGGGGACATCCATCTATGGTATGAGTGGAGGTAGATGCTCAGCTGGTATCAGACCGCCCTTGTTTGTCCCGGGCGACCTGCACTATTGGGATGGCCTCAGGGTTTTGTAGGGTTATCCAAAAATTACTGTTTTGGACAATGGCATCGGCAGAATTCCCATAGATTGGGTAGGCACAGTCCTAATGTGTGACTCCAGGGGCCCCAGCCTGGAGGGTGTGTGTCCCAGGACTTTGAGGACAGAAGTCTGAAAACACAAACTCAGCTTAGGTTTGGGGACGTAGGTATGGCAGGCCCGATCTATAAACCATGAGAAGAACTCTTCCGGATATGAAGAAAGAGCGAGTCTGAGGCGCTTGCTCAGGCTTTTGTCTCTGGATTTTGTATCAGAGATGGCCGTGGAAGGTCGGGGAGGCCTCATGGGCCATGGACGAATCTTCCTCTCTGTGGATTTGGCCCGATCCCAATTGTTTTCCGTCAATCTGTGGAATGGGAGGACTCCTTTCAGGTTTGTTACCTCAGGTGTCCCGCCAAAAGAGGAATTCCAAAGAAGAGCCCTGGGGAAAAGTGAAGGGAGAACCCGAACTATGGGTAAAATTTGGGGCCTAGGGGCATGGCAAGCCCAATATGCTATCTCTTCATCCAGCCACTGAGAGGCCTTATTGAGGACTGGGATCAGGGTGAGGGTCACAATGTGTGGTTTTGACCAATGTGGCCCGCAAACATGAGCGGGGCCTCATGGGCCACACTGGTTTCAACTACACTGAACGTGGGGCAACATGCCAACCACATGGTTTCTTGCCACGGGGAAGGAGTTGTGATTTCTGCATCACTTTCCAGCCTGGGCAGTTATTGGAGATAAGGTCTAGGTTCTGAAACTTGACAACCGAGGTTGGGAAGAGATGACGACCTAAGACCATGGCGGGTCCGATGTGCTCAGTGAGCGGCCAGCTTTCTGTGTGGGGCCAGGTAATCCAGGCTCGGGCTGTGTCAAAAAGGGCAATAGTGCCCAGGTCAGCCTATATATTTGGGGTACAGTCGAATGGCGTGCAGGTTGATCCTCATTTGGAGTTTCTGGGTAGCCCCAGAGGGCAATGTTTTTCTTCCTGAGGGCAGGAAGAGTGCTGCATTATAGTTCTGGTTTTCAAACTGGAGGCTTGTGGGCCAGTAGTCTGAGGAAGGAAATCTGAGAACAAGCTAGGCTTAGGTTTCTGGGTGAGGACAAGGCAGGAACAATCTACAGACCTGAATCGAGATCTCGTGCTTATGATGTCAGGGCGAGGATCAGAAGATCGCTCAGGTTGGTGTTTCTGTCCCTGATGGCCCTTCATGAAGGGGCGGAGGGGCCACGAGGCCGTGGGGGTTTTCCCACGATGTTAGTTGTGAGAAACTCCAAACTGCAAAGATTCTTCTGCAGGACAATTGAGACCTGTTGGTTGGCTCCAGGGCAACGATTCCGAGCAGGGTTCTAAGGATGGATGGCTGGGTAGCCCACCTCGCATTCCAATTGTGTCCTAGCAACAAGACAGGTTAGATCTGCTGGATCTGGGGGAGCAACCCAGGAGGCTGAGTTGAAATGGACTCTCCTGTGGATGGGTCCTAATGTCTGTTTGTGTCTATGGAGACCTTGGAATGTAGCGGTGGCACTGGGGTCCTGAAGGGTTTTTCCAAACAGAGGCTTTGACACAGCTCCAACGTGCAAGTTTCCCATATGTAGATGAGATGTTTTCTGATGGGTGAGTCAAGAAACAGCCATACGCTGGTATTGAAATCCAGGCCTCTGAGGAGAGATGACTGGATACCACAGCAATGGATCCGTTTAGTGCCTAGGGGCCTGTTCGTACCTTTTTACCTCTGGGGACATCAGTCTATGCGTCTGAGTGCAGGTAGGTGCTCAGAGGAGCTCAGATTGCCCCTGTTTGTCCTGGGAAGCCACCACTATTGGGATGGCCTCAGGCAGTTTGGAGGTTTATCCTATTAGTAGGGTTGTGGCCATTGGAATGGGCACATACAATTCCCTTGGAGAGGGCAAGTACAGTCCTCAGGTTTGGCTCCAGGGGCCTGAGCCTGTAGGGTGTGTAGGCCAGAGCTGTTTGGACAGTTGTCTGAAAACACAAACGCGGCTTATGTTTCGGGTCATAGGTATGGCAGGACTGATCTACAGACCATGAGGAGAACTCTTCAGGATATGAAAAAAGGGCGAGTGTGAGGCTCGTGCTCAAGTTTTTGTCTCTGGATATCGTGTCACTCATGGTCGTGAAATTTCCGGGTGACTTCATGGGAAATGGACGAGTCTTACTCTCTGGGGTTTTGCCCCGTCCCAAGAGTTTTGGGTCATTCTGGGGATGGAAGAAGTCCGTTTTGTTGTTGTTGTTGATTTGCTTTGTTTTGTTTTTTAACCTCAGGTGTCTCGCCAAATGAGGTATTCCAGAGTAGAGCACTGGGGAGGGCCGACCGGACAACCAGAAATCTGGTTTAAAATTGGGGCCTAGGGACATGTCAAGCCCATTATGACATCTAATGGTCGAGCCACTGAGAGGACTTACTAGAGCACAGGACTCACGCTGAGGGTCACAATGCGTGTTTATGCCCTCTTCGCACTCAAGAATTGGCGGGGCCTCCGGGTGAATGCTGGTTTCTCCTACACTGAACGTTGGACAACATGCCAACCACAAGGTTTCTTACCATGGGTAAGGACGAGTTCTGATTTCTGCATCACATGCACACCTGGGCAGTGGTTGGAGATAAGGTCTAGGTTCTGAGGCCTGAAAAACCGCAGTTGGGAAGAGATGATGACCTAAGGCCATGGCGGTTGTGATGTGCTCAGTGTGCGGTCAGCTGTCTGGGTGTTGGTCAGGAGGTCCGAGCTCAGGTTGTGTCAGACAGTGCATTAGTGCCCAGGTTAGACTATATACTTTGGGTACAGTCGAATGCCATGTAGATTTATCCTCATATAAGGTGCCTGGGCAGCTCCTTAGGCCAAATTTTTTTTCTAGAGGGCAGGCAGAGTGCTGCATTGTGGGTCTGGAATTGCGAAACTTCCGGGCTTCGGGGCCTGGAGTGTGAGGACGGAAGTCTGAGAACACAAGCTAGACTTGGGTTTCAGGGCCAGGGCACGGCAGGTACCCCTGTAGATCTGAACCTATATCTCATGCATCTGAAGTCAGGGCGAGGATCAGACGTTGGCTCAGGTTGGAGTTTCTGTGCATGACGGCCCCTTCATGAAGGGAGCGGAATCTCGAGGCCATGGAGGTTTTCCCACGTTGGGAGTTGTTGGATGCCCCCTTCAAGGATTCCTTCTGCGGGACAATTGAGACTTGTTGGGCAGCTCCAGGACATCCCATATGAAATGACTCCAGGGCACCGTTCGAGGATGGATGCCTGGGAAGCCCGCCTCGCATTCCAATTGTCTCCTAGCAACAAGACAGTTTAGATCTGATGGCTCTGCGGGAGAAACCGGGGTGGCTGACTTGAAATGGATTTTCCTGAGGATGGGTCCTAATGTGTGTTTGTGTCCATGAAGGCCTTAAAATGAGGCGGTGGCACCGGGTCCCTGAAGTATTCTCCTAAGCTTTTGACATAGCTCGATGCACAAGGTTCCTTGTGGAGACGAGATTTGTTTTGATGGGTGCCTCAGGAAAACCTCTATGCTGGTATTGGAATCCAGGCTTTTGAGGAGACATGCCTGTAATCCAAAGCAATGTATCCGATTATGGCCTAGGGTCCTGTCTGTTTCAATCTTCTTCTCAGGGGACATCCGTCTATGGTATGAGTGGAGGTAGATGCTCAGCTGGTATCAGACCGCCCTTGTTTGTCCCGGGCGACCTGCACTATTGGGATGGCCTCAGGGATTTGTAGGGTTATCCAAAAATTACTGTTTTGGACAATGGCATCGGCAGAATTCCCATAGATTGGGTAGGCACAGTCCTAATGTGTGACTCCAGGGGCCCCAGCCTGGAGGGTGTGTGTCCCAGGACTTTGAGGACAGAAGTCTGAAAACACAAACTCAGCTTAGGTTTGGGGACGTAGGTATGGCAGGCCCGATCTATAAACCATGAGAAGAACTCTTCCGGATATGAAGAAAGAGCGAGTCTGAGGCGCTTGCTCAGGCTTTTGTCTCTGGATTTTGTATCAGAGATGGCCGTGGAAGGTCGGGGAGGCCTCATGGGCCATGGACGAATCTTCCTCTCTGTGGATTTGGCCCGATCCCAATTGTTTTCCGTCAATCTGTGGAATGGGAGGACTCCTTTCAGGTTTGTTACCTCAGGTGTCCCGCCAAAAGAGGAATTCCAAAGAAGAGCCCTGGGGAAAAGTGAAGGGAGAACCCGAACTATGGGTAAAATTTGGGGCCTAGGGGCATGGCAAGCCCAATATGCTATCTCTTCATCCAGCCACTGAGAGGCCTTATTGAGGACTGGGATCAGGGTGAGGGTCACAATGTGTGGTTTTGACCAATGTGGCCCGCAAACATGAGCGGGGCCTCATGGGCCACACTGGTTTCAACTACACTGAACGTGGGGCAACATGCCAACCACATGGTTTCTTGCCACGGGGAAGGAGTTGTGATTTCTGCATCACTTTCCAGCCTGGGCAGTTATTGGAGATAAGGTCTAGGTTCTGAAACTTGACAACCGAGGTTGGGAAGAGATGACGACCTAAGACCATGGCGGGTCCGATGTGCTCAGTGAGCGGCCAGCTTTCTGTGTGGGGCCAGGTAATCCAGGCTCGGGCTGTGTCAAAAAGGGCAATAGTGCCCAGGTCAGCCTATATATTTGGGGTACAGTCGAATGGCGTGCAGGTTGATCCTCATTTGGAGTTTCTGGGTAGCCCCAGAGGGCAATGTTTTTCTTCCTGAGGGCAGGAAGAGTGCTGCATTATAGTTCTGGTTTTCAAACTGGAGGCTTGTGGGCCAGTAGTCTGAGGAAGGAAATCTGAGAACAAGCTAGGCTTAGGTTTCTGGGTGAGGACAAGGCAGGAACAATCTACAGACCTGAATCGAGATCTCGTGCTTATGATGTCAGGGCGAGGATCAGAAGATCGCTCAGGTTGGTGTTTCTGTCCCTGATGGCCCTTCATGAAGGGGCGGAGGGGCCACGAGGCCGTGGGGGTTTTCCCACGATGTTAGTTGTGAGAAACTCCAAACTGCAAAGATTCTTCTGCAGGACAATTGAGACCTGTTGGTTGGCTCCAGGGCAACGATTCCGAGCAGGGTTCTAAGGATGGATGGCTGGGTAGCCCACCTCGCATTCCAATTGTGTCCTAGCAACAAGACAGGTTAGATCTGCTGGATCTGGGGGAGCAACCCAGGAGGCTGAGTTGAAATGGACTCTCCTGTGGATGGGTCCTAATGTCTGTTTGTGTCTATGGAGACCTTGGAATGTAGCGGTGGCACTGGGGTCCTGAAGGGTTTTTCCAAACAGAGGCTTTGACACAGCTCCAACGTGCAAGTTTCCCATATGTAGATGAGATGTTTTCTGATGGGTGAGTCAAGAAACAGCCATACGCTGGTATTGAAATCCAGGCCTCTGAGGAGAGATGACTGGATACCACAGCAATGGATCCGTTTAGTGCCTAGGGGCCTGTTCGTACCTTTTTACCTCTGGGGACATCAGTCTATGCGTCTGAGTGCAGGTAGGTGCTCAGAGGAGCTCAGATTGCCCCTGTTTGTCCTGGGAAGCCACCACTATTGGGATGGCCTCAGGCAGTTTGGAGGTTTATCCTATTAGTAGGGTTGTGGCCATTGGAATGGGCACATACAATTCCCTTGGAGAGGGCAAGTACAGTCCTCCGGTTTGGCTCCAGGGGCCTGAGCCTGTAGGGTGTGTAGGCCAGAGCTGTTTGGACAGTTGTCTGAAAACACAAACGCGGCTTATGTTTCGGGTCATAGGTATGGCAGGACTGATCTACAGACCATGAGGAGAACTCTTCAGGATATGAAAAAAGGGCGAGTGTGAGGCTCGTGCTCAAGTTTTTGTCTCTGGATATCGTGTCACTCATGGTCGTGAAATTTCCGGGTGACTTCATGGGGAATGGGCGAGTCTTACTCTCTGGGGTTTTGCCCCGTCCCAAGAGTTTTGGGTCATTCTGGGGATGGAAGAAGTCCGTTTTGTTGTTGTTGTTGATTTGCTTTGTTTTGTTTTTTAACCTCAGGTGTCTCGCCAAATGAGGTATTCCAGAGTAGAGCCCTGGGGAGGGCCGACCGGACAACCAGAAATCTGGTTTAAAATTGGGGCCTAGGGACATGTCAAGCCCATTATGACATCTAATGGTCGAGCCACTGAGAGGACTTACTAGAGCACAGGACTCACGCTGAGGGTCACAATGCGTGTTTATGCCCTCTTCGCACTCAAGAATTGGCGGGGCCTCCGGGTGAATGCTGGTTTCTCCTACACTGAACGTTGGACAACATGCCAACCACAAGGTTTCTTGCCATGGGTAAGGACGAGTTCTGATTTCTGCATCACAGGCACACCTGGGCAGTGGTTGGAGATAAGGTCTAGGTTCTGAGGCCTGAAAAACCGCAGTTGGGAAGAGATGATGACCTAAGGCCATGGCGGTTGTGATGTGCTCAGTGTGCGGTCAGCTGTCTGGGTGTTGGTCAGGAGGTCCGAGCTCAGGTTGTGTCAGACAGTGCATTAGTGCCCAGGTTAGACTATATACTTTGGGTACAGTCGAATGCCATGTAGATTTATCCTCATATAAGGTGCCTGGGCAGCTCCTTAGGCCAAATTTTTTTTCTAGAGGGCAGGCAGAGTGCTGCATTGTGGGTCTGGAATTGCGAAACTTCCGGGCTTCGGGGCCTGGAGTGTGAGGACGGAAGTCTGAGAACACAAGCTAGACTTGGGTTTCAGGGCCAGGGCACGGCAGGTACCCCTGTAGATCTGAACCTATATCTCATGCATCTGAAGTCAGGGCGAGGATCAGACGTTGGCTCAGGTTGGAGTTTCTGTGCATGACGGCCCCTTCATGAAGGGAGCGGAATCTCGAGGCCATGGAGGTTTTCCCACGTTGGGAGTTGTTGGATGCCCCCTTCAAGGATTCCTTCTGCGGGACAATTGAGACTTGTTGGGCAGCTCCAGGACATCCCATATGGAATGACTCCAGGGCACCGTTCGAGGATGGATGCCTGGGAAGCCCGCCTCGCATTCCAATTGTCTCCTAGCAACAAGACAGTTTAGATCTGATGGCTCTGCGGGAGAAACCGGGGTGGCTGACTTGAAATGGATTTTCCTGAGGATGGGTCCTAATGTGTGTTTGTGTCCATGAGGGCCTTAAAATGGGGCGGTGGCACCGGGACCCTGAAGTATTCTCCTAAGCTTTTGACATAGCTCGATGCACAAGGTTCCTTGTGGAGACGAGATTTGTTTTGATGGGTGCCTCAGGAAAACCTCTATGCTGGTATTGGAATCCAGGCTTTTGAGGAGACATGCCTGTAATCCAAAGCAATGTATCCGATTATGGCCTAGGGTCCTGTCTGGTTCAATCTTCTTCTCAGGGGACATCCATCTATGGTATGAGTGGAGGTAGATGCTCAGCTGGTATCAGACCGCCCTTGTTTGTCCCGGGCGACCTGCACTATTGGGATGGCCTCAGGGATTTGTAGGGTTATCCAAAAATTACTGTTTTGGACAATGGCATCGGCAGAATTCCCATAGATTGGGTAGGCACAGTCCTAATGTGTGACTCCAGGGGCCCCAGCCTGGAGGGTGTGTGTCCCAGGACTTTGAGGACAGAAGTCTGAAAACACAAACTCAGCTTAGGTTTGGGGACGTAGGTATGGCAGGCCCGATCTATAAACCATGAGAAGAACTCTTCCGGATATGAAGAAAGAGCGAGTCTGAGGCGCTTGCTCAGGCTTTTGTCTCTGGATTTTGTATCAGAGATGGCCGTGGAAGGTCGGGGAGGCCTCATGGGCCATGGACGAATCTTCCTCTCTGTGGATTTGGCCCGATCCCAATTGTTTTCCGTCAATCTGTGGAATGGGAGGACTCCTTTCAGGTTTGTTACCTCAGGTGTCCCGCCAAAAGAGGAATTCCAAAGAAGAGCCCTGGGGAAAAGTGAAGGGAGAACCCGAACTATGGGTAAAATTTGGGGCCTAGGGGCATGGCAAGCCCAATATGCTATCTCTTCATCCAGCCACTGAGAGGCCTTATTGAGGACTGGGATCAGGGTGAGGGTCACAATGTGTGGTTTTGACCAATGTGGCCCGCAAACATGAGCGGGGCCTCATGGGCCACACTGGTTTCAACTACACTGAACGTGGGGCAACATGCCAACCACATGGTTTCTTGCCACGGGGAAGGAGTTGTGATTTCTGCATCACTTTCCAGCCTGGGCAGTTATTGGAGATAAGGTCTAGGTTCTGAAACTTGACAACCGAGGTTGGGAAGAGATGACGACCTAAGACCATGGCGGGTCCGATGTGCTCAGTGAGCGGCCAGCTTTCTGTGTGGGGCCAGGTAATCCAGGCTCGGGCTGTGTCAAAAAGGGCAATAGTGCCCAGGTCAGCCTATATATTTGGGGTACAGTCGAATGGCGTGCAGGTTGATCCTCATTTGGAGTTTCTGGGTAGCCCCAGAGGGCAATGTTTTTCTTCCTGAGGGCAGGAAGAGTGCTGCATTATAGTTCTGGTTTTCAAACTGGAGGCTTGTGGGCCAGTAGTCTGAGGAAGGAAATCTGAGAACAAGCTAGGCTTAGGTTTCTGGGTGAGGACAAGGCAGGAACAATCTACAGACTTGAATCGAGATCTCGTGCTTATGATGTCAGGGCGAGGATCAGAAGATCGCTCAGGTTGGTGTTTCTGTCCCTGATGGCCCTTCATGAAGGGGCGGAGGGGCCACGAGGCCGTGGGGGTTTTCCCACGATGTTAGTTGTGAGAAACTCCAAACTGCAAAGATTCTTCTGCAGGACAATTGAGACCTGTTGGTTGGCTCCAGGGCAACGATTCCGAGCAGGGTTCTAAGGATGGATGGCTGGGTAGCCCACCTCGCATTCCAATTGTGTCCTAGCAACAAGACAGGTTAGATCTGCTGGATCTGGGGGAGCAACCCAGGAGGCTGAGTTGAAATGGACTCTCCTGTGGATGGGTCCTAATGTCTGTTTGTGTCTATGGAGACCTTGGAATGTAGCGGTGGCACTGGGGTCCTGAAGGGTTTTTCCAAACAGAGGCTTTGACACAGCTCCAACGTGCAAGTTTCCCATATGTAGATGAGATGTTTTCTGATGGGTGAGTCAAGAAACAGCCATACGCTGGTATTGAAATCCAGGCCTCTGAGGAGAGATGACTGGATACCACAGCAATGGATCCGTTTAGTGCCTAGGGGCCTGTTCGTTCCTTTTTACCTCTGGGGACATCAGTCTATGCGTCTGAGTGCAGGTAGGTGCTCAGAGGAGCTCAGATTGCCCCTGTTTGTCCTGGGAAGCCACCACTATTGGGATGGCCTCAGGCAGTTTGGAGGTTTATCCTATAAGTAGGGTTGTGGCCATTGGAATGGGCACATACAATTCCCTTGGAGAGGGCAAGTACAGTCCTCAGGTTTGGCTCCAGGGGCCTGAGCCTGTAGGGTGTGTAGCCCAGAGCTGTTTGGACAGTTGTCTGAAAACACAAACGCGGCTTATGTTTCGGGTCATAGGTATGGCAGGACTGATCTACAGACCATGAGGAGAACTCTTCAGGATATGAAAAAAGGGCGAGTGTGAGGCTCGTGCTCAAGTTTTTGTCTCTGGATATCGTGTCACTCATGGTCGTGAAATTTCCGGGTGACTTCATGGGGAATGGGCGAGTCTTACTCTCTGGGGTTTTGCCCCGTCCCAAGAGTTTTGGGTCATTCTGGGGATGGAAGAAGTCCGTTTTGTTGTTGTTGTTGATTTGCTTTGTTTTGTTTTTTAACCTCAGGTGTCTCGCCAAATGAGGTATTCCAGAGTAGAGCCCTGGGGAGGGCCGACCGGACAACCAGAAATCTGGTTTAAAATTGGGGCCTAGGGACATGTCAAGCCCATTATGACATCTAATGGTCGAGCCACTGAGAGGACTTACTAGAGCACAGGACTCACGCTGAGGGTCACAATGCGTGTTTATGCCCTCTTCGCACTCAAGAATTGGCGGGGCCTCCGGGTGAATGCTGGTTTCTCCTACACTGAACGTTGGACAACATGCCAACCACAAGGTTTCTTGCCATGGGTAAGGACGAGTTCTGATTTCTGCATCACAGGCACACCTGGGCAGTGGTTGGAGATAAGGTCTAGGTTCTGAGGCCTGAAAAACCGCAGTTGGGAAGAGATGATGACCTAAGGCCATGGCGGTTGTGATGTGCTCAGTGTGCGGTCAGCTGTCTGGGTGTTGGTCAGGAGGTCCAAGCTCAGGTTGTGTCAGACAGTGCATTAGTGCCCAGGTTAGACTATATACTTTGGGTACAGTCGAATGCCATGTAGATTTATCCTCATATAAGGTGCCTGGGCAGCTCCTTAGGCCAAATTTTTTTTCTAGAGGGCAGGCAGAGTGCTGCATTGTGGGTCTGGAATTGCGAAACTTCCGGGCTTCGGGGCCTGGAGTGTGAGGACGGAAGTCTGAGAACACAAGCTAGACTTGGGTTTCAGGGCCAGGGCACGGCAGGTACCCCTGTAGATCTGAACCTATATCTCATGCATCTGAAGTCAGGGCGAGGATCAGACGTTGGCTCAGGTTGGAGTTTCTGTGCATGACGGCCCCTTCATGAAGGGAGCGGAATCTCGAGGCCATGGAGGTTTTCCCACGTTGGGAGTTGTTGGATGCCCCCTTCAAGGATTCCTTCTGCGGGACAATTGAGACTTGTTGGGCAGCTCCAGGACATCCCATATGGAATGACTCCAGGGCACCGTTCGAGGATGGATGCCTGGGAAGCCCGCCTCGCATTCCAATTGTCTCCTAGCAACAAGACAGTTTAGATCTGATGGCTCTGCGGGAGAAACCGGGGTGGCTGACTTGAAATGGACTTTCCTGAGGATGGGTCCTAATGTGTGTTTGTGTCCATGAGGGCCTTAAAATGGGGCGGTGGCACCGGGACCCTGAAGTATTCTCCTAAGCTTTTGACATAGCTCGATGCACAAGGTTCCTTGTGGAGACGAGATTTGTTTTGATGGGTGCCTCAGGAAAACCTCTATGCTGGTATTGGAATCCAGGCTTTTGAGGAGACATGCCTGTAATCCAAAGCAATGTATCCGATTATGGCCTAGGGTCCTGTCTGGTTCAATCTTCTTCTCAGGGGACATCCATCTATGGTATGAGTGGAGGTAGATGCTCAGCTGGTATCAGACCGCCCTTGTTTGTCCCGGGCGACCTGCACTATTGGGATGGCCTCAGGGATTTGTAGGGCTATCCAAAAATTACTGTTTTGGACAATGGCATCGGCAGAATTCCCATAGATTGGGTAGGCACAGTCCTAATGTGTGACTCCAGGGGCCCCAGCCTGGAGGGTGTGTGTCCCAGGACTTTGAGGACAGAAGTCTGAAAACACAAACTCAGCTTAGGTTTGGGGACGTAGGTATGGCAGGCCCGATCTATAAACCATGAGAAGAACTCTTCCGGATATGAAGAAAGAGCGAGTCTGAGGCGCTTGCTCAGGCTTTTGTCTCTGGATTTTGTATCAGAGATGGCCGTGGAAGGTCGGGGAGGCCTCATGGGCCATGGACGAATCTTCCTCTCTGTGGATTTGGCCCGATCCCAATTGTTTTCCGTCAATCTGTGGAATGGGAGGACTCCTTTCAGGTTTGTTACCTCAGGTGTCCCGCCAAAAGAGGAATTCCAAAGAAGAGCCCTGGGGAAAAGTGAAGGGAGAACCCGAACTATGGGTAAAATTTGGGGCCTAGGGGCATGGCAAGCCCAATATGCTATCTCTTCATCCAGCCACTGAGAGGCCTTATTGAGGACTGGGATCAGGGTGAGGGTCACAATGTGTGGTTTTGACCAATGTGGCCCGCAAACATGAGCGGGGCCTCATGGGCCACACTGGTTTCAACTACACTGAACGTGGGGCAACATGCCAACCACATGGTTTCTTGCCACGGGGAAGGAGTTGTGATTTCTGCATCACTTTCCAGCCTGGGCAGTTATTGGAGATAAGGTCTAGGTTCTGAAACTTGACAACCGAGGTTGGGAAGAGATGACGACCTAAGACCATGGCGGGTCCGATGTGCTCAGTGAGCGGCCAGCTTTCTGTGTGGGGCCAGGTAATCCAGGCTCGGGCTGTGTCAAAAAGGGCAATAGTGCCCAGGTCAGCCTATATATTTGGGGTACAGTCGAATGGCGTGCAGGTTGATCCTCATTTGGAGTTTCTGGGTAGCCCCAGAGGGCAATGTTTTTCTTCCTGAGGGCAGGAAGAGTGCTGCATTATAGTTCTGGTTTTCAAACTGGAGGCTTGTGGGCCAGTAGTCTGAGGAAGGAAATCTGAGAACAAGCTAGGCTTAGGTTTCTGGGTGAGGACAAGGCAGGAACAATCTACAGACCTGAATCGAGATCTCGTGCTTATGATGTCAGGGCGAGGATCAGAAGATCGCTCAGGTTGGTGTTTCTGTCCCTGATGGCCCTTCATGAAGGGGCGGAGGGGCCACGAGGCCGTGGGGGTTTTCCCACGATGTTAGTTGTGAGAAACTCCAAACTGCAAAGATTCTTCTGCAGGACAATTGAGACCTGTTGGTTGGCTCCAGGGCAACGATTCCGAGCAGGGTTCTAAGGATGGATGGCTGGGTAGCCCACCTCGCATTCCAATTGTGTCCTAGCAACAAGACAGGTTAGATCTGCTGGATCTGGGGGAGCAACCCAGGAGGCTGAGTTGAAATGGACTCTCCTGTGGATGGGTCCTAATGTCTGTTTGTGTCTATGGAGACCTTGGAATGTAGCGGTGGCACTGGGGTCCTGAAGGGTTTTTCCAAACAGAGGCTTTGACACAGCTCCAACGTGCAAGTTTCCCATATGTAGATGAGATGTTTTCTGATGGGTGAGTCAAGAAACAGCCATACGCTGGTATTGAAATCCAGGCCTCTGAGGAGAGATGACTGGATACCACAGCAATGGATCCGTTTAGTGCCTAGGGGCCTGTTCGTTCCTTTTTACCTCTGGGGACATCAGTCTATGCGTCTGAGTGCAGGTAGGTGCTCAGAGGAGCTCAGATTGCCCCTGTTTGTCCTGGGAAGCCACCACTATAGGGATGGCCTCAGGCAGTTTGGAGGTTTATCCTATTAGTAGGGTTGTGGCCATTGGAATGGGCACATACAATTCCCTTGGAGAGGGCAAGTACAGTCCTCAGGTTTGGCTCCAGGGGCCTGAGCCTGTAGGGTGTGTAGGCCAGAGCTGTTTGGACAGTTGTCTGAAAACACAAACGCGGCTTATGTTTCGGGTCATAGGTATGGCAGGACTGATCTACAGACCATGAGGAGAACTCTTCAGGATATGAAAAAAGGGCGAGTGTGAGGCTCGTGCTCAAGTTTTTGTCTCTGGATATCGTGTCACTCATGGTCGTGAAATTTCCGGGTGACTTCATGGGGAATGGGCGAGTCTTACTCTCTGGGGTTTTGCCCCGTCCCAAGAGTTTTGGGTCATTCTGGGGATGGAAGAAGTCCGTTTTGTTGTTGTTGTTGATTTGCTTTGTTTTGTTTTTTAACCTCAGGTGTCTCGCCAAATGAGGTATTCCAGAGTAGAGCCCTGGGGAGGGCCGACCGGACAACCAGAAATCTGGTTTAAAATTGGGGCCTAGGGACATGTCAAGCCCATTATGACATCTAATGGTCGAGCCACTGAGAGGACTTACTAGAGCACAGGACTCACGCTGAGGGTCACAATGCGTGTTTATGCCCTCTTCGCACTCAAGAATTGGCGGGGCCTCCGGGTGAATGCTGGTTTCTCCTACACTGAACGTTGGACAACATGCCAACCACAAGGTTTCTTGCCATGGGTAAGGACGAGTTCTGATTTCTGCATCACAGGCACACCTGGGCAGTGGTTGGAGATAAGGTCTAGGTTCTGAGGCCTGAAAAACCGCAGTTGGGAAGAGATGATGACCTAAGGCCATGGCGGTTGTGATGTGCTCAGTGTGCGGTCAGCTGTCTGGGTGTTGGTCAGGAGGTCCGAGCTCAGGTTGTGTCAGACAGTGCATTAGTGCCCAGGTTAGACTATATACTTTGGGTACAGTCGAATGCCATGTAGATTTATCCTCATATAAGGTGCCTGGGCAGCTCCTTAGGCCAAATTTTTTTTCTAGAGGGCAGGCAGAGTGCTGCATTGTGGGTCTGGAATTGCGAAACTTCCGGGCTTCGGGGCCTGGAGTGTGAGGACGGAAGTCTGAGAACACAAGCTAGACTTGGGTTTCAGGGCCAGGGCACGGCAGGTACCCCTGTAGATCTGAACCTATATCTCATGCATCTGAAGTCAGGGCGAGGATCAGACGTTGGCTCAGGTTGGAGTTTCTGTGCATGACGGCCCCTTCATGAAGGGAGCGGAATCTCGAGGCCATGGAGGTTTTCCCACGTTGGGAGTTGTTGGATGCCCCCTTCAAGGATTCCTTCTGCGGGACAATTGAGACTTGTTGGGCAGCTCCAGGACATCCCATATGGAATGACTCCAGGGCACCGTTCGAGGATGGATGCCTGGGAAGCCCGCCTCGCATTCCAATTGTCTCCTAGCAACAAGACAGTTTAGATCTGATGGCTCTGCGGGAGAAACCGGGGTGGCTGACTTGAAATGGACTTTCCTGAGGATGGGTCCTAATGTGTGTTTGTGTCCATGAGGGCCTTAAAATGGGGCGGTGGCACTGGGACCCTGAAGTATTCTCCTAAGCTTTTGACATAGCTCAATGCACAAGGTTCCTTGTGGAGACGAGATTTGTTTTGATGGGTGCCTCAGGAAAACCTCTATGCTGGTATTGGAATCCAGGCTTTTGAGGAGACATGCCTGTAATCCAAAGCAATGTATCCGATTATGGCCTAGGGTCCTGTCTGTTTCAATCTTCTTCTCAGGGGACATCCATCTATGGTATGAGTGGAGGTAGATGCTCAGCTGGTATCAGACCGCCCTTGTTTGTCCCGGGCGACCTGCACTATTGGGATGGCCTCAGGGATTTGTAGGGCTATCCAAAAATTACTGTTTTGGACAATGGCATCGGCAGAATTCCCATAGATTGGGTAGGCACAGTCCTAATGTGTGACTCCAGGGGCCCCAGCCTGGAGGGTGTGTGTCCCAGGACTTTGAGGACAGAAGTCTGAAAACACAAACTCAGCTAAGGTTTGGGGACGTAGGTATGGCAGGCCCGATCTATAAACCATGAGAAGAACTCTTCCGGATATGAAGAAAGAGCGAGTCTGAGGCGCTTGCTCAGGCTTTTGTCTCTGGATTTTGCATCAGAGATGGCCGTGGAAGGTCGGGGAGGCCTCATGGGCCATGGACGAATCTTCCTCTCTGTGGATTTGGCCCGATCCCAATTGTTTTCCGTCAATCTGTGGAATGGGAGGACTCCTTTCAGGTTTGTTACCTCAGGTGTCCCGCCAAAAGAGGAATTCCAAAGAAGAGCCCTGGGGAAAAGTGAAGGGAGAACCCGAACTATGGGTAAAATTTGGGGCCTAGGGGCATGGCAAGCCCAATATGCTATCTCTTCATCCAGCCACTGAGAGGCCTTATTGAGGACTGGGATCAGGGTGAGGGTCACAATGTGTGGTTTTGACCAATGTGGCCCGCAAACATGAGCGGGGCCTCATGGGCCACACTGGTTTCAACTACACTGAACGTGGGGCAACATGCCAACCACATGGTTTCTTGCCACGGGGAAGGAGTTGGGATTTCTGCATCACTTTCCAGCCAGGGCAGTTATTGGAGATAAGGTCTAGGTTCTGAAACTTGACAACCGAGGTTGGGAAGAGATGACGACCTAAGACCATGGCGGGTCCGATGTGCTCAGTGAGCGGCCAGCTTTCTGTGTGGGGCCAGGTAATCCAGGCTCGGGCTGTGTCAAAAAGGGCAATAGTGCCCAGGTCAGCCTATATATTTGGGGTACAGTCGAATGGCGTGCAGGTTGATCCTCATTTGGAGTTTCTGGGTAGCCCCAGAGGGCAATGTTTTTCTTCCTGAGGGCAGGAAGAGTGCTGCATTATAGTTCTGGTTTTCAAACTGGAGGCTTGTGGGCCAGTAGTCTGAGGAAGGAAATCTGAGAACAAGCTAGGCTTAGGTTTCTGGGTGAGGACAAGGCAGGAACAATCTACAGACTTGAATCGAGATCTCGTGCTTATGATGTCAGGGCGAGGATCAGAAGATCGCTCAGGTTGGTGTTTCTGTCCCTGATGGCCCTTCATGAAGGGGCGGAGGGGCCACGAGGCCGTGGGGGTTTTCCCACGATGTTAGTTGTGAGAAACTCCAAACTGCAAAGATTCTTCTGCAGGACAATTGAGACCTGTTGGTTGGCTCCAGGGCAACGATTCCGAGCAGGGTTCTAAGGATGGATGGCTGGGTAGCCCACCTCGCATTCCAATTGTGTCCTAGCAACAAGACAGGTTAGATCTGCTGGATCTGGGGGAGCAACCCAGGAGGCTGAGTTGAAATGGACTCTCCTGTGGATGGGTCCTAATGTCTGTTTGTGTCTATGGAGACCTTGGAATGTAGCGGTGGCACTGGGGTCCTGAAGGGTTTTTCCAAACAGAGGCTTTGACACAGCTCCAACGTGCAAGTTTCCCATATGTAGATGAGATGTTTTCTGATGGGTGAGTCAAGAAACAGCCATACGCTGGTATTGAAATCCAGGCCTCTGAGGAGAGATGACTGGATACCACAGCAATGGATCCGTTTAGTGCCTAGGGGCCTGTTCGTTCCTTTTTACCTCTGGGGACATCAGTCTATGCGTCTGAGTGCAGGTAGGTGCTCAGAGGAGCTCAGATTGCCCCTGTTTGTCCTGGGAAGCCACCACTATTGGGATGGCCTCAGGCAGTTTGGAGGTTTATCCTATAAGTAGGGTTGTGGCCATTGGAATGGGCACATACAATTCCCTTGGAGAGGGCAAGTACAGTCCTCAGGTTTGGCTCCAGGGGCCTGAGCCTGTAGGGTGTGTAGGCCAGAGCTGTTTGGACAGTTGTCTGAAAACACAAACGCGGCTTATGTTTCGGGTCATAGGTATGGCAGGACTGATCTACAGACCATGAGGAGAACTCTTCAGGATATGAAAAAAGGGCGAGTGTGAGGCTCGTGCTCAAGTTTTTGTCTCTGGATATCGTGTCACTCATGGTCGTGAAATTTCCGGGTGACTTCATGGGGAATGGGCGAGTCTTACTCTCTGGGGTTTTGCCCCGTCCCAAGAGTTTTGGGTCATTCTGGGGATGGAAGAAGTCCGTTTTGTTGTTGTTGTTGATTTGCTTTGTTTTGTTTTTTAACCTCAGGTGTCTCGCCAAATGAGGTATTCCAGAGTAGAGCCCTGGGGAGGGCCGACCGGACAACCAGAAATCTGGTTTAAAATTGGGGCCTAGGGACATGTCAAGCCCATTATGACATCTAATGGTCGAGCCACTGAGAGGACTTACTAGAGCACAGGACTCACGCTGAGGGTCACAATGCGTGTTTATGCCCTCTTCGCACTCAAGAATTGGCGGGGCCTCCGGGTGAATGCTGGTTTCTCCTACACTGAACGTTGGACAACATGCCAACCACAAGGTTTCTTGCCATGGGTAAGGACGAGTTCTGATTTCTGCATCACAGGCACACCTGGGCAGTGGTTGGAGATAAGGTCTAGGTTCTGAGGCCTGAAAAACCGCAGTTGGGAAGAGATGATGACCTAAGGCCATGGCGGTTGTGATGTGCTCAGTGTGCGGTCAGCTGTCTGGGTGTTGGTCAGGAGGTCCAAGCTCAGGTTGTGTCAGACAGTGCATTAGTGCCCAGGTTAGACTATATACTTTGGGTACAGTCGAATGCCATGTAGATTTATCCTCATATAAGGTGCCTGGGCAGCTCCTTAGGCCAAATTTTTTTTCTAGAGGGCAGGCAGAGTGCTGCATTGTGGGTCTGGAATTGCGAAACTTCCGGGCTTCGGGGCCTGGAGTGTGAGGACGGAAGTCTGAGAACACAAGCTAGACTTGGGTTTCAGGGCCAGGGCACGGCAGGTACCCCTGTAGATCTGAACCTATATCTCATGCATCTGAAGTCAGGGCGAGGATCAGACGTTGGCTCAGGTTGGAGTTTCTGTGCATGACGGCCCCTTCATGAAGGGAGCGGAATCTCGAGGCCATGGAGGTTTTCCCACGTTGGGAGTTGTTGGATGCCCCCTTCAAGGATTCCTTCTGCGGGACAATTGAGACTTGTTGGGCAGCTCCAGGACATCCCATATGGAATGACTCCAGGGCACCGTTCGAGGATGGATGCCTGGGAAGCCCGCCTCGCATTCCAATTGTCTCCTAGCAACAAGACAGTTTAGATCTGATGGCTCTGCGGGAGAAACCGGGGTGGCTGACTTGAAATGGACTTTCCTGAGGATGGGTCCTAATGTGTGTTTGTGTCCATGACGGCCTTAAAATGGGGCGGTGGCACCGGGACCCTGAAGTATTCTCCTAAGCTTTTGACATAGCTCGATGCACAAGGTTCCTTGTGGAGACGAGATTTGTTTTGATGGGTGCCTCAGGAAAACCTCTATGCTGGTATTGGAATCCAGGCTTTTGAGGAGACATGCCTGTAATCCAAAGCAATGTATCCGATTATGGCCTAGGGTCCTGTCTGTTTCAATCTTCTTCTCAGGGGACATCCATCTATGGTATGAGTGGAGGTAGATGCTCAGCTGGTATCAGACCGCCCTTGTTTGTCCCGGGCGACCTGCACTATTGGGATGGCCTCAGGGATTTGTAGGGCTATCCAAAAATTACTGTTTTGGACAATGGCATCGGCAGAATTCCCATAGATTGGGTAGGCACAGTCCTAATGTGTGACTCCAGGGGCCCCAGCCTGGAGGGTGTGTGTCCCAGGACTTTGAGGACAGAAGTCTGAAAACACAAACTCAGCTTAGGTTTGGGGACGTAGGTATGGCAGGCCCGATCTATAAACCATGAGAAGAACTCTTCCGGATATGAAGAAAGAGCGAGTCTGAGGCGCTTGCTCAGGCTTTTGTCTCTGGATTTTGCATCAGAGATGGCCGTGGAAGGTCGGGGAGGCCTCATGGGCCATGGACGAATCTTCCTCTCTGTGGATTTGGCCCGATCCCAATTGTTTTCCGTCAATCTGTGGAATGGGAGGACTCCTTTCAGGTTTGTTACCTCAGGTGGCCCGCCAAAAGAGGAATTCCAAAGAAGAGCCCTGGGGAAAAGTGAAGGGAGAACCTGAACTATGGGTAAAATTTGGGGCCTAGGGGCATGGCAAGCCCAATATGCTATCTCTTCATCCAGCCACTGAGAGGCCTTATTGAGGACTGGGATCAGGGTGAGGGTCACAATGTGTGGTTTTGACCAATGTGGCCCGCAAACATGAGCGGGGCCTCATGGGCCACACTGGTTTCAACTACACTGAACGTGGGGCAACATGCCAACCACATGGTTTCTTGCCACGGGGAAGGAGTTGTGATTTCTGCATCACTTTCCAGCCTGGGCAGTTATTGGAGATAAGGTCTAGGTTCTGAAACTTGACAACCGAGGTTGGGAAGAGATGACGACCTAAGACCATGGCGGGTCCGATGTGCTCAGTGAGCGGCCAGCTTTCTGTGTGGGGCCAGGTTATCCAGGCTCGGGCTGTGTCAAAAAGGGCAATAGTGCCCAGGTCAGCCTATATATTTGGGGTACAGTCGAATGGCGTGCAGGTTGATCCTCATTTGGAGTTTCTGGGTAGCCCCAGAGGGCAATGTTTTTCTTCCTGAGGGCAGGAAGAGTGCTGCATTATAGTTCTGGTTTTCAAACTGGAGGCTTGTGGGCCAGTAGTCTGAGGAAGGAAATCTGAGAACAAGCTAGGCTTAGGTTTCTGGGTGAGGACAAGGCAGGAACAATCTACAGACCTGAATCGAGATCTCGTGCTTATGATGTCAGGGCGAGGATCAGAAGATCGCTCAGGTTGGTGTTTCTGTCCCTGATGGCCCTTCATGAAGGGGCGGAGGGGCCACGAGGCCGTGGGGGTTTTCCCACGATGTTAGTTGTGAGAAACTCCAAACTGCAAAGATTCTTCTGCAGGACAATTGAGACCTGTTGGTTGGCTCCAGGGCAACGATTCCGAGCAGGGTTCTAAGGATGGATGGCTGGGTAGCCCACCTCGCATTCCAATTGTGTCCTAGCAACAAGACAGGTTAGATCTGCTGGATCTGGGGGAGCAACCCAGGAGGCTGAGTTGAAATGGACTCTCCTGTGGATGGGTCCTAATGTCTGTTTGTGTCTATGGAGACCTTGGAATGTAGCGGTGGCACTGGGGTCCTGAAGGGTTTTTCCAAACAGAGGCTTTGACACAGCTCCAACGTGCAAGTTTCCCATATGTAGATGAGATGTTTTCTGATGGGTGAGTCAAGAAACAGCCATACGCTGGTATTGAAATCCAGGCCTCTGAGGAGAGATGACTGGATACCACAGCAATGGATCCGTTTAGTGCCTAGGGGCCTGTTCGTTCCTTTTTACCTCTGGGGACATCAGTCTATGCGTCTGAGTGCAGGTAGGTGCTCAGAGGAGCTCAGATTGCCCCTGTTTGTCCTGGGAAGCCACCACTATTGGGATGGCCTCAGGCAGTTTGGAGGTTTATCCTATTAGTAGGGTTGTGGCCATTGGAATGGGCACATACAATTCCCTTGGAGAGGGCAAGTACAGTCCTCAGGTTTGGCTCCAGGGGCCTGAGCCTGTAGGGTGTGTAGGCCAGAGCTGTTTGGACAGTTGTCTGAAAACACAAACGCGGCTTATGTTTCGGGTCATAGGTATGGCAGGACTGATCTACAGACCATGAGGAGAACTCTTCAGGATATGAAAAAAGGGCGAGTGTGAGGCTCGTGCTCAAGTTTTTGTCTCTGGATATCGTGTCACTCATGGTCGTGAAATTTCCGGGTGACTTCATGGGGAATGGGCGAGTCTTACTCTCTGGGGTTTTGCCCCGTCCCAAGAGTTTTGGGTCATTCTGGGGATGGAAGAAGTCCGTTTTGTTGTTGTTGTTGATTTGCTTTGTTTTGTTTTTTAACCTCAGGTGTCTCGCCAAATGAGGTATTCCAGAGTAGAGCCCTGGGGAGGGCCGACCGGACAACCAGAAATCTGGTTTAAAATTGGGGCCTAGGGACATGTCAAGCCCATTATGACATCTAATGGTCGAGCCACTGAGAGGACTTACTAGAGCACAGGACTCACGCTGAGGGTCACAATGCGTGTTTATGCCCTCTTCGCACTCAAGAATTGGCGGGGCCTCCGGGTGAATGCTGGTTTCTCCTACACTGAACGTTGGACAACATGCCAACCACAAGGTTTCTTGCCATGGGTAAGGACGAGTTCTGATTTCTGCATCACAGGCACACCTGGGCAGTGGTTGGAGATAAGGTCTAGGTTCTGAGGCCTGAAAAACCGCAGTTGGGAAGAGATGATGACCTAAGGCCATGGCGGTTGTGATGTGCTCAGTGTGCGGTCAGCTGTCTGGGTGTTGGTCAGGAGGTCCGAGCTCAGGTTGTGTCAGACAGTGCATTAGTGCCCAGGTTAGACTATATACTTTGGGTACAGTCGAATGCCATGTAGATTTATCCTCATATAAGGTGCCTGGGCAGCTCCTTAGGCCAAATTTTTTTTCTAGAGGGCAGGCAGAGTGCTGCATTGTGGGTCTGGAATTGCGAAACTTCCGGGCTTCGGGGCCTGGAGTGTGAGGACGGAAGTCTGAGAACACAAGCTAGACTTGGGTTTCAGGGCCAGGGCACGGCAGGTACCCCTGTAGATCTGAACCTATATCTCATGCATCTGAAGTCAGGGCGAGGATCAGACGTTGGCTCAGGTTGGAGTTTCTGTGCATGACGGCCCCTTCATGAAGGGAGCGGAATCTCGAGGCCATGGAGGTTTTCCCACGTTGGGAGTTGTTGGATGCCCCCTTCAAGGATTCCTTCTGCGGGACAATTGAGACTTGTTGGGCAGCTCCAGGACATCCCATATGGAATGACTCCAGGGCACCGTTCGAGGATGGATGCCTGGGAAGCCCGCCTCGCATTCCAATTGTCTCCTAGCAACAAGACAGTTTAGATCTGATGGCTCTGCGGGAGAAACCGGGGTGGCTGACTTGAAATGGATTTTCCTGAGGATGGGTCCTAATGTGTGTTTGTGTCCATGACGGCCTTAAAATGGGGCGGTGGCACCGGGACCCTGAAGTATTCTCCTAAGCTTTTGACATAGCTCGATGCACAAGGTTCCTTGTGGACACGAGATTTGTTTTGATGGGTGCCTCAGGAAAACCTCTATGCTGGTATTGGAATCCAGGCTTTTGAGGAGACATGCCTGTAATCCAAAGCAATGTATCCGATTATGGCCTAGGGTCCTGTCTGTTTCAATCTTCTTCTCAGGGGACATCCGTCTATGGTATGAGTGGAGGTAGATGCTCAGCTGGTATCAGACCGCCCTTGTTTGTCCCGGGCGACCTGCACTATTGGGATGGCCTCAGGGATTTGTAGGGTTATCCAAAAATTACTGTTTTGGACAATGGCATCGGCAGAATTCCCATAGATTGGGTAGGCACAGTCCTAATGTGTGACTCCAGGGGCCCCAGCCTGGAGGGTGTGTGTCCCAGGACTTTGAGGACAGAAGTCTGAAAACACAAACTCAGCTTAGGTTTGGGGACGTAGGTATGGCAGGCCCGATCTATAAACCATGAGAAGAACTCTTCCGGATATGAAGAAAGAGCGATTCTGAGGCGCTTGCTCAGGCTTTTGTCTCTGGATTTTGTATCAGAGATGGCCGTGGAAGGTCGGGGAGGCCTCATGGGCCATGGACGAATCTTCCTCTCTGTGGATTTGGCCCGATCCCAATTGTTTTCCGTCAATCTGTGGAATGGGAGGACTCCTTTCAGGTTTGTTACCTCAGGTGTCCCGCCAAAAGAGGAATTCCAAAGAAGAGCCCTGGGGAAAAGTGAAGGGAGAACCCGAACTATGGGTAAAATTTGGGGCCTAGGGGCATGGCAAGCCCAATATGCTATCTCTTCATCCAGCCACTGAGAGGCCTTATTGAGGACTGGGATCAGGGTGAGGGTCACAATGTGTGGTTTTGACCAATGTGGTCCGCAAACATGAGCGGGGCCTCATGGGCCACACTGGTTTCAACTACACTGAACGTGGGGCAACATGCCAACCACATGGTTTCTTGCCACGGGGAAGGAGTTGTGATTTCTGCATCACTTTCCAGCCTGGGCAGTTATTGGAGATAAGGTCTAGGTTCTGAAACTTGACAACCGAGGTTGGGAAGAGATGACGACCTAAGACCATGGCGGGTCCGATGTGCTCAGTGAGCGGCCAGCTTTCTGTGTGGGGCCAGGTAATCCAGGCTCGGGCTGTGTCAAAAAGGGCAATAGTGCCCAGGTCAGCCTATATATTTGGGGTACAGTCGAATGGCGTGCAGGTTGATCCTCATTTGGAGTTTCTGGGTAGCCCCAGAGGGCAATGTTTTTCTTCCTGAGGGCAGGAAGAGTGCTGCATTATAGTTCTGGTTTTCAAACTGGAGGCTTGTGGGCCAGTAGTCTGAGGAAGGAAATCTGAGAACAAGCTAGGCTTAGGTTTCTGGGTGAGGACAAGGCAGGAACAATCTACAGACCTGAATCGAGATCTCGTGCTTATGATGTCAGGGCGAGGATCAGAAGATCGCTCAGGTTGGTGTTTCTGTCCCTGATGGCCCTTCATGAAGGGGCGGAGGGGCCACGAGGCCGTGGGGGTTTTCCCACGATGTTAGTTGTGAGAAACTCCAAACTGCAAAGATTCTTCTGCAGGACAATTGAGACCTGTTGGTTGGCTCCAGGGCAACGATTCCGAGCAGGGTTCTAAGGATGGATGGCTGGGTAGCCCACCTCGCATTCCAATTGTGTCCTAGCAACAAGACAGGTTAGATCTGCTGGATCTGGGGGAGCAACCCAGGAGGCTGAGTTGAAATGGACTCTCCTGTGGATGGGTCCTAATGTCTGTTTGTGTCTATGGAGACCTTGGAATGTAGCGGTGGCACTGGGGTCCTGAAGGGTTTTTCCAAACAGAGGCTTTGACACAGCTCCAACGTGCAAGTTTCCCATATGTAGATGAGATGTTTTCTGATGGGTGAGTCAAGAAACAGCCATACGCTGGTATTGAAATCCAGGCCTCTGAGGAGAGATGACTGGATACCACAGCAATGGATCCGTTTAGTGCCTAGGGGCCTGTTCGTTCCTTTTTACCTCTGGGGACATCAGTCTATGCGTCTGAGTGCAGGTAGGTGCTCAGAGGAGCTCAGATTGCCCCTGTTTGTCCTGGGAAGCCACCACTATTGGGATGGCCTCAGGCAGTTTGGAGGTTTATCCTATTAGTAGGGTTGTGGCCATTGGAATGGGCACATACAATTCCCTTGGAGAGGGCAAGTACAGTCCTCAGGTTTGGCTCCAGGGGCCTGAGCCTGTAGGGTGTGTAGGCCAGAGCTGTTTGGACAGTTGTCTGAAAACACAAACGCGGCTTATGTTTCGGGTCATAGGTATGGCAGGACTGATCTACAGACCATGAGGAGAACTCTTCAGGATATGAAAAAAGGGCGAGTGTGAGGCTCGTGCTCAAGTTTTTGTCTCTGGATATCGTGTCACTCATGTCGTGAAATTTCCGGGTGACTTCATGGGAAATGGACGAGTCTTACTCTCTGGGGTTTTGCCCCGTCCCAAGAGTTTTGGGTCATTCTGGGGATGGAAGAAGTCCGTTTTGTTGTTGTTGTTGATTTGCTTTGTTTTGTTTTTTAACCTCAGGTGTCTCGCCAAATGAGGTATTCCAGAGTAGAGCCCTGGGGAGGGCCGACCGGACAACCAGAAATCTGGTTTAAAATTGGGGCCTAGGGACATGTCAAGCCCATTATGACATCTAATGGTCGAGCCACTGAGAGGACTTACTAGAGCACAGGACTCACGCTGAGGGTCACAATGCGTGTTTATGCCCTCTTCGCACTCAAGAATTGGCGGGGCCTCCGGGTGAATGCTGGTTTCTCCTACACTGAACATTGGACAACATGCCAACCACAAGGTTTCTTGCCATGGGTAAGGACGAGTTCTGATTTCTGCATCACAGGCACACCTGGGCAGTGGTTGGAGATAAGGTCTAGGTTCTGAGGCCTGAAAAACCGAAGTTGGGAAGAGATGATGACCTAAGGCCATGGCGCTTGTGATGTGCTCAGTGTGCGGTCAGCTGTCTGGGTGTTGGTCAGGAGGTCCAAGCTCAGGTTGTGTCAGACAGTGCATTAGTGCCCAGGTTAGACTATATACTTTGGGTACAGTCGAATGCCATGTAGATTTATCCTCATATAAGGTGCCTGGGCAGCTCCTTAGGCCAAAGTTTTTTTCTAGAGGGCAGGCAGAGTGCTGCATTGTGGGTCTGGAATTGCGAAACTTCCGGGCTTCGGGGCCTGGAGTGTGAGGACGGAAGTCTGAGAACACAAGCTAGACTTGGGTTTCAGGGCCAGGGCACGGCAGGTACCCCTGTAGATCTGAACCTATATCTCATGCATCTGAAGTCAGGGCGAGGATCAGACGTTGGCTCAGGTTGGAGTTTCTGTGCATGACGGCCCCTTCATGAAGGGAGCGGAATCTCGAGGCCATGGAGGTTTTCCCACGTTGGGAGTTGTTGGATGCCCCCTTCAAGGATTCCTTCTGCGGGACAATTGAGACTTGTTGGGCAGCTCCAGGACATCCCATATGGAATGACTCCAGGGCACCGTTCGAGGATGGATGCCTGGGAAGCCCGCCTCGCATTCCAATTGTCTCCTAGCAACAAGACAGTTTAGATCTGATGGCTCTGCGGGAGAAACCGGGGTGGCTGACTTGAAATGGACTTTCCTGAGGATGGGTCCTAATGTGTGTTTGTGTCCATGAGGGCCTTAAAATGGGGCGGTGGCACCGGGACCCTGAAGTATTCTCCTAAGCTTTTGACATAGCTCGATGCACAAGGTTCCTTGTGGAGACGAGATTTGTTTTGATGGGTGCCTCAGGAAAACCTCTATGCTGGTATTGGAATCCAGGCTTTTGAGGAGACATGCCTGTAATCCAAAGCAATGTATCCGATTATGGCCTAGGGTCCTGTCTGTTTCAATCTTCTTCTCAGGGGACATCCATCTATGGTATGAGTGGAGGTAGATGCTCAGCTGGTATCAGACCGCCCTTGTTTGTCCCGGGCGACCTGCACTATTGGGATGGCCTCAGGGATTTGTAGGGCTATCCAAAAATTACTGTTTTGGACAATGGCATCGGCAGAATTCCCATAGATTGGGTAGGCACAGTCCTAATGTGTGACTCCAGGGGCCCCAGCCTGGAGGGTGTGTGTCCCAGGACTTTGAGGACAGAAGTCTGAAAACACAAACTCAGCTTAGGTTTGGGGACGTAGGTATGGCAGGCCCGATCTATAAACCATGAGAAGAACTCTTCCGGATATGAAGAAAGAGCGAGTCTGAGGCGCTTGCTCAGGCTTTTGTCTCTGGATTTTGCATCAGAGATGGCCGTGGAATGTCGGGGAGGCCTCATGGGCCATGGACGAATCTTCCTCTCTGTGGATTTGGCCCGATCCCAATTGTTTTCCGTCAATCTGTGGAATGGGAGGACTCCTTTCAGGTTTGTTACCTCAGGTGTCCCGCCAAAAGAGGAATTCCAAAGAAGAGCCCTGGGGAAAAGTGAAGGGAGAACCCGAACTATGGGTAAAATTTGGGGCCTAGGGGCATGGCAAGCCCAATATGCTATCTCTTCATCCAGCCACTGAGAGGCCTTATTGAGGACTGGGATCAGGGTGAGGGTCACAATGTGTGGTTTTGACCAATGTGGTCCGCAAACATGAGCGGGGCCTCATGGGCCACACTGGTTTCAACTACACTGAACGTGGGGCAACATGCCAACCACATGGTTTCTTGCCACGGGGAAGGAGTTGTGATTTCTGCATCACTTTCCAGCCTGGGCAGTTATTGGAGATAAGGTCTAGGTTCTGAAACTTGACAACCGAGGTTGGGAAGAGATGACGACCTAAGACCATGGCGGGTCCGATGTGCTCAGTGAGCGGCCAGCTTTCTGTGTGGGGCCAGGTAATCCAGGCTCGGGCTGTGTCAAAAAGGGCAATAGTGCCCAGGTCAGCCTATATATTTGGGGTACAGTCGAATGGCGTGCAGGTTGATCCTCATTTGGAGTTTCTGGGTAGCCCCAGAGGGCAATGTTTTTCTTCCTGAGGGCAGGAAGAGTGCTGCATTATAGTTCTGGTTTTCAAACTGGAGGCTTGTGGGCCAGTAGTCTGAGGAAGGAAATCTGAGAACAAGCTAGGCTTAGGTTTCTGGGTGAGGACAAGGCAGGAACAATCTACAGACCTGAATCGAGATCTTGTGCTTATGATGTCAGGGCGAGGATCAGAAGATCGCTCAGGTTGGTGTTTCTGTCCCTGATGGCCCTTCATGAAGGGGCGGAGGGGCCACGAGGCCGTGGGGGTTTTCCCACGATGTTAGTTGTGAGAAACTCCAAACTGCAAAGATTCTTCTGCAGGACAATTGAGACCTGTTGGTTGGCTCCAGGGCAACGATTCCGAGCAGGGTTCTAAGGATGGATGGCTGGGTAGCCCACCTCGCATTCCAATTGTGTCCTAGCAACAAGACAGGTTAGATCTGCTGGATCTGGGGGAGCAACCCAGGAGGCTGAGTTGAAATGGACTCTCCTGTGGATGGGTCCTAATGTCTGTTTGTGTCTATGGAGACCTTGGAATGTAGCGGTGGCACTGGGGTCCTGAAGGGTTTTTCCAAACAGAGGCTTTGACACAGCTCCAACGTGCAAGTTTCCCATATGTAGATGAGATGTTTTCTGATGGGTGAGTCAAGAAACAGCCATACGCTGGTATTGAAATCCAGGCCTCTGAGGAGAGATGACTGGATACCACAGCAATGGATCCGTTTAGTGCCTAGGGGCCTGTTCGTTCCTTTTTACCTCTGGGGACATCAGTGTATGCGTCTGAGTGCAGGTAGGTGCTCAGATGAGCTCAGATTGCCCCTGTTTGTCCTGGGAAGCCACCACTATTGGGATGGCCTCAGGCAGTTTGGAGGTTTATCCTATTAGTAGGGTTGTGGCCATTGGAATGGGCACATACAATTCCCTTGAAGAGGGCAAGTACAGTCCTCAGGTTTGGCTCCAGGGGCCTGAGCCTGTAGGGTGTGTAGGCCAGAGCTGTTTGGACAGTTGTCTGAAAACACAAACGCGGCTTATGTTTCGGGTCATAGGTATGGCAGGACTGATCTACAGACCATGAGGAGAACTCTTCAGGATATGAAAAAAGGGCGAGTGTGAGGCTCGTGCTCAAGTTTTTGTCTCTGGATATCGTGTCACTCATGGTCGTGAAATTTCCGGGTGACTTCATGGGAAATGGACGAGTCTTACTCTCTGGGGTTTTGCCCCGTCCCAAGAGTTTTGGGTCATTCTGGGGATGGAAGAAGTCCGTTTTGTTGTTGTTGTTGATTTGCTTTGTTTTGTTTTTTAACCTCAGGTGTCTCGCCAAATGAGGTATTCCAGAGTAGAGCCCTGGGGAGGGCCGACCGGACAACCAGAAATCTGGTTTAATATTGGGGCCTAGGGACATGTCAAGCCCATTATGACATCTAATGGTCGAGCCACTGAGAGGACTTACTAGAGCACAGGACTCACGCTGAGGGTCACAATGCGTGTTTATGCCCTCTTCGCACTCAAGAATTGGCGGGGCCTCCGGGTGAATGCTGGTTTCTCCTACACTGAACATTGGACAACATGCCAACCACAAGGTTTCTTGCCATGGGTAAGGACGAGTTCTGATTTCTGCATCACAGGCACACCTGGGCAGTGGTTGGAGATAAGGTCTAGGTTCTGAGGCCTGAAAAACCGCAGTTGGGAAGAGATGATGACCTAAGGCCATGGCGGTTGTGATGTGCTCAGTGTGCGGTCAGCTGTCTGGGTGTTGGTCAGGAGGTCCGAGCTCAGGTTGTGTCAGACAGTGCATTAGTGCCCAGGTTAGACTATATACTTTGGGTACAGTCGAATGCCATGTAGATTTATCCTCATATAAGGTGCCTGGGCAGCTCCTTAGGCCAAATTTTTTTTCTAGAGGGCAGGCAGAGTGCTGCATTGTGGGTCTGGAATTGCGAAACTTCCGGGCTTCGGGGCCTGGAGTGTGAGGACGGAAGTCTGAGAACACAAGCTAGACTTGGGTTTCAGGGCCAGGGCACGGCAGGTACCCCTGTAGATCTGAACCTATATCTCATGCATCTGAAGTCAGGGCGAGGATCAGACGTTGGCTCAGGTTGGAGTTTCTGTGCATGACGGCCCCTTCATGAAGGGAGCGGAATCTCGAGGCCATGGAGGTTTTCCCACGTTGGGAGTTGTTGGATGCCCCCTTCAAGGATTCCTTCTGCGGGACAATTGAGACTTGTTGGGCAGCTCCAGGACATCCCATATGGAATGACTCCAGGGCACCGTTCGAGGATGGATGCCTGGGAAGCCCGCCTCGCATTCCAATTGTCTCCTAGCAACAAGACAGTTTAGATCTGATGGCTCTGCGGGAGAAACCGGGGTGGCTGACTTGAAATGGACTTTCCTGAGGATGGGTCCTAATGTGTGTTTGTGTCCATGAGGGCCTTAAAATGGGGCGGTGGCACCGGGACCCTGAAGTATTCTCCTAAGCTTTTGACATAGCTCGATGCACAAGGTTCCTTGTGGAGACGAGATTTGTTTTGATGGGTGCCTCAGGAAAACCTCTATGCTGGTATTGGAATCCAGGCTTTTGAGGAGACATGCCTGTAATCCAAAGCAATGTATCCGATTATTGCCTAGGGTCCTGTCTGCTTCAATCTTCTTCTCAGGGGACATCCATCTATGGTATGAGTGGAGGTAGATGCTCAGCTGGTATCAGACCGCCCTTGTTTGTCCCGGGCGACCTGCACTATTGGGATGGCCTCAGGGATTTGTAGGGCTATCCAAAAATTACTGTTTTGGACAATGGCATCGGCAGAATTCCCATAGATTGGGTAGGCACAGTCCTAATGTGTGACTCCAGGGGCCTCAGCCTGGAGGGTGTGTGTCCCAGGACTTTGAGGACAGAAGTCTGAAAACACAAACTCAGCTTAGGTTTGGGGACGTAGGTATGGCAGGCCCGATCTATAAACCATGAGAAGAACTCTTCCGGATATGAAGAAAGAGCGAGTCTGAGGCGCTTGCTCAGGCTTTTGTCTCTGGATTTTGCATTAGAGATGGCCGTGGAAGGTCGGGGAGGCCTCATGGGCCATGGACGAATCTTCCTCTCTGTGGATTTGGCCCGATCCCAATTGTTTTCCGTCAATCTGTGGAATGGGAGGACTCCTTTCAGGTTTGTTACCTCAGGTGTCCCGCCAAAAGAGGAATTCCAAAGAAGAGCCCTGGGGAAAAGTGAAGGGAGAACCCGAACTATGGGTAAAATTTGGGGCCTAGGGGCATGGCAAGCCCAATATGCTATCTCTTCATCCAGCCACTGAGAGGCCTTATTGAGGACTGGGATCAGGGTGAGGGTCACAATGTGTGGTTTTGACCAATGTGGCCCGCAAACATGAGCGGGGCCTCATGGGCCACACTGGTTTCAACTACACTGAACGTGGGGCAACATGCCAACCACATGGTTTCTTGCCACGGGGAAGGAGTTGTGATTTCTGCATCACTTTCCAGCCTGGGCAGTTATTGGAGATAAGGTCTAGGTTCTGAAACTTGACAACCGAGGTTGGGAAGAGATGACGACCTAAGACCATGGCGGGTCCGATGTGCTCAGTGAGCGGCCAGCTTTCTGTGTGGGGCCAGGTAATCCAGGCTCGGGCTGTGTCAAAAAGGGCAATAGTGCCCAGGTCAGCCTATATATTTGGGGTACAGTCGAATGGCGTGCAGGTTGATCCTCATTTGGAGTTTCTGGGTAGCCCCAGAGGGCAATGTTTTTCTTCCTGAGGGCAGGAAGAGTGCTGCATTATAGTTCTGGTTTTCAAACTGGAGGCTTGTGGGCCAGTAGTCTGAGGAAGGAAATCTGAGAACAAGCTAGGCTTAGGTTTCTGGGTGAGGACAAGGCAGGAACAATCTACAGACCTGAATCGAGATCTCGTGCTTATGATGCCAGGGCGAGGATCAGAAGATCGCTCAGGTTGGTGTTTCTGTCCCTGATGGCCCTTCATGAAGGGGCGGAGGGGCCACGAGGCCGTGGGGGTTTTCCCACGATGTTAGTTGTGAGAAACTCCAAACTGCAAAGATTCTTCTGCAGGACAATTGAGACCTGTTGGTTGGCTCCAGGGCAACGATTCCGAGCAGGGTTCTAAGGATGGATGGCTGGGTAGCCCACCTCGCATTCCAATTGTGTCCTAGCAACAAGACAGGTTAGATCTGCTGGATCTGGGGGAGCAACCCAGGAGGCTGAGTTGAAATGGACTCTCCTGTGGATGGGTCCTAATGTCTGTTTGTGTCTATGGAGACCTTGGAATGTAGCGGTGGCACTGGGGTCCTGAAGGGTTTTTCCAAACAGAGGCTTTGACACAGCTCCAACGTGCAAGTTTCCCATATGTAGATGAGATGTTTTCTGATGGGTGAGTCAAGAAACAGCCATACGCTGGTATTGAAATCCAGGCCTCTGAGGAGAGATGACTGGATACCACAGCAATGGATCCGTTTAGTGCCTAGGGGCCTGTTCGTTCCTTTTTACCTCTGGGGACATCAGTCTATGCGTCTGAGTGCAGGTAGGTGCTCAGAGGAGCTCAGATTGCCCCTGTTTGTCCTGGGAAGCCACCACTATTGGGATGGCCTCAGGCAGTTTGGAGGTTTATCCTATTAGTAGGGTTGTGGCCATTGGAATGGGCACATACAATTCCCTTGGAGAGGGCAAGTACAGTCCTCAGGTTTGGCTCCAGGGGCCTGAGCCTGTAGGGTGTGTAGGCCAGAGCTGTTTGGACAGTTGTCTGAAAACACAAACGCGGCTTATGTTTCGGGTCATAGGTATGGCAGGACTGATCTACAGACCATGAGGAGAACTCTTCAGGATATGAAAAAAGGGCGAGTGTGAGGCTCGTGCTCAAGTTTTTGTCTCTGGATATCGTGTCACTCATGGTCGTGAAATTTCCGGGTGACTTCATGGGAAATGGACGAGTCTTACTCTCTGGGGTTTTGCCCCATCCCAAGAGTTTTGGGTCATTCTGGGGATGGAAGAAGTCCGTTTTGTTGTTGTTGTTGATTTGCTTTGTTTTTTTTTTTAACCTCAGGTGTCTCGCCAAATGAGGTATTCCAGAGTAGAGCCCTGGGGAGGGCCGACCGGACAACCAGAAATCTGGTTTAAAATTGGGGCCTAGGGACATGTCAAGCCCATTATGACATCTAATGGTCGAGCCACTGAGAGGACTTACTAGAGCACAGGACTCACGCTGAGGGTCACAATGCGTGTTTATGCCCTCTTCGCACTCAAGAATTGGCGGGGCCTCCGGGTGAATGCTGGTTTCTCCTACACTGAACATTGGACAACATGCCAACCACAAGGTTTCTTGCCATGGGTAAGGACGAGTTCTGATTTCTGCATCACAGGCACACCTGGGCAGTGGTTGGAGATAAGGTCTAGGTTCTGAGGCCTGAAAAACCGCAGTTGGGAAGAGATGATGACCTAAGGCCATGGCGCTTGTGATGTGCTCAGTGTGCGGTCAGCTGTCTGGGTGTTGGTCAGGAGGTCCAAGCTCAGGTTGTGTCAGACAGTGCATTAGTGCCCAGGTTAGACTATATACTTTGGGTACAGTCGAATGCCATGTAGATTTATCCTCATATAAGGTGCCTGGGCAGCTCCTTAGGCCAAATTTTTTTTCTAGAGGGCAGGCAGAGTGCTGCATTGTGGGTCTGGAATTGCGAAACTTCCGGGCTTCGGGGCCTGGAGTGTGAGGACGGAAGTCTGAGAACACAAGCTAGACTTGGGTTTCAGGGCCAGGGCACGGCAGGTACCCCTGTAGATCTGAACCTATATCTCATGCATCTGAAGTCAGGGCGAGGATCAGACGTTGGCTCAGGTTGGAGTTTCTGTGCATGACGGCCCCTTCATGAAGGGAGCGGAATCTCGAGGCCATGGAGGTTTTCCCACGTTGGGAGTTGTTGGATGCCCCCTTCAAGGATTCCTTCTGCGGGACAATTGAGACTTGTTGGGCAGCTCCAGGACATCCCATATGGAATGACTCCAGGGCACCATTCGAGGATGGATGCCTGGGAAGCCCGCCTCGCATTCCAATTGTCTCCTAGCAACAAGACAGTTTAGATCTGATGGCTCTGCGGGAGAAACCGGGGTGGCTGACTTGAAATGGACTTTCCTGAGGATGGGTCCTAATGTGTGTTTGTGTCCATGAGGGCCTTAAAATGGGGCGGTGGCACCGGGACCCTGAAGTATTCTCCTAAGCTTTTGACATAGCTCGATGCACAAGGTTCCTTGTGGAGACGAGATTTGTTTTGATGGGTGCCTCAGGAAAACCTCTATGCTGGTATTGGAATCCAGGCTTTTGAGGAGACATGCCTGTAATCCAAAGCAATGTATCCGATTATGGCCTAGGGTCCTGTCTGCTTCAATCTTCTTCTCAGGGGACATCCATCTATGGTATGAGTGGAGGTAGATGCTCAGCTGGTATCAGACCGCCCTTGTTTGTCCCGGGCGACCTGCACTATTGGGATGGCCTCAGGGATTTGTAGGGCTATCCAAAAATTACTGTTTTGGACAATGGCATCGGCAGAATTCCCATAGATTGGGTAGGCACAGTCCTAATGTGTGACTCCAGGGGCCCCAGCCTGGAGGGTGTGTGTCCCAGGACTTTGAGGACAGAAGTCTGAAAACACAAACTCAGCTTAGGTTTGGGGACGTAGGTATGGCAGGCCCGATCTATAAACCATGAGAAGAACTCTTCCGGATATGAAGAAAGAGCGAGTCTGAGGCGCTTGCTCAGGCCTTTGTCTCTGTATTTTGTATCAGAGATGGCCGTGGAAGGTCGGGGAGGCCTCATGGGCCATGGACGAATCTTCCTCTCTGTGGATTTGGCCCGATCCCAATTGTTTTCCGTCAATCTGTGGAATGGGAGGACTCCTTTCAGGTTTGTTACCTCAGGTGTCCCGCCAAAAGAGGAATTCCAAAGAAGAGCCCTGGGGAAAAGTGTAGGGAGAACCCGAACTATGGGTAAAATTTGGGGCCTAGGGGCATGGCAAGCCCAATATGCTATCTCTTCATCCAGCCACTGAGAGGCCTTATTGAGGACTGGGATCAGGGTGAGGGTCACAATGTGTGGTTTTGACCAATGTGGCCCGCAAACATGAGCGGGGCCTCATGGGCCACACTGGTTTCAACTACACTGAACGTGGGGCAACATGCCAACCACATGGTTTCTTGCCACGGGGAAGGAGTTGTGATTTCTGCATCACTTTCCAGCCTGGGCAGTTATTGGAGATAAGGTCTAGGTTCTGAAACTTGACAACCGAGGTTGGGAAGAGATGACGACCTAAGACCATGGCGGGTCCGATGTGCTCAGTGAGCGGCCAGCTTTCTGTGTGGGGCCAGGTAATCCAGGCTCGGGCTGTGTCAAAAAGGGCAATAGTGCCCAGGTCAGCCTATATATTTGGGGTACAGTCGAATGGCGTGCAGGTTGATCCTCATTTGGAGTTTCTGGGTAGCCCCAGAGGGCAATGTTTTTCTTCCTGAGGGCAGGAAGAGTGCTGCATTATAGTTCTGGTTTTCAAACTGGAGGCTTGTGGGCCAGTAGTCTGAGGAAGGAAATCTGAGAACAAGCTAGGCTTAGGTTTCTGGGTGAGGACAAGGCAGGAACAATCTACAGACCTGAATCGAGATCTCGTGCTTATGATGTCAGGGCGAGGATCAGAAGATCGCTCAGGTTGGTGTTTCTGTCCCTGATGGCCCTTCATGAAGGGGCGGAGGGGCCACGAGGCCGTGGGGGTTTTCCCACGATGTTAGTTGTGAGAAACTCCAAACTGCAAAGATTCTTCTGCAGGACAATTGAGACCTGTTGGTTGGCTCCAGGGCAACGATTCCGAGCAGGGTTCTAAGGATGGATGGCTGGGTAGCCCACCTCGCATTCCAATTGTGTCCTAGCAACAAGACAGGTTAGATCTGCTGGATCTGGGGG
This sequence comes from Mustela nivalis, assembly GCF_964662115.1. NCBI lineage: Eukaryota > Metazoa > Chordata > Mammalia > Carnivora > Mustelidae > Mustela > Mustela nivalis. The sequence goes on along the minus strand of NW_028136443.1, from coordinate 341,872 downwards.
AGCAACCCAGGAGGCTGAGTTGAAATGGACTCTCCTGTGGATGGGTCCTAATGTCTGTTTGTGTCTATGGAGACCTTGGAATGTAGCGGTGGCACTGGGGTCCTGAAGGGTTTTTCCAAACAGAGGCTTTGACACAGCTCCAACGTGCAAGTTTCCCATATGTAGATGAGATGTTTTCTGATGGGTGAGTCAAGAAACAGCCATACGCTGGTATTGAAATCCAGGCCTCTGAGGAGAGATGACTGGATACCACAGCAATGGATCCGTTTAGTGCCTAGGGGCCTGTTCGTTCCTTTTTACCTCTGGGGACATCAGTCTATGCGTCTGAGTGCAGGTAGGTGCTCAGAGGAGCTCAGATTGCCCCTGTTTGTCCTGGGAAGCCACCACTATTGGGATGGCCTCAGGCAGTTTGGAGGTTTATCCTATTAGTAGGGTTGTGGCCATTGGAATGGGCACATACAATTCCCTTGGAGAGGGCAAGTACAGTCCTCAGGTTTGGCTCCATGGGCCTGAGCCTGTAGGGTGTGTAGGCCAGAGCTGTTTGGACAGTTGTCTGAAAACACAAACGCGGCTTATGTTTCGGGTCATAGGTATGGCAGGACTGATCTACAGACCATGAGGAGAACTCTTCAGGATATGAAAAAAGGGCGAGTGTGAGGCTCGTGCTCAAGTTTTTGTCTCTGGATATCGTGTCACTCATGGTCGTGAAATTTCCGGGTGACTTCATGGGAAATGGACGAGTCTTACTCTCTGGGGTTTTGCCCCGTCCCAAGAGTTTTGGGTCATTCTGGGGATGGAAGAAGTCCGTTTTGTTGTTGTTGTTGATTTGCTTTGTTTTGTTTTTTAACCTCAGGTGTCTCACCAAATGAGGTATTCCAGAGTAGAGCCCTGGGGAGGGCCGACCGGACAACCAGAAATCTGGTTTAAAATTGGGGCCTAGGGACATGTCAAGCCCATTATGACATCTAATGGTCGAGCCACTGAGAGGACTTACTAGAGCACAGGACTCACGCTGAGGGTCACAATGCGTGTTTATGCCCTCTTCGCACTCAAGAATTGGCGGGGCCTCCGGGTGAATGCTGGTTTCTCCTACACTGAACATTGGACAACATGCCAACCACAAGGTTTCTTGCCATGGGTAAGGACGAGTTCTGATTTCTGCATCACAGGCACACCTGGGCAGTGGTTGGAGATAAGGTCTAGGTTCTGAGGCCTGAAAAACCGCAGTTGGGAAGAGATGATGACCTAAGGCCATGGCGCTTGTGATGTGCTCAGTGTGCGGTCAGCTGTCTGGGTGTTGGTCAGGAGGTCCAAGCTCAGGTTGTGTCAGACAGTGCATTAGTGCCCAGGTTAGACTATATACTTTGGGTACAGTCGAATGCCATGTAGATTTATCCTCATATAAGGTGCCTGGGCAGCTCATTAGGCCAAATTTTTTTTCTAGAGGGCAGGCAGAGTGCTGCATTGTGGGTCTGGAATTGCGAAACTTCCGGGCTCCGGGGCCTGGAGTGTGAGGACGGAAGTCTGAGAACACAAGCTAGACTTGGGTTTCAGGGCCAGGGCACGGCAGGTACCCCTGTAGATCTGAACCTATATCTCATGCATCTGAAGTCAGGGCGAGGATCAGACGTTGGCTCAGGTTGGAGTTTCTGTGCATGACGGCCCCTTCATGAAGGGAGCGGAATCTCGAGGCCATGGAGGTTTTCCCACGTTGGGAGTTTTTGGATGCCCCCTTCAAGGATTCCTTCTGCGGGACAATTGAGACTTGTTGGGCAGCTCCAGGACATCCCATATGGAATGACTCCAGGGCACCGTTCGAGGATGGATGCCTGGGAAGCCCGCCTCGCATTCCAATTGTCTCCTAGCAACAAGACAGTTTAGATCTGATGGCTCTGCGGGAGAAACCGGGGTGGCTGACTTGAAATGGACTTTCCTGAGGATGGGTCCTAATGTGTGTTTGTGTCCATGAGGGCCTTAAAATGGGGCGGTGGCACCGGGACCCTGAAGTATTCTCCTAAGCTTTTGACATAGCTCGATGCACAAGGTTCCTTGTGGACACGAGATTTGTTTTGATGGGTGCCTCAGGAAAACCTCTATGCTGGTATTGGAATCCAGGCTTTTGAGGAGACATGCCTGTAATCCAAAGCAATGTATCCGATTATGGCCTAGGGTCCTGTCTGCTTCAATCTTCTTCTCAGGGGACATCCATCTATGGTATGAGTGGAGGTAGATGCTCAGCTGGTATCAGACCGCCCTTGTTTGTCCCGGGCGACCTGCACTATTGGGATGGCCTCAGGGATTTGTAGGGCTATCCAAAAATTACTGTTTTGGACAATGGCATCGGCAGAATTCCCATAGATTGGGTAGGCACAGTCCTAATGTGTGACTCCAGGGGCCCCAGCCTGGAGGGTGTGTGTCCCAGGACTTTGAGGACAGAAGTCTGAAAACACAAACTCAGCTTAGGTTTGGGGACGTAGGTATGGCAGGCCCGATCTATAAACCATGAGAAGAACTCTTCCGGATATGAAGAAAGAGCGAGTCTGAGGCGCTTGCTCAGGCTTTTGTCTCTGTATTTTGTATCAGAGATGGCCGTGGAAGGTCGGGGAGGCCTCATGGGCCATGGACGAATCTTCCTCTCTGTGGATTTGGCCCGATCCCAATTGTTTTCCGTCAATCTGTGGAATGGGAGGACTCCTTTCAGGTTTGTTACCTCAGGTGTCCCGCCAAAAGAGGAATTCCAAAGAAGAGCCCTGGGGAAAAGTGTAGGGAGAACCCGAACTATGGGTAAAATTTGGGGCCTAGGGGCATGGCAAGCCCAATATGCTATCTCTTCATCCAGCCACTGAGAGGCCTTATTGAGGACTGGGATCAGGGTGAGGGTCACAATGTGTGGTTTTGACCAATGTGGCCCGCAAACATGAGCGGGGCCTCATGGGCCACACTGGTTTCAACTACACTGAACGTGGGGCAACATGCCAACCACATGGTTTCTTGCCACGGGGAAGGAGTTGTGATTTCTGCATCACTTTCCAGCCTGGGCAGTTATTGGAGATAAGGTCTAGGTTCTGAAACTTGACAACCGAGGTTGGGAAGAGATGACGACCTAAGACCATGGCGGGTCCGATGTGCTCAGTGAGCGGCCAGCTTTCTGTGTGGGGCCAGGTAATCCAGGCTCGGGCTGTGTCAAAAAGGGCAATAGTGCCCAGGTCAGCCTATATATTTGGGGTACAGTCGAATGGCGTGCAGGTTGATCCTCATTTGGAGTTTCTGGGTAGCCCCAGAGGGCAATGTTTTTCTTCCTGAGGGCAGGAAGAGTGCTGCATTATAGTTCTGGTTTTCAAACTGGAGGCTTGTGGGCCAGTAGTCTGAGGAAGGAAATCTGAGAACAAGCTAGGCTTAGGTTTCTGGGTGAGGACAAGGCAGGAACAATCTACAGACCTGAATCGAGATCTCGTGCTTATGATGCCAGGGCGAGGATCAGAAGATCGCTCAGGTTGGTGTTTCTGTCCCTGATGGCCCTTCATGAAGGGGCGGAGGGGCCACGAGGCCGTGGGGGTTTTCCCACGATGTTAGTTGTGAGAAACTCCAAACTGCAAAGATTCTTCTGCAGGACAATTGAGACCTGTTGGTTGGCTCCAGGGCAACGATTCCGAGCAGGGTTCTAAGGATGGATGGCTGGGTAGCCCACCTCGCATTCCAATTGTGTCCTAGCAACAAGACAGGTTAGATCTGCTGGATCTGGGGGAGCAACCCAGGAGGCTGAGTTGAAATGGACTCTCCTGTGGATGGGTCCTAATGTCTGTTTGTGTCTATGGAGACCTTGGAATGTAGCGGTGGCACTGGGGTCCTGAAGGGTTTTTCCAAACAGAGGCTTTGACACAGCTCCAACGTGCAAGTTTCCCATATGTAGATGAGATGTTTTCTGATGGGTGAGTCAAGAAACAGCCATACGCTGGTATTGAAATCCAGGCCTCTGAGGAGAGATGACTGGATACCACAGCAATGGATCCGTTTAGTGCCTAGGGGCCTGTTCGTTCCTTTTTACCTCTGGGGACATCAGTCTATGCGTCTGAGTGCAGGTAGGTGCTCAGAGGAGCTCAGATTGCCCCTGTTTGTCCTGGGAAGCCACCACTATTGGGATGGCCTCAGGCAGTTTGGAGGTTTATCCTATTAGTAGGGTTGTGGCCATTGGAATGGGCACATACAATTCCCTTGGAGAGGGCAAGTACAGTCCTCAGGTTTGGCTCCAGGGGCCTGAGCCTGTAGGGTGTGTAGGCCAGAGCTGTTTGGACAGTTGTCTGAAAACACAAACGCGGCTTATGTTTCGGGTCATAGGTATGGCAGGACTGATCTACAGACCATGAGGAGAACTCTTCAGGATATGAAAAAAGGGCGAGTGTGAGGCTCGTGCTCAAGTTTTTGTCTCTGGATATCGTGTCACTCATGGTCGTGAAATTTCCGGGTGACTTCATGGGAAATGGACGAGTCTTACTCTCTGGGGTTTTGCCCCGTCCCAAGAGTTTTGGGTCATTCTGGGGATGGAAGAAGTCCGTTTTGTTGTTGTTGTTGATTTGCTTTGTTTTGTTTTTTAACCTCAGGTGTCTCGCCAAATGAGGTATTCCAGAGTAGAGCCCTGGGGAGGGCCGACCGGACAACCAGAAATCTGGTTTAAAATTGGGGCCTAGGGACATGTCAAGCCCATTATGACATCTAATGGTCGAGCCACTGAGAGGACTTACTAGAGCACAGGACTCACGCTGAGGGTTACAATGCGTGTTTATGCCCTCTTCGCACTCAAGAATTGGCGGGGCCTCCGGGTGAATGCTGGTTTCTCCTACACTGAACATTGGACAACATGCCAACCACAAGGTTTCTTGCCATGGGTAAGGACGAGTTCTGATTTCTGCATCACAGGCACACCTGGGCAGTGGTTGGAGATAAGGTCTAGGTTCTGAGGCCTGAAAAACCGCAGTTGGGAAGAGATGATGACCTAAGGCCATGGCGCTTGTGATGTGCTCAGTGTGCGGTCAGTTGTCTGGGTGTTGGTCAGGAGGTCCAAGCTCAGGTTGTGTCAGACAGTGCATTAGTGCCCAGGTTAGACTATATACTTTGGGTACAGTCGAATGCCATGTAGATTTATCCTCATATAAGGTGCCTGGGCAGCTCCTTAGGCCAAATTTTTTTTCTAGAGGGCAGGCAGAGTGCTGCATTGTGGGTCTGGAATTGCGAAACTTCCGGGCTCCGGGGCCTGGAGTGTGCGGACGGAAGTCTGAGAACACAAGCTAGACTTGGGTTTCAGGGCCAGGGCACGGCAGGTACCCCTGTAGATCTGAACCTATATCTCATGCATCTGAAGTCAGGGCGAGGATCAGACGTTGGCTCAGGTTGGAGTTTCTGTGCATGACGGCCCCTTCATGAAGGGAGCGGAATCTCGAGGCCATGGAGGTTTTCCCACGTTGGGAGTTGTTGGATGCCCCCTTCAAGGATTCCTTCTGCGGGACAATTGAGACTTGTTGGGCAGCTCCAGGACATCCCATATGGAATGACTCCAGGGCACCGTTCGAGGATGGATGCCTGGGAAGCCCGCCTCGCATTCCAATTGTCTCCTAGCAACAAGACAGTTTAGATCTGATGGCTCTGAGGGAGAAACCGGGGTGGCTGACTTGAAATGGACTTTCCTGAGGATGGGTCCTAATGTGTGTTTGTGTCCATGAGGGCCTTAAAATGGGGCGGTGGCACCGGAACCCTGAAGTATTCTCCTAAGCTTTTGACATAGCTCGATGCACAAGGTACCTTGTGGAGACGAAATTTGTTTTGATGGGTGCCTCAGGAAAACCTCTATGCTGGTATTGGAATCCAGGCTTTTGAGGAGACATGCCTGTAATCCAAAGCAATGTATCCGATTATGGCCTAGGGTCCTGTCTGCTTCAATCTTCTTCTCAGGGGACATCCATCTATGGTATGAGTGGAGGTAGATGCTCAGCTGGTATCAGACCGCCCTTGTTTGTCCCGGGCGACCTGCACTATTGGGATGGCCTCAGGGATTTGTAGGGCTATCCAAAAATTACTGTTTTGGACAATGGCATCGGCAGAATTCCCATAGATTGGGTAGGCACAGTCCTAATGTGTGACTCCAGGGGCCCCAGCCTGGAGGGTGTGTGTCCCAGGACTTTGAGGACAGAAGTCTGAAAACACAAACTCAGCTTAGGTTTGGGGACGTAGGTATGGCAGGCCCGATCTATAAACCATGAGAAGAACTCTTCCGGATATGAAGAAAGAGCGAGTCTGAGGCGCTTGCTCAGGCCTTTGTCTCTGTATTTTGTATCAGAGATGGCCGTGGAAGGTCGGGGAGGCCTCATGGGCCATGGACGAATCTTCCTCTCTGTGGATTTGGCCCGATCCCAATTGTTTTCCGTCAATCTGTGGAATGGGAGGACTCCTTTCAGGTTTGTTACCTCAGGTGTCCCGCCAAAAGAGGAATTCCAAAGAAGAGCCCTGGGGAAAAGTGTAGGGAGAACCCGAACTATGGGTAAAATTTGGGGCCTAGGGGCATGGCAAGCCCAATATGCTATCTCTTCATCCAGCCACTGAGAGGCCTTATTGAGGACTGGGATCAGGGTGAGGGTCACAATGTGTGGTTTTGACCAATGTGGCCCGCAAACATGAGCGGGGCCTCATGGGCCACACTGGTTTCAACTACACTGAACGTGGGGCAACATGCCAACCACATGGTTTCTTGCCACGGGGAAGGAGTTGTGATTTCTGCATCACTTTCCAGCCTGGGCAGTTATTGGAGATAAGGTCTAGGTTCTGAAACTTGACAACCGAGGTTGGGAAGAGATGACGACCTAAGACCATGGCGGGTCCGATGTGCTCAGTGAGCGGCCAGCTTTCTGTGTGGGGCCAGGTAATCCAGGCTCGGGCTGTGTCAAAAAGGGCAATAGTGCCCAGGTCAGCCTATATATTTGGGGTACAGTCGAATGGCGTGCAGGTTGATCCTCATTTGGAGTTTCTGGGTAGCCCCAGAGGGCAATGTTTTTCTTCCTGAGGGCAGGAAGAGTGCTGCATTATAGTTCTGGTTTTCAAACTGGAGGCTTGTGGGCCAGTAGTCTGAGGAAGGAAATCTGAGAACAAGCTAGGCTTAGGTTTCTGGGTGAGGACAAGGCAGGAACAATCTACAGACCTGAATCGAGATCTCGTGCTTATGATGTCAGGGCGAGGATCAGAAGATCGCTCAGGTTGGTGTTTCTGTCCCTGATGGCCCTTCATGAAGGGGCGGAGGGGCCACGAGGCCGTGGGGGTTTTCCCACGATGTTAGTTGTGAGAAACTCCAAACTGCAAAGATTCTTCTGCAGGACAATTGAGACCTGTTGGTTGGCTCCAGGGCAACGATTCCGAGCAGGGTTCTAAGGATGGATGGCTGGGTAGCCCACCTCGCATTCCAATTGTGTCCTAGCAACAAGACAGGTTAGATCTGCTGGATCTGGGGGAGCAACCCAGGAGGCTGAGTTGAAATGGACTCTCCTGTGGATGGGTCCTAATGTCTGTTTGTGTCTATGGAGACCTTGGAATGTAGCGGTGGCACTGGGGTCCTGAAGGGTTTTTCCAAACAGAGGCTTTGACACAGCTCCAACGTGCAAGTTTCCCATATGTAGATGAGATGTTTTCTGATGGGTGAGTCAAGAAACAGCCATACGCTGGTATTGAAATCCAGGCCTCTGAGGAGAGATGACTGGATACCACAGCAATGGATCCGTTTAGTGCCTAGGGGCCTGTTCGTTCCTTTTTACCTCTGGGGACATCAGTCTATGCGTCTGAGTGCAGGTAGGTGCTCAGAGGAGCTCAGATTGCCCCTGTTTGTCCTGGGAAGCCACCACTATTGGGATGGCCTCAGGCAGTTTGGAGGTTTATCCTATTAGTAGGGTTGTGGCCATTGGAATGGGCACATACAATTCCCTTGGAGAGGGCAAGTACAGTCCTCAGGTTTGGCTCCATGGGCCTGAGCCTGTAGGGTGTGTAGGCCAGAGCTGTTTGGACAGTTGTCTGAAAACACAAACGCGGCTTATGTTTCGGGTCATAGGTATGGCAGGACTGATCTACAGACCATGAGGAGAACTCTTCAGGATATGAAAAAAGGGCGAGTGTGAGGCTCGTGCTCAAGTTTTTGTCTCTGGATATCGTGTCACTCATGGTCGTGAAATTTCCGGGTGACTTCATGGGAAATGGACGAGTCTTACTCTCTGGGGTTTTGCCCCGTCCCAAGAGTTTTGGGTCATTCTGGGGATGGAAGAAGTCCGTTTTGTTGTTGTTGTTGATTTGCTTTGTTTTGTTTTTTAACCTCAGGTGTCTCGCCAAATGAGGTATTCCAGAGTAGAGCCCTGGGGAGGGCCGACCGGACAACCAGAAATCTGGTTTAAAATTGGGGCCTAGGGACATGTCAAGCCCATTATGACATCTAATGGTCGAGCCACTGAGAGGACTTACTAGAGCACAGGACTCACGCTGAGGGTCACAATGCGTGTTTATGCCCTCTTCGCACTCAAGAATTGGCGGGGCCTCCGGGTGAATGCTGGTTTCTCCTACACTGAACATTGGACAACATGCCAACCACAAGGTTTCTTGCCATGGGTAAGGACGAGTTCTGATTTCTGCATCACAGGCACACCTGGGCAGTGGTTGGAGATAAGGTCTAGGTTCTGAGGCCTGAAAAACCGCAGTTGGGAAGAGATGATGACCTAAGGCCATGGCGCTTGTGATGTGCTCAGTGTGCGGTCAGCTGTCTGGGTGTTGGTCAGGAGGTCCAAGCTCAGGTTGTGTCAGACAGTGCATTAGTGCCCAGGTTAGACTATATACTTTGGGTACAGTCGAATGCCATGTAGATTTATCCTCATATAAGGTGCCTGGGCAGCTCATTAGGCCAAATTTTTTTTCTAGAGGGCAGGCAGAGTGCTGCATTGTGGGTCTGGAATTGCGAAACTTCCGGGCTCCGGGGCCTGGAGTGTGAGGACGGAAGTCTGAGAACACAAGCTAGACTTGGGTTTCAGGGCCAGGGCACGGCAGGTACCCCTGTAGATCTGAACCTATATCTCATGCATCTGAAGTCAGGGCGAGGATCAGACGTTGGCTCAGGTTGGAGTTTCTGTGCATGACGGCCCCTTCATGAAGGGAGCGGAATCTCGAGGCCATGGAGGTTTTCCCACGTTGGGAGTTTTTGGATGCCCCCTTCAAGGATTCCTTCTGCGGGACAATTGAGACTTGTTGGGCAGCTCCAGGACATCCCATATGGAATGACTCCAGGGCACCGTTCGAGGATGGATGCCTGGGAAGCCCGCCTCGCATTCCAATTGTCTCCTAGCAACAAGACAGTTTAGATCTGATGGCTCTGCGGGAGAAACCGGGGTGGCTGACTTGAAATGGACTTTCCTGAGGATGGGTCCTAATGTGTGTTTGTGTCCATGAGGGCCTTAAAATGGGGCGGTGGCACCGGGACCCTGAAGTATTCTCCTAAGCTTTTGACATAGCTCGATGCACAAGGTTCCTTGTGGACACGAGATTTGTTTTGATGGGTGCCTCAGGAAAACCTCTATGCTGGTATTGGAATCCAGGCTTTTGAGGAGACATGCCTGTAATCCAAAGCAATGTATCCGATTATGGCCTAGGGTCCTGTCTGCTTCAATCTTCTTCTCAGGGGACATCCATCTATGGTATGAGTGGAGGTAGATGCTCAGCTGGTATCAGACCGCCCTTGTTTGTCCCGGGCGACCTGCACTATTGGGATGGCCTCAGGGATTTGTAGGGCTATCCAAAAATTACTGTTTTGGACAATGGCATCGGCAGAATTCCCATAGATTGGGTAGGCACAGTCCTAATGTGTGACTCCAGGGGCCCCAGCCTGGAGGGTGTGTGTCCCAGGACTTTGAGGACAGAAGTCTGAAAACACAAACTCAGCTTAGGTTTGGGGACGTAGGTATGGCAGGCCCGATCTATAAACCATGAGAAGAACTCTTCCGGATATGAAGAAAGAGCGAGTCTGAGGCGCTTGCTCAGGCTTTTGTCTCTGTATTTTGTATCAGAGATGGCCGTGGAAGGTCGGGGAGGCCTCATGGGCCATGGACGAATCTTCCTCTCTGTGGATTTGGCCCGATCCCAATTGTTTTCCGTCAATCTGTGGAATGGGAGGACTCCTTTCAGGTTTGTTACCTCAGGTGTCCCGCCAAAAGAGGAATTCCAAAGAAGAGCCCTGGGGAAAAGTGTAGGGAGAACCCGAACTATGGGTAAAATTTGGGGCCTAGGGGCATGGCAAGCCCAATATGCTATCTCTTCATCCAGCCACTGAGAGGCCTTATTGAGGACTGGGATCAGGGTGAGGGTCACAATGTGTGGTTTTGACCAATGTGGCCCGCAAACATGAGCGGGGCCTCATGGGCCACACTGGTTTCAACTACACTGAACGTGGGGCAACATGCCAACCACATGGTTTCTTGCCACGGGGAAGGAGTTGTGATTTCTGCATCACTTTCCAGCCTGGGCAGTTATTGGAGATAAGGTCTAGGTTCTGAAACTTGACAACCGAGGTTGGGAAGAGATGACGACCTAAGACCATGGCGGGTCCGATGTGCTCAGTGAGCGGCCAGCTTTCTGTGTGGGGCCAGGTAATCCAGGCTCGGGCTGTGTCAAAAAGGGCAATAGTGCCCAGGTCAGCCTATATATTTGGGGTACAGTCGAATGGCGTGCAGGTTGATCCTCATTTGGAGTTTCTGGGTAGCCCCAGAGGGCAATGTTTTTCTTCCTGAGGGCAGGAAGAGTGCTGCATTATAGTTCTGGTTTTCAAACTGGAGGCTTGTGGGCCAGTAGTCTGAGGAAGGAAATCTGAGAACAAGCTAGGCTTAGGTTTCTGGGTGAGGACAAGGCAGGAACAATCTACAGACCTGAATCGAGATCTCGTGCTTATGATGCCAGGGCGAGGATCAGAAGATCGCTCAGGTTGGTGTTTCTGTCCCTGATGGCCCTTCATGAAGGGGCGGAGGGGCCACGAGGCCGTGGGGGTTTTCCCACGATGTTAGTTGTGAGAAACTCCAAACTGCAAAGATTCTTCTGCAGGACAATTGAGACCTGTTGGTTGGCTCCAGGGCAACGATTCCGAGCAGGGTTCTAAGGATGGATGGCTGGGTAGCCCACCTCGCATTCCAATTGTGTCCTAGCAACAAGACAGGTTAGATCTGCTGGATCTGGGGGAGCAACCCAGGAGGCTGAGTTGAAATGGACTCTCCTGTGGATGGGTCCTAATGTCTGTTTGTGTCTATGGAGACCTTGGAATGTAGCGGTGGCACTGGGGTCCTGAAGGGTTTTTCCAAACAGAGGCTTTGACACAGCTCCAACGTGCAAGTTTCCCATATGTAGATGAGATGTTTTCTGATGGGTGAGTCAAGAAACAGCCATACGCTGGTATTGAAATCCAGGCCTCTGAGGAGAGATGACTGGATACCACAGCAATGGATCCGTTTAGTGCCTAGGGGCCTGTTCGTTCCTTTTTACCTCTGGGGACATCAGTCTATGCGTCTGAGTGCAGGTAGGTGCTCAGAGGAGCTCAGATTGCCCCTGTTTGTCCTGGGAAGCCACCACTATTGGGATGGCCTCAGGCAGTTTGGAGGTTTATCCTATTAGTAGGGTTGTGGCCATTGGAATGGGCACATACAATTCCCTTGGAGAGGGCAAGTACAGTCCTCAGGTTTGGCTCCAGGGGCCTGAGCCTGTAGGGTGTGTAGGCCAGAGCTGTTTGGACAGTTGTCTGAAAACACAAACGCGGCTTATGTTTCGGGTCATAGGTATGGCAGGACTGATCTACAGACCATGAGGAGAACTCTTCAGGATATGAAAAAAGGGCGAGTGTGAGGCTCGTGCTCAAGTTTTTGTCTCTGGATATCGTGTCACTCATGGTCGTGAAATTTCCGGGTGACTTCATGGGAAATGGACGAGTCTTACTCTCTGGGGTTTTGCCCCGTCCCAAGAGTTTTGGGTCATTCTGGGGATGGAAGAAGTCCGTTTTGTTGTTGTTGTTGATTTGCTTTGTTTTGTTTTTTAACCTCAGGTGTCTCGCCAAATGAGGTATTCCAGAGTAGAGCCCTGGGGAGGGCCGACCGGACAACCAGAAATCTGGTTTAAAATTGGGGCCTAGGGACATGTCAAGCCCATTATGACATCTAATGGTCGAGCCACTGAGAGGACTTACTAGAGCACAGGACTCACGCTGAGGGTTACAATGCGTGTTTATGCCCTCTTCGCACTCAAGAATTGGCGGGGCCTCCGGGTGAATGCTGGTTTCTCCTACACTGAACATTGGACAACATGCCAACCACAAGGTTTCTTGCCATGGGTAAGGACGAGTTCTGATTTCTGCATCACAGGCACACCTGGGCAGTGGTTGGAGATAAGGTCTAGGTTCTGAGGCCTGAAAAACCGCAGTTGGGAAGAGATGATGACCTAAGGCCATGGCGCTTGTGATGTGCTCAGTGTGCGGTCAGTTGTATGGGTGTTGGTCAGGAGGTCCAAGCTCAGGTTGTGTCAGACAGTGCATTAGTGCCCAGGTTAGACTATATACTTTGGGTACAGTCGAATGCCATGTAGATTTATCCTCATATAAGGTGCCTGGGCAGCTCCTTAGGCCAAATTTTTTTTCTAGAGGGCAGGCAGAGTGCTGCATTGTGGGTCTGGAATTGCGAAACTTCCGGGCTCCGGGGCCTGGAGTGTGCGGACGGAAGTCTGAGAACACAAGCTAGACTTGGGTTTCAGGGCCAGGGCACGGCAGGTACCCCTGTAGATCTGAACCTATATCTCATGCATCTGAAGTCAGGGCGAGGATCAGACGTTGGCTCAGGTTGGAGTTTCTGTGCATGACGGCCCCTTCATGAAGGGAGCGGAATCTCGAGGCCATGGAGGTTTTCCCACGTTGGGAGTTGTTGGATGCCCCCTTCAAGGATTCCTTCTGCGGGACAATTGAGACTTGTTGGGCAGCTCCAGGACATCCCATATGGAATGACTCCAGGGCACCGTTCGAGGATGGATGCCTGGGAAGCCCGCCTCGCATTCCAATTGTCTCCTAGCAACAAGACAGTTTAGATCTGATGGCTCTGAGGGAGAAACCGGGGTGGCTGACTTGAAATGGACTTTCCTGAGGATGGGTCCTAATGTGTGTTTGTGTCCATGAGGGCCTTAAAATGGGGCGGTGGCACCGGAACCCTGAAGTATTCTCCTAAGCTTTTGACATAGCTCGATGCACAAGGTACCTTGTGGAGACGAAATTTGTTTTGATGGGTGCCTCAGGAAAACCTCTATGCTGGTATTGGAATCCAGGCTTTTGAGGAGACATGCCTGTAATCCAAAGCAATGTATCCGATTATGGCCTAGGGTCCTGTCTGTTTCAATCTTCTTCTCAGGGGACATCCATCTATGGTATGAGTGGAGGTAGATGCTCAGCTGGTATCAGACCGCCCTTGTTTGTCCCGGGCGACCTGCACTATTGGGATGGCCTCAGGTAATTGTAGGGTTCTCCAAATTTTACTGTTTTGGACAATGGCATCGGCAGAATTCCCATAGATTGGGTAGGAACTGTCCTAATGTGTGACTCCAGGGGCCCCAGCCTGGAGGGTGTGTGGCCCAGGACTTTGAGGACAGAAGTCTGAAAACACAAACTCAGCTTAGGTTTGGGGACGTAGGTATGGCAGGCCCGATCTATAAACCATGAGAAGAACTCTTCCGGATATGAAGAAAGAGCGAGTCTGAGGCGCTTGCTCAGGCTTTTGTCTCTGTATTTTGTATCAGAGATGGCCGTGGAAGGTCGGGGAGGCCTCATGGGCCATGGACGAATCTTCCTCTCTGTGGATTTGGCCCGATCCCAATTGTTTTCCGTCAATCTGTGGAATGGGAGGACTCCTTTCAGGTTTGTTACCTCAGGTGTCCCGCCAAAAGAGGAATTCCAAAGAAGAGCCCTGGGGAAAAGTGAAGGGAGAACCCGAACTATGGGTAAAATTTGGGGCCTAGGGGCATGGCAAGCCCAATATGCTATCTCTTCATCCAGCCACTGAGAGGCCTTATTGAGGACTGGGATCAGGGTGAGGGTCACAATGTGTGGTTTTGACCAATGTGGCCCGCAAACATGAGCGGGGCCTCATGGGCCACACTGGTTTCAACTACACTGAACGTGGGGCAACATGCCAACCACATGGTTTCTTGCCACGGGGAAGGAGTTGTGATTTCTGCATCACTTTCCAGCCTGGGCAGTTATTGGAGATAAGGTCTAGGTTCTGAAACTTGACAACCGAGGTTGGGAAGAGATGACGACCTAAGACCATGGCGGGTCCGATGTGCTCAGTGAGTGGCCAGCTTTCTGTGTGGGGCCAGGTAATCCAGGCTCGGGCTGTGTCAAAAAGGGCAATAGTGCCCAGGTCAGCCTATATATTTGGGGTACAGTCGAATGGCGTGCAGGTTGATCCTCATTTGGAGTTTCTGGGTAGCCCCAGAGGGCAATGTTTTTCTTCCTGAGGGCAGGAAGAGTGCTGCATTATAGTTCTGGTTTTCAAACTGGAGGCTTGTGGGCCAGTAGTCTGAGGAAGGAAATCTGAGAACAAGCTAGGCTTAGGTTTCTGGGTGAGGACAAGGCAGGAACAATCTACAGACCTGAATCGAGATCTCGTGCTTATGATGTCAGGGCGAGGATCAGAAGATCGCTCAGGTTGGTGTTTCTGTCCCTGATGGCCCTTCATGAAGGGGCGGAGGGGCCACGAGGCCGTGGGGGTTTTCCCACGATGTTAGTTGTGAGAAACTCCAAACTGCAAAGATTCTTCTGCAGGACAATTGAGACCTGTTGGTTGGCTCCAGGGCAACGATTCCGAGCAGGGTTCTAAGGATGGATGGCTGGGTAGCCCACCTCGCATTCCAATTGTGTCCTAGCAACAAGACAGGTTAGATCTGCTGGATCTGGGGGAGCAACCCAGGAGGCTGAGTTGAAATGGACTCTCCTGTGGATGGGTCCTAATGTCTGTTTGTGTCTATGGAGACCTTGGAATGTAGCGGTGGCACTGGGGTCCTGAAGGGTTTTTCCAAACAGAGGCTTTGACACAGCTCCAACGTGCAAGTTTCCCATATGTAGATGAGATGTTTTCTGATGGGTGAGTCAAGAAACAGCCATACGCTGGTATTGAAATCCAGGCCTCTGAGGAGAGATGACTGGATACCACAGCAATGGATCTGTTTAGTGCCTAGGGGCCTGTTCGTTCCTTTTTACCTCTGGGGACATCAGTCTATGCGTCTGAGTGCAGGTAGGTGCTCAGATGAGCTCAGATTGCCCCTGTTTGTCCTGGGAAGCCACCACTATTGGGATGGCCTCAGGCAGTTTGGAGGTTTATCCTATTAGTAGGGTTGTGGCCATTGGAATGGGCACATACAATTCCCTTGGAGAGGGCAAGTACAGTCCTCAGGTTTGGCTCCAGGGGCCTGAGCCTGTAGGGTGTGTAGGCCAGAGCTGTTTGGACAGTTGTCTGAAAACACAAACGCGGCTTATGTTTCGGGTCATAGGTATGGCAGGACTGATCTACAGACCATGAGGAGAACTCTTCAGGATATGAAAAAAGGGCGAGTGTGAGGCTCGTGCTCAAGTTTTTGTCTCTGGATATCGTGTCACTCATGGTCGTGAAATTTCCGGGTGACTTCATGGGAAATGGACGAGTCATACTCTCTGGGGTTTTGCCCCGTCCCAAGAGTTTTGGGTCATTCTGGGGATGGAAGAAGTCCGTTTTGTTGTTGTTGTTGATTTGCTTTGTTTTGTTTTTTAACCTCAGGTGTCTCGCCAAATGAGGTATTCCATACTAGAGCCCTGGGGAGGGCCGACCGGACAACCAGAAATCTGGTTTAAAATTGGGGCATAGCGACATGTCAAGCCCATTATGACATCTAATGGTCGAGCCACTGAGAGGACTTACTAGAGCACAGGACTCACGCTGAGGGTCACAATGCGTGTTTATGCCCTCTTCGCACTCAAGAATTGGCGGGGCCTCCGGGTGAATGCTGGTTTCTCCTACACTGAACGTTGGACAACATGCCAACCACAAGATTTCTTGCCATGGGTAAGGACGAGTTTTGATTTCTGCATCACAGGCACACCTGGGCAGTGGTTGGAGATAAGGTCTAGGTTCAGAGGCCTGAAAAACCGCAGTTGGGAAGAGATGATGACCTAAGGCCATGGCGCTTGTGATGTGCTCAGTGTGCGGTCAGCTGTCTGGGTGTTGGTCAGGAGGTCCAAGCTCAGGTTGTGTCAGACAGTGCATTAGTGCCCAGGTTAGACTATATACTTTGGGTACAGTCGAATGCCATGTAGATTTATCCTCATATAAGGTGCCTGGGCAGCTCCTTAGGCCAAATTTTTTTTCTAGAGGGCAGGCAGAGTGCTGCATTGTGGGTCTGGAATTGCGAAACTTCCGGGCTCCGGGGCCTGGAGTGTGAGGACGGAAGTCTGAGAACACAAGCTAGACTTGGGTTTCAGGGCCAGGGCACGGCAGGTACCCCTGTAGATCTGAACCTATATCTCATGCATCTGAAGTCAGGGCGAGGATCAGACGTTGGCTCAGGTTGGAGTTTCTGTGCATGACGGCCCCTTCATGAAGGGAGCGGAATCTCGAGGCCATGGAGGTTTTCCCACGTTGGGAGTTGTTGGATGCCCCCTTCAAGGATTCCTTCTGCGGGACAATTGAGACTTGTTGGGCAGCTCCAGGACATCCCATATGGAATGACTCCAGGGCACCGTTCGAGGATGGATGCCTGGGAAGCCCGCCTCGCATTCCAATTGTCTCCTAGCAACAAGACAGTTTAGATCTGATGGCTCTGCGGGAGAAACCGGGGTGGCTGACTTGAAATGGACTTTCCTGAGGATGGGTCCTAATGTGTGTTTGTGTCCATGAGGGCCTTAAAATGGGGCGGTGGCACCGGGACCCTGAAGTATTCTCCTAAGCTTTTGACATAGCTCGATGCACAAGGTACCTTGTGGAGACGAGATTTGTTTTGATGGGTGCCTCAGGAAAACCTCTATGCTGGTATTGGAATCCAGGCTTTTGAGGAGACATGCCTGTAATCCAAAGCAATGTATCCGATTATGGCCTAGGGTCCTGTCTGGTTCAATCTTCTTCTCAGGGGACATCCATCTATGGTATGAGTGGAGGTAGATGCTCAGCTGGTATCAGACCGCCCTTGTTTGTCCCGGGCGACCTGCACTATTGGGATGGCCTCAGGGAATTGTAGGGTTCTCCAAATTTTACTGTTTTGGACAATGGCATCGGCAGAATTCCCATAGATTGGGTAGGAACTGTCCTAATGTGTGACTCCAGGGGCCCCAGCCTGGAGGGTGTGTGTCCCAGGACTTTGAGGACAGAAGTCTGAAAACACAAACTCAGCTTAGGTTTGGGGACGTAGGTATGGCAGGCCCGATCTATAAACCATGAGAAGAACTCTTCCGGATATGAAGAAAGAGCGAGTCTGAGGCGCTTGCTCAGGCTTTTGTCTCTGGATTTTGTATCAGAGATGGCCGTGGAAGGTCGGGGAGGCCTCATGGGCCATGGACGAATCTTCCTCTCTGTGGATTTGGCCCGATCCCAATTGTTTTCCGTCAATCTGTGGAATGGGAGGACTCCTTTCAGGTTTGTTACCTCAGGTGTCCCGCCAAAAGAGGAATTCCAAAGAAGAGCCCTGGGGAAAAGTGAAGGGAGAACCCGAACTATGGGTAAAATTTGGGGCCTAGGGGCATGGCAAGCCCAATATGCTATCTCTTCATCCAGCCACTGAGAGGCCTTATTGAGGACTGGGATCAGGGTGAGGGTCACAATGTGTGGTTTTGACCAATGTGGTCCGGAAACATGAGCGGGGCCTCATGGGCCACACTGTTTTCAACTACACTGAACGTGGGGCAACATGCCAACCACATGGTTTCTTGCCACGGGGAAGGAGTTGTGATTTCTGCATCACTTTCCAGCCTGGGCAGTTATTGGAGATAAGGTCTAGGTTCTGAAACTTGACAACCGAGGTTGGGAAGAGATGACGACCTAAGACCATGGCGGGTCCGATGTGCTCAGTGAGCGGCCAGCTTTCGGTGTGGGGCCAGGTAATCCAGGCTCGGGCTGTGTCAAAAAGGGCAATAGTGCCCAGGTCAGCCTATATATTTGGGGTACAGTCGAATGGCGTGCAGGTTGATCCTCATTTGGAGTTTCTGGGTAGCCCCAGAGGGCAATGTTTTTCTTCCTGAGGGCAGGAAGAGTGCTGCATTATAGTTCTGGTTTTCAAACTGGAGGCTTGTGGGCCAGTAGTCTGAGGAAGGAAATCTGAGAACAAGCTAGGCTTAGGTTTCTGGGTGAGGACAAGGCAGGAACAATCTACAGACCTGAATCGAGATCTCGTGCTTATGATGTCAGGGCGAGGATCAGAAGATCGCTCAGGTTGGTGTTTCTGTCCCTGATGGCCCTTCATGAAGGGGCGGAGGGGCCACGAGGCCGTGGGGGTTTTCCCACGATGTTAGTTGTGAGAAACTCCAAACTGCAAAGATTCTTCTGCAGGACAATTGAGACCTGTTGGTTGGCTCCAGGGCAACGATTCCGAGCAGGGTTCTAAGGATGGATGGCTGGGTAGCCCACCTCGCATTCCAATTCTGTCCTAGCAACAAGACAGGTTAGATCTGCTGGATCTGGGGGAGCAACCCAGGAGGCTGAGTTGAAATGGACTCTCCTGTGGATGGGTCCTAATGTCTGTTTGTGTCTATGGAGACCTTGGAATGTAGCGGTGGCACTGGGGTCCTGAAGGGTTTTTCCAAACAGAGGCTTTGACACAGCTCCAACGTGCAAGTTTCCCATATGTAGATGAGATGTTTTCTGATGGGTGAGTCAAGAAACAGCCATACGCTGGTATTGAAATCCAGGCCTCTGAGGAGAGATGACTGGATATCACAGCAATGGATCCGTTTAGTGCCTAGGGGCCTGTTCGTTCCTTTTTACCTCTGGGGACATCAGTCTATGCGTCTGAGTGCAGGTAGGTGCTCAGAGGAGCTCAGATTGCCCCTGTTTGTCCTGGGAAGCCACCACTATAGGGATGGCCTCAGGCAGTTTGGAGGTTTATCCTATTAGTAGGGTTGTGGCCATTGGAATGGGCACATACAATTCCCTTGAAGAGGGCAAGTACAGTCCTCAGGTTTGGCTCCAGGGGCTTGAGCCTGTAGGGTGTGTAGGCCAGAGCTGTTTGGACAGTTGTCTGAAAACACAAACGCGGCTTATGTTTCGGGTCATAGGTATGGCAGGACTGATCTACAGACCATGAGGAGAACTCTTCAGGATATGAAAAAAGGGCGAGTGTGAGGCTCGTGCTCAAGTTTTTGTCTCTGGATATCGTGTCACTCATGGTCGTGAAATTTCTGGGTGAATTCATGGGAAATGGACGAGTCTTACTCTCTGGGGTTTTGCCCCGTCCCAAGAGTTTTGGGTCATTCTGGGGATGGAAGAAGTCCGTTTTGTTGTTGTTGTTGATTTGCTTTGTTTTGTTTTTTAACCTCAGGTGTCTCGCCAAATGAGGTATTCCAGAGTAGAGCCCTGGGGAGGGCCGACCGGACAACCAGAAATCTGGTTTAAAATTGGGGCCTAGGGACATGTCAAGCCCATTATGACATTTAATGGTCGAGCCACTGAGAGGACTTACTAGAGCACAGGACTCACGCTGAGGGTCACAATGCGTGTTTATGACCTCTTCGCACTCAAGAATTGGCGGGGCCTCCGGGTGAATGCTGGTTTCTCCTACACTGAACGTTGGACAACATGCCAACCACAAGATTTCTTGCCATGGGTAAGGACGAGTTTTGATTTCTGCATCACAGGCACACCTGGGCAGTGGTTGGAGATAAGGTCTAGGTTCTGAGGCCTGAAAAACCGCAGTTGGGAAGAGATGATGACCTAAGGCCATGGCGGTTGTGATGTGCTCAGTGTGCGGTCAGCTGTCTGGGTGTTGGTCAGGAGGTCCGAGCTCAGGTTGTGTCAGACAGTGCATTAGTGCCCAGGTTAGACTATATACTTTGGTACAGTCGAATGCCATGTAGATTTATCCTCATATAAGGTGCCTGGGCAGCACATTAAGCCAAATTTTTTTTCTAGAGGGCAGGCAGTGTGCTGCATTGTGGGTCTGGAATTGTGAAACTTCCGGGCTTCGGGGCCTGGAGTGTGAGGACGGAAGTCTGAGAACACAAGCTAGACTTGGGTTTCAGGGCCAGGGCACGGCAGGTACCCCTGTAGATCTGAACCTATATCTCATGCATCTGAAGTCAGGGCGAGGATCAGACGTTGGCTCAGGTTGGAGTTTCTGTGCATGACGGCCCCTTCATGAAGGGAGCGGAATCTCGAGGCCATGGAGGTTTTCCCACGTTGGGAGTTGTTGGATGCCCCCTTCAAGGATTCCTTCTGCGGGACAATTGAGACTTGTTGGGCAGCTCCAGGACATCCCATATGGAATGACTCCAGGGCACCGTTCGAGGATGAATGCCTGGGAAGCCCGCCTCGCATTCCAATTGTCTCCTAGCAACAAGACAGTTTAGATCTGATGGCTCTGCGGGAGAAACCGGGGTGGCTGACTTGAAATGGACTTTCCTGAGGATGGGTCCTAATGTGTGTTTGTGTCCATGAGGGCCTTAAAATGGGGCGGTGGCACCGGGACCCTGAAGTATTCTCCTAAGCTTTTGACATAGCTCGATGCACAAGGTTCCTTGTGGAGACGAGATTTGTTTTGATGGGTGCCTCAGGAAAACCTCTATGCTGGTATTGGAATCCAGGCTTTTGAGGAGACATGCCTGTAATCCAAAGCAATGTATCCGATTATGGCCTAGGGTCCTGTCTGGTTCAATCTTCTTCTCAGGGGACATCCATCTATGGTATGAGTGGAGGTAGATGCTCAGCTGGTATCAGACCGCCCTTGTTTGTCCCGGGCGACCTGCACTATTGGGATGGCCTCAGGGAATTGTAGGGTTCTCCAAATTTTACTGTTTTGGACAATGGCATCGGCAGAATTCCCATAGATTGGGTAGGAACTGTCCTAATGTGTGACTCCAGGGGCCCCAGCCTGGAGGGTGTGTGGCCCAGGACTTTGAGGACAGAAGTCTGAAAACACAAACTCAGCTTAGGTTTGGGGACGTAGGTATGGCAGGCCCGATCTATAAACCATGAGAAGAACTCTTCCGGATATGAAGAAAGAGCGAGTCTGAGGCGCTTGCTCAGGCTTTTGTCTCTGTATTTTGTATCAGAGATGGCCGTGGAAGGTCGGGGAGGCCTCATGGGCCATGGACGAATCTTCCTCTCTGTGGATTTGGCCCGATCCCAATTGTTTTCCGTCAATCTGTGGAATGGGAGGACTCCTTTCAGGTTTGTTACCTCAGGTGTCCCGCCAAAAGAGGAATTCCAAAGAAGAGCCCTGGGGAAAAGTGAAGGGAGAACCCGAACTATGGGTAAAATTTGGGGCCTAGGGGCATGGCAAGCCCAATATGCTATCTCTTCATCCAGCCACTGAGAGGCCTTATTGAGGACTGGGATCAGGGTGAGGGTCACAATGTGTGGTTTTGACCAATGTGGCCCGCAAACATGAGCGGGGCCTCATGGGCCACACTGGTTTCAACTACACTGAACGTGGGGCAACATGCCAACCACATGGTTTCTTGCCACGGGGAAGGAGTTGTGATTTCTGCATCACTTTCCAGCCTGGGCAGTTATTGGAGATAAGGTCTAGGTTCTGAAACTTGACAACCGAGGTTGGGAAGAGATGACGACCTAAGACCATGGCGGGTCCGATGTGCTCAGTGAGCGGCCAGCTTTCTGTGTGGGGCCAGGTAATCCAGGCTCGGGCTGTGTCAAAAAGGGCAATAGTGCCCAGGTCAGCCTATATATTTGGGGTACAGTCGAATGGCGTGCAGGTTGATCCTCATTTGGAGTTTCTGGGTAGCCCCAGAGGGCAATGTTTTTCTTCCTGAGGGCAGGAAGAGTGCTGCATTATAGTTCTGGTTTTCAAACTGGAGGCTTGTGGGCCAGTAGTCTGAGGAAGGAAATCTGAGAACAAGCTAGGCTTAGGTTTCTGGGTGAGGACAAGGCAGGAACAATCTACAGACCTGAATCGAGATCTCGTGCTTATGATGCCAGGGCGAGGATCAGAAGATCGCTCAGGTTGGTGTTTCTGTCCCTGATGGCCCTTCATGAAGGGGCGGAGGGGCCACGAGGCCGTGGGGGTTTTCCCACGATGTTAGTTGTGAGAAACTCCAAACTGCAAAGATTCTTCTGCAGGACAATTGAGACCTGTTGGTTGGCTCCAGGGCAACGATTCCGAGCAGGGTTCTAAGGATGGATGGCTGGGTAGCCCACCTCGCATTCCAATTGTGTCCTAGCAACAAGACAGGTTAGATCTGCTGGATCTGGGGGAGCAACCCAGGAGGCTGAGTTGAAATGGACTCTTCTGTGGATGGGTCCTAATGTCTGTTTGTGTCTATGGAGACCTTGGAATGTAGCGGTGGCACTGGGGTCCTGAAGGGTTTTTCCAAACAGAGGCTTTGACACAGCTCCAACGTGCAAGTTTCCCATATGTAGATGAGATGTTTTCTGATGGGTGAGTCAAGAAACAGCCATACGCTGGTATTGAAATCCAGGCCTCTGAGGAGAGATGACTGGATACCACAGCAATGGATCCGTTTAGTGCCTAGGGGCCTGTTCGTTCCTTTTTACCTCTGGGGACATCAGTCTATGCGTCTGAGTGCAGGTAGGTGCTCAGATGAGCTCAGATTGCCCCTGTTTGTCCTGGGAAGCCACCACTATTGGGATGGCCTCAGGCAGTTTGGAGGTTTATCCTATTAGTAGGGTTGTGGCCATTGGAATGGGCACATACAATTCCCTTGGAGAGGGCAAGTACAGTCCTCAGGTTTGGCTCCAGGGGCCTGAGCCTGTAGGGTGTGTAGGCCAGAGCTGTTTGGACAGTTGTCTGAAAACACAAACGCGGCTTATGTTTCGGGTCATAGGTATGGCAGGACTGATCTACAGACCATGAGGAGAACTCTTCAGGATATGAAAAAAGGGCGAGTGTGAGGCTCGTGCTCAAGTTTTTGTCTCTGGATATCGTGTCACTCATGGTCGTGAAATTTCCGGGTGACTTCATGGGGAATGGGCGAGTCTTACTCTCTGGGGTTTTGCCCCGTCCCAAGAGTTTTGGGTCATTCTGGGGATGGAAGAAGTCCGTTTTGTTGTTGTTGTTGATTTGCTTTGTTTTGTTTTTTAACCTCAGGTGTCTCGCCAAATGAGGTATTCCAGAGTAGAGCCCTGGGGAGGGCCGACCGGACAACCAGAAATCTGGTTTAAAATTGGGGCCTAGGGACATGTCAAGCCCATTATGACATCTAATGGTCGAGCCACTGAGAGGACTTACTAGAGCACAGGACTCACGCTGAGGGTCACAATGCGTGTTTATGCCCTCTTCGCACTCAAGAATTGGCGGGGCCTCCGGGTGAATGCTGGTTTCTCCTACACTGAACGTTGGACAACATACCAACCACAAGGTATCTTGCCATGGGTAAGGACGAGTTCTGATTTCTGCATCACAGGCATACCTGGGCAGTGGTTGGAGATAAGGTCTAGGTTCTGAGGCCTGAAAAACCGCAGTTGGGAAGAGATGATGACCTAAGGCCATGGCAGTTGTGATGTGCTCAGTGTGCGGTCAGCTGTCTGGGTGTTGGTCAGGAGGTCCGAGCTCAGGTTGTGTCAGACAGTGCATTAGTGCCCAGGTTACACTATATACTTTGGGTACAGTCGAATGCCATGTAGATTTATCCTCATATAAGGTGCCTGGTCAGCTCATTAGGCCAAATTTTTTTTCTAGTGGGCCGGCAGAGTGCTGCATTGTGGGTCTGGAATTGCGAAACTTCCAGGCTTCGGGGCCTGGACTGTGAGGACGGAAGTCTGAGAACACAAGGTGGGTTTCAGGGCCAGGGCACGGCAGGTACCCCTGTAGATCTGAACCTATATCTCATGCATCTGAAGTCAGGGCGAGGATCAGACGTTGGCTCAGGTTGGAGTTTCTGTGCATGACGGCCCCTTCATGAAGGGAGCGGAATCTCGAGGCCATGGAGGTTTTCTCACGTTGGGAGTTGTTGGATGCCCCCTTCAAGGATTTTTTCTGTGGGACAATTGAGACTTGTTGGGCAGCTCCAGGACATCCCATATGGAATGACTCCAGGGCACCGTTCGAGGATGGATGCCTGGGAAGCCCGCCTCACATTCCAATTGTCTCCTACCAACAAGACAGTTCAGATCTGATGGCTCTGCGGGAGAAACCGGGGTGGCTGACTTGAAATGGACTTTCCTGAGGATGGGACCTAATGTGTGTTTGTGTCCATGAGGGCCTTAAAATGGGGCGGTAGCACCGGGACCCTGAAGTATTCTCCTAAGCTTTTGACATAGCCTGATGCACAAGGTTCCTTGTGGAGACGAGATTTGTTTTGATGGGTGCCTCAGGAAAACCTCTATGCTGGTATTGGAATTCAGGCTATTGAGGAGACATGCCTGTAATCCAAAGCAATGTATCCGATTATGGCCTAGGGTCCTGTCTGGTTCAATCTTCTTCTCAGGGGACATCCATCTATGGTATGAGTGGAGGTAGATGCTCAGCTGGTATCAGACCGCCCTTGTTTGTTCCGGGCGACCTGCACTATTGGGATGGCCTCAGGGATTTGTAGGGTTCTCCAAATTTTACTGTTTTGGACAATGGCATCGGCAGAATTCCCATAGATTGGGTAGGCACAGTCCTAATGTGTGACTCCAGGGGCCCCAGCCTGGAGGGTGTGTGGCCCAGGACTTTGAGGACAGAAGTCTGAAAACACAAACTCAGCTTAGGTTTGGGGACGTAGGTATGGCAGGCCCGATCTATAAACCATGAGAAGAACTCTTCCGGATATGAAGAAAGAGCGAGTCTGAGGCGCTTGCTCAGGCTTTTGTCTCTGTATTTTGTATCAGAGATGGCCGTGGAAAGTCGGGGGGGCCTCATGGGCCATGGACGAATCTTCCTCTCTGTGGATTTGGCCCGATCCCAATTGTTTTCCGTCAATCTGTGGAATGGGAGGACTCCTTTCAGGTTTGTTACCTCAGGTGGCCCGCCAAAAGAGGAATTCCAAAGAAGAGCCCTGGGGAAAAGTGAAGGGAGAACCCGAACTATGGGTAAAATTTGGGGCCTAGGGGCATGGCAAGCCCAATATGCTATCTCTTCATCCAGCCACTGAGAGGCCTTATTGAGGACTGGGATCAGGGTGAGGGTCACAATGTGTGGTTTTGACCAATGTGGCTTGCAAACATGAGCGGGGCCTCATGGGCCACACTGCTTTCAACTACACTGAACGTTGGGCAACATGCCAACCACATGGTTTCTTGCCACGGGGAAGGAGTTGTGATTTCTGCATCACTTTCCAGCCTGGGCAGTTATTGGAGATAAGGTCTAGGTTCTGAAACTTGACAACCGAGGTTGGGAAGAGATGACGACCTAAGACCATGGCGGGTCCGATGTGCTCAGTGAGCGGCCAGCTTTCTGTGTGGGGCCAGGTAATCCAGGCTCGGGCTGTGTCAAAAAGGGCAATAGTGCCCAGGTCAGCCTATATATTTGGGGTACAGTCGAATGGCGTGCAGGTTGATCCTCATTTGGAGTTTCTGGGTAGCCCCAGAGGGCAATGTTTTTCTTCCTGAGGGCAGGAAGAGTGCTGCATTATAGTTCTGGTTTTCAAACTGGAGGCTTGTGGGCCAGTAGTCTGAGGAAGGAAATCTGAGAACAAGCTAGACTTAGGTTTCTGGGTGAGGACAAGGCAGGAACAATCTACAGACCTGAATCGAGATCTCGTGCTTATGATGTCAGGGCGAGGATCAGAAGATCGCTCAGGTTGGTGTTTCTGTCCCTGATGGCCCTTCATGAAGGGACGGAGGGGCCACGAGGCCGTGGGGGTTTTCCCACGATGTTAGTTGTGAGAAGCTCCAAACTGCAAAGATTCTTCTGCAGGACAATTGAGACCTGTTGGTTGGCTCCAGGGCAACGATTCCGAGCAGGGTTCTAAGGATGGATGGCTGGGTAGCCCACCTCGCATTCCAATTGTGTCCTAGCAACAAGACAGGTTAGATCTGCTGGATCTGGGGGAGCAACCCAGGAGGTTGAGTTGAAATGGACTCTCCTGTGGATGGGTCCTAATGTCTGTTTGTGTCTATGGAGACCTGGGAATGTAGCGGTGGCACTGGGGTCCTGAAGGGTTTTTCCAAACAGAGGCTTTGACACAGCTCCAACGTGCAAGTTTCCCATATGTAGATGAGATGTTTTCTGATGGGTGAGTCAAGAAACAGCCATACGCTGGTATTGAAATCCAGGCCTCTGAGGAGAGATGACTGGATACCACAGCAATGGATCCGTTTAGTGCCTAGGGGCCTGTTCGTTCCTTTTTACCTCTGGGGACATCAGTCTATGCGTCTGAGTGCAGGTAGGTGCTCAGATGAGCTCAGATTGCCCCTGTTTGTCCTGGGAAGCCACCACTATTGGGATGGCCTCAGGCAGTTTGGAGGTTTATCCTATTAGTAGGGTTGTGGCCATTGGAATGGGCACATACAATTCCCTTGGAGAGGGCAAGTACAGTCCTCAGGTTTGGCTCCAGTGGCCTGAGCCTGTAGGGTGTGTAGGCCAGAGCTGTTTGGACAGTTGTCTGAAAACACAAACGCGGCTTATGTTTCGGGTCATAGGTATGGCAGGACTGATCTACAGACCATGAGGAGAACTCTTCAGGATATGAAAAAAGGGCGAGTGTGAGGCTCGTGCTCAAGGTTTTGTCTCTGGATATCGTGTCACTCATGGTCGTGAAATTTCCGGGTGACTTCATGGGAAATAGACGAGTCTTACTCTCTGGGGTTTTGCCTCGTCCCAAGAGTTTTGGGTCATTCTGGGGATGGAAGAAGTCCGTTTTGTTGTTGTTGTTGATTTGCTTTGTTTTGTTTTTTAACCTCAGGTGTCTCGCCAAATGAGGTATTCCAGAGTAGAGCCCTGGGGAGGGCCGACCGGACAACCAGAAATCTGGTTTAAAATTGGGGCCTAGGGACATGTCAAGCCCATTATGACATCTAATGGTCGAGCCACTGAGAGGACTTACTAGAGCACAGGACTCACGCTGAGGGTCACAATGCGTGTTTATGCCCTCTTCGCACTCAAGAATTGGCGGGGCCTCCAGGTGAATGCTGGTTTCTCCTACACTGAACGTTGGACAACATACCAACCACAAGGTTTCTTGCCATGGGTAAGGACGAGTTCTGATTTCTGCATCACAGGCACCCCTGGGCAGTGGTTGGAGATAAGGTCTAGGTTCTGAGGCCTGAAATACCGCAGTTGGGAAGAGATGATGACCTAAGGCCATGGCTTTTCTGATGTGCTCAGTGTGCGGTCAGCTGTCTGGGTGTTGGTCAGGAGGTCCGAGCTCAGGTTGTGTCAGACAGTGCATTAGTGCCCAGGTTAGACTATATACTTTGGGTACAGTTGAATGCCATGTAGATTTATCCTCATATAAGGTGCCTGGTCAGCTCATTAGGCCAAATGTTTTTTCTACAGTGCAGGCAGAGTGCTGCATTGTGGGTCTGGAATTGCGAAACTTCTGGTCTTTGGGGCCTGGAGTGTGAGGACGGAAGTCTGAGAACATAAGCTAGACTTGGGCACGGCAGGTACCCCTGTAGATCTAAACCTTTATCTCATGCATCTGAAGTCAGGGCGAGGATCAGACGTTGGCTCAGGTTGGAGTTTCTGTGCATGATGGCCCCTTCATGAAGGGAGCGGAATCTCGAGGCCATGGAGGTTTTCCCACGTTGGGAGTTGTGGGATGCCCCCTTCAAGGATTCCTTCTGCGGGACAATTGAGACTTGTTGGGCAGCTCCAGGACATCCCATATGGAATGACTCCAGGGCACCGTTCGAGGATGGATGCCAGGGAAGCCCGCCTCGCATTCCAATTGACTCCTAGCAACAAGACAGTTTTAGATCTGATGGCTCTGCGGGAGAAACCGGGGTGGCCGACTTGAAAAGGACTTTCCTGAGGATGGGTCCTAATGTGTGTTTGTGTCCATGAGGGCCTTAAAATGGGGCGGTGGCACCGGGACCCTGAAGTATTCTCCTAAGCTTTTGACATAGCTCGATGCACAAGGTTCCTTGTGGAGACGAGATTTGTTTTGATGGGTGCCTCAGGAAAACCTCTATGCTGGTATTGGAATCCAGGCTTTTGAGGAGACATGCCTGTAATCCAAAGCAATGTATCCGATTATGGCCTAGGGTCCTGTCTGTTTCAATCTTCTTCTCAGGGGACATCCATCTATGGTATGAGTGGAGGTAGATGCTCAGCTGGTATCAGACCGCCCTTGTTTGTCCCGGCGACCTGCACTATTGGGATGGCCTCAGGGATTTGTAGGGTTCTCCAAATTTTACTGTTTTGGACAATGGCATCGGCAGAATTCCCATAGATTGGGTAGGCACAGTCCTAATGTGTGACTCCAGGGGCCCCAGCCTGGAGGGTGTGTGTCCCAGGACTTTGAGGACAGAAGTCTGAAAACACAAACTCAGCTTAGGTTTGGGGACGTAGGTATGGCAGGCCCGATCTATAAACCATGGGAAGAACTCTTCCGGATATGAAGAAAGAGCGAGTCTGAGGCGCTTGCTCAGGCTTTTGTCTCTGGATTTTGTATCAGAGATGGCCGTGGAATGTCGGGGAGGCCTCATGGGCCATGGACGAATCTTCCTCTCTGTGGATTTGGCCCGATCCCAATTATTTTTCGTCAATCTGTGGAATGGGAGGACTCCTTTCAGGTTTGTTACCTCAGGTGTCCCGCCAAAAGAGGAATTCCAAAGAAGAGCCCTGGGGAAAAGTGAAGGGAGAACCCGAACTATGGGTAAAATTTGGGGCCTAGGGGCATGGCAAGCCCAATATGCTATCTCTTCATCCAGCCACTGAGAGGCCTTATTGAGGACTGGGATCAGGGTGAGGGTCACAATGTGTGGTTTTGACCAATGTGGCCCGCAAACATGAGCGGGGCCTCATGGGCCACTCTGGTTTCAACTACACTGAACGTTGGGCAACATGCCAACCACATGGTTTCTTGCCACGGGGAAGGAGTTGTGATTTCTGCATCACTTTCCAGCCAGGGCAGTTATTGGAGATAAGGTCTAGGTTCTGAAACTTGACAACCGAGGTTGGGAAGAGACGACGACCTAAGACGATGGCGGGTCCGATGTGCTCAGTGAGCGGCCAGCTTTCTGTGTGGGGCCAGGTAATCCAGGCTCGGGCTGTGTCAAAAAGGGCAATAGTGCCCAGGTCAGCCTATATATTTGGGGTACAGTCGAATGGCGTGCAGGTTGATCCTCATGTGGAGTTTCTGGGTAGCCCCAGAGGGCAATGTTTTTCTTCCTGAGGGCAGGAAGAGTGCTGCATTATAGTTCTGGTTTTCAAACTGGAGGCTTGTGGGCCAGTAGTCTGAGGAAGGAAATCTGAGAACAAGCTAGGCTTAGGTTTCTGGGTGAGGACAAGGCAGGAACAATCTACAGACCTGAATCGAGATCTCGTGCTTATGATGTCAGGGCGAGGATCAGAAGATCGCTCAGGTTGGTGTTTCTGTCCCTGATGGCCCTTCATGAAGGGGCGGGGGGGTCACGAGGCCGTGGGAGTTTTCCCACGATGTTAGTTGTGAGAAGCTCCAAACTGCAAAGATTCTTCTGCAGGACAATTGAGACCTGTTGGTTGGCTCCAGGGCAACGATTCCGAGCAGGGTTCTAAGGATGGATGGCTGGGTAGCCCACCTCGCATTCCAATTGTGTCCTAGCAACAAGACAGGTTAGATCTGCTGGATCTGGGGGAGCAACCCAGGAGGTTGAGTTGAAATGGACTCTCCTGTGGATGGGTCCTAATGTCTGTTTGTGTCTATGGAGACCTGGGAATGTAGCGGTGGCACTGGGGTCCTGAAGGGTTTTTCCAAACAGAGGCTTTGACACAGCTCCAACGTGCAAGTTTCCCATATGTAGATGAGATGTTTTCTGATGGGTGAGTCAAGAAACAGCCATACGCTGGTATTGAAATCCAGGCCTCTGAGGAGAGATGACTGGATACCACAGCAATGGATCCGTTTAGTGCCTAGGGGCCTGTTCGTTCCTTTTTACCTCTGGGGACATCAGTCTATGCGTCTGAGTGCAGGTAGGTGCTCAGATGAGCTCAGATTGCCCCTGTTTGTCCTGGGAAGCCACCACTATTGGGATGGCCTCAGGCAGTTTGGAGGTTTATCCTATTAGTAGGGTTGTGGCCATTGGAATGGGCACATACAATTCCCTTGGAGAGGGCAAGTACAGTCCTCAGGTTTGGCTCCAGTGGCCTGAGCCTGTAGGGTGTGTAGGCCAGAGCTGTTTGGACAGTTGTCTGAAAACACAAACGCGGCTTATGTTTCGGGTCATAGGTATGGCAGGACTGATCTACAGACCATGAGGAGAACTCTTCAGGATATGAAAAAAGGGCGAGTGTGAGGCTCGTGCTCAAGGTTTTGTCTCTGGATATCGTGTCACTCATGGTCGTGAAATTTCCGGGTGACTTCATGGGAAATAGACGAGTCTTACTCTCTGGGGTTTTGCCTCGTCCCAAGAGTTTTGGGTCATTCTGGGGATGGAAGAAGTCCGTTTTGTTGTTGTTGTTGATTTGCTTTGTTTTGTTTTTTAACCTCAGGTGTCTCGCCAAATGAGGTATTCCAGAGTAGAGCCCTGGGGAGGGCCGACCGGACAACCAGAAATCTGGTTTAAAATTGGGGCCTAGGGACATGTCAAGCCCATTATGACATCTAATGGTCGAGCCACTGAGAGGACTTACTAGAGCACAGGACTCACGCTGAGGGTCACAATGCGTGTTTATGCCCTCTTCGCACTCAAGAATTGGCGGGGCCTCCAGGTGAATGCTGGTTTCTCCTACACTGAACGTTGGACAACATACCAACCACAAGGTTTCTTGCCATGGGTAAGGACGAGTTCTGATTTCTGCATCACAGGCACCCCTGGGCAGTGGTTGGAGATAAGGTCTAGGTTCTGAGGCCTGAAATACCGCAGTTGGGAAGAGATGATGACCTAAGGCCATGGCTTTTCTGATGTGCTCAGTGTGCGGTCAGCTGTCTGGGTGTTGGTCAGGAGGTCCGAGCTCAGGTTGTGTCAGACAGTGCATTAGTGCCCAGGTTAGACTATATACTTTGGGTACAGTTGAATGCCATGTAGATTTATCCTCATATAAGGTGCCTGGTCAGCTCATTAGGCCAAATGTTTTTTCTACAGTGCAGGCAGAGTGCTGCATTGTGGGTCTGGAATTGCGAAACTTCTGGTCTTTGGGGCCTGGAGTGTGAGGACGGAAGTCTGAGAACATAAGCTAGACTTGGGCACGGCAGGTACCCCTGTAGATCTAAACCTTTATCTCATGCATCTGAAGTCAGGGCGAGGATCAGACGTTGGCTCAGGTTGGAGTTTCTGTGCATGATGGCCCCTTCATGAAGGGAGCGGAATCTCGAGGCCATGGAGGTTTTCCCACGTTGGGAGTTGTGGGATGCCCCCTTCAAGGATTCCTTCTGCGGGACAATTGAGACTTGTTGGGCAGCTCCAGGACATCCCATATGGAATGACTCCAGGGCACCGTTCGAGGATGGATGCCAGGGAAGCCCGCCTCGCATTCCAATTGACTCCTAGCAACAAGACAGTTTTAGATCTGATGGCTCTGCGGGAGAAACCGGGGTGGCCGACTTGAAAAGGACTTTCCTGAGGATGGGTCCTAATGTGTGTTTGTGTCCATGAGGGCCTTAAAATGGGGCGGTGGCACCGGGACCCTGAAGTATTCTCCTAAGCTTTTGACATAGCTCGATGCACAAGGTTCCTTGTGGAGACGAGATTTGTTTTGATGGGTGCCTCAGGAAAACCTCTATGCTGGTATTGGAATCCAGGCTTTTGAGGAGACATGCCTGTAATCCAAAGCAATGTATCCGATTATGGCCTAGGGTCCTGTCTGTTTCAATCTTCTTCTCAGGGGACATCCATCTATGGTATGAGTGGAGGTAGATGCTCAGCTGGTATCAGACCGCCCTTGTTTGTCCCGGCGACCTGCACTATTGGGATGGCCTCAGGGATTTGTAGGGTTCTCCAAATTTTACTGTTTTGGACAATGGCATCGGCAGAATTCCCATAGATTGGGTAGGCACAGTCCTAATGTGTGACTCCAGGGGCCCCAGCCTGGAGGGTGTGTGTCCCAGGACTTTGAGGACAGAAGTCTGAAAACACAAACTCAGCTTAGGTTTGGGGACGTAGGTATGGCAGGCCCGATCTATAAACCATGAGAAGAACTCTTCCGGATATGAAGAAAGAGCGAGTCTGAGGCGCTTGCTCAGGCTTTTGTCTCTGGATTTTGTATCAGAGATGGCCGTGGAATGTCGGGGAGGCCTCATGGGCCATGGACGAATCTTCCTCTCTGTGGATTTGGCCCGATCCCAATTATTTTTCGTCAATCTGTGGAATGGGAGGACTCCTTTCAGGTTTGTTACCTCAGGTGTCCCGCCAAAAGAGGAATTCCAAAGAAGAGCCCTGGGGAAAAGTGAAGGGAGAACCCGAACTATGGGTAAAATTTGGGGCCTAGGGGCATGGCAAGCCCAATATGCTATCTCTTCATCCAGCCACTGAGAGGCCTTATTGAGGACTGGGATCAGGGTGAGGGTCACAATGTGTGGTTTTGACCAATGTGGCCCGCAAACATGAGCGGGGCCTCATGGGCCACTCTGGTTTCAACTACACTGAACGTTGGGCAACATGCCAACCACATGGTTTCTTGCCACGGGGAAGGAGTTGTGATTTCTGCATCACTTTCAAGCCTGGGCAGTGATTGGAGATAAGGTCTAGGTTCTGAAACTTGACAACCGAGGTTGGGAAGAGACGACGACCTAAGACGATGGCGGGTCCGATGTGCTCAGTGAGCGGCCAGCTTTCTGTGTGGGGCCAGGTAATCCAGGCTCGGGCTGTGTCAAAAAGGGCAATAGTGCCCAGGTCAGCCTATATATTTGGGGTACAGTCGAATGGCGTGCAGGTTGATCCTCATGTGGAGTTTCTGGGTAGCCCCAGAGGGCAATGTTTTTCTTCCTGAGGGCAGGAAGAGTGCTGCATTATAGTTCTGGTTTTCAAACTGGAGGCTTGTGGGCCAGTAGTCTGAGGAAGGAAATCTGAGAACAAGCTAGGCTTAGGTTTCTGGGTGAGGACAAGGCAGGAACAATCTACAGACCTGAATCGAGATCTCGTGCTTATGATGTCAGGGCGAGGATCAGAAGATCGCTCAGGTTGGTGTTTCTGTCCCTGATGGCCCTTCATGAAGGGGCGGGGGGGTCACGAGGCCGTGGGAGTTTTCCCACGATGTTAGTTGTGAGAAGCTCCAAACTGCAAAGATTCTTCTGCAGGACAATTGAGACCTGTTGGTTGGCTCCAGGGCAACGATTCCGAGCAGGGTTCTAAGGATGGATGGCTGGGTAGCCCACCTCGCATTCCAATTGTGTCCTAGCAACAAGACAGGTTAGATCTGCTGGATCTGGGGGAGAAACCCAGGAGGCTGAGTTGAAATGGACTCTCCTGTGGATGGGTCATAATGTCTTTTTGTGTCTATGGAGCCCTGGATTGTAGCGGTGGCACTGGGGTCCAGAAGGGTTTTTCCAAACAGAGGCTTTGACACAGCTCCAACGTGCAAGTTTCCCATATGTAGATGAGATGTTTTCTGATGGGTGAGTCAAGAAACAGCCATACGCTGGTATTGAAATCCAGGCCACTGAGGAGAGATGACTGGATACCACAGCAATGGATCCGTTTGGTGCCTAGGGGCCTGTTCATTCCTTTTTACCTCTGGGGACATCAGTCTATGCGTCTGAGTGCAGGTAGGTGCTCAGATGAGCTCAGATTGCCCCTGTTTGTCCTGGGAAGCCACCACTATTGGGATGGCCTCAGGCAGTTTGGAGGTTTATCCTATTAGTAGGGTTGTGGCCATTGGAATGGGCACATACAATTCCCTTGGAGAGGGCAAGTACAGTCCTCAGGTTTGGCTCCAGGGGCCTGAGCCTGTAGGGTGTGTAGGCCAGAGCTGTTTGGACAGTTGTCTGAAAACACAAACGCGGCTTATGTTTCGGGTCATAGGTATGGCAGGACTGATCTACAGACCATGAGGAGAACTCTTCAGGATATGAAAAAAGGGCGAGTGTGAGGCTCGTGCTCAAGTTTTTGTCTCTGGATATCGTGTCACTCATGGTCGTGAAATTTCCGGGTGACTTCATGGGAAATGGACGAGTCTTACTCTCTGGGGTTTTGCCCTGTCCCAAGAGTTTTGGGTCATTCTGGGGATGGAAGAAGTCCCTTTTGTTGTTGTTGTTTTGCTTTGTTTTGTTTTTTAACCTCAGGTGTTTCACCAAATGAGGTATTCCAGAGTAGAGCCCTGGGGAGGGCCGACCGGACAACCAGAAATCTGGTTTAAAATTGGGGCCTAGGGACATGTCAAGCCCATTATGACATCTAATGGTCGAGCCACTGAGAGGACTTACTAGAGCACAGGACTCACGCTGAGGGTCACAATGCGTGTTTATGCCCTCTTCGCACTCAAGAATTGGCGGGGCCTCCGGGTGAATGCTGGTTTCTCCTACACTGAACGTTGGACAACATGCCAACCACAAGGTTTCTTGCCATGGGTAAGGACGAGTTCTGATTTCTGCATCACAGGCACCCCTGTGCAGTGGTTGGAGATAAGGTCTAGGTTCTGAGGCCTGAAAAACCGCAGTTGGGAAGAGATGATGACCTAAGGCCATGGCGGTTGTGATGTGCTCAGTGTGCGGTCAGCTGTCTGGGTGTTGGTCAGGACGTCCGAGCTCAGGTTGTGTCAGACAGTGCATTAGTGCCCAGGTTAGACTATATACTTTGGGTACAGTCGAATGCCATGTAGATTTATCCTCATATAAGATGCCTGGGCAGCTTATTAGGCCAAAGTTTTTTTCTAAAGGGCAGGCAGAATGCTGCATTGTGGGTCTGGAATTGCGAAACTTCCGGGCTTCCGGGCCTGGAGTGTGAGGACGGAAGTCTGAGAACACAAGCTAGACTTGGGTTTCAGGGCCAGGGCACGGCAGGTACCCCTGTAGATCTGAACCTATATCGCATGCATCAGAAGTCAGGGCGAGGATCAGACGTTGGCTCAGGTTGGAGTTTCTGTGCATGATGGCCCCATGGAGGTTTTCCCACGTTGGGAGTTGTGGGATGCCCCCTTCAAGGATTCCTTCTGCGGGACAATTGAGACTTGTTGGGCAGCTCCAGGACATCCCATATGGAATGACTCCAGGGCACCATTCGAGGATGGATGCCTGGGAAGCCCGCCTCGCATTCCAATTGTCTCCTAGCAACAAGACAGTTTTAGATCTGATGGCTCTGCGGGAGAAACCGGGGTGGCTGACTTGAAATGGACTTTCCTGAGGATGGGTCCTAATGTGTGTTTGTGTCCATGAGGGCCTTAAAATGGGGCGGTGGCACCGGGACCCTGAAGTATTCTCCTAAGCTTTTGACATAGCTCGATGCACAAGGTTCCTTGTGGACACGAGATTTGTTTTGATGGGTGCCTCAGGAAAACCTCTATGCTGGTATTGGAATCCAGGCTTTTGAGGAGACATGCCTGTAACCCAAAGCATTGTATCCGATTATGGCCTAGGGTCCTGTCTGGTTCAATCTTCTTCTCAGGGGACATCCATCTATGGTATGAGTGGTGGTAGATGCCCAACTGGTATCAGACCGCCCTTGTTTGTCCCGGGCGACCTGCACTATTGGGTTGGCCTCACGGATTTGTAGGGTTCTCCAAATTTTACTGTTTTGGACAATGGCATCGGCAGAATTCCCATGGATTGGGTAGGCACAGTCCTAATGTGTGACTCCAGGGGCCCCAGTTTGGAGGGTGTGTGGCCCAGGACTTTGAGGACAGAAGTCTGAAAACACAAACTCAGCTTAGGTTTGGGGATGTAGGTATGGCAGGACCGATCTATAAACCATGAGAAGAACTCTTCTGGATATGAAGAAAGTGGGAGTCTGAGGCGCTTGCTCAGGCTTTTTTCTTTGGATTTTGTATCAGAGATGGCCGTGGAATGTTGGGGAGGCCTCATGGGCCATGGACGAATCTTCCTCTCTGTAGATTTGGCCCGATCCCAATTGTTTTTCGTCAATCTGTGGAATGGGAGGACGCCTTTCAGGTTTGTTACCTCAGGTGTCCCACCAAAAGAGGAATTCCAAAGAAGAGCCCTGGGGAAAAGTGAAGGGAGAACCCGAACTATGGGTAAAATTTGGGGCCTAGGGGCATGGCAAGCCCAATATGCTATCTCTTCATCCAGCCAATGAGAGGCCTTATTGAGGACTGGGATCAGGGTGAGGGTCACAATGTGTGGTTTTGACCAATGTGGCCCGCAAACATGAGGTGGGCCTCATGGGCCACACTGTTTTCAACTACACTGAACGTTGGAAAACATGCCAACCACTAGGTTTCTTGCCAAGGTGACGGAGAAGTTCTGATTCTTGATCACTTTCACTCCTGAGCAGTGAGTGGAGATAATGTCTAGGTTCTGAAGGTGAAAACTGAGGTTGTGTAGAGTTGATGGCCTAAAGCCCTTGTGGGTGTGATATGCTCTGTGTACGGCCAGCTGTCTGGGTGTTGGACCAGAGGTCTGCCCTCAGGCTGTGTCAGACAGGGCTTTAGTGCACAGGCTAGACTGTATAATTGGGGTATGGTCGAGTGGCATGCAGGTTGTTACTCATTTGGCGTTTCCGGTTAGGCCTATAGGTCAACATTTTTCTTCTGGAGGGCAGGCAGAGTGCTGCATTGTGTCCCCAGAATTTCCAAACTTGAGGGGTGTGGCCAGGATGTGAGGAAGGAAGTCTGAAAAAACAAGCTAGCACGAGGTTTGGGGCCAAGAGCATGGCAGGCCCACTCTGCAGAGGCTGAATCGAGATCTCCTGCAGGTGAGGTCAGGGCGATTATCAGATATTGCCTCAAGCTGGAGTTTGTGTCCACGCCGGCCCTTACATGAAGGGGGTGGGGGCGTCATGAGGCCAGGGAGGTTTCCCTACGCTGGGAGTTGTGAGCTACTCCAAACTTCAAAGTTTCCTTCTTCAGGACAGTC
This sequence comes from Mustela nivalis, assembly GCF_964662115.1. NCBI lineage: Eukaryota > Metazoa > Chordata > Mammalia > Carnivora > Mustelidae > Mustela > Mustela nivalis. The sequence goes on along the minus strand of NW_028136443.1, from coordinate 304,608 downwards.
GAGTACTATTGGATGGTCCCTTGATGCCCCATACAGAAAGACTCGAGAGCAGGGGCCTAAGCATGGATGCCGAGAAACGCCAACTCACCTTCCCATTGCCTGGTCGAGACAAGGCACGCTCAATCTGCGGGCTCTTGGGTGAGCTACCCAGAAGGCTGAGTTTAAATGGACTCTCCTGATCATGAGTCATAATGTGGGTTGGTGGCCATGGAGACCTTGGAATGTAGCAGTAGCTAAGGGACTCTGCAGGATTCTCCAACCCGAAGGGCTTGACACAACTCCAACAAGGAAGCTTCCCATGTGGAGATGAGAGGTCTTCTGTCTGGTGCCTCAGAAAAGCCCCGTATGCTGGTCTTCGAACCCAGGCCTCTGAGGATTGATACCTGGACACCAAAGCAAGAGTTCATAATAGGGCCTAGGGGCCTGTCTGGTTCAATCTTCTGTCTCTGCGGATATCTGCCTGTGTGTCTGCATGGAGGTAGTAGTTGCTCAGCTTGTGTCATAATGCCCCTATTTGTCCAGTGCGGCTTGCGGTAGTGGGATGTCCTTGGGGACCTTGATGTTTCTACTATTTTGTAGAGTTGTGGCCAATGGAATGGGCAGTTTCTTAGGAGAGAGCAGGCACAGTTCTGTGGTGTGGCTCCAGAGACCCCAGCCTGGAGGCTGTGTGGGCCATGGCTGTGCAGACAGACATCCAAAAACCCTAACTCAGCTCAGGTTTGGGGCTGAGGTTACGGCAGGCCTGATCTACAGTCCATGAGGGGAGCTCCTCTGGATATGAAAGAAGGGTGAGAGGGAGGCAGTCGCTCAGGCTTTTGTCTCTGGATGTTTTGTCCACAATGGCCGTTTAATGTAGGAGTTGCCTCATGGGTCGTAGAAGTCTCCCTCTCTGGTAGTTTGTCCAGCCCCCAAGAGTTTGGGGTCATTCTGTGGGAAGGGAAGTGTCCTGTTTTCTGTTTCATGTGTCCCCCCAGTAGAGGGATTCTAGAGCATAGCAGTGGGTACTGACAACTGGAATACTCGCCCTCTGGTTAAGCCTGGGGGCCTATGGATATGACAAGCCCCATATGCAGGATCTTGGTCCAGCCACTGAGAGGCGTTACTTTAATATGGGACTCACGCTGCAGGTCACAATGCATGTCTGTGCCCTAGGCGGCCCTCAAGCACTGGCGTGGCCTTTCGGACAATGCAGGTTTTCCCACATTAAACGTTGGACAACATGCCAACCACAAGGTTTCTTGGCATGGGGAAGGAGGAATTCTAATTTCTGCATCACGTTCACCCCTGGGCAGTGATTGGAGATAAGGTCTAGGTTCTGAAGCCTGAAAACCGAGGTTGGGAAGAGATGACGACCTACAGCCATAGCGGGTCCTATGTGTCCAGGTTGGGGCCAGCTGTCTGGGTGTCGTTTGGGATGTCTTGTCTCAGGCTGTGCCAGACAGGGCATTAGTATGAGGGTAGGCTGTATAATTGCTTTTCAATCGAGTGGCATGCATTAGAATATCATTTGGGGTTTCTTATTAGCAGCATAGGGCAAAGATTTTCTTCTGGAGGGCAGGCAGAGTGCTGCATTGTGGCATCGGAATTCCCAAACTGGAGGGCTTGTGGGCCAGGAGAGTGAGGATGGAAGTCTGAGAACACAAGCTAGGCTTAGGTTTAGGGGCAAGGACATGGCAGGCACACTCTGCAGAGCTGAATAGACATAACATGCGTCTGAAGTCAGGTCGAGGATCAGACTTTGGCTCAGGTTTGAGTTTCTGTCCATGTTGGCCCCTTCATGAAGGGGTGACATTATGAGCCCATAGGGGTTTTGCCACTATTGGAATTGTGAGATGCTCCAAACCGCAAGGATTCCTTCTGTGGGACAATTAAGATTTGTTGGATGGCTCCAGGACGTCTTATAAGGTATTTTTCCAGAACAGGGTTCTAAGTATGGATGCCTGGGCAGCCAGCCTTACATTCCAATTGTCTCCTAGCAACAAGAAACGTTTGATCTGCTGGCTTGGGGTAGCAACAGAGGGGGCTGAGTTGAAATGGACTTTCCTTAGGATGGTCTTAATGTTGGTTTGAGTCCATGGAGACCTTGGTATGGGGCAGTGGCACCAGGGCCCTGAAGGATTCTCCTCACCAGAGGTTATGACAAAGCTCCAATGAGCAAGTTTTCCATGGGGAGACGAGATTTGTTCTTATTGGTGCCTCAGGAAACCACCATATGCTGGTATTGGAAACGAGGCCTCTGAGGAGAGATGCCTGGAAACCAAAGCAATGGATCTGATTAGGGCCTAGGGGCCTGTCCGGTTCAATATTCTTCTCTGGGGACATCTGTTGTCTGAGTGGAGGTAGTTGCTCAGCTGGTTTGAGATCACCCCTGTTTGTCCTGGGCGGCCTAAACTATTGGGATGGCCTCGGTGACTTTGGAGGTTTTTCCTAATTTGCAAGGTTGTGGCCAATGGAATGGGAAGAATTCCCTTGAACGGGAAGCACAGTCCTGAGGTGTGGCTCCAGGGACCCAAGAGTGGAGCGTGTGTGGTCCAGGGCTATTTGGACAAAAGTATGAAAACACAAACTCCACTTAGGTTGGGGGATGTAGGTATGGCCGGCACGATCTATAGACCGTGAGGAGAACTCTTCGGGATATGAAAAAAGGGCGAATGTGAGGTGCTTGCTCATGCTTTTTTTTTTTTTTTTTCTGGATGTGTCACCGATTGCCATGGAATGTCGGGGTGTCCTCATGGGCCATCGATGAGGCTCCCTTTCTGGGGATTTGACCCGATCCCAAGAGTTTGGGGTCATTCTGTGGGAAGGGAGTAGGCCTTTCTGTTTTTTTTGTTTATTTTTTTATTATTATTTTTTTTTTTACCTAAGGTGGACCACCAAAAGAGGGATTCCAGAGCAGAGTCCTGGGGAGGGGCGAATGGACAACCAGACCTCTGGTTAACATTGGGACCTAAGAACATGGCAAGCCCCATATGTGGGCTCTTGGTCCAGACACTGAGAGGCCTTCCTTGAGGATAGGTCTCACACTGAGTTTCACAATGTGTTTTTGTGCCCAAGAAGCGCCTCAAGTCAGGACGTGGCCTAATGTACCATGCTGGTTTCTCCTACACGGAACGTTGCACAATATGGCAACCACAAGTTTTCTGGCCATGGGGAAGAAGGAGTTCTAATTTCTGCAACACTTTCCTTCCTGGACTGTGATTGGATTTAAGGTCTAGGTTCTGAAGCCTGAAAACTGAGGTTGGGAAGAGATGAAGACTTAAGGCCATGGTGTGGCTGATGTGCTCAGTGTTCGGCCAGCTGTTGAGTGTGGAGTGGGAGGTGCAGGCTCAGGCTGTGGCAGACAGGGAATTAGTGCCCAGGCTAGACTGTATCATTGGGGTGCAGTCGAGTTTCGTGCAGGATGGTACTCATTTGTGGGAAGACACAGTGCCACATAGTGGCTCCAGAATTCCCAAACTGGAAGGCTTGTGGGCTAGAAGTGTGAGAAAAAAATTCTGAGAACACAAGCCAGACTTAGATTTCAGGGTGAGGGGACGGCAGGCACCCTCTGCAGAGATGATTCGAGATCCCGTATGCCTGAAGACAGAGCTAGGATCAGACGTTGGCTTACGTCGGAGTTTCTGTCTTTGACGGCCCCTTCATGAAGGGGAGGGTGTCACGAGGACATGGAGGTTTTCCCACGATGGGAATTGTGAGATGCTCCAAACCGCAATGATTCCTTCTGTGGGACAGTGGAGACCTATTGGATGGCTCCAGGACATCCCATAAGGAAGTTATCCAGAGCAGGGTTCTAAGGATGGAAGCCTGGGCAGCCTGCCTCCCATTCCAGGTGTCTCATAGTGCCAAGGCAAGTTCGACTGCTGGATCTAGGGGAGCAACCGAGGCGAGTGTGTTGAAAAGGGTGAGTTGAAGATGGGTCATAATGTGCATTTGTGTCGATATAGACCTTGGAATGGGGTGCTTGATCCGGGGCCTTGAGGGATGTTCATAACCGGAGGTTTTGATGGCCTCTAAAGAGTACGTTTCCTATGTAGAGAAGAGAATTGTTTTGATGAGTGCCTAAGGAATCTCCCATATGCTGGTATTGGAAACCAGGCCTCTGAGGAGAGATGACTGGAAACAAAAGCAATCGAGATGATTAGGGCCTAGGTGCCTGTCCGGTTCAATCTCTGTCCTGAGGATACGTGTCTAAGGATCTGAGGGGATGTAGTTGCTCACCTTGTGTCAGATCGCCCCTGTTTGTTTTGGGCAGCGTATAATATTGTGATGGCCTCAGGACTTTGGAGTTTCTCCTAATCTATAGGGTTGTGGACAATGGAATGGGCAGAAATCCCCTGGAGAGGGCAGGCACAGTTCTGAGTTTGGCTCTAGGGGCTCAGCCTTGAGGCTGTGTGGGCCAGGCCTGTGGGGACAAAAGTCTGAAAACACAAACTCCGCTTAGGATTGGGGACATAGGTATGGCACGCCCAATCTACAGACCGTGATAACAATTAGGGATATGAAAAAGGGTGAGTTTGAGGTGCTTGCTCAGGTTTTGTCTCTGGATTTGTGTCAACAATGTGGGTGGAATGCTGGCGTGGCCTCATGGGTTGTGGATGGCTTTCCTTCTCTGAGGAATTGACCCGATCCCAAGAGTTTGGGTACATTTTGTGGGATGGGAGGAGTCTTTTCTGTTTTTTATTTTATTTTATTTTATATTTTATTTTATGTACCTCAAGTGTCCCAATAAAAGAGGGATTCCAGAGCAGAGTCCTTGGGTGGGACAACTGGATATCCCCACCTCTGTTTAAGTTTGGGGGCCTAGGGGCATGGCAAGTCCAAAAGGCGAGCTCTTGATTCAGACACTGAGAGGCCTTCCTTGAGGACAGGGCTCATGCTGAGGGTCACAATGGAAGAGATGAAGACCTAAGGACCTGATGGGTCCAATGAGCTCAGTGTGCGGCCAGCTGTTGAGCGTAGGTCTGGAGGTGTGGGCTCATGCTGTGTCACACAAGGCATTAGACAGGGTAGACTGCATATTTGGGGTGCAGTCGAGTGGCGTTCAGTTGATCCTTATTCGGGTTTCTAGGTAGCTCCATAAGGCAACGTTTTTCTTCTGGAGGGCAGGCAGTGTGCTGCATTATGGCCCCAGTATTGCCAATCTGTAGGGCTTTTGGGGCAGGGGTATGAGGACGGTAGTCTGAGAACACAAGCTAGGCTTAGTTTTGGGGGTGAGGGCACAGAAGACACACTCTGCAGAGCTGAATCAAGATCTCATGCACCTGAAGTCAGGGCGAATATCAGACGTTTGCTCAGGTTGGAGTTTCTGTCCATGATGGCCCCTTTATAAAGTGGAGCGTCTCAAGAGGCCATGTAGATTTTCCCACAATGGGAGTTGTGAGATGCTCCAGACTGCAAAGATTCTTTCTGTGGGACACTTGAGACCTGTTGGATGGCTCTAGGATGTCCCATGTGGAACGACTCCAGAGTAGGGTTCTAAGGATGGATGCCTGGGCAGCCCACCTCCCATTCTAGTTGTCTCCTAGCAACAAGGCAGGTTTGATCTGCAGGCCCTGGGGGAGAAACCAAGGGGGTTGAGTTGACATGGACTCTCCCGACGATAGATCATAATGTGGGTTTAAGTCCATGGAGACCTTGGAATGGGGCGCTTGATCCGGGGCCCTGAAAGATTCTCCTAAACAGAGGTTTTTATAGAGCTCGAAAGAGACATTTCCTAGGTGGACATGAGATTATTCTGATGAGTGCCTCAGTAATCCCCCGTATGCTGGTATTGGAAACCAGGCCTCTGAGGAGAGATGCCTGGAAATAAAAGCAATGGATCTGATTAGAGCCAAAGTGCCTGTCCAGTTCAATCTTATTCTATGGGGATATCTGTCTCTGGGTCTGAGTGGAGGTAGTTTCCTAACTTGTGAAAGATCATCCCTGTTTGTCCTGGGCAGCCAACACTATTGGGATGGCCTAGGGGAGTTTGGAGGATTCTCCTAATCTATAGGGTTGTGGCCAATGGAAATGGCAGAATTCCCCTGGAGAGGGAAGCCACAGTCCAGAGGTGTGTCTCCAGGGGCCCCAGATTGAATGGTGTGTGGGTCAGGACTGTGGGGACAGAAGTCTGAAAACAAAAACTAAGCTTAGGTTTGGGGATGTATGTATGAAGGCTCGATCTACAGACCGTGAGAATTTTCCGGGCTATGAACAAAGGGCGAGTATGTGGCGCTTGCTCAAGCTTTTGTCTCTGGATTTTGTGTCAACGGTGGCCGTGGAATGTCGGGGTGTCCTCAAGGGCCATGGACAATTATTTCTCTGGTGATTTGGCCTGATCCCAAGGGGTTGGGATCATTCTGTGGATGGGAAGAGTCCTTTCTGTATTTTTTTTTTTTTACCTCAGGTGTTCCACCAAAGAGGGATTCCAGAGTAGAGCCCTGAGTAGGGTTGACTAGACATCTCGAACTCTGGTTGAGATTGGGGGACTAGGGGCTTGGCAAGCCCCATATGTGGGCTGTTGTTCCAGTCACTAAGAGGCTTTCCATGAGGATAGGGCTCACGCTGAGGGTCACAATGTGTGTTTGTGCAAATTGTGGCGCTCAGGGCTTGGTGGGGCCTCATAGTCCATGCTGCTTTCTCCTGCAATGAACATTGGACAACATGCCAACCACTAGGTTTCTTGCCAAGGCGAAGGAGAAGTTCTGATTCTTGCATCACGTTCACTCCTGAGCAGTGAGTGGAGATAAGGTCTAGGTTCTGAAGGTGAAAACTGAGGTTGGGTAGAGATGATGGCCTAAAGCCCTTGTGGGTGTGATATGCTCTGTGTACGGCCAGCTGTCTGGGTATTGGACTGGAGGTCTGCCCTCAGGCTGTGTCAGACAGGGCTTTAGTGCACAGGCTAGACTGTATAATTGGGGTATGGTCGAGTGGCATGCAGGTTGTTACTCATTTGTCGTTTCTGGTTAGCTCTATAGGCAACATTTTTCTTCTGGAGGGCAGGCAGAGTGCTGCATTGTGTCTCCAGAATTGCCAAACTGGAGGGGTGTGGCCAGGATTGTGAGGAAGGAAGTCTGAAAACACAAGCTAGCACGACTTTTGGGGCCAAGAGCATGGCAGGCTCACTCTGCAGAGGCTGAATCGAGATCTCCTGCAGGTGAGGTCAGGGCGAGTATCAGATGTTGCCTCAAGCTGGAGTTTGTGTCCATGACAGCCCCTTCCTGAAGGGGGTGGGGGCGTCATGAGGCCAGGGAGGTTTCCCTAAGCTGGGAGTTGTGAGCTGCTCCAAACTTCAAAGTTTCCTTCTTAAGGACAGTCGTGTACTATTGGATGGTTCCAGGATGCCCCATACAGAAAGACTCGAGAGCAGGGGCCTAAGCATGGATGCCGAGACACGCCAACTCACCTTCCCATTGCCTGGTGGAGACAAGGCACGCTCAATCTGCGGGCTCTTGGGTGAGCTACCCAGAAGGCTGAGTTTAAATGGACTCTCCTGAGGATGAGTCATAATGTGGGTTGGTGGCCATGGAGACCTTGGAATGTGGCAGTAGCTAAGAGACTTTGCAGGATTCTCAAACCCGAAGGGCTTGACACAACTCCAACAAGGAAGCTTCCCATGTGGAGATGAGAGGTCTTCTGTCTGGTGCCTCAGGAAAGCCCCGTATGCTGGTCTTCGAACCCAGGCCTCTGAGGAGTGATACCTGGACACCAAAGCAGGAGTTCATAATAGGGCCTAGGGGCCTGTCTGGTTCAATCTTCTGTCTCTGGGGATATCTGTCTGTGTGTCTGCATGGAGGTAGTAGTTGCTCAGCTTGTGTCATAATGCCCCTATTTGTCCAGTGCGGCTTGCGGTAGTGGAATGTCCTTGGGGACCTTGAGGTTTCTACTACTTTGTAGAGTTGTTGCCAATGGAATGGGCAGTTTCTTAGGAGACTTCTGTGGTGTGGCTCCGGAGACCCCAGCCTGGAGGCTGTGTGGGCCATGGCTGTGCAGACAGACATCCAAAAACCCTAACTCAGCTCAGTTTTGGGGCCGAGGTTACGGCAGGCCTGATCTACAGTCCATGAGGGGAGCTCCTCTGGATATGAAAGAAGGGTGAGAGGGAGGCAGTCGCTCAGGCTTTTGTCTCTGAATGTTTTCTCCACAATGGCCGTTTAATGTAGGAGTTGCCTCATGGGTCGTAGAAGTCTCCCTCTCTGGTAGTTTGTCCAGCCGCCAGGAGTATGCGGTCATTCTGTGGGAAGGAAAGTTTCCTGTTTTCTGCTTCATGTGTCCCCCCAGTAGAGGGATTCTAGAGCATAGCAGTGGGTACTGACAACTGGAATACACCCCCTCTGGTTAAGCCTGGGGGCCTATGGATATAATAAGCCCCATATGCAGGATCTTAGTCCAGCCACTTGGAGGCGTTACTTAATACGGGACTCACGCTGCAGGTCACAATGCATGTCTGTGCCCTAGGCGGCCCTCAAGCACTGGCGTGGCCTTTCGGACAATGCAGGTTTTCCCACATTGAACGTTGGACAACATGCCAACCACAAGGTTTCTTGGCATGGGGAATGAGGAATTCTAATTTCTGCATCACGTTCACCCCTGGGCAGTGATTGGAGATAAGGTCTAGGTTCTGAAGCCTGAAAACCGAGGTTGGGAAGAGATGACGACCTACAGCCATAGCGGGTCCTATGTGTCCAAGTTGGGGCCAGCTGTCTGGGTGTCGTTTGGGATGTCTTGTCTCAGGCTGTGCCAGACAGGGCATTAGTATACAGGGTGGGCTGTATAATTGCTTTACAATTGAGTGGCAATCATTAGAAAATCATTTGGGGTTTCTTATTAGCAGCATAGGGCAAAATTTTTATTCTGGAGGGCAGGCTCATGCTGCATTGTGGCTTCGGAATTCCCAAACTGGAGGGCTTGTGGGCCAGGAGAGTGAGGACGGAAGTCTGAGAACACAAGCTAGGCTTAGGTTTCGGAGCAAGGACATGGCAGGCACACTCTGCAGAGCTGAATTGAGATCTCATGCGTCTGAAGTCAGGTCGAGGTTCAGACTTTGGCTCAGGTTTGAGTTTCTGTCCATGTGGGCCCCTTCATGAGGGGGGGGTATTATGAGGCCATGGGGGTTTTCCCACTATTGGAATTGTAAGATGCTCCAAACCGCAAGGATTCCTTCTGTGGGACAATTAAGATTTGTTGGATGGCTCCAGGACGTCTTATAAGGTATTTTTCCAGAACAGGGTTCTAAGTATGGATGCCTGGGCAGCCAGCCTCACATTCCAATTGTCTCCTAGCAACAAGAAACGTTTGATCTGCTGGCTTGGGGTAGCAACAGAGGGGGCTGAGTTGAAATGGACTTTCCTGAGGATGGTCTTAATGTTGGTTTGAGTCCATGGAGACCTTGGTTTGGGGCTGTGGCACCAGGGCCCTGAAGGATTCTCCTAACCAGAGGTTATGACAAAGCTCCAATGAGCAAGTTTTCCATGCGGAGACGAGATTTGTTCTTATTGGTGCCTCAAGAAACCACCATATGCTGGTATTGGAAACGAGGCCTCTGAGGAGAGATGCCTGGAAACCAAAGCAATGGATCTGATTAGGGCCTAGGGGCCTGTCCGGTTCAATATTCTTCTCTGGGGACATCTGTTGTCTGAGTGGAGGTAGTTGCTCAGCTGGTTTGAGATCACCCCTGTTTGTCCTGGGCAGCCTACACTATTGGGATGGCCTCGGTGACTTTGGAGGTTTTTCCTCATTTGCAAGGTCGTGGCCAATGGAATGGGAAGAATTCCCTTGAACGGGAAGCATAGTCCTGAGGTGTGGCTCCAGGGACCCAAGTGTGGAGCGTGTGTGGTCCAGGGCTATTTGGACAAAAGTCTGAAAACACAAACTCCACTTAGGTTGGGGGATGTAGGTATGGCCGGCCCGATCTATAGACCATGTGTAGAACTCTTCGGGATATGAACAAAGGGCGAATGTGAGGTGCTTGCTCATGCTTTTTTTTTTTTTTTTTTTTTTCTGGAAATGTGTCACCGATTGCCATGGAATGTCAGGGTGTCCTCCTGGGCCATCGATGAGGCTCCCTTTCTGGGGATTTGACCTGATAACAAGAGTTTGGGGTCATTCTCGGGGAAGGGAGTAGGCCTTTCTGTTTTTTTTGTTTATTTTTTTTGTTTTTTTGTTTTTTGTTTTTTTTTTTACCTCAGGTGGACCCCCAAAAGAGGTATTCCAGAGCAGAGTCGTGGGTTGGGGCAACTGGACAACCAGACCTCTGGTTAACATTGGGACCTAAGAACATGGCAAGCCCCATATGTGGGCTCTTGGTCCAGACACTGAGAGGCCTTCCTTGAGGATAGGTCTCACACTGAGTTTCACAATGTGTTTTTGTGCCCAAGGAGCCCCTCAAGTCAGGGCGTGGCGTAATGTACCATGCTGGTTTCTCCTACACTGAACGTTGCACAATATGGCAACCACAAGTTTTCTGGCCATGGGGAAGATGGAGTTCTAATTTCTGCAACACTTTCACTCCTAGACTGTGATTGGATTTAAGGTCTAGGTTCTGAAGCCTGAAAACTGAGGTTGGGAAGAGATGAGGACCTAAGGCCATGGTGTGTCTGATGTGCTCAGTGTTCGGCCAGCTGTTGAGTGTGGGTTGGGAGGTGCAGGCTCAAGCTGTGGCAGACATGGAATTAGTGCCCAAGCTAGACTCTATCATTGGGGTGCAGTCGAGTTTCGTGCAGGATGGTACTCATTTGTGGTTACTGGGTAGCCCAAGAGGGCAACGTTTTTCTTCTGGAGGGAAGACACAGTGCCACATATTGGATCCGGAATTCCTAAACTGGAAGGCTTGTGGGCCAGGAGTGTGAGGAAAAAATTCTGAGAACACAAGCCAGACTTAGATTTCGGCGTGAGGGGACGGCAGGCACCCTCTGCAGAGATGATTCGAGATCCTGTATACCTGAAGACAGAGCTAGGATCAGACGTTGGCTTAGGTCGGAGTTTCTGTCCATGACGGCCCCTTCATGAAGGGGAGGGTGTCACGAGGACATGGAGGTTTTCCCACGATGGGAATTGTGAGATGCTCCAAACCGCAATGATTCCTTCTGTGGGACAGTCGAGACCTGTTGGATGGCTCCAGGACATCCCATAAGGAAGTTATCCAGAGCAGGGTTCTAAGGATGGATGCCTGGGCAGCCTGCCTCCCATTCCAGGTGTCTCATAGCGCCAAGGCAAGTTCGATCTGCTGGATCTACGGGAGCAACCGAGGCGGGTGTGTTGAAATGGGTAAGTTGAGGATGGGTCATAATGTGCATTTGTGTCCATGTAGACCTTGGAATAGGGTGCTTGAACCGGGGCCTTGAGGGATGTTCATAAATGGAGGTTTTGATGGAGCTCAAAAGAGTATGTTTCCTATGTAGAGAAGAGAATTGTTTTGATGAGTGCTTAAGGAATCTCCCATATGCTGGTATGGGAAACCAGGCCTCTGAGGAGAGATGACTGGAATCAAAAGCAATTGATCTGATTAGGGCCTAAGTGCCTGTCCAGTTCAATCTTATACTATGGGGATATCTGTCTCTGGGTCTGAGTGGAGGTAGTTTCCTAACTTGTGAAAGATCATCCCAGTGTGTCCTGGGCAGCCAACACTATTCGGATGGCCTCAGGGAGTTCGGAGGTTTCTCCTAATCTAAAGGGTTGTGGCCAATGGAAATGGCAGAATTCCCCTAGAGAGGGAAGCACAGTCCTGAGGTGTGGCTCCAGGGGCCCCAGCTAAGATGGTGTGTGGGCCAGGCCTGTGGGGACAGAAGTCTGAAAACACAAACTCAGCTTAGGTTTGGGGATGTATGTATGAAGGCTCGATCTACAGACCGTGAGAATTTTCCGGGCTATGAACAAAGGGCGAGTATGTGGCGCTTGCTCAGGCTTTTGTCTCTGGATTTTGTGTCAACGGTGGCCGTGGAATGTCGGGATGTCCTCAAGGGCCATGGACAATTCTTTCTCTGGTGATTTGGCCTGATCCCAAGTGGTTGGGATCATTCTGTGGATGGGAGGAGTCTTTTCTGTATATATATATATATATTTTTTTTTTTTTTTACCTCAGGTGTCCCACCAAGGAGGGATTCCAGAGTAGAGCCCTGAGTAGGGGTGACTAGTCATCTCGAACTCTGGTTGAGATTGGGGGACTAGGGGCTTGGCAAGCCCCATATGTAGGCTGTTGTTCCAGTCACTAAGAGGCTTTACATGAGGATAGGGCTCTCACTTAGTGTCACAATGTGTGTTTGTGCAAATTGTGGCCCTCAGGGATAGGTGGTGCCTCATAGTCCATGTTGCTTTCTCCTACAATGAACATTGGACAACATGCCAACCAATAGGTTACTTGCCAAGGCGAAGGAGAAGTTCTGATTCTTGCATCACGTTCACTCCTGAGCAGTGAGTGGAGATAAGGTCTAGGTTCTGAAGGTGAAAACTGAGGTTGGGTAGAGATGATAGCCTAAAGCCATTGTGGGTGTGATATGCTCTTTGTACGGCCAGCTGTCTGGGTGTTGGACTGGAGGTCTGCCCTCAGGCTGTGTCAGACAGGGCTTTAGAGCACAGGCTAGACTGTATAATTGGGGTATGGTCGAGTGGCATGCAGGTTGTTACTCTTTTGGCGTTTCCGGTTAGCCCTATAGGGCAACATTTTTCTTCTAGAGGGCAGGCAGAGTGCTGCATTGTGTCTCCAGAATTGCCAAACTGGAGGGGTGTGGCCAGGATTGTGAGGAAGGAAGTCTGAAAACACAAGCTAGCACGAGTTTTGGGGCCAATAGCATGGCAGGCCCACTCTGCAGAGGCTGAATCGAGATCTCCTGCAGGTGAGGTCAGGGCGAGTATCAGATGTTGCCTCAAGCTGGAGTTTGTGTCCATGACGGACCCTTCCTGAAGGGGGTGGGGGCATCATGAGGCCAGGGATGTTTCCCTACGCTGGGAGTTGTGAGCTGCTCCAAACTTCAAAGTTTCCTTCTTCAGGACAGTCGAGTACTATTGGATGGTTCCAGGATGCCCCATACAGAAAGACTCGAGAGCAGGGGCCTAAGCATGGATGCCGAGACACGCCAACTCACCTTCCCATTGCCTGGTGGAGACAAGGCACGCTCAATCTGCGGGCTCTTGGGTGAGCTACCCAGAAGGCTGAGTTTAAATGGACTCTCCTGAGGATGAGTCATAATGTGGGTTGGTGGCCATGGAGACCTTGGAATGTGGCAGTAGCTAAGGGACTCTGCAGGATTCTCCAACCCGAAGGGCTTGACACAACTCCAACAAGGAAGCTTCCCATGTGGAGATGAGAGGTCTTCTGTCTGGTGCCTCAGGAAAGCCCCGTATGCTGGTCTTCGAACCCAGGCCTCTGAGGAGTGATACCTGGACACCAAAGCAAGAGTTCATAATAGGGCCTAGGGGCCTGTCTGGTTCAATCTTCTGTCTCTGGGGATATCTGTCTGTGTGTCTGCATGGAGGTAGTAGTTGGTCAGCTTGTGTCATAATGCCCCTATTTGTCCAGTGCGGCTTGCGGTAGTGGGATGTCCTTGGGGACCTTGAGGTTTCTACTATTTTGTAGAGTTTTGGCCAATGGAAATGGCAGTTTCTTAGGAGATAGCAAGCACAGTTCTGTGGTGTGGCTCCAGAGACCCCAGCCTGGAGGCTGTGTGGGCCATGGCTGTGCAGACAGACATCCAAAAACCCTAACTCAGCTCAGGTTTGGGGCCGAGGTTACGGCAGGCCTGATCTACAGTCCATGACGGGAGCTCCTCTGGATATGAAAGAAGAGTGAGAGGGAGGCAGTCGCTCAGGCTTTTGTCTCTGGATGTTTTGTCCACAATGGCCGTTTAATGTAGGAGTTGCATCATGGGTCGTAGAAGTCTCCCTCTCTGGTAGTTTGTCCAGCCTCCAAGAGTTTGGGGTCATTCTGTGGGAATGGAAGTGTCCTGTTTTGTGCTTCATGTGTCCCCCCAGTAGAGGGATTCTAGAGCATAGCAGTGGGTACTGACAACTGGAATACTCGCCCTCTGGTTAAGCCTGGGGGCCTATGGTAATGACAAGCCCCATATGCAGGATCTTGGTCCAGCCACTGATAGGCGTTACTTTAATACAGGACTCACGCTGCAGGTCACAATGCATGTCTGTGCCCTAGGCGGCCCACAAGCACTGGCGTGGCCTTTCGGACAATGTAGGTTTTCCTACATTGAATGTTGGACGACATGCCAACCATAAGGTTTCTGGCAATGGGGAAGGAGGAATCTAATTTCTGCATCACGTTGACCCTGGGCAGTGATTGGAGATAAGGTCTAGGTTCTGAAGCCTTGAAACCGAGGTTTGGAAGAGATGACGACCTACAACAATAGCGGGTCCAATGTGTCCAGGTTGGGGTCAGCTGTCTGGGTGTCGTTTGGGATGTCTTGTCTCAGGCTGTGCCAGACAGGGCATTAGTATACAGGGTAGGCTGTATAATTGCTTTACAATCGAATGGCATGCATTAGAAAATCATTTGGCGTTTCTTATTAGCAGCATAGGGCAAAGTTTTTCTTCTGGAGGGCAGGCTCATGCTGCTTTGTGGCTTCGGAATTCCCAAACTGGAGGGCTTGTGGGCCAGGAGAGTGAGGACGGAAGTCTGAGAACACAAGCTAGGCTTAGGTTTCGGGAAAAGGACATGGCAGGCACACTCTGCAGAGCTGAATTGAGATCTCATGCGTCTGAAGTCAGGTCGAGGTTCAGACTTTGGCTCAGGTTTGAGTTTCTGTCCATGTTGGCCCCTACAGGAAGGGGGGGCATTATGAGGCCTAGGGAGTTTTCCCACTATTGGAGTTGTGAGATGCTCCAAACCGCAAGGATTCCTTCAGTGGGACAACTAAGATTTGTTGGATGGCTCCAGGACGTCTTATAAGGTATTTTTCCAGAACAGGGTTCTAAGTATGGATGCCTGGGCAGCAGCCTCATATTCCAATTGTCTCCTAGCAACAAGAAACGTTTGATCTGCTGGCTTGGGGTAGCAACAGAGGGGGCTGAGTTGAAATGGACTTTCCTGAGGATGGTCTTAATGTTGGTTTGAGTCCATGGAGACCTTGGTATGGGGCAGTGGCACCAGGGCCCTGAAGGATTCTCCTAACCAGAGGTTATGACAAAGCTCCAATGAGCAAGTTTTCCATGGGGAGACGAGATTTGTTCTTATTGGTGCCTCAGGAAACCACCATATGCTGGTATTGGAAACGAGGCCTCTGAGGAGAGATGCCTGGAAATCAAAGCAATGGATCTGATTAGGGCCTAGGGGCCTGTCCGGTTCAATATTCTTCTCTGGGGACATCTGTTGTCTGAGTGGAGGTAGTTTCTCAGCTGGTTTGAGATCACCCCTGTTTGTCCTGGGCGGCCTACACTATTGGGATTGCCTCGGTGACGTTGGAGGTTTTTCCTCATTTGCAAGGTTGTGGCCAATGGAATGGGAAGAATTCCCTTGAAAGGGAAGCACAGTCCTGAGGTGTGGCTCAGGGACCCAAGTGTGGAGCGTGTGTGGTCCAGGGTTATTTGGACAAAAGTCTGAAAACACAAACTCCACTTAGGTTGGGGGATGTAGGTATGGCTGGCCCGATCTATAGACCGTGAGGAGAACTCTTCGGGATATGAACAAAGGGCGAATGTGAGGTGCTTGCTCATGCTTTTTTTTTTTTTTTCTGGAAATGTGTCACCGATTGCCATGGAATGTCGGGGTGTCCTCATGGGCCATCGATGAGGCTCCCTTTCTGGGGATTTGACCCGATCCCAAGAGTTTGGGGTCATTCTGTGGGAAGAGAGGAGGCCTTTCTGTTTTTTTTGTTTATTTATTTTGATTTTTTTTTTTTTTTTTTTTTTACCTCAAGTGGACCACCAAAATAGGGATTCCAAAGCAGAGTCGTGGGTTGGGGCAACTGGACAACCAGACCTCTGGTTAACATTGGGGCCTAAGAACATGGCAAGCCCCATATGTGGGCTCTTGGTCCAGACATTGAGAGGCCTTCCTTGAGGATAGGTCTCACACTGAGTTTCACAATGTGTTTTTGTGCCCAAGGAGCCCCTCAAGTCAGGGCGTGGCCTAATGTACCATGATGGTTTCTCCTACACTGAACGTTGCACAATATGGCAACCACAAGTTTACTGGCCATGGGGAAGATGGAGTTCTAATTTCTGCAACACTTTCACTCCTGGACTGTGATTGGATTTAAGGTCTAGGTTCTGAAGCCTGAAAACTGAGGTTGGGAAGAGATGAAGACCTAATGCCGTGGTGTGTCTCATGGGCTCAGTGTTCGGCCAGCTGTTGATTGTGGGTTGGGAGGTGCAGGCTCAGGCTGTGGCAGACAGGGAATTAGTGCCCAGGCTAGACTGTATCATTGAGGTGCAGTCGAGTTTCGTGCAGGATGGTACTCATTTGTGGTTACTGGGTAGCCCCAGAGGGCAACGTTTTTCTTCTGGAGGGAAGACACAGTGCCACATAGTGGCTCCAGAATTCCCAAACTGGAAGGCTTGTGGGCCAGGAGTGTGAGGAAAAAATTCTGAGAACACAAGCCAGACTTAGATTTCGGGGTGAGGGGACGGCAGGCACCCTCTGCAGAGATGATTCGAGATCCTGTATACCTGAAGACAGAGCTAGGATCAGACGTTGGCTTAGGTCGGAGTTTCTGTCCATGACGGCCCCTTCATGAAGGGGAGGGTGTCACGAGGACATGGAGGTTTTCCCACGATGGGAATTGTGAGATGCTCCAAACCGCAATGATTCCTTCTGTGGGACAGTCGAGACCTGTTGGATGGCTCCAGGACATCCCATAAGGAAGTTATCCAGAGCAGGTTCTAAGGATGGATGCCTGGGCAGCCTGCCTCCCATTCCAGGTGCTCATAGCGCCAAGGCAAGTTCGATCTGCTGGATTTGGGGAGCAACCGAGGCGGGTGTGTTGAGATGGGTGAGTTGAGAATGGGTCATAATGTGCATTTGTGTCCATGTAGACCTTGGAATAGGGTGCTTGAACCGGGGCCTTGAGGGATGTTCATAACCGGAGGTTTTGATGGAGCTCTAAAGAGTATGTTTCCTATGTAGAGAAGAGAATTGTTTTGATGAGTGCTTAAGGAATCTCCCATATGCTGGTATGGGAAACCAGGCCTCTGAGGAGAGATGACTGGAATCAAAAGCAATGGATCTGATTAGGGCCTAAGTGCCTGTCCAGTTCAATCTTATTCTATGGGGATATCTGTCTCTGGGTCTGAGTGGAGGTAGTTTCCTAACTTGTGAAAGATCATCCCTGTGTGTCCTGGGCAGCCAACACTATTCGGATGGCCTCAGGGAGTTTGGCAGATTCTCCTAATCTATTGGGTTGTGGACAATGGAAATGGCAGAATTCCCCTGGAGAGGGAAGCCACAGTCCTGAGGTGTGGCTCCAGGGGCCCCAGCTGGGATGGTGTGTGGGCCAGGCCTGTGGGGACAGAAGTCTGAAAACACAAACTTAGATTAGGTTTGGGGATGTACGTATGAAGGCTCGATCTACAGACCGTGAGAATTTTCTGGGCTATGAACAAAGGGCGAGTATGTGGCGCTTGCTCAGGCTTTTGTCTCTGGATTTTGTGTCAACGGTGGCCGTGGAAATTCGGGATGTCCTCAAGGGCCATGGTCAATTCTTTCTCTGGTGATATGGCCTGATCCCAAGTGGTTGGGATCATTCTGTGGATTGGAAGAGTCCTTTCTGTATTTTTTTTTTTTTTTTACCTCAGGTGTCCCATCAAAGTGGGATTCCCGAGTAGAGCCCTGAGTAGGGGTGACTAGACATCTCGAACTCTGGTTGAGATTGGGGGACTAGTGGCTTGGCAAGCCCCATATGTGGGCTGTTGTTCCAGTCACTAAGAGGCTTTACATGAGGATAGGGCTCAAGCTGAGGTCACAATGAGTGTTTGTGCAAATTGTGGCCCTCAGGGATAGGTGGGGCCTCATAGTCCATGCTGATTTCTCCTACAATGAACATTGGACAACACGCCAACCACTAGGTTTCTGGCCAAGGCGAAGGAGAAGTTCTGATTCTTGCATCACGTTCACTCCTGAGCAGTGAGTGGAGATAAGGTCTAGGTTCTGAAGTTGAAAACTGAGGTTGGGTAGAGATGATGGCCTAAAGCCATTTTGGGTGTGATATGCTCTGTGTACGGCTAGCTTTCTGGTTGTTGGACTGGAGGTCTGCCCTCAGGCTGTGTCAGACAGGGCTTTAGAGCACAGGCTAGACTGTATAATTGGGGTATGGTCGAGTGGCATGCAGGTTGTTACTCATTTGGCGTTTCTGGTTAGCTCTATAGGGCAACATTTTTTTTCTGGAGGGCTGTCAGAGTGCTGCATTGTGTCTCCAGAATTGCCAAACTGGAGGGGTGTGGCCAGGATTGTGAAGTAGGAAGTCTGAAAACACAAGCTAGCACGAGTTTTGGGGCCAATAGCATGGCAGGCCCACTCTGCAGAGGCTGAATCGGGATCTCCTGCAGGTGAGGTCAGGGAGAGTATCAGATGTTGCCTCAAGCTGGAGTTTGTGTCCATGACGGCACCTTCCTGAAGGGGGTGGGGGCGTCATGAGGCCAGGGAGGTTTCCCTACACTGGGAGTTGTGAGCTGCTCCAAACTTCAAAGTTTCCTTCTTAAGGACAGTCGAGTACTATTGGATGGTTCCAGGATGCCCCATACAGAAAGACTCGAGAGCAGGGGCCTAAGCATGGATGCCGAGACACGCCAACTCACCTTCCCATTGCCTGGTGGAGACAAGGCACGCTCAATCTGCGGGCTCTTGGGTGAGCTACCCAGAAGGCTGAGTTTAAATGGACTCTCCTGAGGATGAGTCATAATGTGGGTTGGTGGCCATGGAGACCTTGGAATGTGGCAGTAGCTAAGGGACTCTGCAGGATTCTCCAACCCGAAGGGCTTGACACAACTCCAACAAGGAAGCTTCCCATGTGGAGATGAGAGGTCTTCTGTCTGGTGCCTCAGGAAAGCCCCGTATGCTGGTCTTCGAACCCAGGCCTCTGAGGAGTGATACCTGGACACCAAAGCAAGAGTTCATAATAGGGCTTAGGGGCCTGTCTGGTTCAATCTTCTGTCTCTGCGGATATCTGTCTGTGTGTCTGCATGGAGGTAGTAGTTGCTCAGCTTGTGTCATAATGCCCCTATTTGTCCAGTGCGGCTTGCGGTAGTGGGATGTCCTTGGGGACCTTGAGGTTTCTACTATTTTGTAGAGTTGTGGCCAATGGAATGGGCAGTTTCTTAGGAGAGAGCAGGCACAGTTCTGTGGTGTGGCTCCAGAGACCCCAGCCTGGAGGCTGTGTGGGCCATGGCTGTGCAGACAGACATCCAAAAACCCTAACTCAGCTCAGGTTTGGGGCCGAGGTTACGGCAGGCCTGATCTACAGTCCATGAGGGGAGCTCCTCTGGATATGAAAGAAGGGTGAGAGGGAGGCAGTCGCTCAGGCTTTTGTCTCTGGATGTTTTGTCCACAATGGCCGTTAATGTAGGAGTTGCCTCATGGGTCGTAGAAGTCTCCCTCTCTGGTAGTTTGTCCAGCCCCCAAGAGTTTGGGGTCATTCTGTGGGAAGGGAAGTGTCCTGTTTTGTGCTTCATGTGTCTCCCCAGTAGAGGGATTCTAGAGCATAGCAGTGGGTACTGACAACTGGAATACTCGCCCTCTGGTTAAGCCTGGGTGCCTATGGATATGACAATCCCCATATGCAGGATCTTGGTCCAGCCACTGAGAGGCGTTACTTTAATACGGGACTCACGCTGCAGGTCACAATGCATGTCTGTGCCCTAGGCGGCCCTCAAGCACTGGCGTGGCCTTTCGGACAATGCAGGTTTTCCCACATTGAACGTTGGACAACATGCCAACCACAAGGTTTCTGGCCATGGGGAAGGAGGAATTCTAATTTCTGCATCACGTTCACCCCTGGGCAGTGATTGGAGATAAGGTCTAGGTTCTGAAGCCTGAAAACCGAGGTTGGGAAGAGATGACGACCTACAGCCATAGCGGGTCCTATGTGTCCAGGTTGGGGCCAGCTGTCTGGGTGTCGTTTGGGATGTCTTGTCTCAGGCTGTGCCAGACAGGGCATTAGAATACAGGGTGGGCTGTATAATTGCTTTACAATCGAGTGGCATGCATTAGAAAATCATTTGGGGTTTCTTATTAGCAGCATAGGGCAAAGTTTTTCTTCTGGAGGGCAGGCAGAGTGCTGCATTGTGGCTTCGGAATTCCCAAACTGGAGGGCTTGTGGGCCAGGAGTGTGAGGACGGAAGTCTGAGAACACAAGCTAGGCTTAGGTTTCGGGGCAAGGACATGGCAGGCACACTCTGCAGAGCTGAATTGAGATCTCATGCGTCTGAAGTCAAGTCGAGGTTCAGACTTTGGCTCAGGTTTGAGTTTCTGTCCATGTTGGCCCCTTCAGGAAGGGGGGGCATTATGAGGCCATGGGGGTTTTCCCACTATTGGAGTCGTGAGATGCTCCAAACCGCAAGGATTCCTTCTGTGGGACAATTAAGATTTGTTGGATGGCTCCAGGACGTCTTATAAGGTATTTTTCCAGAACAGGGTTCTAAGTATGGATGCCTGGGCAGCCAGCCTCACATTCCAATTGTCTCCTAGCAACAAGAAACGTTTGATCTGCTGGCTTGGGGTAGCAACAGAGGGGGCTGAGTTGAAATGGACTTTCCTGAGGATGGTCTTAATGTTGGTTTGAGTCCATGGAGACCTTGGTATGGGGCAGTGGCACCAGGGCCCTGAAGGATTCTCCTAACCAGAGGTTATGACAAAGCTCCAATGAGCAAGTTTTCCATGGGGAGACAAGATTTGTTCTTATTGGTGCCTCAGGAAACCACCATATGCTGGTGTTGGAAACGAAGCCTCTGAGGAGAGATGCCTGGAAACCACAGCAATGGATCTGATTAGGACCTAGGGGCCTGTGCGGTTCAATATTCTTCTCTGGGGACATCTGTTGTCTGAGTGGAGGTAGTTGCTCAGCTGGTTTGAGATCACCCCTGTTTGTCCTGGGCGGCCTACACTATTGGGATGGCCTCGGTGACTTTGCAGGTTTTTCCTCATTTGCAAGGTTGTGGCCAATGGAATGGTCAGAATTCCCTTGAACGGGAAGCACAGACCTGAGGTGTGGCTCCAGGGACCCAAGTGTGGAGCGTGTGTGGTCCAGGGCTATTTGGACAAAAGTCTAAAAACACAAACTCCACTTAGGTAGGGGGATGTAGGTATGGCCGGCCCGATCTATAGACCGTGAGGAGAACTCTTCGGGATATGAACAAAGGGCGAATGTGAGGTGCTTGCTCATGCTTTTTTTTTTGTTTTTTTTTTTTTCTGGAAATGTGTCACCGATTGCCATGGAATGTCGGGGGGTCCTCATGGGCCATCGATGAGGCTCCCTTTCTGGGGTTTTGACCTGATCCCAAGAGTTTGGGGTCATTCTGTGGGAAGGGAGGAGGCCTTTCTGTTTTTTTTTTGTTTATTTATTTATTTATTTATTTATTTATTTATTTTTACCTCAGGTGGACCAACAAAAGAGGGATTCCAGGGCAGAGTCGTGGGTTGGGGCAACTGGACAACCAGACCTCTGGTTAACATTGGGACCTAAGAACATGGCAAGCCCCATATGTGGGCTCTTGGTCCAGACACTGAGAGGCCTTCCTTGAGGATAGGTCTCACACTGAGTTTCACAATGTGTTTTTGTGCCCAAGGAGCCCCTCAAGTCAGGGCGTGGCGTAATGTACCAAGCTGGTTTCTCCTACACTGAACGTTGCACAATATGGCAACCACAAGTTTTCTGGCCATGGGGAAGATGGAGTTCTAATTTCTGCAACACTTTCACTCCTGGACTGTGATTGGATTTAAGGTCTAGGTTCTGAAGCCTGAAAACTGAGGTTGGGAAGAGATGAAGACCTAAGGCCATGGTGTGTCTGATGTGCTCAGTGTTCGGCCAGCTGTTGAGTGTGGGTTGGGAGGTGCAGGCTCAGGCTGTGGCAGACAGGGAATTAGTGCCCAGGCTAGACTGTATCATTGGGGTGCAGTCGAGTTTCGTGCAGGATGGTACTCATTTGTGGTTACTGGGTAGCCCCAGAGGGCAACGTTTTTCTTCTGGAGGGAAGACACATTGCCACATAGTGGCTCCAGAATTCGCAAACTGGAAGGCTTGTGGGCCAGGAGTGTGAGGAAAAAATTCTGAGAACACAAGCCAGACTTAGATTTCGGGGTGAGGGGACGGCAGGCACCCTCTGCAGAGATGATTCGAGATCCTGTATACCTGAAGACAGAGCTAGGATCAGACGTTGGCTTAGGTCGGAGTTTCTGTCCATGACGGCCCCTTCATGAAGGGGAGGGTGTCACGAGGACATGGAGGTTTTCCCACGATGGGAATTGTGAGATGCTCCAAACCGCAATGATTCCATCTGTGGGACAGTCGAGACCTGTTGGATGGCTCCAGGACATCCCATAAGGAAGTTATCCAGAGCAGGGTTCTAAGGATGGATGCCTGGGCAGCCTGCCTCCCATTCCGGGTGTCTCATAGAGCCACGGCAAGTTCGATCTGCTGGATCTACGGGAGCAACCGAGGCGGGTGTGTTGAAATGGGTGAGTTGAGGATGGGTCATAATGTGCATTTGTTTCCATGTAGACCTTGGAATGGGGTGCTTGAACCGGGGCCTTGAGGGATGTTCATAACCGGAGGTTTTGATGGAGCTCTAAAGAGTATGTTTCCTATGTAGAGAAGAGAATTGTTTTGATGAGTGCCTAAGGAATCTCCCATATGCTGGTATTGGAAACCAGGCCTCTGAGGAGAGATGACTGGAATCAAAAGCAATGGATCTGATTAGGGCCTAAGTGCCTGTCCAGTTCAATCTTATACTATGGGGATATCTGTCTCTGGGTCTGAGTGGAGGTATTTTCCTAACTTGTGAAAGATCATCCCAGTGTGTCCTGGGCAGCCAACACTATTCGGATGGCCTCGGGGAGTTCGGAGGATTCTCCTAATCTATAGGGTTGTGGACAATGGAAATGGCAGAATTCCCCTGGAGAGGGAAGCCACAGTCCTGAGGTGTGGCACCAGGGGCCCCAGCTTAGATGGTGTGTGGGCCAGGCCTGTGGGGACAGAAGTCTGAAAACACAAACTCAGATTAGGTTTGGGGATGTATGTATGAAGGCTCGATCTACAGACCGTGAGAATTTTCCGGGCTATGAACAAAGGGCGAGTATGTGGCGCTTGCTCAGGCTTTTGTCTCTGGATTTTGTGTCAACGGTGGCCGTGGAAAGTCGGGATGTCCTCAAGGGCCATGGTCAATTCTTTCTCTGGTGATATGGCCTGATCCCAAGTGGTTGGGATCATTCTGTGGATTGGAAGAGTCCTTTCTGTATTTTTTTTTTTTTACCTCAGGTGTCCCATCAAAGTGGGATTCCCGAGTAGAGCCCTGAGTAGGGGTGACTAGACATCTCGAACTCTGGTTGAGATTGGGGGACTAGGGGCTTGGCAAGCCCCATATGTGGGCTGTTGTTCCAGTCACTAAGAGGCTTTACATGAGGATAGGGCTCACGCTGAGGTCACAATGAGTGTTTGTGCAAATTGTGGCCCTCAGGGATAGGTGGGGCCTCATAGTCCATGCTGATTTCTCCTACAATGAACATTGGACAACATGCCAACCACTAGGTTTCTGGCCAAGGCGAAGGAGAAGTTCTGATTCTTGCATCACGTTCACTCCTGAGCAGTGAGTGGAGATAAGGTCTAGGTTCTGAAGTTGAAAACTGAGGTTGGGTAGAGATGATGGCCTAAAGCCATTGTGGGTGTGATATGCTCTGTGTACGGCTAGCTTTCTGGTTGTTGGCCTGGAGGTCTGCCCTCAGGCTGTGTCAGACAGGGCTTTAGAGCACAGGCTAGACTGTATAATTGGGGTATGGTCGAGTGGCATGCAGGTTGTTACTCATTTGGCGTTTCTGGTTAGCTCTATAGGGCAACATTTTTCTTCTGGAGGGCAGTCAGAGTGCTGCATTGTGTCTCCAGAATTGCCAATCTGGAGGGGTGTGGCCAGGATTGTGAAGTAGGAAGTCTGAAAACACAAGCTAGCACGAGTTTTGGGGCCAATAGCATGGCAGGCCCACTCTGCAGAGGCTGAATCGGGATCTCCTGCAGGTGAGGTCAGGGAGAGTATCAGATGTTGCCTCAAGCTGGAGTTTGTGTCCATGACGGCACCTTCCTGAAGGGGGTGGGGGCTTCATGAGGCCAAGGAGGTTTCCCTACACTGGGAGTTGTGAGCTGCTCCAAACTTCAAAGTTTCCTTCTTCAGGACAGTCGAGTACTATTGGATGGTTCCAGGATGCCCCATACAGAAAGACTCGAGAGCAGGGGCCTAAGCATGGATGCCGAGACACGCCAACTCACCTTCCCATTGCCTGGTGGAGACAAGGCACGCTCAATCTGCGGGCTCTTGGGTGAGCTACCCAGAAGGCTGAGTTTAAATGGACTCTCCTGAGGATGAGTCATAATGTGGGTTGGTGGCCATGGAGACCTTGGAATGTGGCAGTAGCTAAGGGACTCTGCAGGATTCTCCAACCCGAAGGGCTTGACACAACTCCAACAAGGAAGCTTCCCATGTGGAGATGAGAGGTCTTCTGTCTGGTGCCTCAGGAAAGCCCCGTATGCTGGTCTTCGAACCCAGGCCTCTGAGGAGTGATACCTGGACACCAAAGCAAGAGTTCATAATAGGGCTTAGGGGCCTGTCTGGTTCAATCTTCTGTCTCTGCGGATATCTGTCTGTGTGTCAGCATGGAGGTAGTAGTTGCTCAGCTTGTGTTATAATGCCCCTATTTGTCCAGTGCGGCTTGCGGTAGTGGGATGTCCTTGGGGACCTTGAGGTTTCTACTATTTTGTAGAGTTGTGGCCAATGGAATGGGCAGTTTCTTAGGAGAGAGCAGGCACAGTTCTGTGGTGTGGCTCCAGAGACCCCAGCCTGGAGGCTGTGTGGGCCATGGCTGTGCAGACAGACATCCAAAAACCCTAACTCAGCTCAGGTTTGGGGCCGAGGTTACGGCAGGCCTGATCTACAGTCCATGAGGGGAGCTCCTCTGGATATGAAAGAAGGGTGAGAGGGAGGCAGTCGCTCAGGCTTTTGTCTCTGGATGTTTTGTCCACAATGGCCGTTTAATGTAGGAGTTGCCTCATGGGTCGTAGAAGTCTCCCTCTCTGGTAGTTTGTCCAGCCCCCAAGAGTTTGGGGTCATTCTGTGGGAAGGGAAGTGTCCTGTTTTCTGCTTCATGTGTCTCCCCAGTAGAGGGATTCTAGAGCATAGCAGTGGGTACTGACAACTGGAATACTCGCCCTCTGGTTAAGCCTGGGGGCCAATGGATATGACAATCCCCATATGCAGGATCTTGGTCCAGCCACTGAGAGGCGTTACTTTAATACGGGACTCACGCTGCAGTTCACAATGCATGTCTGTGCCCTAGGCGGCCCTCAAGCACTGGCGTGGCCTTTCGGACAATGCAGGTTTTCCCACATTGAACGTTGGACAACATGCCAACCACAAGGTTTCTGGCCATGGGGAAGGAGGAATTCTAATTTCTGCATCACGTTCACCCCTGGGCAGTGATTGGAGATAAGGTCTAGGTTCTGAAGCCTGAAAACCGAGGTTGGGAAGAGATGACGACCTACAGCCATAGCGGGTCCTATGTGTCCAGGTTGGGGCCAGCTGTCTGGGTGTCGTTTGGGATGTCTTGTCTCAGGCTGTGCCAGACAGGGCATTAGAATACAGGGTGGGCTGTATAATTGCTTTACAATCGAGTGGCATGCATTAGAAAATCATTTGGGGTTTCTTATTAGCAGCATAGGGCAAAGTTTTTCTTCTGGAGGGCAGGCAGAGTGCTGCATTGTGGCTTCGGAATTCCCAAACTGGAGGGCTTGTGGGCCAGGAGAGTGAGGACGGAAGTCTGAGAACACAAGCTAGGCTTAGGTTTCGGGGCAAGGACATGGCAGGCACACTCTGCAGAGCTGAATTGAGATCTCATGCGTCTGAGTCAAGTCGAGGTTCAGACTTTGGCTCAGGTTTGAGTTTCTGTCCATGTTGGCCCCTTCAGGAAGGGGGGGCATTATGAGGCCATGGGGGTTTTCCCACTATTGGAGTTGTGAGATGCTCCAAACCGCAAGGATTCCTTCTGTGGGACAATTAAGATTTGTTGGATGGCTCCAGGACGTCTTATAAGGTATTTTTCCAGAACAGGGTTCTAAGTATGGATGCCTGGGCAGCCAGCCTCACATTCCAATTGTCTCCTAGCAACAAGAAACGTTTGATCTGCTGGCTTGGGGTAGCAACAGAGGGGGCTGAGTTGAAATGGACTTTCCTGAGGATGGTCTTAATGTTGGTTTGAGTCCATGGAGACCTTGGTATGGGGCAGTGGCACCAGGGCCCTGAAGGATTCTCCTAACCAGAGGTTATGACAAAGCTCCAATGAGCAAGTTTTCCATGGGGAGACGAGATTTGTTCTTATTGGTGCCTCAGGAAACCACCATATGCTGGTGTTGGAAACGAAGCCTCTGAGGAGAGATGCCTGGAAACCACAGCAATGGATCTGATTAGGGCCTAGGGGCCTGTCTGGTTCAATATTCTTCTCTGGGGACATCTGTTGTCTGAGTGGAGGTAGTTGCTCAGCTGGTTTGAGATCACCCCTGTTTGTCCTGGGCGGCCTACACTATTGGGATGGCCTCGGTGACT
The DNA here is from genome assembly GCF_964662115.1 of Mustela nivalis. Classification (NCBI taxonomy): domain Eukaryota; kingdom Metazoa; phylum Chordata; class Mammalia; order Carnivora; family Mustelidae; genus Mustela; species Mustela nivalis. The sequence goes on along the minus strand of NW_028136443.1, from coordinate 277,896 downwards.
TTGGAGGTTTTTCCTCATTTGCAAGGTTGTGGCCAATGGAATGGGAAGAATTCCCTTGAACGGGAAGCACAGACCTGAGGTGTGGCTCCAGGGACCCAAGTGTGGAGCGTGTGTGGTCCAGGGCTATTTGGACAAAAGTCTGAAAACACAAACTCCACTTAGGTAGGGGGATGTAGGTATGGCCGGCCCGATCTATAGACCGTGAGGAGAACTCTTCGGGATATGAAAAAAGGGCGAATGTGAGGTGCTTGCTCATGCTTTTTTTTTTGTTTTTTTTTTTTCTGGAAATGTGTCACCGATTGCCATGGAATGTCGGGGGGTCCTCATGGGCCATCGATGAGGCTCCCTTTCTGGGGTTTTGACCTGATCCCAAGAGTTTGGGGTCATTCTGTGGGAAGGGAGGAGGCCTTTCTGTTTTTTTTTTTGTTTATTTATTTATTTATTTATTTATTTATTTATTTATTTATTTTTACCTCAGGTGGACCAACAAAAGAGGGATTCCAGGGCAGAGTCGTGGGTTGGGGCAACTGGACAACCAGACCTCTGGTTAACATTGGGACCTAAGAACATGGCAAGCCCCATATGTGGGCTCTTGGTCCAGACACTGAGAGGCCTTCCTTGAGGATAGGTCTCACACTGAGTTTCACAATGTGTTTTTGTGCCCAAGGAGCCCCTCAAGTCAGGGCGTGGCGTAATGTACCATGCTGGTTTCTCCTACACTGAACGTTGCACAATATGGCAACCACAAGTTTTCTGGCCATGGGGAAGATGGAGTTCTAATTTCTGCAACACTTTCACTCCTGGACTGTGATTGGATTTAAGGTCTAGGTTCTGAAGCCTGAAAACTGAGGTTGGGAAGAGATGAAGACCTAAGGCCATGGTGTGTCTGATGTGCTCAGTGTTCGGCCAGCTGTTGAGTGTGGGTTGGGAGGTGCAGGCTCATGCTGTGGCAGACAGGGAATTAGTGCCCAGGCTAGACTGTATCATTGGGGTGCAGTCGAGTTTCGTGCAGGATGGTACTCATTTGTGGTTACTGGGTAGCCCCAGAGGGCAACGTTTTTCTTCTGGAGGGAAGACACATTGCCACATAGTGGCTCCAGAATTCGCAAACTGGAAGGCTTGTGGGCCAGGAGTGTGAGGAAAAAATTCTGAGAACACAAGCCAGACTTAGATTTCGGGGTGAGGGGACGGCAGGCACCCTCTGCAGAGATGATTCGAGATCCTGTATACCTGAAGACAGAGCTAGGATCAGACGTTGGCTTAGGTCAGAGTTTCTGTCCATGACGGCCCCTTCATGAAGGGGAGGGTGTCACGAGGACATGGAGGTTTTCCCACGATGGGAATTGTGAGATGCTCCAAACCGCAATGATTCCATCTGTGGGACAGTCGAGACCTGTTGGATGGCTCCAGGACATCCCATAAGGAAGTTATCCAGAGCAGGGTTCTAAGGATGGATGCCTGGGCAGCCTGCCTCCCATTCCGGGTGTCTCATAGAGCCAAGGCAAGTTCGATCTGCTGGATCTACGGGAGCAACCGAGGCGGGTGTGTTGAAATGGGTGAGTTGAGGATGGGTCATAATGTGCATTTGTTTCCATGTAGACCTTGGAATGGGGTGCTTGAACCGGGGCCTTGAGGGATGTTCATAACCGGAGGTTTTGATGGAGCTCTAAAAAGTATTTTCCTATGTAGAGAAGAGAATTGTTTTGATGAGTGCCTAAGGAATCTCCCATATGCTGGTATTGGAAACCAGGCCTCTGAGGAGAGATGACTGGAATCAAAAGCAATGGATCTGATTAGGGCCTAAGTGCCTGTCCAGTTCAATCTTATACTATGGGGATATCTGTCTCTGGGTCTGAGTGGAGGTATTTTCCTAACTTGTGAAAGATCATCCCAGTGTGTCCTGGGCAGCCAACACTATTCGGATGGCCTCGGGGAGTTCGGAGGATTCTCCTAATCTATAGGGTTGTGGACAATGGAAATGGCAGAATTCCCCTGGAGCGGGAAGCCACAGTCCTGAGGTGTGGCACCAGGGGCCCCAGCTTAGATGGTGTGTGGGCCAGGCCTGTGGGGACAGAAGTCTGAAAACACAAACTCAGATTAGGTTTGGGGATGTATGTATGAAGGCTCGATCTACAGACCGTGAGAATTTTCCGGGCTATGAACAAAGGGCGAGTATGTGGCGCTTGCTCAGGCTTTTGTCTCTGGATTTTGTGTCAACGGTGGCCGTGGAAAGTCGGGATGTCCTCAAGGGCCATGGTCAATTCTTTCTCTGGTGATATGGCCTGATCCCAAGTGGTTGGGATCATTCTGTGGATTGGAAGAGTCCTTTCTGTATTTTTTTTTTTACCTCAGGTGTCCCATCAAAGTGGGATTCCCGAGTAGAGCCCTGAGTAGGGGTGACTAGACATCTCGAACTCTGGTTGAGATTGGGGGACTAGGAGCTTGGCAAGCCCCATATGTGGGCTGTTGTTCCAGTCACTAAGAGGCTTTACATGAGGATAGGGCTCACGCTGAGGTCACAATGAGTGTTTGTGCAAATTGTGGCCCTCAGGGATAGGTGGGGCCTCATAGTCCATGCTGATTTCTCCTACAATGAACATTGGACAACATGCCAACCACTAGGTTTCTGGCCAAGGCGAAGGAGAAGTTCTGATTCTTGCATCACGTTCACTCCTGAGCAGTGAGTGGAGATAAGGTCTAGGTTCTGAAGTTGAAAACTGAGGTTGGGTAGAGATGATGGCCTAAAGCCATTGTGGGTGTGATATGCTCTGTGTACGGCTAGCTTTCTGGTTGTTGGCCTGGAGGTCTGCCCTCAGGCTGTGTCAGACAGGGCTTTAGAGCACAGGCTAGACTGTATAATTGGGGTATGGTCGAGTGGCATGCAGGTTGTTACTCATTTGGCGTTTCTGGTTAGCTCTATAGGGCAACATTTTTCTTCTGGAGGGCAGTCAGAGTGCTGCATTGTGTCTCCAGAATTGCCAATCTGGAGGGGTGTGGCCAGGATTGTGAAGTAGGAAGTCTGAAAACACAAGCTAGCACGAGTTTTGGGGCCAATAGCATGGCAGGCCCACTCTGCAGAGGCTGAATCGGGATCTCCTGCAGGTGAGGTCAGGGAGAGTATCAGATGTTGCCTCAAGCTGGAGTTTGTGTCCATGACGGCACCTTCCTGAAGGGGGTGGGGGCGTCATGAGGCCAAGGAGGTTTCCCTACACTGGGAGTTGTGAGCTGCTCCAAACTTCAAAGTTTCCTTCTTCAGGACAGTCGAGTACTATTGGATGGTTCCAGGATGCCCCATACAGAAAGACTCGAGAGCAGGGGCCTAAGCATGGATGCCGAGACACGCCAACTCACCTTCCCATTGCCTGGTGGAGACAAGGCACGCTCAATCTGCGGGCTCTTGGGTGAGCTACCCAGAAGGCTGAGTTTAAATGGACTCTCCTGAGGATGAGTCATAATGTGGGTTGGTGGCCATGGAGACCTTGGAATGTGGCAGTAGCTAAGGGACTCTGCAGGATTCTCCAACCCGAAGGGCTTGACACAACTCCAACAAGGAAGCTTCCCATGTGGAGATGAGAGGTCTTCTGTCTGGTGCCTCAGGAAAGCCCCGTATGCTGGTCTTCGAACCCAGGCCTCTGAGGAGTGATACCTGGACACCAAAGCAAGAGTTCATAATAGGGCTTAGGGGCCTGTCTGGTTCAATCTTCTGTCTCTGCGGATATCTGTCTGTGTGTCTGCATGGAGGTAGTAGTTGCTCAGCTTGTGTCATAATGCCCCTATTTGTCCAGTGCGGCTTGCGGTAGTGGGATGTCCTTGGGGACCTTGAGGTTTCTACTATTTTGTAGAGTTGTGGCCAATGGAATGGGCAGTTTCTTAGGAGAGAGCAGGCACAGTTCTGTGGTGTGGCTCCAGAGACCCCAGCCTGGAGGCTGTGTGGGCCATGGCTGTGCAGACAGACATCCAAAAACCCTAACTCAGCTCAGGTTTGGGGCCGAGGTTACGGCAGGCCTGATCTACAGTCCATGAGGGGAGCTCCTCTGGATATGAAAGAAGGGTGAGAGGGAGGCAGTCGCTCAGGCTTTTGTCTCTGGATGTTTTGTCCACAATGGCCGTTTAATGTAGGAGTTGCCTCATGGGTCGTAGAAGTCTCCCTCTCTGGTAGTTTGTCCAGCCCCCAAGAGTTTGGGGTCATTCTGTGGGAAGGGAAGTGTCCTGTTTTCTGCTTCATGTGTCCCCCCAGTAGAGGGATTCTAGAGCATAGCAGTGGGTACTGACAACTGGAATACTCGCCCTCTGGTTAAGCCTGGGGGCCTATGGATATGACAATCCCCATATGCAGGATCTTGGTCCAGCCACTGAGAGGCGTTACTTTAATACGGGACTCACGCTGCAGGTCACAATGCATGTCTGTGCCCTAGGCGGCCCTCAAGCACTGGCGTGGCCTTTCGGACAATGCAGGTTTTCCCACATTGAACGTTGGACAACATGCCAACCACAAGGTTTCTGGCCATGGGGAAGGAGGAATTCTAATTTCTGCATCACGTTCACCCCTGGGCAGTGATTGGAGATAAGGTCTAGGTTCTGAAGCCTGAAAACCGAGGTTGGGAAGAGATGACGACCTACAGCCATAGCGGGTCCTATGTGTCCAGGTTGGGTCCAGCTGTCTGGGTGTCGTTTGGGATGTCTTGTCTCAGGCTGTGCCAGACAGGGCATTAGAATACAGGGTGGGCTGTATAATTGCTTTACAATCGAGTGGCATGCATTAGAAAATCATTTGGGGTTTCTTATTAGCAGCATAGGGCAAAGTTTTTCTTCTGGAGGGCAGGCAGAGTGCTGCATTGTGGCTTCGGAATTCCCAAACTGGAGGGCTTGTGGGCCAGGAGAGTGAGGACGGAAGTCTGAGAACACAAGCTAGGCTTAGGTTTTGGGGCAAGGACATGGCAGGCACACTCTGCAGAGCTGAATTGAGATCTCATGCGTCTGAGTCAAGTCGAGGTTCAGACTTTGGCTCAGGTTTGAGTTTCTGTCCATGTTGGCCCCTTCAGGAAGGGGGGGCATTATGAGGCCATGGGGGTTTTCCCACTATTGGAGTTGTGAGATGCTCCAAACCGCAAGGATTCCTTCTGTGGGACAATTAAGATTTGTTGGATGGCTCCAGGACGTCTTATAAGGTATTTTTCCAGAACAGGGTTCTAAGTATGGATGCCTGGGCAGCCAGCCTCACATTCCAATTGTCTCCTAGCAACAAGAAACGTTTGATCTGCTGGCTTGGGGTAGCAACAGAGGGGGCTGAGTTGAAATGGACTTTCCTGAGGATGGTCTTAATGTTGGTTTGAGTCCATGGAGACCTTGGTATGGGGCAGTGGCACCAGGGCCCTGAAGGATTCTCCTAACCAGAGGTTATGACAAAGCTCCAATGAGCAAGTTTTCCATGGGGAGACGAGATTTGTTCTTATTGGTGCCTCAGGAAACCACCATATGCTGGTGTTGGAAACGAAGCCTCTGAGGAGAGATGCCTGGAAACCACAGCAATGGATCTGATTAGGGCCTAGGGGCCTGTCCGGTTCAATATTCTTCTCTGGGGACATCTGTTGTCTGAGTGGAGGTAGTTGCTCAGCTGGTTTGAGATCACCCCTGTTTGTCCTGGGCGGCCTACACTATTGGGATGGCCTCGGTGACTTTGGAGGTTTTTCCTCATTTGCAAGGTTGTGGCCAATGGAATGGGAAGAATTCCCTTGAACGGGAAGCACAGACCTGAGGTGTGGCTCCAGGGACCCAAGTGTGGAGCGTGTGTGGTCCAGGGCTATTTGGACAAAAGTCTGAAAACACAAACTCCACTTAGGTAGGGGGATGTAGGTATGGCCGGCCCGATCTATAGACCGTGAGGAGAACTCTTCGGGATATGAAAAAAGGGCGAATGTGAGGTGCTTGCTCATGCTTTTTTTTTTTGTTTTTTTTTTTTCTGGAAATGTGTCACCGATTGCCATGGAATGTCGGGGGGTCCTCATGGGCCATCGATGAGGTTCCCTTTCTGGGGTTTTGACCTGATCCCAAGAGTTTGGGGTCATTCTGTGGGAAGGGAGGAGGCCTTTCTGTTTTTTTTTTTGTTTATTTATTTATTTATTTATTTATTTATTTATTTATTTATTTTTACCTCAGGTGGACCAACAAAAGAGGGATTCCAGGGCAGAGTCGTGGGTTGGGGCAACTGGACAACCAGACCTCTGGTTAACATTGGGACCTAAGAACATGGCAAGCCCCATATGTGGGCTCTTGGTCCAGACACTGAGAGGCCTTCCTTGAGGATAGGTCTCACACTGAGTTTCACAATGTGTTTTTGTGCCCAAGGAGCCCCTCAAGTCAGGGCGTGGCGTAATGTACCATGCTGGTTTCTCCTACACTGAACGTTGCACAATATGGCAACCACAAGTTTTCTGGCCATGGGGAAGATGGAGTTCTAATTTCTGCAACACTTTCACTCCTGGACTGTGATTGGATTTAAGGTCTAGGTTCTGAAGCCTGAAAACTGAGGTTGGGAAGAGATGAAGACCTAAGGCCATGGTGTGTCTGATGTGCTCAGTGTTCGGCCAGCTGTTGAGTGTGGGTTGGGAGGTGCAGGCTCAGGCTGTGGCAGACAGGGCATTAGTGCCCAGGCTAGACTGTATCATTGGGGTGCAGTCGAGTTTCGTGCAGGATGGTACTCATTTGTGGTTACTGGGTAGCCCCAGAGGGCAACGTTTTTCTTCTGGAGGGAAGACACATTGCCACATAGTGGCTCCAGAATTCGCAAACTGGAAGGCTTGTGGGCCAGGAGTGTGAGGAAAAAATTCTGAGAACACAAGCCAGACTTAGATTTCGGGGTGAGGGGACGGCAGGCACCCTCTGCAGAGATGATTCGAGATCCTGTATACCTGAAGACAGAGCTAGGATCAGACGTTGGCTTAGGTCGGAGTTTCTGTCCATGACGGCCCCTTCATGAAGGGGAGGGTGTCACGAGGACATGGAGGTTTTCCCACGATGGGAATTGTGAGATGCTCCAAACCGCAATGATTCCATCTGTGGGACAGTCGAGACCTGTTGGATGGCTCCAGGACATCCCATAAGGAAGTTATCCAGAGCAGGGTTCTAAGGATGGATGCCTGGGCAGCCTGCCTCCCATTCCGGGTGTCTCATAGAGCCAAGGCAAGTTCGATCTGCTGGATCTACGGGAGCAACCGAGGCGGGTGTGTTGAAATGGGTGAGTTGAGGATGGGTCATAATGTGCATTTGTTTCCATGTAGACCTTTGGAATGGGGTGCTTGAACCGGGGCCTTGAGGGATGTTCATAACCGGAGGTTTTGATGGAGCTCTAAAAAGTATTTTCCTATGTAGAGAAGAGAATTGTTTTGATGAGTGCCTAAGGAATCTCCCATATGCTGGTATTGGAAACCAGGCCTCTGAGGAGAGATGACTGGAATCAAAAGCAATGGATCTGATTAGGGCCTAAGTGCCTGTCCAGTTCAATCTTATACTATGGGGATATCTGTCTCTGGGTCTGAGTGGAGGTATTTTCCTAACTTGTGAAAGATCATCCCAGTGTGTCCTTGGCAGCCAACACTATTCGGATGGCCTCGGGGAGTTCGGAGGATTCTCCTAATCTATAGGGTTGTGGACAATGGAAATGGCAGAATTCCCCTGGAGAGGGAAGCCACAGTCCTGAGGTGTGGCACCAGGGGCCCCAGCTTAGATGGTGTGTGGGCCAGGCCTGTGGGGACAGAAGTGTGAAAACACAAACTCAGATTAGGTTTGGGGATGTATGTATGAAGGCTCGATCTACAGACCGTGAGAATTTTCCGGGCTATGAACAAAGGGCGAGTATGTGGCGCTTGCTCAGGCTTTTGTCTCTGGATTTTGTGTCAACGGTGGCCGTGGAAAGTCGGGATGTCCTCAAGGGCCATGGTCAATTCTTTCTCTGGTGATATGGCCTGATCCCAAGTGGTTGGGATCATTCTGTGGATTGGAAGAGTCCTTTCTGTATTTTTTTTTTTACCTCAGGTGTCCCATCAAAGTGGGATTCCCGAGTAGAGCCCTGAGTAGGGGTGACTAGACATCTCGAACTCTGGTTGAGATTGGGGGACTAGGGGCTTGGCAAGCCCCATATGTGGGCTGTTGTTCCAGTCACTAAGAGGCTTTACATGAGGATAGGGCTCACGCTGAGGTCACAATGAGTGTTTGTGCAAATTGTGGCCCTCAGGGATAGGTGGGGCCTCATAGTCCATGCTGATTTCTCCTACAATGAACATTGGACAACATGCCAACCACTAGGTTTCTGGCCAAGGCGAAGGAGAAGTTCTGATTCTTGCATCACGTTCACTCCTGAGCAGTGAGTGGAGATAAGGTCTTAGTTCTGAAGTTGAAAACTGAGGTTGGGTAGAGATGATGGCCTAAAGCCATTGTGGGTGTGATATGCTCTGTGTACGGCTAGCTTTCTGGTTGTTGGCCTGGAGGTCTGCCCTCAGGCTGTGTCAGACAGGGCTTTAGAGCACAGGCTAGACTGTATAATTGGGGTATGGTCGAGTGGCATGCAGGTTGTTACTCATTTGGCGTTTCTGGTTAGCTCTATAGGGCAACATTTTTCTTCTGGAGGGCAGTCAGAGTGCTGCATTGTGTCTCCAGAATTGCCAATCTGGAGGGGTGTGGCCAGGATTGTGAAGTAGGAAGTCTGAAAACACAAGCTAGCACGAGTTTTGGGGCCAATAGCATGGCAGGCCCACTCTGCAGAGGCTGAATCGGGATCTCCTGCAGGTGAGGTCAGGGAGAGTATCAGATGTTGCCTCAAGCTGGAGTTTGTGTCCATGACGGCACCTTCCTGAAGGGGGTGGGGGCGTCATGAGGCCAAGGAGGTTTCCCTACACTGGGAGTTGTGAGCTGCTCCAAACTTCAAAGTTTCCTTCTTCAGGACAGTCGAGTACTATTGGATGGTTCCAGGATGCCCCATACAGAAAGACTCGAGAGCAGGGGCCTAAGCATGGATGCCGAGACACGCCAACTCACCTTCCCATTGCCTGGTGGAGACAAGGCACGCTCAATCTGCGGGCTCTTGGGTGAGCTACCCAGAAGGCTGAGTTTAAATGGACTCTCCTGAGGATGAGTCATAATGTGGGTTGGTGGCCATGGAGACCTTGGAATGTGGCAGTAGCTAAGGGACTCTGCAGGATTCTCCAACCCGAAGGGCTTGACACAACTCCAACAAGGAAGCTTCCCATGTGGAGATGAGAGGTCTTCTGTCTGGTGCCTCAGGAAAGCCCCGTATGCTGGTCTTCGAACCCAGGCCTCTGAGGAGTGATACCTGGACACCAAAGCAAGAGTTCATAATAGGGCTTAGGGGCCTGTCTGGTTCAATCTTCTGTCTCTGCGGATATCTGTCTGTGTGTCTGCATGGAGGTAGTAGTTGCTCAGCTTGTGTCATAATGCCCCTATTTGTCCAGTGCGGCTTGCGGTAGTGGGATGTCCTTGGGGACCTTGAGGTTTCTACTATTTTGTAGAGTTGTGGCCAATGGAATGGGCAGTTTCTTAGGAGAGAGCAGGCACAGTTCTGTGGTGTGGCTCCAGAGACCCCAGCCTGGAGGCTGTGTGGGCCATGGCTGTGCAGACAGACATCCAAAAACCCTAACTCAGCTCAGGTTTGGGGCCGAGGTTACGGCAGGCCTGATCTACAGTCCATGAGGGGAGCTCCTCTGGATATGAAAGAAGGGTGAGAGGGAGGCAGTCGCTCAGGCTTTTGTCTCTGGATGTTTTGTCCACAATGGCCGTTTAATGTAGGAGTTGCCTCATGGGTCGTAGAAGTCTCCCTCTCTGGTAGTTTGTCCAGCCCCCAAGAGTTTGGGGTCATTCTGTGGGAAGGGAAGTGTCCTGTTTTCTGCTTCATGTGTCCCCCCAGTAGAGGGATTCTAGAGCATAGCAGTGGGTACTGACAACTGGAATACTCGCCCTCTGGTTAAGCCTGGGGGCCTATGGATATGACAATCCCCATATGCAGGATCTTGGTCCAGCCACTGAGAGGCGTTACTTTAATACGGGACTCACGCTGCAGGTCACAATGCATGTCTGTGCCCTAGGCGGCCCTCAAGCACTGGCGTGGCCTTTCGGACAATGCAGGTTTTCCCACATTGAACGTTGGACAACATGCCAACCACAAGGTTTCTGGCCATGGGGAAGGAGGAATTCTAATTTCTGCATCACGTTCACCCCTGGGCAGTGATTGGAGATAAGGTCTAGGTTCTGAAGCCTGAAAACCGAGGTTGGGAAGAGATGACGACCTACAGCCATAGCGGGTCCTATGTGTCCAGGTTGGGTCCAGCTGTCTGGGTGTCGTTTGGGATGTCTTGTCTCAGGCTGTGCCAGACAGGGCATTAGAATACAGGGTGGGCTGTATAATTGCTTTACAATCGAGTGGCATGCATTAGAAAATCATTTGGGGTTTCTTATTAGCAGCATAGGGCAAAGTTTTTCTTCTGGAGGGCAGGCAGAGTGCTGCATTGTGGCTTCGGAATTCCCAAACTGGAGGGCTTGTGGGCCAGGAGAGTGAGGACGGAAGTCTGAGAACACAAGCTAGGCTTAGGTTTCGGGGCAAGGACATGGCAGGCACACTCTGCAGAGCTGAATTGAGATCTCATGCGTCTGAGTCAAGTCGAGGTTCAGACTTTGGCTCAGGTTTGAGTTTCTGTCCATGTTGGCCCCTTCAGGAAGGGGGGGCATTATGAGGCCATGGGGGTTTTCCCACTATTGGAGTTGTGAGATGCTCCAAACCGCAAGGATTCCTTCTGTGGGACAATTAAGATTTGTTGGATGGCTCCAGGACGTCTTATAAGGTATTTTTCCAGAACAGGGTTCTAAGTATGGATGCCTGGGCAGCCAGCCTCACATTCCAATTGTCTCCTAGCAACAAGAAACGTTTGATCTGCTGGCTTGGGGTAGCAACAGAGGGGGCTGAGTTGAAATGGACTTTCCTGAGGATGGTCTTAATGTTGGTTTGAGTCCATGGAGACCTTGGTATGGGGCAGTGGCACCAGGGCCCTGAAGGATTCTCCTAACCAGAGGTTATGACAAAGCTCCAATGAGCAAGTTTTCCATGGGGAGACGAGATTTGTTCTTATTGGTGCCTCAGGAAACCACCATATGCTGGTGTTGGAAACGAAGCCTCTGAGGAGAGATGCCTGGAAACCACAGCAATGGATCTGATTAGGGCCTAGGGGCCTGTCCGGTTCAATATTCTTCTCTGGGGACATCTGTTGTCTGAGTGGAGGTAGTTGCTCAGCTGGTTTGAGATCACCCCTGTTTGTCCTGGGCGGCCTACACTATTGGGATGGCCTCGGTGACTTTGGAGGTTTTTCCTCATTTGCAAGGTTGTGGCCAATGGAATGGGAAGAATTCCCTTGAACGGGAAGCACAGACCTGAGGTGTGGCTCCAGGGACCCAAGTGTGGAGCGTGTGTGGTCCAGGGCTATTTGGACAAAAGTCTGAAAACACAAACTCCACTTAGGTAGGGGGATGTAGGTATGGCCGGCCCGATCTATAGACCGTGAGGAGAACTCTTCGGGATATGAAAAAAGGGCGAATGTGAGGTGCTTGCTCATGCTTTTTTTTTTGTTTTTTTTTTTTCTGGAAATGTGTCACCGATTGCCATGGAATGTCGGGGGGTCCTCATGGGCCATCGATGAGGCTCCCTTTCTGGGGTTTTGACCTGATCCCAAGAGTTTGGGGTCATTCTGTGGGAAGGGAGGAGGCCTTTCTGTTTTTTTTTTTTGTTTATTTATTTATTTATTTATTTATTTATTTATTTATTTATTTATTTTTACCTCAGGTGGACCAACAAAAGAGGGATTCCAGGGCAGAGTCGTGGGTTGGGGCAACTGGACAACCAGACCTCTGGTTAACATTGGGACCTAAGAACATGGCAAGCCCCATATGTGGGCTCTTGGTCCAGACACTGAGAGGCCTTCCTTGAGGATAGGTCTCACACTGAGTTTCACAATGTGTTTTTGTGCCCAAGGAGCCCCTCAAGTCAGGGCGTGGCGTAATGTACCATGCTGGTTTCTCCTACACTGAACGTTGCACAATATGGCAACCACAAGTTTTCTGGCCATGGGGAAGATGGAGTTCTAATTTCTGCAACACTTTCACTCCTGGACTGTGATTGGATTTAAGGTCTAGGTTCTGAAGCCTGAAAACTGAGGTTGGGAAGAGATGAAGACCTAAGGCCATGGTGTGTCTGATGTGCTCAGTGTTCGGCCAGCTGTTGAGTGTGGGTTGGGAGGTGCAGGCTCATGCTGTGGCAGACAGGGAATTAGTGCCCAGGCTAGACTGTATCATTGGGGTGCAGTCGAGTTTCGTGCAGGATGGTACTCATTTGTGGTTACTGGGTAGCCCCAGAGGGCAACGTTTTTCTTCTGGAGGGAAGACACATTGCCACATAGTGGCTCCAGAATTCGCAAACTGGAAGGCTTGTGGGCCAGGAGTGTGAGGAAAAAATTCTGAGAACACAAGCCAGACTTAGATTTCGGGGTGAGGGGACGGCAGGCACCCTCTGCAGAGATGATTCGAGATCCTGTATACCTGAAGACAGAGCTAGGATCAGACGTTGGCTTAGGTCGGAGTTTCTCTCCATGACGGCCCCTTCATGAAGGGGAGGGTGTCACGAGGACATGGAGGTTTTCCCACGATGGGAATTGTGAGATGCTCCAAACCGCAATGATTCCATCTGTGGGACAGTCGAGACCTGTTGGATGGCTCCAGGACATCCCATAAGGAAGTTATCCAGAGCAGGGTTCTAAGGATGGATGCCTGGGCAGCCTGCCTCCCATTCCGGGTGTCTCATAGAGCCAAGGCAAGTTCGATCTGCTGGATCTACGGGAGCAACCGAGGCGGGTGTGTTGAAATGGGTGAGTTGAGGATGGGTCATAATGTGCATTTGTGTCCATGTAGACCTTGGAATGGGGTGCTTGAACCGGGGCCTTGAGGGATGTTCATAACCGGAGGTTTTGATGGAGCTCTAAAAAGTATTTTCCTATGTAGAGAAGAGAATTGTTTTGATGAGTGCCTAAGGAATCTCCCATATGCTGGTATTGGAAACCAGGCCTCTGAGGAGAGATGACTGGAATCAAAAGCAATGGATCTGATTAGGGCCTAAGTGCCTGTCCAGTTCAATCTTATACTATGGGGATATCTGTCTCTGGGTCTGAGTGGAGGTATTTTCCTAACTTGTGAAAGATCATCCCAGTGTGTCCTGGGCAGCCAACACTATTCGGATGGCCTCGGGGAGTTCGGAGGATTCTCCTAATCTATAGGGTTGTGGACAATGGAAATGGCAGAATTCCCCTGGAGCGGGAAGCCACAGTCCTGAGGTGTGGCACCAGGGGCCCCAGCTTAGATGGTGTGTGGGCCAGGCCTGTGGGGACAGAAGTCTGAAAACACAAACTCAGATTAGGTTTGGGGATGTACGTATGAAGGCTCGATCTACAGACCGTGAGAATTTTCCGGGCTATGAACAAAGGGCGAGTATGTGGCGCTTGCTCAGGCTTTTGTCTCTGGATTTTGTGTCAACGGTGGCCGTGGAAAGTCGGGATGTCCTCAAGGGCCATGGTCAATTCTTTCTCTGGTGATATGGCCTGATCCCAAGTGGTTGGGATCATTCTGTGGATTGGAAGAGTCCTTTCTGTATTTTTTTTTTTACCTCAGGTGTCCCATCAAAGTGGGATTCCCGAGTAGAGCCCTGAGTAGGGGTGACGAGACATCTCGAACTCTGGTTGAGATTGGGGGACTAGGGGCTTGGCAAGCCCCATATGTGGGCTGTTGTTCCAGTCACTAAGAGGCTTTACATGAGGATAGGGCTCACGCTGAGGTCACAATGAGTGTTTGTGCAAATTGTGGCCCTCAGGGATAGGTGGGGCCTCATAGTCCATGCTGATTTCTCCTACAATGAACATTGGACAACATGCCAACCACTAGGTTTCTGGCCAAGGCGAAGGAGAAGTTCTGATTCTTGCATCACGTTCACTCCTGAGCAGTGAGTGGAGATAAGGTCTAGGTTCTGAAGTTGAAAACTGAGGTTGGGTAGAGATGATGGCCTAAAGCCATTGTGGGTGTGATATGCTCTGTGTACGGCTAGCTTTCTGGTTGTTGGCCTGGAGGTCTGCCCTCAGGCTGTGTCAGACAGGGCTTTAGAGCACAGGCTAGACTGTATAATTGGGGTATGGTCGAGTGGCATGCAGGTTGTTACTCATTTGGCGTTTCTGGTTAGCTCTATAGGGCAACATTTTTCTTCTGGAGGGCAGTCAGAGTGCTGCATTGTGTCTCCAGAATTGCCAATCTGGAGGGGTGTGGCCAGGATTGTGAAGTAGGAAGTCTGAAAACACAAGCTAGCACGAGTTTTGGGGCCAATAGCATGGCAGGCCCACTCTGCAGAGGCTGAATCGGGATCTCCTGCAGGTGAGGTCAGGGAGAGTATCAGATGTTGCCTCAAGCTGGAGTTTGTGTCCATGACGGCACCTTCCTGAAGGGGGTGGGGGCGTCATGAGGCCAAGGAGGTTTCCCTACACTGGGAGTTGTGAGCTGCTCCAAACTTCAAAGTTTCCTTCTTCAGGACAGTCGAGTACTATTGGATGGTTCCAGGATGCCCCATACAGAAAGACTCGAGAGCAGGGGCCTAAGCATGGATGCCGAGACACGCCAACTCACCTTCCCATTGCCTGGTGGAGACAAGGCACGCTCAATCTGCGGGCTCTTGGGTGAGCTACCCAGAAGGCTGAGTTTAAATGGACTCTCCTGAGGATGAGTCATAATGTGGGTTGGTGGCCATGGAGACCTTGGAATGTGGCAGTAGCTAAGGGACTCTGCAGGATTCTCCAACCCGAAGGGCTTGACACAACTCCAACAAGGAAGCTTCCCATGTGGAGATGAGAGGTCTTCTGTCTGGTGCCTCAGGAAAGCCCCGTATGCTGGTCTTCGAACCCAGGCCTCTGAGGAGTGATACCTGGACACCAAAGCAAGAGTTCATAATAGGGCTTAGGGGCCTGTCTGGTTCAATCTTCTGTCTCTGCGGATATCTGTCTGTGTGTCTGCATGGAGGTAGTAGTTGCTCAGCTTGTGTCATAATGCCCCTATTTGTCCAGTGCGGCTTGCGGTAGTGGGATGTCCTTGGGGACCTTGAGGTTTCTACTATTTTGTAGAGTTGTGGCCAATGGAATGGGCAGTTTCTTAGGAGAGAGCAGGCACAGTTCTGTGGTGTGGCTCCAGAGACCCCAGCCTGGAGGCTGTGTGGGCCATGGCTGTGCAGACAGACATCCAAAAACCCTAACTCAGCTCAGGTTTGGGGCCGAGGTTACGGCAGGCCTGATCTACAGTCCATGAGGGGAGCTCCTCTGGATATGAAAGAAGGGTGAGAGGGAGGCAGTCGCTCAGGCTTTTGTCTCTGGATGTTTTGTCCACAATGGCCGTTTAATGTAGGAGTTGCCTCATGGGTCGTAGAAGTCTCCCTCTCTGGTAGTTTGTCCAGCCCCCAAGAGTTTGGGGTCATTCTGTGGGAAGGGAAGTGTCCTGTTTTCTGCTTCATGTGTCCCCCCAGTAGAGGGATTCTAGAGCATAGCAGTGGGTACTGACAACTGGAATACTCGCCCTCTGGTTAAGCC
The DNA here is from genome assembly GCF_964662115.1 of Mustela nivalis. Classification (NCBI taxonomy): domain Eukaryota; kingdom Metazoa; phylum Chordata; class Mammalia; order Carnivora; family Mustelidae; genus Mustela; species Mustela nivalis. The sequence goes on along the minus strand of NW_028136443.1, from coordinate 262,234 downwards.
TGGGGGCCTATGGATATGACAATCCCCATATGCAGGATCTTGGTCCAGCCACTGAGAGGCGTTACTTTAATACGGGACTCACGCTGCAGGTCACAATGCATGTCTGTGCCCTAGGCGGCCCTCAAGCACTGGCGTGGCCTTTCGGACAATGCAGGTTTTCCCACATTGAACGTTGGACAACATGCCAACCGCAAGGTTTCTGGCCATGGGGAAGGAGGAATTCTAATTTCTGCATCACGTTCACCCCTGGGAAGTGATTGGAGATAAGGTCTAGGTTCTGAAGCCTGAAAACCGAGGTTGGGAAGAGATGACGACCTACAGCCATAGCGGGTCCTATGTGTCCAGGTTGGGTCCAGCTGTCTGGGTGTCGTTTGGGATGTCTTGTCTCAGGCTGTGCCAGACAGGGCATTAGAATACAGGGTGGGCTGTATAATTGCTTTACAATCGAGTGGCATGCATTAGAAAATCATTTGGGGTTTCTTATTAGCAGCATAGGGCAAAGTTTTTCTTCTGGAGGGCAGGCAGAGTGCTGCATTGTGGCTTCGGAATTCCCAAACTGGAGGGCTTGTGGGCCAGGAGAGTGAGGACGGAAGTCTGAGAACACAAGCTAGGCTTAGGTTTCGGGGCAAGGACATGGCAGGCACACTCTGCAGAGCTGAATTGAGATCTCATGCGTCTGAGTCAAGTCGAGGTTCAGACTTTGGCTCAGGTTTGAGTTTCTGTCCATGTTGGCCCCTTCAGGAAGGGGGGGCATTATGAGGCCATGGGGGTTTTCCCACTATTGGAGTTGTGAGATGCTCCAAACCGCAAGGATTCCTTCTGTGGGACAATTAAGATTTGTTGGATGGCTCCAGGACGTCTTATAAGGTATTTTTCCAGAACAGGGTTCTAAGTATGGATGCCTGGGCAGCCAGCCTCACATTCCAATTGTCTCCTAGCAACAAGAAACGTTTGATCTGCTGGCTTGGGGTAGCAACAGAGGGGGCTGAGTTGAAATGGACTTTCCTGAGGATGGTCTTAATGTTGGTTTGAGTCCATGGAGACCTTGGTATGGGGCAGTGGCACCAGGGCCCTGAAGGATTCTCCTAACCAGAGGTTATGACAAAGCTCCAATGAGCAAGTTTTCCATGGGGAGACGAGATTTGTTCTTATTGGTGCCTCAGGAAACCACCATATGCTGGTGTTGGAAACGAAGCCTCTGAGGAGAGATGCCTGGAAACCACAGCAATGGATCTGATTAGGGCCTAGGGGCCTGTCCGGTTCAATATTCTTCTCTGGGGACATCTGTTGTCTGAGTGGAGGTAGTTGCTCAGCTGGTTTGAGATCACCCCTGTTTGTCCTGGGCGGCCTACACTATTGGGATGGCCTCGGTGACTTTGGAGGTTTTTCCTCATTTGCAAGGTTGTGGCCAATGGAATGGGAAGAATTCCCTTGAACGGGAAGCACAGACCTGAGGTGTGGCTCCAGGGACCCAAGTGTGGAGCGTGTGTGGTCCAGGGCTATTTGGACAAAAGTCTGAAAACACAAACTCCACTTAGTTAGGGGGATGTAGGTATGGCCGGCCCGATTTATAGACCGTAAGGAGAACTCTTCGGGATATGAAAAAAGGGCGAATGTGAGGTGCTTGCTCATGCTTTTTTTTTTGTTTTTTTTTTTTCTGGAAATGTGTCACCGATTGCCATGGAATGTCGGGGGGTCCACATGGGCCATCGATGAGGCTCCCTTTCTGGGGTTTTGACCTGATCCCAAGAGTTTGGGGTCATTCTGTGGGAAGGGAGGAGGCCTTTCTGTTTTTTTTTTGTTTATTTATTTATTTATTTATTATTATTATTTTTTTTTTACCTCAGGTGGACCAACAAAAGAGGGATTCCAGAGCAGAGTCGTGGGTTGGGGCAACTGGAAAACCAGACCTCTGGTTAACATTGGGACCTAAGAACATGGCAAGCCCCAAATGTGGGCTCTTGGTCCAGACACTGAGAGGCCTTCCTTGAGGATAGGTCTCACACTGAGTTTCACAATGTGTTTTTGTGCCCAAGGAGCCCCTCAAGTCAGGGCCTGGCGTAATGTACCATGCTGGTTTCTCCTATACTGAACGTTGCACAATATGGCAACCACAAGTTTTCTGGCCATGGGGAAGATGGAGTTCTAATTTCTGCAACACTTTCACTCCTGGACTGTGATTGGATTTAAGGTCTAGGTTCTGAAGCCTGAAAACTGAGGTTGGGAAGAGATGAAGACCTAAGGCCATGGTGTGTCTGATGTGCTCAGTGTTCGGCCAGCTGTTGAGTGTGGGTTGGGAGGTGCAGGCTCAGGCTGTGGCAGACAGGGAATTAGTGCCCAGGCTAGACTGTATCATTGGGGTGCAGTCGAGTTTCGTGCAGGATGGTACTCATTTGTGGTTACTGGGTAGCCCCAGAGGGCAACGTTTTTCTTCTGGAGGGAAGACACATTGCCACATAGTGGCTCCAGAATTCGCAAACTGGAAGGCTTGTGGGCCAGGAGTGTGAGGAAAAAATTCTGAGAACACAAGCCAGACTTAGATTTCGGGGTGAGGGGACGGCAGGCACCCTCTGCAGAGATGATTCGAGATCCTGTATACCTGAAGACAGAGCTAGGATCAGACGTTGGCTTAGGTCGGAGTTTCTGTCCATGACGGCCCCTTCATGAAGGGGAGGGTGTCACGAGGACATGGAGGTTTTCCCACGATGGGAATTGTGAGATGCTCCAAACCGCAATGATTCCTTCTGTGGGACAGTCGAGACCTGTTGGATGGCTCCAGGACATCCCATAAGGAAGTTATCCAGAGCAGGGTTCTAAGGATGGATGCCTGGGCAGCCTGCCTCCCATTCCGGGTGTCTCATAGAGCCAAGGCAAGTTCGATCTGCTGGATCTACGGGAGCAACCGAGGCGGGTGTGTTGAAATGGGTGAGTTGAGGATGGGTCATAATGTGCATTTGTGTCCATGTAGACCTTGGAATGGGGTGCTTGAACCGGGGCCTTGAGGGATGTTCATAACCGGAGGTTTTGATGGAGCTCTAAAGAGTATGTTTCCTATGTAGAGAAGAGAATTGTTTTGATGAGTGCCTAAGGAATCTCCCATATGCTGGTATGGAAACCAGGCCTCTGAGGAGAGATGACTGGAATCAAAAGCAATGGATCTGATTAGGGCCTAAGTGCCTGTCCAGTTCAATCTTATTCTATGGGGATATCTGTCTCTGGGTCTGAGTGGAGGTAGTTTCCTAACTTGTGAAAGATCATCCCAGTGTGTCCTGGGCAGCCAACACTATTCGGATGGCCTCGGGGAGTTCGGAGGATTGTCCTAATCTATAGGGTTGTACACAATGGAAATGGCAGAATTTCCCTGGAGAGGGAAGCCACAGTCCTGAGGTGTGGCTCCAAGGGCCCCAGCTTAGATGGTGTGTGGGCCAGGCCTGTGGGGACAGAAGTCTGAAAACACAAACTCAGCTTAGGTTTGGGGATGTATATATGAAGGCTCGATCTACAGACCGTGAGAATTTTCCGGGCTATGAACAAAGGGCGAGTATGTGGTGCTTGCTCAGGCTTTTGTCTCTGGATTTTGTGTCAACGGTGGCCGTGGAATGTCGGGATGTCCTCAAGGGCCATGGTCAATTCTTTCTCTGGTGATATGGCCTGATCCCAAGTGGTTGGGATCATTCTGTGGATTGGAAGAGTCCTTTCTGTATTTTTTTTTTTTTTACCTCAGGTGTCCCATCAAAGTGGGATTCCCGAGTAGAGCCCTGAGTAGGGGTGACTAGACATCTCGAACTCTGGTTGAGATTGGGGGACTAGGGGCTTGGCAAGCCCCATATGTGGGCTGTTGTTCCAGTCACTAAGAGGCTTTACATGAGGATAGGGCTCACGCTGAGGGTCACAATGTGTGTTTGTGCAAATTGTGGCCCTCAGGGATAGGTGGGGCCTCATAGTCCATGCTGCTTTCTCCTACAATGAACATTGGACAACATGCCAACCACTAGGTTTCTGGCCAAGGCGAAGGAGAAGTTCTGATTCTTGCATCACGTTCATTCCTGAGCAGTGAGTGGAGATAAGGTCTAGGTTCTGAAGTTGAAAACTGAGGTTGGGTAGAGATGATGGCCTAAAGCCATTGTGGGTGTGATATGCTCTGTGTACGGCTAGCTTTCTGGTTGTTGGACTGGAGGTCTGCCCTCAGGCTGTGTCAGACAGGGCTTTAGAGCACAGGCTAGACTGTATAATGGGGTATGGTCGAGTGGCATGCAGGTTGTTACTAATTTGGCGTTTCTGGTTAGCTCTATAGGGCAACATTTTTCTTCTGGAGGGCAGTCAGAGTGCTGCACTGTGTCTCCAGAATTGCCAAACTGGAGGGGTGTGGCCAGGATTGTGAAGTAGTAAGTCTGAAGACACAAGCTAGCACGAGTTTTGGGGCCAATAGCATGGCAGGCCCACTCTGCAGAGGCTGAATCGGGATCTCCTGCAGGTGAGGTCAGGGAGAGTATCAGATGTTGCCTCAAGCTGGAGTTTGTGTCCATGACGGCACCTTCTTGAAGGGGTTGGGGGCGTCATGAGGCCAAGGAGGTTACCCTACCCTGGGAGTTGTGAGCTGCTCCAAACTTCAAAGTTTCCTTCTTCAGGACAGTCGAGTACTATTGGATGGATCCAGAATGCCCCATACAGAAAGACTCGAGAGCAGGGGCCTAAGCATGGAAGCCGAGACACGCCAACTCACCTTCCCATTCCCTGGTGGAGACAAGGCACGCTCAATCTGCGGGCTCTTGGGTGAGCTACCCAGAAGGCTGAGTTTAAATGGACTCTCCTGAGGATGAGTCATAATGTGGGTTGGTGGCCATGGAGACCTTGGAATGTGGCAGTAGCTAAGGGACTCTGCAGGATTCTCCAACCCGAAGGGCTTGACAAAACTCCAACAAGGAACCTTCCCATGTGGAGATGAGAGGTCTTCTGTCTGGTGCCTCAGGAAAGCCCCGTATGCTGGTCTTCGAACCCAGGCCTCTGAGGATTGATACCTGGACACCAAAGCAAGAGTTCATAATAGGGCTTAGGGGCCTGTCTGGTTCAATCTTCTGTCTCTGCGGATATCTGTCTGTGTGTCTGCATGGAGGTAGTAGTTGCTCAGCTTGTGTCATAATGCCCCTATTTGTCCAGTGCGGCTTGCGGTAGTGGGATGTCCTTGGGGACCTTGAGGTTTCTACTATTTTGTAGAGTTGTGGCCAATGGAATGGGCAGTTTCTTAGGAGAGAGCAGGCACAGTTCTGTGGTGTGGCTCCAGAGACCCCAGCCTGGAGGCTGTGTGGGCCATGGCTGTGCAGACAGACATCCAAAAACCCTAACTCAGCTCAGGTTTGGGGCCGAGGTTATGGCAGGCCTGATCTGCAGTCCATGAGGGGAGCTCCTCTGGATATGAAAGAAGGGTGAGAGGGAGGCAGTCGCTCAGGCTTTTGTCTCTGGATGTTTTGTCCACAATGGCCGTTTAATGTAGGAGTTGCCTCATGGGTCGTAGAAGTCTCCCTCTCTGGTAGTTTGTCCAGCCCCCAAGAGTTTGGGGTCATTCTGTGGGAAGGGAAGTGTCCTGTTTTCTGCTTCATGTTTCCCCCCAGTAGAGGGATTCTAGAGCATAGCAGTGGGTACTGACAACTGGAATACTCGCCCTCTGGTTAAGCCTGGGGGCCTATGGATATGACAAGCCCCATATGCAGGATCTTGGTCCAGCCACTGAGAGGCGTTACTTTAATACGGGACTCACGCTGCAGGTCACAATGCATGTCTGTGCCCTAGGCGGCCCTCAAGCACTGGCGTGGCCTTTCGGACAATGCAGGTTTTCCTACATTGAACGTTGGACAACATGCCAACCACAAATTTTCTGGCCATGGGGAAGGAGGAATTCTAATTTCTGCATCACGTTCACCCCTGGGCAGTGATTGGAGATAATGTCTAGGTTCTGAAGCCTGAAAACCTAGGTTGGGAAGAGATGACGACCTACAGCCATTGCGGGTCCTATGTGTCCAGGTTGGGGCCAGCTGTCTGGGTGTCGTTTGGGATGTCTTGTCTCAGGCTGTGCCAGACAGGGCATTAGAATACAGGGTGGGATGTATAATTGCTTTACAATCGAGTGGCATGCATTAGAAAATCATTTGGGGTTTCTTACTAGCAGCATAGGGCAAAGTTTTTCTTCTGGAGGGCAGGCAGAGTGCTGCATTGTGGCTTCGGAATTCCCAAACTGGAGGGCTTGTGGGCCAGGAGAGTGAGGACGGAAGTCTGAGAACACAAGCTAGGCTTAGGTTTCGGGGCAAGGACATGGCAGGCACACTCTGCAGAGCTGAATTGAGATCTCATGCGTCTGAAGTCAGGTCGAGGTTCAGACTTTGGCTCAGGGTTGAGTTTCTGTCCATGTTGGCCCCTTCAGGAAGGGGGGGCATTATGAGGCCATGGGGGTTTTCCCACTATTGGAGTTGTGAGATGCTCCAAACCGCAAGGATTCCTTCTGTGGGACAATTAAGATTTGTTGGATGGCTCCAGGACGTCTTATAAGGTATTTTTCCAGAACAGGGTTCTAAGTATGGATGCCTGGGCAGCCAGCCTCACATTCCAATTGTCTCCTAGCAACAAGAAACGTTTGATCTGCTGGCTTGGGGTAGCAACAGAGGGGGCTGAGTTGAAATGGACTTTCCTGAGGATGGTCTTAATGTTGGTTTGAGTCCATGGAGACCTTGGTATGGGGCAGTGGCACCAGGGCCCTGAAGGATTCTCCTAACCAGAGGTTATGACAAAGCTCCAATGAGCAAGTTTTCCATGGGGAGACGAGATTTGTTCTTATTGGTGCCTCAGGAAACCACCATATGCTGGTATTGGAAATGAGGCCTCTGAGGAGAGATGCCTGGAAACCAAAGCAATGGATCTGATTAGGGCCTAGGGGCCTGTCCGGTTCAATATTCTTCTCTGGGGACATCTGTTGTCTGAGTGGAGGTAGTTGCTCAGCTGGTTTGAGATCACCCCTGTTTGTCCTGGGTGGCCTACACTATTGGGATGGCCTCGGTGACTTTGGAGGTTTTTCCTCATTTGCAAGGTTGTGGCCAATGGAATGGGAAGAATTCCCTTGAACGGGAAGCACAGTCCTGAGGTGTGGCTCCAGGGACCCAAGTGTGGAGCGTGTGTGGTCCAGGGCTATTTGGACAAAAGTCTGAAAACACAAACTCCACTTAGGTTGGGGGATGTAGGTATGGCCGGCCCGATCTATAGACCGTGAGGAGAACTCTTCGGGATATGAACAAAGGGCGAATGTGAGGTGCTTGCTCATGCTTTTTTTTTTTTTTTTTTTCTGGAAATGTGTCACCGATTGCCATGGAATGTCGAGGTGTCCTCCTGGGCCATCGATGAGGCTCCCTTTCTGGGGATTTGACCTGATCCCAAGAGTTTGGGGTCATTCTGTGGGAAGAGAGGAGGCCTTTCTGGTTTTTTTGTTTATTTTATTTATTTATTTATTTATTTATTTTTTTTACCTCAGGTGGACCAACAAAAGAGGGATTCCAGAGCAGAGTCGTGGGTTGGGGCAACTGGACAACCAGACCTCTGGTTAACATTGGGACCTAAGGACATGGCAAGCCCCATATGTGGGCTCTTGTTCCAGACACTGAGAGGCCTTCCTTGAGGATAGGTCTCACACTGAGTTTCACAATGTGTTTTTGTGCCCAAGGAGCCCCTCAAGTCAGGGCGTGGCCTAATGTACCATGCTGGTTTCTCCTACACTGAACGTTGCACAATATGGCAACCACAAGTTTTCTGGCAATGGGGAAGATGGAGTTCTAATTTCTGCAACACTTTCACTCCTGGACTGTGATTGGATTTAAGGTCTAGGTTCTGAAGCCTGAAAACTGAGGTTGGGAAGAGATGAAGACCTAAGGCCATGGTGTGTCTGATGTGCTCAGCGTTCGGCCAGCTGTTGAGTGTGGGTTGGGAGGTGCAGGCTCAGGCTGTGGCAGACAGGGAATTAGTGCCCAGGCTAGACTGTATCATTGGGGTGCAGTCGAGTTTCGTGCAGGATGGTACTCATTTGTGGTTACTGGGTAGCCCCAGAGGGCAACGTTTTTCTTCTGGAGGGAAGACACAGTGCCACATAGTGGCTCCAGAATTCCCAAACTGGAAGGCTTGTGGGCCAGGAGTGTGAGGAAAAAATTCTGAGAACACAAGCCAGACTTAGATTTCGGGGTGAGGGGACGGCAGGCACCCTCTGCAGAGATGATTCGAGATCCTGTATACCTGAAGACAGAGCTAGGATCAGACGTTGGCTTAGGTCGGAGTTTCTGTCCATGACGGCCCCTTCATGAAGGGGAGGGTGTCACGAGGACATGGAGGTTTTCCCACGATGGGAATTGTGAGATGCTCCAAACCGCAATGATTCCTTCTGTGGGACAGAAGAGACCTGTTGGATGGCTCCAGGACATCCCATAAGGAAGTTATCCAGAGCAGGGTTCTAAGGATGGATGCCTGGGCAGCCTGCCTCCCATTCCGGGTGTCTCATAGAGCCAAGGCAAGTTCGATCTGCTGGATCTACGGGAGCAACCGAGGCGGGTGTGTTGAAATGGGTGAGTTGAGGATGGGTCATAATGTGCATTTGTGTCCATGTAGACCTTGGAATGGGGTGCTTGAACCGGGGCCTTGAGGGATGTTCATAACCGGAGGTTTTGATGGAGCTCTAAAGAGTATGTTTCCTATGTAGAGAAGAGAATTGTTTTGATGAGTGCCTAAGGAATCTCCCATATGCTGGTATGGAAACCAGGCCTCTGAGGAGAGATGACTGGAATCAAAAGCAATGGATCTGATTAGGGCCTAAGTGCCTGTCCAGTTCATTCTTATTCTATGGGGATATCTGTCTCTGGGTCAGAGTGGAGGTAGTTTCCTAACTTGTGAAAGATCATCCCAGTGTGTCCTGGGCAGCCAACACTATTCGGATGGCCTCGGGGAGTTCGGAGGATTCTCCTAATCTATAGGGTTGTGGTCAATGGAAATGGCAGAATTCCCCTGGAGAGGGAAGCCACAGTCCTGAGGTGTGGCTCCAAGGGCCCCAGCTTAGATGGTGTGTGGGCCAGGCCTGTGGGGACAGAAGTCTGAAAACACAAACTCAGCTTAGGTTTGGGGATGTATGTATGAAGGCTCGATCTACAGACCGTGAGAATTTTCCGGGCTATGAACAAAGGGCGAGTATGTGGCGCTTGCTCAGGCTTTTGTCTCTGGATTTTGTGTCAACGGTGGCCGTGGAATGTCGGGATGTCCTCAAGGGCCATGGTCAATTCTTTCTCTGGTGATATGGCCTGATCCCAAGTGGTTGAGATCATTCTGTGGATTGGAAGAGTCCTTTCTGTATTTTTTTTTTTTTTACCTCAGGTGTCCCATCAAAGTGGGATTCCCGAGTAGAGCCCTGAGTAGGGGTGACTAGACATCTCGAACTCTGGTTGAGATTGGGGGACTAGGGGCTTGGCAAGCCCCATATGTGGGCTGTTGTTCCAGTCACTAAGAGGCTTTACATGAGGATAGGGCTCACGCTGAGGGTCACAATGTGTGTTTGTGCAAATTGTGGCCCTCAGGGATAGGTGGGGCCTCATAGTCCATGCTGCTTTCTCCTACAATGAACATTGGACAACATGCCAACCACTAGGTTTCTTGGCAAGGCGAAGGAGAAGTTCTGATTCTTGCATCACGTTCACTCCTGAGCAGTGAGTGGAGATAAGGTCTAGGTTCTGAAGGTGAAAACTGAGGTTGGGTAGAGATGATGGCCTAAAGCCATTGTGGGTGTGATATGCTCTGTGTACGGCTAGCTTTCTGGTTGTTGGCCTGGAGGTCTTCCCTCAGGCTGTGTCAGACAGGGCTTTAGTGCACAGGCTAGACTGTATAATTGGGGTATGGTCGAGTGGCATGCAGGTTGTTACTCATTTGGCGTTTCTGGTTAGCTCTATAGGGCAACATTTTTCTTCTGGAGGGCAGTCAGAGTGCTGCATTGTGTCTCCAGAATTGCCAAACTGGAGGGGTGTGGCCAGGATTGTGAAGTAGGAAGTCTGAAGACACAAGCTAGCACGAGTTTTGGGGCCAATAGCATGGCAGGCCCACTCTGCAGAGGCTGAATCGGGATCTCCTGCAGGTGAGGTCAGGGAGAGTATCAGATGTTGCCTCAAGCTGGAGTTTGTGTCCATGACGGCACCTTCTTGAAGGGGGTGGGGGCGTCATGAGGCCAAGGAGGTTTCCCTACCCTGGGACTTTTGAGCTGCTCCAAACTTCAAAGTTTCCTTCTTCAGGACAGTCGAGTACTATTGGATGGTCCCTTGTTGCCCCATACAGAAAGACTGGAGAGCAGGGGCCTAAGCATGGATGTCGAGACATGCCAACTCACCTTCCCATTGCCAGGTGGAGACAAGGCACGCTCAATCTGCGGGCTCTTGGGTGAGCTACCCAGAAGGCTGAGTTTAAATGGACTCTCCTGAGGATGAGTCATAATGTGGGTTGGTGGCCATGGAGACCTTGGAATGTGGCAGTAGCTAAGGGACTCTGCAGGATTCTCCAACCCGAAGGGCTTGACACAACTCCAACAAGGAAGCTTCCCATGTGGAGATGAGAGGTCTTCTGTCTGGTGCCTCAGGAAAGCCCCGTATGCTGGTCTTCGAACCCAGGCCTCTGAGGAGTGATACCTGGACACCAAAGCAAGAGTTCATAATAGGGCCTAGGGGCCTGTCTGGTTCAATCTTCTGTCTCTGCGGATATCTGTCTGTGTGTCTGCATGGAGGTAGTAGTTGCTCAGCTTGTGTCATAATGCCCCTATTTGTCCAGTGCGGCTTGCGGTAGTGGGATGTCCTTGGGGACCTTGAGGTTTCTACTATTTTGTAGAGTTGTGGCCAATGGAATGGGCAGTTTCTTAGGAGAGAGCAGGCACAGTTCTGTGGTGTGGCTCCAGAGACCCCAGCCTGGAGGCTGTGTGGGCCATGGCTGTGCAGACAGACATCCAAAAACCCTAACTCAGCTCAGGTTTGGGGCCGAGGTTACGGCAGGCCTGATCTACAGTCCATGAGGGGAGCTCCTCTGGATATGAAAGAAGGGTGAGAGGGAGGCAGTCGCTCAGGCTTTTGTCTCTGGATGTTTTGTCCACAATGGCCGTTTAATGTAGGAGTTGCCTCATGCCTCTCTGGTAGTTTGTCCAGCCCTCAAGAGTTTGGGGTCATTCTGTGGGAAGGGAAGTGTCCTGTTTTCTGCTTCATGTTTCCCCCCAGTAGAGGGATTCTAGAGCATAGCAGTGGGTACTGACAACTGGAATACTCGCCCTCTGGTTAAGCCTGGGGGCCTATGGATATGACAAGCCCCATATGCAGGATCTTGGTCCAGCCACTGAGAGGCGTTACTTTAATACGGGACTCACGCTGCAGGTCACAATGCATGTCTGTGCCCTAGGCGGCCCTCAAGCACTGGCGTGGCCTTTCGGACAATGCAGGTTTTCCTACATTGAACGTTGGACAACATGCCAACCACAAATTTTCTGGCCATGGGGAAGGAGGAATTCTAATTTCTGCATCACGTTCACCCCTGGGCAGTGATTGGAGATAAGGTCTAGGTTCTGAAGCCTGAAAACCTAGGTTGGGAAGAGATGACGACCTACAGCCATTGCGGGTCCTATGTGTCCAGGTTGGGGCCAGCTGTCTGGGTGTCGTTTGGGATGTCTTGTCTCAGGCTGTGCCAGACAGGGCATTAGAATACAGGGTGGGATGTATAATTGCTTTACAATCGAGTGGCATGCATTAGAAAATCATTTGGGGTTTCTTATTAGCAGCATAGGGCAAAGTTTTTCTTCTGGAGGGCAGGCAGAGTGCTGCATTGTGGCTTCGGAATTCCCAAACTGGAGGGCTTGTGGGCCAGGAGAGTGAGGACGGAAGTCTGAGAACACAAGCTAGGCTTAGGTTTCGGGGCAAGGACATGGCAGGCACACTCTGCAGAGCTGAATTGAGATCTCATGCGTCTGAAGTCAGGTCGAGGTTCAGACTTTGGCTCAGGGTTGAGTTTCTGTCCATGTTGGCCCCTTCAGGAAGGGGGGGCATTATGAGGCCATGGGGGTTTTCCCACTATTGGAGTTGTGAGATGCTCCAAACCGCAAGGATTCCTTCTGTGGGACAATTAAGATTTGTTGGATGGCTCCAGGACGTCTTATAAGGTATTTTTCCAGAACAGGGTTCTAAGTATGGATGCCTGGGCAGCCAGCCTCACATTCCAATTGTCTCCTAGCAACAAGAAACGTTTGATCTGCTGGCTTGGGGTAGCAACAGAGGGGGCTGAGTTGAAATGGACTTTCCTGAGGATGGTCTTAATGTTGGTTTGAGTCCATGGAGACCTTGGTATGGGGCAGTGGCACCAGGGCCCTGAAGGATTCTCCTAACCAGAGGCTATGACAAAGCTCCAATGAGCAAGTTTTCCATGGGGAGACGAGATTTGTTCTTATTGGTGCCTCAGGAAACCACCATATGCTGGTATTGGAAATGAGGCCTCTGAGGAGAGATGCCTGGAAACCAAAGCAATGGATCTGATTAGGGCCTAGGGGCCTGTCCGGTTCAATATTCTTCTCTGGGGATATCTGTTGTCTGAGTGGAGGTAGTTGCTCATCTGGTTTGAGATCACCCCTGTTTGTCCTGGGTGGCCTACACTATTGGGATGGCCTCGGTGACTTTGGAGGTATTTCCTCATTTGCAAGGTTGTGGCCAATGGAATGGGAAGAATTCCCTTGAACGGGAAGCACAGTCCTGAGGTGTGGCTCCAGGGACCCAAGTGTGGAGCGTGTGTGGTCCAGGGCTATTTGGACAAAAGTCTGAAACACAAACTCCACTTAGGTTGGGGGATGTAGGTATGGCCGGCCCGATCTATAGACCGTGAGGAGAACTCTCGGGATATGAACAAAGGGCGAATGTGAGGTGCTTGCTCATGCTTTTTTTTTTTTTTTTTTTCTGGAAATGTGTCACCGATTGCCATGGAATGTCGAGGTGTCCTCCTGGGCCATCGATGAGGCTCCCTTTCTGGGGATTTGACCTGATCCCAAGAGTTTGGGGTCATTCTGTGGGAAGAGAGGAGGCCTTTCTGGTTTTTTTGTTTATTTTATTTATTTATTTATTTATTTATTTATTTATTTTTTTTACCTCAGGTGGACCAACAAAAGAGGGATTCCAGAGCAGAGTCGTGGGTTGGGGCAACTGGACAACCAGACCTCTGGTTAACATTGGGACCTAAGGACATGGCAAGCCCCATATGTGGGCTCTTGTTCCAGACACTGAGAGGCCTTCCTTGAGGATAGGTCTCACACTGAGTTTCACAATGTGTTTTTGTGCCCAAGGAGCCCCTCAAGTCAGGGCGTGGCCTAATGTACCATGCTGGTTTCTCCTACACTGAACGTTGCACAATATGGCAACCACAAGTTTTCTGGCAATGGGGAAGATGGAGTTCTAATTTCTGCAACACTTTCACTCCTGGACTGTGATTGGATTTAAGGTCTAGGTTCTGAAGCCTGAAAACTGAGGTTGGGAAGAGATGAAGACCTAAGGCCATGGTGTGTCTGATGTGCTCAGCGTTCGGCCAGCTGTTGAGTGTGGGTTGGGAGGTGCAGGCTCAGGCTGTGGCAGACAGGGAATTAGTGCCCAGGCTAGACTGTATCATTGGGGTGCAGTCGAGTTTCGTGCAGGATGGTACTCATTTGTGGTTACTGGGTAGCCCCAGAGGGCAACGTTTTTCTTCTGGAGGGAAGACACAGTGCCACATAGTGGCTCCAGAATTCCCAAACTGGAAGGCTTGTGGGCCAGGAGTGTGAGGAAAAAATTCTGAGAACACAAGCCAGACTTAGATTTCGGGGTGAGGGGACGGCAGGCACCCTCTGCAGAGATGATTCGAGATCCTGTATACCTGAAGACAGAGCTAGGATCAGACGTTGGCTTAGGTCGGAGTTTCTGTCCATGACGGCCCCTTCATGAAGGGGAGGGTGTCACGAGGACATGGAGGTTTTCCCACGATGGGAATTGTGAGATGCTCCAAACCGCAATGATTCCTTCTGTGGGACAGTCGAGACCTGTTGGATGGCTCCAGGACATCCCATAAGGAAGTTATCCAGAGCAGGGTTCTAAGGATGGATGCCTGGGCAGCCTGCCTCCCATTCCGGGTGTCTCATAGAGCCAAGGCAAGTTCGATCTGCTGGATCTACGGGAGCAACCGAGGCGGGTGTGTTGAAATGGGTGAGTTGAGGATGGGTCATAATGTGCATTTGTGTCCATGTAGACCTTGGAATGGGGTGCTTGAACCGGGGCCTTGAGGGATGTTCATACCCGGAGGTTTTGATGGAGCTCTAAAGAGTATGTTTCCTATGTAGAGAAGAGAATTGTTTTGATGAGTGCCTAAGGAATCTCCCATATGCTGGTATTGGAAACCAGGCCTCTGAGGAGAGATGACTGGAATCAAAAGCAATGGATCTGATTAGGGCCTAAGTGCCTGTCCAGTTCATTCTTATTCTATGGGGATATCTGTCTCTGGGTCAGAGTGGAGGTAGTTTCCTAACTTGTGAAAGATCATCCCAGTGTGTCCTGGGCAGCCAACACTATTCGGATGGCCTCGGGGAGTTCGGAGGATTCTCCTAATCTATAGGGTTGTGGTCAATGGAAATGGCAGAATTCCCCTGGAGAGGGAAGCCACAGTCCTGAGGTGTGGCTCCAAGGGCCCCAGCTTAGATGGTGTGTGGGCCAGGCCTGTGGGGACAGAAGTCTGAAAACACAAACTCAGCTTAGGTTTGGGGATGTATGTATGAAGGCTCGATCTACAGACCGTGAGAATTTTCCGGGCTATGAACAAAGGGCGAGTATGTGGCGCTTGCTCAGGCTTTTGTCTCTGGATTTTGTGTCAACGGTGGCCGTGGAATGTCGGGATGTCCTCAAGGGCCATGGTCAATTCTTTCTCTGGTGATATGGCCTGATCCCAAGTGGTTGAGATCATTCTGTGGATTGGAAGAGTCCTTTCTGTATTTTTTTTTTTTTTACCTCAGGTGTCCCATCAAAGTGGGATTCCCGAGTAGAGCCCTGAGTAGGGGTGACTAGACATCTCGAACTCTGGTTGAGATTGGGGGACTAGGGGCTTGGCAAGCCCCATATGTGGGCTGTTGTTCCAGTCACTAAGAGGCTTTACATGAGGATAGGGCTCACGCTGAGGGTCACAATGTGTGTTTGTGCAAATTGTGGCCCTCAGGGATAGGTGGGGCCTCATAGTCCATGCTGCTTTCTCCTACAATGAACATTGGACAACATGCCAACCACTAGGTTTCTGGCCAAGGCGAAGGAGAAGTTCTGATTCTTGCATCACGTTCATTCCTGAGCAGTGAGTGGAGATAAGGTCTAGGTTCTGAAGGTGAAAACTGAGGTTGGGTAGAGATGATGGCCTAAAGCCATTGTGGGTGTGATATGCTCTGTGTACGGCTAGCTTTCTGGTTGTTGGCCTGGAGGTCTTCCCTCAGGCTGTGTCAGACAGGGCTTTAGTGCACAGGCTAGACTGTATAATTGGGGTATGGTCGAGTGGCATGCAGGTTGTTACTCATTTGGCGTTTCTGGTTAGCTCTATAGGGCAACATTTTTCTTCTGGAGGGCAGTCAGAGTGCTGCATTGTGTCTCCAGAATTGCCAAACTGGAGGGGTGTGGCCAGGATTGTGAAGTAGGAAGTCTGAAGACACAAGCTAGCACGAGTTTTGGGGCCAATAGCATGGCAGGCCCACTCTGCAGAGGCTGAATCGGGATCTCCTGCAGGTGAGGTCAGGGAGAGTATCAGATGTTGCCTCAAGCTGGAGTTTGTGTCCATGACGGCACCTTCTTGAAGGGGGTGGGGGCGTCATGAGGCCAAGGAGGTTTCCCTACCCTGGGACTTTTGAGCTGCTCCAAACTTCAAAGTTTCCTTCTTCAGGACAGTCGAGTACTATTGGATGGTCCCTTGTTGCCCCATACAGAAAGACTGGAGAGCAGGGGCCTAAGCATGGATGTCGAGACATGCCAACTCACCTTCCCATTGCCAGGTGGAGACAAGGCACGCTCAATCTGCGGGCTCTTGGGTGAGCTACCCAGAAGGCTGAGTTTAAATGGACTCTCCTGAGGATGAGTCATAATGTGGGTTGGTGGCCATGGAGACCTTGGAATGTGGCAGTAGCTAAGGGACTCTGCAGGATTCTCCAACCCGAAGGGCTTGACACAACTCCAACAAGGAAGCTTCCCATGTGGAGATGAGAGGTCTTCTGTCTGGTGCCTCAGGAAAGCCCCGTATGCTGGTCTTCGAACCCAGGCCTCTGAGGAGTGATACCTGGACACCAAAGCAAGAGTTCATAATAGGGCCTAGGGGCCTGTCTGGTTCAATCTTCTGTCTCTGCGGATATCTGTCTGTGTGTCTGCATGGAGGTAGTAGTTGCTCAGCTTGTGTCATAATGCCCCTATTTGTCCAGTGCGGCTTGCGGTAGTGGGATGTCCTTGGGGACCTTGAGGTTTCTACTATTTTGTAGAGTTGTGGCCAATGGAATGGGCAGTTTCTTAGGAGAGAGCAGGCACAGTTCTGTGGTGTGGCTCCAGAGACCCCAGCCTGGAGGCTGTGTGGGCCATGGCTGTGCAGACAGACATCCAAAAACCCTAACTCAGCTCAGGTTTGGGGCCGAGGTTACGGCAGGCCTGATCTACAGTCCATGAGGGGAGCTCCTCTGGATATGAAAGAAGGGTGAGAGGGAGGCAGTCGCTCAGGCTTTTGTCTCTGGATGTTTTGTCCACAATGGCCGTTTAATGTAGGAGTTGCCTCATGGGTCGTAGAAGTCTCCCTCTCTGGTAGTTTGTCCAGCCCTCAAGAGTTTGGGGTCATTCTGTGGGAAGGGAAGTGTCCTGTTTTCTGCTTCATGTTTCCCCCCAGTAGAGGGATTCTAGAGCATAGCAGTGGGTACTGACAACTGGAATACTCGCCCTCTGGTTAAGCCTGGGGGCCTATGGATATGACAAGCCCCATATGCAGGATCTTGGTCCAGCCACTGAGAGGCGTTACTTTAATACGGGACTCACGCTGCAGGTCACAATGCATGTCTGTGCCCTAGGCGGCCCTCAAGCACTGGCGTGGCCTTTCGGACAATGCAGGTTTTCCTACATTGAACGTTGGACAACATGCCAACCACAAATTTTCTGGCCATGGGGAAGGAGGAATTCTAATTTCTGCATCACGTTCACCCCTGGGCAGTGATTGGAGATAAGGTCTAGGTTCTGAAGCCTGAAAACCTAGGTTGGGAAGAGATGACGACCTACAGCCATTGCGGGTCCTATGTGTCCAGGTTGGGGCCAGCTGTCTGGGTGTCGTTTGGGATGTCTTGTCTCAGGCTGTGCCAGACAGGGCATTAGAATACAGGGTGGGCTGTATAATTGCTTTACAATCGAGTGGCATGCATTAGAAAATCATTTGGGGTTTCTTATTAGCAGCATAGGGCAAAGTTTTTCTTCTGGAGGGCAGGCAGAGTGCTGCATTGTGGCTTCGGAATTCCCAAACTGGAGGGCTTGTGGGCCAGGAGAGTGAGGACGGAAGTCTGAGAACACAAGCTAGGCTTAGGTTTCGGGGCAAGGACATGGCAGGCACACTCTGCAGAGCTGAATTGAGATCTCATGCGTCTGAAGTCAGGTCGAGGTTCAGACTTTGGCTCAGGGTTGAGTTTCTGTCCATGTTGGCCCCTTCAGGAAGGGGGGGCATTATGAGGCCATGGGGGTTTTCCCACTATTGGAGTTGTGAGATGCTCCAAACCGCAAGGATTCCTTCTGTGGGACAATTAAGATTTGTTGGATGGCTCCAGGACGTCTTATAAGGTATTTTTCCAGAACAGGGTTCTAAGTATGGATGCCTGGGCAGCCAGCCTCACATTCCAATTGTCTCCTAGCAACAAGAAACGTTTGATCTGCTGGCTTGGGGTAGCAACAGAGGGGGCTGAGTTGAAATGGACTTTCCTGAGGATGGTCTTAATGTTGGTTTGAGTCCATGGAGACCTTGGTATGGGGCAGTGGCACCAGGGCCCTGAAGGATTCTCCTAACCAGAGGCTATGACAAAGCTCCAATGAGCAAGTTTTCCATGGGGAGACGAGATTTGTTCTTATTGGTGCCTCAGGAAACCACCATATGCTGGTATTGGAAATGAGGCCTCTGAGGAGAGATGCCTGGAAACCAAAGCAATGGATCTGATTAGGGCCTAGGGGCCTGTCCGGTTCAATATTCTTCTCTGGGGATATCTGTTGTCTGAGTGGAGGTAGTTGCTCAGCTGGTTTGAGATCACCCCTGTTTGTCCTGGGTGGCCTACACTATTGGGATGGCCTCGGTGACTTTGGAGGTTTTTCCTCATTTGCAAGGTTGTGGCCAATGGAATGGGAAGAATTCCCTTGAACGGGAAGCACAGTCCTGAGGTGTGGCTCCAGGGACCCAAGTGTGGAGCGTGTGTGGTCCAGGGCTATTTGGACAAAAGTCTGAAAACACAAACTCCACTTAGGTTGGGGGATGTAGGTATGGCCGGCCCGATCTATAGACCGTGAGGAGAACTCTTCGGGATATGAACAAAGGGCGAATGTGAGGTGCTTGCTCATGCTTTTTTTTTTTTTTTTTTCTGGAAATGTGTCACCGATTGCCATGGAATGTCGAGGTGTCCTCCTGGGCCATCGATGAGGCTCCCTTTCTGGGGATTTGACCTGATCCCAAGAGTTTGGGGTCATTCTGTGGGAAGAGAGGAGGCCTTTCTGGTTTTTTTGTTTATTTTATTTATTTATTTATTTATTTATTTTTTTTACCTCAGGTGGACCAACAAAAGAGGGATTCCAGAGCAGAGTCGTGGGTTGGGGCAACTGGACAACCAGACCTCTGGTTAACATTGGGACCTAAGGACATGGCAAGCCCCATATGTGGGCTCTTGTTCCAGACACTGAGAGGCCTTCCTTGAGGATAGGTCTCACACTGAGTTTCACAATGTGTTTTTGTGCCCAAGGAGCCCCTCAAGTCAGGGCGTGGCCTAATGTACCATGCTGGTTTCTCCTACACTGAACGTTGCACAATATGGCAACCACAAGTTTTCTGGCAATGGGGAAGATGGAGTTCTAATTTCTGCAACACTTTCACTCCTGGACTGTGATTGGATTTAAGGTCTAGGTTCTGAAGCCTGAAAACTGAGGTTGGGAAGAGATGAAGACCTAAGGCCATGGTGTGTCTGATGTGCTCAGTGTTCGGCCAGCTGTTGAGTGTGGGTTGGGAGGTGCAGGCTCAGGCTGTGGCAGACAGGGAATTAGTGCCCAGGCTAGACTGTATCATTGGGGTGCAGTCGAGTTTCGTGCAGGATGGTACTCATTTGTGGTTACTGGGTAGCCCCAGAGGGCAACGTTTTTCTTCTGGAGGGAAGACACAGTGCCACATAGTGGCTCCAGAATTCCCAAACTGGAAGGCTTGTGGGCCAGGAGTGTGAGGAAAAAATTCTGAGAACACAAGCCAGACTTAGATTTCGGGGTGAGGGGACGGCAGGCACCCTCTGCAGAGATGATTCGAGATCCTGTATACCTGAAGACAGAGCTAGGATCAGACGTTGGCTTAGGTCGGAGTTTCTGTCCATGACGGCCCCTTCATGAAGGGGAGGGTGTCACGAGGACATGGAGGTTTTCCCACGATGGGAATTGTGAGATGCTCCAAACCGCAATGATTCCTTCTGTGGGACAGTCGAGACCTGTTGGATGGCTCCAGGACATCCCATAAGGAAGTTATCCAGAGCAGGGTTCTAAGGATGGATGCCTGGGCAGCCTGCCTCCCATTCCGGGTGTCTCATAGAGCCAAGGCAAGTTCGATCTGCTGGATCTACGGGAGCAACCGAGGCGGGTGTGTTGAAATGGGTGAGTTGAGGATGGGTCATAATGTGCATTTGTGTCCATGTAGACCTTGGAATGGGGTGCTTGAACCGGGGCCTTGAGGGATGTTCATACCCGGAGGTTTTGATGGAGCTCTAAAGAGTATGTTTCCTATGTAGAGAAGAGAATTGTTTTGATGAGTGCCTAAGGAATCTCCCATATGCTGGTATTGGAAACCAGGCCTCTGAGGAGAGATGACTGGAATCAAAAGCAATGGATCTGATTAGGGCCTAAGTGCCTGTCCAGTTCATTCTTATTCTATGGGGATATCTGTCTCTGGGTCAGAGTGGAGGTAGTTTCCTAACTTGTGAAAGATCATCCCAGTGTGTCCTGGGCAGCCAACACTATTCGGATGGCCTCGGGGAGTTCGGAGGATTCTCCTAATCTATAGGGTTGTGGTCAATGGAAATGGCAGAATTCCCCTGGAGAGGGAAGCCACAGTCCTGAGGTGTGGCTCCAAGGGCCCCAGCTTAGATGGTGTGTGGGCCAGGCCTGTGGGGACAGAAGTCTGAAAACACAAACTCAGCTTAGGTTTGGGGATGTATGTATGAAGGCTCGATCTACAGACCGTGAGAATTTTCCGGGCTATGAACAAAGGGCGAGTATGTGGCGCTTGCTCAGGCTTTTGTCTCTGGATTTTGTGTCAACGGTGGCCGTGGAATGTCGGGATGTCCTCAAGGGCCATGGTCAATTCTTTCTCTGGTGATATGGCCTGATCCCAAGTGGTTGAGATCATTCTGTGGATTGGAAGAGTCCTTTCTGTATTTTTTTTTTTTACCTCAGGTGTCACATCAAAGTGGGATTCCCGAGTAGAGCCCTGAGTAGGGGTGACTAGACATCTCGAACTCTGGTTGAGATTGGGGGACTAGGGGCTTGGCAAGCCCCATATGTGGGCTGTTTTCCAGTCACTAAGAGGCTTTACATGAGGATAGGGCTCACGCTGAGGGTCACAATGTGTGTTTGTGCAAATTGTGGCCCTCAGGGATAGGTGGGGCCTCATAGTCCATGCTGCTTTCTCCTACAATGAACATTGGACAACATGCCAACCACTAGGTTTCTTGGCAAGGCGAAGGAGAAGTTCTGATTCTTGCATCACGTTCACTCCTGAGCAGTGAGTGGAGATAAGGTCTAGGTTCTGAAGGTGAAAACTGAGGTTGGGTAGAGATGATGGCCTAAAGCCATTGTGGGTGTGATATGCTCTGTGTACGGCTAGCTTTCTGGTTGTTGGCCTGGAGGTCTTCCCTCAGGCTGTGTCAGACAGGGCTTTAGTGCACAGGCTAGACTGTATAATTGGGGTATGGTCGAGTGGCATGCAGGTTGTTACTCATTTGGCGTTTCTGGTTAGCTCTATAGGGCAACATTTTTCTTCTGGAGGGCAGTCAGAGTGCTGCATTGTGTCTCCAGAATTGCCAAACTGGAGGGGTGTGGCCAGGATTGTGAAGTAGGAAGTCTGAAGACACAAGCTAGCACGAGTTTTGGGGCCAATAGCATGGCAGGCCCACTCTGCAGAGGCTGAATCGGGATCTCCTGCAGGTGAGGTCAGGGAGAGTATCAGATGTTGCCTCAAGCTGGAGTTTGTGTCCATGACGGCACCTTCTTGAAGGGGGTGGGGGCGTCATGAGGCCAAGGAGGTTTCCCTACCCTGGGACTTTTGAGCTGCTCCAAACTTCAAAGTTTCCTTCTTCAGGACAGTCGAGTACTATTGGATGGTCCCTTGTTGCCCCATACAGAAAGACTGGAGAGCAGGGGCCTAAGCATGGATGTCGAGACATGCCAACTCACCTTCCCATTGCCAGGTGGAGACAAGGCACGCTCAATCTGCGGGCTCTTGGGTGAGCTACCCAGAAGGCTGAGTTTAAATGGACTCTCCTGAGGATGAGTCATAATGTGGGTTGGTGGCCATGGAGACCTTGGAATGTGGCAGTAGCTAAGGGACTCTGCAGGATTCTCCAACCCGAAGGGCTTGACACAACTCCAACAAGGAAGCTTCCCATGTGGAGATGAGAGGTCTTCTGTCTGGTGCCTCAGGAAAGCCCCGTATGCTGGTCTTCGAACCCAGGCCTCTGAGGAGTGATACCTGGACACCAAAGCAAGAGTTCATAATAGGGCCTAGGGGCCTGTCTGGTTCAATCTTCTGTCTCTGCGGATATCTGTCTGTGTGTCTGCATGGAGGTAGTAGTTGCTCAGCTTGTGTCATAATGCCCCTATTTGTCCAGTGCGGCTTGCGGTAGTGGGATGTCCTTGGGGACCTTGAGGTTTCTACTATTTTGTAGAGTTGTGGCCAATGGAATGGGCAGTTTCTTAGGAGAGAGCAGGCACAGTTCTGTGGTGTGGCTCCAGAGACCCCAGCCTGGAGGCTGTGTGGGCCATGGCTGTGCAGACAGACATCCAAAAACCCTAACTCAGCTCAGGTTTGGGGCCGAGGTTACGGCAGGCCTGATCTACAGTCCATGAGGGGAGCTCCTCTGGATATGAAAGAAGGGTGAGAGGGAGGCAGTCGCTCAGGCTTTTGTCTCTGGATGTTTTGTCCACAATGGCCGTTTAATGTAGGAGTTGCCTCATGGGTCGTAGAAGTCTCCCTCTCTGGTAGTTTGTCCAGCCCTCAAGAGTTTGGGGTCATTCTGTGGGAAGGGAAGTGTCCTGTTTTCTGCTTCATGTGTCCCCCCAGTAGAGGGATTCTAGAGCATAGCAGTGGGTACTGACAACTGGAATACTCGCCCTCTGGTTAAGCCTGGGGGCCTATGGATATGACAAGCCCCATATGCAGGATCTTGGTCCAGCCACTGAGAGGCGTTACTTTAATACGGGACTCACGCTGCAGGTCACAATGCATGTCTGTGCCCTAGGCGGCCCTCAAGCACTGGCGTGGCCTTTCGGACAATGCAGGTTTTCCTACATTGAACGTTGGACAACATGCCAACCACAAATTTTCTGGCCATGGGGAAGGAGGAATTCTAATTTCTGCATCACGTTCACCCCTGGGCAGTGATTGGAGATAAGGTCTAGGTTCTGAAGCCTGAAAACCTAGGTTGGGAAGAGATGACGACCTACAGCCATTGCGGGTCCTATGTGTCCAGGTTGGGGCCAGCTGTCTGGGTGTCGTTTGGGATGTCTTGTCTCAGGCTGTGCCAGACAGGGCATTAGAATACAGGGTGGGCTGTATAATTGCTTTACAATCGAGTGGCATGCATTAGAAAATCATTTGGGGTTTCTTATTAGCAGCATAGGGCAAAGTTTTTCTTCTGGAGGGCAGGCAGAGTGCTGCATTGTGGCTTCGGAATTCCCAAACTGGAGGGCTTGTGGGCCAGGAGAGTGAGGACGGAAGTCTGAGAACACAAGCTAGGCTTAGGTTTCGGGGCAAGGACATGGCAGGCACACTCTGCAGAGCTGAATTGAGATCTCATGCGTCTGAAGTCAGGTCGAGGTTCAGACTTTGGCTCAGGGTTGAGTTTCTGTCCATGTTGGCCCCTTCAGGAAGGGGGGGCATTATGAGGCCATGGGGGTTTTCCCACTATTGGAGTTGTGAGATGCTCCAAACCGCAAGGATTCCTTCTGTGGGACAATTAAGATTTGTTGGATGGCTCCAGGACGTCTTATAAGGTATTTTTCCAGAACAGGGTTCTAAGTATGGATGCCTGGGCAGCCAGCCTCACATTCCAATTGTCTCCTAGCAACAAGAAACGTTTGATCTGCTGGCTTGGGGTAGCAACAGAGGGGGCTGAGTTGAAATGGACTTTCCTGAGGATGGTCTTAATGTTGGTTTGAGTCCATGGAGACCTTGGTATGGGGCAGTGGCACCAGGGCCCTGAAGGATTCTCCTAACCAGAGGCTATGACAAAGCTCCAATGAGCAAGTTTTCCATGGGGAGACGAGATTTGTTCTTATTGGTGCCTCAGGAAACCACCATATGCTGGTATTGGAAATGAGGCCTCTGAGGAGAGATGCCTGGAAACCAAAGCAATGGATCTGATTAGGGCCTAGGGGCCTGTCCGGTTCAATATTCTTCTCTGGGGATATCTGTTGTCTGAGTGGAGGTAGTTGCTCAGCTGGTTTGAGATCACCCCTGTTTGTCCTGGGTGGCCTACACTATTGGGATGGCCTCGGTGACTTTGGAGGTTTTTCCTCATTTGCAAGGTTGTGGCCAATGGAATGGGAAGAATTCCCTTGAACGGGAAGCACAGTCCTGAGGTGTGGCTCCAGGGACCCAAGTGTGGAGCGTGTGTGGTCCAGGGCTATTTGGACAAAAGTCTGAAAACACAAACTCCACTTAGGTTGGGGGATGTAGGTATGGCCGGCCCGATCTATAGACCGTGAGGAGAACTCTTCGGGATATGAACAAAGGGCGAATGTGAGGTGCTTGCTCATGCTTTTTTTTTTTTTTTTTTCTGGAAATGTGTCACCGATTGCCATGGAATGTCGAGGTGTCCTCCTGGGCCATCGATGAGGCTCCCTTTCTGGGGATTTGACCTGATCCCAAGAGTTTGGGGTCATTCTGTGGGAAGAGAGGAGGCCTTTCTGGTTTTTTTGTTTATTTTATTTATTTATTTATTTTTTTTACCTCAGGTGGACCAACAAAAGAGGGATTCCAGAGCAGAGTCGTGGGTTGGGGCAACTGGACAACCAGACCTCTGGTTAACATTGGGACCTAAGGACATGGCAAGCCCCATATGTGGGCTCTTGTTCCAGACACTGAGAGGCCTTCCTTGAGGATAGGTCTCACACTGAGTTTCACAATGTGTTTTTGTGCCCAAGGAGCCCCTCAAGTCAGGGCGTGGCCTAATGTACCATGCTGGTTTCTCCTACACTGAACGTTGCACAATATGGCAACCACAAGTTTTCTGGCAATGGGGAAGATGGAGTTCTAATTTCTGCAACACTTTCACTCCTGGACTGTGATTGGATTTAAGGTCTAGGTTCTGAAGCCTGAAAACTGAGGTTGGGAAGAGATGAAGACCTAAGGCCATGGTGTGTCTGATGTGCTCAGCGTTCGGCCAGCTGTTGAGTGTGGGTTGGGAGGTGCAGGCTCAGGCTGTGGCAGACAGGGAATTAGTGCCCAGGCTAGACTGTATCATTGGGGTGCAGTCGAGTTTCGTGCAGGATGGTACTCATTTGTGGTTACTGGGTAGCCCCAGAGGGCAACGTTTTTCTTCTGGAGGGAAGACACAGTGCCACATAGTGGCTCCAGAATTCCCAAACTGGAAGGCTTGTGGGCCAGGAGTGTGAGGAAAAAATTCTGAGAACACAAGCCAGACTTAGATTTCGGGGTGAGGGGACGGCAGGCACCCTCTGCAGAGATGATTCGAGATCCTGTATACCTGAAGACAGAGCTAGGATCAGACGTTGGCTTAGGTCGGAGTTTCTGTCCATGACGGCCCCTTCATGAAGGGGAGGGTGTCACGAGGACATGGAGGTTTTCCCACGATGGGAATTGTGAGATGCTCCAAACCGCAATGATTCCTTCTGTGGGACAGTCGAGACCTGTTGGATGGCTCCAGGACATCCCATAAGGAAGTTATCCAGAGCAGGATTCTAAGGATGGATGCCTGGGCAGCCTGCCTCCCATTCCGGGTGTCTCATAGAGCCAAGGCAAGTTCGATCTGCTGGATCTACGGGAGCAACCGAGGCGGGTGTGTTGAAATGGGTGAGTTGAGGATGGGTCATAATGTGCATTTGTGTCCATGTAGACCTTGGAATGGGGTGCTTGAACCGGGGCCTTGAGGGATGTTCATACCCGGAGGTTTTGATGGAGCTCTAAAGAGTATGTTTCCTATGTAGAGAAGAGAATTGTTTTGATGAGTGCCTAAGGAATCTCCCATATGCTGGTATTGGAAACCAGGCCTCTGAGGAGAGATGACTGGAATCAAAAGCAATGGATCTGATTAGGGCCTAAGTGCCTGTCCAGTTCATTCTTATTCTATGGGGATATCTGTCTCTGGGTCAGAGTGGAGGTAGTTTCCTAACTTGTGAAAGATCATCCCAGTGTGTCCTGGGCAGCCAACACTATTCGGATGGCCTCGGGGAGTTCGGAGGATTCTCCTAATCTATAGGGTTGTGGTCAATGGAAATGGCAGAATTCCCCTGGAGAGGGAAGCCACAGTCCTGAGGTGTGGCTCCAAGGGCCCCAGCTTAGATGGTGTGTGGGCCAGGCCTGTGGGGACAGAAGTCTGAAAACACAAACTCAGCTTAGGTTTGGGGATGTATGTATGAAGGCTCGATCTACAGACCGTGAGAATTTTCCGGGCTATGAACAAAGGGCGAGTATGTGGCGCTTGCTCAGGCTTTTGTCTCTGGATTTTGTGTCAACGGTGGCCGTGGAATGTCGGGATGTCCTCAAGGGCCATGGTCAATTCTTTCTCTGGTGATATGGCCTGATCCCAAGTGGTTGAGATCATTCTGTGGATTGGAAGAGTCCTTTCTGTATTTTTTTTTTTTTTACCTCAGGTGTCCCATCAAAGAGGGATTCCCGAGTAGAGCCCTGAGTAGGGGTGACTAGACATCTCGAACTCTGGTTGAGATTGGGGGACTAGGGGCTTGGCAAGCCCCATATGTGGGCTGTTTTCCAGTCACTAAGAGGCTTTACATGAGGATAGGGCTCACGCTGAGGGTCACAATGTGTGTTTGTGCAAATTGTGGCCCTCAGGGATAGGTGGGGCCTCATAGTCCATGCTGCTTTCTCCTACAATGAACATTGGACAACATGCCAACCACTAGGTTTCTTGGCAAGGCGAAGGAGAAGTTCTGATTCTTGCATCACGTTCACTCCTGAGCAGTGAGTGGAGATAAGGTCTAGGTTCTGAAGGTGAAAACTGAGGTTGGGTAGAGATGATGGCCTAAAGCCATTGTGGGTGTGATATGCTCTGTGTACGGCTAGCTTTCTGGTTGTTGGCCTGGAGGTCTTCCCTCAGGCTGTGTCAGACAGGGCTTTAGTGCACAGGCTAGACTGTATAATTGGGGTATGGTCGAGTGGCATGCAGGTTGTTACTCATTTGGCGTTTCTGGTTAGCTCTATAGGGCAACATTTTTCTTCTGGAGGGCAGTCAGAGTGCTGCATTGTGTCTCCAGAATTGCCAAACTGGAGGGGTGTGGCCAGGATTGTGAAGTAGGAAGTCTGAAGACACAAGCTAGCACGAGTTTTGGGGCCAATAGCATGGCAGGCCCACTCTGCAGAGGCTGAATCGGGATCTCCTGCAGGTGAGGTCAGGGAGAGTATCAGATGTTGCCTCAAGCTGGAGTTTGTGTCCATGACGGCACCTTCTTGAAGGGGGTGGGGGCGTCATGAGGCCAAGGAGGTTTCCCTACCCTGGGACTTTTGAGCTGCTCCAAACTTCAAAGTTTCCTTCTTCAGGACAGTCGAGTACTATTGGATGGTCCCTTGTTGCCCCATACAGAAAGACTGGAGAGCAGGGGCCTAAGCATGGATGTCGAGACATGCCAACTCACCTTCCCATTGCCAGGTGGAGACAAGGCACGCTCAATCTGCGGGCTCTTGGGTGAGCTACCCAGAAGGCTGAGTTTAAATGGACTCTCCTGAGGATGAGTCATAATGTGGGTTGGTGGCCATGGAGACCTTGGAATGTGGCAGTAGCTAAGGGACTCTGCAGGATTCTCCAACCCGAAGGGCTTGACACAACTCCAACAAGGAAGCTTCCCATGTGGAGATGAGAGGTCTTCTGTCTGGTGCCTCAGGAAAGCCCCGTATGCTGGTCTTCGAACCCAGGCCTCTGAGGAGTGATACCTGGACACCAAAGCAAGAGTTCATAATAGGGCCTAGGGGCCTGTCTGGTTCAATCTTCTGTCTCTGCGGATATCTGTCTGTGTGTCTGCATGGAGGTAGTAGTTGCTCAGCTTGTGTCATAATGCCCCTATTTGTCCAGTGCGGCTTGCGGTAGTGGGATGTCCTTGGGGACCTTGAGGTTTCTACTATTTTGTAGAGTTGTGGCCAATGGAATGGGCAGTTTCTTAGGAGAGAGCAGGCACAGTTCTGTGGTGTGGCTCCAGAGACCCCAGCCTGGAGGCTGTGTGGGCCATGGCTGTGCAGACAGACATCCAAAAACCCTAACTCAGCTCAGGTTTGGGGCCGAGGTTACGGCAGGCCTGATCTACAGTCCATGAGGGGAGCTCCTCTGGATATGAAAGAAGGGTGAGAGGGAGGCAGTCGCTCAGGCTTTTGTCTCTGGATGTTTTGTCCACAATGGCCGTTTAATGTAGGAGTTGCCTCATGGGTCGTAGAAGTCTCCCTCTCTGGTAGTTTGTCCAGCCCTCAAGAGTTTGGGGTCATTCTGTGGGAAGGGAAGTGTCCTGTTTTCTGCTTCATGTGTCCCCCCAGTAGAGGGATTCTAGAGCATAGCAGTGGGTACTGACAACTGGAATACTCGCCCTCTGGTTAAGCCTGGGGGCCTATGGATATGACAAGCCCCATATGCAGGATCTTGGTCCAGCCACTGAGAGGGGTTACTTTAATACGGGACTCACGCTGCAGGTCACAATGCATGTCTGTGCCCTAGGCGGCCCTCAAGCACTGGCGTGGCCTTTCGGACAATGCAGGTTTTCCCACATTGAACGTTGGACAACATGCCAACCACAAGGTTTCTGGGCATGGGGAAGGAGGAATTCTAATTTCTGCATCACGTTCACCCCTGGGCAGTGATTGGAGATAAGGTCTAGGTTCTGAAGCCTGAAAACCGAGGTTGGGAAGAGGTGACAACCTACAGCCATAGCGGGTCCTATGTGTCCAGGTTGGGGCCAGCTGTCTGGGTGTCGTTTGGGATGTCTTGTCTCAGGCTGTGCCAGACAGGGCATTAGAATACAGGGTGGGCTGTATAATTGCTTTACAATCGAGTGGCATGCATTAGAAAATCATTTGGGGTTTCTTATTAGCAGCATAGGGCAAAGTTTTTCTTCTGGAGGGCAGGCAGAGTGCTGCATTGTGGCTTCGGAATTCCCAAACTGGAGGGCTTGTGGGCCAGGAGAGTGAGGACGGAAGTCTGAGAACACAAGCTAGGCTTAGGTTTCGGGGCAAGGACATGGCAGGCACACTCTGCAGAGCTGAATTGAGATCTCATGCGTCTGAAGTCAGGTCGAGGTTCAGACTTTGGCTCAGGGTTGAGTTTCTGTCCATGTTGGCCCCTTCAGGAAGGGGGGGCATTATGAGGCCATGGGGGTTTTCCCACTATTGGAGTTGTGAGATGCTCCAAACCGCAAGGATTCCTTCTGTGGGACAATTAAGATTTGTTGGATGGCTCCAGGACGTCTTATAAGGTAAGTTCCAGAACAGGGTTCTAAGTATGGATGCCTGGGCAGCCAGCCTCACATTCCAATTGTCTCCTAGCAACAAGAAACGTTTGATCTGCTGGCTTGGGGTAGCAACAGAGGGGGCTGAGTTGAAATGGACTTTCCTGAGGATGGTCTTAATGTTGGTTTGAGTCCATGGAGACCTTGGTATGGGGCAGTGGCACCAGGGCCCTGAAGGATTCTCCTAACCAGAGGTTATGACAAAGCTCCAATGAGCAAGTTTTCCATGGGGAGACGAGATTTGTTCTTATTGGTGCCTCAGGAAACCACCATATGCTGGTATTGGAAACGAGGCCTCTGAGGAGAGATGCCTGAAAACCAAAGCAATGGATCTGATTAGGGCCTAGGGGCCTGTCCGGTTCAATATTCTTCTCTGGGGACATCTGTTTTCTGAGTGGAGGTAGTTGCTCAGCTGGTTTGAGATCACCCCTGTTTGTCCTGGGCGGCCTACACTATTGGGATGGCCTCGGTGACTTTGGAGGTTTTTCCTCATTTGCAAGGTTGTGGCCAATGGAATGGGAAGAATTCCCTTGAACGGGAAGCACAGTCCTGAGGTGTGGCTCCAGGGACCCAAGTGTGGAGAGGGTGTGGTCCAGGACTATTTGGACAAAAGTCTGAAAACACAAACTCCACGTAGGTTGGGGGATGTAGGTATGGCCGGCTCGATCTATAGACCGTGAGGAGAACTCTTCGGGATATGAACAAAGGGCGAATGTGAGGTGCTTGCTCATGCTTTTTTTTTTTTTTTTTTTTTTTCTGGAAATGTGTCACCGATTGCCATGGAATGTCGGGGGGTCCTCATGGGCCATCGATGAGGCTCCTTTCTGGGGTTTTGACCTGATCCCAAGAGTTTGGGGTCATTCTGTGTGAAGGGAGGAGGCCTTTCTGTTTTTTTTTTTTGTTTATTTATTTATTTATTTATTTATTTATTTATTTATTTATTTTACCTCAGGTGGACCAACAAAAGAGGGATTCCAGAGCAGAGTCGTGGGTGGGGGCAACTGGACAACCAGAACTCTGGTTAACATTGGGACCTAAGAACATGGCAAGCCCCATATGTGGGCTCTTGGTCCAGACACTGAGAGGCCTTCCTTGAGGATAGGTCTCACAATGAGTTTCACAATGTGTTTTTGTGCCCAAGGAGCCCCTCAAGTCAGGGCGTGGCCTAATGTACCATGCTGGTTTCTCCTACACTGAACGTTGCACAATATGGCAACCACAAGTTTTCTGGCCATGGGGAAGATGGAGTTCTAATTTCTGCAACACTTTCACTCCTGGACTGTGATTGGATTTAAGGTCTAGGTTCTGAAGCCTGAAAACTGAGGTTGGGAAGAGATGAAGACCTAAGGCCATGGTGTGTCTGATGTGCTCAGTGTTCGGCCAGCTGTTGAGTGTGGGTTGGGAGGTGCAGGCTCATGCTGTGGCAGACAGGGAATTAGTGCCCAGGCTATACTGTATCATTGGGGTGCAGTCGAGTTTCGTGCAGGATGGTACTCATTTGTGGTTACTGGGTAGCCCCAGAGGGCAACGTTTTTCTTCTGGAGGGAAGACACAGTGCCACATAGTGGCTCCAGAATTCCCAAACTGGAAGGCTTGTGGGCCAGGAGTGTGAGGAAAAAATTCTGAGAACACAAGCCAGACTTAGATTTCGGGGTGAGGGGACGGCAGGCACCCTCTGCAAAGATGATTCGAGATCCTGTATACCTGAAGACAGAGCTAGGATCAGACGTTGGCTTAGGTCGGAGTTTCTGTCCATGACGGCCCCTTCATGAAGGGGAGGGTGTCACGAGTACATGGAGGTTTTCCCACGATGGGAATTGTGAGATGCTCCAAGCCGCAATGATTCCTTCTGTGGGACAGTCGAGACCTGTTGGATGGCTCCAGGACATCCCATAAGGAAGTTATCCAGAGCAGGGTTCTAAGGATGGATGCCTGGGCAGCCTGCCTCCCATTCCAAGTGTCTCATAGAGCCAAGGCATGTTCGATCTGCTGGATCTACGGGAGCAACCGAGGCGGGTGTGTTGAAATGGGTGAGTTGAGGATGGGTCATAATGTGCATTTGTGTCCATGTAGACCTTGGAATGGGGTGCTTGATCCGGGGCCTTGAGGGATGTTCATAACCGGAGGTTTTGATGGAGCTCTAAAGAGTATGTTTCAAATGTAGAGAAGAGAATTGTTTTGATGAGTACCTAAGGAATCTCCCATATGCTGGTATTGGAAACCAGGCCTCTGAGGAGAGATGACTGGAATCAAAAGCAATGGATCTGATTAGACCCTAAGTGCCTGTCCAGTTCAATCTTATACTATGGGGATATCTTTCTCTGGGTCTGAGTGGAGGTAGTTTCCTAACTTGTGAAAGATCATCCCAGTGTGTCCTGGGCAGCCAACACTATTCGGATGGCCTCGGGGAGTTCGGAGGATTCTCCTAATCTATAGGGTTGTGGACAATGGAAATGGCAGAATTCCCCTGGAGAGGGAAGCCACAGTCCTGAGGTGTGGCTCCAGGGGCCCCAGCTTAGATGGTGTGTGGGCCAGGCCTGTGGGGACAGAAGTCTGAAAACACAAACTCAGCTTAGGTTTGGGGATGTATGTATGAAGGATCGATCTACAGACCGTGAGAATTTTCCGGGCTATGAACAAAGGGCGAGTATGTGGCGCTTGCTCAGGCTTTTGTCTCTGGATTTTGTGTCAACGGTGGCCGTGGAATGTCGGGATGTCCTCAAGGGCCACGGTCAATTCTTTCTCTGGTGATATGGCCTGATCCCAAGTGGTTGGGATCATTCTGTGGATTGGAAGAGTCCTTTCTGTATTTTTTTTTTTACCTCCGGTGTCCCATCAAAGAAGGATTCGTGACTAGAGTCCTGAGTAGGGTGACTAGACATCTCGAACTCTGGTTGAGATTGGGGGACTAGGGGCTTGGCAAGCCACATATGTGGGCTGTTGTTCCAGTCACTAAGAGGCTTTACAGGAGGATAGGGCTCACGCTGAGGGTCTCAATGTGTGTTTGTGCAAATTGTGGCCTTCAGGAATGGTGGGGCCTCATAGTCCATGCTGCTTTCTCCTACAATGAACATTGGACAACATGCCAACCACTAGTTTTCTTGCCAAGGCGAAGGAGATGTTCTGATTCTTGCATCACGTTCACTCCTGAGCAGTGAGTGGAGATAAAGACTAGGCTCTGAAGGTGAAAACTGAGGTTGGGTAGAGATGATGGCCTAAAGCCATTGTGGGTGTGATATGCTCTGTGTACGGCTAGCTTTCTGGTTATTGGACTGGAGGTCTGCCCTCAGGCTGTGTCAAACAGGGCTTTAGAGCACAGGCTAGACTGTATAATTGGGGTATGGTCGAGTGGCATGCAGGTTGTTACTCATTTGGCGTTTCTGGTTAGCTCTATAGGGCAACATTTTTCTACTGGAGGGCAGTCAGAGTTCTGCACTGTGTCTCCAGAATTGCCAAACTGGAGGGGTGTGGCCAGGATTGTGAGGAAGGAAGTCTGAAAACACAAGCTAGCACGAGTTTTGGGGCCAAGAGCATGGCAGGCCCACTCTGCAGAGGCTGAATCGAGATCTCCTGCAGGTGAGGTCAGGGCGAGTATCAGATGTTGCCTCAAGCTGGAGTTTGTGTCCATGACGGCCCCTTCAAGAAGGGGGTGGGGGCGTCATGAGGCCAGGGAGGTTTCCCTACACTGGGAGTTGTGAGCTGCTCCAAACTTCAAAGTTTCCTTCTTCAGGACAGTCGAGTACTATTGGATGGTTCCAGGATGCCCCATACAGAAAGACTCGAGAGCAGGGGCCTAAGCATGGATGCCGAGACACGCCAACTCACCTTCCCATTGCCTGGTGGAGACAAGGCACGCTCAATCTGCGGGCTCTTGGGTGAGCTACCCAGAAGGCTGAGTTTAAATGGACTCTCCTGAGGATGAGTCATAATGTGGGTTGGTGGCCATGGAGACCTTGGAATGTGGCAGTAGCTAAGGGACTCTGCAGGATTCTCCAACCCGAAGGGCTTGATGCAACTCCAACAAGGAAGCTTCCCATGTGGAGATGAGAAGTCTTCTGTCTGGTGCCTCAGGAAAGCCCCATATGCTGGTCTTCGAACCCAGGCCTCTGAGGAGTGATACCTGGACACCAAAGCAAGAGTTCATAATAGGGCCTAGGGGCCTGTCTGGTTCAATCTTCTGTCTCTGGGGATATCTGTCTGTGTGTCTGCATGGAGGTAGTAGTTGCTCAGCTTGTGTCATAATGCCCCTATTTGTCCAGTGCGGCTTGCGGTAGTGGGATGTCCTTGGGGACCTTGAGCTTTCTACTATTTTGTAGAGTTGTGGCCAATGGAATGGGCAGTTTCTTAGGAGAGAGCAGGCACAGTTCTGTGGTGTGGCTCCAGAGACCCCAGCCTGGAGGCTGTGTGGGCCATGGCTGTGCAGACAGACATCCAAAAACCCTAACTCAGCTCAGGTTTGGGGCCGAGGTTACGGCAGGCCTGATCTACAGTCCATGAGGG
This sequence comes from Mustela nivalis, assembly GCF_964662115.1. Classification (NCBI taxonomy): domain Eukaryota; kingdom Metazoa; phylum Chordata; class Mammalia; order Carnivora; family Mustelidae; genus Mustela; species Mustela nivalis. The sequence continues at coordinate 228,512 of NW_028136443.1, read as the reverse complement.
GAGCTCCTCTGGATATGAAAGAAGGGTGAGAGGGAGGCAGTCGCTCAGGCTTTTGTCTCTGGATGTTTTGTCCACAATGGCCGTTTAATGTAGGAGTTGCCTCATGGGTCGTAGAAGTCTCCCTCTCTGGTAGTTTGTCCAGCCCCCAAGAGTTTGGGGTTATTCTGTGGGATGGGAAGTGTCCTGTTTTCTGCTTCATGTGTCTCCCCAGTAGAGGGATTCTAGAGCATAGCAGTGGGTACTGACAACTGGAATACTCGCCCTCTGGTTAAGCCTGGGGGGCTATGGATATTACAAGCCCCATATGCAGGATCTTGGTCCAGCCACTGAGAGGCGTTACTTTAATACGGGACTCACGCTGCAGGTCACAATGCATGTCTGTGCCCTAGGCGGCCCTCAAGCACTGGCGTGGCCTTTCGGACAATGCAGGTTTTCCCACATTGAACGTTGGACAACATGCCAACCACAAGGTTTCTGGCCATGGGGAAGGAGGAATTCTAATTTCTGCATCACGTTCACCCCTGGGCAGTGATTGGAGATAAGGTCTAGGTTCTGAAGCCTGAAAACCGAGGTTGGGAAGAGATGACGACCTACAGCCATAGCGGGTCCTATGTGTCCAGGTTGGGGCCAGCTGTCTGGGTGTCGTTTGGGATGTCTTGTCTCAGGCTGTGCCAGACAGGGCATTAGAATACAGGGTGGGCTGTATAATTGCTTTACAATCGAGTGGCATGCATTAGAAAATCATTTGGGGTTTCTTATTAGCAGCATAGGGCAAAGTTTTTCTTCTGGAGGGCAGGCAGAGTGCTGCATTGTGGCTTCGGAATTCCCAAACTGGAGGGCTTGTGGGCCAGGAGAGTGAGGACGGAAGTCTGAGAACACAAGCTAGGCTTAGGTTTCGGGGCAAGGACATGGCAGGCACACTCTGCAGAGCTGAATTGAGATCTCATGCGTCTGAAGTCAGGTCGAGGTTCAGACTTTGGCTCAGGGTTGAGTTTCTGTCCATGTTGGCCCCTTCAGGAAGGGGGGGCATTATGAGGCCATGGGGGTTTTCCCACTATTGGAGTTGTGAGATGCTCCAAACCGCAAGGATTCCTTCTGTGGGACAATTAAGATTTGTTGGATGGCTCCAGGACGTCTTATAAGGTAAGTTCCAGAACAGGGTTCTAAGTATGGATGCCTGGGCAGCCAGCCTCACATTCCAATTGTCTCCTAGCAACAAGAAACGTTTGATCTGCTGGCTTGGGGTAGCAACAGAGGGGGCTGAGTTGAAATGGACTTTCCTGAGGATGGTCTTAATGTTGGTTTGAGTCCATGGAGACCTTGGTATGGGGCAGTGGCACCAGGGCCCTGAAGGATTCTCCTAACCAGAGGTTATGACAAAGCTCCAATGAGCAAGTTTTCCATGGGGAGACGAGATTTGTTCTTATTGGTGCCTCAGGAAACCACCATATGCTGGTATTGGAAACGAGGCCTCTGAGGAGAGATGCCTGAAAACCAAAGCAATGGATCTGATTAGGGCCTAGGGGCCTGTCCGGTTCAATATTCTTCTCTGGGGACATCTGTTTTCTGAGTGGAGGTAGTTGCTCAGCTGGTTTGAGATCACCCCTGTTTGTCCTGGGCGGCCTACACTATTGGGATGGCCTCGGTGACTTTGGAGGTTTTTCCTCATTTGCAAGGTTGTGGCCAATGGAATGGGAAGAATTCCCTTGAACGGGAAGCACAGTCCTGAGGTGTGGCTCCAGGGACCCAAGTGTGGAGCGTGTGTGGTCCAGGGCTATTTGGACAAAAGTCTGAAAACACAAACTCCACGTAGGTTGGGGGATGTAGGTATGGCCGGCTCGATCTATAGACCGTGAGGAGAACTCTTCGGGATATGAACAAAGGGCGAATGTGAGGTGCTTGCTCATGCTTTTTTTTTTTTTTTTTTTCTGGAAATGTGTCACCGATTGCCATGGAATGTCGGGGGTTCCCCATCGATGAGGCTCCTTTCTGGGGTTTTGACTTGATACCAAGAGTTTGGGGTTATACTGTGGGAAGGGAGGAGGCATTTCTGGTTTTTTTTTTTTTTGTTTATTTATTTATTTATTAATTTATTTATTTTACTTCAGGTGGACCAACAAAAGAGGGATTCCAGAGCAGAGTCGTGGGTGGGGGAAACTGGACAACCAGAACTCTGGTTAACATTGGGACCTAAGAACATGGCAAGCCCCATATGTGGGATCTTGGTCTAGACACTGAGAGGCCTTCCTTGAGGATAGGTCTCACATTGAGTTTCACAATGTCTTTTTGTGCCCAAGGAGCCCCTCAAGTCAGGGCGTGGCCTAATGTACCATGCTGGTTTCTCCTACACTGAACGTTGCACAATATGGCAACCACAAGTTTTCTGGCCATGGGGAAGATGGAGTTCTAATTTCTGCAACACTTTCACTCCTGGACTGTGATTGGATTTAAGGTCTAGGTTCTGAAGCCTGAAAACTGAGGTTGGGAAGAGATGAAGACCTAAGGCCATGGTGTGTCTGATGTGCTCAGTGTTCGGCCAGCTGTTGAGTGTGGGTTGGGAGGTGCAGGCTCATGCTGTGGCAGACAGGGAATTAGTGCCCAGGCTAGACTGTATCATTGGGGTGCAGTAGAGATTCGTGCAGGATGGTATTCATTTGTGGTTACTGGGTAGCCCCAGAGGGCAACGTTTTTCTTCTGGAGGGAAGACACAGTGCCACATAGTGGCTCCAGAATTCCCAAACTGGAAGGCTTGTGGGCCAGGAGTGTGAGGAAAAAATTCTGAGAACACAAGCCAGACTTAGATTTCGGGGTGAGGGGATGGCAGGCACCCTCTGCAAAGATGATTCGAGATCCTGTATACCTGAAGACAGAGCTAGGATCAGACGTTGGCTTAGGTCGGAGTTTCTGTCCATGACGGCCCCTTCATGAAGGGGAGGGTGTCACGAGGACATGGAGGTTTTCCCACGATGGGAATTGTGAGATGCTCCAAACCGCAATGATTCCTTCTGTGGGACAGGTGAGACTGGTGGATGGCTCCAGGACATCCCATAAGGAAGTTATCCAGAGCAGGGTTCTAAGGATGGATGCCTGGGCAGCCTGCCTCCCATTCCGGGTGTCTCATAGAGCCAAGGCAAGTTCGATCTGCTGGATCTACAGGAGCAACCGAGGCGGGTGTGTTGAAATGGGTGAGTTGAGGATGGGTCATAATGTGCATTTGTGTCCATGTAGACCTTGGAATGGGGTGCTTGATCCGGGGCCTTGAGGGATGTTCATAACCGGAGGTTTTGTTGGAGCTCTAAAGAGTATGTTTCCTATGTAGAGAAGAGAATTGTTTTGATGAGTACCTAAGGAATCTCCCATATGCTGGTATTGGAAACCAGGCCTCTGAGGAGAGATGACTGGAATCAAAAGCAATGGATCTGATTAGAGCCTAAGTGCCTGTCCAGTTCAATCTTATACTATGGGGATATCTTTCTCTGGGTCTGAGTGGAGGTAGTTTCCTAACTTGTGAAAGATCATCCCAGTGTGTCCTGGGCAGCCAACACTATTCGGATGGCCTCGGGGAGTTCGGAGGATTCTCCTTATCTATAGGGTTTTGGACAATGGAAATGGCAGAATTCCCCTGGAGAGGGAAGCCACAGTCCTGAGGTGTGGCTCCAGGGGCCCCAGCTTAGATGGTGTGTGGGTCAGGCCTGTGGGGACAGAAGTCTGAAAACACAAACTCAGCTTAGGTTTGGGGATGTATGTATGAAGGCTCGATCTACAGACCGTGAGAATTTTCCGGGCTATGAACAAAGGGCGAGTATGTGGCGCTTGCTCAGGCTTTTGTCTCTGGATTTTGTGTCAACGGTTGCCGTGGAATGTCGGGATGTCCTCAAGGGCCATGGTCAATTCTTTCTCTGGTGATATGGCCTGATCCCAAGTGGTTGGGATCATTCTGTGGATTGGAAGAGTCCTTTCTGTATTTTTTTATTTTACCTCAGGTGTCCCATCAAAGAGGGATTCCCGAGTAGAGCCCTGAGTAGGGGTGACTAGACATCTCGAACTCTGGTTGAGATTGGAGGACTAGGGGCTTGGCAAGCCCCATATGTGGGCTGTTGTTCCAGTCACTAAGAGGCTTTGCATGAGGATAGGGCTCACGCTGAGGGTCACAATGTGTGTTTGTGCAAATTGTGGCCCTCAGGGATAGGTGGGGCCTCATAGTCCATGCTGCTTTCTCCTACAATGAACATTGGACAACATGCCAACCACTAGGTTTCTTGGCAAGGCGAAGGAGAAGTTCTGATTCTTGCATCACGTTCACTCCTGAGCTTTGAGTGGAGATAAGGTCTAGGTTCTGAAGGTGAAAACTGAGGTTGGGTAGAGATGATGGCCTAAAGCCATTGTGGGTGTGATATGCTCTGTGTATGGCTAGCTTTCTGGTTGTTGGATTGGAGGTCTGCCCTCAGGCTGTGTCAGACAGGGCTTTAGTGCACAGGCTAGACTGTATAATTGGGGTATGGTCGAGTGGCATGCAGGTTGTTACTCATTTGGCGTTTCTGGTTAGCACTATAGGGCAACATTTTTCTTCTGGAGGGCAGTCAGAGTGCTGCATTGTGTCTCCAGAATTGCCAAACTGGAGGGGTGTGGCCAGGATTGTGAGGAAGGAAGTCTGAAAACACAAGCTAGCACGAGTTTTGGGGCCAAGAGCATGGCAGGCCCACTCTGCAGAGGCTGAATCGAGATCTCCTGCAGGTGAGGTCAGGGCGAGTATCAGATGTTGCCTCAAGCTGGAGTTTGTGTCCATGACGGCACCTTCCTGAAGGGGGTGGGGGCGTCATGAGGCCAAGGAGGTTTCCCTACGCTGGGAGTTGTGAGCTGTTCCAAACTTCAAAGTTTCCTTCTTCAGGACAGTCGAGTACTATTGGATGGTTCCAGGATGCCCCATACAGAAAGACTCGAGAGCAGGGGCCTAAGCATGGATGCCGAGACACGCCAACTCACCTTCCCATTGCCTGGTGGAGACAAGGCACGCTCAATCTGCGGGCTCTTGGGTGAGCTACCCAGAAGGCTGAGTTTAAATGGACTCTCCTGAGGATGAGTCATAATGTGGGTTGGTGGCCATGGAGACCTTGGAATGTGGCAGTAGCTAAGGGACTCTGCAGGATTCTCCAACCCGAAGGGCTTGACACAACTCCAACAAGGAAGCTTCCCATGTGGAGATGAGAGGTCTTCTGTCTGGTGCCTCAGGAAAGCCCCGTATGCTGGTCTTCGAACCCAGGCCTCTGAGGAGTGATACCTGGACACCAAAGCAAGAGTTCATAATAGGGCCTAGGGGCCTGTCTGGTTCAATCTTCTGTCTCAGCGGATATCTGTCTGTGTGTCTGCATGGAGGTAGTAGTTGCTCAGCTTGTGTCATAATGCCCCTATTTGTCCAGTGCGGCTTGCGGTAGTGGGATGTCCTTGGGGACCTTGAGGTTTCTACTATTTTGTAGAGTTGTGGCCAATGGAATGGGCAGTTTCTTAGGAGAGAGCAGGCACAGTTCTGTGGTGTGGCTCCAGAGACCCCAGCCTGGAGGCTGTGTGGGCCATGGCTGTGCAGACAGACATCCAAAAACCCTAACTCAGCTCAGGTTTGGGGCCGAGGTTACGGCAGGCCTGATCTACAGTCCATGAGGGGAGCTCCTCTGGATATGAAAGAAGGGTGAGAGGGAGGCAGTCGCTCAGGCTTTTGTCTCTGGATGTTTTGTCCACAATGGCCGTTTAATGTAGGAGTTGCCTCATGGGTCGTAGAAGTCTCCCTCTCTGGTAGTTTGTCCAGCCCCCAAGAGTTTGGGGTCATTCTGTGGGAAGGGAAGTGTCCTGTTTTCTGCTTCATGTGTCCCCCCAGTAGAGGGATTCTAGAGCATAGCAGTGGGTACTGACAACTGGAATACTCGCCCTCTGGTTAAGCCTGGGGGCCTATGGATATGACAAGCCCCATATGCAGGATCTTGGTCCAGCCACTGAGAGGCGTTACTTTAATACGGGACTCACGCTGCAGGTCACAATGCATGTCTGTGCCCTAGGTGGCCCTCAAGCACTGGCGTGGCCTTTCGGACAATGCAGGTTTTCCCACATTGAACGTTGGACAACATGCCAACCACAAGGTTTCTGGGCATGGGGAAGGAGGAATTCTAATTTCTGCATCACGTTCACCCCTGGGCAGTGATTGGAGATAAGGTCTAGGTTCTGAAGCCTGAAAACCGAGGTTGGGAAGAGATGACGACCTACAGCAATAGCGGGTCCAATGTGTCCAGGTTGGGGTCAGCTGTCTGGGTGTCGTTTGGGATGTCTTGTCTCAGGCTGTGCAAGACAGGGCATTAGTATACAGGGTAGGCTGTATAATTGCTTTACCATCGAGTGACATGCATTAGAAAATCATTTGGGGTTTCTTATTAGCAGCATAGGGCAAAGTTTTTCTTCTGGAGGGCAGGCAGAGTGCTGCATTGTGGCTTCGGAATTCCCAAACTGGAGGGCTTGTGGGCCAGGAGAGTGAGGACGGAAGTCTGAGAACACAAGCTAGGCTTAGGTTTCGGGGCAAGGACATGGCAGGCACACTCTGCAGAGCTGAATTGAGATCTCATGCGTCTGAAGTCAGTCGAGGTTCAGACTTGGCTCAGGGTTGAGTTTCTGTCCATGTTGGCCCCTTCAAGAAGAGGGGTGATTATGAGGCCATGGGGGTTTTCCCACTATTGGAGTTGTGAGATGCTCCAAACCGCAAGGATTCCTTCTGTGGGACAATTAAGATTTGTTGGATGGCTCCAGGACGTCTTATAAGGTATTTTTCCAGAACAGGGTTCTAAGTATGGATGCCTGGGCAGCAGCCTCACATTCCAATTGTCTCCTAGCAACAAGAAACGTTTGATCTGCTGGCTTGGGGTAGCAACAGAGGGGGCTGAGTTGAAATGGACTTTCCTGAGGATGGTCTTAATGTTGGTTTGAGTCCATGGAGACCTTGGTATGGGGCAGTGGCACCAGGGCCCAGAAGGATTCTCCTAACCAGAGGTTATGACAAAGCTCCAATGAGCAAGTTTTCCATGGGGAGACGAGATTTGTTCTTATTGGTGCCTCAGGAAACCACCATATGCTGGTATTGGAAACGAGGCCTCTGAGGAGAGATGCCTGAAAATTAAAGCAATGGATCTGATTAGGGCCTAGGGGCCTGTCCGGTTCAATATTCTTCTCTGGGGACATCTGTTGTCTGAGTGGAGGTAGTTGCTCAGCTGGTTTGAGATCACCCCTGTTTGTCCTGGGCGGCCTACACTATTGGGATGGCCTCGGTGACTTTGGAGGTTTTTCCTCATTTGCAAGGTTGTGGCCAATGGAATGGGAAGAATTCCCTTGAAAGGGAAGCACAGTCCTGAGGTGTGGCTCCAGGGACCCAAGTGTGGAGCGTGTGTGGTCCAGGGCTATTTGGACAAAAGTCTGAAAACACAAACTCCACTTAGGTTGGGGGATGTAGGTATGGCCGGCCAGATCTATAGACCGTGAGGAGAACTCTTCGGGATATGAACAAAGGGCGAATGTGAGGTGCTGGCTCATGCTTTTTTTTTTTTTTCTGGAAATGTGTCACCGATTGCCATGGAATGTCGGGGTGTCCTCCTGGGCCATCGATGAGGCTCCCTTTCTGGGGATTTGACCTGATCCCAAGAGTTTGGGGTCATTCTGTGGGAAGGGAGGAGGCCTTTCTGGTTTTTCTGTTTATTTTATTTATTTATTTATTTATTTATTTATTTTTTTTTACCTCAGGTGGACCACCAAAAGAGGGATTCCAGAGCAGAGTCGTGGGTTGGGGCAACTGGACAACCAGACCTCTGATTAACATTGGACCTAAGAACATGGCAAGCCCCATATGTGGGCTCTTGGTCCAGACACTGAGAGGCCTTCCTTGAGGATAGGTCTCACACTGAGTTTCACAATGTGTTTTTGTGTCCAAGGAGCCCCTCAAGTCAGGGCGTGGCCTAATGTACCATGCTGGTTTCTCCTACACTGAACGTTGCACAATATGGCAACCACAAGTTTTCTGGCCATGGGGAAGATGGAGTTCTAATTTCTGCAACACTTTCACTCCTGGACTGTGATTGGATTTAAGGTCTAGGTTCTGAAGCCTGAAAACTGAGGTTGGGAAGAGATGAAGACCTAAGGCCATGGTGTGTCTGATGTGCTCAGTGTTCGGCTAGCTGTTGAGTGTGGGTTGGGAGGTGCAGGCTCAGGCTGTGGCAGAAAGGGAATTAGTGCCCAGGCTAGACTATATCATTGGGGTACCGTCGAGTTTCGTGCAGGATGGTACTCATTTGTGGTTACTGGGTAGCCCCAGAGGGCAACGTTTTTCTTCTGGAGGGAAGACACAGTGCCACATAGTGGCTCCAGAACTCCCAAACTGGAAGGCTTGTGGGCCAGGAGTGTGAGGAAAAAATTCTGAGAACACAAGCCAGACTTAGATTTCGGGGTGAGGGGACGGCAGGCACCCTCTGCAGAGATGTTTCGAGATCCTGTATACCTGAAGACAGAGCTAGGATCAGACGTTGGCTTAGGTCGGAGTTTCTGTCCATGACGGCCCCTTCATGAAGGGGAGGGTGTCACGAGGACATGGAGGTTTTCCCACGATGGGAATTGTGAGATGCTCCAAACCGCAATGATTCCTTCTGTGGGACAGGTGAGACCGGTGGATGGCTCCAGGACATCCCATAAGGAAGTTATCCAGAGCAGGGTTCTAAGGATGGATGCCTGGGCAGCCTGCCTCCCATTCCAGGTGTCTCATAGAGCCAAGGCAAGTTCGATCTGCCTGATCTAGGGGAGCAACCGAATCGGGTGTGTTGAAATGGGTGAGTTGAGGATGGGTCATAATGTGCATTTGTGTCCATGGAGACCTTGGAATGGGGTCTTGATCCGGGTCCTTGAGGGATGTTCATAACCGGAGGTTTTGATGGAGCTCTAAAGAGTATGTTTCCTATGTAGAGAAGAGAATTGTTTTGATGAGTGCCTAAGGAATCTAACATATGCTGGTATTGGAAACCAGGCCTCTGAGGAGAGATGACTGGAAACAACAGCAATGGATATGATTAGAGCCTAGGTGCCTGTCCGGTTCAATCTCTTTGCTGGGGATACGTGTCTAAGTATCTGAGGTGAGTTAGTTGCTCAGATTGTGTCAGATCGCCCCTGTTTGTCCTTGGCGGCCTATAATATTGGAATGGCCTCGGGACTTTGGAGTTTCTCCTAATCTATAGGGTTGTGGTCAATGGAATGGGCAGAAATCCCCTGGAGAGGGCAGGCAAAGTTCTGAGTTTGGCGCTAGGGGCCCAACCTTGAGGGTGTGTGGGCCAGGCCTGTGGAGCAAAAATCTGAAAACACAAACTCCGCTTAGGATTGGGGACATAGTTATGGCACTCCCAATCTACAGACCGTGATAACACTTCAGGATATGAAAAAGTGTGAGTCTGAGGTGCTTGCTCAGATTTTGTCTCTGGATTTGTGTCAACAATGTGGATGGAATGCTGGCGTGGCCTCATGGGTTGTGGATGGCTTTCCTTCTCTGAGGATTTGACCCAATCCCAAGAGTTTGGGTATTTTCTGTGGGATGGGAGGAGTCCTTTCTGTTTTTTATTTTATTTTATTTTATTTTTTGTACCTCATGTGTCCCAATAAAGGAGGGATTCCAGAGCAGAGTCCTCGGGAGGGACAACTGGACAACCCCACCTCTGTTTTAGTTTGGGGGCCTAGGGGCATGGCAAGTCCAATATGTGGGCTCTTGATTTAGACACTGAGAGGCCTTCCTTGAGGACAGGGCTCATGCTGAGGGTCACAATGCCTATTTGTGCCAACAAGGCCCTCAAGCATGGGAAGGGCCTCATGGGCCACGCTGGATTCTCCGACACTGTACGTTGGAGAATATGCCAACCACAAGGTTTCTGGCCATGGCGAAGGAAGAGTTGTGACTTCTGCATCACGTTCACCCCTGGACAGTGTTTGGAGTTTAGGTCTAGGTTCTGAAACCCGAAAACCGAGGTTGGGAAGAGATGAAGACCTAAGGACCTGTTTGGTCCAATGAGCTCAGTGTGCGGCCAGCTGTTGAGCGTACGTCTGGAGGTGTGGGCTCATGCTGTGTCAGACAAGGCATTAGACAGGGTAGACTGTATATTTGGGGTGCAGTCGAGTGGCGTTCAATTGATCCTCATTCGGGTTTCTAGGTAGTTCCATAAGGCAACGTTTTTTCTCCTGGAGGGCAGGCAGAGTGCTGCATTGTGGCCCCAGGATTTCCAAACTGTAGGGCTTTTGGGCCAGGGGTGTGAGGACTGTAGTCTGAGAACACAAGCTAGGCTTAGTTTTTGGGGTGAGGGCACAGAAGGCACACTCTGCAGAGCTGAATCATGATCTCATGCACCTGAAGTCCGGGCGAATATCAGACGTTTGCTCAGGTTGGAGTTTCTGTCCATGATGGCCACTTTATAAAGTGGAGCGTCTCAAGAGGCCATGTAGATTTTCCCACAATGGGAGTTCTGAGATGCTCCAGACTGCAAAGATTCCTTCTGTGGGACACTTGAGACCTGTTGGATGGCTCTAGGATGTCCCATATGGAATGATTCCAGAGTAGGGTTCTAAGGATTGATGCCTAGGCAGCCCACCTCCCATTCTAGTTGTCTCCTAGTGACAAGGCAGGTTTGATCTGCAGGCCCTGGGGGAGAAACCAAGGGGGTTGAGTTGACATGGACGCTCCCGAGGATAGATCATAATGTGGGTTTAAGTCCATGGAGACCTTGGAATGGGGCGCTTGATCCGGGGCCCTGAAAGATTCTCCTAAACAGAGGTTTTTATAGAGCTCCAAAGAGTACATTTCCTATGTGGAGACGAGATTTTTCTGATGAGTGCCTCAGTAATCCCCCTATGCTGGTATTAGAAACCAAGCCTCTGAAGAGAGATGCCTGGAAACAAAAGCAATGGATCTGATTAGGGCCTAAGTGCCTGTCCAGTTCAATCTTATTCTATGGGGATATCTGTCTCTGGGTCTGAGTGGAGGTAGATTTCTAACTTGTGAAAGATCATCCCTGTTTGTCCTGGGCAGCCAACACTATTCGGATGGCCTCGGGGAGTTTGGAGGTTTCTCCTAATCTATAAGGTTGTGGCCAATGGAAATGGCAGAATTCCCCTGGAGAGGGAAGCCACAGTCCTGAGGTGTGGCTCCAGGGGCCCCAGCTTGGATGGTGTGTGGGCTAGGCCTGTGGGGACAGAAGTCTGAAAACACAAACTCAGCTTAGGTTTGGGGATGTATGTATGAAGGCTCGATCTACAGACCGTGAGAATTTTCCGGGCTATGAACAAAGGGCGAGTATGTGGCGCTTGCTCAGGCTTTTGTCTCTGGATTTTGTGTCAACGGTGGCCGTGGAATGTCGGGGTGTCCTCAAGGGCCATGGACAATTCTTTCTCTGGTGATTTGGCCTGATCCCAAGGGGTTGGGATCATTCTGTGGATGGGAAAAGTCCTTTTTTTTTTTTTTTTTTTTTTTTTTTTTTTTTTACCTCAGGTGTCCCACCAAAGAGGGATTCCAGAGCAGAGCCCTGAGTCGGGTGACTAGACATCTCGAACTCTGGTTGAGATTGGGTGACTAGGGGCTTGGCAAGCCCCATATGTGGGCTGTTGTTCCAGTCACTAAGAGGCTTTGCATGAGGATAGGGCTCACGCTGAGGGTCACAATGTGTGTTTGTGCAAATTGTGGCCCTCAGGGATAGGTGGGGCCTCATAGTCCATGCTGCTTTCTCCTACAATGAACATTGGACAACATGCCAACCACTAGGTTTCTTGGCAAGGCGAAGGAGAAGTTCTGATTCTTGCATCACGTTCACTCCTGAGCAGTGAGTGGAGATAAGGTCTAGGTTCTGAAGGTGAAAACGGAGGTTGGGTAGATATGATGGCCTAAAGCCCTTGTGGGTGTGATATGCTCTGTGTACGGCCAGCTGTCTGGGTGTTGGACTGGAGGGCTGCCCTCAGGCTGTGTCAGACAGGGCTTTAGTGCACAGGCTAGACTGTATAATTGGGGTATGGTCGAGTGGCATGCAGGTTGTTACTCATTTGGCGTTTCTGGTTAGCCCTATAGGGCAACATTTTTCTTCTGGAGGCCAGGCAGAGTGCTGCATTGTGTCTCCAGAATTTCCAAACTGGAGGGGTGTGGCCAGGATTCTGAGGACGGAAGTCTGAGAACACAAGGTAGGCTTAGGTTTCGGGGCGAGGGCCCAGCAGGCACACTCTCAAGTGCTGAATCGAGATCTCATGCTTCTGAATTTAGGGCGAGGATCAGACTTTGGCTTAGGATGGAGTTTCTGTCCATGATGGCCCATTTATGAAGGTGTGGGGCATCATGAGGAAATGGAGGTTTTCTCACAGTGTTATTGTGTGATGCTTCAAACCACAAGGATTCATTCTGCGAGACAGTCAAGACAGGTTGGTTGGATTCAAAACGTCCCATAAAGAAGTTCTCCAGAGCAGGGTTCTAAGGATGGATGCCTGGGCAGCCCGCCTCCCATTCTAACTGTCTCCTAGTGACAAGGAAGGTTTGATCTGCTGGCTCTGGGTGAGCAGCCGAGGGGGCTGATTTGAAATGGACTCTCCTGAGAATGGTTCATAATGTAAGTTTGTGTCCTTGGAGACCTTGGGATTGGGCCATGGTGCCAGCGCCCTGAAGGATCCTCCTAACCTGAGGTATTGACACAGCTCCAAAGAGCAAGTTTCCCATGTGGAGATGAGATCTGTTCTGATTGTTTCCTTAGGAAACCCCCATATTCTGATATTGGAAACCAGGCCTCTGAGGAGAGATACCTAGAAACCAAAGCAATGCATCAGAAGTTGGCTCAGGTTGGAGTTTCTGTCCATGATGGCCCCTTTATAAAGGGGAGCATCTCATGAGGCCATGTAGGTTTTCCCACGATAGGAGTTGTGAGATGCTCCAATCTGCAAGGATTCCTTCTGTGGGACAGTCAAGACCTGTTGGAAGGCTCCAGGACATCCCATATGGAACGGCGCCAGAGCAGGATTCCAAGGATGAATGCCTAGAGAGTCTGCTTTGCATTCCAGTTGTCTCCTAGCGACAAGGCAGGTTTGATATTCTGCCTCTGGGGGAGTAATCGACGGGGCTGAGTTGAAATGTACTCTCCTGCTGAATGGTCATAATGCGGGTATGTGTCCATGGAGACCTTGGAATAGGGCGGTTGCTCCGGCTACCTGAAGGTTTCTCCTAACTGGAGGCTTTTACAGAGCTCCAAAGGATAAGTTTCCCATGTGAAGACAAGATTTGTTCTGATTGGTATCTCTGGAATCCCCCATATGCTGGTATTGGAAAACAGGCCTCTGAGGAGAGATGCTTAGAAAAAAAAGCAATGGAACCAATTACATTCTAGGGGCCAGTCCAGTTTAATCTTCTTCTCTTGGGTTATCTGTCTACGGGTGAGTTGACGTCGTTGCTCAGCTTGTAAGAGATCGCCCCTCTTTGTCCTGGGTGGCCTACACTATTGGAATGGCCTCTGGGACTTTGGAGGTTTCTCCTTATCTGTAGGGTTGTGGCCAATGGAATGGGAAGAATTTCCTTGGAGAGGGCAGGCACAGTCCTGAAGTGTGGCTCCAGGGGCCTCAGTCTGGAGGGTGTGTGGGACAGGGATGTCAGGATAGAAGTCTGAAAACACAAACTCGGCTTAGGTTTGGGGACGTAGGTATGGCAGGCCCAATCTACAGACTATGAGGAGAATTTTTTGGGCTATGACCTAAGGGTGAGTGTGAACGCTTGCTGAACCTTATGTCTCTGGATTTTGTGTCAATAGTGGCCGTGGAATGTCGGGCTGGCCTCATGGGCCATGTACAAGTCTTTCTCTCTGGACCCCAATCACTTGGGATGGCCCAATCCCAAGTGATTGGGATCATTCTGTGAGTGGGAGGAGTCCTTTCTGTGTTTATTTACCTCAAATGTCCCACCAAAGAGGGATTCCAGAGCAGAGCCCTGAGTAGGGGTGACTAGATGTCTCTACCTCTGGTTAAGATTGGGTGACTTGGGGCATGGCAGGCCCCATATGCGGGCTCATGGTCCAGCCACTGAGAGGCTTTACTTGAGGACAGGGCTCAAACTGAGGGTCCCAATGTGTGTTTGAGCCCACCGCAGCTCTTAAGCATAGGCAGGGCCTCAGGGACCCTACACTACCCTCAGGGGCCCTACTACTACCCCTGTAGGCCCTACAGGGGTCCTACACTGAACGTTGGACAAGATGCCAACCACAAGATTCTGGCGAGAGGGAAGGAGGAGTTCTGATTTCTGCATCACGTTCACCCATGGGAAGTGAGTAGAGATAAGGTCTAGGATTCTGTAGCCTGAAAACCGAAGTTGGAAAGAGATGGCGACCTAAGGCCATGGCGGTTCAGATGTTCTCAGTGTACTGCAAGCTGTCTGGGTGTCGGTTGGGAATTCAGGCCTCAGGTTCTGTCAGACAGGGCATTAGTGCACAGGCTAGACTATATAATTGGTGTACAGTTGAGTGACGTGCAGGTTTATCCTCATTTGAGGTTTCTGGGTAGACCCATAGGGCAATATTTTTCTTCTAGAGGGCAGGCAGAGTGCAGCACTGTGTCATCGGAAATCCCAAAATAGAGGGCGTGTGGTCCAGGAGAGTGAGGACGGAAGTCGGAGAACACTAGCTACGCTTAGGTTTTGGGGTGAGGGCACAGCAGGTACACTCTGAAGAGCTGAATCAAGATCTCGTGCATCTGAAGTCAAGGCGAAGATCAGCTGTTGGCTCAGGTTGGAGTTTCTTTCCATGATCTGCCTTCATGAATTTTGGGGGCATCATGTGACCTTGGAAGCTTTCCATGATATGAGTTGTTAGGTTGTCCAAGCACAAGGACTCCTGTGGGACAGTCGAGACCTGTTGGATGGCTCAAGGATGTCCCATAAGGAACGACGCAAGAGCAGGGTTCTAAGGATGGATGCCTGAAGAACCCAACTCGCATTTCAATTGTCTCCTAGCGACAAGGCAGGTTCAATCTGCTGGCTCTGGGGTAGCAACCGAGGGGGTTTAGTTGAAATGGACTCTCCTGAGGATGGGTCATAATTTGGGATTGTGTCCATGGAGATATTCAAATGGGGCAGTGGCTCCAGTGACCTGAAGTTTTCTCCTAACTGGAGGTTATGACACAGCTCCATAGAGCAAGATTCCCATGTGGAGACGAGATTTTTTCTGATAGGTAGCTCTGGAAACCCCCTTATGCTGGTATTGGAATCCAGGCCTCTGAGGAGAGATGCCTGAAAACAAAAGCAATGGATCCAATTAGGGTCTAGGTGCCTGTCTTGTTCAATATTCTTTTCTATGGATATCTGTCTAAGGTTCTGATTGGAGGTAGTGGCTCAGCTTGTGCCAGAGTGTCCCTGTATGTCCAGGACATCCTACACTATTGGGATGGCCTCAGAGATTTTGGATGATTCTCCTAATCTGTCAGGTTGTGCCAAATGAATGAGCAGAATTCCCTTGGAGAGGGCAGGCACAGTCCTGAGGTGTGGCTCCATGGGGCCCAGCCTTTAGGGTGTGTGGGTGAGGACAATGGAGACAGAAGTCTGAAAACACAAACTCGGCTTAGGTTTGGGGACATAGGTATGGCAGGCCCGATCTACAGACCTTGAGAATTTTGGGGGCTCTGAACAAAGGGCAAGTGTGTGGCGCTTTTTCAGGTTTTTGTCTCCGGATTTTGTGTCAATGGTGGCCGTGGAATGTCAGGCTGGCCTCATCGACCATGGACGAGTATTTCTCTCTGTGGATTTGGCCAAATTCCAAGTGTTTGGGGTCATTCTTTGGATGGTAGGAGTCCTTATTTTTTTTTTCTTTATCTTGTATTTTTTTTTTTTTTTTTTTTTTTACCTTATGTGTCCCACCAAAGAGGGATTCCAGAAAAGAGCTCTGAATAAGGTTGACTAGACTTCTCGAGCTCTGGCTAGGATTGGGGGAGTAGGGGCATGGCAAGTCCCATATGCAGGCTCTTGGTCCAGCCCCGGAGAGGCTTTACTTGAGACCAGGGTTCATGCTTAGTGTCCTAATGTGTGTTTGTGCCCATCGCAGCCCTCAAGCATGTCTGAGGCCTCATGGGCCATGCTGGGTTCTCATATACTGAACGTTGGACAACATGCCAACCACAAGGTTTCTGGTCATGGGGAAGGTGAAGTTCTGACTTCTGCATCACGTACATCACTTAGTTGTGAGTGGAGATAATGTCTAGGTTCTGAAGCCTGAAGACCAAGGTTGGGAAGAGATGATGACCTAAGGCCATGGCATGTTCGATGTGTTCAGTGTGAGGCCAGGTGTCTGGGTGTCGGTCACGAGGTCTGGGGTCAGGCTGTGTCAGACAGGGCATTAGTGCCCAGGCTAGACTGTATAATTGGGGTACAGTCTAGAGAATTGCAGGTTGATCCTCATTTGATGTTTCTGGGTAGACCCCTAGGGCAAAGTCTCTCTTCTGGAGGGCAGGCAGAGTGCTGCATTTTGTCTCCAGAATTCCCAAAGTGGAAGGCTTGTGGGCCAGGAGTGTGAGGATGGAAGTCTGAGAACGCGAGCTGGCTTAGGTTTTGGGGCGAGGGCAAGGCAGGCACACTCTGCAGAGCTGCATTGAGATCTCATGCATCTGAAGTCAGGGCGAGGATCAGACGGGAGTTTCTGTCCATGATGTCCTCTACCTGAAGGTGGAGGCATCACGAGGCCATGGAGGTTTTCCCACGGTGCGAGTGTGTGATGCTGCAAACTACAAGGATTCCTTCTGCAGGACAGTTGAGACCTGTTGAATGGATCAAGGACACCCCATTAGGAATTTCTCCAGATCAGAGTTCTAACAACGGATACCTGGGCAACAAACTCGCATTCCAATTGTCTCCTAGTGACAAAGCAGGTTTGATCTGCTGGCACTGGGTGAGCAACCGCCAGGTTTGAGTTGAAATGGACTCTCCTGAGGATGGGCCATAATGTGGGATTGTGTGCATTGAGACATTGGAATGGGGCGGTGGCTCCAGTGACGTGAAATTTTCTCCTAACTGGAGGTTTAGACACAGTTCCATATAGCATGATTCCCATGTGGCATGCGATTTGTTCTGATTGGTAGCTCCAGAAACCCCCATGTGCTGGTATTGGAATCCAGGCCTCTGAGGAGAGATACGTGAAAACAAAAGCAATGGATCCGTTTAGGGCCTAGGTGCCTGTCCTGTTCAATCTTCTTTTCTATGGATATCTATCTACAGGTCTGATTGGAGGTAGTGGCTCAGCTTGTGGCAGATGGTCCCTGTTTGTCCCGGACATCCTACAATATTGGGGTGGCCTCGGGGACTTCGGATGTTTCTCCTAATCTGTCAGGTTGTGCCAAAGGAATGAGCAGAATTCCCATGGAGAGGGCAGGCACAGTCCTGAGGTGTGGCTCCAGGGGGCCAAGCCTTGAGGGTGTGTGGGCCAGGACAATGGAGACAGAAGTCTGAAAACACAAACTTGGCTTAGGTTTGGGGACATAGGTATGGCAGGCCCGATCTACAGACCGTGAGAATTTTTCAGGCTTTGAACAAAGGGCGAGTGTGTGGCGCTTTTTCAGGCTTTTGTCTCCGGATTTTGTGTCAATGGTGGCCGTGGAATGTCAGGATGGCCTCATCAGCCATGGACGAGTATTTCTCTCTGTGAATTTGGCCCAATTCCAAGTGTTTGCGGTCATTCTTTGGACGGTAGAAGTCCTTTCTCTATTTTTTTTAACCTCATGTGTCCCACCAAGGAGGGATTCTAGAGAAGAGATCTGAGTAGGGGTGACTAGATTTCTCAAGCACTGGTTAAGGTTTGGGGAGTAGGGGCATGGTAATCTCCATATATGGGCTCTTGGTCCAGCCCCGGAGAGGCTTTACTTGAGGCCAGGGTTCATGCTTAGGGTCCTAATGTGTGTTTGTGCCCATCGCAGCCCTCAAGCATGTCTGAGGCCTCATGGGCCATGCTGGTTTCTCCTACACTGCACGTTGGACAACATGCCAACCACAGGGTTTCTGGTCATGGGGAAGGAGGAGTTCTGATTTCTGCATCACGTACACGGCATGGCAGTGAGTAGAGATAAGGTCTAGAATCTGAAGCCTGAAAACCGAGGTTGGTAAGAGATGACGACCTAAGGCCATGGTGGGTCCGATGCACTTAGTGTGCGGCCAGATGTCTGTGTCCATCATGAGGTCTGGGCTCAGGCTGTGTCAGGCAGGGCATTAGTCCCCAGGCTAGACTGTATAATTGGGGTACAGTCGAGTGATGTGAAGGTTGGTCCTCATTTGGGGTTTCTGGTTGGCCCCATAGGGCAAAGATTTTCTTCTGGAGGGCAGGCAGAGTGCTGCATTCTAGCTCCAGAATTGCCAACTTCAGGGCTTGTGGGCCAGGTGTTTTAGGACAGACGTCTGTGAACACAAGTTCAGCTTTGAAATCACAGTGGTGACATGGCAGGCACACTCTACAGACCTGAAATGAGATCTCGTGCATCTGAAGTCAGGGCGAGGATCAGATGTTGGCTTAGGTTGGAGTTTCTGTACATGATGTCCCCTTCATGAAGGTGGGGGGGGGATCAGGAAACCATGGAAGATTTCCAACTTTGTGAGTGTGTGATGCTCCAAACCACAAGGATTCCGTCAGCGGGACAGTCACGACCTTTTGGATGGATCAAGGACGTCCCATAAGAAATGCTCCAAAGCACAGTTCTAATGATGGATGCCTGGGCAGTCCAACTTGCATTCCAGTTGTGTCCTAGTGAAAAGGAGGATTTGATCTGCTGTCACTGGGGGAACAACCGAGGGGGCTGAATTGAAATGGAATCTCATGAGGATCAGTCATGATGTGGATTTGTGTCCATGGATCCCTTGGAATGGGGCAGTGGCTCTGTTGCCCTGAAGAATTCTCCTAACCTGAGGTTTTGATGCAGCTCCAAAGAGCAAGTTTCCCATGTAGAGACGAGATTTGTTCTGAAACCCCCACAACCTGGTATTGGAAACCAAGCATCTGGGGAACAATGCATGGAATCCAAAGCAATGGATATGATTACGGTCTAGGGGCCTGTCCTTTTCAATATTCTCCTCTGAGTGTCTCTGTCTAAGATTCAGAATGGAGGTCACTGCTCAGCTTGTGTCAGATCACCCATGTTTGTTGGGGGAGTCCAACACTATTGGGCTGGTCTTGGGAATTGGAGGTTTCTCCTAATCTGTAAGGTTGTGGCAAATGAAACGGGCAGAGTTCCCTTGGAGAGCACTGGCACAGTCCTTAGGTGTGACACCACCTTTCTGGGTGTCATCCAGGAGGTCCAGGCTCAGGCTGTGTCAGACAGGGCATTAGTGCCAAGCTTAGACTGTATAATTGGAGTAAAGTTGAGTGGCATGCAGGTTGATCCTCATTTGGCGTTTCTGGGTAGCCCCAGGGGCAACGTTTTTCTTCTGGAGGGAAGGAAGAGTGCTGCATTGTGGCGACGGAATTCTCACACTGGAGGGCTTGTGGGCCAGAATTGTGAGGAAGGAAGTGTGAGAACACCAGCTAGGCTTAGGTTTTGGGTCAAGATCATGGCAGGCACACTCTGTAGAGCTAAATCTAAATCTCATGCATCTGAAGTCAGGGCGAGGATCAGACGTAGGCTCAGGTTGAGGTTTCTGTTCAGGATGGCCCCTTCATGATGGTGGGGGGCATCATGGGGCTATGGAGACTTTCCCACAATTGGCATTGTAAGTTGCTCCAATCGGCAAGGATTCCTTCTACGGGACAGTCGAGACCGGTCAGATTGCTCCAGGACGTCCCATGCGGAACCACGGCAGTGCAGGGTTCTAAGGATGGATTCCTGGAGTGCCCGCCTCACATTCCTATTGTCTCCTAGTGACAAGGCAGGTTCGATCTGCTTCTATTGGGGAGCAACCAAAGGGGATGTGTTGAAATGGACTCGCCTGCGGATGGGTCATAATGTGGGTTTGTGTCCATGGAGACCTTGGAATGGGGTGTTGGCTGCTGGGACCTGAAGGTTTCCCTTAACTGGAGGTTGTGACACAGCTCCAAAATGCATGTTTCCCATGTGGAAATGAGATTTGTTCAGACTGGTACCTCCAGAAGAACACATATGCTAGTATTGGAAACCAGGCCTCTGAGGAGAGATGCCTGGAATCAAAAGCAATGGATCTGATTAGGGCCTAGGTGCCTGTCCGGTTCAATCTTCTTCTCTGGGGTTATCTGTCTATGGGTCTGAGTTGAGGTAGTTGCTCATCTTGGGACAGATCACCCTGTTTGCCCTGAGTGGCCAACACTATTGGGATGGCCTCAGGGACGTTGGAGTGTTCTCCTAATCTTTAGGGTTTTGGCCAATGGAATGGGCAGAATTTGCTTGGAGAAGGCAGGCACAGTCCTGAGGCATGGCTCCAGGGGCCCCAGCCTGGAAGGTGTGTGGGCCAGGACAGTGGGGACAGAAATCTGAAAACCAAAACTCAGCTTAGGTTGGGGGACGTAGGTATGACAGGCCTGATCTATAGACCGTGAGGAGAATTTTTCAGGCTATGAACAAAGGGCAAGTGTGAGGCATATCTCCAGGCTTTTGTCTCTAGATTTTGTGTCAATGGTGGCCATGGAATGACGGGATGGCCTCTTTGGCCATGGATGATTCTTTCTCTTTTAAGATTTGGTCAGATCCCAAGTTTTGGGGCTCATTCAGGGGATGGAGGAGACCCTTCAATATTTTTTTCCTCAGGGGTTTCAGAGCAGAGACCTGAATAGGGGTGACTAGACCTCTCAACCTCTCATTAATATTGGGGGACTAGGGATGGCAATGCGGGTTCGTGGTCCAGCCCCTGAGAGGCTTTACTTGAGGACAGGGCTCACACTGAGGGTCCCAATGTGTTTGTGCCCATTGCGGTTCTCAAGCATGGGCGGGGACTCATGGGATACACTGGATTCTCCTACACTGAACGTTGGAAAACATGCCAACCACAAGGTTTTTTGCATTGAGGAAGAAGGAGTTTCATTTCTGCATCACGTTCACCCCTGGGTAGGGAGTATATATAAGGTCTAGGTTCTGAAGCCTGAAAACCAAGGTTGGGAAGAGATGATGACCTAAAGCCATGGCGGGTCTGATGTGCTCAGTGTACAGCCAGCTGTCTGGGTGTCGGTTGGGAATTCAGACCTCAGGCTGTGCAAGACAGGGCATTAACGCCGAAGCGAAACTGTATAATTGGGGTAGAGTCAACTGGCATGCAGGTTGATCCTCATTTGGTGTTTCTGGTTAGCCCCATAGGACGTTTCTCTTCTGGAGGGCAGTCAGAGTGCTGCATTGTGTCTCTCCAGAATTCCCTAACTGGAGGGCTGGTGGGCTCGGAGTGTGAGGACGAAGTCTGAGAACAATAGCTAGGTTTTGCTTCGGGGCAGGGTTTCGGCAGGCACACTCTGCAGAGTTGAATCAAGATTTCGTGCATCTGAAGTCAGGGCGAGGATTAGACGTTGGCTCAGGTTGGAGTTTCTGTCCAAGATGGCTCTTTCATGAAGGGGACGGTGCACCACGAGGCCACAGAGCTTTTCCCATGATGGGAGTAGTGAGGTGCTCCAAAGCGCAAGGATTCCTTCTGCAGGACAGCTGTGACCTGTTGGATGGCTCCAGGACGTCCCATATGGAATTACTTCAGAGTAGATTTCTACAGATGGATGCCTAGGCAGCCCGCCTCACATTCCAATTGTCTCCTAGTGACAAGATAGGTTCGATCTGCTGGCTCTAGGGGAGCACCCAAGGGCACTGAGTTGAAATAGACTCTCCTGCAGATGGGTCCTAATGTGGGATTGTGTCCATGGAGACCTTGGAATGAGGTGGTGGCACCGGGGCCCTGAAGGATTTTCCTAGCCGGAGGTTTTGACACAGCTTGAAAGAGCACGTTTCCCATGTGGAGAAGACATTTGTTCTGACTGATGACTCAGGAAACCCCGATATGGTGGTATTGAAAACCAGGCCTCTGAGGTTCTGACATAGCTCCACGAGCAAGTTTCCAATGTGCAGACAAGACTTGCTCTGAAGGGGCCTCTGGAAACCCAATAGGCTGGTATTGGAAACCAGGCCTCTGAGAAGAGATGCCTGGAAACCAAAGCAATGGATCTGATTAGGGCCTAGAGGCCTGTCCAGTTCAATGTTCTTCTCTGGGGACATCTGTCTCCGAGCCTGTGTGGAGCTAGTTGCTCAGCTAGTGTCAGATCACCCCTGTTTGTTCCGAGCGGCCTACAATATTGGGATGGTCCCAGGGACATTGGAGATTTCTCCTGATTTTTATGGTTGTGGCCAATGGAATATGAAGAATTCCCTTTGAGAGGGCAGGAACAATCCTGAGGTGTGGTTCCAGGGGCCCTAGCCTGGAGGGTGTGTGTTTTCAGACAACTGTCCAAACAGCCCAGGCCTACACAACCTACAGGCTCAGGCCCCTGGAGCCAAACCTGAGGACTGTACTTGCCCTCTCCAAGGGAATTGTGTGTGCCCATTCCAATGGCCACAACACTTCTAATAGGATAAACCTCCAAAGTCCCTGATCCATCTCAATAGTGGTGGCTTCCCAGGAAAAACAGGGGCAATCTGAGCCCAACTGAGCACCTACCTGCACTCAGACCCATAGACAGATGTCCCCAGAGGTAAAAAGGAAAGAACAGGCCCCTAGGCACTAATCAGATCCATTGCTTTGGTTTCCAGGCATCTCCCTCAGAGGCCTGGATTTCAAAAGCAGCATATAGCTGTTTCTTGAATCACCCATCAGAAAACATCTCTTCTACACATGGGAAACTTGCACGTTGGAGCTGTGTCAAAGCCTCTGTTTAGGAGAACCCTTTAGGGCCCCAGTGCCACCGCTTCATTCCAAGGTCTCCATAGACACAAAAGCACATTAGGACCCATCCCCAGGGGTGTCCATTTCAACTCAGCGTCCTCGGTTGCTCCCCACAGATCCAGGAGATCTAACCTGTCTTGTTGCTAGGAGACAATTGGAATGCAAGGTGGGCTACCCAGCCATCCATCCTTAGAACCCTGCTCAGAATCATTGGCCTGGAGCCAAACAACAGGTCTCAATTGTCCTGCAGAAGACTCTCTGCAGTTTGGAGCTTCTCACAACTCCCATCGTGGGAAAACACCCATTGCCTCGTGATGCCCCCCCCCCCCATTCATGAAGGGGCCATCAGGGACAGAAACTCCAACCTGAGCGATCGTCTGATCCTCGCCCTGACTTCAGATGCACGAGATCTCGGTTCAGGTCTGTAGATTGTGCCTGCCATGGATCACCCAGAAACCTAAGCCTAGCTTGTGTTCTCAGACTTTTGTCGTCAGACTACTGGCCCACAAGCCCTCCACTTTGGCAATCCAGAACTACAATGCAGCACTCTGCCTGCCCTCCAGAAGAAAAACATTGTCCTCTGGGGCTACCCAGTAACCCGAAATGAGGATCAACCTGCACCGACCTTGGCTGTACCCAAAATACATAGGCTTACCAGGGCACTAATGCCCTTTCTGACACAGCCTGAGCCTGGACCCCCTGGACCCTCCCAGACAGCTGGCCGCACACTGAGCACATCGAGCCGCCATGGCCTTAGGTCGTCATCTCTTCCCAAAATCGGTTTTCAGGTTTCAGAACCTAGACCTTATCTCCAATCACTGCCCAGGGTTGAAGGTGATGCAGAAATCAGAACTCCTTCCCCATGGCAAGAAACCTTGTGGTTGGCATGTTGTCCAACGTTCAGTGTAGTTGAAACCAGTGTGGCCCATGAGGCCCTGCCCATGCTCACGGGCCACATTGGTCACAAACACACATTGTGACCCTCAGGCTGAGCCCAGTCCTCAAGTAAGGCCACTCAGTGGCTGGATGAAGATATAGTATATTGGGCTTGCCATGCCATTAGGCCCCAATTTTTAACCATAGTTCGGCTTGTCCCTTCAGTCTTCCCCACGGCTTGGCTTTGGAATTCCTCTTTTGGTGGGACACCTGAGGTAACAAAACTGAAATGAGTCCTCCCATCCCACAGATTGACGAAAAGCAATTGGAAATCAGGCCAAATCCTCAGAGAGGAAGATTCGTCCATAGCCATGAGGCCTCCCCGACATCCACGGAAGTCGCTGATACAAAATCCAGAGACAAAAGCCTGAGCAAGCGCCTCAGACTCGCACTTTCTTCATATCCTGAAGAGTTCTTCTCATGGTTTGTCAATTGTGCCTGCCATACCTACGTCCCCAAACCTAAGCTGAGTTTGTGTTTTCAGACTTCTGTCCTCAAAGTCTTGGGCCACACACCCTCCAGGCTGGGCCCCTGGAGCCACACATTAGGACTGTGCCTACCAATCCATGGGAATTCTGCCCATTCCATGGTCCAAAATCGTACAAATTAGGAGAAACCTCCAAAGTCCCTGAGGCCATCCCAATAGTGTAGGTCGACCGGAACAAACAAGGGCTGTCTGACACCAGCTGATAATCGACCTCCACTCATACCATAGATGGATGTCCCCAGAGAAGAATATTGAACCAGACAGGACCCTAGGACATAATAGGATCCATTGCTTTGGATCCAATACGAGCATAGGGGTTTTCCTTAGGCACCCATCAGAACTCATCTCGTCTCCACAAGGAAATTTGTGCATGGGAGCCATGCCCAAAGCTTAGGAGAGTACTTCAGGGTCCCCGTGCCACCGCCCCATTCCAAGGCCCTCATGGACACAAAAACACATTAGGACCCATCCTCAGGAAAGTCCATTTCAACTCAGCCACCCCGGTTGCTCCCGCAGAGCCATCAGATCTAAACTGTCTTGTTGATAGGAGACAATTGGAATACGAGGCGGGCTTCCCAGGCATCCGTCCGCGAACGGTGCTCTGGAGTCATTCCATTTGGGATGTTGTGGAGCTGTCCAACAGGTCTCAATTGTCCCGCAGAAGGAATCCTTGAAGGGGGCATCCCACAGCTCCCAACGTGGGAAAACCCCAATGGCCTCGAGATTCCGCTCCCTTCATGAAGCGGCCGTCATGCACAGCACCTCCAACCTGAGCCAACGTCTGATCCTCGCCCTGACTTCAGATGCATGAGATATTGGTTCAGATCTGCAGGGGGTACCTGCCGTGCCCTTGCCCTGAAACCCAAGTCTAGCTTGTCTTCTCAGACTTCCGTCCTCACATTCCTGGCCCCGAAGCCCTCAAGTTTGGCAATTCCAGACCCACAATGCAGCACTCTGCCTGCCCTCTAGAAAAAAAATTAGTGCCTCATGAGCTGCCCAGACACCTTAAATGAGGATAAACCTACACAGTACTCGACTTTACCCAAATTATATAGTCTAACCTGGGCACTAATGCACGGTCGAACACAACCGGAGCCAGGACCTCCTGACCAACACCCAGAAAGCTGACCGCACACTGAGCACATAAAACCCGCCATGGACTTAGGTCATCATCTCTTCCCTACCTCAGTATTCAGGCTTCAGAACCGAGACCTTACTCCAATCACTGCCCAGGGGTGAGTGTGATGCAGAAATCAGAACTCCTCCTTACCCATGGCAAGAAACCTTGTGGTTGGCACGTTGTCCAACGTTCAGTGTAGGAGAAACCAGCATTCACCCTGAGGCCCCGCCCATTCTTGAGTGCGAGGAGGGCATACACACGCATTGTGACCCTCACCATGAGTCCTGTCCTCTAGTAAGTCCTCTCAGTGGCTGGACCATTAGATGTCATAATGGGCTTGACATGTCCCTAGGCCCCAATTTTTAACCAGATTTCTGATTGTCCAGTCGCCCCTCCCCAGGGCTCTACTCTGGAATCCCTCATTTGGTGGGACACCTGAGGTTAAAAAAGAAAACAACAACAACAACAACAAAAAAAAAACGGACTTCTTCCAGCCCACAGAATGACCCCATACTCTTTGGACGGGGCCAAACCACCAGAGAGCAAGACTCGTCCATTTCTCATGAAGTCACCCAGAAATTCACGACCATGAGTGACACGATATCCAGAGACAAAAACTTGAGCAGGAGCCTCACACTCGCCCTTCTTTCAAATCCCGAAGAGTTCTCCTCATGGTCTGTAGATCAGTCCTGCCATACCTAAGACCCGAAACATAAGCCGAGTTTGTGTTTTCAGACAACTGTCCAAACAGCCCTGGCCTACACAACCTACAGGCTCACGCCCCTGGAGCCAAACCTGAGGACTGTACTTGCCCTCTCCAAGGGAATTGTGTGTGCCCATTCCAATGGCCACAACCCTTCTCATAGGATAAACCTCCAAAGTCCCTGATCCATCTCAATAGTGGTGGCTTCCCAGGAAAAACAGGGGCAATCTGAGCCCAACTGAGCACCTACCTGCACTCAGACCCATAGACAGATGTCCTCAGAGGTAAAAAGGAAAGAACAGGCCCCTAGGCACTAATCAGATCCATTGCTTTGGTTTCCAGGCATCTCTCCTCAGAGGCCTGGATTTCAAAAGCAGCATATAGCTGTATCTTGACTCACCCATCAGAAAACATCTCATCTACACATGGAAAACTTTCACGTTGGAGCTGTGCCAAAGAATCTGTTTAGGAGAACCCTTTAGGGCCCCAGTGCCACCGCTTCATTCCAAGGTCTCCATAGACACAAAAGCACGTTAGGACCCATCGCCAGGGGTGTCCATTTCAACTCAGCGTCCTCGGTTGCTCCCCACAGATCCAGGAGATCTAACCTGCCTTGTGGCTAGGAGACAATTGGAATGCGAGGTGGGCTACCCAGCCATCCATCCTTAGAACCCTGCTCAGAATCATTGGCCTGGAGCCAAACAACAGGTCTCAATTGTCCTGCAGAAGACTCTCTGCAGTTTGGAGCTTCTCACAACTCCCATCGTGGGAAAAACCCCATGGCCTCGTGATGCCCCCCCATTCATGAAGGGGCCATCAGGGACAGAAACTCCAACCTGAGCGATCGTCTGATCCTCGCCCTGACTTCAGATGCACGAGATCTCGATTCAGGTCTGTAGATTGTGCCTGCCAGGCCTCACCCAGAAACCTAAGCCTAGCTTGTGTTCTCAGACTTCTGTCCTCAGACTACTGGCCCACAAGTCCTCCAGTTTGGCAATCCAGAACTACAATGCAGCACTCTGCCTGCCCTCCAGAAGACAAACATTGTCCTCTGGGGCTACCCAGTAACCCCAAATGAGGATCAACCTGCACCGACCTTGGCTGTACCCCAAATACATAGGCTGACCAGGGCACTAATGCCCTTTCTGACACAGCCTGAGCCTGAAACCACGGCCCCTCCCAGACAGCTGGCCGCACACTGAGCACATCGAGCCGACATGGACTTAGGTCTTCCTCTCTTCCCAACCTCGGTTTTTAGGTTTCAGAACGTAGACCTTATCTCCAATCACTGCCCAGGGTTGAAGGTGATGCTGAAATCAGAACTCCTTCCCCATGGCAAGAAACCTTGTGGTTGGCATGTTGTCCAACGTTCAGTGTATTTGAAACCATAGTGGCCCATGTGGCCGCGCCCATGCTCGCGGGCCACATTGGTCACAAACACACATTGTGACCCTCAGGCTGAGCCCAGTCCTCAAGTAAGGCCACTCAGTGGCTGGATGAAGAGATAGCATATTGGGCTTGCCATGCCCCTAGGCCCCAATTTTTAACAATAGTTCGGGTTGTCCCTTCCGTCTTCCCCACGGCTTGGCTTTGGAATTCCTTTTTTGGTGGGACATCTGAGGTAACAAACCTGAAAGGAGACCTCCCATCCCACAGATTGATGAAAAGCAATTGGGAATCAGAGCAAATCCTCAGAGAGGAAGATTCTTCCATGGCCCATGAGGCCTCCCCGACATTCCACGGCCATCTCTGATACAAAATCCAGAGACAAAAGCCTGAGCAAGCGCCTCAGACTCGCACTTTCTTCATATCCTGAAGAGTTCTTCTCATGGTTTGTAGATCGGGCCTGCCATACCTACGTCCCCAAACCTAAGCTGAGTTTGTGTTTTTGGACTTCTGTCCTCAAAGTCTTGGGCCACACACCCTCCAGGCTGGGCCCCTGGAGCCACACATTAGGACTGTGCTTACCAAACCATGGGAATTCTGCCCAGTCCATGGTCCAAGATCGTACAAATTAGGAGAAACCTCCAAAGTCCCTGAGGCCATCACAATAGTGTTGGTCGCCTGGAACAAACAAGGGCTGTCTGACACCAGCTGATTATCAACCTCCACTCATACCATAGATGGATGTCCCCAGAGAAGAAGATTGAACCAGAAAGGACTCTAGGCCATAATCGGATCCATTGCTTTGGGTTACAGGCATGTGTCCTCAAAAGCCTGATTCCAATACGAGCATAGGGGTTTTCCTGAGGCACCCATCAGAACTCATCTCGTCTCCACTATGAAACCAGTGCATGGGAGCCATGTCCAAAGCTTAGGAGAGTACTTCAGGGTCCCGGTGCCACCGCCCCATTCCAAGGCCCTCATGGACACAAAAACACATTAGGACCCATCCTCAGGAAAGTCCATTTCAACTCAGCCACCCCGGTTGCTCCGGCAGAGCCATCAGATCTAAACTGTCTTGTTGCTAGGAGACAATTGGAATGCGAGGCAGGCTTCCCAGGCATCCATCCCGGAACGGTGCTCTGCAGTCATTCCATATGGGATGTCCTGGAGATGTCCAACAGGTCTCAATTGTCCCGCAGAAGGAATCCTTGAAGGGGGCATCCCACAACTCCCAACGTGGGAAAACCCCAATGGCCTCGAGATTCCGCTCCCTTCATGAAGCGGCTGTCATGCACAGCAACTCCAACCTGAGCCAACGTCTGATCCTCGCCCTGACTTCAGATGCATGAGATATTGGTTCAGATCTGCAGGGGGTACCTGCCGTGCCCTCGCCCTGAAACCCAAGTCTAGCTTGTCTTCTCAGACTTCCGTCCTCACACTCCTGGCCCCGAAGCCCTCAAGTTTGGCAATTCCGGACCCACAATGCAGCACTCTGCCTGCCCTCTAGAAAAAAAATTAGTGCCTCATGAGCTGTCCAGGCACCTTAAATGAGGATAAACCTACACAGTACTCGACTTTACCCAAATTATATAGTCTAACCTGGGCACTAATGCACTGTCGAACACAACCTGAGCCGGGACCTCCAGACCAACACCCAGAAAGCAGACCGCACACTGAGCACATAAAACCCGCCATGGCCTTAGGTCATCATCTCTTCCCTACCTCCGTTTTCAGGCTTCAGAACCGAGACCTTCTCTCCAATCACTGCCCAGGGGTGAGTGTGATGCAGAAATCAGAACTCCTCCTTACCCATGGCAAGAAGCCTTGTGGTTGGCACGTTGTGCAACGTTCAGTGTAGGAGAAACCAGCATTCACCCTGAGGCCCCGCCCATTCTTGAGTGCGAGGAGGGCATACACACGCATTGTGACCCTCAGCATGAGTCCTGTCCTCTAGTAAGTCCTCTGAGTGCCTGGACCATTAGATGTCATATTGGGCTTGACATGTCCCTAGGCCCCAATTTTTTTTTTTTTTAAATTTTATTTATTTATTTGACAGACAGAGATCACAAGTAGGCAGAGAGGCAGGCAGAGAGAGAGAGAGGAGGAAGCAGGCTCCCCACAGAGCAGAGAGCCCGATGTGGGGCTCGATCCCAAGACCCTGGGATCATGACCTGAGCCAAAGGCAGTGGCTTAAGCCACTTAGCCACCCAGGCGCCCCCTTAGGCCCCAATTTTTAACCAGATTTCTGATTGTCCAGTCGCCCCTCCCCAGGGCTCTACTGTGGAATCCCTCATTTGGTGGGACACCTGAGGTTAAAAAAGAAAACAACAACAACAACAACAACAAAAACCGGACTTCTTCCAGCCCACAGAATGACCCCAAACTCTTTGGACGGGGCCAAACCACCAGAGAGTAAGACTCGTCCATTTCCCATGAAGTCTCCCAGAAATTCCACGACCATGAGTGACCCGATATCCAGAGACAAAAACTTGAGCAGGAGCCTCACACTCGCCCTTCTTTCAAATCCCGAAGAGTTCTCCTCATGGTCTCTAGATCAGTCCTGCCATACCTATGACCCGAAACATAAGCCGAGTTTGTGTTTTCAGACAACTGTCCAAAAAGCCCTGGGCTACACAACCTACAGGCTCAGGCCCCTGGAGCCAAACCTGAGGACTGTACTTGCCCTCTCCAAGGGAATTGTGTGTGCCCATTCCAATGGCCACAACCCTTCTAATAGGATAAACCTCCAAAGTCCCTGATCCATCTCAATAGTGGTGGCTTCCCAGGAAAAACAGGGGCAATCTGAGCCCAACTGAGCACCTACCTGCCCTCAGACTCATAGACATGTCCCCAGAGGTAAAAAGGAAAGAACAGGCCCCTAGGCACTTATCAGATCCATTGCTTTGGTTTCCAGGCATCTCTCCTCAGAGGCCTGCATTTCAAAAGCAGCATATAGCTGTTTCTTGACTCACCCATCAGAAAACATCTCATCTACACATGGGAAACTTGCACGTTGGAGCTGTGTCAAAGCCTCTGTGTAGGAGAACCTTTAGGGCACCAGTGCCACCGCTTCATTCCAAGGTCTCCATAGACACAAAAGCACATTAGGACCCATCCCCAGGGGTGTCCATTTCAACTCAGCGTCCTCGGTTGCTCCCCACAGATCCAGGAGATCGAACCTGTCTTGTTGCTAGGAGACAATTGGAATGCAAGGTGGGCTACCCAGCCATCCATCCTTATAACCCTGCTCAGAATCATTGACCTGGAGCCAAACAACAGGTCTCAATTGTCCTGCAGAAGACTCTCTGCAGTTTGGAGCTTCTCACAACTCCCATCGTGGGAAAACCCCCATGGCCTCGTGATGCCCACCCCCATTCATGAAGGGGACATCAGGGACAGAAACTCCAACCTGAGCGATCGCCTGATCCTCGCCCTGACTTCAGATGCACGAGATCTCGATTCAGGTCTGTAGATTGTGCCTGCCATGGCCTCACCCAGAAACCTAAGCCTAGCTTGTGTTCTCAGACTTTTGTCGTCAGACTACTGACACACAAGCCCTCCAGTTTGGCAATCCAGAACTACAATGCAGCACTCTGCCTGCCCTCCAGAAGAAAAACATTGTCCTCTGGGGCTACCCAGTAACCCCAAATGAGGATCAACCTGCACCGACCTTGGCTGTACCCCCAATACATAGGCAGAACAGGGCAGTAATGCCCTTTCTGACACAGCCTGAGCCTGGACCAAGGCCCCTCCTAGACAGCTGTCCGCACACTGAGCACATCGAGCCGCCATGGCCTTAGGTCGTCATCTCTTCCCAAAATCGGTTTTCAGGTTTCAGAACCTAGACCTTATCTCCAATCACTGCCCAGGGTTGAAGGTGATGCAGAAATCAGAACTCCTTCCCCATGGCAAGAAACCTTGTGGTTGGCATGTTGTCCAACGTTCAGTGTAGTTGAAACCAGTGTGGCCCATGAGGCCCCGCCCATGCTCACGGGCCACATTGGTCACAAACACACATTGTGACCCTCAGGCGGAGCCCAGTCCTCAAGTAAGGCCACTCAGTGGCTGGATGAAGAGATAGCATATTGGGCTTGCCATGCCCCTAGGCCCCAATTTTTAACCATATTTTGGGTTGTCCCTTCAGTCTTCCCCACGGCTTGGCTTTGGAATTCCTTTTTTGGTGGGACATCTGAGGTAACAAACCTGAAAGGAGACCTCCCATCCCACAGATTGACGAAAAGCAATTGGGAATCGGGCCAAATCCTCAGAGAGGAAGATTCGTCCATGCCCCATGAGGCCTCCCCGACATTCCACGGCCATCGCTGATACAAAATCCAGAGACAAACGCCTGAGCAAGCGCCTCAGACTCGCACTTTCTTCATATCCTGAAGAGTTCTTCTCATGGTTTGTATATCGGGCCTACCATACCTACGTCTCCAAAACTAAGCTGAGTTTGTGTTTTCAGACTTCTGTCCTCAAAGTCTTGGGCCACACACCCTCCAGGCTGGGCCCCTGGAGCCACACATTAGGACTGTGCTTACCAATCCATGGGAATTCTGCCCATTCCATGGTCCAAGATTGTACAAATTAGGAGAAACCTTCAAAGTCCCTGAGGCCATCCCAATAGTGTAGGTCGCCCGGAACAAACAAGGGCTGTCTGACACCAGCTGATAATCGACCTCCACTCATACCATAGATGGATGTCCCCAGAGAAGAAGATTGAACCAGACAGGACCCTAGGCCATAATAGGATCCATTGCTTTGGGTTACAGGCATGTGTCCTCAAAAGCCTGATTCCAATACGAGCATAGGGGTTTTCCTGAGGCACCCATCAGAACTCATCTCGTCTCCACAAGGAAACCTGTGCATGGGAGCCATGTCCAAAGCTTAGGAGAGTACTTCAGGGTCCCGGTGCCACCGCCCCATTCCAAGGCCCTCATGGACACAAAAACACATTAGGACCCATCCTCACGAAAGTCCATTTCAACTCAGCCACCACGGTTGCTCCCGCAGAGGCAGCAGATCTAAACTCTCTTGTTGCTAGGAGACAATTGGAATGCGAGGCGGGCTTCCCAGGCATCCATCCGCGAACGGTACTCTGGAGTCATTCCATATGGGATGTCCTGGAGCTGTCCAACAGGTCTCAATTGTCCCGCAGAAGGAATCCTTGAAGGGGGCATCCCAAAACTCCCAACGTGGGAAAACCCCAATGGCCTCGAGATTCCGCTCCTTTCATGAAGCGGCCGACATGCACAGCAACTCCAACCTGAGCCAACGTCTGATCCTCGCCCTGACTTCAGATGCATGAGATATTGGTTCAGATCTGCAGGGGGTACCTGCCGTGCCCTCGCCCTGAAACCCAAGTCCAGCTTGTCTTCTCAGACTTCCGTCCTCACACTCCTGGCCCCGAAGCCCTCAAGTTTGGCAATTCCGGACCCACAATGCAGCACTCTGCCTGCCCTCTAGAAAAAAAATTAGTGCCTCGTGAGCTGCCCAGGCACCTTAAATGAGGATAAACCTACACAGCACTCGACTTTACCCAAATTATATAGTCTAACCTGGGCACTAATGCACTGTCGAACACAACCTGAGCCGGGACCTCCTGACCAACACCCAGAAAGCTGACCGCACACTGAGCACATAAAACCCGCCATGGCCTTAGGTCATCATCTCTTCCCTACCTCAGTTTTCAGGCTTCAGAACCGAGACCTTATCTCCAATCACTGCCCAGGGTTGAGTGTGATGCAGAAATCAGAACTCCTCCTTACCCATGCAAGAAACCTTGTGGTTGGCACGTTGTCCAACGTTCAGTGTAGGAGAAACCAGCATTCACCCTGAGGCCCCGCCCATTCTTGAGTGCGACGAGGGCATACACACACATTGTGACCCTCAGCATGAGTCCTGTCCTCTAGTAAGTCCTCTCAGTGGCTGGACCATTAGATGTCATAATGGGCTTGACATGTCCCTAGGCCCCAATTTTTAACCAGATTTCTGATTGTCCAGTCGCCCCTCCCCAGGTCTCTACTCTGGAATCCATCATTTGGTGGGACACCTGAGGATAAAAAAGAAAACAACAACAACAACAACAAAAAAAAAAACGGACTTCTTCCAGCCCACAGAATGACCCCAAACTCTTTGACGTGGCCAAACCACCAGAGAGTAAGACTCGTCCATTTCCCATGAAGTCACCCAGAAATTCCACGACCATGAGTGACACGATATCCAGAGACAAAAACTTGAGTAGGAGCCTCACACTCGCCCTTCTTTCAAATCTCGAAGAGTTCTCCTCATGGTCTGTAGATCAGTCCTGCCATACCTATGACCCGAAACATAAGCCGAGTTTGTGTTTTCAGACAACTGTCCAAACAGCCCTGGCCTACACAACCTACAGGCTCAGGCCCCTGGAGCCAAACCTGAGGACTGTACTTGCCCTCTCCAAGGGAATTGTGTGTGCCCATTCCAATGGCCACAACCCTTCTAATAGGATAAACCTCCAAAGTCCCTGATCCATCTCAATAGTGGTGGCTTCCCAGGAAAAACAGGGGCAATCTGAGCCCAACTGAGCACCTACCTGCACTCAGACTCATAGACATGTCCCCAGAGGTAAAAAGGAAAGAACAAGCCCCTAGGCACTAATCAGATCCATTGCTTTGGTTTCCAGGCATCTCTCCTCAGAGGCCTGGATTTCAAAAGCAGCATATAGCTGTTTCTTGACTCACCCATCAGAAAACATCTCATCTACACATGGGAAACTTGCACGTTGGTGTGTGTTAAAGCCTCTGTTTAGGAGAACCCTTTAGGGCCCCAGTGCCACCGCTTCATTCCAATGTCTCCATAGACACAAAAGCACATTAGGACCCATCGCCAGGGGTGTCCATTTCAACTCAGCATCCTCGGTTGCTCCCCACAGATCCAGGAGATCTAACCTGTCTTGTTGCTGGGAGACAATTGGAATGCGAGGTGGGCTACCCAGCCATCCATCCTTAGAACCCTGCTCAGAATCATTGGCCTGGAGCCAAACAACAGGTCTCAATTGTCCTGCAGAAGACTCTCTGCAGTTTGGAGCTTCTCACAACTCCCATCGTTGGAAAACCCCCATGGCCTCGTGATGCCCCCCCCCCATCCATGAAGGGGCCATCAGGGACAGAAACTCCAACCTGAGCGATCGTCTGATCCTCGCCCTGACTTTAGATGCACGAGATCTCGATTCAGGTCTGTAGATTGTGCCTGCCATGGCCTCACCCAGACCTAAGCCTAGCTTGTGTACTCAGACTTTTGTCGTCAGACTACTGGCCCACAAGCCCTCCACTTTGGCAATCCAGAACTACAATGCAGCACTCTGCCTGCCCTCCAGAAGAAAAACATTGTCCTCTGGGGCTACCCAGTAACCCCAAATGAGGATCAACCTGCACCGACCTTGTCTGTACCCACAATACATAGGCTGAACAGGGCACTAATGCCCTTTCTGACACAGCCTGAGCCTGGACCCACGGCCCCTCCCAGACAGCTGTACGCACACTAAGCAATTCGAGCCGCCATGGCCTTAGGTCGTCATCTCTTCCCAACCTCGGTTTTCAGGTTTCAGAACCTAGACCTTATCTCCAATCACTGCCCAGGGTTGAAGTTGATGCAGAAATCAGAACTCCTTCCCCATGGCAAGAAACCTTGTGTTTGGCATGTTGTCCAACGTTCAGTGTCGTTGAAACCAGTGTGGCCCATGAGGCCCCGCCCATGCTCACGGGCCACATTGGTCACAAACACACATTGTGACCCTCAGGCTGAGCCCAGTCCTCAAGTAAGGACACTCAGTGGCTGGAAGAAGAGATAGCATATTGGGCTTGCCATGCCCCTAGGCCCCAATTTTTAACAATAGTTCGGGTTGTCCCTTCCGTCTTCCCCACGGCTTGGCTTTGGAATTCCTTTTTTGGTGGGACATCTGAGGTAACAAACCTGAAAGGAGACCTCCCATCCCACAGATTGATGAAAAGCAATTGGGAATCAGAGCAAATCCTCAGAGGAAGATTCTTCCATGGCCCATGAGGCCTCCCCGACATTCCACGGCCATCTCTGATACAAAATCCAGAGACAAAAGCCTGAGCAAGCGCCTCAGACTCGCACTTTCTTCATATCCTGAAGAGTTCTTCTCATGGTTTGTAGATCGGGCCTGCCATACCTACGTCCCCAAACCTAAGCTGAGTTTGTGTTTTTGGACTTCTGTCCTCAAAGTCTTGGGCCACACACCCTCCAGGCTGGGCCCCTGGAGCCACACATTAGGACTGTGCTTACCAAACCATGGGAATTCTGCCCAGTCCATGGTCCAAGATCGTACAAATTAGGAGAAACCTCCAAAGTCCCTGAGGCCATCACAATAGTGTTGGTCGCCTGGAACAAACAAGGGCTGTCTGACACCAGCTGATTATCAACCTCCACTCATACCATAGATGGATGTCCCCAGAGAAGAAGATTGAACCAGAAAGGACTCTAGGCCATAATCGGATCCATTGCTTTGGGTTACAGGCATGTGTCCTCAAAAGCCTGATTCCAATACGAGCATAGGGGTTTTCCTGAGGCACCCATCAGAACTCATCTCGTCTCCACAATGAAACCAGTGCATGGGAGCCATGTCCAAAGCTTAGGAGAGTACTTCAGGGTCCCGGTGCCACCGCCCCATTCCAAGGCCCTCATGGACACAAAAACACATTAGGACCCATCCTCAGGAAAGTCCATTTCAACTCAGCCACCCAGGTTGCTCCGGCAGAGCCATCAGATCTAAACTGTCTTGTTGCTAGGAGACAATTGGAATGCGAGGCAGGCTTCCCAGGCATCCATCCCGGAACGGTGCTCTGCAGTCATTCCATATGGGATGTCCTGGAGATGTCCAACAGGTCTCAATTGTCCCGCAGAAGGAATCCTTGAAGGGGGCATCCCACAACTCCCAACGTGGGAAAACCCCAATGGCCTCGAGATTCCGCTCCCTTCATGAAGCGGCTGTCATGCACAGCAACTCCAACCTGAGCCAACGTCTGATCCTCGCCCTGACTTCAGATGCATGAGATATTGGTTCAGATCTGCAGGGGGTACCTGCCGTGCCCTCGCCCTGAAACCCAAGTCTAGCTTGTCTTCTCAGACTTCCGTCCTCACACTCCTGGCCCCGAAGCCCTCAAGTTTGGCAATTCCGGACCCACAATGCAGCACTCTGCCTGCCCTCTAGAAAAAAAATTAGTGCCTCATGAGCTGTCCAGGCACCTTAAATGAGGATAAACCTACACAGTACTCGACTTTACCCAAATTATATAGTCTAACCTGGGCACTAATGCACTGTCGAACACAACCTGAGCCGGGACCTCCAGACCAACACCCAGAAAGCAGACCGCACACTGAGCACATAAAACCCGCCATGGCCTTAGGTCATCATCTCTTCCCTACCTCCGTTTTCAGGCTTCAGAACCGAGACCTTCTCTCCAATCACTGCCCAGGGGTGAGTGTGATGCAGAAATCAGAACTCCTCCTTACCCATGGCAAGAAGCCTTGTGGTTGGCACGTTGTGCAACGTTCAGGGTAGGAGAAACCAGCATTCACCCTGAGGCCCCGCCCATTCTTGAGTGCGACGAGGGCATACACATGCATTGTGACCCTCAGCATGAGTCCTGTCCTCTAGTAAGTCCTCTGAGTGCCTGGACCATTAGATGTCATATTGGGCTTGACATGTCCCTAGGCCCCAATTTTTTTTTTTTAAATTTTATTTATTTATTTGACAGACAGAGATCACAAGTAGGCAGAGAGGCAGGCAGAGAGAGAGAGAGGAGGAAGCAGGCTCCCCACAGAGCAGAGAGCCCGATGTGGGGCTCGATCCCAAGACCCTGGGATCATGACCTGAGCCAAAGGCAGTGGCTTAAGCCACTGAGCCACCCAGGCGCCCCCTTAGGCCCCAATTTTTAACCAGATTTCTGATTGTCCAGTCGCCCCTCCCCAGGGCTCTACTGTGGAATCCCTCATTTGGTGGGACACCTGAGGTTAAAAAAGAAAACAACAACAACAACAACAACAAAAACCGGACTTCTTCCAGCCCACAGAATGACCCCAAACTCTTTGGACGGGGCCAAACCACCAGAGAGTAAGACTCGTCCATTTCCCATGAAGTCTCCCAGAAATTCCACGACCATGAGTGACCCGATATCCAGAGACAAAAACTTGAGCAGGAGCCTCACACTCGCCCTTCTTTCAAATCCCGAAGAGTTCTCCTCATGGTCTCTAGAACAGTCCTGCCATACCTATGACCCGAAACATAAGCCGAGTTTGTGTTTTCAGACAACTGTCCAAAAAGCCCTGGGCTACACAACCTACAGGCTCAGGCCCCTGGAGCCAAACCTGAGGACTGTACTTGCCCTCTCCAAGGGAATTGTGTGTGCCCATTCCAATGGCCACAACCCTTCTAATAGGATAAACCTCCAAAGTCCCTGATCCATCTCAATAGTGGTGGCTTCCCAGGAAAAACAGGGGCAATCTGAGCCCAACTGAGCACCTACCTGCACTCAGACCCATAGACCGATGTCCCCAGAAAAAAAGGAAAGAACAGGCCCCTAGGCACTTATCAGATCCATTGCTTTGGTTTCCAGGCATCTCTCCTCAGAGGCCTGGATTTCAAAAGCAGCATATAGCTGTTTCTTGACTCACCCATCAGAAAACATCTCATCTACACATGGGAAACTTGCACGTTGGAGCTGTGTCAAAGCCTCTGTGTAGGAGAACCTTTAGGGCACCAGTGCCACCGCTTCATTCCAAGGTCTCCATAGACACAAAAGCACATTAGGACCCATCCCCAGGGGTGTCCATTTCAACTCAGCGTCCTCGGTTGCTCCCCACAGATCCAGGAGATCGAACCTGTCTTGTTGCTAGGAGACAATTGGAATGCAAGGTGGGCTACCCAGCCATCCATCCTTATAACCCTGCTCAGAATCATTGACCTGGAGCCAAACAACAGGTCTCAATTGTCCTGCAGAAGACTCTCTGCAGTTTGGAGCTTCTCACAACTCCCATCGTGGGAAAACCCCCATGGCCTCGTGATGCCCACCCCCATTCATGAAGGGGACATCAGGGACAGAAACTCCAACCTGAGCGATCGCCT
The DNA here is from genome assembly GCF_964662115.1 of Mustela nivalis. Lineage (NCBI taxonomy): Eukaryota > Metazoa > Chordata > Mammalia > Carnivora > Mustelidae > Mustela > Mustela nivalis. The sequence continues at coordinate 189,903 of NW_028136443.1, read as the reverse complement.
GATCCTCGCCCTGACTTCAGATGCACGAGATCTCGATTCAGGTCTGTAGATTGTGCCTGCCATGGCCTCACCCAGAAACCTAAGCCTAGCTTGTGTTCTCAGACTTTTGTCGTCAGACTACTGACACACAAGCCCTCCAGTTTGGCAATCCAGAACTACAATGCAGCACTCTGCCTGCCCTCCAGAAGAAAAACATTGTCCTCTGGGGCTACCCAGTAACCCCAAATGAGGATCAACCTGCACCGACCTTGGCTGTACCCCCAATACATAGGCAGAACAGGGCAGTAATGCCCTTTCTGACACAGCCTGAGCCTGGACCAAGGCCCCTCCTAGACAGCTGTCCGCACACTGAGCACATCGAGCCGCCATGGCCTTAGGTCGTCATCTCTTCCCAAAATCGGTTTTCAGGTTTCAGAACCTAGACCTTATCTCCAATCACTGCCCAGGGTTGAAGGTGATGCAGAAATCAGAACTCCTTCCCCATGGCAAGAAACCTTGTGGTTGGCATGTTGTCCAACGTTCAGTGTAGTTGAAACCAGTGTGGCCCATGAGGCCCCGCCCATGCTCACGGGCCACATTGGTCACAAACACACATTGTGACCCTCAGGCGGAGCCCAGTCCTCAAGTAAGGCCACTCAGTGGCTGGATGAAGAGATAGCATATTGGGCTTGCCATGCCCCTAGGCCCCAATTTTTAACCATATTTTGGGTTGTCCCTTCAGTCTTCCCCACGGCTTGGCTTTGGAATTCCTTTTTTGGTGGGACATCTGAGGTAACAAACCTGAAAGGAGACCTCCCATCCCACAGATTGACGAAAAGCAATTGGGAATCGGGCCAAATCCTCAGAGAGGAAGATTCGTCCATGCCCCATGAGGCCTCCCCGACATTCCACGGCCATCGCTGATACAAAATCCAGAGACAAACGCCTGAGCAAGCGCCTCAGACTCGCACTTTCTTCATATCCTGAAGAGTTCTTCTCATGGTTTGTATATCGGGCCTATCATACCTACGTCTCCAAAACTAAGCTGAGTTTGTGTTTTCAGACTTCTGTCCTCAAAGTCTTGGGCCACACACCCTCCAGGCTGGGCCCCTGGAGCCACACATTAGGACTGTGCTTACCAATCCATGGGAATTCTGCCCATTCCATGGTCCAAGATTGTACAAATTAGGAGAAACCTCCAAAGTCCCTGAGGCCATCCCAATAGTGTAGGTCGCCCGGAACAAACAAGGGCTGTCTGACACCAGCTGATAATCGACCTCCACTCATACCATAGATGGATGTCCCCAGAGAAGAAGATTGAACCAGACAGGACCCTAGGCCATAATAGGATCCATTGCTTTGGGTTACAGGCATGTGTCCTCAAAAGCCTGATTCCAATACGAGCATAGGGGTTTTCCTGAGGCACCCATCAGAACTCATCTCGTCTCCACAAGGAAACCTGTGCATGGGAGCCATGTCCAAAGCTTAGGAGAGTACTTCAGGGTCCCGGTGCCACCGCCCCATTCCGAGGCCCTCATGGACACAAAAACACATTAGGACCCATCCTCACGAAAGTCCATTTCAACTCAGCCACCACGGTTGCTCCCGCAGAGGCAGCAGATCTAAACTGTCTTGTTGCTAGGAGACAATTGGAATGCGAGGCGGGCTTCCCAGGCATCCATCCGCGAACGGTACTCTGGAGTCATTCCATATGGGATGTCCTGGAGCTGTCCAACAGGTCTCAATTGTCCCGCAGAAGGAATCCTTGAAGGGGGCATCCCACAACTCCCAACGTGGGAAAACCCCAATGGCCTCGAGATTCCGCTCCTTTCATGAAGCGGCCGACATGCACAGCAACTCCAACCTGAGCCAACGTCTGATCCTCGCCCTGACTTCAGATGCATGAGATATTGGTTCAGATCTGCAGGGGGTACCTGCCGTGCCCTCGCCCTGAAACCCAAGTCCAGCTTGTCTTCTCAGACTTCCGTCCTCACACTCCTGGCCCCGAAGCCCTCAAGTTTGGCAATTCCGGACCCACAATGCAGCACTCTGCCTGCCCTCTAGAAAAAAAAATAGTGCCTCATGAGCTGCCCAGGCACCTTAAATGAGGATAAACCTACACAGCACTCGACTTTACCCAAATTATATAGTCTAACCTGGGCACTAATGCACTGTCGAACACAACCTGAGCCGGGACCTCCTGACCAACACCCAGAAAGCTGACCGCACACTGAGCACATAAAACCCGCCATGGCCTTAGGTCATCATCTCTTCCCTACCTCAGTTTTCAGGCTTCAGAACCGAGACCTTATCTCCAATCACTGCCCAGGGTTGAGTGTGATGCAGAAATCAGAACTCCTCCTTACCCATGCAAGAAACCTTGTGGTTGGCACGTTGTCCAACGTTCAGTGTAGGAGAAACCAGCATTCACCCTGAGGCCCCGCCCATTCTTGAGTGCGACGAGGGCATACACACACATTGTGACCCTCAGCATGAGTCCTGTCCTCTAGTAAGTCCTCTCAGTGGCTGGACCATTAGATGTCATAATGGGCTTGACATGTCCCTAGGCCCCAATTTTTAACCAGATTTCTGATTGTCCAGTCGCCCCTCCCCAGGTCTCTACTCTGGAATCCATCATTTGGTGGGACACCTGAGGATAAAAAAGAAAACAACAACAACAACAACAAAAAAAAAACGGACTTCTTCCAGCCCACAGAATGACCCCAAACTCTTTGACGGGGCCAAACCACCAGAGAGTAAGACTCGTCCATTTCCCATGAAGTCACCCAGAAATTCCACGACCATGAGTGACCCGATATCCAGAGACAAAAACTTGAGTAGGAGCCTCACACTCGCCCTTCTTTCAAATCTCGAAGAGTTCTCCTCATGGTCTGTAGATCAGTCCTGCCATACCTATGACCCGAAACATAAGCCGAGTTTGTGTTTTCAGACAACTGTCCAAACAGCCCTGGCCTACACAACCTACAGGCTCAGGCCCCTGGAGCCAAACCTGAGGACTGTACTTGCCCTCTCCAAGGGAATTGTGTGTGCCCATTCCAATGGCCACAACCCTTCTAATAGGATAAACCTCCAAAGTCCCTGATCCATCTCAATAGTGGTGGCTTCCCAGGAAAAACAGGGGCAATCTGAGCCCAACTGAGCACCTACCTGCACTCAGACTCATAGACATGTCCCCAGAGGTAAAAAGGAAAGAACAAGCCCCTAGGCACTAATCAGATCCATTGCTTTGGTTTCCAGGCATCTCTCCTCAGAGGCCTGGATTTCAAAAGCAGCATATAGCTGTTTCTTGACTCACCCATCAGAAAACATCTCATCTACACATGGGAAACTTGCACGTTGGTGTGTCTTAAAGCCTCTGTTTAGGAGAACCCTTTAGGGCCCCAGTGCCACCGCTTCATTCCAATGTCTCCATAGACACAAAAGCACATTAGGACCCATCGCCAGGGGTGTCCATTTCAACTCAGCATCCTCGGTTGCTCCCCACAGATCCAGGAGATCTAACCTGTCTTGTTGCTGGGAGACAATTGGAATGCGAGGTGGGCTACCCAGCCATCCATCCTTAGAACCCTGCTCAGAATCATTGGCCTGGAGCCAAACAACAGGTCTCAATTGTCCTGCAGAAGACTCTCTGCAGTTTGGAGCTTCTCACAACTCCCATCGTGGGAAAACCCCCATGGCCTCGTGATGCCCCCCCCATCCATGAAGGGGCCATCAGGGACAGAAACTCCAACCTGAGCGATCGTCTGATCCTCGCCCTGACTTTAGATGCACGAGATCTCGATTCAGGTCTGTAGATTGTGCCTGCCATGGCCTCACCCAGACCTAAGCCTAGCTTGTGTACTCAGACTTTTGTCGTCAGACTACTGGCCCACAAGCCCTCCACTTTGGCAATCCAGAACTACAATGCAGCACTCTGTCTGCCCTCCAGAAGAAAAACATTGTCCTCTGGGGCTACCCAGTAACCCAAAATGAGGATCAACCTGCACCGACCTTGGCTGTACCCCAAATACATAGGCTGACCAGGGCACTAATGCCCTTTCTGACACAGCCTGAGCCTGGACCCACGGCCCCTCCCAGACAGCTGTACGCACACTGAGCACATCGAGCCCCCATGGCCTTAGGTCGTCATCTCTTCCCAACCTCGGTTTTCAGGTTTCAGAACCTAGACCTTATCTCCAATCACTGCCCAGGGTTGAAGGTGATGCAGAAATCAGAACTCCTTCCCCATGGCAAGAAACCTTGTGGTTGGCATGTTGTCCAACGTTCAGTGTAGTTGAAACCAGTGTGGCCCATGAGGCCCCGCCCATGCTCACGGGCCACATTGGTCACAAACACACATTGTGACCCTCAGGCTGAGCCCAGTCCTCAAGTAAGGCCACTCAGTGGCTGGATGAAGAGATAGCATATTGGGCTTGCCATGCCACTAGGCCCCAATTTTTAACCATAGTTCGGGTTGTCCCTTCCGTCTTCCCCACGGCTTGGCTTTGGAATTCCTTTTTTGGTGGGACATCTGAGGTAACAAACCTGAAAGGAGACCTCCCATCCCACAGATTGATGAAAAGCAATTGGGAATCGGGCCAAATCCTCAGAGAGGAAGATTCGTCCATGCCCCATGAGGCCTCCCCGACATTCCACGGCCTTCGCTGATACAAAATCCAGAGACAAAAGCCTGAGCAAGCGCCTCAGACTCGCACTTTCTTCATATCCTGAAGAGTTCTTCTCATGGTTTGTAGATCTGGCCTGCCATACCTACGTCCCCAAACCTAAGCTGAATTTGTGTTTTCAGACTTCTGTCCTCAAAGTCTTGGGCCACACACCCTCCAGGCTGGGCGCCTGGAGCCACACATTAGGACGGTGCTTACCTATCCATGGGAATTCTGCCCATTCCATGGTCCAAAATCGTACAAATTAGCAGAAACCTCCAAAGTCCCTGAGGCCATCCAAATAGTGTAGTTCGCCCGGAACAAACAAGGGCTGTCTGACACCAGCTGATAATCGACCTCCACTCATACCATAGATGGATGTCCCCAGAGAAGAAGATTGAACCAGACAGGACCCTAGGCCATAATAGGATCCATTGCTTTGGGTTACAGGCATGTGTCCTCAAAAGCCTGATTCCAATACGAGCATAGGGGTTTTCCTGAGGCACCCATCAGAACTCATCTCGTCTCCACAAGGAAACCTGTGCATGGGAGCCATGTCCAAAGCTTAGGAGAGTACTTCAGGGTGCCGGTGCCACCGCCCAATTCCAAGGCCCTCATGGACACAAAAACACATTAGGACCCATCCTCACGAAAGTCCATTTCAACTCAGCCACCCCGGTTGCTCCCGCAGAGCCATCAGATCTAAACTTTCTTGTTGCTAGGAGACAATTGGAATGCGAGGCGGGCTTCCCAGGCATCCATCCGCGAACGGTGTTCTGGAGTCATTCCATATGGGATGTCCTGGAGCTGTCCAACAGGTCTCAATTGTCCCGCAGAAGGAATCCTTGAAGGGGGCACCCCACAACTCCCAACGTGGGAAAACCCCAATGGCCTCGAGATTCCACTCCCTTCATGAAGCGGACGTCATGCAGAGCAACTCCAACCTGAGCCAACGTCTGATCCTCGCCCTGACTTCAGATGCATGAGATATTGGTTCAGATCTGCAGGGGGTACCTGCCGTGCCCTCGCCCTGAAACCCAAGTCCAGCTTGTCTTCTCAGACTTCCGTCCTCACACTCCTGGCCCCGAAGCCGTGAAGTTTGGCAATTCCGGACCCACAATGCAGCACTCTGCCTGCCCTCTAGAAAAAAAATTAGTGCTTCATGAGCTGCCCAGGCACCTTAAATGAGGATAAACCTACACAGCACTCGACTTTACCCAAATTATATAGTCTAACCTGGGCACTAATGCACTGTCGAACACAACCTGAGCCGGGACCTCCTGACCAACACCCAGAAAGCTGACCGCACACTGAGCACATAAAACCCGCCATGGCCTTAGGTCATCATCTCTTCCCTACCTCAGTTTTCAGGCTTCAGAACCGAGACCTAATCTCCAATCACTGCCCAGGGGTGAGTGTGATGCAGAAATCAGAACTCCTCCTTACCCATGGCAAGAACCCTTGTGGTTGGCACGTTGTCCAACGTTCAGTGTAGGAGAAAACAGCATTCACCCTGAGGCCCCGCCCATTCTTGAGTGCGACGAGTACATACACACGCATTGTGACCCTCAGCATGAGTCCTGTCCTCTAGTAAGTCCTCTCAGTGGCTGGACCATTAGATGTCATAATGGGCTTGACATGTCCCTAGGCCCCAATTTTTAACCAGATTTCTGATTGTCCAGTCGCCCCTCCCCAGGGCTCTACTCTGGAATCCATCATTTGGTGGGACACCTGAGGTTAAAAAAGAAAACAACAACAACAACAACAAAAAATAACGGACTTCTTCCAGCCCACAGAATGACCCCAAACTCTTTGGACGAGGCCAAACCACCAGAGAGTAAGACTTGTCCATTTCCCATGAAGTCACCCAGAAATTCCTCGACCATGAGTGACACGATTTCCAGAGACAAAATCTTGAGCAGGAGCCTCACACTCGCCATTCTTTCAAATCCCGAAGAGTTCTCCTCATGGTCTCTAGATCAGTCCTGCCATACCTATGACCCGAAACATAAGCCGAGTTTGTGTTTTCAGACAACTGTCCAAAAAGCCCTGGCCTACACAACCTACAGGCTCAGGCCCCTGGAGCCAAACCTGAGGACTGTACTTGCCCTCTCCAAGGGAATTGTGTGTGCCCATTCCAATGGCCACAACCCTTCTAATAGGATAAACCTCCAAAGTCCCTGCTCCATCTCAATAGTGGTGGCTTACCAGGAAAAACAGGGGCAATCTGAGCCCATCTGTGCACCTACCTGCACTCAGACCCATAGACAGATGTGCCCAGAGGTAAAAAGGAAAGAAAAGGCCCCTAGGCACTAATCAGATCCATTGCTTTGGTTTCCATGCATCTCTCCTCAGAGGCCTGGATTTCAAAAGCAGCATATAGCTGTTTCTTGACTCAGCCATCAGAAAACATCTCATCTGCGGAGGAGTCAAGATGGCGGAGAAGTAGCTTGCCGAGACTACTTCAGCTAGCCAGAGATCAGCTAGATAGCTTATCTAAATATTGCAAACACCTGAAAATCCATCGGCAGATCTAGAGAAGAAGAACAGCAATTCTGGAAACAGAAAAACAACCACTTTCTGAAAGGTAGGACTGGCGGAGAAGTGAATCCAAAGCGACGGGAAGATAGACCCTGGGGGGAGGGGCTGGCTCCCGGCAAGCGGGGGAGCATCCGTGCACAAAATCAGGACTTTTAAAAGTCTGTTCCGCTGAGGGACATTGCTCCAGAGGCTAAACCGGGGCGAAGCCCACGCGGGGTCAGTTGGCCTCAGGTCCTGCAGGGTCACAGAAGGATCGGGGGTGTCTGAGTGTCGCAGAGCTTGCGGGTATTGGAACGGGAAAGCCGGCTACAGAGACAGAGCCGACAGTAAGCTCACAGCTCGGTGTTACATTGAACCGGTCCAGGCTTGGTGAGCTTGGAGCGCGGCCGGAGGTCAGGCAGACATGAGTAACTGGGCGCTATTCTCTGAGGGCGCACTGAGGAGTGGGGCCCTGGGCTCTCGGCTCCTCCGGGCCGGAGACCAGGAGGCCGCCATTTGTATTCCCGTACTCCGGAACTGTACGGAAAGCGCTCAGGGAACAAAACCTCCTGAAAGCAAACCTGAGCGGATTACTCACCCCGGCCCCGGGTAAGGGCGGTGTAATTCTGCCTGGGACAAAGACACTTGAGAATCACTACAACAGGCCCCTCCCCCAGAAGTTCAACAAGAAATCCAGCCGAAACCAAGTTCACCTACCAAGGAGTGCGGTTTCAATACCAAGGAGAGCAGCAGAATTCCAGAGAAGGAGAAAGCCAAGCACGGAACTCATGGCTTTTTTCCTGTGATTTTTTTTAGTCTTGCAGTTAATTTAATTTTTTCTTTTTCTTTTTTTTTTTTTTCTTCTTGCCTTCGGGTAAAAAATTTTTTTTTTAACTGTTACCTTTTTCTTTTTTAACGATTTTTTACTAGTTTATCTAATATATAATTTTTTTCTTTTTTACATTTTTCTTAGGTGTTTTCTTTTTTAAAAAATTTTTTTCTTTTCTTTTTTTTTTTCTTTATTCTTTTTTTTTTCCCTTCGGGTAAATTTTTTTTTTTTTTAACTGTTACCTTTTTCTTTTTTAACGATTTTTTACTAGTTTATCTAATACATATATTTTTTCTTTTTTATATTTTTCTTAGGTGTTTTCTTTTTTTTTTTAATTCTTTTCTTTTTTTTTACTCTTTTTTCTTTTTTTTTTATTTCTTCCTTTTTGAACCTCTTTTTATCCCTTTTCTCCCCCCTCACGATTTTGGATCTCTTCTAATTTGGTTAAAGCATATTTTCCTGGGGTTGTTGCCACCCTTTTAGTATTTTACTTGCCCCTTCATATACTCTTATCTGGACAAAATGACAAGACGGAAAAATTCAACACAAAAAAAAAAAAAACAAGAGGCAGTACCGAAGGCTAGGGACCTAATCAATACAGACATTGGTAATATGTCAGATCTAGAGTTCAGAATGACAATTCTCAAGGTTCTAGCCAGGCTCGAAAAAGGCATGGAAGATATTAGAGAAACCCTCTCGAGAGATATAAAAGCCCTTTCTGGAGAAATAAAAGAACTAAAATCTAACCAAGTTGAAATCAAAAAAGCTATTAATGAGGTGCAATCAAAAATGGAGGCTCTCACTGCTAGGATAAATGAGGCAGAAGAAAGAATTAGTGATATAGAAGACCAAATGACAGAGAATAAAGAAGCTGAGCAAAAGAGGGACAAACAGCTACTGGACCACGAGGGGAGAATTCGAGAGATAAGTGACACCATAAGACGAAACAACATTAGAATAATTGGGATTCCAGAAGAAGAAGAAACAGAGAGGGGAGCAGAAGGTATACTAGAGAGAATTATTGGGGAGAATTTCCCCAATATGGCAAAGGGAACGAGCATCAAATTTCAGGAGGTTCAGAGAACGCCCCTCAAAATCAATAAGAATAGGCCCACACCCCGTCACCTAATAGTAAAATTTACAAGTCTCAGTGACAAAGAGAAAATCCTGAAAGCAGCCCGGGAAAAGAAGTCTGTAACATACAATGGTAAAAATATTAGATTGGCAGCTGACTTATCCACAGAGACCTGGCAGGCCAGAAAGAGCTGGCATGATATTTTCAGAGCACTAAATGAGAAAAACATGAAGCCCAGAATACTATATCCAGCTAGGCTATCATTGAAAATAGAAGGAGAGATTAAAAGCTTCCAGGACAAACAACAACTGAAAGAATTTGCAAACACCAAACCAGATCTACAGGAAATCTTGAAAGGGGTCCTCTAAGCAAAGAGAGATCCTACAAGTGGTAGATCAGAAAGGAACAGAGACCATATACAGTAACAGCCACCTTACAGGCAATACAATGGCCCTAAATTCATATCTCTCAATAGTTACCCTGAATGTTAATGGGCTAAATGCCCCTGTCAAAAGACACAGGGTATCAGAATGGATAAAAAAAACAAAACCCATCTATATGTTGCCTCCAAGAAACACATTTTAAGCCCGAAGACACCTCCAGATTTAAAGTGAGGGGGTGGAAAAGAATTTACCATGCTAATGGACATCAGAAGAAAGCAGGAGTGGCAATCCTTATATCAGATCAATTAGATTTTAAGCCAAAAACTATAATAAGAGATGAGGAAGGACACTATATCATACTCAAAGGGTCTGTCCAACAAGAAGATTTAACAATTTTAAATATCTATGCCCCCAACGTGGGAGCAGCCAACTATATAAACCAATTAATAACAAAATCAAAGAAACACATCAACAATAATACAATAATAGTAGGGGACTTTAACACTCCCCTCACTAAAATGGACAGATCATCCAAGCAAAAGATCAGCAAGGAAATAAAGGCCTTAAACGACACACTGGACCAGATGGACATCACAGATATATTCAGAACATTTCATCCCAAAGCAACAGAATACACATTCTTCTCTAGTGCACATGGAACATTCTCCAGAATAGATCACATCCTCGGTCCTAAATCAGGACTCAACCGGTATCAAAAGATTGGGATCATTCCCTGCATATTTTCAGACCACAATGCTCTAAAGCTAGAACTCAACCACAAAGGGAAGTTTGAAAAGAACCAAAATACATGGAGACTAAACAGCATCCTTCTAAAGAATGAATGGGTCAACCGGGAAATTAAAGAAGAATTGAAAAAAATCATGGAAAAAATTAAAATGAAAATACAACGGTTCAAAATCTGTGGGACACAACAAAGGCAGTCCTGAGAGGAAAATATATAGCGGTACAAGCCTTTCTCAAGAAACAAGAAAGGTCTCAGGTACACAATCTAACCCTACACCTAAAGGAGCTGGAAAAAGAACAAGAAAGAAACCCTAAGCCTAGTAGGAGAAGAGAGATCATAAAGATCAGAGCAGAAATCAATGAAATAGAAACCAAAAAAACAATAGAACAAATCAACGAAAGTAGGAGCTGGTTCTTTGAAAGAATTAATAAAATTGATAAACCCCTGGCCCGACTTATCAAAAAGAAAAGAGAAAGGACCCAAATAAATAAAATCATGAATGAAAGAGGAGAGATCACAACTAACACCAAAGAAATACAAACTATTATAAGAACATACTATGAGCAACTCTACGGCAATAAATTTGACAATCTGGAAGAAATGGATGCATTCCTAGAAACATATAAACTACCACAACTGAACCAGGAAGAAATAGAAAGCCTGAACAGACCCATAACCAGTAAGGAGATTGAAACAGTCATTAAAAATCTCCAAACAAACAAAAGCCCAGGGCCAGACGGCTTCCCAGGGGAATTCTACCAAACATTTAAAGAAGAACTAATTCCTATTCTCCTGAAACTGTTCCAAAAAATAGAAATGGAAGGAAAACTTCCAAACTCATTTTATGAGGCCAGCATCACCTTGATCCCAAAACCAGGCAAGGATCCCACCAAAAAAGAGAGCTATAGACCAATATACTTGATGAACACAGATGCGAAAATACTCAACAAAATACTAGCCAATAGGATTCAACAGTACATTAAAAAGATTATTCACCACGACCAAGTGGGATTTATTCCAGGGCTGCAAGGTTGGTTCAACATCCGCAAATCAGTCAATGTGATACAACACATCAATAAAAGTAAGAACAAGAACCATATGATACTCTCAATAGATGCTGAAAAAGCATTTGACAAAGTACAGCATCCCTTCCTGATCAAAACTCTTCAAAGTGTAGGGATAGAGGGCACATACCTCAATATCATCAAAGCCATCTATGAAAAACCCACCGCAAATATCATTCTCAATGGAGAAAAACTGAAAGCTTTTCCGCTAAGGTCAGGAACACGACAGGGATGTCCATTATCACCACTGCTATTCAACATAGTACTAGAGGTCCTAGCCTCAGCAATCAGACAACAAAAGGAAATTAAAGGCATCCAAATCGGCAAAGAAGAAGTCAAATTATCACTCTTCGCAGATGATATGATACTATATGTGGAAAACCCAAAAGACTCCACTCCAAAACTGCTAGAACTTATACAGGAATTCAGTAAAGTGTCAGGATATAAAATCAATGCACAGAAATCAGTTGCATTTCTCTACACCAACAGCAAGACAGAAGAAAGGGAAATTAAGGAGTCAATCCCATTTACAATTGCACCCAAAACCATAAGATACCTAGGAATAAACCTAACCAAAGAGACACAGAATCTATACTCAGAAAACTATAAAGTACTCATGAAAGAAATTGAGGAAGACACAAAGAAATGGAAAAATGTTCCATGCTCCTGGATTGGAAGAATAAATGTGAAAATGTCTATGTTACCTAAAGCAATCTACACATTTAATGCAATTCCTATCAAAGTACCATCCATCTTTTTCAAAGAAATGGAACAAATAATTCTAAAATTTATATGGAACCAGAAAAGACCTCGAAGAGCTAAAGGGATATTGAAAAAGAAAGCCAACGTTGGTGGCATCACAATCCCGGACTTCAAGCTCTATTACAAAGCTGTCATCATCAAGACAGCATGGTACTGGCACAAAAACAGACCCATAGATCAATGGAACAGAATAGAGAGCCCAGAAATAGACTCTCAACTCTATGGTCAACTAATCTTCGACAAAGCAGGAAAGAATGTCCAATGGAAAAAAGACAGCCTCTTCAATAAATGGTGCTGGGAAAATTGGACAGCCACATGCAGAAAAATGAAATAGGACCATTTCCTTACACCACACACAAAAATAGACTCAAAATGGATGAAGGACCTCAATGTGCGAAAGGAATCCATCAAAATCCTTGAGGAGAACACAGGCAGCAACCTCTTCGACCTCAGCCGCAGCAACATCTTCCTAGGAACAACGCCAAAGGCAAGGGAAGCAAGGGCAAAAATGAACTATTGGGATTTCATCAAGATCAAAGGCTTTTGCACAGCAAAGGAAACAGTTAACAAAATCAAAAGACAACTGACAGAATGGGAGAAGATATTTGCAAACGACATATCAGATAAAGGACTAGTGTCCAGAATCTATAAAGAACTTAGCAAACTCAACACCCAAAGAACAAATAATCCAATCAAGAAATGGGCAGAGGACATGAACAGACATTTCTGCAAAGAAGACATCCAGATGGCCAACAGACACATGAAAAAGTGCTCCATATCACTCGGCATCAGGGAAATACAAATCAAAACCACAATGCGATATCACCTCACACCAGTCAGAATGGCTAAAATCAACAAGTCAGGAAATGACAGATGCTGGCGAGGATGCGGAGAAAGGGGAACCCTCCTACACTGTTGGTGGGAATGCAAGCTGGTGCAACCTCTCTGGAAAACAGCATGGAGGTTCCTCAAAATGTTGAAAATAGAACTGCCCTATGACCCAGCAATTGCACTATTGGGTATTTACCCTAAAGATACAAACGTAGTGATCCAACGGGGCACGTGTACTCGAATGTTTATAGCAGCAATGTCCACAATAGCCAAACTATGGAAAGAACCTAGATGTCCATCCACAGATGAATGGATCAAGAAGATGTGGTATATATACACAATGGAATACTATGCAGCCATCAAAAGAAATGAAATCTTGCCATTTGCGACAACATGGATGGAACTAGAGCATATCATGCTTAGCGAAATAAGTCAAGCAGAGAAAGACAACTATCATATGATGTTCCTGATATGAGGAAGTGGTGATGCAACATAACGGCTTAAGTGGGTATGAGAAGAATAAATGAAAGAAGATGGGATTGGGAGGGATACAAACCATAAGTGACTCTTAATCTCACAAAACAAACTGAGGGATGCTGGGGAGAGGGGGTTTGGGAGAAGGGGCTGGTATTATGGACATTGAGGAGGGTATAAGTTTTGGAGAGTGCCGTGAAGTGTGTAAACCTGGTGATTCACAGACCTGTACCCCTGGGGATAAAAATATATGTTTATAAAAAATAAAAAATTATATTAAAAAAAAAAAAAAGAAAACATCTAATTTACACATGGTAAACTTGCACGTTGGAGCTGTGTCAAAGCCTCTGTTTAGGAGAACCCTTTAGGGCCCCAGTGCCACCGCTTCATTCCAAGGTCTCCATAGACACAAAAGCACATTAGGACCCATCCCCAGGGGTGTCCATTTCAAATCAGCGTCCTCGGTTGCTCCCCACAGATCCAGGAGAACTAACATGTCTTGTTGCTAGGAGACAATTGGAATGCGAGGTGGGCTACCCAGCCATCCATCCTTAGAACCCTGCTCAGAATCATTGGCCTGGAGCCAAACAACAGGTCTCAATTGTCCTGCAGAAGACTCTCTGCAGTTTGGAGCTTCTCACAACTCCCATCGTGGGAAAAACGCCTTGGCCTTGTGATGCCCCACCCCCATTCATGAAGGGGCCATCAGGGACAGAAACTCCAACCTCAGCGATCGTCTGATCCTCGCCCTGAATTCAGATGCACGAGATCTCGATTCAGGTCTGTAGATTGTGCCTGCCATGGCCTCACCCAGAAACCTAAGCCTAGCTTGTGTTCTCAGACTTTTGTCGTCAGACTACTGGCCCCCAAGCCCTCCACTTTGGCAATCCAGAACTACAATGCAGAACTCTGCCTGCCCTACAGAAGAAAAACATTGTCCTCTGGGACTACCCAGTAACCCCAAATGAGGATCAACCTGCACCGACCTTGGCTGTACCCCAAATACATAGGCTGACCAGGGCACTAATGCCCTTTCTGACACAGCCTGAGCCTGGACCCCCGGCCCATCCCAGACAGCTGTCCGCACACTGAGCACATCGAGCCGCCATGGCCTTAGGTCGTCATCTTTTCCAAACCTCGGTTTTCAGGGTTCAGAACCTAGACCTTATCTCCAATCACTGCCCAGGGTTGAAGGTGATGCAGAAATCAGAACTCCTTCCCCATGGCTAGAAACCATGTGGTTGGCATGTTGTCCAACGTTCAGTGTCATTGAAACCAGTGTGGCCCATGAGGCCCCGCCCATGCTCACGGGCCACATTGGTCACAAACACACATCGTGACGCTCAGGCTGAGCCCAGTCCTCAAGTAAGGCCACTCAGTGGCTGGATGAAGAGATAGCATATTGGGCTTGCCATGCCCCTAGGCCCCAATTTTTAACCATAGTTCGGGTTTTCACTTCAGTCTTCCCCACGGCTTGGCTTTGGAATTCCTCTTTTGGTGGGACACCTGAGGTAACAAACCTGAAATGAGTCCTCCCATCCCACAGATTGACGAAAATCAATTGGGATTCGGGCCAAATCCTCAGAGAGGAAGATTCGTCCATGGCCCATGAGGCCTCCCCGACATTCCACGGCCATCGCTGATACAAAATCCAGAGACAAAAGCCTGAGCAAGCGACTCAGACTCACACTTTCTTCATATCCTGAAGAGTTCTTCTCATGGTTTGTAGAACGGGCCTGACATACCTACGTCCCCAAACCTAAGCTGAGTTTGTTTTTTCAAACTTCTGTCCTCAAAGTCTTGGGCCACACACCCTCCAGGCTGGGCCCCTGGAGCCACACATTAGGACTGTGCCTACCAATCCATGGGAATTCTGCCCATTCCATGGTCCAAAATCGTACAAATTAGGAGAAACCTCCAAAGTCCCTGAGGCCATCCCAATAGTGTAGGTCGCCCGGAACAAACAAGGGCTGTCTGACACCAGCTGATAATCGACCTCCACTCATACCATAGATGGATGTCCCCAGAGAAGAAGATTGAACCAGACAGGACCCTAGGCCATAATAGGATCCATTGCTTTGGGTTACAGGCATGTGTCCTCAAAAGCCTGATTCCAATACGAGCATAGGGGTTTTCCAGAGGCACCCATCAGAACTCATCTCGTCTCCACAAGGAAACCTGTGCATGGGAGCCATGTCCAAAGCTTAGGAGAGTACTTCAGGGTCCCGGTGCCACCGCCCCATTCCAAGGCCCTCATGGACACAAAAACACATTAGGACCCATCCTCACGAAAGTCCATTTCAAATCAGCCACCCCAGTTGCTCCCGCAGAGCCATCAGATCTAAACTGTCTTGTTGCTAGGAGACAATTGGAATGCGAGGCGGGCTTCCCAGGCATCCATCCTCGAACGGTGCTCTGGAGTCATTCCATATGGGATGTCCTGGAGCTGTCCAACAGGTCTCAATTGTCTCGCAGAAGGAATCCTTGAAGGGGGCATCCCACAACTCCCAACGTGGGAAAAGCTCTATGGCCTCGAGATTCCGCTCCCTTCAGGAAGCGGCCGTCATGCTCAGAAACTCCAAGCTGAGCCAACTTCTGATGCTCGCCCTGACTTCAGATGCATGAGATATTGGTTCAGATCTGCAGGGGGTACCTGCCGTGCCCTCGCCCTGAAACCCAAGTCTAGCTTCTCTTCTCAGACTTCCGTCCTCACACTCCTGGCCCCGAAGACCTCAAGTTTGGCAATTCCGGACCCACAATGCAGCACTCTGCCTGCCCTCTAGAAAAAAAATTATTGCCTCATGAGCTTCCTAGGCAACTTAAATGAGGGTAAAGCTACACAGCACTCGACTTTACCCAAATTATATAGTCTAACCTGGGCACTAATGCACTGTCGAAAACAACCTGAGCCCGGACCTTCTGACCAACACCAGAAAGCTGACCGCACACTGAGCACATAAAACCCGCCATGGCCTTAGGTCATCATCTCTTCCCTACCTCAGTTTTCAGGCTTCAGAACCGAGACCTTATCTCCAATCACTGCCCAGGGGTGAGTGTGATGCAGAAATCAGAACTCCTTTTTACCCATGGCAAGAACCCTTGTGGTTGGCACGTTGTCCAACGTTCAGTGTAGGAGAAAACAGCATTCACCCTGAGGCCCCGCCCATTCAGAGTGTTACGAGGGCATACACACGCATTGTGACCCTCAGCATGAGTCCTGTCCTCTAGTAAGTCCTCTCAGTTGCTGGACCATTAGATGTCATAATGGGCTTGACATGTCCCTAGGGCCCAATTTTTAACCAGATTTCTGATTGTCCAGTCGCCCCTACCCAGGGCTCTACTCTGGAATCCATCATTTGGTGGGACACCTGAGGTTAAAAAGGAAAACAACAACAACCACAACAACAACAAAAAAAAATAACGGACTTCTTCCAGCCCACAGAATGACCCCAAACTCTTTGTATGGGGCCAAACCACCAGAGAGTAAGACTCGTCCATTTCCCATGAAGTCACCCAGAAATTGCAAGACCATGAGTGACACGATATCCAGAGGCCAAAACGTGAGCAGGAGCCTCACACTCGCCCTACTTTCAAATCCCGAAGTGTTCTCCTCATGGTCTGTAGATCAGTCCTGCCATACCTATGACCCGAAACATAAGCCGAGTTTCTGTTTTCAGACAACTGTCCAAACAGCCCTGGCATACACAACCTACAGGCTCAAGCCCCTGGAGCAAAACCTGAGGACTGTACTTGCCCTCTCCAAGGGAATTGTGTGTCCCCATTCCAATGGCCACAACACTTCTAATAGGATAAACCTCCAAAGTCCCTGATCCATCTCAATAGTGGTGGCTTCCCAGGAAAAACAGGGGCAATCTGAGCCCAACGGAGCACCTACCTGCACTCAGACCCATAGACCGATGTCCCCAGAAAAAAAGGAAAGAACAGGCCCCTAGGCACTCATCAGATCTATTGCTTTGGTTTCCAGGCATCTCTCCTCAGAGTTCTGGATTTCAAAAGCAGCATATAGCTGTTTCTTGACTCACCCATCAGAAAACATCTCATCTACACATGGGAAACTTGCACGTTGGAGCTGTGTCAAAGCCTCTGTTTAGGAGAACCCTTTAGGGCCCCAGTGCCACCGCTTCATTCCAAGGTCTCCATAGACACAAAAGCACGTTAGGACCCATCCCCAGGGGTGTCCATTTCAACTCAGCGTCCTCGGTTGCTCCACAAAGATCCAGGAGATCTAACCTGTCTGGTTGCTAGGAGACAATTGGAATGCGAGGTCGGCTACCCAGCCATCCATCCTTAGAACCCTGCTCAGAATCATTGGCCTGGAGCCAAACAACAGGTCTCAATTGTCCTGCAGAAGACTCTCTGCTGTTTGGAGCTTCTCACAACTCACATCGTGGGAAAACACCCATGGCCTCGTGATGCCCCCCCCATTCATGAAGGGGCCATCAGGGACAGAAACTCCAAACTGAGCGATCGTCTGATCCTCGCCCTGACTTCAGATGCACGAGATCTCGATTCAGGTCTGTAGATTGTGCCTGCCATGGCCTCACCCAGAAACCTAAGCCTAGCTTGTGTTCTCAGACATTTGTTGTCAGACTACTGGCTCACAAGCCCCCCAGTTTGGCAATCCAGAACTACAATGCAGCACTCTGCCGGCCCTCCAGAAGAAAAACATTGTCCTCTGGGTCTACCCAGTTACCCCAAATGAGGATCAACCTGCACCGACCTTGGCTGTACCCCAAATACATAGGCTGACCAGGGCACTAATGCCCTTTCTGACACATACTGAGCCTGGTCCCCCTGGCCCCTCCCAGACAGCTGGCCGCACACTGAGCACATCGAGCCGCAATGGCCTTAGGTCGTCATCTCTTCCCAACCTCGGTTTTCAGGTTTCAGAACCTAGACCTTATCTCCAATCACTGCCCAGGTTTGAAGGTGATGCAGAAATCAGAACTCCTTCCCCATGGCAAGAAACCTTGTGGTTGGCATGTTGTCCAACGTTCAGTGTAGTTGAAACCAGTGTGGCCCATGAGCCCCCGCCCATTCTTGCGGGCCACATTGATCACAAACACACATTGTGACCCTCAGGCTGAGCCCAGTCCTCAAGTAAGGCCACTCAGTGGCTGGATGAAGTGTTAGCATATTGGGCTTGCCATGCCCCTAGGCCCCAATTTTTAACCATAGTTCGGGTTGTCCCTTCAGTCTTCCCCACGGCTTGGCTTTGGAATTCCTCTTTTGGTGGGACACCTGAGGTAACAAAACTGAAAAGAGTCCTCCCATCCCACAGATTGACGAAAAGCAATTGGGAATCGAGCCAAATCCTCAGAGAGGAATATTTGTCCATGGCCCATGAGGCCTCGACGACATTCCACGGCCATCGCTGATACAAAATCCAGAGACAAAAGCCTGAGCAAGCGCCTCAGACTCGCACTTTCTTGATATCCTGAAGAGTTCTTCTCATGGTTTGTAGATCGGGCCTGCCATACCTACGTCCCCAAACCTAAGCTGAGTTTGTGTTTTCAGACTTCTGTCCTCAAAGTCTTGGGCCACACACCTTCCAGGCTGGGCCCCTGGAGCCACACATTAGGACTGTGCCTACCAATCCATGGGAATTCTGCTCATTCCATGGTCCCAAATCGTGCAAATTAGGAGAAACCTCCAAATTCCCTGAGGCCATTCCAATAGTGTAAGTTGCCAGGAACAAACAAGGGCTGTCTGACATCAGCTGATAATCGAACTCCACTCATACCATAGATGGATGTCCCCAGAGAAGAAGATTGAACCAGACAGGACCCTAGGCCATAATAGGATCCATTGCTTTGGGTTACAGTCATGTGTCCTCAAAAGCCTGATTCCAATACGAGCATAGGGGTTTTCCTGAGGCACCCATCAGAACTCATCTCATCTCCACAAGTAAACCTGTGCATGGGAGCCATGTCCAAAGCTTAGGAGAGTACTTCAGGGTCCCGGTGCCACCGCCCCATTCCAAGGCCCTCATGGACACAAAAACACATTAGGACCCATCCTCAGGCAAATCCATTTCAACTCAGCCACCCCGCTTGCTCAGGCAGAGCTATCAGATCTAAACTGACTTGTTGCTAGAAGACAATTGGAATGCGAGGCGGGCTTCCCAGGCATCCATCCGCGAACGGTGCTCTGGAGTCATTCCATGTGGGATGTCCTTGAGCTGTCCAACAGGTCTCAATTGTCCCGCAGAAGGAATCCTTGAAGGGGGCATCCCACAACTACCAATGTGGGAAAACCTCAATGGCCTCGAGATTCCGCTCCCTTCATGACGCGGCCGTCATGCTCAGAAACTCCAACCTGAGCCAACGTCTGATCCTCGCCCTGACTTCAGATGCATGAGATATTGGTTCAGATCTGCAGGGGGTACCTGTCGACCTCGCCCTGAAACCCAAGTCTAGCTTGTCTTCTCAGACTTCCGTCCTCACACTCCTGGCCCCGAAGCCCTCAAGTTTGGCAATTCCGGAACCCACAATGCAGCACTCTGCCTGCCTTCTAGAAAAAAAATTATTGCCTCATGAGCTTCCCAGGCAACTTAAATGAGGTAAAACCTACACAGCACTCGACTTTACCCAAATTATATAGTCTAACCTGGGCACTAATGCACTGTCGAACACAACCTGAGCCCGGACCTCCTGACCAACACCCAGAATGCTGACCGCACACTGAGCACATAAAACCCGCCATGGCCTTAGGTCATCATATCTTCCCTACCTCAGTTTTCAGGCTTCAGAACCGAGACCTTATCTCCAATCACTTCCCAGGGGTGAGTGTGATGCAGAAATCAGAACTCCTCCTTACCCATGGCAAGAACCCTTGTGGTTTGCACGTTGTCCTACATTCAGTGTAGGAGAAACCAGCGTTCACTCTGAGGCCCCGCCCATTCTTGAGTGTTATGAGGGCATTGACAAGCATTGTGACCCTAAGCATGAGTCCTGTCCTCTAGTAAGTCCTCTCAGTGACTGGACCATTAGATGTCATAATGGGCTTGACATGTCCCTAGGCCCCAATTTTTAACCAGATTTCTGATTGTCCAGTCGCCCCTCCCCAGGGCTCTACTCTGGAATCCATCATTTGGTGGGACACCTGAGTTTAAAAAAGGAAACAACAACAACAAAAAAAAAAAAACGGACTTCTTCCAGCCCACGGAATGACCCCAAACTCTTTGGACGGGGCCAAACCACCACAGAGTATGACTCGTCCATTTCCCATGAAGTCACCCAGAAATTCCACGACCATGAGTGACACGATATCCAGAGACCAAAACGAGAGCAGGAGACTCTCACTCGCCCTTCTTTCAAATCCCGAAGAGTTCTCCTCATGGTCTGTAGATCAGTCATGCCATTCCTATGACCCGAAACACAAGCCGAGTTTGTGTTTTCAGACAACTGTCCAAACAGCCCTGGCCTACACAACCTACAGGCTCAGGCCCCTGGAGCCATACCTGAGGACTGTACTTGCCCTCTCCAAGGGAATTGTGTGTGCCCATTCCAATGGCCACAACCCTTCTAATAGGATAAACCTCCAAAGCCCCTGATCCATCTCAATAGTGGTGGCTTCCCAGGAAAAACAGGGGCAATCTGAGCCCAACGGAGCACCTACCTGCACTCAGACCCATAGACCGATGTCCCCAGAGGTAAAAAGGAAAGAACAAGCACCTAGGCACTCATCAGATCCATTGATTTGGTTTCCAGGCATCTCTCCTCAGAGGCCTGGTCTTCAAAAGCAGCATATAGCTGTTTCTTGAATCACCCATCAGAAAACATCTCATCTACACATGGGAAACTTGCACGTTGGAGCTGTGTCAAAGCCTCTGTTTAGGAGAACCCTTTAGGGCCCCAGTGCCACCGCTTCATTCCAAGGTCTCCATAGACACAAAAGCACGTTAGGACCCATCCCCAGGGGTGTCCATTTCAACTCAGCGTCCTCGGTTGCTCCCCACAGATCCAGGAGATCTAACCTGTCTGGTTGCTAGGAGACAATTGGAATGCGAGGTGGGCTACCCAGCCATCCATCCTTAGAACCCTGCTCAGAATCATTGGCCTGGAGCCAAACAACAGGTCTCAATCGTCCTGCAGAAGACTCTCTGCAGTTTGGAGCTTCTCACAACTCCCATCGTGGGAAAACACCCATGTCCTAGTGATGCCCCCGCCATTCATGAAGGGGAAATCAGGGACAGAAACTCCAACCTGAGCGATCGTCTGATCTTCGCTCTGACTTCAGATGCACGAGATCTCGATTCAGGTCTGTAGATTGTGCCTGCCATGGACTCACCCAGAAACCTAAGCCTAGCTTGTGTTCTCAGACATTTGTCGTCAGACTACTGGCTCACAAGCCCCCTAGTTTGGCAATCCAGAACTACAATGCAGCACTCTGCCGGCCCTCCAGAAGAAAAACATTGTCCTCTGGGGCTTCCCAGTAACCCCAAATGAGGATCAACCTGCACCGACCTTGGCTGTACCCCAAATACATAGGCTGACCAGGGCACTAATGCCCTTTCTGACACAGCCTGAGCCTGGACCCCCATGCCCCTCCCAGACAGCTGGCCGCACACTGAGCACATCGAGCCGCCATGGCCCTAGGTCGTCATCTCTTCCCAACCTCGGTTTTCAGGTTTCAGAACCTAGACCTTATCTCCAATCACTGCCCAGGGTTGAAGGTGATGCAGAAATCAGAACTCCTTCCCCATGGCAAGAAACCTTGTGGTTGGCATGTTGTCCAACGTTCAGTGTAGTTGAAACCAGTGTGGCCCATGAGGCCCCACCCATGCTCACGGCCACATTGATCACGAACACACATTGTGACCCTCAGGTGAGCCCAGTCCTCAAGTAAGGCCACTCAGTGGCTGGTGAAGAGATAGCAATTTGGTTTGCCATGCCCCTAGGCCCCAATTTTTAACCATAGTTCGGGTTCTCCCTTCAGTTTCTCCCATGGCTTGGCTTTGGAATTCCTCTTTTGGTGGGACACCTGAGGTAACAAACCTGAAATGAGTCCTCCCATCCCACAGATTGACGAAAATCAATTGGGATTCGGGCCAAATCCTCAGAGAGGAAGATTCGTCCATGGCCCATGAGGCCTCCCCGACATTCCACGGCCATCGCTGATACAAAATCCAGAGACAAAAGCCTGAGCAAGCGACTCAGACTCACACTTTCTTCATATCCTGAAGAGTTCTTCTCATGGTTTGTAGAACGGGCCTGACATACCTACGTCCCCAAACCTAAGCTGAGTTTGTTTTTTCAAACTTCTGTCCTCAAAGTCTTGGGCCACACACCCTCCAGGCTGGGCCCCTGGAGCCACACATTAGGACTGTGCCTAACAATCCATGGGAAATCTGCCCATTCCATGGTCCAAAATCGTACAAATTAGGAGAAACCTCCAAAGTCCCTGAGGCCATCCCAATAGTGTAGGTCGCCCGGAACAAACAAGGGCTGTCTGACACCAGCTGATAATCGACCTCCACTCATACCATAGATGGATGTCCCCAGAGAAGAAGATTGAACCAGACAGGACCCTAGGCCATAATAGGATCCATTGCTTTGGGTTACAGGCATGTGTCCTCAAAAGCCTGATTCCAATACGAGCATAGGGGTTTTCCTGAGGCACCCATCAGAACTCATCTCGTCTCCACAAGGAAACCTGTGCATGGGAGCCATGTCCAAAGCTTTGGAGAGTACTTCAGGGTGCCGGTGCCACCGCCCCATTCCAAGGCCCTCATGGACACAAAAACACATTAGGCCCCATCCTCAGGAAAGTCCATTTCAACTCAGCCACCCCGGTTGCTCCCGCAGAGCCATCAGATCTAAACAGTTTTGTTGCTAGGAGACAATAGGAATGCGAGGAGGGCTTCCCAGGCATCCATCCGCGAATGGTGTTCTGGAGTCATTCCATATGGGATGTCCTGGAGCTGTCCAACAGGTCTTAATTGTCCCGCAGAAGGAATCCATGAAGGGGGCATCCCACAACTCCCAATGTGGGAAAACCTCAATGGGCCCGAGATCCGCTCCCTTCATGAATCGGCTGTCATGCACAGGAACTCCAACCTGAGCCAACGTCTGATCCTCGCCCTGAATTCAGAAGAATGAGATATTGGTTAAGATCTGCAGGGGGTACCTGCCGTGCCCTCTCCCTGAAACCCAAGTCTAGCTTGTCTTCTCACACTTCCGTCCTCACACTACTGGCCCCGAAGTCCTAATATTTGGCAATTCCGGACCCACAATGCAGCACTCTGCCGGCCCGCTAGAAAAAAGAAATTATTACCTCATGAGCTACCCAGGCACCTTAAATGAGGATAAACCTACACAGCACTCGACCTAACCCTAATTATATAGTCTAACCTGGGCACTAATGCACTGTCGAACACAACCTGAGCCCGGAACTCCTGACCAACACCCAGAAAGCTGACCGCACACTGAGCACATAAAACCCGCCATGGCCTTAGGTCATCATCTCTTCCCTACCTCAGTTTTCAGGCTTCAGAACCGAGACCTTATCTCCAATCACTGCCCAGGGGTGAATGTGATGCAGAAATCAGAACTCCTCCTTACCCAAGGCAAGAACCCTTGTGGTTGGCACGTTGTCCAACGTTCAGTGTAGGAGAAACCAGCATTCACCCTGAGGCCCCGCCCATTCTTGAGTGGGACGAGGGCATACACACGCTATTGTGACCCTCAGCATGAGTCCTGTGCTCTAGTAAGTCCTCTCAGTGGCTGGACCTTTAGATGTCATAATGGGCTTGACATGTCCCTAGGCCCCAATTTTTAACCAGATTTCTGACTGTCCAGTCGCCCCTCCCCAGGGCTCTACTCTGGAATCCCTCATTTGGTGGGAAACCTGAGTTTAAAAAAGAAAAAAACAACAACAACAACAACAAAAAAACGGACTTCTTCCAGCCCACAGAATGACCCCAACTCTTTGGACGTGGCCAAACCACCAGAGAGTAAGACTCATCCATTTCCCATGAAGTCACCCAGAAATTCCACGACCATGAGTGACACGATATCCAGAGACAAAAACTTGAGCAGGAGCCTCACACTCGCCCTTCTTTCAAATCCCGAAGAGTTCTCCTCATGGTCTGTAGATCAGTCCTGCCATACCTATAACCTGAAACATAAGCCGAGTATGTGTTTTCAGACAACTGTCCAAAAAGGGCTTGCCTACACAACCTACAGGCTCAGGCCCCTGGAGCCAAACCTGAGGACTGTACTTGCCCTCTCCAAGGGAATTGTGTGTGCCCATTCCAATGGCCACAACCCTTCTAATAGGGTAAACCTCCAAAGCCCCTGATCCATCTCAATACTGGTGGCTTCCCAGGAAAAACAGGGGCAATCTGAGCCCAACTGAGCACCTACCTGCACTCAGACTCATAGACAGATGTCACCAGAGGTAAAAAGGAAAGAACAGGGCCATAGGCACTAATCAGATCCATTGCTTTGGTTTCCAGGCATCTCTCCTCAGAGGCCTGGATTTCAAAAGCAGCATATAGCTGTTTTTTGATTCACCCATCAGAAAACATCTCATCTACACATGGGAAACTTGCACGTTGGAGCTGTGTCAAAGCCTCTGTTTAGGAGAACCCTTTAGGGCCCCAGTGCCACCGCTTCATTCCAAGGTCTCCATAGACACAAAAGCACATTAGGACCCATCCTTAGGGGTGTCCATTTCAACTCAGCGTCCTCGGTTGCTCCCCACAGATCCAGGAGATCTAACCTGTCTTGTTGCTAGGAGACAATTGGAATGCGAGGTGGGCTACGCAGCCATCTAACCTTAGAACCCTGCTCAGAAACATTGGCTTGGAGCCAAGCAACAGGTCTCAATTGACCTGCAGAAGACTCTCTGCTGTTTGGAGCTTCTCATAACTCCCATCGTGGGAAAACCCTCGTGTTCTCGTGATGCCCCCCCATTCATGAAGGCGCCATCAGGGACAGAAACTCTAACCTGAGCGATCGTCTGATCTTCGCTCTGACTTCACATGCACGAGATCTCGATTCAGGTCTGTAGATTGTGCCTGCCATGGCCTCACCCAGAAACCTAAGCCTCGCTTGTGTTCTCAGACTTTTGTCGTCAGACTACTGGCCCACAAGCCCTCCAGTTTGGCAATCCAGAACTACAATGCAGCACTCTGCCTGCCCTCCAGAAGTAAAACATTGTCCTCTGGGGCTACCCAGTAACCCCAAATGAGGATCAACCTGCACCGACCTTGGCTGTACCCCAAATACATAGGCTGACCAGGGCACTAATGCCCTTTCTGACACCGCCTGAGCCTAGACTCCTTGGCCCGTCCCAGACAGCTGGCCGCACACTGAGCTCATCGAGCCTCCGTGGCCTTAGGTCGTCATCTCTTCCCAACCTCGGTTTCCAGGTTTCAGAACATAGACCTTATCACCAATCACTGCCCAAGGTTGAAGGTGATGGAGAAATCAGAACTCCTTCCCCATGGCAAGAAACCTTGTGGTTGGCATGTTGTCCAAAGTTCAGTGTAGTTGAAACATGTGTGGCCCAAGAGGCCCCGCCCAAGCTCGCGGGCCACATTGGTCACAAACTCACATTGTGACCATCAGGCTGAGCCCAGTCCTCAAGTAAGGCCACTCAGTGGCTGGATGAAGAGATAGCATATTGGGCTTGCCATGCCCCTAGGCCCCAATTTTTAACCATAGTTCGGGTTGTCCCTTCAGTCTTCCCCACGGCTTTGCTTTGGAATTCCTCTTTTGGTGGGACACCTGAGGTAACAAACCTGAAATGAGTCCTCCCATCCCACAGATTGACGAAAAGCAATTGGGATTCGGGCCAAATCCTCAGAGAGGAAGATTCGTCCATGTCCCATGAGGCCTCCCCGACATTCCACGGCCATTGCTGATACAAAATCCAGAGACAAAAGCCTGAGCAAGCGACTCAGACTCGCACTTTCTTCATATCCTGAAGAGTTCTTCTCATGGTTTGTAGAACGGGCCTGCCATACCTACGTCCCCAAACCTAAGCTGAGTTTGTTTTTTCAAACTTCTGTCCTCAAAGTCCTGGGCCACACACCCTCCAGGCTGGGCCCCTGGAGCCACACATTAGGACTGTGCCTACCAATCCATGGGAAATCTGCCCATTCCATGGTCCAAAATCGTACAAATTAGGAGAAACCTCCAAAGTCCCTGAGGCCATCCCAATAGTTTAGGTCGCCCGGAACAAACAAGGGCTGTCTGACACCAGGTGATAATCTACCTCCACTCATACCATAGATGGATGTCCCCAGAGAAGAAGATTGAACCAGACAGGACCCTAGGCCATAATAGGATCCATTCCTTTGGGTTACAGGCATGTGTCCTCAAAAGCCTGATTCCAATACGAGCATAGGGGTTTTCCTGAGGCACCCATCAGAACTCATCTCGTCTCCACAAGGAAACCTGTGCATGGGAGCCATGTCCAAAGCTTTGGAGAGTACTTCAGGGTGCCGGTTCCACCGCCCCATTCCAAGGCCCTCATGGACACAAAAACACATTAGGACCCATCCTCAGGAAAGTCCATTTCAACTCAGCCACACCGGTTGCTCCCGCAGAGCCATCAGATCTAAACAGTCTTGTTGCTAGGAGACAATAGGAATGCGAGGCGGGCTTCCCAGGCATCCATCCGCGAATGGTGCTCTGGAGTCATTCCATATGGGATGTCCTGGAGCTGTCCAACAGGTCTCAATTGTCCCGCAGAAGGAATCCTTGAAGGGGGCGTCCCACAACTCCCAATGTGGGAAAACCTCAATGGGCCCGAGATTGCTCCCTTCATGAAACGGCCGTCATGCACAGGAACTCCAACCTGAGCCAACGTCTGATCCTCGCCCTGAATTCAGAAGCACGAGATATTGGTTAAGATCTGCAGGGGGTACCTGCCGTGCCCTCTCCCTGAAACCCAAGTCTAGCTTGTCTTCTCACACTTCCTTCCTCACACTACTGGCCCCGAAGTCCTAATATTTGGCAATTCCGGACCCACAATGCAGCACTCTGCCGGCCCTCTAGAAAAAAGAAATTATTGCCTCATGAGCTACCCAGGCACCTTAAATGAGGGTAAACCTACACAGCACTCGACCTAACCCTAATTATATAGTCTAACCTGGGCACTAATGCACTGTCGAACACAACCTGAGCCCGGACCTCCTGACCAACACCCAGAAAGCTGACCGCACACTGAGCACATAAAACCCGCCATGGCCTTAGGTCATCATCTCTTCCCTACCTCAGTTTTCAGGCTTCAGAACCGAGACCTTATCTCCAATCACTGCCCAGGGGTGAATGTGATGCAGAAATCAGAACTCCTCCTTACCCAAGGCAAGAACCCTTGTGGTTGGCACGTTGTCCAACGTTCAGTGTAGGAGAAACCAGCATTCACCCTGAGGCCCCGCCCATTCTTGAGTGGGACGAGGGCATTCACACGCATTGTGACCCTCAGCATGAGTCCTGTGCTCTAGTAAGTCCTCTCAGTGGCTGGACCTTTAGATGTCATAATGGGCTTGACATGTCCCTAGGCCCCAATTTTTAACCATATTTCTGACTGTCCAGTCGCCCCTCCCCAGGGCTCTACTCTGGAATCCCTCATTTGGTGGGACACCTGAGGTTAAAAAAGAAAAAAACAACAACAAAAAAAAAAAAAAAAAACGGACTTCTTCCAGCCCACAGAATGACCCCAACTCTTTGGACGTGGCCAAACCACCAGAGAGTAAGACTCGACCATTTCCCATGAAGTCACCCAGAAATTCCACCACCATGAGTGACACGATATCCAGAGACAAAAACTTGAGCAGGAGCCTCACACTCGCCCTTCTTTCAAATCCCGAAGAGTTCTCCTCATGGTCTGTAGATCAGTCCTGCCATACCTATGACCTGAAACATAAGCCGAGTATGTGTTTTCAGACAACTGTCCAAACAGCCCTGGCCTACACAACCTACAGGCTCAGGCCCCTGGAGCCAAACCTGAGGACTGTACTTGCCCTCTCCAAGGGAATTGTGTGTGCCCATTCCAATGGCCACAACCCTTCTAATAGGGTAAACCTCCAAAGCCCCTGATCCATCTCAATACTGGTGGCTTCCCAGGAAAAACAGGGGCAATCTGAGCCCAACTGAGCACCTACCTGCACTCAGACTCATAGACAGATGTCACCAGAGGTAAAAAGGAAAGAACAGGGCCCTAGGCACTAATCAGATCCATTGCTTTGGTTTCCAGGCATCTCTCCTCAGAGGCCTGGATTTCAAAAGCAGCATATAGCTGTTTTTTGATTCACCCATCAGAAAACATCTCATCTACACATGGGAAACTTGCACGTTGGAGCTGTGTCAAAGCCTCTGTTTAGGAGAACCCTTTAGGGCCCCAGTGCCACCGCTTCATTCCAAGGTCTCCATAGACACAAAAGCACATTAGGACCCATCCTTAGGGGTGTCCATTTCAACTCAGCGTCCTCGGTTGCTCCCCACAGATCCAGGAGATCTAACCTGTCTTGTTGCTAGGAGACAATTGGAATGCGAGGTGGGCTACGCAGCCATCTAACCTTAGAACCCTGCTCAGAAACATTGGCTTGGAGCCAAGCAACAGGTCTCAATTGACCTGCAGAAGACTCTCTGCTGTTTGGAGCTTCTCATAACTCCCATCGTGGGAAAACCCTCGTGTTCTCGTGATGCCCCCCCATTCATGAAGGGGCCATCAGGGACAGAAACTCTAACCTGAGCGATCGTCTGATCTTCGCTCTGACTTCACATGCACGAGATCTCGATTCAGGTCTGTAGATTGTGCCTGCCATGGCCTCACCCAGAAACCTAAGCCTCGCTTGTGTTCTCAGACTTTTGTCGTCAGACTACTGGCCCACAAGCCCTCCAGTTTGGCAATCCAGAACTACAATGCAGCACTCTGCCTGCCCTCCAGAAGTAAAACATTGTCCTCTGGGGCTACCCAGTAACCCCAAATGTGGATCAACCTGCACCGACCTTGGCTGTACCCCAAATACATAGGCTGACCAGGGCACTAATGCCCTTTCTGACACCGCCTGAGCCTAGACTCCTTGGCCCGTCCCAGACAGCTGGCCGCACACTGAGCTCATCGAGCCTCCGTGGCCTTAGGTCGTCATCTCTTCCCAACCTCGGTTTCCAGGTTTCAGAACATAGACCTTATCACCAATCACTGCCCAAGGTTGAAGGTGATGGAGAAATCAGAACTCCTTCCCCATGGCAAGAAACCTTGTGGTTGGCATGTTGTCCAAAGTTCAGTGTAGTTGAAACATGTGTGGCCCAAGAGGCCCCGCCCAAGCTCGCGGGCCACATTGGTCACAAACTCACATTGTGACCATCAGGCTGAGCCCAGTCCTCAAGTAAGGCCACTCAGTGGCTGGATGAAGAGATAGCATATTGGGCTTGCCATGCCCCTAGGCCCCAATTTTTAACCATAGTTCGGGTTGTCCCTTCAGTCTTCCCCACGGCTTTGCTTTGGAATTCCTCTTTTGGTGGGACACCTGAGGTAACAAACCTGAAATGAGTCCTCCCATCCCACAGATTGACGAAAAGCAATTGGGATTCGGGCCAAATCCTCAGAGAGGAAGATTCGTCCATGTCCCATGAGGCCTCCCCGACATTCCACGGCCATCGCTGATACAAAATCCAGAGACAAAAGCCTGAGCAAGCGACTCAGACTCGCACTTTCTTCATATCCTGAAGAGTTCTTCTCATGGTTTGTAGATTGGGCCTGCCATACCTACGTCCCCAAACCTAAGCTGAGTTTGTGTTTTCAGACTTCTGTCCTCAAAGTCTTGGGCCACACACCCTCCAGGCTGGGCTCCTGGAGCCACACATTAGGACTGTGCCTACCAATCCATGGGAATTCTGCCCATTCCATGGTCCAAAATCGTACAAATTAGGAGAAATCTCCAAAGTCCCTGAGGCCATCCCAATAGTGTAGGTCGCCCGGAACAAACAAGGGCTGTCTGACACCAGCTGATAATCGACCTCCATTCATACCATAGATGGATGTCCCCAGAGAAGAAGATTGAACCAGACAGGACCCTAGGCCATAATAGGATCCATTGCTTTGGGTTACAGGCATGTGTCCTCAAAAGCCTGATTCCAATAGGAGCATAGGGGTTTTCCTGAGGCACCCATCAGAACTCATCTCGTCTCCACAAGGAAACCTGTGCATGGGAGCCATGTCCAAAGCTTAGGAGAGTACTTCAGGGTCCCGGGGCCACCGCCCCATTCCAAGGCCCTCATGGACACAAAAACACATTAGGACCCATCCTCAGGAAAGTCCATTTCAACTCAGCCACCCCGGTTGCTCCCGCAGAGCCATCAGATCTAAACTGTCTTGTTGCTAGGAGACAATTGGAATGCGAGGCGGGCTTCCCAGGCATCCATCCTCGAACGGTGCTCTGCAGTCATTCCATATGGGATGTCCTGGAGCTGTCCAACAGGTCTCAATTGTCCCTCAGAAGGAATCCATGAAGGGGGCATCCCACAACTCCCAACGTGGGAAAACCTCAATGGCCTCGAGATTCCGCTCCCTTCATGAAGCGGCCGTCATGCTCAGAAACTCCAACCTGAGCCATGACTGATCCTCGCCCTGACTTCCGATGCATGAGATATTGGTTCAGATCTGCAGGGGGTACCTGCCGTGCCCTCGCCCTGGAACCCAAGTCTAGCTTGTCTTCTCAGACTTCCGTCCTCACACTCCTGGCCCCGAAGCCCTCAAGTTTGGCAATTCCGGACCCACAATGCAGCACTCTGCCTGCCCTCTAGAAAAAAAATTATTGCCTCATGAGCTGCCCAGGCACCTTAAATGAGGGTAAACCTACACAGCACTCGACTTTACCCAAATTATATAGTCTAACCTGGGCACTAATGCACTGTCGAACACAACCTGAGCCCGGAACTCCTGACCAACACCCAGAAAGCTGACCGCACACTGAGGACATAAAACCCGCCATGACCTTAGGTCATCATCTCTTCCCTACCTCAGTTTTCAGGATCAGAACCGAGACCTTATCTCCAATCACTTCCCAGGGGTGAGTGTGATGCAGAAATCAGAACTCCTCCTTACCCATGGCAAGAACCCTGTGGTTGGCACGTTGTCCAACGTTCAGTGTAGGAGAAACCAGCATTCACCCTGAGGCCCCGCCCATTCTTGAGTGCGACGAGGGCATACACACGCATTGTGACCCTCAGCATGAGTCCTGTCCTCTAGTAAGTCCTCTCAGTTGCTGAACCATTAGATGTCATAATGGGCTTGACATGTCCCTAGGCCCCAATTTTTAACCAAATTTCTGATGGTCCAGTCGCCCCTCCCCAGTGCTCTACTCTGGAATCCCTCTTTTGGTGGGACATCTGAGAATAAAAAAGAAAAAAACAAGAATTAAAAAAAAAAAAAACGGACTTCTTCCAGCCCACAGAATGACCCCAAACTCTTTGGACGGGGCCAAACCACCAGAGAGTAAGACTCGTCCATTTCCCATGAAGTCACCCAGAAATTCCACCACCATGAGTGACACGATATCCAGAGACAAAAACTTGAGCAGGAGCCTCACACTCGCCCTTCTTTCAAATCCCGAAGAGTTCTCCTCATGGTCTGTAGATCAGTCCTGCCATACCTATGACCCGAAACACAAGCCGAGTTTGTGTTTTCAGACAACTGTCCAAACAGCCCTGGCCTACACAACCTACAGGCTCAGGCCCCTGGAGCCAAACCTGAGGACTGTACTTGCCCTCTCCAAGGGAATTGTGTGTGCCCATTCCAATGGCCAAAACCCTTCTAATAGGATAAACCTCCAAAGTCCCTGATTCATCTCAATAGTGGTGGCTTCCCAGGAAAAACAGGGGCAATCTGAGCCCAACTGAGCACCTACCTGCACTCAGACCCATAGACAGATGTCCCCAGAGGTAAAAAGGAAAGAACAGGCCCCTAGGCACTAATCAGATCCATTGCTTTGGTTTCCAGGCATCTCTCCTCAGAGGCCTGGATTTCAAAAGCAGCATATAGCTGTTTCTTGACTCACCCATCAGAAAACATCTCATCTACACATGGGAAACTTGCACGTTGGAGCTGTGTCAAAGCCTCTGTTTAGGAGAACCCTTTATGGCCCCAGTGCCACCGCTTCATTCCAAGGTCTCCATAGACACAAAAGCACGTTAGGACCCATCCCCAGGGGTGTCCATTTCAACTCAGCGTCCTCGGTTGCTCCCCACAGATCCAGGAGATCTAACCTGTCTTGTTGCTAGGAGACAATTGGAATGCGAGGTGGGCTACCCAGCCATCCATCCTTAGAACCCTGCTCAGAATCATTGGCCTGGAGCCAAACAACAGGTCTCAATTGTCCTGCAGAAGACTCTCTGCAGTTTGGAGCTTCTCACAACTCCCATCGTGGGAAAACCCCCATGGCCTCGTGATGCCCCCGCCCGTTCATGAAAGGGCCATCAGGGACAGAAACTCCAACCTGAGCGATCGTCTGATCCTCGCCCTGACTTCAGATGCACGAGATCTCGATTCAGGTCTGTAGATTATGCGTGCCATGGCCTCACCCAGAAACCTAAGCCTAGCTTGTGTTCTCAGACTTTTGTCGTCAGACTACTGGCCCACAAGCCCTCCAGTTTGGCAATCCAGAACTACAATGCAGCACTCTGCCGGCCCTCCAGAAGAAAAACATTGTCCTCTGGTGCTACCCAGTAATCCCAAATGAGGATCAACCTGCACCGACCTTGGCTGTACCCCAAATACATAGGCTGACCAGGGCACTAATGCCCTTTCTGACACAGCCTGAGCCTGGACCCCCTGGCCCCTCCCAGACAGCTGGCCGCACACTGAGCACATCGAGCCGCCATGGCCTTAGGTCGTCATCTCTTCCCAACATCAGTTTTCAGGTTTCAGAACCTAGACCTTATATCCAATCATGCCCAGGGTTGAAGGTGATGCAGAAATCAGAACTCCTTCCCCATGGCAAGAAACCTTGTGGTTGGCATGTTGTCCAACGTTCAGTGTAGTTGAAACCAGTGTGGCCCATGAGGCCCCGCACATGCTCGCGGGCCACATTGGTCACAAACACACATTGTGACGCTCAGGCTGAGCCCAGTCCTCAAGTAAGGCCACTCAGTGGCTGGATGAAGAGATATCATATTGGGCTTGCCATGCCCCTAGGCCCCAATTTTTAACCATAATTCGGGTTATCCCTTCAGTCTTCCCCACGGCGTGGCTTTGGAATTCCTCTTTTGGTGGGACACCTGAGGTAACAAAACTGAAATGAGTCCTCCCATCCCACAGATTGACGAAAAGCAATTGGGAATCGGGCCAAATCCTCAGAGAGGAAGATTCGTCCATGGCCCATGAGGCGTCCCCGACATTCCACGGCCATCGCTGATACAAAATCCAGAGACAAAAGCCTGAGCAAGAGCCTCAGACTCGCACTTTCTTCATATCCTGAAGAGTTCTTCTCATGGTTTGTAGATCGGGCCTGCCATACCTACGTCCCCAAACCTAAGCTGAGTTTGTGTTTTCAGACTTCTGTCCTCAAAGTCTTGGGCCTCACACCCTCCAGGCTGGGCCCCTGGAGCCACACATTAGGACTGTGCCTACCAATCCATGGGAATTCTGCCCATTCCATGGTCCAAAATCGTACAAATTAGGAGAAATCTCCAAAGTCCCTGAGGCCATCCCAATAGTGTAGGTCGCCCGGAACAAACAAGGGCTGTCTGACAGCAGCTGATAATCGACCACCACTCATACCATAGATGGATGTCCCCAGAGAAGAAGATTGAACCAGACAGGACCCTAGGCCATAATAGGATCCATTGCTTTGTGTTACAGGCATGTGTCCTCAAAAGCCTGATTCCAATACGAGCATAGGGGTTTTCCTGAGTCACCCATCAGAACTCATCTCGTCTCCACAAGGAAACCTGTGCATGGGAGCCATGTCCAAAGCTTAGGAGAGTACTTCAGGGTCCTGGGGCCACCGCCCCATTCCAAGGCCCTCTTGGACACAAAAAAACATTAGGACCCATCCTCAGGAAAGTCCATTTCAACTCAGCCACCCCGGTTGCTCCCGCAGAGCCCTCAGATCTATACTGTCTTGTTGCTAGGAGACAATTGGAATGCGAGGCGGGCTTCCCAGGCATCCATCCGCGAACGGTGCTCTGGAGTCATTCCATATGGGATGTCCTGGAGCTGTCCAACAGGTCTCAATTGTCCCGCAAAAGGAATCCATGAAGGGGGCATCCCACAACTCCCAACGGGGGAAAACCTCAATGGCCTCGAGATTCCGCTCCCTTCATGAAGCGGCCGTCATGCTCAGAAATCCAACCTGAGCCATGTCTGATCCACGCCCTTACTTCAGATGCATGAGATATTGGTTCAGATCTGCAGGGGGTACCTGCCGTGCCCTCGCCCTGAAACCCAAGTCTAGCTTGTCTTCTCAGACTTCCGTCCTCACACTCCTGGCCCCGAAGCCCTCAAGTTTGGCAATTCCGGACCCACAATGCAGCACTCTGCCTGCCCTCTAGAAAAAAAATTATTGCCTCATGTCCTGCCCAGGCACCTTAAATGAGGGTAAACCTACACAGCACTCGTCTTTACCCAAATTATATAGTCTAACCTGGGCACTAATGCACTGTCGAACACAACCTGAGCCCGGACCTCCTGACCAACACCCAGAAAGCTGACCGCACACTGAGCACATAAAACCCGCCATGGCCTTAGGTCATCATCTCTTCCCTACCTCAATTTTCAGGCTTTCAGAACCGAGACCTTATTTCCATTCACTTCCCAGGGGTGAGTGTGATGCAGAAATTAGAACTCCTCCTTACCCATGGCAAGAACCCTGTGGTTGGCACGTTGTGAATGTTCAGTGTAGGAGAAACCAGCATTCACCCTGTGGCCCCGCCCATTCTTGAGTGCGACGAGGGCATACACACGCATTGTGACCCTCAGCATGAGTCCTGTCCTCTAGTAAGTCCTCTCAGTTGCTGGACCATTAGATGTCATAATGGGCTTGACTTGTCCCTAGGCCCCAATTTTTAACCAAATTTCTGATGGTCCAGTCGCCCCTCCCCAGGGCTCTACTCTGGAATCCCTCTTTTGGTGGGACACCTGAGGATAAAAAAGAAAAAATCAAGAATTAAAAAAAAAAAAAAAACGGACTTCTTCCAGCCCACAGAATGACCCCAAACTCTTTGGACGGGGCCAAACCACCAGAGAGTAAGACTCGTCCATTTCCCATGAAGTCACCCAGAAATTCCACCACCATGAGTGACACGATATCCAGAGACAAAAACTTGAGCAGGAGCCTCACACTCGCCCTTCTTTCAAATCCCGAAGAGTTCTCCTCATGGTCTGTGGATCAGTCCTGCCATACCTATGACCCGAAACATAAGCCGAGTTTGTGTTTTCAGACAACTGTCCAAACAGCCCTGGCCTACACAACCTACAGGCTCAGGCCCCTGGAGCCAAACCTGAGGACTGTACTTGCCCTTTCCAAGGGAATTGTGTGTGCCCATTCCAATGGCCACAACCCTTCTAATAAGATAAACCTCCAAAGTCCCTGATTCATCTCAATAGTGGTGGCTTCCCAGGAAAAACAGGGGCAATCTGAGCCCAACTGAGCACCTACCTGCACTCAGACCCATAGACAGATGTCCCCAGAGGTAAAAAGGAAAGAACAGGCCCCTAGGCACTAATCAGATCCATTGCTTTGGTTTCCAGGCATCTCTCCTCAGAGGCATGGAATTCAAAAGCCGCATGTAGCTGTTTCTTGACTCACCCATCAGAAAACATCTCATCTACACATGGGAAACTTGCACGTAGGAGCTGTGTCAAAGCCTCTGTTTAGGAGAACCCTTTAGGGCCCTGTGCCACCGCTTCATTCCAAGGTCTCCATAGACACAAAAGCACGTTAGGACCCATCCCCAGGGGTGTCCATTTCAACTCAGCGTCCTCGGTTGCTCCCCACAGATCCAGGAGATCTAACCTGTCTTGTTGCTAGGAGACAATTGGAATGCGAGGTGGGCTACCCAGCCATCCATCCTTAGAACCCTGCTCAGAATCATTGGCCTGGAGCCAAACAACAGGTCTCAATTGTCCTGCAGAAGACTCTCTGCAGTTTGGAGCTTCTCACAACTCCCATCGTGGGAAAACCCCCATGGCCTCGTGATGCCCCCGCCCATTCACGAAGGGGCCATCAGGGACAGAAACCTCAACCTGAGCGATCGTCTGATCCTCGCCCTGACATCAGATGCACGAGATCTCGATTCAGGTTTGTAGATTGTGCGTGCCATGGCCTCACCCAGAAACCTAAGCCTAGCTTGTGTTCTCAGACTTTTGTCGTCAGACTACTGGCCCACAAGCCCTCCAGTTTGGCAATCCAGAACTACAATGCAGCACTCTGCCGGCCCTCCAGAAGAAAAACATTGTCCTCTGGTGCTACCCAGTAATCCCAAATGAGGATCAACCTGCACCGACCTTGGCTGTACCCCAAATACATAGGCTGACCAGGGCACTAATGCCCTTTCTGACACAGCCTGTGCCTGGACCCCCTGGCCCCTCCCAGACAGCTGGCCGCACACTGAGCACATCAAGCCGCCATGGCCTTAGGTCGTCATCTCTTCCCAACATCAGTTTTCAGGTTTCAGAACCTAGACCTTATATCCAATCATGCCCAGGGTTGAAGGTGATGCAGAAATCAGAACTCCTTCCCCATGGCAAGAAACCTTGTGGTTGGCATGTTGTCCAACGTTCAGTGTAGTTGAAACCAGTGTGGCCCATGAGGCCCCGCCCATGCTCGCGGGCCACATTGGTCACAAACACACATTGTAATGCTCAGGCTGAGCCCAGTCCTCAAGTAAGGCCACTCAGTGGCTGGATGAAGAGATAGCATATTGGGCTTGCCATGCCCCTAGGCCCCAATTTTTAACCATAGTTCGGGTTGTCCCTTCAGTCTTCCCCACGGCTTGGCTTTGGAATTCCTCTTTTGGTGGGACACCTGAGGTAACAAAACTGAAATGAGTCCTCCCATCCCACAGATTGACGAAAAGCAATTAAGAATCGGGCCAAATCCTCAGAGAGGAAGATTCGTCCATGGCCCATGAGGCGTCCCCGAGATTACACGGCCATCGCTGATACAAAATGCAGAGACAAAAGCCTGAGCAAGAGCCTCAGACTCGCACTTTTTTCATATCCTGAAGAGTTCTTCTCATGGTTTGTAGATCGGGCCTGCCATATCTACGTCCCCAAACCTAAGCTGAGTTTGTGTTTTCAGACTTCTGTCCTCAAAGTCTTGGGCCACACACCCCCCAGGCTGGGCCCCTGGAGCCACACATTAGGACTGTGCCTACCAATCCATGGGAATTCTGCCCATTCCATGGTCCAAAATCGTACAAATTAGGAGATATCTCCAAAGTCCCTGAGGCCATCCCAATAGTGTAGGTCACCCGGAACAAACAAAGGCTGTCTTACAGCAGCTGATAATCGACCTCCACTCATACCATAGATGGATGTCCCCAGAGAAGAAGATTGAACCAGACAGGACCCTAGGCCATAATAGGATCCATTGCTTTGGGTTACAGGCATGTGTCCTCAAAAGCCTGATTCCAATACGAGCATAGGGGTTTTCCTGAGTCACCCATCAGAACTCATCTCGTCTCCACAAGGAAACCTGTGCATGGGAGCCATGTCCAAAGCTTAGGAGAGTACTTAAGGGTCCCGGGGCCACCGCCCCATTCCAAGTCCCTCATGGACACAAAAACACATTAGGACCCATCCTCAGGAAAGTCTATTTCAACTCAGCCACCCCGGTTGCTCCCGCAGAGCCATCAGATCTAAACTGTCTTGTTGCTAGGAGACAATTGGAATGCCAGGCGGGCTTCCCAGGCATCCATCCGCGAACGGTGCTCTGGAGTCATTCCATATGGGATGTCCTGGAGCTGTCCAACAGGTCTCAATTGTCCCGCAGAAGGAATCCATGAAGGGGGCATCCCACAACTCCCAACGTGGGAAAACCTCAATGGCCTCGAGATTCCGCTCCCTTCATGAAGCGGCCGTCATGTTCAGAAACTCCAACCTGAGCCATGTCTGATCCTCGCCCTGACTTCAGATGCATGAGATATTGGTTCAGATCTGCAGGGGGTACCTGCCGTGCCCTCGCCCTGAAACCCAAGTCTAGCTTGTCTTCTCAGACTTCCGTCCTCACACTCCTGGCCCCGAAACACTCAAGTTTGGCAATTCCAGACCCACAATGCAGCACTCTGCCTGTCCTCTAGAAAAAAAAATTATTGCCTCATGAGCTGCCCAGGCACCTTAAATGAGGGTAAACCTACAGAGCACTCGAATTTACCCAAATTATATAGTCTAACCTGGGCACTAATGCACTGTCGAACACAACATGAGCCCGGAACTCCTGACCAACACCCAAAAGCTGACCGCACACTGAGCACATAAAACCCGCCATGGCCTTAGGTCATCATCTCTTCCCTACCTCAGTTTTCAGGCTTCAGAACCGAGACCTTATCTCCAATCAATTCCCAGGGGTGAGTGTGATGCAGAAATCAGAACTCCTCCTTACCCATGGCAAGAACCCTGTGGTTGGCACGTTGTCCAACGTTCAGTGTAGGAGAAACCAGCATTCACCCTGAGGCCCCGCCCATTCTTGAGTGCGACGAGGGCATACACACGCATTGTGACCCTCAGCATGAGTCCTGTCCTCTAGTAAGTCCTCTCAGTTGCTGGACCATTAGATGTCATAATGGGCTTGACTTGTCCCTAGGCCCCAATTTTTAACCAAATTTCTGATGGTCCAGTCGCCCCTCCCCAGGGCTCTACTCTGGAATCCCTCTTTTGGTGGGACACCTGAGGATAAAAAAGAAAAAATCAAGAATTAAAAAAAAAAAAAACGGACTTCTTCCAGCCCACAGAATGACCCCAAACTCTTTGGACGGGGCCAAACCACCAGAGAGTAAGACTCGTCCATTTCCCATGAAGTCACCCAGAAATTCCACGACCATGAGTGACACGATATCCAGAGACAAAAACTTGAGCAGGAGCCTCACACTCGCCCTTCTTTCAAATCCCGAAGAGTTCTCCTCATGGTCTGTGGATCAGTCCTGCCATACCTATGACCCGAAACATAAGCCGAGTTTGTGTTTTCAGACAACTGTCCAAACAGCCCTGGCCTACACAACCTACAGGCTCAGGCCCCTGGAGCCAAACCTGAGGACTGTACTTGCCCTCTCCAAGGGAATTGTGTGTGCCCATTCCAATGGCCACAACCCTTCTAATAGGATAAACCTCCAAAGTCCCTGCTCCATCTCAATAGTGGTGGCTTCCCAGGAAAAACAGGGGCAATCTGAGCCCAACTGAGCACCTACCTGCACTCAGACCCATAGACAGATGTCCCCAGAGGTAAAAAGGAAAGAACAGGCCCCTAGGCACTAATCAGATCCATTGCTTTGGTTTCCAGGCATCTCTCCTCAGAGGCCTGGATTTCAAAAGCAGCATATAGCTGTTTCTTGACTCACCCATAAGAAAACATCTCATCTACACATGGGAAACTTGCACGTTGGAGCTGTGTCAAAGCCTCTGTTTAGGAGAACCCTTTAGGGCCCCAGTGCCACCGCTTCATTCCAAGGACACCATAGACACAAAAGCACGTTAGGACCCATCCCCAGGGGTGTCCATTTCAACTCAGCGTCCTCGGTTGCTCCCCACAGATCCCGGAGATCTAACCTGTCTTGTTGCTAGGAGACAATTGGAATGCGAGGTGGGCTACCCAGCCATCCATCCTTAGAACCCTGCTCAGAATCATTGGCCTGGAGCCAAACAACAGGTCTCAATTGTCCTGCAGAAGACTCTCTGCAGTTTGGAGCTTCTCACAACTCCCATCGTGGGAAAACCCCCATGGCCTTGTGATGCCCCCGCCCATTCACGAAGGGGCCATCAGGGACAGAAACCTCAACCTGAGCGATCGTCTGATCCTCGCCCTGACATCAGATGCACGAGATCTTGATTCATGTCTGTAGATTGTGCGTGCCATGGCCTCACCCAGAAACCTAAGCCTAGCTTGTGTTCTCAGACTTTTGTCGTCAGACTACTGGCCCACAAGCCCTCCAGTTTGGCAATCCAGAACTACAATGCAGCACTCTGCCGGCCCTCCAGAAGAAAAACATTGTCCTCTGGTGCTACCCAGTAATCCCAAATGAGTATCAACCTGCACCGTCCTTGGCTGTACCCCAAATACATAGGCTGACCAGGGCACTAATGCCCTTTCTGACACAGCCTGAGCCTGGACCCCCTGGCCCCTCCCAGACAGCTGGCCGCACACTGAGCCCATCGAGCCGCCATGGCCTTAGGTCGTCATCTCTTCCCAACATCAGTTTTCAGGTTTCAGAACCTAGACCTTATCTCCAATCACTGCCCAGGGTTGAAGGTGATGCAGAAATCAGAACTCCTTCCCCATGG
The DNA here is from genome assembly GCF_964662115.1 of Mustela nivalis. Taxonomy (NCBI): domain Eukaryota; kingdom Metazoa; phylum Chordata; class Mammalia; order Carnivora; family Mustelidae; genus Mustela; species Mustela nivalis. The sequence continues at coordinate 149,100 of NW_028136443.1, read as the reverse complement.
CAAGAAACCTTGTGGTTGGCATGTTGTCCAACGTTCAGTGTAGTTGAAACCAGTGTGGCCCATGAGGCCCCGCCCATGCTCGCGGGCCACATTGGTCACAAACACACATTGTGACGCTCAGGCTGAGCCCAGTCCTCAAGTAAGGCCACTCAGTGGCTGGATGAAGAGATATCATATTGGGCTTGCCATGCCCCTAGGCCCCAATTTTTAACCATAGTTCGGGTTGTCCCTTCAGTCTTCCCCACGGCTTGGCTTTGGAATTCCTCTTTTGGTGGGACACCTGAGGTAACAAAACTGAAATGAGTCCTCCCATCCCACAGATTGACGAAAAGCAATTGGGAATCGGGCCAAATCCTCAGAGAGGAAGATTCGTCCATGGCCCATGAGGCGTCACCGACATTCCACGGCCATCGCTGATACAAAATCCAGAGACAAAAGCCTGAGCAAGAGACTCAGACTCGCACTTTCTTCATAACCTGAAGAGTTCTTCTCATGGTTTGTAGATCGGGCCTGCCATACCTACGTCCCCAAACCTAAGCTGAGATTGTGTTTTCAGACTTCTGTCCTCAAAGTCTTGGGCCACACACCCTCCAGGCTGGGCCCCTGGAGCCACACATTAGGACTGTGCCTACCAATCCATGGGAATTCTGCCCATTCCATGGTCCAAAATCGTACAAATTAGGAGAAATCTCCAAAGTCCCTGAGGCCATCCCAATAGTGTAGTTCGCCCGGAACAAACAAGGGCTGTCTGACACCTGCTGATAATCGACCTCCACTCATACCATAGATGTATGTCCCCAGAGAAGAAGATTGAACCAGACAGGACCCTAGGCCATAATAGGATCCATTGCTTTGGGTTACAGGCATGTGTCCTCAAAAGCCTGATTCCAATACGAGCATAGGGGTTTTCCTGAGGCACCCATCAGAACTCATCTCGTCTCCACAAGGAAACCAGTGCATGGGAACCATGTCCAAAGCTTAGGAGAGTACTTCAGGGTCCCGGGGCCACCGCCCCATTCCAAGGCCCTCATGGACACAAAAACACATTAGGACCCATCCTCAGGAAAGTCCATTTCAACTCAGCCACCCCGGTTGCTCCCGCAGAGCCATCAGATCTAAACTGTCTTGTTGCTAGGAGACAATTGGAATGCGAGGCGGGCTTCCCAGGCATCCATCCGCGAACGGTGCTCTGGAGTCATTCTATATGGGATGTCCTGGAGCTGTCCAACAGGTCTCAATTGTCCCGCAGAAGGAATCCATGAAGGGGGCATCCCACAACTCCCAACGTGGGAAAACCTCAATGGCCTCGAGATTCCGCTCCCTTCATGAAGCGGCCGTCATGCTCAAAAACTCCAACCTGAGCCAACGTCTGATCCTCGCCCTGACTTCAGATGCATGAGATATTGGTTCAGATCTGCAGGGGGTACCTGCCGTGCCCTCGCCTTGAAACCCAAGTCTAGCTTGTCTTCTCAGACTTCCGTCCTCACACTCCTGGCCCCAAAGCCCTCAAGTTTGGCAATTCCGGACCCATAATGCAGCACTCTGCCTGCCCTCTAGAAAAAAAATTATTGCCTCATGAGCTGCCCAGGCACCTTAAATGAGGGTAAACCTACACAGCACTCGACTTTACCCCAATTATATAGTCTAACCTGGGCACTAATGCACTGTCGAACACAACCTGAGCCCGGACCTCCTGACCAACACCCAGAAAGCTAACCGCACACTGAGCACATAAAACCCGCCATGGCCTTAGGTCATCATCTCTTCCCTACCTCAGTTTTCAGGCTTCAGAACCGAGACCTTATCTCCAATCACTTCCCAGGGGTGAGTGTGATGCAAAAATCAGAACTCCTCCTTACCCATGGCAAGAACCCTGTGGTTGGCACGTTGTCCAACGTTCAGTGTAGGAGAAACCAGCATTCACCCTGAGGCCCCGCCCATTCTTGAGTGCGACGAGGGCATACACACGCATTGTGACCCTCAGCATGAGTCCTGTCCTCTAGTAAGTCCTCTCAGTTGCTGGACCATTAGATGTCATAATGGGCTTAACATGTCCCTAGGCCCCAATTTTTAACCAAATTTCTGATGGTCCAGTCGCCCCTCCCCAGGGCTCTACTCTGGAATCCCTCTTTTGGTGGGACACCTGAGGATAAAAAAGAAAAAAACAAGAATTAAAAAAAAAAAACGGACTTCTTCCAGCCCACAGAATGACCCCAAACTCTTTGGACGGGGCCAAACCACCAGAGAGTAAGACTCGTCCATTTCCCATGTAGTCACCCAGAAATTCCACGACCATGAGTGACACGATATCCAGAGACAAAAACTTGAGCAGGAGCCTCACACTCGCCCTTCTTTCAAATCCCGAAGAGTTCTCCTCATGGTCTGTAGATCAGTCCTGCCATACATATGACCCGAAACATAAGCCGAGTTTGTGTTTTCAGACAACTGTCCAAACAGCCCTGGCCTACACAACCTACAGGCTCAGGCCCCTGGAGCCAAACCTGAGGACTGTACTTGCCCTCTCCAAGGGAATTGTGTGTGCCCATTCCAATGGCCACAACCCTTCTAATAGGATAAACCTCCAAAGTCCCTGATTCATCTCCATAGTGGTGGCTTCCCAGGAAAAACAGGGGCAATCTGAGCCCAACTGAGCACCTACCTGCACTCAGACCCATAGACAGATGTCCCCAGAGGTAAAAAGGAAAGAACAGGCCCCTAGGCACTAATCAGATCCATTGCTTTGGTTTCCAGGCATCTCTCCTCAGAGGCCTGGATTTCAAAAGCAGCATATAGCTGTTTCTTGACTCACCCATCAGAAAACATCTCATCTACACATGGGAAACTTGCACGTTGGAGCTGTGTCAAAGCCTCTGTTTAGGAGAACCCTTTAGGGCCCCAGTGCCACCGCTTCATTCCAAGGTCTCCATAGACACAAAAGCACGTTAGGACCCATCCCCAGGGGTGTCCATTTCAACTCAGCGTCCTCGGTTGCTCCCCACAGATCCCGGAGATCTAACCTGTCTTGTTGCTAGGAGACAATTGGAATGCGAGGTGGGCTACCCAGCCATCCATCCTTAGAACCCTGCTCAGAATCATTGGCCTGGAGCCAAACAACAGGTCTCAATTGTCCTGCAGAAGACTCTCTTCTGTTTGGAGCTTCTCACAACTCCCATCGTGGGAAAACCCCCATGGCCTCGTGATGCCCCCGCCCATTCACGAAGGGGCCATCAGGGACAGAAACTCCAACCTGAGCGATCGTCTGATCCTCGCCCTGACATCAGATGCACGAGATCTCGATTCAGGTCTGTAGATTGTGCGTGCCATGGCCTCACCCAGAAACCTAAGCCTAGCTTGTGTTCTCAGACTTTTGTCGTCAGACTACTGGCCCACAAGCCCTCCAGTTTGGCAATCCAGAACTACAATGCAGCACTCTGCCGGCCCTCCAGAAGAAAAACATTGTCCTCTGGTGCTACCCAGTAATCCCAAATGAGGATCAACCTGCACCGACCTTGGCTGTACCCCAAATACATAGGCTGACCAGGGCACTAATGCCCTTTCTGACACAGCCTGAGCCTGGACCCCCTGGCCCCTCCCAGACAGCTGGCCGCACACTGAGCACATCGAGCCGCCATGGCCTTAGGTCGTCATCTCTTCCCAACATCAGTTTTCAGGTTTCAGAACCTCGACCTTATCTCCAATTACTGCCCAGGGTTGAAGGTGATGCAGAAATCAGAACCCCTTCCCCATGGCAAGGAACCTTGTGGTTGGCATGTTGTCCAACGTTCAGTGTAGTTGAAACCAGTGTGGCCCATGAGGCCCCGCCCATGCTCGCGGGCCACATTGGTCACAAACACACATTGTGACGCTCAGGCTGAGCCCAGTCCTCAAGTAAGGCCACTCAGTGGCTGGATGAAGAGATATCATATTGGGCTTGCCATGCCCCTAGGCCCCAATTTTTAACCATAGTTCGGGTTGTCCCTTCAGTCTTCCCCACGGCTTGGCTTTGGAATTCCTCTTTTGGTGGGACACCTGAGGTAACAAAACTGAAATGAGTCCTCCCATCCCACAGATTGACGAAAAGCAATTGGGAATCGGGCCAAATCCTCAGAGAGGAAGATTCGTCCATGGCCCATGAGGCGTCCCCGACATTCCACGGCCATCGCTGATACAAAATCCAGAGACAAAAGCCTGAGCAAGAGCCTCAGACTCGCACTTTCTTCATATCCTGAAGAGTTCTTCTCATGGTTTGTAGATCGGGCCTGCCATACCTACGTCCCCAAACCTAAGCTGAGTTTGTGTTTTCAGACTTCTGTCCTCAAAGTCTTGGGCCACACACCCACCAGGCTGGGCCCCTGGAGCCACACATTAGGACTGTGCCTACCAATCCATGGGAATTCTGCCCATTCCATGGTCCAAAATCGTACAAATTAGGAGAAATCTCCAAAGTCCCTGAGGCCATCCCAATAGTGTAGGTCGCCCGGAACAAACAAAGGCTGTCTGACAGCAGCTGAATATCGACCTCCACTCATACCATAGATGGATGTCCCCAGAGAAGAAGATTGAACCAGACAGGACCCTAGGCCATAATAGGATCCATTGCTTTGGGTTACAGGCATGTGTCCTCAAAAGCCTGATTCCAATACGAGCATAGGGGTTTTCCTGAGGCACCCATCAGAACTCATCTCGTCTCCACAAGGAAACCTGTGCATGGGAGCCATGTCCAAAGCTTAGGAGAGTACTTCAGGGTCCCGGGGCCACTGCCCCATTCCAAGGCCCTCATGGACACAAAAACACATTAGGACCCATCCTCAGGAAAGTCCATTTCAACTCAGCCACCCCGGTTGCTCCCGCAGAGCCATCAGATCTAAACTGTCTTGTTGCTAGGAGAAAATTGGAATGCGAGGCGGGCTTCCCAGGCATCCATCCGCGAACGGTGCTCTGGAGTCATTCCATATGGGATGTCCTGGAGCTGTCCAACAGGTCTCAATTGTCCCGCAGAAGGAATCCATGAAGGGGGCATCCCACAACTCCCAACGTGGGAAAACCTCAATGGCCTCGAGATTCCGCTCCCTTCATGAAGCGGCCGTCATGCTCAGAAACTCCAACCTGAGCCATGTCTGATCCTCGCCCTGACTTCAGATGCATGAGTTATTGGTTCAGATCTGCAGGGGGTACCTGCCGTGCCCTCGCCCTGAAACCCAAGTCTAGCTTGTCTTCTCAGACTTCCGTCCTCACACTCCTGGCCCTGAAACACTCAAGTTTGGCAATTCCGGACCCACAATGCAGCACTCTGCCTGCCCTCTAGAAAAAAAAATTATTGCCTCATGAGCTGCCCAGGCACCTTAAATGAGGGTAAACCTACAGAGCACTCAACTTTACCCAAATTATATAGTCTAACCTGGGCACTAATGCACTGTCGAACACAACCTGAGCCCGGACCTCCTGACCAACACCCAAAAGCTGACCGCACACTGAGCACATAAAACCCGCCATGGCCTTAGGTCATCATCTCATCCCTACCTAAGTTTTCAGGCTTCAGAACCGAGACCTTATCTCCAATCACTTCCCAGGGGTGAGTGTGATGCAGAAATCAGAACTCCTCCTTACCCATGGCAAGAACCCTGTGGTTGGCACGTTGTCCAACGTTCAGTGTAGGAGAAACCAGCATTCACCCTGAGGCCCAGCCCATTCTTGAGTGCGACGAGGGCATACACACGCATTGTGACCCTCAGCATGAGTCCTGTCCTCTAGTAAGTCCTCTCCGTTGCTGGACCATTAGATGTCATAATGGGCTTAACATGTCCCTAGGCCCCAATTTTTAACCAAATTTCTGATGGTCCAGTCGCCCCTCCCCAGGGCTCTAACTGGAATCCCTCTTTTGGTGGGACACCTGAGGATAAAAAAGAAAAAAACAAGATTTAAAAAAAAAGAAAAACGGACTTCTTCCAGCCCACAGAATGACCCCAAACTCTTTGGACGGGGCCAAACCACCAGAGAGTAAGACTCGTCCATTTCCCATGTAGTCACCCAGAAATTCCACGACCATGAGTGACACGATATCCAGAGACAAAAACTTGAGCAGGAGCCTCACACTCGCCCTTCTTTCAAATCCCGAAGAGTTCTCCTCATGGTCTGTAGATCAGTCCTGCCATACATATGACCCGAAACATAAGCCGAGTTTGTGTTTTCAGACAACTGTCCAAACAGCCCTGGCCTACACAACCTACAGGCTCAGGCCCCTGGAGCCAAACCTGAGGACTGTACTTGCCCTCTCCAAGGGAATTGTGTGTGCCCATTCCAATGGCCACAACCCTTCTAATAGGATAAACCTCCAAAGTCCCTGATTCATCTCCATAGTGGTGGCTTCCCAGGAAAAACAGGGGCAATCTGAGCCCAACTGAGCACCTACCTGCACTCAGACCCATAGACAGATGTCCCCAGAGGTAAAAAGGAAAGAACAGGCCCCTAGGCACTAATCAGATCCATTGCTTTGGTTTCCAGGCATCTCTCCTCAGAGGCCTGGATTTCAAAAGCAGCATATAGCTGTTTCTTGACTCACCCATCAGAAAACATCTCATCTACACATGGGAAACTTGCACGTTGGAGCTGTGTCAAAGCCTCTGTTTAGGAGAACCCTTTAGGGCCCCAGTGCCACCGCTTCATTCCAAGGTCTCCATAGACACAAAAGCACGTTAGGACCCATCCCCAGGGGTGTCCATTTCAACTCAGCGTCCTCGGTTGCTCCCCACAGATCCCGGAGATCTAACCTGTCTTGTTGCTAGGAGACAATTGGAATGCGAGGTGGGCTACCCAGCCATCCATCCTTAGAACCCTGCTCAGAATCATTGGCCTGGAGCCAAACAACAGGTCTCAATTGTCCTGCAGAAGACTCTCTTCTGTTTGGAGCTTCTCACAACTCCCATCGTGGGAAAACCCCCATGGCCTCGTGATGCCCCCGCCCATTCACGAAGGGGCCATCAGGGACAGAAACTCCAACCTGAGCGATCGTCTGATCCTCGCCCTGACATCAGATGCACGAGATCTCGATTCAGGTCTGTAGATTGTGCGTGCCATGGCCTCACCCAGAAACCTAAGCCTAGCTTGTGTTCTCAGACTTTTGTCGTCAGACTACTGGCCCACAAGCCCTCCAGTTTGGCAATCCAGAACTACAATGCAGCACTCTGCCGGCCCTCCAGAAGAAAAACATTGTCCTCTGGTGCTACCCAGTAATCCCAAATGAGGATCAACCTGCACCGACCTTGGCTGTACCCCAAATACATAGGCTGACCAGGGCACTAATGCCCTTTCTGACACAGCCTGAGCCTGGACCCCCTGGCCCCTCCCAGACAGCTGGCCGCACACTGAGCACATCGAGCCGCCATGGCCTTAGGTCGTCATCTCTTCCCAACATCAGTTTTCAGGTTTCAGAACCTAGACCTTATATCCAATCACTGCCCAGGGTTGAAGGTGATGCAGAAATCAGAACCCCTTCCCCATGGCAAGGAACCTTGTGGTTGGCATGTTGTCCAACGTTCAGTGTAGTTGAAACCAGTGTGGCCCATGAGGCCCCGCCCATGCTCGCGGGCCACATTGGTCACAAACACACATTGTGACGCTCAGGCTGAGCCCAGTCCTCAAGTAAGGCCACTCAGTGGCTGGATGAAGAGATATCATATTGGGCTTGCCATGCCCCTAGGCCCCAATTTTTAACCATAGTTCGGGTTGTCCCTTCAGTCTTCCCCACGGCTTGGCTTTGGAATTCCTCTTTTGGTGGGACACCTGAGGTAACAAAACTGAAATGAGTCCTCCCATCCCACAGATTGACGAAAAGCAATTGGGAATCGGGCCAAATCCTCAGAGAGGAAGATTCGTCCATGGCCCATGAGGCGTCCCCGACATTCCACGGCCATCGCTGATACAAAATCCAGAGACAAAAGCCTGAGCAAGAGCCTCAGACTCGCACTTTCTTCATATCCTGAAGAGTTCTTCTCATGGTTTGTAGACCGGGCCTGCCATACCTACGTCCCCAAACCTAAGCTGAGTTTGTGTTTTCAGACTTCTGTCCTCAAAGTCTTGGGCCACACACCCTCCAGGCTGGGCCCCTGGAGCCACACATTAGGACTGTGCCTACCAATCCATGGGAATTCTGCCCATTCCATGGTCCAAAATCGTACAAATTAGGAGAAATCTCCAATTCCCTGAGGCCATCCCAATAGTGTAGGTCGCCCGGAACAAACAAGGGCTGTCTGACACCAGCTGATAATCGACCTCCACTCATACCATAGATGGATGTCCCCAGAGAAGAAGATTGAACCAGACAGGACCCTAGGCCATAATAGGATCCATTGCTTTGGGTTACAGGCATGTGTCCACAAAAGCCTGATTCCAATACGAGCATAGGGGTTTTCCTGAGGCACCCATCAGAACTCATCTCGTCTCCACAAGGAAACCTGTGCATGGGAGCCATGTCCAAAGCTTAGGAGAGTACTTCAGGGTCCCGGTGCCACCGCCCCATTCCAAGGCCCTCATGGACACAAAAACACATTAGGACCCATCCTCAGGAAAGTCCATTTCAACTCAGCCACCCCGGTTGCTCCCGCAGAGCCATCAGATCTAAACTGTCTTGTTGCTAGGAGACAATTGGAATGCGAGGCGGGCTTCCCAGGCATCCATCCGCGAACGGTGCTCTGGAGTCATTCCATATGGGATATCCTGGAGCTGTCCAACAGGTCTCAATTGTCCCGCAGAAGGAATCCATGAAGGGGGCATCCCACAACTCCCAACGTGGGAAAACGTCAATGGCCTCGAGATTCCGCTCCCTTGATGACGCGGCCGTCATGCTCAGAAACTCCAACCTGAGCCAACGTCTGATCCTCGCCCTGACTTCAGATGCATGAGATATTGGTTCAGATCTTCAGGGGGTACCTGCCGTGCCCTCGCCCTGAAACCCAGACTTCCGTCCTCACACTCCTGGCCCCGAAGCCCTCAAGTTTGGCAATTCCGGACCCACAATGCAGCACTCTGCCTGCCCTCTAGAAAAAAAATTATTGCCTCATGAGCTGCCCAGGCACCTTAAATGAGGGTAAACCTACACAGCACTCGACTTTACCCAAATTATATAGTCTACCCTGGGCACTAATGCACTGTCGAACACAACCTGAGCCCGGACCTCCTGACCAACACCCAGAAAGCTGACCGCACACTGAGCACATAAAACCCGCCATGGCCTTAGGTCATCATCTCTTCCCTACCTCAGTTTTCAGGCTTCAGAACCGAGACCTTATCTCCAATCACTTCCCAGGGGTGAGTGTGATGCAGAAATCAGAACTCCTCCTTACCCATGGCAAGAACCCTGTGGTTGGCACGTTGTCCAACGTTCAGTGTAGGAGAAACCAGCATTCACCCTGAGGCCCCGCCCATTCTTGAGTGCGACAAGGGCATACACACGCATTGTGACCCTCAGCATGAGTCCTGTCCTCTAGTAAGTCCTCTCAGTTGCTGGACCATTAGATGTCATAATGGGCTTGACATGTCCCTAGGCCCCAATTTTTAACCAAATTTCTGATGGTCCAGGCGCCCCTCCCCAGGGCTCTACTCTGGAATCCCTCATTTGGTGGGACACCAGAGGATAAAAAAGAAAAAAACAAGAATAAAAAAAAAACGGACTTCTTCCAGCCCACAGAATGACCCAAAACTCTTTGGACGGGGCCAAACCACCAGAGAGTAAGACTCGTCCATTTCCCATGAAGTCACCCAGAAATTCCACGACCATGAGTGACACGATATCCAGAGTCAAAAACTTGAGCAGGAGCCTCACACTCGCCCTTCTTTCAAATCCCGAAGAGTTCTCCTCATGGTCTGTAGATCAGTCCTGCCATACCTATGACCCGAAACATAAGCCGAGTTTGTGTTTTCAGACAACTGTCCAAACAGCCCTGGCCTACACAACCTACAGGCTCAGGCCCCTGGAGCCAAACCTGAGGACTGTACTTGCTTTCTCCAAGGGAATTGTGTGTGCCCATTCCAATGGCCACAACCCCTCTAATAGGATAAACCTCCAAAGTCCCTGATCCACCTCAATAGTGGTGGCTTCCCATTAAAAACAGGGGCAATCTGAGCCCAAATGAGCACCTACCTGCACTCAGACCCATAGACAGATGTCCCCAGAGGTAAAAAGGAAAGAACAGGCCCCTAGGCACTAATCAGATCCATTGCTTTGGTTTCCAGGCATCTCTCCTCAGAGGCCTGGATTTCAAAAGCAGCATATAGCTGTTTCTTGACTCACCCATCAGAAAACATCTCATCTACACATGGGAAACTTGCACATTGGAGCTGTGTCAAAGCCTCTGTTTAGGAGAACCCTTTAGGGCCCCAGTGCCACCGCTTCATTCCAAGGTCTCCATAGAAACAAAAGCACGTTAGGACCCATCCCCAGGGGTGTCCATTTCAACTCAGCGTCCTCGGTTGCTCCCCACAGATCCAGGAGATCTAACCTGTCTTGTTGCTAGTAGACAATTGGAATGCGAGGCGGGCTACCCAGCCATCCATTCTTAGAACCCTGCTCAGAATCATTGGCCTGGAGCCAAACAACAGGTCTCAATTGTCCTGCAGAAGACTCTCTGCAGTTTGGAGCTTCTCACAACTCCCATCGTGGGGAAACACCCATGGTCTCGTGATGCCCCCGCCCATTCATGAAGGGGCCATCAGGGACAGAAACTCCAACCTGAGCGATCGTCTGATCCTCGCCCTGACTTCAGATGCACGAGATCTCGATTCAGGTCTGTAGATTGTGCGTGCCATTGCCTCACCCAGAAACCTAAGCCTAGCTTGTGTTCTCAGACTTTTGTCGTCAGACTACTGGCCCACAAGCCCTCCAGTTTGGCAATCCAGAACTACAATGCAGCACTCTGCCGGCCCTCCAGAAGAAAAACATTGTCCTCTGGTGCTACCCAGTAATCCCAAATGAGGATCAACCTGCACCGACCTTGGCTGTACCCCAAATACATAGGCTGACCAGGGCACTAACGCCCTTTCTGACACAGCCTGAGCCTGGACCCCCTGGCCCCTCCCAGACAGCTGGCCGCACACTGAGCACATCGAGCCGCCATGGCCTTAGGTTGTCATCTCTTCCCAACATCAGTTTTCAGGTTTCAGAACCTAGACCTTATATCCAATCACTGCCCAGGGTTGAAGGTGATGCAGAAATCAGAACTCCTTCCCCATGGCAAGGAACCTTGTGGTTGGCATGTTGTCCAACGTTCAGTGTAGTTGAAACCAGTGTGGCCCATGAGGCCCCGCCCATGCTCGCGGGCCACATTGGTCACAAACACACATTGTGACGCTCAGGCTGAGCCCAGTCCTCAAGTAAGGCCACTCAGTGGCTGAATGAAGAGATATCATATTGGGCTTGCCATGCCCCTAGGCCCCAATTTTTAACCATAGTTCGGGTTGTCCCTTCAGTCTTCCCCACGGCTTGGCTTTGGAATTCCTCTTTTGGTGGGACACCTGAGGTAACAAAACTGAAATGAGTCCTCCCATCCCACAGATTGACGAAAAGCAATTGGGAATCGGGCCAAATCCTCAGAGAGGAAGATTCGTCCATGGCCCATGAGGCGTCCCCGACATTCCACGGCCATCGCTGATACAAAATGCAGAGACAAAAGCCTGATCAAGAGCCTCAGACTCGCACTTTCTTCATATCCTGAAGAGTTCTTCTCATGGTTTGTAGATCGGGCCTGCCATACCTACGACCCCAAACCTAAGCTGAGTTTGTGTTTTCAGACTTCTGTCCTCAAAGTCTTGGGCCACACACCCTCCAGGCTGGGCCCCTGGAGCCACACATTAGGACTGTGCCTACCAATCCATGGGAATTCTGCCCATTCCATGGTCCAAAATCGTACAAATTAGGAGAAATCTCCAAAGTCCCTGAGGCCATCCCAATAGTGTAGGTCGCCCGGAACAAACAAGGGCTGTCTGACACCAGCTGATAATCGACCTCCACTCATACCATAGATGGATGTCCCCAGAGAAGAAGATTGAACCAGACAGGACCCTAGGCCATAATAGGATCCATTGCTTTGGGTTACAGGCATGTGTCCTCAAAAGCCTGATTCCAATACGAGCATAGGGGTTTTCCTGAGGCACCCATCAGAACTCATCTCGTCTCCACAAGGAAACCTGTGCATGGGAGCCATGTCCAAAGCTTAGGAGAGTACTTCAGGGTCCCGGTGCCACCGCCCCATTCCAAGGCCCTCATGGACACAAAAACACATTAGGACCCATCCTCAGGAAAGTCCATTTCAACTCAGCCACCCCGGTTGCTCCCGCAGAGCCATCAGATCTAAACTGTCTTGTTGCTAGGAGACAATTGGAATGCGAGGCGGGCTTTCCAGGCATCCATCCGCGAATGGTGCTCTAGAGTATTTCCATATGGGATGTCCTGGAGCTGTCCAACAGGTCTCAATTGTCCCGCAGAAGGAATCCTTGAAGGGGCATCCCACAACTCCCAACGTGGGAAAACCTCAATGGCCTCGAGATTCCGCTCCCTTCATGAAGCGGCCGTCATGCTCAGAAACTCCAACCTGAGCCAACGTCTGATCCTCGCCCTGACTTCAGAAGCATGAGATATTGGTTCAGATCTGCAGGGGGTACCTGTCGTGCCCTCGCCCTGAAACCCAAGTCTAGCTTGTCTTCTCACACTTCCGTCCTCAAACTCCTGGCCCCGAAGTCCTAAAATTTGGGTATTCCGGACCCACAATGCAGCACTCTGCCGGCCCTCTAGAAAAAAAAAAATTATTGCCTCATGAGCTGCCCAGGCACCTTAAATGAGGATAAACCTACACAGCACTCGACCTTACCCATATTATATAGTCTAACCTGGGCACTAATGCACTGTCGAACACAACCTGAGCCCGGACCTCCTGACCAACACCCAGAAAGCTGACCGCACACTGAGCACATAAAACCCGCCATGGCCTTAGGTCATCATCTCTTCCCTACCTCAGTTTTCAGGCTTCAGAACCGAGACCTTATCTCCAATCACTGCCCAGGGGTGAGTCTGATGCAGAAATCAGAACTCCTCCTTACCCATGGCAAGAACCCTTGTGGTTGGCACGTTGTCCAACGTTCAGTGTAGGAGAAACCAGCATTCACCCTGAGGCCCCGCCCATTCTTGAGTGCGACGAGGGCATACACACGCATTGTGACCCTCAGCATGAGTCCTGTCCTCTAGTAAGTCCTCTCAGTGGCTGGACCTTTAGATGTCATAATGGGCTTGACATGTCACTAGGTCCCAATTTTTAACCAGATTTCTGACTGTCAAGTCGCCCTCCCCAGGTCTCTACTCTGGAATCCCTCATTTAGTGGGACACCTGAGGTTAAAAAAGAAAACAAAAACAACAACAACAACAACAACAAAAAAACGGACTTCTTCCAGCCCACAGAATGACCCCAAACTCTTTGGACGGGGCCAAACCACCAGAGAGTAAGACTCGTCCATTTCCCATGAAGTCACCCAGAAATTCCACGACCATGAGTGACACGATATCCAGAGTCAAAAACTTGAGCAGGAGCCTCACACTCGCCCTTCTTTCAAATCCCGAAGAGTTCTCCTCATGGTCTGTAGATCAGTCCTGCCATACCTATGACCCGAAACATAAGCCGAGTTTGTGTTTTCAGACAACTGTCCAAACAGCCCTGGCCTACACAACCTACAGGCTCAGGCCCCTGGAGCCAAACCTGAGGACTGTACTTGCCCTCTCCAAGGGAATTGTGTGTGCCCATTCCAATGGCCACAACCCCTCTAATAGGATAAACCTCCAAAGTCCCTGATCCACCTCAATAGTGGTGGCTTCCCATTAAAAACAGGGGCAATCTGAGCCCAAATGAGCACCTACCTGCACTCAGACCCATAGACAGATGTCCCCAGAGGTAAAAAGGAAAGAACAGGCCCCTAGGCACTAATCAGATCCATTGCTTTGGTTTCCAGGCATCTCTCCTCAGAGGCCTGGATTTCAAAAGCAGCATATAGCTGTTTCTTGACTCACCCATCAGAAAACATCTCATCTACACATGGGAAACTTGCACATTGGAGCTGTGTCAAAGCCTCTGTTTAGGAGAACCCTTTAGGGCCCCAGTGCCACCGCTTCATTCCAAGGTCTCCATAGAAACAAAAGCACGTTAGGACCCATCCCCAGGGGTGTCCATTTCAACTCAGCGTCCTTGGTTGCTCCCCACAGATCCAGGAGATATAACCTGTCTTGTTGCTAGGAGACAATTGGAATGTGAGGCGGGCTACCCAGCCATCCATTCTTAGAACCCTGCTCAGAATCATTGGCCTGGAGCCAAACAACAGGTCTCAATTGTCCTGCAGAAGACTCTCTGCAGTTTGGAGCTTCTCACAACTCCCATCGTGGGGAAACACCCATGGTCTCGTGATGCCCCCGCCCATTCATGACGGGGCCATCAGGGACAGAAACTCCAACCTGAGCGATCGTCTGATCCTCGCCCTGACTTCAGATGCACGAGATCTCGATTCAGGTCTGTAGATTGTGCGTGCCATTGCCTCACCCAGAAACCTAAGCCTAGCTTGTGTTCTCAGACTTTTGTCGTCAGACTACTGGCCCACAAGCCCTCCAGTTTGGCAATCCAGAACTACAATGCAGCACTCTGACGGCCCTCCAGAAGAAAAACATTGTCCTCTGGTGCTACCCAGTAATCCCAAATGAGGATCAACCTGCACCGACCTTGGCTGTACCCCAAATACATAGGCTGACCAGGGCACTAATGCCCTTTCTGACACAGCCTGAGCCTGGACCCCCTGGCCCCTCCCAGACAGCTGGCCGCACACTGAGCACATCGAGCCGCCATGGCCTTAGGTCGTCATCTCTTCCCAACATCAGTTTTCAGGTTTCAGAACCTAGACCTTATATCCAATCACTGCCCAGGGTTGAAGGTGATGCAGAAATCAGAACTCCTTCCCCATGGCAAGGAACCTTGTGGTTGGCATGTTTCCAACGTTCAGTGTAGTTGAAACCAGTGTGGCCCATGAGGCCCCGCCCATGCTCGCGGGCCACATTGGTCACAAACACACATTGTGACGCTCAGGCTGAGCCCAGTCCTCAAGTAAGGCCACTCAGTGGCTGGATGAAGAGATATCATATTGGTCTTGCCATGCCCCTAGGCCCCAATTTTTAACCATAGTTCGGGTTGTCCCTTCAGTCTTCCCCACGGCTTGGCTTTGGAATTCCTCTTTTGGTGGGACACCTGAGGTAACAAAACTGAAATGAGTCCTCCCATCCCACAGATTGACGAAAAGCAATTGGGAATCGGGCCAAATCCTCAGAGAGGAAGATTCGTCCATGGCCCATGAGGCGTCCCCGACATTCCACGGCCATCGCTGATACAAAATGCAGAGACAAAAGCCTGATCAAGACCCTCAGACTCGCACTTTCTTCATATCCTGAAGAGTTCTTCTCATGGTTTGTAGATCGGGCCTGCCATACCTACGTCCCCAAACCTAAGCTGAGTTTGTGTTTTCAGACTTCTGTCCTCAAAGTCTTGGGCCACACACCCTCCAGGCTGGGCCCCTGGAGCCACACATTAGGACTGTGCCTACCAATCCATGGGAATTCTGCCCATTCCATGGTCCAAAATCGTACAAATTAGGAGAAATCTCCAAAGTCCCTGAGGCCATCCCAATAGTGTAGGTCGCCCGGAACAAACAAGGGCTGTCTGACACCAGCTGATAATCGACCTCCACTCATACCATAGATGGATGTCCCCAGAGAAGAAGATTGAACCAGACAGGACCCTAGGCCATAATAGGATCCATTGCTTTGGGTTACAGGCATGTGTCCTCAAAAGCCTGATTCCAATACGAGCATAGGGGTTTTCCTGAGGCACCCATCAGAACTCATCTCGTCTCCACAAGGAAACCTGTGCATGGGAGCCATGTCCAAAGCTTAGGAGAGTACTTCAGGGTCCCGGTGCCACCGCCCCATTCCAAGGCCCTCATGGACACAAAAACACATTAGGACCCATCCTCAGGAAAGTCCATTTCAACTCAGCCACCCCGGTTGCTCCCGCAGAGCCATCAGATCTAAACTGTCTTGTTGCTAGGAGACAATTGGAATGCGAGGCGGGCTTTCCAGGCATCCATTCGCGAACGGTGCTCTGGAGTCATTCCATATGGGATGTCCTGGAGCTGTCCGACAGGTCTCAATTGTCCCGCAGAAGGAATCCATGAAGGGGGCATCCCACAACTCCCAACGTGGGAAAACCTCAATGGCCTCGAGATTCCGCTCCCTTGATGACGCGGCCGTCATGCTCAGAAACTCCAACCTGAGCCAACGTATGATCCTCGCCCTGACTTCAGATGCATGAGATATTGGTTCAGATCTTCAGGGGGTACCTGCCGTGCCCTCGCCCTGAAACCCAAGTCTAGCTTGTCTTCTCAGACTTCCGTCCTCACACTCCTGGCCCCGAAGCCCTCATGTTTGGCAATTCCGGACCCACAATGCAGCACTCTGCCTGCCCTCTAGAAAAAAAATTATTGCCTCATGAGCTGCCCAGGCACCTTAAATGAGGGTAAACCTACACAGCACTCGACTTTACCCAAATTATATAGTCTAACCTGGGCACTAATGCACTGTCGAACACAACCTGAGCCCGGACCTCCTGACCAACACCCAGAAAGCTGACCGCACACTGAGCACATAAAACCCGCCATGGCCTTAGGTCATCATCTCTTCCCTACCTCAGTTTTCAGGCTTCAGAACCGAGACCTTATCTCCAATCACTTCCCAGGGGTGAGTGTGATGCAGAAATCAGAACTCCTCCTTACCCATGGCAAGAACCCTGTGGTTAGCACGTTGTCCAAAGTTCAGTGTAGGAGAAACCATCATTCACCCTGAGGCCCCGCCCATTCTTGAGTGCGACGAGGGCATACACACGCATTGTGACCCTCAGCATGAGTCCTGTCCTCTAGTAAGTCCTCTCAGTTGCTGGACCATTAGATGTCATAATGGGCTTGACATGTCCCTAGGCCCCAATTTTTAACCAAATTTCTGATGGTCCAGTCGCCCCTCCCCAGGGCTCTACTCTGGAATCCCTCATTTGGTGGGACACCTGAGGATAAAAAAGAAAAAAACAAGAATTAAAAAAAAAAAAAAACGGACTTCTTCCAGCCCACAGAATGACCCCAAACTCTTTGGACGGGGCCAAACCACCAGAGAGTAAGACTCGCCCATTTCCCATGAAGTCACCCAGAAATTCCACGACCATGCGTACACGATATTCAGAGACAAAAACTTGAGCAGGAGCCTCACACTCGCCCTTCTTTCAAATCCCGAAGAGTTCTCCTCATGGTCTGTAGATCAGTCCTGCCATACCTATGACCCGAAACATAAGCCGAGTTTGTGTTTTCAGACAACTGTCCAAACAGCCCTGGCCTACACAACCTACAGGCTCAGGCCCCTGGAGCCAAACCTGAGGACTGTACTTGCCCTCTCCAAGGGAATTGTGTGTGCCCATTCCAATGGCCACAACCCTTCTAATAGGATAAACCTCCAAAGTCCCTGCTCCATCTCAATAGTGGTGGCTTCCCAGGAAACACAGGGGCAATCTGGGCCCAAGTGAGCACCTACCTGCACTCATACCCATAGACAGATGTCCCCAGAGGTAAAAAGGAAAGAACAGGCCCCTAGGCACTAATCAGATCCATTGCTTTGGTTTCCAGGCATGTCTCCTCAGAGGCCTGGATTTCAAAAGCAGCATATAGCTGTTTCTTGACTCACCCATCAGAAAACATCTCATCTACACATGGGAAACTTGCACGTGGAGCTGTGTCAAAGTCTCTGTTTAGGAGAACCCTTTAGGGCCCCAGTGCCACCGCTTCATTCCAAAGTCTCCATAGACACAAAAGCACGTTAGGACCCATCCCCAGGGGTGTCCATTTCAACTAGGCGTCCTCGGTTGCTCCCCACAGATCCAGAAGGTCTAACCTGTCTTGTTGCTAGGAGACAATTGGAATGCGAGGTGGGCTACCCAGCCATCCATCCTTAGAACCCTGCTCAGAATCATTGGCCTGGAGCCAAACAACAGGTCTCAATTGTCCTGCAGAAGACTCTCTGCAGTTTGGAGCTTCTCACAACTCCCATCGTGGGAAAACACCCATGGCCTCGTGATGCCCCCGCCCATTCTTGAAGGGGCCATCAGGGACAGAAACTCCAACCTGAGCGATCGTCTGATCCTCACCCTGACTTCAGATGCACGAGATCTCGATTCAGGTCTGTAGATTGTGCGTGCCATGGCCTCACCCAGAAACCTAAGCCTAGCTTGTGTTCTCAGACTTTTGTCGTCAGACTACTGGCCCACAAGCCCTCCACTTTGGCAATCCAGAACTACAATGCAGCACTCTGCCGGCCCTCCAGAAGAAAAACATTGTCCTCTGGTGCTACCCAGTAATCCCAAATGAGGATCAACCTGCACCGACCTTGGCTGTACCCCAAATACATAGGCTGACCAGGGCACTAATGCCCTTTCTGACACAGCCTGTGCCTGGACCCCCTGGCCCCTCCCAGACAGCTGGCCGCACACTGAGCACATCGAGCCGCCATGGCCTTAGGTCGTCATCTCTTCCCAACATCAGTTTTCAGGTTTCAGAACCTAGACCTTATATCCAATCACTGCCCAGGGTTGAAGGTGATGCAGAAATCAGAAATCCTTCCCCATGGCAAGAAACCTTGTGGTTGGCATGTTGTCCAAAGTTCAGTGTAGTTGAAACCAGTGTGGCCCATGAGGCCCCGCCCATGCTCGCGGGCCACATTGGTCACAAACACACATTGTGACGCTCAGGCTGAGCCCAGTCCTCAAGTAAGGCCACTCAGTGGCTGGATGAAGAGATATCATATTGGGCTTGCCATGCCCCTAGGCCCCATTTTTAACCATAGTTCGGGTTGTCCCTTCAGTCTTCCCCACGGCTTGGCTTTGGAATTCCTCTTTTGGTGGGACACCTGAGGTAACAAAACTGAAATGAGTCCTCCCATCCCACAGATTGACGAAAAGCAATTGGGAATCTGGCCAAATCCTCAGAGAGGAAGATTCGTCCATTGCCCATGAGGCGTCCCCGACATTCCACGGCCATCGCTGATACAAAATCCAGAGACAAAAGCCTGAGCAAGATCCTCAGATTCGCACTTTCTTCATATCCTGAAGAGTTCTTCTCATGGTTTGTAGATCGGGCCTGCCATACCTACGTCCCCAAACCTAAGCTGAGTTTGTGTTTTCAGACTTCTGTCCTCAAAGTCTTGGGCCACACACATTCCAGGCTGGGCCCCTGGAGCCACACATTCGGACTGTGCCTACCAATCCATGGGAATTCTGCCCATTCCATGGTCCAAAATCGTACAAATTAGGAGAAATCTCCAAAGTCCCTGAGGCCATCCCAATAGTGTAGGTCGCCCGGAACAAACAAGGGCTGTCTGACACCAGCTGATAATCGACCTCCACTCATACCATAGATGGATGTCCCCAGAGTAGAAGATTGAACCAGACAGGACCCTAGGCCATAATAGGATCCATTGCTTTGGGTTACAGGCATGTGTCCACAAAAGCCTGATTCCAATACGAGCATAGGGGTTTTCCTGAGGCACCCTTCAGAACTCATCTCGTCTCCACAACGAAACCTGTGCATGGGAGCCATGTCCAAAGCTTAGGAGAGTACTTCAGGGTCCCGGGGCCACCGCCCCATTCCAAGGCCCTCATGGACACAAAAACACATTAGGACCCATCCTCAGGAAAGTCCATTTCAACTCAGCCACCCCGGTTGCTCCCGCAGAGCCATCAGATCTAAACTGTCTTGTTGCTAGGAGACAATTGGAATGCGAGGCGGGCTTCCCAGGCATCCATCCGCGAACGGTGCTCTGGAGTCATTCCATATGGGATGTCCTGGAGCTGTCCAACAGGTCTCAATTGTCCCGCAGAAGGAATCCATGAAGGGGGCATCCCACAACTCCCAACGTGGGAAAACCTCAATGGCCTCGAGATTCCGCTCCCTTCATGAAGCGGCCGTCATGCTCAGAAACTCCAACCTGAGCCATGTCTGATCCACGCCCTGACTTCAGATGCATGAGATATTGGTTCAGATCTGCAGGGGGTACCTGCCGTGCCCTCGCCCTGAAACCCAAGTCTAGCTTGTCTTCCCAGACTTCCGTCCTCACACTCCTGGCCCCGAAGCCCTCAAGTTTGGCAATTCCGGACCCACAATGCAGCACTCTGCCTGCCCTCTAGAAAAAAAAATTATTGCCTCATGAGCTGCCCAGGCACCTTAAATGAGGGTAAACCTACACAGCACTCGACTTTGCCCAAATTATATGGTCTAACCTGGGCACTAATGCACTGTCGAACACATCCTGAGCCCGGACCTCCTGACCAACACCCAGAAAGCTGACCGCACACTGAGCACATAAAACCCGCCATGGCCTTAGTTCATCATCTCATCCCTACCTCAGTTTTCAGGCTTCATAACCGAGACCTTATCTCCAATCACTTCCCAGGGGTGAGTGTGATGCAGAAATCAGAACTCCTCCTTGCCCATGGCAAGAACCCTGTGGTTGGCACGTTGTCCAACGTTCAGTGTAGGAGAAACCAGCATTCACCCTGAGGCCCCGCCCATTCTTGAGTGCGACGAGGGCATACACACGCATTGTGACTCTCAGCATGAGTCCTGTCGTCTAGTAAGTCCTCTCAGTTGCTGGACCATTAGATGTCATAATGGGCTTGACATGTCCCTAGGCCCCAATTTTTAACCAAATTTCTGATGGACCAGTCGCTCCTCCCAAGGGCTCTACTCTGGAATCCCTCATTTGGTGGGACACCTGAGGATAAAAAAAAAAAAAAACAAGAATAAAAAAAAAAAAACGGACTTCTTCCAGCCCACAGAATGACCCCAATCTCTTTGGACGGGGCCAAACCACCAGAGAGTAAGACTCGTCCATTTCCCATGAAGTTACCCAGAAATACCACGACCATGAGTGACACGATATCAAGAGACAAAAACTTGAGCAGGAGCCTCACACTCGCCCTTCTTTCAAATCCCGAAGTGTTCTCCTCATGGTCTGTAGATCAGTCCTGCCATACCTATGACCCGAAACATAAGCCGAGTTTGTGTTTTCAGACAACTGTCCAAACAGCCCTGGCCTACACAACCTACAGGCCCAGGCCTCTGGAGCCAAACCTGAGGACTGTACTTGCCCTCTCCAAGGGAATTGTGTGTGCCCATCCAATGGCCACAACCCTTCTAATAGGATAAACCTCCAAAGTCCCTGATCCATCTCAATAGTGGTGGCTTCCCAGGAAAAACAGGGGCAATTTGAGCCCAAATGAGCACCTACCTGCACTCAGACCCAAGACAGATATCCCCAGAGGTAAAAAGGAAAAAAAAGGCCCCTAGGCACTAATCAGATCCATTGCTTTGGTTTCCAGGCATCACTCCACAGAGGCCTGGATTTCAAAAGCAGCATATAGCTGTTTCTTGACTCACCCATCAGAAAACATCTCATCTACACATGGGAAACTTGCACATTGGAGTTGTGTCAAAGCCTCTGTTTAGGAGAACTTTTTAGGGCCCCAGTGCCACCGCTTCATTCCAAGGTCTCCATAGACACAAAAGCACGTTAGGACCCATCCCCAGGGGTGTCCATTTCAACTCAGCGTCCTCGGTTGCTCCCCACAGATCCCGGAGATCTAACCTGTCTTGTTGCTAGGAGACAATTGGAATGCGAGGTGGGCTAACCAGCCATCCATCCTTAGAACCCTGCTCAGAATCATTGGCCTGGAGCCAAACAACAGGTCTCAATTGTCCTGCAGAAGACTCTCTGCAGTTTGGAGCTTCTCACAACTCCCATCGTGGGGAAACACCCATGGCCTCGTGATGCCCCCGCCCATTCATGAAGGGGCCATCAGGTACAGAAACTCCAACCTGAGCGATCGTCTGATCCTCGCCCTGACTTCAGATGCACGAGATCTCGATTCAGGTCTGTAGATTGTACGTGCCATGGCCTCACCCAGAAACCTAAGCCTAGCTTGTGTTCTCAGACTTTTGTCGTCAGACTACTGGCCCACAAGCCCTCCAGTTTGGCAATCCAGAACTACAATGCAGCACTCTGCCGGCCCTCCAGAAGAATAACATTGTCCTCTGGTGCTACCCAGTAATCCCAAATGAGGATCAACCTGCACCGACCTTGGCTGTACCCCAAATACATAGGCTGACCAGGGCACTAACGCCCTTTCTGACACAGCCTGAGCCTGGACCCCCTGGCCCCTCCCAGACAGCTGGCCGCACACTGAGCACATCGAGCCGCCATGGCCTTAGGTCGTCATCTCTTCCCAACATCAGTTTTCAGGTTTCAGAACCTAGACCATATATCCAATCACTGCCCAGGGTTGAAGGTGATGCAGAAATCAGAAATCCTTCCCCATGGCAAGAAACCTTGTGGTTGGCATGTTGTCCAACGTTCAGTGTGGTTGAAACCAGTGTGGCCCATGAGGCCCCGCCCATGCTCGCGGGCCACATTGGTCACAAACACACATTGTGACGCTCAGGCTGAGCCCAGTCCTCAAGTAAGGCCACTCAGTGGCTGGATGAAGAGATATCATATTGGGCTTGCCATGCCCCTAGGCCCCATTTTTAACCATAGTTCGGGTTGTCCCTTCAGTCTTCCCCACGGCTTGGCTTTGGAATTCCTCTTTTGGTGGGACACCTGAGGTAACAAAACTGAAATGAGTCCTCCCATCCCACAGATTGACGAAAAGCAATTGGGAATCTGGCCAAATCCTCAGAGAGGAAGATTCGTCCATTGCCCATGAGGCGTCCCCGACATTCCACGGCCATCGCTGATACAAAATCCAGAGACAAAAGCCTGAGCAAGATCCTCAGATTCGCACTTTCTTCATATCCTGAAGAGTTCTTCTCATGGTTTGTAGATCGGGCCTGCCATACCTACGTCCCCAAACCTAAGCTGAGTTTGTGTTTTCAGACTTCTGTCCTCAAAGTCTTGGGCCACACACATTCCAGGCTGGGCCCCTGGAGCCACACATTCGGACTGTGCCTACCAATCCATGGGAATTCTGCCCATTCCATGGTCCAAAATCGTACAAATTAGGAGAAATCTCCAAAGTCCCTGAGGCCATCCCAATAGTGTAGGTCGCCCGGAACAAACAAGGGCTGTCTGACACCAGCTGATAATCGACCTCCACTCATACCATAGATGGATGTCCCCAGAGTAGAAGATTGAACCAGACAGGACCCTAGGCCATAATAGGATCCATTGCTTTGGGTTACAGGCATGTGTCCACAAAAGCCTGATTCCAATACGAGCATAGGGGTTTTCCTGAGGCACCCTTCAGAACTCATCTCGTCTCCACAACGAAACCTGTGCATGGGAGCCATGTCCAAAGCTTAGGAGAGTACTTCAGGGTCCCGGTGCCACCGCCCCATTCCAAGGCCCTCATGGACACAAAAACACATTAGGACCCATCCTCAGGAAAGTCCATTTCAACTCAGCCACCCCGGTTGCTCCCGCAGAGCCATCAGATCTAAACTGTCTTGTTGCTAGGAGACAATTGGAATGCCAGGCGGGCTTCCCAGGCATCCATCCGCGAACGGTGCTCTGGAGTCATTCCATATGGGATGTCCTGTAGCTGTCCAACAGGTCTCAATTGTCCCGCAGAAGGAATCCATGAAGGGGGCATCCCACAACTCCCAACGTGGGAAAACCTCAATGGCCTCGAGATTCCGCTCCCTTCATGAAGCGGCCGTCATGCTCAGAAACTCCAACCTGAGCCATGTCTGATCCACGCCCTGACTTCAGATGCATGAGATATTGGTTCAGATCTGCAGGGGGTACCTGCCGTGCCCTCGCCCTGAAACCCAAGTCTAGCTTGTCTTCCCAGACTTCCGTCCTCACACTCCTGGCCCCGAAGCCCTCAAGTTTGGCAATTCCGGACCCACAATGCAGCACTCTGCCTGCCCTCTAGAAAAAAAAATTATTGCCTCATGAGCTGCCCAGGCACCTTAAATGAGGGTAAACCTACACAGCACTCGACTTTGCCCAAATTATATGGTCTAACCTGGGCACTAATGCACTGTCGAACACATCCTGAGCCCGGACCTCCTGACCAACACCCAGAAAGCTGACCGCACACTGAGCACATAAAACCCGCCATGGCCTTAGTTCATCATCTCATCCCTACCTCAGTTTTCAGGCTTCATAACCGAGACCTTATCTCCAATCACTTCCCAGGGGTGAGTGTGATGCAGAAATCAGAACTCCTCCTTGCCCATGGCAAGAACCCTGTGGTTGGCACGTTGTCCAACGTTCAGTGTAGGAGAAACCAGCATTCACCCTGAGGCCCCGCCCATTCTTGAGTGCGACGAGGGCATACACACGCATTGTGACTCTCAGCATGAGTCCTGTCCTCTAGTAAGTCCTCTCAGTTGCTGGACCATTAGATGTCATAATGGGCTTGACATGTCCCTAGGCCCCAATTTTTAACCAAATTTCTGATGGACCAGTCGCTCCTCCCAAGGGCTCTACTCTGGAATCCCTCATTTGGTGGGACACCTGAGGATAAAAAAAAAAAAAAACAAGAATAAAAAAAAAAAAACGGACTTCTTCCAGCCCACAGAATGACCCCAATCTCTTTGGACGGGGCCAAACCACCAGAGAGTAAGACTCGTCCATTTCCCATGAAGTTACCCAGAAATTCCACGACCATGAGTGACACGATATCAAGAGAAAAAAACTTGAGCAGGAGCCTCACACTCGCCCTTCTTTCAAATCCCGAAGTGTTCTCCTCATGGTCTGTAGATCAGTCCTGCCATACCTATGACCCGAAACATAAGCCGAGTTTGTGTTTTCAGACAACTGTCCAAACAGCCCTGGCCTACACAACCTACAGGCCCAGGCCTCTGGAGCCAAACCTGAGGACTGTACTTGCCCTCTCCAAGGGAATTGTGTGTGCCCATCCAATGGCCACAACCCTTCTAATAGGATAAACCTCCAAAGTCCCTGATCCATCTCAATAGTGGTGGCTTCCCAGGAAAAACAGGGGCAATTTGAGCCCAAATGAGCACCTACCTGCACTCAGACCCAAGACAGATGTCCCCAGAGGTAAAAAGGAAAAAAAAGGCCCCTAGGCACTAATCAGATCCATTGCTTTGGTTTCCAGGCATCACTCCACAGAGGCCTGGATTTCAAAAGCAGCATATAGCTGTTTCTTGACTCACCCATCAGAAAACATCTCATCTACACATGGGAAACTTGCACGTTGGAGTTGTGTCAAACCCTCTGTTTAGGAGAACTTTTTAGGGCCCCAGTGCCACCGCTTCATTCCAAGGTCTCCATAGACACAAAAGCACGTTAGGACCCATCCCCAGGGGTGTCCATTTCAACTCAGCGTCCTCGGTTGCTCCCCACAGATCCCGGAGATCTAACCTGTCTTGTTGCTAGGAGACAATTGGAATGCGAGGTGGGCTAACCAGCCATCCATCCTTAGAACCCTGCTCAGAATCATTGGCCTGGAGCCAAACAACAGGTCTCAATTGTCCTGAAGAAGACTCTCTGCAGTTTGGAGCTTCTCATAACTCCCATCGTGGGAAAACACCCATGGCCTCGTGATGCCCCCGCCCATTCATGAAGGGGCCATCAGGTACAGAAACTCCAACCTGAGCGATCGTCTGATCCTCGCCCTGACTTCAGATGCACGAGATCTCGATTCAGGTCTGTAGATTGTACGTGCCATGGCCTCACCCAGAAACCTAAGCCTAGCTTGTGTTCTCAGACTTTTGTCGTCAGACTACTGGCCCACAAGCCCTCCAGTTTGGCAATCCAGAACTACAATGCAGCACTCTGCCGGCCCTCCAGAAGAATAACATTGTCCTCTGGTGCTACCCAGTAATCCCAAATGAGGATCAACCTGCACCGACCTTGGCTGTACCCCAAATACATAGGCTGACCAGGGCACTAACGCCCTTTCTGACACAGCCTGAGCCTGGACCCCCTGGCCCCTCCCAGACAGCTGGCCGCACACTGAGCACATCGAGCCGCCATGGCCTTAGGTCGTCATCTCTTCCCAACATCAGTTTTCAGGTTTCAGAACCTAGACCATATATCCAATCACTGCCCAGGGTTGAAGGTGATGCAGAAATCAGAAATCCTTCCCCATGGCAAGAAACCTTGTGGTTGGCATGTTGTCCAACGTTCAGTGTGGTTGAAACCAGTGTGGCCCATGAGGCCCCGCCCATGCTCGCGGGCCACATTGGTCACAAACACACATTGTGACGCTCAGGCTGAGCCCAGTCCTCAAGTAAGGCCACTCAGTGGCTGGATGAAGAGATAGCATGTTGGGCTTGCCATGCCCCTAGGCCCCAATTTTTAACCATAGTTCGGGTTGTCCCTTCAGTCTTCCCCACGGCTTGGCTTTGGAATTCCTCTTTTGGTGGGACACCTGAGGTAACAAAACTGAAATGAGTCCTCCCATCCCACAGATTGACGAAAAGCAATTGGGAATCGGGCCAAATCCTCAGAGAGGAAGATTCGTCCATGGCCCATGAGGCCTCCCCGACATTCCACGGCCATCGCTGATACAAAATCCAGAGACAAAAGCCTGAGCAAGAGCCTCAGACTCGCACTTTCTTCATATTCTGAAGAGTTCTTCTCATGGTTTGTAGATAGGGCCTGCCATACCTACGTCCCCAAACCTAAGCTGAGTTTGTGTTTTCAGACTTCTGTCCTCAAAGTCTTGGGCCACACACCCTCCAGGCTGGGCCCCTGGAGCCACACATTCGGACTGTGCCTACCAATCCATGGGAATTCTGCCCATTCCATGGTCCAAAATCGTACAAATTAGGAGAAATCCAAAGTCCCTGAGGCCATCCCAATAGTGTAGGTCGCCCGGAACAAACAAGGGCTGTCTGACACCAGCTGATAATCGACCTCCACTCATACCATAGATGGATGTCCCCAGAGTAGAAGATTGAACCAGACAGGACCCTAGGCCATAATAGGATCCATTGCTTTGGGTTACAGGCATGTGTCCTCAAAAGCCTGATTCCAATACGAGCATAGGGGTTTTCCTGAGGCACCCATCAGAACTCATCTCGTCTCCACAAGGAAACCTGTGCATGGGAGCCATGTCCAAAGCTTAGGAGAGTACTTCAGGGTCCCGGGGCCACCGCCACATTCCAAGGCCCTCATGGACACAAAAACACATTAGGACCCATCCTCAGGAAAGTCCATTTCAACTCAGCCACCCCGGTTGCTCCCGCAGAGCCATCAGATCTAAACTGTCTTGTTGCTAGGAGAAAATTGGAATGCCAGGCGGGCTTCCCAGGCATCCATCCGCGAACGGTGCTCTGGAGTCATTCCATATGGGATGTCCTGGAGCTGTCCAACAGGTCTCAATTGTCCCGCAGAAGCAATCCATGAAGGGGGCATCCCACAACTCCCAACGTGGGAAAAACTCAATGGCCTCGAGATTCCGCTCCCTTGATGACGCGACCGTCATGCTCAGAAACTCCAACCTGAGCCAACGTCTGATCCTCGCCCTGACTTCAGATGCATGAGATATTGGTTCAGATCTGCAGGGGGTACCTGCCGTGCCCTCGTCCTGAAACCCAAGTCTAGCTTGTCTTCTCAGATTTCCGTCCTCACAACCTGGCCCCGAAGCCCTCAAGTTTGGCAATTCCGGACCCACAATGCAGCACTCTGCCTGCCCTCTAGAAAAAAAATTATTGCCTCATGAGCTGCCTAGGCAGCTTAAATGAGGGTAAACCTACACAGCACTCGACTTTACCCAAATTATATAGTCTAACCTGGGCACTAATGCACTGTCGAACACAACCTGAGCCCGGACCTCCTGACCAACACCCAGAAAGCTGACCGCACACTGAGCACATAAAACCCGCCATGGCCTTAGGTCATCATCTCTTCCCTACCTCAGTTTTCAGGCTTCAGAACCGAGACCTTATCTCCAATCACTTCCCAGGGGTGAGTGTGATGCAGAAATCAGAACTCCTCCTTACCCATGGCAAGAACCCTGTGGTTGGCACGTTGTCCAACGTTCAGTGTAGGAGAAACCAGCATTCACCCTGAGGCCCCGCCCATTCTTGAGTGCGACGAGGGCATACACACGCATTGTGACCCTCAGCATGAGTCCTGTCCTCTAGTAAGTCCTCTCAGTTGCTGGACCATTAGATGTCATAATGGGCTTGACATGTCCCTAGGCCCCAATTTTTAACCAAATTTCTGATGGTCCAGTCGCCCCTCCCCAGGTCTCTACTCTGGAATCCCTCATTTGGTGGGACACCTGAGGATAAAAAAGAAAAAAACAAGAATAAAAAAAAAAAAAACGGACTTCTTCTAGCTCACAGAATGACCCCAAACTCTTTGGACGGGGCCAAACCACCAGAGAGTAAGACTCGTCCATTTCCCATGAAGTCACCCAGAAATTCCACGACCATGAGTGACACGATATCCAGAGACAAAAACTTGAGCAGGATCCTCACACTCGCCCTTCTTTCAAATCCCGAAGAGTTCTCCTCATGGTCTGTTGATCAGTCCTGCCGTACCTATGACCCAAAACATAAGCCGAGTTTGTGTTTTCAGACAACTGTCCAAACATCCCTGGCCTACACAACCTACAGGCTCAGGCCCCTGGAGCCAAACCTGAGGACTGTACTTGCCCTCTCCAAGGGAATTGTGTGTGCCCATTCCAATGGCCACAACCCTTCTAATAGGATAAACCTCCAAAGTCCCTGCTCCATCTCAATAGTGGTGGCTTCCCAGGAAACACAGGGGCAATCTGGGCCCAAGTGAGCACCTACCTGCACTCATACCCATAGACAGATGTCCCCAGAGGTAAAAAGGAAAGAACAGGCCCCTAGGCACTAATCAGATCCATTGCTTTGGTTTCCAGGCATCTCTCCTCAGAGGCCTGGATTTCAAAAGCAGCATATAGCTGTTTCTTGACTCACCCATCAGAAAACATCTCATCTACACATGGGAAACTTGCACGTTGGAGCTGTGTCAAACCCTCTGTTTAGGAGAACCCTTTAGGGCCCCAGTGCCACCGCTTCATTCCAAGGTCTCCATAGACACAAAAGCACGTTAGGACCCATCCCCAGGGGTGTCCATTTCAACTAGGCGTCCTCGGTTGCTCCCCACAGATCCAGAAGGTCTAACCTGTCTTGTTGCTAGAAGACAATTGGAATGCGAGGTGGGCTACCCAGCCATCCATCCTTAGAACCCTGCTCAGAATCATTGGCCTGGAGCCAAACAACAGGTCTCAATTGTCCTGAAGAAGACTCTCTGCAGTTTGGAGCTTCTCACAACTCCCATCGTGGGAAAACACCCATGGCCTCGTGATGCCCCCGCCCATTCATGAAGGGGCCATCAGGGACAGAAACTCCAACCTGAGCGATCGTCTGATCCTCACCCTGACTTCAGATGCACGAGATCTCGATTCAGGTCTGTAGATTGTGCGTGCCATGGCCTCACCCAGAAACCTAAGCCTAGCTTGTGTTCTCAGACTTTTGTCGTCAGACTACTGGCCCACAAGCCCTCCAGTTTGGCAATCCAGAACTACAATGCAGCACTCTGCCGGCCCTCCAGAAGAAAAACATTGTCCTCTGGTGCTACCCAGTAATCCCAAATGAGGATCAACCTGCACCGACCTTGGCTGTACCCCAAATACATAGGCTGACCAGGGCACTAACGCCCTTTCTGACACAGCCTGAGCCTGGACCCCCTGGCCCCTCCCAGACAGCTGGCCGCACACTGAGCACATCGAGCCGCCATGGCCTTAGGTCGTCATCTCTTCCCAACATCAGTTTTCAGGTTTCAGAACCTAGACCATATATCCAATCACTGCCCAGGGTTGAAGGTGATGCAGAAATCAGAAATCCTTCCCCATGGCAAGAAACCTTGTGGTTGGCATGTTGTCCAACATTCAGTGTAGTTGAAACCAGTGTGGCCCATGAGGCCCCGCCCATGCTCGCGGGCCACATTGGTCACAAACACACATTGTGACGCTCAGGCTGAGCCCAGTCCTCAAGTAAGGCCACTCAGTGGCTGGATGAAGAGATAGCATGTTGGGCTTGCCATGCCCCTAGGCCCCAATTTTTAACCATAGTTCGGGTTGTCCCTTCAGTCTTCCCCACGGCTTGGCTTTGGAATTCCTCTTTTGGTGGGACACCTGAGGTAACAAAACTGAAATGAGTCCTCCCATCCCACAGATTGACGAAAAGCAATTGGGAATCGGGCCAAATCCTCAGAGAGGAAGATTCGTCCATGGCCCATGAGGCGTCCCCGACATTCCACGGCCATCGCTGATACAAAATCCAGAGACAAAAGCATGAGCAAGAGCCTCAGACTCGCACTTTCTTCATATCCTGAAGAGTTCTTCTCATGGTTTGTAGATCGGGCCTGCCATACCTACGTCCCCAAACCTAAGCTGAGTTTGTGTTTTCAGACTTCTGTCCTCAAATTCTTGGGCCACACACATTCCAGGCTGGGCCCCTGGAGCCACACATTCGGACTGTGCCTACCAATCCATGGGAATTCTGCCCATTCCATGGTCCAAAATCGTACAAATTAGGAGAAATCCAAAGTCCCTGAGGCCATCCCAATAGTGTAGGTCGCCCGGAACAAACAAGGGCTGTCTGACACCAGCTGATAATCGACCTCCACTCATACCATAGATGGATGTCCCCAGAGTAGAAGATTGAACCAGACAGGACCCTAGGCCATAATAGGATCCATTGCTTTGGGTTACAGGCATGTGTCCTCAAAAGCCTGATTCCAATACGAGCATAGGGGTTTTCCTGAGGCACCCATCAGAACTCATCTCGTCTCCACAAGGAAACCTGTGCATGGGAGCCATGTCCAAAGCTTAGGAGAGTACTTCAGGGTCCCGGGGCCACCGCCACATTCCAAGGCCCTCATGGACACAAAAACACATTAGGACCCATCCTCAGGAAAGTCCATTTCAACTCAGCCACCCCGGTTGCTCCCGCAGAGCCATCAGATCTAAACTGTCTTGTTGCTAGGAGAAAATTGGAATGCCAGGCGGGCTTCCCAGGCATCCACCGCGAACGGTGCTCTGGAGTCATTCCATATGGGATGTCCTGGAGCTGTCCAACAGGTCTCAATTGTCCCGCAGAAGCAATCCATGAAGGGGGCATCCCACAACTCCCAACGTGGGAAAAACTCAATGGCCTCGAGATTCCGCTCCCTTGATGACGCGGCCGTCATGCTCAGAAACTCCAACCTGAGCCAACGTCTGATCCTCGCCCTGACTTCAGATGCATGAGATATTGGTTCAGATCTGCAGGGGGTACCTGCCGTGCCCTCGTCCTGAAACCCAAGTCTAGCTTGTCTTCTCAGATTTCCGTCCTCACAACCTGGCCCCGAAGCCCTCAAGTTTGGCAATTCCGGACCCACAATGCAGCACTCTGCCTGCCCTCTAGAAAAAAAATTATTGCCTCATGAGCTGCCTAGGCAGCTTAAATGAGGGTAAACCTACACAGCACTCGACTTTACCCAAATTATATAGTCTAACCTGGGCACTAATGCACTGTCGAACACAACCTGAGCCCGGACCTCCTGACCAACACCCAGAAAGCTGACCGCACACTGAGCACATAAAACCCGCCATGGCCTTAGGTCATCATCTCTTCCCTACCTCAGTTTTCAGGCTTCAGAACCGAGACCTTATCTCCAATCACTTCCCAGGGGTGAGTGTGATGCAGAAATCAGAACTCCTCCTTACCCATGGCAAGAACCCTGTGGTTGGCACGTTGTCCAACGTTCAGTGTAGGAGAAACCAGCATTCACCCTGAGGCCCCGCCCATTCTTGAGTGCGACGAGGGCATACACACGCATTGTGACCCTCAGCATGAGTCCT
The DNA here is from genome assembly GCF_964662115.1 of Mustela nivalis. Taxonomy (NCBI): domain Eukaryota; kingdom Metazoa; phylum Chordata; class Mammalia; order Carnivora; family Mustelidae; genus Mustela; species Mustela nivalis. Next base: position 117,135 of record NW_028136443.1, on the reverse strand, counting down.
GTCCTCTAGTAAGTCCTCTCAGTTGCTGGACCATTAGATGTCATAATGGGCTTGACATGTCCCTAGGCCCCAATTTTTAACCAAATTTCTGATGGTCCAGTCGCCCCTCCCCAGGTCTCTACTCTGGAATCCCTCATTTGGTGGGACACCTGAGGATAAAAAAGAAAAAAACAAGAATAAAAAAAAAAACGGACTTCTTCTAGCTCACAGAATGACCCCAAACTCTTTGGACGGGGCCAAACCACCAGAGAGTAAGACTCGTCCATTTCCCATGAACTCACCCAGAAATTCCACGACCATGAGTGACACGATATCCAGAGACAAAAACTTGAGCAGGATCCTCACACTCGCCCTTCTTTCAAATCCCGAAGAGTTCTCCTCATGGTCTGTTGATCAGTCCTGCCGTACCTATGACCCAAAACATAAGCCGAGTTTGTGTTTTCAGACAACTGTCCAAACAGCCCTGGCCTACACAACCTACAGGCTCAGGCCCCTGGAGCCAAGCCTGAGGACTGTACTTGCCCTCTGTAAGGGAAATGTGATTGCCATTTCCAATGGCCACAACCCTTCTAATAGAATAAACACCCAATACCTGACCCATCTCACTAGGGCTGGCTTCCCAGGAAAAACAGGGGCAATCTGAGCCCATCTGTGCACCTACCTGCACTCAGACCCATAGACAGATATCCCCAGAGGTAAAAAGGAAAGAACAGGCCCCTAGGCACTAATCAGATCCATTGCTTTGGTTTCCAGGGTCTCTCCTCAGACGCCTGGATTTCAAAACCAGCACTGGCTTTTTCTTGATGCACCCATCAGAAAAAATCTCATCTAAACATGGGAAACTAGCACGTTGGAGCTCTGTCAAAGCCTCTGTTTTTGAGAACCCGTCAGGGCCCCAGTGCCACCGCTTCATTCCAAGGTTTCGATACACACAAAAGCACGCTAGGACCCAACCCCAGGAGAGTCCATTTCAACTCAGCCTCCTCGGTTGCTCCCCCAGATCCAACAGATCTAACCTGTCTTGTTGCTAGGAGACAATTGGAATGCGAGGTGGGCTAACCAGCCATCCATCCTTAGAACCCTGCTCAGAATCATTGGCCTGGAGCCAAACAACAGGTCTCAATTGTCCTGCAGAAGACACTTTGCAGTTTGGAGCTTCTCACAAATCCCATCGTGGGACAACCCCCATGGCCTTGTGATGCTCCCCCTTCATGAAGGGGCCATAAGGGTCAGAAACTCCAACCTGAGAGATCGTCTGATCCTCGCCCTGACTTCAGATGCACGAGATCTTGATTCCGGTCTGTAGATTCTGCCTGCCATGTCCTCAACCAGAAACCTAAGCTGAGCTTGTGTTCTCAGACTTCTGTCCTCAGACTACTGGCCCACAAGCCCTCCATTTTGGCAATCCAGAACTACAAAGCAGCACTCTGCCTGCCCTCCAGAAGAAAAACATTGCCCTCTGGGGCTACCCAGTAACCCCAAGTGAGGATCAACCTGCACCTACCTTGGCTGTACCCCGAACATATAGGCTGACCAGGGCACTAATGCCCTTTCTGACACAGTCTGAGCCTGGACTTCCTGGCCCCAACAAGACAGCTTGCCGCACACTGAGCACATCGAGCCGCCATGGCCTTAGGTTGTCATCTCTTCCCAACCTCGGTTTTCAGGCTTTAGATTCTAGACCTTATCTCCAATCACTGCCCAGGGTTGAAGGTGATGCAGAAATCAGAACTCCTTCCCCATGGCAAGAAACCTTGTGGTTGGCATGTTGTCCAACTTTCAGTGTAGTTGAATCCAGTGTTGCCCATGAGGCCCCTCCATGCTCGCAGGCTACATTGGTCACAAACACACATTGTGACCCTCAGCCTGACCAAAGTCCTCAAGTAAGGCCTCTCAGTGGCTGGATGAAGAGATAGCATATTGGGCTTGCCATGCCCCTAGGCCCCAATTTTTAACCATAGTTCGGTTGGTCCCTTCAGTCTTCCCCACGGCTTTGCTTTGGAATTCCTCTTTTGGTGGGACACCTGAGGTAACAAAACTGAAATGAGTCCTCCCATCCCACAGATTGACGAAAAATAATTGGGAAGCGGGCGAAATCATCATAGAGGTAGATTCGTCCATGGCCCATCAGGCATCCCCGACAATCCACGGAGATCGCTGATACAAATTCTAGAGACAAATGCCTGAGCAAGCGCCTCAGACTCACTCTATAATCAAATCTTCATGAGTTCTTCTCATGGTTTGTAGATTGGGCCTGCCATATCGATGTCCCCAAACAAAGCTGAGTTTGAGTATCGGAATCACAATCAGAACTCTGCCTACCACATGGCTGTAATGCTTGTTCTTCGCATGGAGTCACACCTTCACGTGGGGAACCCTTCATGGCCCCTGATGCCACGCCCAAACATGAGTGCTGCTTGGGGACAAATTCACACTGTGACCGTAGCATGAGCCCCATGACAAAGAAAGGCCTGTCAGGTTCGGGACGAAGATCCTGCTTATAGTCCTTGCAATGCCCATAGTCACCCAGGACTAACTAGATGGTGTGTATTCCAGTTGAGGGAACCCACTTCTGTGCTCTAGAGTCCCTCTCCTGGGAGGTCCTTTGTGGCAGAAAAAAGTACTATTCACTTCCCACAGAATGAACCCAAACATTGGGAGCTTGGACAATCCCCCGAGAGGAAGGCTATTCCTCGGACCCTGAGGCAACCCCTACCCTGACCGGACACTGTGAACACACCACCCAGAGACAAAAGCCTGAGCGAATGACTCCCACTTGCCCTCCTTTGATATCCAGAGGATCTCCCCTCACGGACTGGAGATCAGGCCTGCCATTACATTGGCCCCTAGCTGAGCCAAGTTTGCTTTTTCAGACATCTGTCCCCACAGCCCTGGCAAACACAGCCTCTAGGCTGGGTCCTCTGGAGCCATACCACAGGACCGTGCCTGCTCTCTCCTGGGAAACTGTGTCCATTCCTTTGGCCACACACCTCCAGAATATGAGAAAACTCAAGGCCTCCGAGGACATCCCACTACTGGGAGCCTCACTGGACTCACAGGGGCATTCGGACACAAGCTGAGCAGCTACATCCATGAATGCATGCACACAGATGTCAACAGAGATAGAAGGTTGAGCCGGACAGGCCTTTAGGCCGTAGTCTCAACTCTTGCTTTGGTTTCCAGGTGTCACTCCTCAGAGGCTTTGGTTCGAAGAACAGGGTATGGGGCTTTCCTGAGGCACGGAACAGAACTCCTCTCGTCTCCACATGGGAAGTTTCCTTGTTGGAGCCGTGTCAAACACCTCATGTTGGAGAATCCTGCAGAGTCCCTGAGCCACCTCCACATTCCAAGGTCTCCCAGGCCACCAAGCCACAGTAGGACTCATCTTCAGGAGAGTCCATTTCAACTCTCCCCTCTGGGTAGCTCACCCAGGAGCCCGCAGATTGAGCCTGCCTTGTCCTGACTAAAGAGTGGGAATATGAGGTGGCGTTCCCAGGCATCCATGCTTAGACACCTGCTCTCGAGTCTTTCCATATGGGGCCTCTTGGAACCATCCAATAGGACTCGACTGTCGTGCAGAAGGTAACCTTCAGTTTTGGAGCAGTTCACAAATCCCATCGTAGGCAAAACTTTCTGGCCTCATGAAGCCCCCACACCCTTCAGGAAGAGGCCATGCTGCACAAGAACTCTAGCCTGAGGCACGTCTCATAGTTGACATGACCTCAGTGCAGGAGATCTCGATTCAGCCTCTGCAGAGTGGGCCTGCCGTGCCCTCGGTCCCAAACCTCACGTTAGCTTGTGTTTTCAGACTTCCTTCCTCACACTCCTGGCAAACAAGCCCTCCGGACTAGGAACTCCAGAACCAAAACCCAGCCCAGTGTCTGCCCAACGGAAGAAAAACGTTTCCCTGTGGGGCTCTCCAGAAAACCCAGATGAGGATCAACCTGCTCGGGCCTCGATGGTACCCGAACTGGATAGGCTGCTCTGGGCACTCATGCTCTGCCTGACACAGCCTGAAGCCAGACGTCCAGACAGACAAGGAGACAGCTGGCCGCACACCCAGCACTTCGGACACGCCATGGTCTTATGCCGTCACCTCATCCTAACCTTGGTTTTCAGATATCTGAACCTAGACATTATATCAATTCTCCACACAGCTGGGTATAGCAAGCACAAAACAGAACTCCTCCTTCCCCGTAGCTGTCAAGCATGCTCTTGGCATGGAGTCACACCTTCAGGGTGGGAGAAACCTTCATGGCCCCTGATGCCACGCCCAAACTTGAGTGCTGCTTGGGCACCAATTCACACTGTGACCCTCAGCATGAGCCCCATGTCAAAGAAAGGCCTGTCAGGGCCTGGAACAAGAGCCCACATATGGGGCTTGCCAAGCCCCTATGCACCCACTCCTCACCACGGTTTGAATTTTCCAGTCGCCCCGCCCTTACCTGGAGCTCTGCTCTGGAATCCCTTTCTTGGAGAGACCCATGAGCCAGACAACACGACACCACCCTTCCCACAAAATGACCCCAAACTCTTGGGAGCTGGGACAAATCCCCAGAGAGGGATACTCGTCCACAGTACCTGAGGCCATCCGCTCCAATCCACGGCTATCCCGGACACAACATCCAGAGACAAAAGCCTGAAGGAAAGCCTCCCACTCGCCCTTGTTTCAGAGGCCCAGGAGCTCCCTCTCGGGCTGTACATCCGGCCTGCCATACCCTAGGCGCCACTCATAAGCTGAGTTTGTGTATTCAGACTTCTGTGCCCACAGCCTGGACCCACACAACATCCAGGCTAGGGCCTCTGGACCAAACAGCGAAAGATTGTGCCTGCCCTCTCCAAGGAAAGTGTGCCCAATCCATTGACCACAACCCTACAGGTTAGGGAAAAGCTCCAAGGTCCCTGAGGCCATCAATAGTATAGGCCACCCTGGACTAAGAGGGGCTCTCTGACACCAGCGGAGCAACTATCTCCACTTAGACTCTCAGACAGTGTCCCCAGAGACAGAAGGTTGAAATGGACAGGCCCCCAGGCCCTAATCTGAACCTTAGCTTTGGTTTCCATGTTTCCGTTCTCAGAGGACTGTTTTCGTAGACCAGCACATGGGGCTTTTCTGAGGCACCAAACCAAACATCTCTCATCTCCACATGGGCAGCTTTCTTACTGGGATGTATCAAACACTTCAGGTAGGAGATTTCCGCAGGGCCACTGAACAACCAGCACATTCCAAGGTCTCCATGGACCCAAACGCACATTATGACGCATCCTCAGGAGAGGCCATTTCATCTCAGCCCCCTGGGTCGCGTGTTCCAGAGGCAGCAGATCAAACATATCTTGTCGCTAATAGCCAATGGGAATGCGAGGCATGCAGTACAGGGATCCATCCTCGAACCCTGCTCTCCATTCCTTCCATATGGTATGTCCTGGAGCCATGCAACAGGACTCGAATGTCCCGCAGAAGGAAACCTTGTGGTTTGGGGCAACCTCCAAACTCAGCGTGGGAAAACTTCCTTGGCCTCATGAGGCCCCCACTTCATGAAGGTGCCATCATGGACACATACTCCAGCCTCAGCCAACGTCTGATCCTCAGCCTGACTTCAGATGCAGGAGATTTTGATTCAGCCTCTGCAGAGTGGGCCTGCTCTGCCCTTGGCTCCAATCCTCACACTAGCTTGTGTTTTCAGACTTCCGTCCTCACACTCCTGGCCCACAAACCCTGCCCACTGGGAATTCTGGGGCCACAATGAAGCACTGTGCCTGCCTCCCAGGAGAAAAACCTTGTCTATGGCGCTGCCCAGAAACCCCAAATGAGGATCAAACTGCTTGGCCCTCGACAACACCCCAATTGCATAGGCTACCTTAAACAGTGATGCACTGTCGCAAATAGCCTGAGCCCAGACCTTCCAACAGACACCGACACAGCTGGCTGCACACCCAGCACATTGGACCCGCCACTGCCTTAGGCCACCATCCATTCCCAACCTGGGTTTTCAGTCATCGGAACCTAGACCTTATCTCCAATCCCTGCACAGGGGGGAACCTGATGCACAAGTCAGAACCCCTCCTTCCCCCTGGCAAGAAACCTTGCTGCTGGCAGTGAGTCAATCCTTCAGTGTAGGGGAAAACGGCATGGCCCATGAGGCCACGCCCAAGCGTGAGGGCCGCCTTGGGCACAAACACACATTGTGACCCTCAGCGTGAGTACCTTATTCAAGTAACGCCTCTCAGTGACTGGACCAAGAGCCCGCATATGTGGCTTGCCATGCCCATAGGCACCCAGGACTAACTAGATGGTGTGTATTCCAGTTGAGGGAACCCACTGCTGTGCTCTAGAGTCCCTCTCCTGGGGGGCCCCCTGTGGCAGAAAACAGTACTCTTCATTCCCACAGAATGAACACAAACACTTGGGAGCTTGGTCAATCCCCCGAGAGGAAGGCTCTTCCTCGGCCTCTGAGACAACCGCTACCCTGACCGGACACTGTAAACGCAACACCCAGAGACAAAATCCTGAGTGACTGCCTCCCACTTGCCCTACTTTGATTTCCAGAGGATCTCCCCTCACGGACTAGAGATCAGGCCTGCCATTACATTGGCCCCTAGCTGAGCCAAGTTTGCTTTTTCAGACATCTGTCCCCACAGCCCTGGCAAACACAGCCTCTAGGCTGGGTCCTCTGGAGCCATACCACAGGACCGTGTCTGCTCTCTCCTGGGAAACTGTGTCCATTCCTTTGGCCACACACCTCCAGAATATGAGAAACCTCAAGGCCTCCGAGGACATCCCACTACTGGGAGCCTCACTGGACTCACAGGGGCATTCGGACACAAGCTGAGCAGCTACCTCCATGAATGCATGCACACAGATGTCAACAGAGATAGAAGGTTGAGCCGGACAGGCCTTTAGGCCGTAGTCTCAACTCTTGCTTTGGTTTCCAGGTGTCACTCCTCAGAGGCTTTGGTTCGAAGAACAGGGTATGGGGCTTTCCTGAGGCACGGAACAGAACTCCTCTCGTCTCCACATGGGAAGTTTCCTTGTTGGAGCCGTGTCAAACACCTCATGTTGGAGAATCCTGCAGAGTCCCTGAGCCACCTCCACATTCCAAGGTCTCCCAGGCCACCAAGCCACAGTAGGACTCATCTTCGGGAGAGTCCATTTCAACTCTCCCCTCTGGGTAGCTCACCCAGGAGCCCGCAGATTGAGCCTGCCTTGTCCTGACTAAAGAGTGGGAATATGAGGTGGCGTTCCCAGGCATCCATGCTTAGACACCTGCTCTCGAGTCTTTCCATATGGGGCCTCTTGGAACCATCCAATAGGACTCGACTGTCGTGCAGAAGGTAACCTTCAGTTTTGGAGCAGTTCACAAATCCCATCGTAGGCAAAACTTTCTGGCCTCATGAAGCCCCCACACCCTTCAGGAAGAGGCCATGCTGCACAAGAACTCTAGCCTGAGGCACGTGTCATAGTTGACATGACCTCAGTGCAGGAGATCTCGATTCAGCCTCTGCAGAGTGGGCCTGCCGTGCCCTCGGTCCCAAACCTCACGCAAGCTTGTGTTTTCAGACTTCCTTCCTCACACTCCTGGCAAACAAGCCCTCCGGACTAGGAACTCCAGAACCAAAACCCAGCCCAGTGTCTGCCCAACGGAAGAAAAACCTTTCCCTGTGGGGCTCTCCAGAAAACCCAGATGAGGATCAACCTGCTCGGGCCTCGACGGTACCCGAACTGGATAGGCTGCTCTGGGCACTCATGCTCTGCCTGACACAGCCTGATCCAGACGTCCAGACAGACAAGGAGACAGCTGGCCGCACACCCAGCACTTCGGACACGCCATGGTCTTATGCCTTCACCTCATCCTAACCTTGGTTTTCAGATATCTGAACCTAGACATTATATCAATTCTCCACACAGCTGGGTATAGCAAGCACAAAACAGAACTCCTCCTTCCCCATGGCTGTCAAGCTTGCACTTGGCATGGAGTCACACCTTCAGGGTGGGAGAAACCTTCATGGCCCCTGATGCCACGCCCAAACGTGAGTGCTGCTTGGGCACCAATTCACACTGTGACCCTCAGCATGAGCCCCATGTCAAAGAAAGGCCTGTCAGGGCCTGGACCAAGAGCCCACATATGGGGCTTGCCAAGCCCCTATGCACACAATCCTCACCACGGTTTGAATTTTCCAGTCGCCCCGCCCGTCCCTGGAGCTCTGCTCTGGAATCCCTTTCTTGGAGAGACCCATGAGCCAGACAACACGACTCCACCCTTCCCACAAAATGACCCCAAACTCTTGGGAGCTGGGACAAATCCCCAGAGAGGGATACTCGTCCACAGTACCTGAGGACATCCGCTCCAATCCACGGCTATCCCGGACACAACATCCAGAGACAAAAGCCTGAAGGAACGCCTCCCACTCGCCCTTGTTTCAGAGGCCCAGGAGCTCCCTCTCGGGCTGTACATCCGGCCTGCCATACCCTAGGCGCCACTCATAAGCTGAGTTTGTGTATTCAGACTTCTGTGCCCACAGCCTGGACCCACACAACATCCAGGATAGGGCCTCTGGACCAAACAGCGAAAGATTGTGCCTGCCCTCTCCAAGGAAAGTGTGCCCAATCCATTGACCACAACCCTACAGGTTAGGGAAAAGCTCCAAGGTCCCTGAGGCCATCAATAGTATAGGCCACCCTGGACTAAGAGGGGCTCTCTGACACCAGCGGAACAACTATCTCCACTTAGACTCTCAGACAGTGTCCCCAGAGACAGAAGGTTGAAATGGACAGGCCCCCAGGCCCTAATCTGAACCTTAGCTTTGGTTTCCATGTTTCCGTTCTCAGAGGACTGTTTTCGTAGACCAGCACATGGGGCTTTTCTGAGGCACCAAACCAAACATCTCTCATCTCCACATGGGCAGCTTTCTTACTGGGATGTATCAAACACTTCAGGTAGGAGATTTCCGCAGGGCCGCTGAACAACCAGCACATTCCAAGGTCTCCATGGACCCAAACGCACATTATGACGCATCCTCAGGAGAGGCCATTTCATCTCAGCCCCCTGGGTCGCGTGTTCCAGAGGCAGCAGATCAAACATATCTTGTCGCTAATAGCCAATGGGAATGCGAGGCATGCAGTACAGGGATCCATCCTCGAACCCTGCTCTCCAGTCCTTCCATATGGAATGTCCTGGAGCCATGCAACAGGACTCGAATGTCCCGCAGAAGGAAACCTTGTGGTTTGGGGCAACCTCCAAACTCAGCGTGGGAAAACTTCCTTGGCCTCATGAGTCCCCCACTTCATGAATGTGCCATCATGGACACATACTCCAGCCTCAGCCAACGTCTGATCCTCAGCCTGACTTCAGATGCAGGAAATTTTGATTCAGCCTCTGCAGAGTGGGCCTGCTCTGCCCTTTGCTCCAATCCTCACACTAGATTGTGTTTTCAGACTTCCGTCCTCACACTCCTGGCCCACAAACCCTCCCTACTGGGAATTCTGGGGCCACAATGAAATACTGTGCCTGCCTCCCAGGAGAAAAACCTTGTCTATGGCGCTGCCCAGAAACCCCAAATGAGGATCAAACTGCTTGGCCCTCGGTAACACCCCAATTGCATAGGCTACCTTAAACAGTGATGCTCTGTCGCAAATAGCCTGAGCCCAGACCTTCCAACAGACACCGACACAGCTGGCTGCACACCCAGCACATTGGACCCGCCACTGCCTTAGGCCACCATCCATTCCCAACCTGGGTTTTCAGTCATCGGAACCTAGACCTTATCTCCAATCCCTGCACAGGGGGGAACCTGATGCACAAGTCAGAACCCCTCCTTCCCCCTGGCAAGAAACCTTGCTGCTGGCAGTGTGTCCATCCTTCAGTGTAGGAGAAAACGGCATGGCCCATGAGGCCACGCCCAAGCGTGAGGGCCGCCTTGGGCACAAACACACATTGTGACCCTCAGCGTGAGTACCTTATTCAAGTAACGCCTCTCAGTGACTGGACCAAGAGCCCGCAAATGTGGCTTGCCATGCCCATAGGCACCCAGGACTAACTAGATGGTGTGTATTCCAGTTGAGGGAACCCACTGCTGTGCTCTAGAGTCCCTCTCCTGGGGGGTCCCCTGTGGCAGAAAACAGTACTCTTCATTCCCACAGAATGAACACAAACACTTGGGAGCTTGGACAATCCCCCGAGAGGAAGGCTCTTCCTCGGCCTCTGAGACAACCCCTACCCTGACCGGACACTGTAAACGCAACACCCAGAGACAAAATCCTGAGTGACTGCCTCCCACTTGCCCTACTTTGATTTCCAGAGGATCTCCCCTCACGGACTAGAGATCAGGCCTGCCATTACATTGGCCCCTAGCTGAGCCAAGTTTGCTTTTTCAGACATCTGTCCCCACAGCCCTGGCAAACACAGCCTCTAGGCTGGGTCCTCTGGAGCCATACCACAGGACCGTGCCTGCTCTCTCCTGGGAAACTGTGTCCATTCCTTTGGCCACACACCTCCAGAATATGAGAAACCTCAAGGCCTCCGAGGACATCCCACTACTGGGAGCCTCACTGGACTCACAGGGGTATTCGGACACAAGCTGAGCAGCTACCTCCATGAATGCATGCACACAGATGTCAACAGAGATAGAAGGTTGAGCCGGACAGGCCTTTAGGCCGTAGTCTCAACTCTTGCTTTGGTTTCCAGGTGTCACTCCTCAGAGGCTTTGGTTCGAAGAACAGGGTATGGGGCTTTCCTGAGGCACGGAACAGAACTCCTCTCGTCTCCACATGGGAAGTTTCCTTGTTGGAGCCGTGTCAAACACCTCATGTTGGAGAATCCTGCAGAGTCCCTGAGCCACCTCCACATTCCAAGGTCTCCCAGGCCACCAAGCCACAGTAGGACTCATCTTCAGGAGAGTCCATTTCAACTCTCCCCTCTGGGTAGCTCACCCAGGAGCCCGCAGATTGAGCCTGCCTTGTCCTGACTAAAGAGTGGGAATATGAGGTGGCGTTCCCAGGCATCCATACTTAGACACCTGCTCTCGAGTCTTTTCATATGGGGCCTCTTGGAACCATCCAATAGGACTCGACTGTCGTGCAGAAGGTAACCTTCAGTTTTGGAGCAGTTCACAAATCCCATCGTAGGCAAAACTTTCTGGCCTCATGAAGCCCCCACACCCTTCAGGAAGAGGCCATGCTGCACAAGAACTCTAGCCTGAGGCACGTCTCATAGTTGACATGACCTCAGTGCAGGAGATCTCGATTCAGCCTCTGCAGAGTGGGCCTGCCGTGACCTCGGTCCCAAACCTCACGCTAGCTTGTGTTTTCAGACTTCCTTCCTCACACTCCTGGCAAACAAGCCCTCCGGACTAGGAACTCCAGAACCAAAACCCAGCCCAGTGTCTGCCCAACGGAAGAAAAACCTTTCCCTGTGGGGCTCTACAGAAAACCCAGATGAGGATCAACCTGCTCGGGCCTCGACGGTACCCGAACTGGATAGGCTGCTCTGGGCACTCATGCTCTGCCTGACACAGCCTGATCCAGACGTCCAGACAGACAAGGAGACAGCTGGCCGCACACCCAGCACTTCGGACTCGCCATGGTCTTATGCCGTCACCTCATCCTAACCTTGGTTTTCAGATATCTGAACCTAGACATTATATCAATTCTCCACACAGCTGGGTATAGCAAGCACAAAACAGAACTCCTCCTTCCCCATGGCTGTCAAGCTTGCTCTTGGCATGGAGTCACACCTTCAGGGTGGGAGAAACCTTCATGGCCCCTGATGCCACGCCCAAACTTGAGTGCTGCTTGGGCACCAATTCACACTGTGACCCTCAGCATGAGCTCCATGTCAAAGAAAGGCCTGTCAGGGCCTGGACCAAGAGCCCACATATGGGGCTTGCCAAGCCCCTATGCACCCACTCCTCACCACGGTTTGAATTTTCCAGTCGCCCCGCCCTTACCTGGAGCTCTGCTCTGGAATCCCTTTCTTGGAGAGACCCATGAGCCAGACAACACGACACCACCCTTCCCACAAAATGACCCCAAACTCTTGGGAGCTGGGACAAATCCCCAGAGAGGGATACTCGTCCACAGTACCTGAGGCCATCCGCTCCAATCCACGGCTATCCCGGACACAACATCCAGAGACAAAAGCCTGAAGGAAAGCCTCCCACTCGCCCTTGTTTCAGAGGCCCAGGAGCTCCCTCTCGGGCTGTACATCCGGCCTGCCATACCCTAGGCGCCACTCATAAGCTGAGTTTGTGTATTCAGACTTCTGTGCCCACAGCCTGGACCCACACAACATCCAGGCTAGGGCCTCTGGACCAAACAGCGAAAGATTGTGCCTGCCCTCTCCAAGGAAAGAGTGCCCAATCCATTGACCACAACCCTACAGGTTAGGGAAAAGCTCCAAGGTCCCTGAGGCCATCAATAGTATAGGCCACCCTGGACTAAGAGGGGCTCTCTGACACCAGCGGAGCAACTATCTCCACTTAGAATCTCAGACAGTGTCCCCAGAGACAGAAGGTTGAAATGGACAGGCCCCCAGGCCCTAATCTGAACCTTAGCTTTGGTTTCCATGTTTCCGTTCTCAGAGGACTGTTTTCGTAGACCAGCACATGGGGCTTTTCTGAGGCACCAAACCAAACATCTCTCATCTCCACATGGGCAGCTTTCTTACTGGGATGTATCAAACACTTCAGGTAGGAGATTTCCGCAGGGCCACTGAACAACCAGCACATTCCAAGGTCTCCATGGACCCAAACGCACATTATGACGCATCCTCAGGAGAGGCCATTTCATCTCAGCCCCCTGGGTCGCGTGTTCCAGAGGCAGCAGATCAAACATATCTTGTCGCTAATAGCCAATGGGAATGCGAGGCATGCAGTACAGGGATCCATCCTCGAACCCTGCTCTCCATTCCTTCCATATGGTATGTCCTGGAGCCATGCAACAGGACTCGAATGTCCCGCAGAAGGAAACCTTGTGGTTGGGGCAACCTCCAAACTCAGCGTGGGAAAACTTCCTTGGCCTCATGAGGCCCCCACTTCATGAAGGTGCCATCATGGACACATACTCCAGCCTCAGCCAACGTCTGATCCTCAGCCTGACTTCAGATGCAGGAGATTTTGATTCAGCCTCTGCAGAGTGGGCCTGCTCTGCCCTTGGCTCCAATCCTCACACTAGCTTGTGTTTTCAGACTTCCGTCCTCACACTCCTGGCCCACAAACCCTGCCCACTGGGAATTCTGGGGCCACAATGAAGCACTGTGCCTGCCTCCCAGGAGAAAAACCTTGTCTATGGCGCTGCCCAGAAACCCCAAATGAGGATCAAACTGCTTGGCCCTCGACAACACCCCAATTGCATAGGCTACCTTAAACAGTGATGCTCTGTCGCAAATAGCCTGAGCCCAGACCTTCCAACAGACACCGACACAGCTGGCTGCACACCCAGCACATTGGACCCGCCACTGCCTTAGGCCACCATCCATTCCCAACCTGGGTTTTCAGTCATCGGAACCTAGACCTTATCTCCAATCCCTGCACAGGGGGGAACCTGATGCACAAGTCAGAACCCCTCCTTCCCCCTGGCAAGAAACCTTGCTGCTGGCAGTGTGTCCATCCTTCAGTGTAGGAGAAAACGGCATGGCCCATGAGGCCACGCCCAAGCGTGAGGGCCGCCTTGGGCACAAACACACATTGTGACCCTCAGCGTGAGTACCTTATTCAAGTAACGCCTCTCAGTGACTGGACCAAGAGCCCGCATATGTGGCTTGCCATGCCCATAGGCACCCAGGACTAACTAGATGGTGTGTATTCCAGTTGAGGGAACCCACTGCTGTGCTCTAGAGTCCCTCTCCTGGGGGGTCCCCTGTGGCAGAAAACAGTACTCTTCATTCCCACAGAATGAACACAAACACTTGGGAGCTTGGTCAATCCCCCGAGAGGAAGGCTCTTCCTCGGCCTCTGAGACAACCCCTACCCTGACCGGACACTGTAAACGCAACACCCAGAGACAAAATCCTGAGTGACTGCCTCCCACTTGCCCTACTTTGATTTCCAGAGGATCTCCCCTCACGGACTAGAGATCAGGCCTGCCATTACATTGGCCCCTAGCTGAGCCAAGTTTGCTTTTTCAGACATCTGTCCCCACAGCCCTGGCAAACACAGCCTCTAGGCTGGGTCCTCTGGAGCCATAACACAGGACCGTGCCTGCTCTCTCCTGGGAAACTGTGTCCATTCCTTTGGCCACACACCTCCAGAATATGAGAAACCTCAAGGCCTCCGAGGACATCCCACTACTGGGAGCCTCACTGGACTCACAGGGGTATTCGGACACAAGCTGAGCAGCTACCTCCATGAATGCATGCACACAGATGTCAACAGAGATAGAAGGTTGAGCCGGACAGGCCTTTAGGCCGTAGTCTCAACTCTTGCTTTGGTTTCCAGGTGTCACTCCTCAGAGGCTTTGGTTCGAAGAACAGGGTATGGGGCTTTCCTGAGGCACGGAACAGAACTCCTCTCGTCTCCACATGGGAAGTTTCCTTGTTGGAGCCGTGTCAAACACCTCATGTTGGAGAATCCTGCAGAGTCCCTGAGCCACCTCCACATTCCAAGGTCTCCCAGGCCACCAAGCCACAGTAGGACTCATCTTCGGGAGAGTCCATTTCAACTCTCCCCTCTGGGTAGCTCACCCAGGAGCCCGCAGATTGAGCCTGCCTTGTCCTGACTAAAGAGTGGGAATATGAGGTGGCGTTCCCAGGCATCCATGCTTAGACACCTGCTCTCGAGTCTTTCCATATGGGGCCTCTTGGAACCATCCAATAGGACTCGACTGTCGTGCAGAAGGTAACCTTCAGTTTTGGAGCAGTTCACAAATCCCATCGTAGGCAAAACTTTCTGGCCTCATGAAGCCCCCACACCCTTCAGGAAGAGGCCATGCTGCACAAGAACTCTAGCCTGAGGCACGTCTCATAGTTGACATGACCTCAGTGCAGGAGATCTCGATTCAGCCTCTGCAGAGTGGGCCTGCCGTGCCCTCGGTCCCAAACCTCACGCTAGCTTGTGTTTTCAGACTTCCTTCCTCACACTCCTGGCAAACAAGCCCTCCGGACTAGGAACTCCAGAACCAAAACCCAGCCCAGTGTCTGCCCAACGGAAGAAAAACCTTTCCCTGTGGGGCTCTACAGAAAACCCAGATGAGGATCAACCTGCTCGGGCCTCGACGGTACCCGAACTGGATAGGCTGCTCTGGGCACTCATGCTCTGCCTGACACAGCCTGATCCAGACGTCCAGACAGACAAGGAGACAGCTGGCCGCACACCCAGCACTTCGGACTCGCCATGGTCTTATGCCGTCACCTCATCCTAACCTTGGTTTTCAGATATCTGAACCTAGACATTATATCAATTCTCCACACAGCTGGGTATAGCAAGCACAAAACAGAACTCCTCCTTCCCCATGGCTGTCAAGCTTGCTCTTGGCATGGAGTCACACCTTCAGGGTGGGAGAAACCTTCATGGCCCCTGATGCCACGCCCAAACTTGAGTGCTGCTTGGGCACCAATTCACACTGTGACCCTCAGCATGAGCCCCATGTCAAAGAAAGGCCTGTCAGGGCCTGGACCAAGAGCCCACATATGGGGCTTGCCAAGCCCCTATGCACACAATCCTCACCACGGTTTGAATTTTCCAGTCGCCCCGCCCGTCCCTGGAGCTCTGCTCTGGAATCCCTTTCTTGGAGAGACCCATGAGCCATACAACACGACTCCACCCTTCCCACAAAATGACCCCAAACTCTTGGGAGCTGGGACAAATCCCCAGAGAGGGATACTCGTCCACAGTACCTGAGGACATCCGCTCCAATCCACGGCTATCCCGGACACAACATCCAGAGACAAAAGCCTGAAGGAACGCCTCCCACTCGCTCTTGTTTCAGAGGCCCAGGAGCTCCCTCTCGGGCTGTACATCCGGCCTGCCATACCCTAGGCGCCACTCATAAGCTGAGTTTGTGTATTCAGACTTCTGTGCCCACAGCCTGGACCCACACAACATCCAGGATAGGGCCTCTGGATCAAACAGCGAAAGATTGTGCCTGCCCTCTCCAAGGAAAGTGTGCCCAATCCATTGACCACAACCCTACAGGTTAGGGAAAAGCTCCAAGGTCCCTGAGGCCATCAATAGTATAGGCCACTCTGGACTAAGAGGGGCTCTCTGACACCAGCGGAGCAACTATCTCCACTTAGACTCTCAGACAGTGTCCCCAGAGACAGAAGGTTGAAATGGACAGGCCCCCAGGCCCTAATCTGAACCTTAGCTTTGGTTTCCATGTTTCCGTTCTCAGAGGACTGTTTTCGTAGATCAGCACATGGGGCTTTTCTGAGGCACCAAACCAAACACCTCTCATCTCCACATGGGCAGCTTTCTTACTGTGATGTATCAAACACTTCAGGTAGGAGATTTCCGCAGGGCCACTGAACAACCAGCACATTCCAAGGTCTCCATGGACCCAAACGCACATTATGACGCATCCTCAGGAGAGGCCATTTCATCTCAGCCCCCTGGGTCGCGTGTTCCAGAGGCAGCAGATCAAACATATCTTGTCGCTAATAGCCAATGGGAATGCGAGGCATGCAGTACAGGGATCCATCCTCGAACCCTGCTCTCCATTCCTTCCATATGGTATGTCCTGGAGCCATGCAACAGGACTCGAATGTCCCGCAGAAGGAAACCTTGTGGTTTGGGGCAACCTCCAAACTCAGCGTGGGAAAACTTCCTTGGCCTCATGAGGCCCCCACTTCATGAAGGTGCCATCATGGACACATACTCCAGCCTCAGCCAACGTCTGATCCTCAGCCTGACTTCAGATGCAGGAGATTTTGATTCAGCCTCTGCAGAGTGGGCCTGCTCTGCCCTTGGCTCCAATCCTCACACTAGCTTGTGTTTTCAGACTTCCGTCCTCACACTCCTGGCCCACAAACCCTGCCCACTGGGAATTCTGGGGCCACAATGAAGCACTGTGCCTGCCTCCCAGGAGAAAAACCTTGTCTATGGCGTTGCCCAGAAACCCCAAATGAGGATCAAACTGCTTGGCCCTCGACAACACCCCAATTGCATAGGCTACCTTAAACAGTGATGCTCTGTCGCAAATAGCCTGAGCCCAGACCTTCCAACAGACACCGACACAGCTGGCTGCACACCCAGCACATTGGACCCGCCACTGCCTTAGGCCACCATCCATTCCCAACCTGGGTTTTCAGTCATCGGAACCTAGACCTTATCTCCAATCCCTGCACAGGGGGGAACCTGATGCACAAGTCAGAACCCCTCCTTCCCCCTGGCAAGAAAACTTGCTGCTGGCAGTGAGTCAATCCTACAGTGTAGGAGAAAACGGCATGGCCCATGAGGCCACGCCCAAGCGTGAGGGCCGCCTTGGGCACAAACACACATTGTGACCCTCAGCGTGAGTACCTTATTAAAGTAACGCCTCTCAGTGACTGGTCCAAGAGCCCGCATATGTGGCTTGCCATGCCCATAGGCACCCAGGACTAACTAGATGGTGTGTATTCCAGTTGAGGGAACCCACTGCTGTGCTCTAGAGTCCCTCTCCTGGGGGGTCCCCTGTGGCAGAAAACAGTACTCTTCATTCCCACAGAATGAACACAAACAGTTGGGAGCTTAGACAATCCCCCGAGAGGAAGGCTCTTCCTCGGCCTCTGAGACAACCCCTACCCTGACCGGACACTGTAAACGCAACACCCAGAGACAAAATCCTGAGTGACTGCCTCCCACTTGCCCTACTTTGATTTCCAGAGGATCTCCCCTCACGGACTAGAGATCAGGCCTGCCATTACATTGGCCCCTAGCTGAGCCAAGTTTGCTTTTTCAGACATCTGTCCCCACAGCCCTGGCAAACACAGCCTCTAGGCTGGGTCCTCTGGAGCCATAACACAGGACCGTGCCTGCTCTCTCCTGGGAAACTGTGTCCATTCCTTTGGCCACACACCTCCAGAATATGAGAAAACTCAAGGCCTCCGAGGACATCCCACTACTGGGAGCCTCACTGGACTCACAGGGGCATTCGGACACAAGCTGAGCAGCTACCTCCATGAATGCATGCACACAGATGTCAACAGAGATAGAAGGTTGAGCCGGACAGGCCTTTAGGCCGTAGTCTCAACTCTTGCTTTGGTTTCCAGGTGTCACTCCTCAGAGGCTTTGGTTCGAAGAACAGGGTATGGGGCTTTCCTGAGGCACGGAACAGAACTCCTCTCGTCTCCACATGGGAAGTTTCCTTGTTGGAGCCGTGTCAAACACCTCATGTTGGAGAATCCTGCAGAGTCCCTGAGCCACCTCCACATTCCAAGGTCTCCCAGGCCACCAAGCCACAGTAGGACTCATCTTCAGGAGAGTCCATTTCAACTCTCCCCTCTGGGTAGCTCACCCAGGAGCCCGCAGATTGAGCCTGCCTTGTCCTGACTAAAGAGTGGGAATATGAGGTGGCGTTCCCAGGCATCCATGCTTAGACACCTGCTCTCGAGTCTTTCCATATGGGGCCTCTTGGAACCATCCAATAGGACTCGACTGTCGTGCAGAAGGTAACCTTCAGTTTTGGAGCAGTTCACAAATCCCATCGTAGGCAAAACTTTCTGGCCTCATGAAGCCCCCACACCCTTCAGGAAGAGGCCATGCTGCACAAGAACTCTAGCCTGAGGCACGTCTCATAGTTGACATGACCTCAGTGCAGGAGATCTCGATTCAGCCTCTGCAGAGTGGGCCTGCCGTGCCCTCGGTCCCAAACCTCACGTTAGCTTGTGTTTTCAGACTTCCTTCCTCACACTCCTGGCAAACAAGCCCTCCGGACTAGGAACACCAGAACCAAAACCCAGCCCAGTGTCTGCCCAATGGAAGAAAAACCTTTCCCTGTGGGGCTCTCCAGAAAACCCAGATGAGGATCAACCTGCTTGGGCCTCGACGGTACCCGAACTGGATAGGCTGCTCTGGGCACTCATGCTCTGCCTGACACAGCCTGATCCAGACGTCCAGACAGACAAGGAGACAGCTGGCCGCACACCCAGCACTTCGGACACGCCATGGTCTTATGCCGTCACCTCATCCTAACCTTGGTTTTCAGATATCTGAACCTAGACATTATATCAATTCTCCACACAGCTGGGTATAGCAAGCACAAAAAAGAACTCCTCCTTCCCCATGGCTGTCAAGCTTGCTCTTGGCATGGAGTCACACCTTCAGGGTGGGAGAAACCTTCATGGCCCCTGATGCCACGCCCTAACTTGAGTGCTGCTTGGCACCAATTCACACTGTGACCCTCAGCATGAGCCCCATGTCAAAGAAAGGCCTGTCAGGGCCTGGACCAAGAGCCCACATATGGGGCTTGCCAAGCCCCTATGCACACAATCCTCACCACGGTTTGAATTTTCCAGTCGCCCCGCCCGTCCCTGGAGCTCTGCTCTGGAATCCCTTTCTTGGAGAGACCCATGAGCCAGACAACACGACTCCACCCTTCCCACAAAATGACCCCAAACTCTTGGGAGCTGGGACAAATCCCCAGAGAGGGATACTCGTCCACAGTACCTGAGGACATCCGCTCCAATCCACGGCTATCCCGGACACAACATCCAGAGACAAAAGCCTGAAGGAACGCCTCCCACTCGCCCTTGTTTCAGAGGCCCAGGAGCTCCCTCTCGGGCTGTACATCCGGCCTGCCATACCCTAGGCGCCACTCATAAGCTGAGTTTGTGTATTCAGACTTCTGTGCCCACAGCCTGGACCCACACAACATCCAGGATAGGGCCTCTGGACCAAACAGCGAAAGATTGTGCCTGCCCTCTCCAAGGAAAGTGTGCCCAATCCATTGACCACAACCCTACAGGTTAGGGAAAAGCTCCAAGGTCCCTGAGGCCATCAATAGTATAGGCCACCCTGGACTAAGAGGGGCTCTCTGACACCAGCGGAGCAACTATCTCCACTTAGACTCTCAGACAGTGTCCCCAGAGACAGAAGGTTGAAATGGACAGGCCCCCAGGCCCTAATCTGAACCTTAGCTTTGGTTTCCATGTTTCCGTTCCCAGAGGACTGTTTTCGTAGACCAGCACATGGGGCTTTTCTGAGGCACCAAACCAAACATCTCTCATCTCCACATGGGCAGCTTTCTTACTGGGATGTATCAAACACTTCAGGTAGGAGATTTCCGCAGGGCCACTGAACAACCAGCACATTCCAAGGTCTCCATGGACCCAAACGCACATTATGACGCATCCTCAGGAGAGGCCATTTCATCTCAGCCCCCTGGGTCGCGTGTTCCAGAGGCAGCAGATCAAACATATCTTGTCGCTAATAGCCAATGGGAATGCGAGGCATGCAGTACAGGGATCCATCCTCGAACCCTGCTCTCCATTCCTTCCATATGGTATGTCCTGGAGCCATGCAACAGGACTCGAATGTCCCACAGAAGGAAACCTTGTGGTTTGGGGCAACCTCCAAACTCAGCGTGGGAAAACTTCCTTGGCCTCATGAGGCCCCCACTTCATGAAGGTGCCATCATGGACACATACTCCAGCCTCACCAACGTCTGATCCTCAGCCTGACTTCAGATGCAGGAGATTTTGATTCAGCCTCTGCAGAGTGGGCCTGCTCTGCCCTTGGCTCCAATCCTCACACTAGCTTGTGTTTTCAGACTTCCGTCCTCACACTCCTGGCCCACAAACCCTGCCCACTGGGAATTCTGGGGCCACAATGAAGCACTGTGCCTGCCTCCCAGGAGAAAAACCTTGTCTATGGCGCTGCCCAGAAACCCCAAATGAGGATCAAACTGCTTGGCCCTCGACAACACCCCAATTGCATAGGCTACCTTAAACAGTGATGCTCTGTCGCAAATAGCCTGAGCCCAGACCTTCCAACAGACACCGACACAGCTGGCTGCACACCCAGCACATTGGACCCGCCACTGCCTTAGGCCACCATCCATTCCCAACCTGGGTTTTCAGTCATCGGAACCTAGACCTTATCTCCAATCCCTGCACAGGGGGGAACCTGATGCACAAGTCAGAACCCCTCCTTCCCCCTGGCAAGAAAACTTGCTGCTGGCAGTGAGTCAATCCTACAGTGTAGGAGAAAACGGCATGGCCCATGAGGCCACGCCCAAGCGTGAGGGCCGCCTTGGGCACAAACACACATTGTGACCCTCAGCGTGAGTACCTTATTCAAGTAACGCCTCTCAGTGACTGGACCAAGAGCCCGCATATGTGGCTTGCCATGCCCATAGGCACCCAGGACTAACTAGATGGTGTGTATTCCAGTTGAGGGAACCCACTGCTGTGCTCTAGAGTCCCTCTCCTGGGGGGTCCCCTGTGGCAGAAAACAGTACTCTTCATTCCCACAGAATGAACATAAACAGTTGGGAGCTTGGACAATCCCCCGAGAGGAAGGCTCTTCCTCGGCCTCTGAGACAACCCCTACCCTGACCGGACACTGTAAACGCAACACCCAGAGACAAAATCCTCAGTGACTGCCTCCCACTTGCCCTACTTTGATTTCCAGAGGATCTCCCCTCACGGACTAGAGATCAGGCCTGCCATTACATTGGCCCCTAGCTGAGCCAAGTTTGCTTTTTCAGACATCTGTCCCCACAGCCCTGGCAAACACAGCCTCTAGGCTGGGTCCTCTGGAGCCATAACACAGGACCGTGCCTGCTCTCTCCTGGGAAACTGTGTCCATTCCTTTGGCCACACACCTCCAGAATATGAGAAAACTCAAGGCCTCCGAGGACATCCCACTACTGGGAGCCTCACTGGACTCACAGGGGCATTCGGACACAAGCTGAGCAGCTACCTCCATGAATGCATGCACACAGATGTCAACAGAGATAGAAGGTTGAGCCGGACAGGCCTTTAGGCCGTAGTCTCAACTCTTGCTTTGGTTTCCAGGTGTCACTCCTCAGAGGCTTTGGTTCGAAGAACAGGGTATGGGGCTTTCCTGAGGCACGGAACAGAACTCCTCTCGTCTCCACATGGGAAGTTTCCTTGTTGGAGCCGTGTCAAACACCTCATGTTGGAGAATCCTGCAGAGTCCCTGAGCCACCTCCACATTCCAAGGTCTCCCAGGCCACCAAGCCACAGTAGGACTCATCTTCAGGAGAGTCCATTTCAACTCTCCCCTCTGGGTAGCTCACCCAGGAGCCCGCAGATTGAGCCTGCCTTGTCCTGACTAAAGAGTGGGAATATGAGGTGGCGTTCCCAGGCATCCATGCTTAGACACCTGCTCTCGAGTCTTTCCATATGGGGCCTCTTGGAACCATCCAATAGGACTCGACTGTCGTGCAGAAGGTAACCTTCAGTTTTGGAGCAGTTCACAAATCCCATCGTAGGCAAAACTTTCTGGCCTCATGAAGCCCCCACACCCTTCAGGAAGAGGCCATGCTGCACAAGAACTCTAGCCTGAGGCACGTCTCATAGTTGACATGACCTCAGTGCAGGAGATCTCGATTCAGCCTCTGCAGAGTGGGCCTGCCGTGCCCTCGGTCCCAAACCTCACGTTAGCTTGTGTTTTCAGACTTCCTTCCTCACACTCCTGGCAAACAAGCCCTCCGGACTAGGAACACCAGAACCAAAACCCAGCCCAGTGTCTGCCCAACGGAAGAAAAACGTTTCCCTGTGGGGCTCTCCAGAAAACCCAGATGAGGATCAACCTGCTTGGGCCTCGACGGTACCCGAACTGGATAGGCTGCTCTGGGCACTCATGCTCTGCCTGACACAGCCTGATCCAGACGTCCAGACAGACAAGGAGACAGCTGGCCGCACACCCAGCACTTCGGACACGCCATGGTCTTATGCCGTCACCTCATCCTAACCTTGGTTTTCAGATATCTGAACCTAGACATTATATCAATTCTCCACACAGCTGGGTATAGCAAGCACAAAACAGAACTCCTCCTTCCCCATGGCTGTCAAGCTTGCTCTTGGCATGGAGTCACACCTTCAGGGTGGGAGAAACCTTCATGGCCCCTGATGCCACGCCCAAACTTGAGTGCTGCTTGGGCACAAATTTACACTGTGACCCTCAGCATGAGCCCCATGTCAAAGAAAGGCCTGTCAGGGCCTGCACCAAGAGCCCGCATATGGGGCTTGCCAAGCCCCTATGCACACAATTCTCACCAGTGTTTGAGTTTTCCAGTCGCCCTGCCCTTACCTGGGGCTCTGCTCTGGAATCCCTTTCTTGGAGAGACCCATGAGCCAGACAACACGACTCCACCCTTCCCACAAAATGGCCCCACCCTCTTGGGAGCTGGGACAAATCCCCAGAGAGGGATACTCTTCCACAGTCCCTGAGGCCACCCCTCCAATCCACGGCTATCCCGGACACAACATCCATAGACAAAAGCCTGAAGGAACGCCTCCCACTCGCCCTAGTTTCAGAGGACCAGGAGCTCCCTCTCGGGTTGTACATCCGTCGGTCCGTACCCTATGCGCCACTCATAAGCTCAGTTTGTGTTTTCACACATCTGTGCCCACAGCGTGGACCCACACAACATCCAGGCTAGGGCCTCTAGACCAAACAGCGAAAGATTGTGCCTGCCCTCTCCAAGGAAAGTGTGCCCAATCCATTGACCACAACCCTACAGGTTAGGGAAAAGCTCCAAGGTCCCTGAGGCCATCAATAGTATAGGCCACCCTGGATTAAGAGGGGCTCTCTGACACCAGCGGAGCAACTATCTCCACTTAGACTCTTAGACAGTGTCCCCAGAGACAGAAGGTTGAAATGGACAGGCCCCCAGGCCCTAATCTGAACCTTAGCTTTGGTTTCCATGTTTCCGTTCTCAGAGTACTGTTTTCGTAGACCAGCACATGGGGCTTTTCTGAGGCACCAAACCAAACATCTCTCATCTCCACATGGGCAGCTTTCTTACTGGGATGTATCAAACACTTCAGGTAGGAGATTTCCGCAGGGCCACTGAACAACCAGCACATTCCAAGGTCTCCATGGACCCAAACGCACATTATGACGCATCCTCAGGAGAGGCCATTTCATCTCAGCCCCCTGGGTCGCGTGTTCCATAGGCAGCAGATCAAACATATCTTGTCGCTAATAGCCAATGGGAATGCGAGGCATGCAGTACAGGGATCCATCCTCGAACCCTGCTCTCCATTCCTTCCATATGGTATGTCCTGGAGCCATGCAACAGGACTCGAATGTCCCGCAGAAGGAAACCTTGTGGTTGGGGCAACCTCCAAACTCAGCGTGGGAAAACTTCCTTGGCCTCATGAGGCCCCCACTTCATGAAGGTGCCATCATGGACACATACTCCAGCCTCAGCCAACGTCTGATCCTCAGCCTGACTTCAGATGCAGGAGATTTTGATTCAGCCTCTGCAGAGTGGGCCTGCTCTGCCCTTGGATCCAATCCTCACACTAGCTTGTGTTTTCAGACTTCCGTCCTCACACTCCTGGCCCACAAACCCTGCCCACTGGGAATTCTGGGGCCACAATGAAGCACTGTGCCTGCCTCCCAGGAGAAAAACCTTGTCTATGGCGCTGCCCAGAAACCCCAAATGAGGATCAAACTGCTTGGCCCTCGACAACACCCCAATTGCATAGGCTCCTTAAACAGTGATGCTCTGTCGCAAATAGCCTGAGTCCAGACCTTCCAACAGACACCGACACAGCTGGCTGCACACCCAGCACATTGGACCCGCCACTGCCTTAGGCCACCATCCATTCCCAACCTGGGTTTTCAGTCATCGGAACCTAGACCTTATCTCCAATCCCTGCACAGGGGGGAACCTGATGCACAAGTCAGAACCCCTCCTTCCCCCTGGCAAGAAAACTTGCTGCTGGCAGTGAGTCAATCCTACAGTGTAGGAGAAAACGGCATGGCCCATGAGGCCACGCCCAAGCGTGAGGGCCGCCTTGGGCACAAACACACATTGTGACCCTCAGCGTGAGTACCTTATTCAAGAAACGCCTCTCAGTGACTGGACCAAGAGCCCGCATATGTGGCTTGCCATGCCCATAGGCACCCAGGACTAACTAGATGGTGTGTATTCCAGTTGAGGGAACCCACTGCTGTGCTCTAGAGTCCCTCTCCTGGGGGGTCCCCTGTGGCAGAAAACAGTACTCTTCATTCCCACAGAATGAACACAAACAGTTGGGAGCTTGGACAATCCCCCGAGAAGAAGGCTCTTCCTCGGCCTCTGAGACAACCCCTACCCTGACCGGACACTGTAAACGCAACACCCAGAGACAAAATCCTGAGTGACTGCCTCCCACTTGCCCTACTTTGATTTCCAGAGGATCTCCCCTCACGGACTAGATATCAGGCCTGCCATTACATTGGCCCCTAGCTGAGCCAAGTTTGCTTTTTCAGACATCTGTCCCCACAGCCCTGGCAAACACAGCCTCTAGGCTGGGTCCTCTGGAGCCATAACACAGGACCGTGCCTGCTCTCTCCTGGGAAACTGTGTCCATTCCTATGGCCACACACCTCCAGAATATGAGAAACCTCAAGGCCTCCGAGGACATCCCACTACTGGGAGCCTCACTGGACTCACAGGGGCATGCGGACACAAGCTGAGCAGCTACCTCCATGAATGCATGCACACAGATGTCAACAGAGATAGAAGGTTGAGCCGGACAGGCCTTTAGGCCGTAGTCTCAACTCTTGCTTTGGTTTCCAGGAGTCACTCCTCAGAGGCTTTGGTTCGAAGAACAGGGTATGGGGCTTTCCTGAGGCACGGAACAGAACTCCTCTCGTCTCCACATGGGAAGTTTCCTTGTTGGAGCCGTGTCAAACACCTCATGTTGGAGAATCCTGCAGAGTCCCTGAGCCACCTCCACATTCCAAGGTCTCCCAGGCCACCAAGCCACAGTAGGACTCATCTTCAGGAGAGTCCATTTCAACTCTCCCCTCTGGGTAGCTCATCCAGGAGCCCGCAGATTGAGCCTGCCTTGTCCTGACTAAAGAGTGGGAATATGAGGTGGTGTTCCCAGGCATCCATGCTTAGACACCTGCTCACGAGTCTTTCCATATGGGGCCTCTTGGAACCATCCAATAGGACTCGACTGTCGTGCAGAAGGTAACCTTCAGTTTTGGAGCAGTTCACAAATCCAATCGTAGGCAAAACTTTCTGGCCTCATGAAGCCCCCACACCCTTCAGGAAGAGGCCATGCTGCACAAGAACTCTAGCCTGAGGCACGTCTCATAGTTGACATGACCTCAGTGCAGGAGATCTCGATTCAGCCTCTGCAGAGTGGGCCTGCCGTGCGCTCGGTCCCAAACCTCACGTTAGCTTGTGTTTTCAGACTTCCTTCCTCACACTCCTGGCAAACAAGCCCTCCGGACTAGGAACACCAGAACCAAAACCCAGCCGAGTGTCTACCCAACGGAAGAAAAACGTTTCCCTGTGGGGCTCTCCAGAAAACCCAGATGAGGATCAACCTGCTCGGGCCTCGACGGTACCCGAACTGGATAGGCTGCTCTGGGCACTCATGCTCTGCCTGACACAGCCTGATCCAGACGTCCAGACAGACAAGGAGACAGCTGGCCGCACACCCAGCACTTCGGACACGCCATGGTCTTATGCCGTCACCTCATCCTAACCTTGGTTTTCAGATATCTGAACCTAGACATTATATCAATTCTCCACACAGCTGGGTATAGCAAGCACAAAACAGAACTCCTCCTTCCCCATGGCTGTCAAGCTTGCTCTTGGCATGGAGTCACACCTTCAGGGTGGGAGAAACCTTCATGGCCCCTGATGCCACGCCCAAACTTGAGTGCTGCTTGGGCACAAATTTACACTGTGACCCTCAGCATGAGCCCCATGTCAAAGAAAGGCCTGTCAGGGCCTGCACCAAGAGCCCGCATATGGGGCTTGCCAAGCCCCTATGCACACAATTCTCACCAGTGTTTGAGTTTTCCAGTCGCCCTGCCCTTACCTGGGGCTCTGCTCTGGAATCCCTTTCTTGGAGAGACCCATGAGCCAGACAACACGACTCCACCCTTCCCACAAAATGGCCCCACCCTCTTGGGAGCTGGGACAAATCCCCAGAGAGGGATACTCTTCCACAGTCCCTGAGGCCACCCCTCCAATCCATGGCTATCCCGGACACAAC
The DNA here is from genome assembly GCF_964662115.1 of Mustela nivalis. Classification (NCBI taxonomy): domain Eukaryota; kingdom Metazoa; phylum Chordata; class Mammalia; order Carnivora; family Mustelidae; genus Mustela; species Mustela nivalis. Next base: position 90,025 of record NW_028136443.1, on the reverse strand, counting down.
ATCCATAGACAAAAGCCTGAAGGAACGCCTCCCACTCGCCCTTGTTTCAGAGGACCAGGAGCTCCCTCTCGGGTTGTACATCCGTCGGTCCGTACCCTATGCGCCACTCATAAGCTCAGTTTGTGTTTTCACACATCTGTGCCCAGAGCGTGGACCCACACAACATCCAGGCTAGGGCCTCTGGACCAAACAGCGAAAGATTGTGCCTGCCCTCTCCAAGGAAAGTGTGCCCAATCCATTGACCACAACCCTACAGGTTAGGGAAAAGCTCCAAGGTCCCTGAGGCCATCAATAGTATAGGCCACCCTGGATTAAGAGGGGCTCTCTGACACCAGCGGAGCAACTATCTCCACTTAGACTCTTAGACAGTGTCCCCAGAGACAGAAGGTTGAAATGGACAGGCCCCCAGGCCCTAATCTGAACCTTAGCTTTGGTTTCCATGTTTCCGTTCTCAGAGTACTGTTTTCGTAGACCAGCACATGGGGCTTTTCTGAGGCACCAAACCAAACATCTCTCATCTCCACATGGGCAGCTTTCTTACTGGGATGTATCAAACACTTCAGGTAGGAGATTTCCGCAGGGCCACTGAACAACCAGCACATTCCAAGGTCTCCATGGACCCAAACGCACATTATGACGCATCCTCAGGAGAGGCCATTTCATCTCAGCCCCCTGGGTCGCGTGTTCCAGAGGCAGCAGATCAAACATATCTTGTCGCTAATAGCCAATGGGAATGCAAGGCATGCAGTACAGGGATCCATCCTCGAACCCTGCTCTCCATTCCTTCCATATGGTATGTCCTGGAGCCATGCAACAGGACTCGAATGTCCCGCAGAAGGAAACCTTGTGGTTTGGGGCAACCTCCAAACTCAGCGTGGGAAAACTTCCTTGGCCTCATGAGGCCCCCACTTCATGAAGGTGCCATCATGGACACATACTCCAGCCTCAGCCAACGTCTGATCCTCAGCCTGACTTCAGATGCAGGAGATTTTGATTCAGCCTCTGCAGAGTGGGCCTGCTCTGCCCTTGGATCCAATCCTCACACTAGCTTGTGTTTTCAGACTTCCGTCCTCACACTCCTGGCCCACAAACCCTCCCTACTGGGAATTCTGGGGCCACAATGAAGCACTGTGCCTGCCTCCCAGGAGAAAAACCTTGTCTATGGCGCTGCCCAGAAACCCCAAATGAGGATCAAACTGCTTGGCCCTCGGCAACACCCCAATTGCATAGGCTACCTTAAACAGTGATGCTCTGTCGCAAATAGCCTGAGCCCAGACCTTCCAACAGACACCGACACAGCTGGCTGCAAACCCAGCACATTGGACCCGCCACTGCCTTAGGCCACCATCCATTCCCAACCTGGGTTTTCAGTCATCGGAACCTAGACCTTATCTCCAATCCCTGCATAGGGGGGAACCTGATGCACAAGTCAGAATCCCTCCTTCCCTCTGGCAAGAAACCTTGGTGCTGGCAGTGAGTCAATCCTTCAGTGTAGGAGAAAACGGCATGGCCCATGAGGCCACGCCCAAGCGTGAGGGCCGCCTTGGGCACAAACACACATTGTGACCCTCAGCGTGAGTACCTTATTCAAGTAACGCCCCTCAGTGACTGGACCCAGAGCCCGCATATGTTACTTGCCATGCCCATAGGCACCCAGGACTAACTAGATGGTGTGTATTCCAGTTGAGGGAACCCACTGCTGTGTTCTAGAGTCCCTCTCCTGGGGGGTCCCCTGTGGCAGAAAACAGTACTCTTCATTCCCACAGAATGAACACAAACACTTGGGAGCTTGGACAATCCCCCGAGAGGAAGGCTCTTCCTCGGCCTCTGAGACAACCCCTACCCTGACCGGTCACTGTAAACGCAACACCCAGAGACAAAATCCTGAGTGACTGCCTCCCACTTGCCCTACTTTGATTTCCAGAGGATCTCCCCTCACGGACTAGAGATCAGGCCTGCCATTACATTGGCCCCTAGCTGAGCCAAGTTTGCTTTTTCAGACATCTGTCCCCACAGCCCTGGCAAACACAGCCTCTAGGCTGGGTCCTCTGGAGCCATACCACAGGACCGTGCCTGCTCTCTCCTGGGAAACTGTGTCCATTCCTTTGGCCACACACCTCCAGAATATGAGAAACCTCAAGGCCTCCGAGGACATCCCACTACTGGGAGCCTCACTGGACTCACAGGGGCATTCGGATAAAAGCTGAGCAGCTACCTCCATGAATGCATGCACACAGATGTCAACAGAGATAGAAGGTTGAGCCGGACAGGCCTTTAGGCCGTAGTCTCAACTCTTGCTTTGGTTTCCAGGTGTCACTCCTCAGAGGCTTTGGTTCGAAGAACAGGGTATGGGGCTTTCCTGAGGCACGGAACAGAACTCCTCTCGTCTCCACATGGGAAGTTTCCTTGTTGGAGCCGTGTCAAACACCTCATGTTGGAGAATCCTGCAGAGTCCCTGAGCCACCTCCACATTCCAAGGTCTCCCAGGCCACCAAGCCACAGTAGGACTCATCTTCAGGAGAGTCCATTTCAACTCTCCCCTCTGGGTAGCTCACCCAGGAGCCCGCAGATTGAGCCTGCCTTGTCCTGACTAAAGAGTGGGAATATGAGGTGGCGTTCCCAGGCATCCATGCTTAGATACCTGCTCTCGAGTCTTTCCATATGGGGCCTCTTGGAACCATCCAATAGGACTCGACTGTCGTGCAGAAGGTAACTTTCAGTTTTGGAGCAGTTCACAAATCCCATCGTAGGCAAAACTTTCTGGCTTCATGAAGCCCCCACACCCTTCAGGAAGAGGCCATGCTGCACAAGAACTCTAGCCTGAGGCACGTCTCATAGTTGACATGACCTCAGTGCAGGAGATCTCGATTCAGCCTCTGCAGAGTGGGCCTGCCGTGCCCTCGGTCCCAAACCTCACGCTAGCTTGTGTTTTCAGACTTCCTTCCTCACACTCCTGGCAAACAAGCCCTCCGGACGAGGAACTCCAGAACCAAAACCCAGCCCAGTGTCTGCACAACGGAAGAAAAACCTTTCCCTGTGAAGCTCTCCAGAAAACCCAGATGAGGATCAACCTGCTCGGGCCTCGACGGTACCCGAACTGGATAGGCTGCTCTGGGCACTCATGCTCTGCCTGACACAGCCTGATCCAGACGTCCAGACAGACAAGGAGACAGCTGGCCACACACCCAGCACTTCGGACACGCCATGGTCTTATGCCGTCACCTCATCCTAACCTTGGTTTTCAGATATCTGAACCTAGACATTATATCAATTCTCCACACAGCTGGGTATAGCAAGCACAAAACAGAACTCCTCCTTCCCCATGGCTGTCAAGCTTGCTCTTGGCATGGAGTCACGCCTTCAGGGTGGGAGAAACCTTCATGGCCCCTGATGCCACGCCCAAACTTGAGTGCTGCTTGGGCACAAATTCACACTGTGACCCTCAGCATGAGCCCCATGTCAAAGAAAGGCCTGTCAGGGATTGGACCAAGAGCCCACATATGGGGCTTGCCAAGCCCCTATGCACCCATCCTCACCACGGTTTGAATTTTCCAGTCGCCCCGCACGTCCCTGGAGCTCTGCTCTGGAATCCCTTTCTTGGAGAGACCCATGAGCCAGACAACACGACTCAACCCTTCCCACAAAATGACCTCAAACTCTTAGGAGCTGGGACAAATCCCCAGAGAGGGATACTCGTCCACAGTACCTGAGGCGATCCGCTCCAATCCACGGCTATCCCGGACACAACATCCAGAGACAAAAGCCTGAAGGAACGCCTCCCACTCGCCCTTGTTTCAGAGGCCCAGGAGCGCCCTCTCGGGCTGTACATCTGGCCTGCCATACCCTAGGCGCCACTCATAAGCTGAGTTTGTGTATTCAGACTTCTGTGCCCACAGCCTGGACCCACACAACATCCAGGCTAGGGCCTCTGGACCAAACAGCGAAAGATTGTGCCTGCCCTCTCCAAGGAAAGTGTGCCCAATCCATTGACCACAACCCTACAGGTTAGGGAAAAGCTCCAAGTTCCCTAAGGCCATCAATAGTATAGGCCACCCTGGACTAAGAGGGGCTCTCTGACACCAGCGGAGCAACTATCTCCACTAGACTCTCAGACAGTGTCCCCAAGACAGAAGGTTGAAATGGACAGGCCCCCAGGCCCTAATCTGAACCTTAGCTTTGGTTTCCATGTTTCCGTTCTCAGAGGACTGTTTTCGTAGACCAGCACATGGGGCTTTTCTGAGGCACCAAACCAAACATCTCTCATCTCCACATGGGCAGCTTTCTTACTGGGATGTATCAAACACTTCAGGTAGGAGATTTCCGCAGGGCCACTGAACAACCAGCACATTCCAAGGTCTCCATGGACCCAAACGCACATTATGACGCATCTTCAGGAGAGGCCATTTCATCTCAGCCCCCTGGGTCGCGTGTTCCAGAGGCAGCAGATCAAACATATCTTGTCGCTAATAGCCAATGGGAATGCGAGGCATGCAGTACAGGGATCCATCCTCGCACCCTGCTCTCCAGTACTTCCATATGGTATGTCCTGGAGCCATGCAACAGGACTCGAATGTCCCGTAGAAGGAAACCTTGTGGTTTGGGGCAACCTCCAAACTCAGCGTGGGAAAACTTCCTTGGCCTCATGAGACCCCCACTTCATGAAGGTGCCATCATGGACACATACTCCAGCCTCAGCCAACGGCTGATCCTCAGCCTGACTTCAGATGCAGGAGATTTTGATTCAGCCTCTGCAGAGTGGGCCTGCTCTGCCCTTGGCTCCAATCCTCACACTAGCTTGTGTTTTCAGACTTCCGTCCTCACACTCCTGGCCCACAAACCCTCCCTACTGGATATTCTGGGGCCACAATGAAATACTGTGCCTGCCTCCCAGGAGAAAAACCTTGTCTATGGCGCTGCCCAGAAACCCCAAATGAGGATCAAACTGCTTGGCCCTCGGTAACACCCCAATTGCATAGGCTACCTTAAACAGTGATGCTCTGTCGCAAATAGCCTGAGCCCAGACCTTCCAACAGACACCGACACAGCTGGCGGCACACCCAGCACATTGGACCCGCCACTGCCTTAGGCCACCATCCATTCCCAACCTGGGTTTTCAGTCATCGGAACCTAGACCTTATCTCCAATCCCTGCACAGGGGGGAACCTGATGCACAAGTCAGAACCCCTCCTTCCCCCTGGCAAGAAACCTTGCTGCTGGCAGTGTGTCAATCCTTCAGTGTAGGAGAAAACGGCATGGCCCATGAGGCCACGCCCAAGCCTGAGGGCCGCCTTGGGCACAAACACACATTGTGACCCTCAGCGTGAGTACCTTATTCAAGTAACGCCTCTCAGTGACTGGACCAAGAGCCCGCATATGTGGCTTGCCATGCCCATAGGCACCCAGGACTAACTAGATGGTGTGTATTCCAGTTGAGGGAACCCACTGCTGTGCTCTAGAGTCCCTCTCCTGGGGGGTCCCCTGTGGCAGAAACAGTACTCTTCATTCCCACAGAATGAACACAAACACTTGGGAGCTTGGACAATCCCCCGAGAGGAAGGCTCTTCCTCGGCCTCTGAGACAACCCCTACCCTGACCGGTCACTGTAAACGCAACACCCAGAGACAAAATCCTGAGTGACTGCCTCCCACTTGCCCTACTTTGATTTCCAGAGGATCTCCCCTCACGGACTAGAGATCAGGCCTGCCATTACATTGGCCCCTAGCTGAGCCAAGTTTGCTTTTTCAGACATCTGTCCCCACAGCCCTGGCAAACACAGCCTCTAGGCTGGGTCCTCTGGAGCCATACCACAGGACTGTGCCTGCTCTCTCCTGGGAAACTGTGTCCATTCCTTTGGCCACACACCTCCAGAATATGAGAAACCTCAAGGCCTCCGAGGACATACTACTACTGGGAGCCTCACTGGATTCACAGGGGCATTCAGACACAAGCTGAGCAGCTACCTCCATGAATGCATGCACACAGATGTCAACAGAGATAGAAGGTTGAGCCGGACAGGCCTTTAGGCCGTAGTCTCAACTCTTGCTTTGGTTTCCAGGTGTCACTCCTCAGAGGCTTTGGTTCGAAGAACAGGGTATGGGGCTTTCCTGAGGCACGGAACAGAACTCCTCTCGTCTCCACATGGGAAGTTTCCTTGTTGGAGCCGTGTCAAACACCTCATGTTGGAGAATCCTGCAGAGTCCCTGAGCCACCTCCACATTCCAAGGTCTCCCAGGCCACCAAGCCACAGTAGGACTCATCTTCAGGAGAGTCCATTTCAACTCTCACCTTTGGGTAGCTCACCCAGAAGCCCGCAGATTGAGCCTGCCTTGTCCTGTCTAAAGAGTGGGAATATGAGGTGGCGTTCCCAGGCATCCATGCTTAGACACCTGCTCTCGAGTCTTTCCAAATGGGGCCTCTTGGAACCATCCAATAGGACTCGACTGTCGTGCAGAAGGTAACCTTCAGTTTTGGAGCAGTTCACAAATCCCATCGTAGGCAAAACTTTCTGGCCTCATGAAGCCCCCACACCCTTCAGGAAGAGGCCATGCTGCACAAGAACTCTAGCCTGAGGCACGTCTCATAGTTGACATGACCTCAGTGCAGGAGATCTCGATTCAGCCTCTGCAGAGTGGGCCTGCCGTGCCCTCGGTCCCAAACCTCACGCTAGCTTGTGTTTTCAGACTTCCTTCCTCACACTCCTGGCAAACAAGCCCTCCGGACTAGGAACTCCAGAACCAAAACCCAGCCCAGTGTCTGCCCAACGGAAGAAAAACCTTTCCCTGTGGGGCTCTCCAGAAAACCCAGATGAGGATCAACCTGCTCGGGCCTCGACGGTACCCGAACTGGATAGGCTGCTCTGGGCACTCATGCTCTGCCTGACACAGCCTGATCCAGACGTCCAGACAGACAAGGAGACAGCTGGCCGCACACCCAGCACTTCGGACACGCCATGGTCTTATGCCGTCACCTCATCCTAACCTTGGTTTTCAGATATCTGAACCTAGACATTATATCAATTCTCCACACAGCTGGGTATAGCAAGCACAAAACAGAACTCCTCCTTCCCCATGGCTGTCAAGCTTGCTCTTGGCATGGAGTCACACCTTCAGGATGGGAGAAACATTCATGGCCCCTGATGCCACGCCCAAACTTGAGTGCTGCTTGGGCACCAATTCACACTGTGACCCTCAGCATGAGCCCCATGTCAAAGAAAGGCCTGTCAGGGCCTGGACCAAGAGCCCACATATGGGGCTTGCCAAGCCCCTATGCACCCAATCCTCACCACGGTTTGAATTTTCCAGTCGCCCCGCCCGTACCTGGAGCTCTGCTCTGGAATCCCTTTCTTGGAGAGACCCATGAGCCAGACAACACGACTCCACCCTTCCCACAAAATGACCCCAAACTCTTGGGAGCTGGGACAAATCCCCAGAGAGGGATACTCGTCCACAGTACCTGAGGCCACCGCTCCAATCCACGGCTATCCCGGACACAACATCCAGAGACAAAAGCCTGAAGGAACGCCTCCCACTCGCCCTTGTTTCAGAGGCCCAGGAGCTCCCTCTCGGGCTGTACATCCGGCCTGCCATACCCTAGGCGCCACTCATAAGCTGAGTTTGTGTATTCAGACTTCTGTGCCCACAGCCTGGACCCACACAACATCCAGGCTAGGGCCTCTGGACCAAACAGCGAAAGATTGTGCCTGCCCTCTCCAAGGAAAGTGTGCCCAATCCATTGACCACAACCCTACAGGTTAGGGAAAAGCTCCAAGGTCCCTGAGGCCATCAATAGTATAGGCCACCCTGGACTAAGTTGGGCTCTCTGACACCAGCGGAGCAACTATCTCCACTTAGACTCTCAGACAGTGTCCCCAGAGACAGAAGGTTGAAATGGACAGGCCCCCAGGCCCTAATCTGAACCTTAGCTTTGGTTTCCATGTTTCCGTTCTCAGCACATGGGGCTTTTCTGAGGCACCAAACCAAACATCTCTCATCTCCACATGGGCAGCTTTCTTACTGGGATGTATCAAACACTTCAGGTAGGAGAGTTCCGCAGGGCCACTGAACAACCAGCACATTCCAAGGTCTCCATGGACCCAAACGCACATTATGACGCATCCTCGGGAGAGGCCATTTCATCTCAGCCCCCTGGGTCGCGTGTTCCTGAGGCAGCAGATCAAACATATCTTGTCCCTAATAGCCAATGGGAATGCGAGGCATGCTGTACAGGGATCCATCCTTCGAACCCTGCTCTCCAGTCCTTCCATATGGTATGTCCTGGAGCCATGCAACAGGACTCGAATGTCCCGCAGAAGGAAACCTTGTGGTTTGGGGCAACCTCCAAACTCAGCGTGGGAAAACTTCCTTGGCCTCATGAGGCCCCCGCTACATGAAGGTGCCATCATGGACACATACTCCAGTCTCAGCCAACGGCTGATCCTCAGCCTGACTTCAGATGCAGGAGATTTTGATTCAGCCTCTGCAGAGTGGGCCTGCTCTGCCCTTGGCTCCAATCCTCACACTAGCTTGTGTTTTCAGACTTCCGTCCTCACACTCCTGGCCCACAAACCCTCCCTACTGGGAATTCTGGGGCCACAATGAAGCACTGTGCCTGCCTCCCAGGAGAAAAACCTTGTCTATGGCGCTGCCCAGAAACCCCAAATGAGGATCAAACTGCTTGGCCCTCGGCAACACCCCAATTGCATAGGCTACCTTAAACAGTGATGCTCTGTTGCAAATAGCCTGAGCCCAGACCTTCCAACAGAGACCGACACAGCTGGCTGCACACCCAGCACATTGGACCCGCCACTGCCTTAGGCCACCATCCATTCCCAACCTGGGTTTTCAGTCATCGGAACCTAGACCTTATCTCCAATCCCTGCACAGGGGGGAACCTGATGCACAAGTCAGAACCCCTCCTTCCCCATGGCAAGAAACCTTGGTGCTGGCAATGAGTCAATCCTTCAGTGTAGGAGAAAACGGCATGGCCCATGAGGCCACGCCCAAGCGTGAGGGCCGCCTTGGGCACAAACACACATTGTGACCCTCAGCGTGAGTACCTTATTCAAGTAACGCCTCTCAGTGACTGGACCAAGAGCCCGCATATGTGGCTTGCCATGCCCATAGGCACCCAGGACTAACTAGATGGTGTGTATTCCAGTTGAGGGAACCCACTGCTGTGCTCTAGAGTCCCTCTCCTGGGGGGTCCCCTGTGGCAGAAAACAGTACTCTTCATTCCCACAGAATGAACACAAACACTTGGGAGCTTGGACAATCCCCCGAGAGGAAGGCTCTTCCTCGGCCTCTGAGACAACCGCTACCTTGACCGGACACTGTAAACGCAAAAACCAGAGACAAAATCCTGAGTGACTGCCTCCCACTTGCCCTACTTTGATTTCCAGAGGATCTCCCCTCACGGACTAGATATCAGGCCTGCCATTACATTGGCCCCTAGCTGAGCCAAGTTTGCTTTTTCAGACATCTGTCCCCACAGCCCTGGCAAACACAGCCTCTAGGCTGGGTCCTCTGGACCATACCACAGGACCGTGCCTACTCTCTCCTGGGAAATTGTGTCCATTCCTATGGCCACACACCTCCAGAATATGAGAAACCTCAAGGCCTCCGAGGACATCCCACTACTGGGAGCCTCACTGGACTCACAGGGGCATTCGGACACAAGCTGTGCAGCTACCTCCATGAATGCATGCACACAGATGTCAACAGAGATAGAATGTTGAGCCGGAAAGGCCTTTAGGACGTAGTCTCAACTCTTGCTTTGGTTTCCAGGTGTCACTCCTCAGAGGCTTTGGTTCGAAGAACAGGGTATGGGGCTTTCCTGAGGCACGGAACAGAACTCCTCTTTTCTCCACATGGGAAGTTTCCTTGTTGGAGCCGTGTCAAACACCTCATGTTGGAGAATCCTGCAGAGTCCCTGAGCCACCTCCACATTCCAAGGTCTCCCAGGCCACCAAGCCACAGTAGGACTCATCTTCAGGAGAGTCCATTTCAACTCTCCCCTCTGGGTAGCTCACCCAGGAGCCCGCAGATTGAGACTGCCTTGTCCTGACTAAAGAGTGGGAATATGAGGTGGCGATCCCAGGCATCCATGCTTAGACACCTGCTCTCGAGTCTTTCCAAATGGGGCCTCTTGGAACCATCCAATAGGACTCGACTGTCGTGCAGAAGGTAACCATCAGTTTTGGAGCAGTTCACAAATCCCATCGTAGGCAAAACTTTCTGGCCTCATGAAGCCCCCACACCCTACAGGAAGAGGCCATGCTGCACAAGAACTCTAGCCTGAGGCACGTCTCATAGTTGACATGACCTCAGTGCAGGAGATCTCGATTCAGCCTCTGCAGAGTGGGCCTGCCGTGCCCTCGGTCCCAAACCTCACGCTAGCTTGTGTTTTCAGACTTCCTTCCTCATACTCCTGGCAAACAAGCCCTCCGGACTAGGAACTCCAGAACCACAACCCAGCCCAGTGTCTGCCCAACGGAAGAAAAACCTTTCCCTGTAGGGCTCTCCAGAAAACCCAGATGAGGATCAACCTGCTCGGGCCTCGACGGTACCCGAACTGGATAGGCTGCTCTGGGCACTCATGCTCTGCCTGACACAGCCTGAAGCCAGACGTCCAGACAGACAAGGAGACAGCTGGCCGCACACCCAGCACTTCGGACACGCCATGGTCTTATGGCGTCACCTCATCCTAACCTTGGTTTTCAGATATCTGAACCTAGACATTATATCAATTCTCCACACAGCTGGGTATAGCAAGCACAAAACAGAACTCCTCCTTCCCCATGGCTGTCAAGCTTGCTCTTGGCATGGAGTCACACCTTCAGGGTGGGAGAAACCTTCATGGCCCCTGATGCCACGCCCAAACTTGAGTGCTGCTTGGGCACCAATTCACACTGTGACCCTCAGCATGAGCCCCATGTCAAAGAAAGGCCTGTCAGGGCCTGGAACAAGAGCCCACATATGGCGCTTGCCAAGCCCCTATGCACCCAATCCTCACCACGGTTTGAATTTTCCAGTCGCCCCGCCCGTACCTGGAGCTCTGCTCTGGAATCCCTTTCTTGGAGAGACCCATGAGCCAGACAACACGACTCCACCCTTCCCACAAAATGACCCCAAACTCTTGGGAGCTGGGACAAATCCCCAGAGAGGGATACTCGTCCACAGTACCTGAGGCCACCGCTCCAATCCACGGCTATCCCGGACACAACATCCAGAGACAAAAGCCTGAAGGAACGCCTCCCACTAGCCCTTGTTTCAGAGGCCCAGGAGTTCCCTCTCGGGCTGTACATCCGGCCTGCCATACCCTAGGCGCCACTCATAAGCTGAGTTTGTGTATTCAGACTTCTGTGCCCACAGCCTGGACCCACACAACATCCAGGCTAGGGCCTCTGGACCAAACAGCGAAAGATTGTGCCTGCCCTCTCCAAGGAAAGTGTGCCCAATCCATTGACCACAACCCTACAGGTTAGGGAAAAGCTCCAAGGTCCCTGAGGCCATCAATAGTATAGGCCACCCTGGACTAAGAGGGGCTCTCTGACACCAGCGGAGCAACTATCTCCACTTAGACTCTCAGACAGTGTCCCCAGAGACAGAAGGTTGAAATGGACAGGCCCCCAGGCCCTAATCTGAACCTTAGCTTTGGTTTCCATGTTTCCGTTCTCAGAGGACTGTTTTCGTAGACCAGCACATGGGGCTTTTCTGAGGCACCAAACCAACATCTCTCATCTCCACCTGGGCAGCTTTCTTACTGGGATGTATCAAACACTTCAGGTAAGAGAGTTCCGCAGGGCCAATGAACAACCAGCACATTCCAAGGTCTCCATGGACCCAAACGCACATTATGACGCATCCTCGGGAGAGGCCATTTCATCTCAGCCCCCTGGGTCGCGTGTTCCAGAGGCAGCAGATCAAACATATCTTGTCCCTAATAGCCAATGGGAATGCGAGGCATGCTGTACAGGGATCCATCCTTCGCACCCTGCTCTCCAGTCCTTCCATATGGTATGTCCTGGAGCCATGCAACAGGACTCGAATGTCCCGCAGAAGGAAACCTTGTGGTTTGGGGCAACCTCCAAACTCAGCGTGGGAAAACTTCCTTGGCCTCATGAGGCCCCCACTTCATGAAGGTGCCATCATGGACACATACTCCAGCCTCAGCCAACGTCTGATCCTCAGCCTGACTTCAGATGCAGGAGATTTTGATTCAGCCTCTGCAGAGTGGGCCTGCTCTGCCCTTGGCTCCAATCCTCACACTAGCTTGTGTTTTCAGACTTCCGTCCTCACACTCCTGGCCCACAAACCCTGCCCACTGGGAATTCTGGGGCCACAATGAAGCACTGTGCCTGCCTCCCAGAAGAAAAACCTTGTCTATGGCGCTGCCCAGAAACCCCAAATGAGGATCAAACTGCTTGGCCCTCAGCAACACCCCAATTGCATAGGCTACCTTAAACAGTGATGCTCTGTCGCAAATAGCCTGAGCCCAGACCTTCCAACAGACACCGACACAGCTGGCTGCACACCCAGCACATTGGACCCGCCACTGCCTTAGGCCACCATCCATTCCCAACCTGGGTTTTCAGTCATCGGAACCTAGACCTTATCTCCAATCCCTGCACAGGGGGGAACCTGATGCACAAGTCAGAACCCCTCCTTCCCCATGGCAAGAAACCTTGGTGCTGGCAGTGAGTCAATCCTACAGTGTAGGAGAAAACGGCATGGCCCATGAGGCCACGCCCAAGCGTGAGGGCCGCCTTGTGCACAAACACACATTGTGACCCTCAGCGTGAGTACCTTATTCAAGTAACGCCCCTCAGTGACTGGACCCAGAGCCCGCATATGTGGCTTGCCATGCCCATAGGCACCCAGGACTAACTAGATGGTGTGTATTCCAGTTGAGGGAACCCACTGCTGTGCTCTAGAGTCCCTCTCCTGGGGGGTCCCCTGTGGCAGAAAACAGTACTCTTCATTCCCACAGAATGAACACAAACACTTGGGAGCTTGGACAATCCCCCGAGAGGAAGGCTCTTCCTCGGCCTCTGAGACAACCCCTACCCTGACCGGACACTGTAAACGCAACACCCAGAGACAAAATCCTGAGTGACTGCCTCCCACTTGCCCTACTTTGATTTCCAGAGGATCTCCCCTCACGGACTAGAGATCAGGCCTGCCATTACATTGGCCCCTAGCTGAGCCAAGTTTGCTTTTTCAGACATCTGTCCCCACAGCCCTGGCAAACACAGCCTCTCGGCTGGGTCCTCTGGAGCCATACCACAGGACCGTGCCTGCTCTCTCCTGGGAAACTGTGTCCATTCCTTTGGCCACACACCTCCAGAATTTGAGAAACCTCAAGGCCTCCGAGGACATCCCACTACTGGGAGCCTCACTGGACTCACAGGGGCATTCGGACACAAGCTGAGCAGCTACCTCCATGAATGCATGCACACAGATGTCAACAGAGATAGAAGGTTGAGCCGGACAGGCCTTTAGGCCGTAGTCTCAACTCTTGCTTTGGTTTCCAGGTGTCACTCCTCAGAGGCTTTGGTTCGAAGAACAGGGTATGGGGCTTTCCTGAGGCACGGAACACAACTCCTCTCGTCTCCACATGGGAAGTTTCCTTGTTGGAGCCGTGTCAAACACCTCATGTGGGAGAATCCTGCAGAGTCCCTGAGCCACCTCCACATTCCAAGGTCTCCCAGGCCACCAAGCCACAGTAGGACTCATCTTCAGGAGAGTCCATTTCAACTCTCCCCTCTGGGTAGCTCACTCAGGAGCCCGCAGATTGAGCCTGCCTTGTCCTGACTAAAGAGTGGGAATATGAGGTGGCGTTCCCAGGCATCCATGCTTAGACACCTGCTCTCGAGTCTTTCCAAATGGGGCCTCTTGGAACCATCAAATAGGACTCGACTGTCGTGCAGAAGGTAACCTTCAGTTTTGGAGCAGTTCACAAATCCCATCGTAGGCAAAACTTTCTGGCCTCATGAAGCCCCCACACCCTTCAGGAAGAGGCCATGCTGCACAAGAACTCTAGCCTGAGGCACGTCTCATAGTTGACATGACTTCAGTGCATGAGATCTCGATTCAGCGTCTGCAGAGTGGGCCTGCCGTGCCCTCGTTCACAAACCTCACGCTAGCTTGTGTTTTCAGACTTCCTTCCTCACACTCCTGGCAAACAAGCCCTCCGGACTAGGAACTCCAGAACCAAAACCCAGCCCAGTGTCTGCCCAACGGAAGAAAAACGTTTCCCTGTGGGGCTCTCCAGAAAACCCAGATGAGGATCAACCTGCTCGGGCCTCGACGGTACCCGAACTGGATAGGCTGCTCTGGGCACTCATGCTCTGCCTGACACAGCCTGAAGCCAGACGTCCAGACAGACAAGGAGACAGCTGGCCGCACACCCAGCACTTCGGACACGCCATGTTCTTATGCCGTCAACTCATCCTAACCTTGGTTTTCAGATATCTGAACCTAGACATTATATCAATTCTCCACACACCTGGGTATAGCAAGCACAAAACAGAACTCCTCCTTCCCCATGGCTGTCAAGCTTGCTCTTGGCATGGAGTCACACCTTCAGGGTGGGAGAAACCTTCATGGCCCCTGATGCCACGCCCAAACTTGAGTGCTGCTTGGGCACCAATTCACACTGTGACCCTCAGCATGAGCCCCATGTCAAAGAAAGGCCTGTCAGGGCCTGGACCAAGAGCCCACATATGGGGCTTGCCAAGCCCCTATGCACCCAATCCTCACCACGGTTTGAATTTTCCAGTCGCCCCACCCGTACCTGGAGCTCTGCTCTGGAATCCCTTTCTTGGAGAGACCCATGAGCCAGACAACACTACTCCACCCTTCCCACAAAATGACCCCAAACTCTTGGGAGCTGGGACAAATCCCCAGAGAGGGATACTCGTCCACAGTACCTGAGGCCACCGCTCCAATCCACGGCTATCCCGGACACAACATCCAGAGACAAAAGCCTGAAGGAACGCCTCCCACTCGCCCTTGTTTCAGAGGCCCAGGAGCTCCCTCTCGGGCTGTACATCCGGGCTGCCATACCCTAGGCGCCACTCATAAGCTGAGTTTGTGTATTCAGACTTCTGTGCCCACAGCCTGGACCCACACAACATCCAGGCTAGGGCCTCTGGACCAAACAGCGAAAGATTGTGCCTGCCCTCTCCAAGGAAAGTGTGCCCAATCCATTGACCACAACCCTAAAGGTTAGGGAAAAGCTCCAAGGTCCCTGAGGCCATCTATAGTATAGGCCACCCTGGACTAAGAGGGGCTCTTTGACACCAGCGGAGCAACTATCTCCACTTAGACTCTCAGACAGTGTCCCCAGAGACAGAAGGTTGAAATGGACAGGCCCCCAGGCCCTAATCTGAACCTTAGCTTTGGTTTCCATGTTTCCGTTCTCAGAGGACTGTTTTCGTAGACCAGCACATGGGGCTTTTCTGAGGCACCAAACCAAACATCTCTCATCTCCACATGGGCAGCTTTCTTACTGGGATGTATCAAACACTTCAGGTAGGAGAGTTCCGCAGGGCCACTGAACAACCAGCACATTCCAAGGTCTCCATGGACCCAAACGCACATTATGACGCATCCTCGGGAGAGGCCATTTCATCTCAGCCCCCTGGGTCGCGTGTTCCAGAGGCAGCAGATCAAACATATCTTGTCCCTAATAGCCAATGGGAATGCGAGGCATGCTGTACAGGGATCCATCCTTCGCACCCTGCTCTCCAGTCCTTCCATATGGTATGTCCTGGAGCCATGCAACAGGACTCGAATGTCCCGCAGAAGGAAACCTTGTGGTTTGGGGCAACCTCCAAACTCAGCGTGGGAAAACTTCCTTGGCCTCATGAGGCCCCCACTTCATGAAGGTGCCATCATGGACACATACTCCAGCCTCAGCCAACGTCTGATCCTCAGCCTGACTTCAGATGCAGGGGATTTTGAATCAGCCTCTGCAGAGTGGGCCTGCTCTGCCCTTGGCTCCAATCCTCACACTAGCTTGTGTTTTCAGACTTCCGTCCTCACACTCCTGGCCCACAAACCCTCCCTACTGGGAATTCTGGGGCCACAATGAAGCACTGTGCCTGCCTCCCAGGAGAAAAACCTTGTCTATGGCGCTGCCCAGAAACCCCAAATGAGGATCAAACTGCTTGGCCCTCAGCAACACCCAATTGCATAGGCTACCTTAAACAGTGATGCTCTGTCGCAAATAGCCTGAGCCCAGACCTTCCAACAGACACCGACACAGCTGGCTGCACACCCAGCACATTGGACCCGCCACTGCCTTAGGCCACCATCCATTCCCAACCTGGGTTTTCAGTCATCGGAACCTAGACCTTATCTCCAATCCCTGCACAGGGGGGAACCTGATGCACAAGTCAGAACCCCTCCTTCCCCATGGCAAGAAACCTTGGTGCTGGCAGTGAGTCAATCCTTCAGTGTAGGAGAAAACGGCATGGCCCATGAGGCCACGCCCAAGCCTGAGGGCCGCCTTGGGCACAAACACACATTGTGACCCTCAGCGTCAGTACCTTATTCAAGTAACGCCCCTCAGTGACTGGACCCAGAGCCCGCATATGTGGCTTGCCATGCCCATAGGCACCCAGGACTAACTAGATGGTGTGTATTCCAGTTGAGGGAACCCACTGCTGTGCTCTAGAGTCCCTCTCCTGGGGGGTCCCCTGTGGCAGAAAACTGTACTCTTCATTCCCACAGAATGAACACAAACACTTGGGAGCTTGGACAATCCCCCGAGAGGAAGGCTCTTCCTCGGCCTCTGAGACAACCCCTACCCTGACCGGACACTGTAAACGCAACACCCAGAGACAAAATCCTGAGTGACTGCCTCCCACTTGCCCTACTTTGATTTCCAGAGGATCTCCCCTCACGGACTAGAGATCAGGCCTGCCATTACATTGGCCCCTAGCTGAGCCAAGTTTGCTTTTTCAGACATCTGTCCCCACAGCCCTGGCAAACACAGCCTCTAGGCTGGGTCCTCTGGAGCCATACCACAGGACCGTGCCTGCTCTCTCCTGGGAAACTGTGTCCATTCCTTTGGCCACACACCTCCAGAATATGAGAAACATCAAGGAATCCGAGGACATCCCACTACTGGGAGCCTCACTGGACTCACAGGGGCATTCGGACACAAGCTGAGCAGCTACATCCATGAATGCATGCACACAGATGTCAACAAAGATAGAAGGTTGAGCCGGACAGGCCTTTAGGCCGTAGTCTCAACTCTTGCTTTGGTTTCCAGGTGTCACTCCTCAGAGGCTTTGGTTCGAAGAACAGGGTATGGGGCTTTCCTGAGACATGGAACAGAACTCCTCTCGTCTCCACATGGAAAGTTTCCTTGTTGGAGCCGTGTCAAACACCTCATGTTGGAGAATCCTGCAGAGTCCCTGAGCCACCTCCACATTCCAAGGTCTCCCAGGCCACCAAGCCACAGTAGGACTCATCTTCAGGAGAGTCCATTTCAACTCTCCCCTCTGGGTAGCTCACCCAGGAGCCCGCAGATTGAGCCTGCCTTGTCCTGACTAAAGAGTGGGAATATGAGGTGGCGTTCCCAGGCATCCATGCTTAGACACCTGCTCTCGAGTCTTTCCAAATGGGGCCTCTTGGAACCATCCAATAGGACTCGACTGTCGTGCAGAAGGTAACCTTCAGTTTTGGAGCAGTTCACAAATCCCATCGTAGGCAAAACTTTCTGGCCTCATGAAGCCCCCACACCCTTCAGGAAGAGGCCATGCTGCACAAGAACTCTAGCCTGAGGCACGTCTCATAGTTGACATGACTTCAGTGCAGGAGATCTCGATTCAGCCTCTGCAGAGTGGGCCTGCCGTGCCCTCGGTCCCAAACCTCACGCTAGCTTGTGTTTTCAAACTTCCTTCCTCACACTCCTGGCAAACAAGCCCTCCGGACAAGGAACTCCAGAACCACAACCCAGCCCAGTGTCTGCCCAACGGAAGAAAAACGTTTCCCTGTGGGGCTCTCCAGAAAACCCAGATGAGGATCAACCTGCTCGGGCCTCGACGGTACCCGAACTGGATAGGCTGCTCTGGGCACTCATGCTCTGCCTGACACAGCCTGAAGCCAGACGTCCAGACAGACAAGGAGATAGCTGGCCGCATACCCAGCATTTCGGACACGCCATGGTCTTATGCCATCACCTCATCCTAACTTTGGTTTTCAGATATCTGAACCTAGACATTATATCAATTCTCCACACAGCTGGGTATAGCAAGCACAAAACAGAACTCCTCCTTCCCCATGGCTGTCAAGCTTGCTCTTGGCATGGAGTCACACCTTCAGGGTGGGAGAAACCTTCATGGCCCCTGATGCCACGCCCAAACTTGAGTGCTGCTTGGGCACCAATTCACACTGTGACCCTCAGCATGAGCCCCATGTCAAAGAAAGGCCTGTCAGGGCCTGGACCAAGAGCCCACATATGGGGCTTGCCAAGCCCCTATGCACCCAATCCTCACCACGGTTTGAATTTTCCAGTCGCCCCGCCCGTACCTGGAGCTCTGCTCTGGAATCCCTTTCTTGGAGAGACCCATGAGCCAGACAACACGACTCCACCCTTCCCACAAAATGACCCCAAACTCTTGGGAGCTGGGACAAATCCCCAGAGAGGGATACTCGTCCACAGTACCTGAGGCCACCGCTCCAATCCACGGCTATCCCGGACACAACATCCAGAGACAAAAGCCTGAAGGAACGCCTCCCACTCGCCCTTGGTTCAGAGGCCCAGGAGCTCCCTCTCGGGCTGTACATCCGGGCTGCCATACCCTAGGCGCCACTCATAAGCTGAGTTTGTGTATTCAGACTTCTGTGCCCACAGCCTGGACCCACACAACATCCAGGCTAGGGCCTCTGGACCAAACAGCGAAAGATTGTGCCTGCCCTCTCCAAGGAAAGTGTGCCCAATCCATTGATCACAACCCTACAGGTTAGGGAAAAGCTCCAAGGTCCCTGAGGCCATCAATAGTATAGGCCACCCTGGACTAAGAGGGGCTCTCTGACACCAGCGGAGCAACTATCTCCACTTAGACTCTCAGACAGTGTCCCCAGAGACAGAAGGTTGAAATGGACAGGCCCCCAGGCCCTAATCTGAACCTTAGCTTTGGTTTCCATGTTTCCGTTCTCAGAGGACTGTTTTCGTAGACCAGCACATGGGGCTTTTCTGAGGCACCAAACCAAACATCTCTCATCTCCACATGGGCAGCTTTCTTACTGGGATGTATCAAACACTTCAGGTAGGAGAGTTCCGCAGGGCCACTGAACAACCAGCACATTCCAAGGTCTCCATGGACCCAAACGCACATTATGACGCATCCTCGGGAGAGGCCATTTCATCTCAGCCCCCTGGGTCGCGTGTTCCAGAGGCAGCAGATCAAACATATCTTGTCCCTAATAGCCAATGGGAATGCGAGGCATGCTGTACAGGGATCCATCCTTCGAACCCTGCTCTCCAGTCCTTCCATATGGTATGTCCTGGAGCCATGCAACAGGACTCGAATGTCCCGCAGAAGGAAACCTTTTGGTTTGGGGCAACCTCCAAACTCAGCGTGGGAAAACTTCCTTGGCCTCATGAGGCCCCCACTTCATGAAGGTGCCATCATGGACACATACTCCAGCCTCAGCCAACGTCTGATCCTCAGCCTGACTTCAGATGCAGGAGATTTTGATTCAGCCTCTGCAGAGTGGGCCTGCTCTGCCCTTGGCTCCAATCCTCACACTAGCTTGTGTTTTCAGACTTCCGTCCTCACACTCCTGGCCCACAAACCCTCCCTACTGGGAATTCTGGGGCCACAATGAAGCACTGTGCCTGCCTCCCAGGAGAAAAACCTTGTCTATGGCGCTGCCCAGAAACCCCAAATGAGGATCAATCTGCTTGGCCCTCAGCAACACCCCAATTGCATAGGCTACCTTAAACAGTGATGCTCTGTCGCAAATAGCCTGAGCCCAGACCTTCCAACAGACACCAACACAGCTGGCTGCACACCCAGCACATTGGACCCGCCACTGCCTTAGGCCACCATCCATTCCCAACCTGGGTTTTCAGTCATCGGAACCTAGACCTTATCTCCAATCCCTGCACAGGGGGGAACCTGATGCACAAGTCAGAACCCCTCCTTCCCCATGGCAAGAAACCTTGGTGCTGGCAGTGAGTCAATCCTTCAGTGTAGGAGAAAACGGCATGGCCCATGAGGCCACGCCCAAGTATGAGGGCCGCCTTGGGCACAAACACACATTGTGACCCTCAGCGTGAGTACCTTATTCAAGTAACGCCCCTCAGTGACTGGACCCAGAGCACGCATATGTGGCTTGCCATGCCCATAGGCACCCAGGACTAACTAGATGGTGTGTATTCCAGTTGAGGGAACCCACTGCTGTGCTCTAGAGTCCCTCTCCTGGGGGGTCCCCTGTGGCAGAAAACAGTACTCTTCATTCCCACAGAATGAACACAAACACTTGGGAGCTTGGACAATCCCCCGAGAGGAAGGCTCTTCCTCGGCCTCTGAGACAACCCCTACCCTGACCGGACACTGTAAACGCAACACCCAGAGACAAAATCCTGAGTGACTGCCTCCCACTTGCCCTACTTTGATTTCCAGAGGATCTCCCCTCACGGACTAGAGATCAGGCCTGCCATTACATTGGCCCCTAGCTGAGCCAAGTTTGCTTTTTCAGACATCTGTCCCCACAGCCCTGGCAAACACAGCCTCTAGGCTGGGTCCTCTGGAGCCATACCACAGGACCGTGCCTGCTCTCTCCTGGGAAACTGTGTCCATTTCTTTGGCCACACACCTCCAGAATATGAGAAACCTCAAGGCCTCCGAGGACATCCCACTACTGGGAGCCTCACTGGACTCACAGAGGCATTCGGACACAAGCTGAGCAGCTACATCCATGAATGCATGCACACAGATGTCAACAAAGATAGAAGGTTGAGCCGGACAGGCCTTTAGGCCGTAGTCTCAACTCTTGCTTTGGTTTCCAGGTGTCACTCCTCAGAGGCTTTGGTTCGAAGAACAGGGTATGGAGCTTTCCTGAGACATGGAACAGAACTCCTCTCATCTCCACATGGAAAGTTTCCTTGTTGGAGCCGTGTCAAACACCTCATGTTGGAGAATCCTGCAGAGTCCCTGAGCCACCTCCACATTCCAAGGTCTCCCAGGCCACCAAGCCACAGTAGGACTCATCTTCAGGAGAGTCCATTTCAACTCTCCCCTCTGGGTAGCTCACCCAGGAGCCCGCAGATTGAGCCTGCCTTGTCCTGACTAAAGAGTGGGAATATGAGGTGGCGTTCCCAGGCATCCATGCTTAGACACCTGCTCTCGAGTCTTTCCAAATGGGGCCTCTTGGAACCATCCAATAGGACTCGACTGTCGTGCAGAAGGTAACCTTCAGTTTTGGAGCAGTTCACAAATCCCATCGTAGGCAAAACTTTCTGGCCTCATGAAGCCCCCACACCCTTCAGGAAGAGGCCATGCTGCACAAGAACTCTAGCCTGAGGCACGTCTCATCGTTGACATGACTTCAGTGCAGGAGATCTCGATTCAGCCTCTGCAGAGTGGGCCTGCCGTGCCCTCGGTCCCAAACCTCACGCTACCTTGTGTTTTCAGACTTCCTTCCTCACACTCCTGGCAAACAAGCCCTCCGGACAAGGAACTCCAGAACCACAACCCAGCCCAGTGTCTGCCCAACGGAAGAAAAACGTTTCCCTGTGGGGCTCTCCAGAAAACCCAGATGAGGATCAACCTGCTCGGGCCTCGACGGTACCCGAACTGGATAGGCTGCTCTGGGCACTCATGCTCTGCCTGACACAGCCTGAAGCCAGACGTCCAGAAAGACAAGGAGACAGCTGGCCGCACACCCAGCACTTCGGACACGCCATGGTCTTATGCCATCACCTCATCCTAACCTTGGTTTTCAGATATCTGAACCTAGACATTATATCAATTCTCCACACAGCTGGGTATAGCAAGCACAAAACAGAACTCCTACTTCCCCATGGCTGTCAAGCTTTCTCTTGGCATGGAGTCACACCTTCAGGGTGGGAGAAACATTCATGGCCCCTGATGCCACGCCCAAACTTGAGTGCTGCTTGGGCACCAATTCACACTGTGACCCTCAGCATGAGCCCCATGTCAAAGAAAGGCCTGTCAGGGCCTGGACCAAGAGCCCACATATGGGGCTTGCCAAGCCCCTATGCACCCAATCCTCACCACGGTTTGAATTTTCCAGTCGCCCCACCCGTACCTGGAGCTCTGCTATGGAATCCCTTTCTTGGAGAGACCCATGAGCCAGACAACACGACTCCACCCTTCCCACAAAATGACCCCAAACTCTTGGGAGCTGGGACAAATCCCCAGAGAGGGATACTCGTCCACAGTACCTGAGGCCACCGCTCCAATCCACGGCTATCCCGGACACAACATCCAGAGACAAAAGCCTGAAGGAACGCCTCCCACTCGCCCTTGGTTCAGAGGCCCAGGAGCTCCCTCTCGGGCTGTACATCCGGGCTGCCATACCCTAGGCGCCACTCATAAGCTGAGTTTGTGTATTCAGACTTCTGTGCCCACAGCCTGGACCCACACAACATCCAGGCTAGGGCCTCTGGACCAAACAGCGAAAGATTGTGCCTGCCCTCTCCAAGGAAAGTGTGCCCAATCCATTGACCACAACCCTACAGGTTAGGGAAAAGCTCCAAGGTCCCTGAGGCCATCAATAGTATAGGCCACCCTGGACTAAGAGGGGCTCTCTGACACCAGCGGAGCAACTATCTCCACTTAGACTCTCAGACAGTGTCCCCAGAGACAGAAGGTTGAAATGGACAGGCCCCCAGGCCCTAATCTGAACCTTAGCTTTGGTTTCCATGTTTCCGTTCTCAGAGGACTGTTTTCGTAGACCAGCACATGGGGCTTTTCTGAGGCACCAAACCAAACATCTCTCATCTCCACATGGGCAGCTTTCTTACTGGGATGTATCAAACACTTCAGGTAGGAGAGTTCCGCAGGGCCACTGAACAACCAGCACATTCCAAGGTCTCCATGGACTCAAACGCACATTATGACGCATCCTCGGGAGAGGCCATTTCATCTCAGCCCCCTGGGTCGCGTGTTCCAGAGGCAGCAGATCAAACATATCTTGTCCCTAATAGCCAATGGGAATGCGAGGCATGCTGTACAGGGATCCATCCTTCGAACCCTGCTCTCCAGTCCTTCCATATGGTATGTCCTGGAGCCATGCAACAGGACTCGAATGTCCCGCAGAAGGAAACCTTGTGGTTTGGGGCAACCTCCAAACTCAGCGTGGGAAAACTTCCTTGGCCTCATGAGGCCCCCACTTCATGAAGGTGCCATCATGGACACATACTCCAGCCTCAGCCAACGTCTGATCCTCAGCCTGACTTCAGATGCAGGAGATTTTGATTCAGCCTCTGCAGAGTGGGCCTGCTCTGCCCTTGGCTCCAATCCTCACACTAGCTTGTGTTTTCAGACTTCCGTCCTCACACTCCTGGCCCACAAACCCTCCCTACTGGGAATTCTGGGGCCACAATGAAGCACTGTGCCTGCCTCCCAGGAGAAAAACCTTGTCTATGGCGCTGCCCAGAAACCCCAAATGAGGATCAATCTGCTTGGCCCTCAGCAACACCCCAATTGCATAGGCTACCTTAAACAGTGATGCTCTGTCGCAAATAGCCTGAGCCCAGACCTTCCAACAGACACCAACACAGCTGGCTGCACACCCAGCACATTGGACCCGCCACTGCCTTAGGCCACCATCCATTCCCAACCTGGGTTTTCAGTCATCGGAACCTAGACCTTATCTCCAATCCCTGCACAGGGGGGAACCTGATGCACAAGTCAGAACCCCTCCTTCCCCATGGCAAGAAACCTTGGTGCTGGCAGTGAGTCAATCCTTCAGTGTAGGAGAAAACGGCATGGCCCATGAGGCCACGCCCAAGTATGAGGGCCGCCTTGGGCACAAACACACATTGTGACCCTCAGCGTGAGTAACTTATTCAAGTAACGCCCCTCAGTGACTGGACCCAGAGCACGCATATGTGGCTTGCCATGCCCATAGGCACCCAGGACTAACTAGATGGTGTGTATTCCAGTTGAGGGAACCCACTGCTGTGCTCTAGAGTCCCTCTCCTGGGGGGTCCCCTGTGGCAGAAAACAGTACTCTTCATTCCCACAGAATGAACACAAAGACTTGGGAGCTTGGACAATCCCCCGAGAGGAAGGCTCTTCCTCGGCCTCTGAGACAACCCCTACCCTGACCGGACACTGTAAACGCAACACCCAGAGACAAAATCCTGAGTGACTGCCTCCCACTTGCCCTACTTTGATTTCCAGAGGATCTCCCCTCACGGACTAGAGATCAGGCCTGCCATTACATTGGCCCCTAGCTGAGCCAAGTTTGCTTTTTCAGACATCTGTCCCCACAGCCCTGGCAAACACAGCCTCTAGGCTGGGTCCTCTGGAGCCATACCACAGGACCGTGCCTGCTCTCTCCTGGGAAACTGTGTCCATTTCTTTGGCCACACACCTCCAGAATATGAGAAACCTCAAGGCCTCCGAGGACATCCCACTACTGGGAGCCTCACTGGACTCACAGGGGCATTCGGACACAAGCTGAGCAGCTACATCCATGAATGCATGCACACAGATGTCAACAAAGATAGAAGGTTGAGCCGGACAGGCCTTTAGGCCGTAGTCTCAACTCTTGCTTGGTTTCCAGGTGTCACTCCTCAGAGGCTTTGGTTCGAAGAACAGGGTATGGGGCTTTCCTGAGACATGGAACAGAACTCCTCTCGTCTCCACATGGAAAGTTTCCTTGTTGGAGCCGTGTCAAACACCTCATGTTGGAGAATCCTGCAGAGTCCCTGAGCCACCTCCACATTCCAAGGTCTCCCAGGCCACCAAGCCACAGTAGGACTCATCTTCAGGAGAGTCCATTTCAACTCTCCCCTCTGGGTAGCTCACCCAGGAGCCCGCAGATTGAGCCTGCCTTGTCCTGACTAAAGAGTGGGAATATGAGGTGGCGTTCCCAAGCATCCATGCTTAGACACCTGCTCTCGAGTCTTTCCAAATGGGGCCTCTTGGAACCATCCAATAGGACTCGACTGTCGTGCAGAAGGTAACCTTCAGTTTTGGAGCAGTTCACAAATCCCATCGTAGGCAAAACTTTCTGGCCTCATGAAGCCCCCACACCCTTCAGGAAGAGGCCATGCTGCACAAGAACTCTAGCCTGAGGCACGTCTCATCGTTGACATGACTTCAGTGCAGGAGATCTCGATTCAGCCTCTGCAGAGTGGGCCTGCCGTGCCCTCGGTCCCAAACCTCACGCTAGCTTGTGTTTTCAGACTTCCTTCCTCACACTCCTGGCAAACAAGCCCTCCGGACAAGGAACTCCAGAACCACAACCCAGCCCAGTGTCTGCCCAACGGAAGAAAAACGTTTCCCTGTGGGGCTCTCCAGAAAACCCAGATGAGGATCAACCTGCTCGGGCCTCGACGGTACCCGAACTGGATAGGCTGCTCTGGGCACTCATGCTCTGCCTGACACAGCCTGAAGCGAGACGTCCAGACAGACAAGGAGACAGCTGGCCGCACACCCAGCACTTCGGACACGCCATGGTCTTATGCCATCACCTCATCCTAACCTTGGTTTTCAGATATCTGAACCTAGACATTATATCAATTCTCCACACAGCTGGGTATAGCAAGCACAAAACAGAACTCCTCCTTCCCCATGGCTGTCAAGCTTGCTCTTGGCATGGAGTCACACCTTCAGGGTGGGAGAAACCTTCATGGCCCCTGATGCCACGCCCAAACTTGAGTGCTGCTTGGGCACCAATTCACACTGTGACCCTCAGCATGAGCCCCATGTCAAAGAAAGGCCTGTCAGGGCCTGGACCAAGAGCCCACATATGGGGCTTGCCAAGCCCCTATGCACCCAATCCTCACCACGGTTTGAATTTTCCAGTCGCCCCACCCGTACCTGGAGCTCTGCTCTGGAATCCATTTCTTGGAGAGACCCATGAGCCAGACAACACGACTCCACCCTTCCCACAAAATGACCCCAAACTCTTGGGAGCTGGGACAAATCCCCAGAGAGGGATACTCGTCCACAGTACCTGAGGCCACCGCTCCAATCCACGGCTATCCCGGACACAACATCCAGAGACAAAAGCCTGAAGGAACGCCTCCCACTCGCCCTTAGTTCAGAGGCCCAGGAGCTCCCTCTCGGGCTGTACATCCGGGCTGCCATACCCTAGGCGCCACTCATAAGCTGAGTTTGTGTATTCAGACTTCTGTGCCCACAGCCTGGACCCACACAACATCCAGGCTAGGGCCTCTGGACCAAACAGCGAAAGATTGTGCCTGCCCTCTCCAAGGAAAGTGTGCACAATCCATTGACCACAACCCTACAGGTTAGGGAAAAGCTCCAAGGTCCCTGAGGCCATCAATAGTATAGGCCACCCTGGACTAAGAGGGGCTCTCTGACACCAGCGGAGCAACTATCTCCACTTAGACTCTCAGACAGTGTCCCCAGAGACAGAAGGTTGAAATGGACAGGCCCCCAGGCCCTAATCTGAACCTTAGCTTTGGTTTCCATGTTTCCGTTCTCAGAGGACTGTTTTCGTAGACCAGCACATGGGGCTTTTCTGAGGCACCAAACCAAACATCTCTCATCTCCACATGGGCAGCTTTCTTACTGGGATGTATCAAACACTTCAGGTAGGAGAGTTCCGCAGGGCCACTGAACAACCAGCACATTCCAAGGTCTCCATGGACTCAAACGCACATTATGACGCATCCTCGGGAGAGGCCATTTCATCTCAGCCCCCTGGGTCGCGTGTTCCAGAGGCAGCAGATCAAACATATCTTGTCCCTAATAGCCAATGGGAATGCGAGGCATGCTGTACAGGGATCCATCCTTCGAACCCTGCTCTCCAGTCCTTCCATATGGTATGTCCTGGAGCCATGCAACAGGACTCGAATGTCCCGCAGAAGGAAACCTTGTGGTTTGGGGCAACCTCCAAACTCAGCGTGGGAAAACTTCCTTGGCCTCATGAGGCCCCCACTTCATGAAGGTGCCATCATGGACACATACTCCAGCCTCAGCCAACGTCTGATCCTCAGCCTGACTTCAGATGCAGGAGATTTTGATTCAGCCTCTGCAGAGTGGGCCTGCTCTGCCCTTGGCTCCAATCCTCACACTAGCTTGTGTTTTCAGACTTCCATCCTCACACTCCTGGCCCACAAACCCTCCCTACTTTGAATTCTGGGGCCACAATGAAGCACTGTGCCTGCCTCCCAGGAGAAAAACCTTGTCTATGGCGCTGCCCAGAAACCCCAAATGAGGATCAAACTGCTTGGCCCTCGGCAACAGCCCAATTGCATAGGCTACCTTAAACAGTGATGCTCTGTCGCAAATAGCCTGAGCCCAGACCTTCCAACAGACACCGACACAGCTGGCTGCACACCCAGCACATTGGACCCGCCACTGCCTTAGGCCACCATCCATTCCCAACCTGGGTTTTCAGTCATCGGAACCTAGACCTTATCTCCAATCCCTGCACAGGGGGAACCTGATGCACAAGTCAGAACCCCTTCTTCCCCATGGCAAGAAACCTTGGTGCTGGCAGTGAGTCAATCCTTCAGTGTAGGAGAAAACGGCATGGCCCATGAGGCCACGCCCAAGCCTGAGGGCCGCCTTGGGCACAAACACACATTGTGACCCTCAGCGTGAGTACCTTATTCAAGTAACGCCCCTCAGTGACTGGAACCAGAGCCCGCATATGTGGCTTGCCATGCCCATAGGCACCCAGGACTAACTAGATGGTGTGTATTCCAGTTGAGGGAACCCACTGCTGTGCTCTAGAGTCCCTCTCCTGGGGGGTCCCATGTGGCAGAAAACAGTACTCTTCATTCCCACAGAATGAACACAAACACTTGGGAGCTTGGACAATCCCCCGAGAGGAAGGCTCTTCCTCGGCCTCTGAGACAACCCCTACCCTGACCGGACACTGTAAACGCAACACCCAGAGACAAAATCCTGAGTGACTGCCTCCCACTTGCCCTACTTTGATTTCCAGAGGATCTCCCCTCACGGACTAGAGATCAGGCCTGCCATTACATTGGCCCCTAGCTGAGCCAAGTTTGCTTTTTCAGACATCTGTCCCCACAGCCCTGGCAAACACAGCCTCTAGGCTGGGTCCTCTGGAGCCATACCACAGGACCATGCCTGCTCTCTCCTGGGAAACTGTGTCCATTCCTTTGGCCACACACCTCCAGAATATGAGAAACCTCAAGGCCTCCGAGGACATCCCACTACTGGGAGCCTCAATGGACTCACAGGGGCATTCGGACACAAGCTGAGCAGCTACATCCATGAATGCATGCACACAGATGTCAACAAAGATAGAAGGTTGAGCCGGACAGGCCTTTAGGCCGTAGTCTCAACTCTTGCTTTGGTTTCCAGGTGTCACTCCTCAGAGGCTTTGGTTCGAAGAACAGGGTATGGGGCTTTCCTGAGACATGGAACAGAACTCCTCTCGTCTCCACATGGAAAGTTTCCTTGTTGGAGCCGTGTCAAACACCTCATGTTGGAGAATCCTGCAGAGTCCCTGAGCCACCTCCACATTCCAAGGTCTCCCAGGCCACCAAGCCACAGTAGGACTCATCTTCAGGAGAGTCCATTTCAACTCTCCCCTCTGGGTAGCTCACCCAGGAGCCCGCAGATTGAGCCTGCCTTGTCCTGACTAAAGAGTGGGAATATGAGGTGGCGTTCCCAGGCATCTATGCTTAGACACCTGCTCTCGAGTCTTTCCAAATGGGGCCTCTTGGAACCATCCAATAGGACTCGACTGTCGTGCAGAAGGTAACCTTCAGTTTTGGAGCAGTTCACAAATCCCATCGTAGGCAAAACATTCTGGCCTCATGAAGCCCCCACACCCTTCAGGAAGAGGCCATGCTGCACAAGAACTCTAGCCTGAGGCACGTCTCATCGTTGACATGACTTCAGTGCAGGAGATCTCGATTCAGCCTCTGCAGAGTGGGCCTGCCGTGCCCTCGGTCCCAAACCTCACGCTACCTTGTGTTTTCAGACTTCCTTCCTCACACTCCTGGCAAACAAGCCCTCCGGACAAGGAACTCCAGAACCACAACCCAGCCCAGTGTCTGCCCAACGGAAGAAAAACGTTTCCCTGTGGGGCTCTCCAGAAAACCCAGATGAGGATCAACCTGCTCGGGCCTCGACGGTACCCGAACTGGATAGGCTGCTCTGGGCACTCATGCTCTGCCTGACACAGCCTGAAGCCAGACGTCCAGACAGACAAGGAGACAGCTGGCCGCACACCCAGCACTTCGGACACGCCATGGTCTTATGCCATCACCTCATCCTAACCTTGGTTTTCAGATATCTGAACCTAGACATTATATCAATTCTCCACACAGCTGGGTATAGCAAGCACAAAACAGAACTCCTCCTTCCCCATGGCTGTCAAGCTTGCTCTTGGCATGGAGTCACACCTTCAGGGTGGGAGAAACCTTCATGGCCCCTGATGCCACGCCCAAACTTGAGTGCTGCTTGGGCACCAATTCACACTGTGACCCTCAGCATGAGCCCCATGTCAAAGAAAGGCCTGTCAGGGCCTGGACCAAGAGCCCACATATGGGGCTTGCCAAGCCCCTATGCACCCAATCCTCACCACGGTTTGAATTTTCCAGTCGCCCCACCCATACCTGGAGCTCTGCTCTGGAATCCCTTTCTTGGAGAGACCCATGAGCCAGACAACACGACTCCACCCTTCCCACAAAATGACCCCAAACTCTTGGGAGCTGGGACAAATCCCCAGAGAGGGATACTCGTCCACAGTACCTGAGGCCACCGCTCCAATCCACGGCTATCCCGGACACAACATCCAGAGACAAAAGCCTGAAGGAACGCCTCCCACTCGCCCTTGGTTCAGAGGCCCAGGAGCTCCCTCTCGGGCTGTACATCCGGGCTGCCATACCCTAGGCGCCACTCATAAGCTGAGTTTGTGTATTCAGACATCTGTGCCCACAGCCTGGACCCACAAAACATCCAGGCTAGGGCCTCTGGACCAAACAGCGAAAGATTGTGCCTGCCCTCTCCAAGGAAAGTGTGCCCAATCCATTGACCACAACCCTACAGGTTAGGGAAAAGCTCCAAGGTCCCTGAGGCCATCAATAGTATAGGCCACCCTGGACTAAGAGGGGCTCTCTGACACCAGCGGAGCAACTATCTCCACTTAGACTCTCAGACAGTGTCCCCAGAGACAGAAGGTTGAAATGGACAGGCCCCCAGGCCCTAATCTGAACCTTAGCTTTGGTTTCCATGTTTCCGTTCTCAGAGGACTGTTTTCGTAGACCAGCACATGGGGCTTTTCTGAGGCACCAAACCAAACATCTCTCATCTCCACATGGGCAGCTTTCTAACTGGGATGTATCAAACACTTCAGGTAGGAGAGTTCCGCAGGGCCACTGAACAACCAGCACATTCCAAGGTCTCCATGGACTCAAACGCACATTATGACGCATCCTCGGGAGAGGCCATTTCATCTCAGCCCCCTGGGTCGCGTGTTCCAGAGGCAGCAGATCAAACATATCTTGTCCCTAATAGCCAATGGGAATGCGAGGCATGCTGTACAGGGATCCATCCTTCGAACCCTGCTCTCCAGTCCTTCCATATGGTATGTCCTGGAGCCATGCAACAGGACTCGAATGTCCCGCAGAAGGAAACCTTGTGGTTTGGGGCAACCTCCAAACTCAGCGTGGGAAAACTTCCTTTGCCTCATGAGGCCCCCACTTCATGAAGGTGCCATCATGGACACATACTCCAGCCTCAGCCAACGTCTGATCCTCAGCCTGACTTCAGATGCAGGAGATTTTGATTCAGCCTCTGCAGAGTGGGCCTGCTCTGCCCTTGGCTCCAATCCTCACACTAGCTTGTGTTTTCAGACTTCCGTCCTCACACTCCTGGCCCACAAACCCTCCCTACTTTGAATTCTGGGGCCACAATGAAGCACTGTGCCTGCCTCCCAGGAGAAAAACCTTGTCTATGGCGCTGCCCAGAAACCCCAAATGAGGATCAAACTGCTTGGCCCTCGGCAACACCCCAATTGCATAGGCTACCTTAAACAGTGATGCTCTGTCGCAAATAGCCTGAGCCCAGACCTTCCAACAGACACCGACACAGCTGGCTGCACACCCAGCACATTGGACCCGCCACTGCCTTAGGCCACCATCCATTCCCAACCTGGGTTTTCAGTCATCGGAACCTAGACCTTATCTCCAATCCCTGCACAGGGGGGAACCTGATGCACAAGTCAGAACCCCTCCTTCCCCATGGCAAGAAACCTTGGTGCTGGCAGTGAGTCAATCCTTCAGTGTAGGAGAAAACGGCATGGCCCATGAGGCCACGCCCAAGCCTGAGGGCCGCCTTGGGCACAAACACACATTGTGACCCTCAGCGTGAGTACCTTATTCAAGTAACGCCCCTCAGTGACTGGAACCAGAGCCCGCATATGTGGCTTGCCATGCCCATAGGCACCCAGGACTAACTAGATGGTGTGTATTCCAGTTGAGGGAACCCACTGCTGTGCTCTAGAGTCCCTCTCCTGGGGGGTCCCATGTGGCAGAAAACAGTACTCTTCATTCCCACAGAATGAACACAAACACTTGGGAGCTTGGACAATCCCCCGAGAGGAAGGCTCTTCCTCGGCCTCTGAGACAACCCCTACCCTGACCGGACACTGTAAACGCAACACCCAGAGACAAAATCCTGAGTGACTGCCTCCCACTTGCCCTACTTGATTTCCAGAGGATCTCCCCTCACGGACTAGAGATCAGGCCTGCCATTACATTGGCCCCTAGCTGAGCCAAGTTTGCTTTTTCAGACATCTGTCCCCACAGCCCTGGCAAACACAGCCTCTAGGCTGGGTCCTCTGGAGCCATACCACAGGACCGTGCCTGCTCTCTCCTGGGAAACTGTGTCCATTCCTTTGGCCACACACCACCAGAATATGAGAAACCTCAAGGCCTCCGAGGACATCCCACTACTGGGAGCCTCACTGGACTCACAGGGGCATTCGGACACAAGCTGAGCAGCTACATCCATGAATGCATGCACACAGATGTCAACAAAGATAGAAGGTTGAGCCGGACAGGCCTTTAGGCCGTAGTCTCAACTCTTGCTTTGGTTTCCAGGTGTCACTCCTCAGAGGCTTTGGTTCGAAGAACAGGGTATGGGGCTTTCCTGAGACATGGAACAGAACTCCTCTCGTCTCCACATGGAAAGTTTCCTTGTTGGAGCCGTGTCAAACACCTCATGTTGGAGAATCCTGCAGAGTCCCTGAGCCACCTCCACATTCCAAGGTCTCCCAGGCCACCAAGCCACAGTAGGACTCATCTTCAGGAGAGTCCATTTCAACTCTCCCCTCTGGGTAGCTCACCCAGGAGCCCGCAGATTGAGCCTGCCTTGTCCTGACTAAAGAGTGGGAATATGAGGTGGCGTTCCCAGGCATCCATGCTTAGACACCTGCTCTCGAGTCTTTCCAAATGGGGCCTCTTGGAACCATCCAATAGGACTCGACTGTCGTGCAGAAGGTAACCTTCAGTTTTGGAGCAGTTCACAAATCCCATCGTAGGCAAAACTTTCTGGCCTCATGAAGCCCCCACACCCTTCAGGAAGAGGCCATGCTGCACAAGAACTCTAGCCTGAGGCACGTCTCATAGTTGACATGACTTCAGTGCAGGAGATCTCGATTCAGCCTCTGCAGAGTGGGCCTGCCGTGCCCTCGGTCCCAAACCTCACGCTAGCTTGTGTTTTCAGACTTCCTTCCTCACACTCCTGGCAAACAAGCCCTCCGGACAAGGAACTCCAGAACCACAACCCAGCCCAGTGTCTGCCCAACGGAAGAAAAACGTTTCCCTGTGGGGCTCTCCAGAAAACCCAGATGAGGATCAACCTGCTCGGGCCTCGACGGTACCCGAACTGGATAGGCTGCTCTGGGCACTCATGCTCTGCCTGACACAGCCTGAAGCCAGACGTCCAGACAGACAAGGAGACAGCTGGCCGCACACCCAGCACTTCGGACACGCCATGGTCTTATGCCATCACCTCATCCTAACCTTGGTTTTCAGATATCTGAACCTAGACATTATATCAATTCTCCACACAGCTGGGTATAGCAAGCACAAAAGAGAACTCCTCCTTCCCCATGGCTGTCAAGCTTGCTCTTGGCATGGAGTCACACCTTCAGGGTGGGAGAAACCTTCATGGCCCCTGATGCCACGCCCAAACTTGAGTGCTGCTTGGGCACCAATTCACACTGTGACCCTCAGCATGAGCCCCATGTCAAAGAAAGGCCTGTCAGGGCCTGGACCAAGAGCCCACATATGGGGCTTGCCAAGCCCCTATGCACCCAATCCTCACCACGGTTTGAATTTTCCAGTCGCCCCACCCGTACCTGGAGCTCTGCTCTGGAATCCCTTTCTTGGAGAGACCCATGAGCCAGACAACACGACTCCACCCTTCCCACAAAATGACCCCAAACTCTTGGGAGCTGGGACAAATCCCCAGAGAGGGATACTCGTCCACAGTACCTGAGGCCACCGCTCCAATCCACGGATATCCCGGACACAACATCCAGAGACAAAAGCCTGAAGGAACGCCTCCCACTCGCCCTTGGTTCAGAGGCCCAGGAGCTCCCTCTCGGGCTGTACATCCGGGCTGCCAT
Source organism: Mustela nivalis (assembly GCF_964662115.1). NCBI lineage: Eukaryota > Metazoa > Chordata > Mammalia > Carnivora > Mustelidae > Mustela > Mustela nivalis. Next base: position 56,216 of record NW_028136443.1, on the reverse strand, counting down.
ACCCTAGGCGCCACTCATAAGCTGAGTTTGTGTATTCAGACATCTGTGCCCACAGCCTGGACACACAAAACATCCAGGCTAGGGCCTCTGGACCAAACAGCGAAAGATTGTGCCTGCCCTCTCCAAGGAAAGTGTGCCCAATCCATTGACCACAACCCTACAGGTTAGGGAAAAGCTCCAAGGTCCCTGAGGCCATCAATAGTATAGGCCACCCTGGACTAAGAGGGGCTCTCTGACACCAGCGGAGCAACTATCTCCACTTAGACTCTCAGACAGTGTCCCCAGAGACAGAAGGTTGAAATGGACAGGCCCCCAGGCCCTAATCTGAACCTTAGCTTTGGTTTCCATGGTTCCGTTCTCAGAGGACTGTTTTCGTAGACCAGCACATGGGGCTTTTCTGAGGCACCAAACCAAACATATCTCATCTCCACATGGGCAGCTTTCTTACTGGGATGTATCAAACACTTCAGGTAGGAGAGTTCCGCAGGGCCACTGAACAACCAGCACATTCCAAGGTCTCCATGGACCCAAACGCACATTATGACGCATCCTCGGGAGAGGCCATTTCATCTCAGCCCCCTGGGTCGCGTGTTCCAGAGGCAGCAGATCAAACATATCTTGTCCCTAATAGCCAATGGGAATGCGAGGCATGCTGTACAGGGATCCATCCTTCGCACCCTGCTCTCCAGTCTTTCCATATGGTATGTCCTGGAGCCATGCAACAGGACTCGAATGTCCCGCAGAAGGAAACCTTGTGGTTTGGGGCAACCTCCAAACTCAGCGTGGGAAAACTTCCTTGGCCTCATGAGGCCCCCACTTCATGAAGGTGCCATCATGGACACATACTCCAGCCTCAGCCAACGTCTGATCCTCAGCCTGACTTCAGATGCAGGAGATTTTGATTCAGCCTCTGCAGAGTGGGCCTGCTCTGCCCTTGGCTCCAATCCTCACACTAGCTTGTGTTTTCAGACTTCCGTCCTCACACTCCTGGCCCACAAACCCTCCCTACTGGGAATTCTGGGGCCACAATGAAGCACTGTGCCTGCCTCCCAGGAGAAAAACCTTGTCTATGGCGCTGCCCAGAAACCCCAAATGAGGATCAAACTGCTTGGCCCTCAGCAACACCCCAATTGCATAGGCTACCTTAAACAGTGATGCTCTGTCGCAAATAGCCTGAGCCCAGACCTTCCAACAGACACCAACACAGCTGGCTGCACACCCAGCACATTGGACCCGCCACTGCCTTAGGCCACCATCCATTCCCAACCTGGGTTTTCAGTCATCGGAACCTACACCTTATCTCAAATCCCTGCACAGGGGGGAACCTGATGCACAAGTCAGAACCCCTCCTTCCCCATGGCAAGAAACCTTGGTGCTGGCAGTGAGTCAATCCTTCAGTGTAGGAGAAAACGGCATGGCCCATGAGGCCACGCCCAAGTATGAGGGCCGCCTTGGGCACAAACACACATTGTGACCCTCAGCGTGAGTAACTTATTCAAGTAACGCCCCTCAGTGACTGGACCCAGAGCACGCATATGTGGCTTGCCATGCCCATAGGCACCCAGGACTAACTAGATGGTGTGTATTCCAGTTGAGGGAACCCACTGCTGTGCTCTAGAGTCCCTCTCCTGGGGGGTCCCCTGTGGCAGAAAACAGTACTCTTCATTCCCACAGAATGAACACAAACACTTGGGAGCTTGGACAATCCCCTGAGAGGAAGGCTCTTCCTCGGCCTCTGAGACAACCCCTACCCTGACCGGACACTGTAAACGCAACACCCAGAGACAAAATCCTGAGTGACTGCCTCCCACTTGCCCTACTTTGATTTCCAGAGGATCTCCCCTCACGGACTAGAGATCAGGCCTGCCATTACATTGGCCCCTAGCTGAGCCAAGTTTGCTTTTTCAGACATCTGTCCCCACAGCCCTGGCAAACACAGCCTCTAGGCTTGGTCCTCTGGAGCCATACCACAGGACCGTGCCTGCTCTCTCCTGGGAAACTGTGTCCATTCCTTTGGCCACACACCACCAGAATATGAGAATCCTCAAGGCCTCCGAGGACATCCCACTACTGGGAGCCTCACTGGACTCACAGGGGCATTCGGACACAAGCTGAGCAGCTACATCCATGAATGCATGCACACAGATGTCAACAAAGATAGAAGGTTGAGCCGGACAGGCCTTTAGGCCGTAGTCTCAACTCTTGCTTGGTTTCCAGGTGTCACTCCTCAGAGGCTTTGGTTCGAAGAACAGGGTATGGGGCTTTCCTGAGACATGGAACAGAACTCCTCTCGTCTCCACATGGAAAGTTTCCTTCTTGGAGCCGTGTCAAACACCTCATGTTGGAGAATCCTGCAGAGTCCCTGAGCCACCTCCACATTCCAAGGTCTCCCAGGCCACCAAGCCACAGTAGGACTCATCTTCAGGAGAGTCCATTTCAACTCTCCCCTCTGGGTAGCTCACCCAGGAGCCCGCAGATTGAGCCTGCCTTGTCCTGACTAAAGAGTGGGAATATGAGGTGGCGTTCCCAAGCATCCATGCTTAGACACCTGCTCTCGAGTCTTTCCAAATGGGGCCTCTTGGAACCATCCAATAGGACTCGACTGTCGTGCAGAAGGTAACCTTCAGTTTTGGAGCAGTTCACAAATCCCATCGTAGGCAAAACTTTCTGGCCTCATGAAGCCCCCACACCCTTCAGGAAGAGGCCATGCTGCACAAGAACTCTAGCCTGAGGCACGTCTCATCGTTGACATGACTTCAGTGCAGGAGATCTCGATTCAGCCTCTGCAGAGTGGGCCTGCCGTGCCCTCGGTCCCAAACCTCACGCTAGCTTGTGTTTTCAGACTTCCTTCCTCACACTCCTGGCAAACAAGCCCTCCGGACAAGGAACTCCAGAACCACAACCCAGCCCAGTGTCTGCCCAACGGAAGAAAAACGTTTCCCTGTGGGGCTCTCCAGAAAACCCAGATGAGGATCAACCTGCTCGGGCCTCGACGGTACCCGAACTGGATAGGCTGCTCTGGGCACTCATGCTCTGCCTGACACAGCCTGAAGCCAGACGTCCAGACAGACAAGGAGACAGCTGGCCGCACACCCAGCACTTCGGACACGCCATGGTCTTATGCCATCACCTCATCCTAACCTTGGTTTTCAGATATCTGAACCTAGACATTATATCAATTCTCCACACAGCTGGGTATAGCAAGCACAAAACAGAACTCCTCCTTCCCCATGGCTGTCAAGCTTGCTCTTGGCATGGAGTCACACCTTCAGGGTGGGAGAAACCTTCATGGCCCCTGATGCCACGCCCAAACTTGAGTGCTGCTTGGGCACCAATTCACACTGTGACCCTCAGCATGAGCCCCATGTCAAAGAAAGGCCTGTCAGGGCCTGGACCAAGAGCCCACATATGGGGCTTGCCAAGCCCCTTTGCACCCAATCCTCACCACGGTTTGAATTTTCCAGTCGCCCCACCCGTACCTGGAGCTCTGCTCTGGAATCCATTTCTTGGAGAGACCCATGAGCCAGACAACACGACTCCACCCTTCCCACAAAATGACCCCAAACTCTTGGGAGCTGGGACAAATCCCCAGAGAGGGATACTCGTCCACAGTACCTGAGGCCACCGCTCCAATCCACGGCTATCCCGGACACAACATCCAGAGACAAAAGCCTGAAGGAACGCCTCCCACTCGCCCTTGGTTCAGAGGCCCAGGAGCTCCCTCTCGGGCTGTACATCCGGGCTGCCATACCCTAGGCGCCACTCATAAGCTGAGTTTGTGTATTCAGACTTCTGTGCCCACAGCCTGGACCCACACAACATCCAGGCTAGGGCCTCTAGACCAAACAGCGAAAGATTGTGCCTGCCCTCTCCAAGGAAAGTGTGCCCAATCCATTGACCATAACCCTACAGGTTAGGGAAAAGCTCCTAGGTCCCTGAGGCCATCAATAGTATAGGCCACCCTGGACTAAGAGGCGCTCTCTGACACCAGCGGAGCAACTATCTCCACTTAGACTCTCAGACAGTGTCCCCAGAGACAGAAGGTTGAAATGGACAGGCCCCCAGGCCCTAATCTGAACCTTAGCTTTGGTTTCCATGTTTCCGTTCTCAGAGGACTGTTTTCGTAGACCAGCACATGGGGCTTTTCTGAGGCACCAAACCAAACATCTCTCATCTCCACATGGGCAGCTTTCTTACTGGGATGTATCAAACACTTCAGGTAGGAGAGTTCCGCAGGGCCACTGAACAACCAGCACATTCCAAGGTCTCCATGGACTCAAACGCACATTATGACGCATCCTCGGGAGAGGCCATTTCATCTCAGCCCCCTGGGTCGCATGTTCCAGAGGCAGCAGATCAAACATATCTTGTCCCTAATAGCCAATGGGAATGCGAGGCATGCTGTACAGGGATCCATCCTTCGAACCCTGCTCTCCAGTCCTTCCATATGGTATGTCCTGGAGCCATGCAACAGGACTCGAATGTCCCGCAGAAGGAAACCTTGTGGTTTGGGGCAACCTCCAAACTCAGCGTGGGAAAACTTCCTTGGCCTCATGAGGCCCCCACTTCATGAAGGTGCCATCATGGACACATACTCCAGCCTCAGCCAACGTCTGATCCTCAGCCTGACTTCAGATGCAGGAGATTTTGATTCAGCCTCTGCAGAGTGGGCTTGCTCTGCCCTTGGCTCCAATCGTCACACTAGCTTGTGTTTTCAGACTTCCATCCTCACACTCCTGGCCCACAAACCCTCCCTACTGGGAATTCTGGGGCCACAATGAAGCACTGTGCCTGCCTCCCAGGAGAAAAACCTTGTCTATGGCGCTGCCCAGAAACCCCAAATGAGGATCAAACTGCTTGGCCCTCGGCAACACCCCAATTGCATAGGCTACCTTAAACAGTGATGCTCTGTCGCAAATAGCCTGAGCCCAGACCTTCCAACAGACACCGACACAGCTGGCTGCACACCCAGCACATTGGACCCGCCACTGCCTTAGGCCACCATCCATTCCCAACCTGGGTTTTCAGTCATCGGAACCTAGACCTTATCTCCAATCCCTGCACAGGGGGGAACCTGATGCACAAGTCAGAACCCCTCCTTCCCCATGGCAAGAAACCTTGGTGCTGGCAGTGAGTCAATCCTTCAGTGTAGGAGAAAACGGCATGGCCCATGAGGCCACGCCCAAGCGTGAGGGCCGCCTTGGGCACAAACACACATTGTGACCCTCAGCGTGAGTACCTTATTCAAGTAACGCCCCTCAGTGACTGGAACCAGAGCCCGCATATGTGGCTTGCCATGCCCATAGGCACCCAGGACTAACTAGATGGTGTGTATTCCAGTTGAGGGAACCCACTGCTGTGCTCTAGAGTCCCTCTCCTGGGGGGTCCCCTGTGGCAGAAAACAGTACTCTTCATTCCCACAGAATGAACACAAACACTTGGGAGCGTGGACAATCCCCCGAGAGGAAGGCTCTTCCTCGGCCTCTGAGACAACCCCTACCCTGACCAGACACTGTAAACGCAACACCCAGAGACAAAATCCTGAGTGACTGCCTCCCACTTGCCCTACTTTGATTTCCAGAGGATCTCCCCTCACGGACTAGAGATCAGGCCTGCCATTACATTGGCCCCTAGCTGAGCCAAGTTTGCTTTTTCAGACATCTGTCCCCACAGCCCTGGCAAACACAGCCTCTAGGCTGGGTCCTCTGGAGCCATACCACAGGACCGTGCCTGCTCTCTCCTGGGAAACTGTGTCCATTCCTTTGGCCACACACCTCCAGAATATGAGAAACCTCAAGGCCTCCGAGGACATCCCACTACTGGGAGCCTCACTGGACTCACAGGGGCATTCAGACACAAGCTGAGCAGCTACATCCATGAATGCATGCACACAGATGTCAACAAAGATAGAAGGTTGAGCCGGACAGGCCTTTAGGCCGTAGTCTCAACTCTTGCTTTGGTTTCCAGGTTCACTCCTCAGAGGCTTTGGTTCGAAGAACAGGGTATGGGGCTTTCCTGAGACATGGAACAGAACTCCTCTCGTCTCCACATGGAAAGTTTCCTTGTTGGAGCCGTGTCAAACACCTCATGTTGGAGAATCCTGCAGAGTCCCTGAGCCACCTCCACATTCCAAGGTCTCCCAGGCCACCAAGCCACAGTAGGACTCATCTTCAGGAGAGTCCATTTCAACTCTCCCCTCTGGGTAGCTCACCCAGGAGCCCGCAGATTGAGCCTGCCTTGTCCTGACTAAAGAGTGGGAATATGAGGTGGCGTTCCCAGGCATCCATGCTTAGACACCTGCTCTCGAGTCTTTCCAAATGGGGCCTCTTGGAACCATCCAATAGGACTCGACTGTTGTGCAGAAGGTAACCTTCAGTTTTGGAGCAGTTCACAAATCCCATCGTAGGCAAAACTTTCTGGCCTCATGAAGCCCCCACACCCTTCAGGAAGAGGCCATGCTGCACAAGAACTCTAGCCTGAGGCACGTCTCATAGTTGACATGACTTCAGTGCAGGAGATCTCGATTCAGCCTCTGCAGAGTGGGCCTGCCGTGCCCTCGGTCCCAAACCTCACGCTAGCTTGTGTTTTCAGACTTCCTTCCTCACACTCCTGGCAAACAAGCCCTCCGGACAAGGAACTCCAGAACCACAACCCAGCCCAGTGTCTGCCCAACGGAAGAAAAACGTTTCCCTGTGGGGCTCTCCAGAAAACCCAGATGAGGATCAACCTGCTCGGGCCTCGACGGTACCCGAACTGGATAGGCTGCTCTGGGCACTCATGCTCTGCCTGACACAGCCTGAAGCCAGACGTCCAGAAAGACAAGGAGACAGCTGGCCGCACACCCAGCACTTCGGACACGCCATGGTCTTATGCCATCACCTCATCCTAACCTTGGTTTTCAGATATCTGAACCTAGACATTATATCAATTCTCCACACAGCTGGGTATAGCAAGCACAAAACAGAACTCCTCCTTCCCCATGGCTGTCAAGCTTGCTCTTGGCATGGAGTCACACCTTCAGGGTGGGAGAAACCTTCATGGCCCCTGATGCCACGCCCAAACTTGAGTGCTGCTTGGGCACCAATTCACACTGTGACCCTCAGCATGAGCCCCATGTCAAAGAAAGGCCTGTCAGGGCCTGGACCAAGAGCCCACATATGGGGCTTGCCAAGCCCCTATGCACCCAATCCTCACCACGGTTTGAATTTTCCAGTCGCCCCACCCGTACCTGAAGCTCTGCTCTGGAATCCCTTTCTTGGAGAGACCCATGAGCCAGACAACACGACTCCACCCTTCCCACAAAATGACCCCAAACTCTTGGGAGCTGGGACAAATCCCCAGAGAGGGATACTCGTCCACAGTACCTGAGGCCACCGCTCCAATCCACGGCTATCCCGGACACAACATCCAGAGACAAAAGCCTGAAGGAACGCCTCCCACTCGCCCTTGGTTCAGAGGCCCAGGAGCTCCCTCTCGGGCTGTACATCCGGGCTGCCATACCCTAGGCGCCACTCATAAGCTGAGTTTGTGTATTCAGACATCTGTGCCCACAGCCTGGACCCACAAAACATCCAGGCTAGGGCCTCTGGACCAAACAGCGAAAGATTGTGCCTGCCCTCTCCAAGGAAAGTGTGCCCAATCCATTGACCACAACCCTACAGGTTAGGGAAAAGCTCCAAGGTCCCTGAGGCCATCAATAGTATAGGCCACCCTGGACTAAGAGGGGCTCTCTGACACCAGCGGAGCAACTATCTCCACTTAGACTCTCAGACAGTGTCCCCAGAGACAGAAGGTTGAAATGGACAGGCCCCCAGTCCCTAATCTGAACCTTAGCTTTGGTTTCCATGTTTCCGTTCTCAGAGGACTGTTTTCGTAGACCACCACATGGGGCTTTTCTGAGGCACCAAACCAAACATCTCTCATCTCCACATGGGCAGCTTTCTTACTGGGATGTATCAAACACTTCAGGTAGGAGAGTTCCGCAGGGCCACTGAACAACCAGCACATTCCAAGGTCTCCATGGACCCAAACGCACATTATGACGCATCCTCGGGAGAGGCCATTTCATCTCAGCCCCCTGGGTCGCGTGTTCCAAAGGCAGCAGATCAAACATATCTTGTCGCTAATAGCCAATGGGAATGCGAGGCATGCTGTACAGGGATCCATCCTTCGAACCCTGCTCTCCAGTCCTTCCATATGGTATGTCCTGGAGCCATGCAACAGGACTCGAATGTCCCGCAGAAGGAAACCTTGTGGTTTGGGGCAACCTCCAAACTCAGCGTGGGAAAACTTCCTTGGCCTCATGAGGCCCCCACTTCATGAAGGTGCCATCATGGACACATACTCCAGCCTCAGCCAACGTCTGATCCTCAGCCTGACTTCAGATGCAGGAGATTTTGATTCAGCCTCTGCAGAGTGGGCTTGCTCTGCCCTTGGCTCCAATCCTCACACTAGCTTGTGTTTTCAGACTTCCATCCTCACACTCCTGGCCCACAAACCCTCCCTACTGGGAATTCTGGGGCCACAATGAAGCACTGTGCCTGCCTCCCAGGAGAAAAACCTTGTCTATGGCGCTGCCCAGAAACCCCAAATGAGGATCAAACTGCTTGGCCCTCGGCAACACCCCAATTGCATAGGCTACCTTAAACAGTGATGCTCTGTCGCAAATAGCCTGAGCCCAGACCTTCCAACAGACACCGACACAGCTGGCTGCACACCCAGCACATTGGACCCGCCACTGCCTTAGGCCACCATCCATTCCCAACCTGGGTTTTCAGTCATCGGAACCTAGACCTTATCTCCAATCCCTGCACAGGGGGGAACCTGATGCACAAGTCAGAACCCCTCCTTCCCCATGGCAAGAAACCTTGGTGCTGGCAGTGAGTCAATCCTTCAGTGTAGGAGAAAACGGCATGGCCCATGAGGCCACGCCCAAGCCTGAGGGCCGCCTTGGGCACAAACACACATTGTGACCCTCAGCGTGAGTACCTTATTCAAGTAACGCCCCTCAGTGACTGGAACCAGAGCCCGCATATGTGGCTTGCCATGCCCATAGGCACCCAGGACTAACTAGATGGTGTGTATTCCAGTTGAGGGAACCCACTGCTGTGCTCTAGAGTCCCTCTCCTGGGGGGTCCCCTGTGGCAGAAAACAGTACTCTTCATTCCCACAGAATGAACACAAACACTTGGGAGCGTGGACAATCCCCCGAGAGGAAGGCTCTTCCTCGGCCTCTGAGACAACCCCTACCCTGACCAGACACTGTAAACGCAACACCCAGAGACAAAATCCTGAGTGACTGCCTCCCACTTGCCCTACTTTGATTTCCAGAGGATCTCCCCTCACGGACTAGAGATCAGGCCTGCCATTACATTGGCCCCTAGCTGAGCCAAGTTTGCTTTTTCAGACATCTGTCCCCACAGCCCTGGCAAACACAGCCTCTAGGCTGGGTCCTCTGGAGCCATACCACAGGACCGTGCCTGCTCTCTCCTGGGAAACTGTGTCCATTCCTTTGGCCACACACCTCCAGAATATGAGAAACCTCAAGGCCTCCGAGGACATCCCACTACTGGGAGCCTCACTGGACTCACAGGGGCATTCAGACACAAGCTGAGCAGCTACATCCATGAATGCATGCACACAGATGTCAACAAAGATAGAAGGTTGAGCCGGACAGGCCTTTAGGCCGTAGTCTCAACTCTTGCTTTGGTTTCCAGGTTCACTCCTCAGAGGCTTTGGTTCGAAGAACAGGGTATGGGGCTTTCCTGAGACATGGAACAGAACTCCTCTCGTCTCCACATGGAAAGTTTCCTTGTTGGAGCCGTGTCAAACACCTCATGTTGGAGAATCCTGCAGAGTCCCTGAGCCACCTCCACATTCCAAGGTCTCCCAGGCCACCAAGCCACAGTAGGACTCATCTTCAGGAGAGTCCATTTCAACTCTCCCCTCTGGGTAGCTCACCCAGGAGCCCGCAGATTGAGCCTGCCTTGTCCTGACTAAAGAGTGGGAATATGAGGTGGCGTTCCCAGGCATCCATGCTTAGACACCTGCTCTCGAGTCTTTCCAAATGGGGCCTCTTGGAACCATCCAATAGGACTCGACTGTCGTGCAGAAGGTAACCTTCAGTTTTGGAGCAGTTCACAAATCCCATCGTAGGCAAAACTTTCTGGCCTCATGAAGCCCCCACACCCTTCAGGAAGAGGCCATGCTGCACAAGAACTCTAGCCTGAGGCACGTCTCATAGTTGACATGACTTCAGTGCAGGAGATCTCGATTCAGCCTCTGCAGAGTGGGCCTGCCGTGCCCTCGGTCCCAAACCTCACGCTAGCTTGTGTTTTCAGACTTCCTTCCTCACACTCCTGGCAAACAAGCCCTCCGGACAAGGAACTCCAGAACCACAACCCAGCCCAGTGTCTGCCCAACGGAAGAAAAACGTTTCCCTGTGGGGCTCTCCAGAAAACCCAGATGAGGATCAACCTGCTCGGGCCTCGACGGTACCCGAACTGGATAGGCTGCTCTGGGCACTCATGCTCTGCCTGACACAGCCTGAAGCCAGACGTCCAGACAGACAAGGAGACAGCTGGCCGCACACCCAGCACTTCGGACACGCCATGGTCTTATGCCATCACCTCATCCTAACCTTGGTTTTCAGATATCTGAACCTAGACATTATATCAATTCTCCACACAGCTGGGTATAGCAAGCACAAAACAGAACTCCTCCTTCCCCATGGCTGTCAAGCTTGCTCTTGGCATGGAGTCACACCTTCAGGGTGGGAGAAACCTTCATGGCCCCTGATGCCACGCCCAAACTTGAGTGCTGCTTGGGCACCAATTCACACTGTGACCCTCAGCATGAGCCCCATGTCAAAGAAAGGCCTGTCAGGGCCTGGACCAAGAGCCCACATATGGGGCTTGCCAAGCCCCTATGCACCCAATCCTCACCACGGTTTGAATTTTCCAGTCGCCCCACCCGTACCTGAAGCTCTGCTCTGGAATCCCTTTCTTGGAGAGACCCATGAGCCAGACAACACGACTCCACCCTTCCCACAAAATGACCCCAAACTCTTGGGAGCTGGGACAAATCCCCAGAGAGGGATACTCGTCCACAGTACCTGAGGCCACCGCTCCAATCCACGGCTATCCCGGACACAACATCCAGAGACAAAAGCCTGAAGGAACGCCTCCCACTCGCCCTTGGTTCAGAGGCCCAGGAGCTCCCTCTCGGGCTGTACATCCGGGCTGCCATACCCTAGGCGCCACTCATAAGCTGAGTTTGTGTATTCAGACATCTGTGCCCACAGCCTGGACCCACAAAACATCCAGGCTAGGGCCTCTGGACCAAACAGCGAAAGATTGTGCCTGCCCTCTCCAAGGAAAGTGTGCCCAATCCATTGACCACAACCCTACAGGTTAGGGAAAAGCTCCAAGGTCCCTGAGGCCATCAATAGTATAGGCCACCCTGGACTAAGAGGGGCTCTCTGACACCAGCGGAGCAACTATCTCCACTTAGACTCTCAGACAGTGTCCCCAGAGACAGAAGGTTGAAATGGACAGGCCCCCAGGCCCTAATCTGAACCTTAGCTTTGGTTTCCATGTTTCCGTTCTCAGAGGACTGTTTTCGTAGACCAGCACATGGGGCTTTTCTGAGGCACCAAACCAAACATCTCTCATCTCCACATGGGCAGCTTTCTTACTGGGATGTATCAAACACTTCAGGTAGGAGAGTTCCGCAGGGCCACTGAACAACCAGCACATTCCAAGGTCTCCATGGACCCAAACGCACATTATGACGCATCCTCGGGAGAGGCCATTTCATCTCAGCCCCCTGGGTCGCGTGTTCCAAAGGCAGCAGATCAAACATATCTTGTCCCTAATAGCCAATGGGAATGCGAGGCATGCTGTACAGGGATCCATCCTTCGCACCCTGCTCTCCAGTCCTTCCATATGGTATGTCCTGGAGCCATGCAACAGGACTCGAATGTCCCGCAGAAGGAAACCTTGTGGTTTGGGGCAACCTGCAAACTCAGCGTGGGAAAACTTCCTTGGCCTCATGAGGCCCCCACTTCATGAAGGTGCCATCATGGACACATACTCCAGCCTCAGCCAACGTCTGATCCTCAGCCTGACTTCAGATGCAGGAGATTTTGATTCAGCCTCTGCAGAGTGGGCCTGCTCTGCCCTTGGCTCCAATCCTCACACTAGCTTGTGTTTTCAGACTTCCGTCCTCACACTCCTGGCCCACAAACTCTCCCTACTGGGAATTCTGGGGCCACAATGAAGCATGTGCCTGCCTTCCAGGAGAAAAACCTTGTCTATGGCGCTGCCCAGAAACCCCAAATGAGGATCAAACTGCTTGGCCCTCAGCAACACCCCAATTGCATAGGCTACCTTAAACAGTGATGCTCTGTCGCAAATAGCCTGAGCCCAGACCTTCCAACAGACACCGACACAGCTGGCTGCACACCCAGCACATTGGACCCGCCACTGCCTTAGGCCACCATCCATTCCCAACCTGGGTTTTCAGTCATCGGAACCTAGACCTTATCTCCAATCCCTGCACAGGGGGGAACCTGATGCACAAGTCAGAACCCCTCCTTCCCCATGGCAAGAAACCTTGGTGCTGGCAGTGAGTCAATCCTTCAGTGTAGGAGAAAACGGCATGGCCCATGAGGCCACGCCCAAGCATGAGGGCCGCCATGGGCACAAACACACATTGTGACCCTCAGCGTGAGTACCTTATTCAAGTAACGCCCCTCAGTGACTGGACCCAGAGCCCGCATATGTGGCTTGCCATGCCCATAGGCACCCAGGACTAACTAGATGGTGTGTATTCCAGTTGAGGGAACCCACTGCTGTGCTCTAGAGTCCCTCTCCTGGGGGGTCCCCTGTGGCAGAAAACAGTACTCTTCATTCCCACAGAATGAACACAAACACTTGGGAGCTTGGACAATCCCCCGAGAGGAAGGCTCTTCCTCGGCCTCTGAGACAACCCCTACCCTGACCGGACACTGTAAACGCAACACCCAGAGACAAAATCCTGAGTGACTGCCTCCCACTTGCCCTACTTTGATTTCCAGAGGATCTCCCCTCACGGACTAGAGATCAGGCCTGCCATTACATTGGCCCCTAGCTGAGCCAAGTTTGCTTTTTCAGACATCTGTCCCCACAGCCCTGGCAAACACAGCCTCTAGGCTGGGTCCTCTGGAGCCATACCACAGGACCGTGCCTGCTCTCTCCTGGGAAACTGTGTCCATTCCTTTGGCCACACACCTCCAGAATATGAGAAACCTCAAGGCCTCCGAGGACATCCCACTACTGGGAGCCTCACTGGACTCACAGGGGCATTCGGACACAAGCTGAGCAGCTACATCCATGAATGCATGCACACAGATGTCAACAAAGATAGAAGGTTGAGCCGGACAGGCCTTTAGGCCGTAGTCTCAACTCTTGCTTTGGTTTCCAGGTGTCACTCCTCAGAGGCTTTGGTTCGAAGAACAGGGTATGGGGCTTTCCTGAGACATGGAACAGAACTCCTCTCGTCTCCACATGGAAAGTTTCCTTGTTGGAGCCGTGTCAAACACCTCATGTTGGAGAATCCTGCAGAGTCCCTGAGACACCTCCACATTCCAAGGTCTCCCAGGCCACCAAGCCACAGTAGGACTCATCTTCAGGAGAGTCCATTTCAACTCTCCCCTCTGGGTAGCTCACCCAGGAGCCCGCAGATTGAGCCTGCCTTGTCCTGACTAAAGAGTGGGAATATGAGGTGGCGTTCCCAAGCATCCATGCTTAGACACCTGCTCTCGAGTCTTTCCAAATGGGGCCTCTTGGAACCATCCAATAGGACTCGACTGTCGTGCAGAAGGTAACCTTCAGTTTTGGAGCAGTTCACAAATCCCATCGTAGGCAAAACTTTCTGGCCTCATGAAGCCCCCACACCCTTCAGGAAGAGGCCATGCTGCACAAGAACTCTAGCCTGAGGCACGTCTCATAGTTGACATGACTTCAGTGCAGGAGATCTCGATTCAGCCTCTGCAGAGTGGGCCTGCCGTGCCCTCGGTCCCAAACCTCACGCTAGCTTGTGTTTTCAGACTTCCTTCCTCACACTCCTGGCAAACAAGCCCTCCGGACAAGGAACTCCAGAACCACAACCCAGCCCAGTGTCTGCCCAACGGAAGAAAAACGTTTCCCTGTGGGGCTCTCCAGAAAACCCAGATGAGGATCAACCTGCTCGGGCCTCGACGGTACCCGAACTGGATAGGCTGCTCTGGGCACTCATGCTCTGCCTGACACAGCCTGAAGCCAGACGTCCAGACAGACAAGGAGACAGCTGGCCGCACACCCAGCACTTCGGACACGCCATGGTCTTATGGCGTCACCTCATCCTAACCTTGTTTTTCAGATATCTGAACCTAGACATTATATCAATTCTCCACACAGCTGGGTATAGCAAGCACAAAACAGAACTCCTCCTTCCCCATGGCTGTCAAGCTTGCTCTTGGCATGGAGTCACACCTTCAGGGTGGGAGAAACCTACATGGCCCCTGATGCCACGCCCAAACTTGAGTGCTGCTTGGGCACCAATTCACACTGTGACCCTCAGCATGAGCCCCATGTCAAAGAAAGGCCTGTCAGGGCCTGGACCAAGAGCCCACATATGGGGCTTGCCAAGCCCCTATGCACCCAATCCTCACCACGGTTTGAATTTTCCAGTCGCCCCGCCCGTACCTGGAGCTCTGCTCTGGAATCCCTTTCTTGGAGAGACCCATGAGCCAGACAACACGACTCCACCCTTCCCACAAAATGACCCCAAACTCTTGGGAGCTGGGACAAATCCCCAGAGAGGGATACTCGTCCACAGTACCTGAGGCCACCGCTCCAATCCACGGCTATCCCGGACACAACATCCAGAGACAAAAGCCTGAAGGAACGCCTCCCACTCGCCCTTGTTTCAGAGGCCCAGGAGCTCCCTCTCGGGCTGTACATCCGGGCTGCCATACCCTAGGCGCCACTCATAAGCTGAGTTTGTGTATTCAGACTTCTGTGCCCACAGCCTGGACCCACACAACATCCAGGCTAGGGCCTCTGGACCAAACAGCGAAAGATTGTGCCTGCCCTCTCCAAGGAAAGTGTGCAAAATCCATTGACCACAACCCTACAGGTTAGGGAAAAGCTCCAAGGTCCCTGAGGCCATCAATAGTATAGGCCACCCTGGACTAAGAGGGGCTCTCTGACACCAGCGGAGCAACTATCTCCACTTAGACTCTCAGACAGTGTCCCCAGAGACAGAAGGTTGAAATGGACAGGCCCCCAGGCCCTAATCTGAACCTTAGCTTTGGTTTCCATATTTCCGTTCTCAGAGGACTGTTTTCGTAGACCAGCACATGGGGCTTTTCTGAGGCACCAAACCAACATCTCTCATCTCCACCTGGGCAGCTTTCTTACTGGGATGTATCAAACACTTCAGGTAGGAGAGTTCCGCAGGGCCACTGAACAACCAGCACATTCCAAGGTCTCCATGGACCCAAACGCACATTATGACGCATCCTCGGGAGAGGCCATTTCATCTCAGCCCCCTGGGTCGCGTGTTCCAGAGGCAGCAGATCAAACATATCTTGTCCCTAATAGCCAATGGGAATGCGAGGCATGCTGTACAGGGATCCATCCTTCGCACCCTGCTCTCCAGTCCTTCCATATGGTATGTCCTGGAGCCATGCAACAGGACTCGAATGTCCCGCAGAAGGAAACCTTGTGGTTTGGGGCAACCTCCAAACTCAGCGTGGGAAAACTTCCTTGGCCTCATGAGGCCCCCACTTCATGAAGGTGCCATCATGGACACATACTCCAGCCTCAGCCAACGTCTGATCCTCAGCCTGACTTCAGATGCAGGAGATTTTGATTCAGCCTCTGCAGAGTGGGCCTGCTCTGCCCTTGGCTCCAATCCTCACACTAGCTTGTGTTTTCAGACTTCCGTCCTCACACTCCTGGCCCACAAACCCTCCCTACTGGGAATTCTGGGGCCACAATGAAGCACTGTGCCTGCCTCCCAGGAGAAAAACCTTGTCTATGGCGCTGCCCAGAAACCCCAAATGAGGATCAAACTGCTTGGCCCTCAGCAACACCCCAATTGCATAGGCTACCTTAAACAGTGATGCTCTGTCGCAAATAGCCTGAGCCCAGACCTTCCAACAGACACCGACACAGCTGGCTGCACACCCAGCACATTGGACCCGCCACTGCCTTAGGCCACCATCCATTCCCAACCTGGGTTTTCAGTCATCGGAACCTAGACCTTATCTCCAATCCCTGCACAGGGGGGAACCTGATGCACAAGTCAGAACCCCTCCTTCCCCATGGCAAGAAACCTTGCTGCTGGCAGTGAGTCAATCCTTCAGTGTAGGAGAAAACGGCATGGCCCATGAGGCCACGCCCAAGCCTGAGGGCCGCCTTGGGCACAAACACACATTGTGAACCTCAGCGTGAGTACCTTATTCAAGTAACGCCCCTCAGTGACTGGACCCAGAGCCCGCATATGTGGACCTGCCATGCCCATAGGCACCCAGGACTAACTAGATGGTGTGTATTCCAGTTGAGGGAACCCACTGCTGTGCTCTAGAGTCCCTCTCCTGGGGGGTCCCCTGTGGCAGAAAACAGTACTCTTCATTCCCACAGAATGAACACAAACACTTGGGAGCTTGGACAATCCCCCGAGAGGAAGGCTCTTCCTCGGCCTCTGAGACAACCCCTACCCTGACCAGACACTGTAAACGCAACACCCAGAGACAAAATCCTGAGTGACTGCCTCCCACTTGCCCTACTTTGATTTCCAGAGGATCTCCCCTCACGGACTAGAGATCAGGCCTGCCATTACATTGGCCCCTAGCTGAGCCAAGTTTGCTTTTTCAGACATCTGTCCCCACAGCCCTGGCAAACACAGCCTCTAGGCTGGGTCCTCTGGAGCCATACCACAGGACCGTGCCTGCTCTCTCCTGGGAAACTGTGTCCATTCCTTTGGCCACACACCTCCAGAATATGAGAAACCTCAAGGCCTCCGAGGACATCCCACTACTGGGAGCCTCACTGGACTCACAGGGGCATTCGGACACAAGCTGAGCAGCTACATCCATGAATGCATGCACACAGATGTCAACAAAGATAGAAGGTTGAGCCGGACAGGCCTTTAGGCCGTAGTCTCAACTCTTGCTTTGGTTTCCAGGTGTCACTCCTCAGAGGCTTTGGTTCGAAGAACAGGGTATGGGGCTTTCCTGAGACATGGAACAGAACTCCTCTCGTCTCCACATGGAAAGTTTCCTTGTTGGAGCCGTGTCAAACACCTCATGTTGGAGAATCCTGCAGAGTCCCTGAGCCACCTCCACATTCCAAGGTCTCCCAGGCCACCAAGCCACAGTAGGACTCATCTTCAGGAGAGTCCATTTCAACTCTCCCCTCTGGGTAGCTCACCCAGGAGCCCGCAGATTGAGCCTGCCTTGTCCTGACTAAAGAGTGGGAATATGAGGTGGCGTTCCCAGGCATCCATGCTTAGACACCTGCTCTCGAGTCTTTCCAAATGGGGCCTCTTGGAACCATCCAATAGGACTCGACTGTCGTGCAGAAGGTAACCTTCAGTTTTGGAGCAGTTCACAAATCCCATCGTAGGCAAAACTTTCTGGCCTCATGAAGCCCCCACACCCTTCAGGAAGAGGCCATGCTGCACAAGAACTCTAGCCTGAGGCACGTCTCATAGTTGACATGACTTCAGTGCAGGAGATCTCGATTCAGCCTCTGCAGAGTGGGCCTGCCATGCCCTCGGTCCCAAACCTCACGCTAGCTTGTGTTTTCAGACTTCCTTCCTCACACTCCTGGCAAACAAGCCCTCCGGACAAGGAACTCCAGAACCACAACCCAGCCCAGTGTCTGCCCAACGGAAGAAAAACGTTTCCCTGTGGGGCTCTCCAGAAAACCCAGATGAGGATCAACCTGCTCGGGCCTCGACGGTACCCGAACTGGATAGGCTGCTCTGGGCACTCATGCTCTGCCTGACACAGCCTGAAGCCAGACGTCCAGACAGACAAGGAGACAGCTGGCCGCACACCCAGCACTTCGGACACGCCATGGTCTTATGGCGTCACCTCATCCTAACCTTGGTTTTCAGATATCTGAACCTAGACATTATATCAATTCTCCACACAGCTGGGTATAGCAAGCACAAAACAGAACTCCTCCTTCCCCATGGCTGTCAAGCTTGCTCTTGGCATGGAGTCACACCTTCAGGGTGGGAGAAACCTTCATGGCCCCTGATGCCACGCCCAAACTTGAGTGCTGCTTGGGCACCAATTCACACTGTGACCCTCAGCATGAGCCCCATGTCAAAGAAAGGCCTGTCAGGGCCTGGACCAAGAGCCCACATATGGGGCTTGCCAAGAACCTATGCACCCAATCCTCACCACGGTTTGAATTTTCCAGTCGCCCCGCCCGTACCTGGAGCTCTGCTCTGGAATCCCTTTCTTGGAGAGACCCATGAGCCAGACAACACGACTCCACCCTTCCCACAAAATGACCCCAAACTCTTGGGAGCTGGGACAAATCCCCAGAGAGGGATACTCGTCCACAGTACCTGAGGCCACCGCTCCAATCCACGGCTATCCCGGACACAACATCCAGAGACAAAAGCCTGAAGGAACGCCTCCCACTCGCCCTTGGTTCAGAGGCCCAGGAGCTCCCTCTCGGGCTGTACATCCGGGCTGCCATACCCTAGGCGCCACTCATAAGCTGAGTTTGTGTATTCAGACTTCTGTGCCCACAGCCTGGACCCACACAACATCCAGGCTAGGGCCTCTGGACCAAACAGCGAAAGATTGTGCCTGCCCTCTCCAAGGAAAGTGTGCCCAATCCATTGACCACAACCCTACAGGTTAGGGAAAAGCTCCAAGGTCCCTGAGGCCATCAATAGTATAGGCCACCCTGGACTAAGAGGGGCTCTCTGACACCAGCGGAGCAACTATCTCCACTTAGACTCTCAGACAGTGTCCCCAGAGACAGAAGGTTGAAATGGACAGGCCCCCAGGCCCTAATCTGAACCTTAGCTTTGGTTTCCATGTTTCCGTTCTCAGAGGACTGTTTTCGTAGACCAGCACATGGGGCTTTTCTGAGGCACCAAACCAAACATCTCTCATCTCCACATGGGCAGCTTTCTTACTGGGATGTATCAAACACTTCAGGTAGGAGAGTTCCGCAGGGCCACTGAACAACCAGCACATTCCAAGGTCTCCATGGACCCAAACGCACATTATGACGCATCCTCGGGAGAGGCCATTTCATCTCAGCCCCCTGGGTCGCGTGTTCCAGAGGCAGCAGATCAAACATATCTTGTCCCTAATAGCCAATGGGAATGCGAGGCATGCTGTACAGGGATCCATCCTTCGCACCCTGCTCTCCAGTCCTTCCATATGGTATGTCCTGGAGCCATGCAACAGGACTCGAATGTCCCGCAGAAGGAAACCTTGTGGTTTGGGGCAACCTCCAAACTCAGCGTGGGAAAACTTCCTTGGCCTCATGAGGCCCCCACTTCATGAAGGTGCCATCATGGACACATACTCCAGCCTCAGCCAACGTCTGATCCTCAGCCTGACTTCAGATGCAGGAGATTTTGATTCAGCCTCTGCAGAGTGGGCCTGCTCTGCCCTTGGCTCCAATCCTCACACTAGCTTGTGTTTTCAGACTTCCGTCCTCACACTCCTGGCCCACAAACCCTCCCTACTTTGAATTCTGGGGCCACAATGAAGCACTGTGCCTGCCTCCCAGGAGAAAAACCTTGTCTATGGCGCTGCCCAGAAACCCCAAATGAGGATCAAACTGCTTGGCCCTCAGCAACACCCCAATTGCATAGGCTACCTTAAACAGTGATGCTCTGTCGCAAATAGCCTGAGCCCAGACCTTCCAACAGACACCGACACAGCTGGCTGCACACCCAGCACATTGGACCCGCCACTGCCTTAGGCCACCATCCATTCCCAACCTGGGTTTTCAGTCATCGGAACCTAGACCTTATCTCCAATCCCTGCACAGGGGGGAACCTGATGCACAAGTCAGAACCCCTCCTTCCCCATGGCAAGAATCCTTGGTGCTGGCAGTGAGTCAATCCTTCAGTGTAGGAGAAAACGGCATGGCCCATGAGGCCACGCCCAAGCCTGAGGGCCGCCTTGGGCACAAACACACATTGTGACCCTCAGCGTGAGTACCTTATTCAAGTAACGCCCCTCAGTGACTGGACCCAGAGCCCGCATATGTGGCTTGCCATGCCCATAGGCACCCAGGACTAACTAGATGGTGTGTATTCCAGTTGAGGGAACCCTCTGCTGTGCTCTAGAGTCCCTCTCCTGGGGGGTCCCCTGTGGCAGAAAACAGTACTCTTCATTCCCACAGAATGAACACAAACACTTGGGAGCTTGGACAATCCCCCGAGAGGAAGGCTCTTCCTCGGCCTCTGAGACAACCCCTACCCTGACCGGACACTGTAAACGCAACACCCAGAGACAAAATCCTGAGTGACTGCCTCCCACTTGCCCTACTTTGATTTCCAGAGGATCTCCCCTCACGGACTAGAGATCAGGCCTGCCATTACATTGGCCCCTAGCTGAGCCAAGTTTGCTTTTTCAGACATCTGTCCCCACAGCCCTGGCAAACACAGCCTCTAGGCTGGGTCCTCTGGAGCCATACCACAGGACCGTGCCTGCTCTCTCCTGGGAAACTGTGTCCATTCCTTTGGCCACACACCTCCAGAATATGAGAAACCTCAAGGCCTCCGAGGACATCCCACTACTGGGAGCCTCACTGGACTCACAGGGGCATTCGGACACAAGCTGAGCAGCTACATCCATGAATGCATGCACACAGATGTCAACAAAGATAGAAGGTTGAGCCGGACAGGCCTTTAGGCCGTAGTCTCAACTCTTGCTTTGGTTTCCAGGTGTCACTCCTCAGAGGCTTTGGTTCGAAGAACAGGGTATGGGGCTTTCCTGAGACATGGAACAGAACTCCTCTCGTCTCCACATGGAAAGTTTCCTTGTTGGAGCCGTGTCAAACACCTCATGTTGGAGAATCCTGCAGAGTCCCTGAGACACCTCCACATTCCAAGGTCTCCCAGGCCACCAAGCCACAGTAGGACTCATCTTCAGGAGAGTCCATTTCAACTCTCCCCTCTGGGTAGCTCACCCAGGAGCCCGCAGATTGAGCCTGCCTTGTCCTGACTAAAGAGTGGGAATATGAGGTGGCGTTCCCAGGCATCCATGCTTAGACACCTGCTCTCGAGTCTTTCCAAATGGGGCCTCTTGGAACCATCCAATAGGACTCGACTGTCGTGCAGAAGGTAACCTTCAGTTTTGGAGCAGTTCACAAATCCCATCGTAGGCAAAACTTTCTGGCCTCATGAAGCCCCCACACCCTTCAGGAAGAGGCCATGCTGCACAAGAACTCTAGCCTGAGGCACGTCTCATAGTTGACATGACTTCAGTGCAGGAGATCTCGATTCAGCCTCTGCAGAGTGGGCCTGCCGTGCCCTCGGTCCCAAACCTCACGCTAGCTTGTGTTTTCAGACTTCCTTCCTCACACTCCTGGCAAACAAGCCCTCCGGACAAGGAACTCAGAACCACAACCCAGCCCAGTGTCTGCCCAACGGAAGAAAAACGTTTCCCTGTGGGGCTCTCCAGAAAACCCAGATGAGGATCAACCTGCTCGGGCCTCGACGGTACCCGAACTGGATAGGCTGCTCTGGGCACTCATGCTCTGCCTGACACAGCCTGAAGCCAGACGTCCAGACAGACAAGGAGACAGCTGGCCGCACACCCAGCATTTCGGACACGCCATGGTTATACCATCACCTCATCCTAACCTTGGTTTTCAGATATCTGAACCTAGACATTATATCAATTCTCCACACAGCTGGGTATAGCAAGCACAAAACAGAACTCCTCCTTCCCCATGGCTGTCAAGCTTGCTCTTGGCATGGAGTCACACCTTCAGGGTGGGAGAAACATTCATGGCCCCTGATGCCACGCCCAAACTTGAGTGCTGCTTGGGCACCAATTCACACTGTGACCCTCAGCATGAGCCCCATGTCAAAGAAAGGCCTGTCAGGGCCTGGACCAAGAGCCCACATATGGGGCTTGCCAAGAACCTATGCACCCAATCCTCACCACGGTTTGAATTTTCCAGTCGCCCCGCCCGTACCTGGAGCTCTGCTCTGGAATCCCTTTCTTGGAGAGACCCATGAGCCAGACAACACGACTCCACCCTTCCCACAAAATGACCCCAAACTCTTGGGAGCTGGGACAAATCCCCAGAGAGGGATACTCGTCCACAGTACCTGAGGCCACCGCTCCAATCCACGGCTATCCCGGACACAACATCCAGAGACAAAAGCCTGAAGGAACGCCTCCCACTCGCCCTTGGTTCAGAGGCCCAGGAGCTCCCTCTCGGGCTGTACATCCGGGCTGCCATACCCTAGGCGCCACTCATAAGCTGAGTTTGTGTATTCAGACTTCTGTGCCCACAGCCTGGACCCACACAACATCCAGGCTAGGGCCTCTGGACCAAACAGCGAAAGATTGTGCCTGCCCTCTCCAAGGAAAGTGTGCCCAATCCATTGACCACAACCCTACAGGTTAGGGAAAAGCTCCAAGGTCCCTGAGGCCATCAATAGTATAGGCCACCCTGGACTAAGAGGGGCTCTCTGACACCAGCGGAGCAACTATCTCCACTTAGACTCTCACACAGTGTCCCCAGAGACAGAAGGTTGAAAGGGACAGGACCCCAGGCCCTAATCTGAACCTTAGCTTTGGTTTCCATGTTTCCGTTCTCAGAGGACTGTTTTCGTAGACCAGCACATGGGGCTTTTCTGAGGCACCAAACCAAACATCTCTCATCTCCACATGGGCAGCTTTCTTACTGGGATGTATCAAACACTTCAGGTAGGAGAGTTCCGCAGGGCCACTGAACAACCAGCACATTCCAAGGTCTCCATGGACCCAAACGCACATTATGACGCATCCTCGGGAGAGGCCATTTCATCTCAGCCCCCTGGGTCGCGTGTTCCAGAGGCAGCAGATCAAACATATCTTGTCCCTAATAGCCAATGGGAATGCGAGGCATGCTGTACAGGGATCCATCCTTCGCACCCTGCTCTCCAGTCCTTCCATATGGTATGTCCTGGAGCCATGCAACAGGACTCGAATGTCCCGCAGAAGGAAACCTTGTGGTTTGGGGCAACCTCCAAACTCAGCGTGGGAAAACTTCCTTGGCCTCATGAGGCCCCCACTTCATGAAGGTGCCATCATGGACACATACTCCAGCCTCAGCCAACGTCTGATCCTCAGCCTGACTTCAGATGCAGGAGATTTTGATTCAGCCTCTGCAGAGTGGGCCTGCTCTGCCCTTGGCTCCAATCCTCACACTAGCTTGTGTTTTCAGACTTCCGTCCTCACACTCCTGGCCCACAAACCCTCCCTACTGGGAATTCTGGGGCCACAATGAAGCACTGTGCCTGCCTCCCAGGAGAAAAACCTTGTCTATGGCGCTGCCCAGAAACCCCAAATGAGGATCAAACTGCTTGGCCCTCAGCAACACCCCAATTGCATAGGCTACCTTAAACAGTGATGCTCTGTCGCAAATAGCCTGAGCCCAGACCTTCCAACAGACACCGACACAGCTGGCTGCACACCCAGCACATTGGACCCGCCACTGCCTTAGGCCACCATCCATTCCCAACCTGGGTTTTCAGTCATCGGAACCTAGACCTTATCT
Source organism: Mustela nivalis (assembly GCF_964662115.1). Classification (NCBI taxonomy): domain Eukaryota; kingdom Metazoa; phylum Chordata; class Mammalia; order Carnivora; family Mustelidae; genus Mustela; species Mustela nivalis. Next base: position 32,421 of record NW_028136443.1, on the reverse strand, counting down.
CCAATCCCTGCACAGGGGGGAACCTGATGCACAAGTCAGAACCCCTCCTTCCCCATGGCAAGAAACCTTGCTGCTGGCAGTGAGTCAATCCTTCAGTGTAGGAGAAAACGGCAGGGCCCATGAGGCCACGCCCAAGCATGAGGGCCGCCTTGGGCACAAACACACATTGTTACCCTCAGCGTGAGTACCTTATTCAAGTAACGCCCCTCAGTGACTGGACCCAGAGCCCGCATATGTGGCTTGCCATGCCCATAGGCACCCAGGACTAACTAGATGGTGTGTATTCCAGTTGAGGGAACCCACTGCTGTGCTCTAGAGTCCCTCTCCTGGGGGGTCCCCTGTGGCAGAAAACAGTACTCTTCATTCCCACAGAATGAACACAAACACTTGGGAGCTTGGACAATCCCCCGAGAGGAAGGCTCTTCCTCGGCCTCTGAGACAACCCCTACACTGACCAGACACTGTAAACGCAACACCCAGAGACAAAATCCTGAGTGACTGCCTCCCACTTGCCCTACTTGATTTCCAGAGGATCTCCCCTCACGGACTAGAGATCAGGCCTGCCATTACATTGGCCCCTAGCTGAGCCAAGTTTGCTTTTTCAGACATCTGTCCCCACAGCCCTGGCAAACACAGCCTCTAGGCTGGGTCCTCTGGAGCCATACCACAGGACCGTGCCTGCTCTCTCCTGGGAAACTGTGTCCATTCCTTTGGCCACACACCTCCAGAATATGAGAAACCTCAAGGCCTCCGAGGACATCCCACTACTGGGAGCCTCACTGGACTCACAGGGGCATTCGGACACAAGCTGAGCAGCTACATCCATGAATGCATGCACACAGATGTCAACAAAGATAGAAGGTTGAGCCGGACAGGCCTTTAGGCCGTAGTCTCAACTCTTGCTTTGGTTTCCAGGTGTCACTCCTCAGAGGCTTTGGTTCGAAGAACAGGGTATGGGGCTTTCCTGAGACATGGAACAGAACTCCTCTCGTCTCCACATGGAAAGTTTCCTTGTTGGAGCCGTGTCAAACACCTCATGTTGGAGAATCCTGCAGAGTCCCTGAGACACCTCCACATTCCAAGGTCTCCCAGGCCACCAAGCCACAGTAGGACTCATCTTCAGGAGAGTCCATTTCAACTCTCCCCTCTGGGTAGCTCACCCAGGAGCCCGCAGATTGAGCCTGCCTTGTCCTGACTAAAGAGTGGGAATATGAGGTGGCGTTCCCAGGCATCCATGCTTAGACACCTGCTCTCGAGTCTTTCCAAATGGGGCCTCTTGGAACCATCCAATAGGACTCGACTGTCGTGCAGAAGGTAACCTTCAGTTTTGGAGCAGTTCACAAATCCCATCGTAGGCAAAACTTTCTGGCCTCATGAAGCCCCCACACCCTTCAGGAAGAGGCCATGCTGCACAAGAACTCTAGCCTGAGGCACGTCTCATAGTTGACATGACTTCAGTGCAGGAGATCTCGATTCAGCCTCTGCAGAGTGGGCCTGCCGTGCCCTCGGTCCCAAACCTCACGCTAGCTTGTGTTTTCAGACTTCCTTCCTCACACTCCTGGCAAACAAGCCCTCCGGACAAGGAACTCCAGAACCACAACCCAGCCCAGTGTCTGCCCAACGGAAGAAAAACGTTTCCCTGTGGGGCTCTCCAGAAAACCCAGATGAGGATCAACCTGCTCGGGCCTCGACGGTACCCGAACTGGATAGGCTGCTCTGGGCACTCATGCTCTGCCTGACACAGCCTGAAGCCAGACGTCCAGACAGACAAGGAGACAGCTGGCCGCACACCCAGCACTTCGGACATGCCATGGTCTTATGCCATCACCTCATCCTAACCTTGGTTTTCAGATATCTGAACCTAGACATTATATCAATTCTCCACACAGCTGGGTATAGCAAGCACAAAACAGAACTCCTCCTTCCCCATGGCTGTCAAGCTTGCTCTTGGCATGGAGTCACACCTTCAGGGTGGGAGAAACCTTCATGGCCCCTGATGCCACGCCCAAACTTGAGTGCTGCTTGGGCACCAATTCACACTGTGACCCTCAGCATGAGCCCCATGTCAAAGAAAGGCCTGTCAGGGCCTGGACCAAGAGCCCACATATGGGGCTTGCCAAGCCCCTATGCACCCAATCCTCACCACGGTTTGAATTTTCCAGTCGCCCCACCCGTACCTGGAGCTCTGCTCTGGAATCCCTTTCTTGGAGAGACCCATGAGCCAGACAACACGACTCCACCCTTCCCACAAAATGACGCCAAACTCTTGGGAGCTGGGACAAATCCCCAGAGAGGGATACTCGTCCACAGTACCTGAGGCCACCGCTCCAATCCACGGCTATCCCGGACACAACATCCAGAGACAAAAGCCTGAAGGAACGCCTCCCACTCGCCCTTGGTTCAGAGGCCCAGGAGCTCCCTCTCGGGCTGTACATCCGGGCTGCCATACCCTAGGCGCCACTCATAAGCTGAGTTTGTGTATTCAGACTTCTGTGCCCACAGCCTGGACCCACACAACATCCAGGCTAGGGCCTCTGGACCAAACAGCGAAAGATTGTGCCTGCCCTCTCCAAGGAAAGTGTGCCCAATCCATTGACCACAACCCTACAGGTTAGGGAAAAGCTCCAAGGTCCCTGAGGCCATCAATAGTATAGGCCACCCTGGACTAAGAGGGGCTCTCTGACACCAGCGGAGCAACTATCTCCACTTAGACTCTCAGACAGTGTCCCCAGAGACAGAAGGTTGAAATGGACAGGCCCCCAGGCCCTAATCTGAACCTTAGCTTTGGTTTCCATGTTTCCGTTCTCAGAGGACTGTTTTCGTAGACCAGCACATGGGGCTTTTCTGAGGCACCAAACCAAACATCTCTCATCTCCACATGGGCAGCTTTCTTACTGGGATGTATCAAACACTTCAGGTAGGAGAGTTCCGCAGGGCCACTGAACAACCAGCACATTCCAAGGTCTCCATGGACCCAAACGCACATTATGACGCATCCTCGGGAGAGGCCATTTCATCTCAGCCCCCTGGGTCGCGTGTTCCAGAGGCAGCAGATCAAACATATCTTGTCCCTAATAGCCAATGGGAATGCGAGGCATGCTGTACAGGGATCCATCCTTCGCACCCTGCTCTCCAGTCCTTCCATATGGTATGTCCTGGAGCCATGCAACAGGACTCGAATGTCCCGCAGAAGGAAACCTTGTGGTTTGGGGCAACCTCCAAACTCAGCGTGGGAAAACTTCCTTGGCCTCATGAGGCCCCCACTTCATGAAGGTGCCATCATGGACACATACTCCAGCCTCAGCCAACGTCTGATCCTCAGCCTGACTTCAGATGCAGGAGATTTTGATTCAGCCTCTGCAGAGTGGGCCTGCTCTGCCCTTGGCTCCAATCCTCACACTAGCTTGTGTTTTCAGACTTCCGTCCTCACACTCCTGGCCCACAAACCCTCCCTACTTTGAATTCTGGGGCCACAATGAAGCACTGTGCCTGCCTCCCAGGAGAAAAACCTTGTCTATGGCGCTGCCCAGAAACCCCAAATGAGGATCAAACTGCTTGGCCCTCAGCAACACCCCAATTGCATAGGCTACCTTAAACAGTGATGCTCTGTCGCAAATAGCCTGAGCCCACACCTTCCAACAGACACCGACACAGCTGGCTGCACACCCAGCACATTGGACCCGCCACTGCCTTAGGCCACCATCCATTCCCAACCTGGGTTTTCAGTCATCGGAACCTAGACCTTATCTCCAATCCCTGCACAGGGGGGAACCTGATGCACAAGTCAGAACCCCTCCTTCCCCATGGCAAGAATCCTTGGTGCTGGCAGTGAGTCAATCCTTCAGTGTAGGAGAAAACGGCATGGCCCATGAGGCCACGCCCAAGCGTGAGGGCCGCCTTGGGCACAAACACACATTGTGACCCTCAGCGTGAGTACCTTATTCAAGTAACGCCCCTCAGTGACTGGACCCAGAGCCCGCATATGTGGCTTGCCATGCCCATAGGCACCCAGGACTAACTAGATGGTGTGTATTCCAGTTGAGGGAACCCACTGCTGTGCTCTAGAGTCCCTCTCCTGGGGGGTCCCCTGTGGCAGAAAACAGTACTCTTCATTCCCACAGAATGAACACAAACACTTGGGAGCTTGGACAATCCCCCGAGAGGAAGGCTCTTCCTCGGCCTCTGAGACAACCCCTACCCTGACCAGACACTGTAAACGCAACACCCAGAGACAAAATCCTGAGTGACTGCCTCCCACTTGCCCTACTTTGATTTCCAGAGGATCTCCCCTCACGGACTAGAGATCAGGCCTGCCATTACATTGGCCCCTAGCTGAGCCAAGTTTGCTTTTTCAGACATCTGTCCCCACAGCCCTGGCAAACACAGCCTCTAGGCTGGGTCCTCTGGAGCCATACCACAGGACCGTGCCTGCTCTCTCCTGGGAAACTGTGTCCATTCCTTTGGCCACACACCTCCAGAATATGAGAAACCTCAAGGCCTCCGAGGACATCCCACTACTGGGAGCCTCACTGGACTCACAGGGGCATTCGGACACAAGCTGAGCAGCTACATCCATGAATGCATGCACACAGATGTCAACAAAGATAGAAGGTTGAGCCGGACAGGCCTTTAGGCCGTAGTCTCAACTCTTGCTTTGGTTTCCAGGTGTCACTCCTCAGAGGCTTTGGTTCGAAGAACAGGGTATGGGGCTTTCCTGAGACATGGAACAGAACTCCTCTCGTCTCCACATGGAAAGTTTCCTTGTTGGAGCCGTGTCAAACACCTCATGTTGGAGAATCCTGCAGAGTCCCTGAGCCACCTCCACATTCCAAGGTCTCCCAGGCCACCAAGCCACAGTAGGACTCATCTTCAGGAGAGTCCATTTCAACTCTCCCCTCTGGGTAGCTCACCCAGGAGCCCCCGGATTGAGCCTGCCTTGTCCTGACTAAAGAGTGGGAATATGAGGTGGCGTTCCCAGGCATCCATGCTTAGACACCTGCTCTCGAGTCTTTCCAAATGGGGCCTCTTGGAACCATCCAATAGGACTCGACTGTCGTGCAGAAGGTAACCTTCAGTTTTGGAGCAGTTCACAAATCCCATCGTAGGCAAAACTTTCTGGCCTCATGAAGCCCCCACACCCTTCAGGAAGAGGCCATGCTGCACAAGAACTCTAGCCTGAGGCACGTCTCATAGTTGACATGACTTCAGTGCAGGAGATCTCGATTCAGCCTCTGCAGAGTGGGCCTGCCGTGCCCTCGGTCCCAAACCTCACGCTAGCTTGTGTTTTCAGACTTCCTTCCTCACACTCCTGGCAAACAAGCCCTCCGGACAAGGAACTCCAGAACCACAACCCAGCCCAGTGTCTGCCCAACGGAAGAAAAACGTTTCCCTGTGGGGCTCTCCAGAAAACCCAGATGAGGATCAACCTGCTCGGGCCTCGACGGTACCCGAACTGGATAGGCTGCTCTGGGCACTCATGCTCTGCCTGACACAGCCTGAAGCCAGACGTCCAGACAGACAAGGAGACAGCTGGCCGCACACCCAGCACTTCGGACACGCCATGGTCTTATGCCATCACCTCATCCGAACCTTGGTTTTCAGATATCTGAACCTAGACATTATATCAATTCTCCACACAGCTGGGTATAGCAAGCACAAAACAGAACTCCTCCTTCCCCATGGCTGTCAAGCTTGCTCTTGGCATGGAGTCACACCTTCAGGGTGGGAGAAACATTCATGGCCCCTGATGCCACGCCCAAACTTGAGTGCTGCTTGGGCACCAATTCACACTGTGACCCTCAGCATGAGCCCCATGTCAAAGAAAGGCCTGTCAGGGCCTGGACCAAGAGCCCACATATGGGGCTTGCCAAGCCCCTATGCACCCAATCCTCACCACGGTTTGAATTTTCCAGTCGCCCCGCCCGTACCTGGAGCTCTGCTCTGGAATCCCTTTCTTGGAGAGACCCATGAGCCAGACAACACGACTCCACCCTTCCCACAAAATGACCCCAAACTCTTGGGAGCTGGGACAAATCCCCAGAGAGGGATACTCGTCCACAGTACCTGAGGCCACCGCTCCAATCCACGGCTATCCCGGACACAACATCCAGAGACAAAAGCCTGAAGGAACGCCTCCCACTCGCCCTTGTTTCAGAGGCCCAGGAGCTCCCTCTCGGGCTGTACATCCGGCCGGCCATACCCTAGGCGCCACTCATAAGCTGAGTTTGTGTATTCAGACTTCTGTGCCCACAGCCTGGACCCACACAACATCCAGGCTAGGGCCTCTGGAACAAACAGCGAAAGATTGTGCCTGCCCTCTCCAAGGAAAGTGTGCCCAATCCATTGACCACAACCCTACAGGTTAGGGAAAAGCTCCAAGGTCCCTGAGGCCATCAATAGTATAGGCCACCCTGGACTAAGAGGGGCTCTCTGACACCAGCGGAGCAACTATCTCCATTTAGACTCTCAGACAGTGTCCCCAGAGACAGAAGGTTGAAATGGACAGGCCCCCAGGCCCTAATCTGAACCTTAGCTTTGGTTTCCATGTTTCCGTTCTCAGAGGACTGTTTTCGTAGACCAGCACATGGGGCTTTTCTGAGGCACCAAACCAAACATCTCTCATCTCCACATGGGCAGCTTTCTTACTGGGATGTATCAAACACTTCAGGTAGGAGAGTTCCGCAGGGCCACTGAACAACCAGCACATTCCAAGGTCTCCATGGACCCAAACGCACATTATGACGCATCCTCGGGAGAGGCCATTTCATCTCAGCCCCCTGGGTCGCGTGTTCCAGAGGCAGCAGATCAAACATATCTTGTCCCTAATAGCCAATGGGAATGCGAGGCATGCTGTACAGGGATCCATCCTTCGCACCCTGCTCTCCAGTCCTTCCATATGGTATGTCCTGGAGCCATGCAACAGGACTCGAATGTCCCGCAGAAGGAAACCTTGTGGTTTGGGGCATCCTCCAAACTCAGCGTGGGAAAACTTCCTTGGCCTCATGAGGCCCCCACTTCATGAAGGTGCCATCATGGACACATACTCCAGGCTCAGCCAACGTCTGATCCTCAGCCTGACTTCAGATGCAGGAGATTTTGATTCAGCCTCTGCAGAGTGGGCCTGCTCTGCCCTTGGCTCCAATCCTCACACTAGCTTGTGTTTTCAGACTTCCGTCCTCACACTCCTGGCCCACAAACCCTCCCTACTGGGAATTCTGGGGCCACAATGAAGCACTGTGCCTGCCTCCCAGGAGAAAAACCTTGTCTATGGCGCTGCCCAGAAACGCCAAATGAGGATCAAACTGCTTGGCCCTCGGCAACACCCCAATTGCATAGGCTACCTTAAACAGTGATGCTCTGTCGCAAATAGCCTGAGCCCAGACCTTCCAACAGACACCGACACAGCTGGCTGCACACCCAGCACATTGGACCCGCCACTGCCTTAGGCCACCATCCATTCCCAACCTGGGTTTTCAGTCATCGGAACCTAGACCTTATCTCCAATCCCTGCACAGGGGGGAACCTGATGCACAAGTCAGAACCCCTCCTTCCCCATGGCAAGAAACCTTGCTGCTGGCAGTGAGTCAATCCTTCAGTGTAGGAGAAAACGGCATGGCCCATGAGGCCACGCCCAAGCGTGAGGGCCGCCTTGGGCACAAACACACATTGTGACCCTCAGCGTGAGTACCTTATTCAAGAAACGTCTCTCAGTGACTGGACCAAGATCCCGTATATGTGGCTTGCCATTCCCATAGGCACCCAGGACTAACTAGATGGTGTGTATTCCAGTTGAGGGAACCCACTGCTGTGCTCTAGAGTCCCTCTCCTGGTGGGTCCCCTGTGTCAGAAAACAGTACTCTTCATTCCCACAGAATGAACACAAACACTTGGGAGCTTGGACAATCCCCCGAGAGGAAGGCTCTTCCTCGGCCTCTGAGACAACCCCTACCCTGACCGGACACTGTAAACGCAACACCCAGAGACAAAATCCTGAGTGACTGCCTCCCACTTGCCCTACTTTGATTTCCAGAGGATCTTCCCTCACGGACTAGAGATCAGGCCTGCCATTACATTGGCCCCTAGCTGAGCCAAGTTTGCTTTTTCTGACATCTGTCCCCACAGCCCTGGCAAACACAGCCTCTAGGCTGGGTCCTCTGGAGCCATACCACAGGACCGTGCCTGCTCTCTCCTGGGAAACTGTGTCCATTCCTTTGGCCACACACCTCCAGAATATGAGAAACCTCAAGGCCTCCGAGGACATCCCACTACTGGGAGCCTCACTGGACTCACAGGGTCATTCGGACACAAGCTGAGCAGCTACCTCCATGAATGCATGCACACAGATGTCAACAGAGATAGAAGGTTGAGCCGGACAGGCCTTTAGGCCGTAGTCTCAACTCTTGCTTTGTTTCCAGGTGTCACTCCTCAGAGGCTTTGGTTCGAAAAACATGGTATGGGGCTTTCCTGAGGCACGGAACAGAACTCCTCTCGTCTCCACATGGAAAGTTTCCTTGTTGGAGCCGTGTCAAACACCTCATGTTGGAGAATCCTGCAGAGTCCCTGAGACACCTCCACATTCCAAGGTCTCCCAGGCCACCAAGCCACAGTAGGACTCATCTTCAGGAGAGTCCATTTCAACTCTCCCCTCTGGGTAGCTCACCCAGGTGCCCGCAGATTGAGCCTGCCTTGTCCTGACTAAAGAGTGGGAATATGAGGTGGCGTTCCCAGGCATCCATGCTTAGACACCTGCTCTCAAGTCTTTCCAAATGGGGCCTCTTGGAACCATCCAATAGGACTCGACTGTCGTGCAGAAGGTAACCTTCAGTTTTGGAGCAGTTCACAAATCCCATCGTAGGCAAAACTTTCTGGCCTCATGAAGCCCCCACACCCTTCAGGAAGAGGCCATGCTGCACAAGAACTCTAGCCTGAGGCACGTCTCATAGTTGACATGACCTCAGTGCAGGAGATCTCGATTCAGCCTCTGCAGAGTGGGCCTGCCGTGCCCTCGGTCCCAAACCTCACGCTAGCTTGTGTTTTCAGACTTCCTTCCTCACACTCCTGGCAAACAAGCCCTCCGGACTAGGAACTCCAGAACCAAAACCCAGCCCAGTGTCTGCCCAACGGAAGAAAAACCTTTCCCTGTGGGGCTCTCCAGAAAACCCAGATGAGGATCAACCTGCTCGGGCCTCGACGGTACCCGAACTGTATAGGCTGCTCTGGGCACTCATGCTCTGCCTGACACAGCCTGAAGCCAGACGTCCAGACAGACAAGGAGACAGCTGGCCGCACACCCAGCACTTCGGACACGCCATGGTCTTATGCCATCACCTCATCCTAACCTTGGTTTTCAGATATCTGAACCTAGACATTATATCAATTCTCCACACAGCTGGGTATAGCAAGCACAAAACAGAACTCCTCCTTCCCCATGGCTGTCAAGCTAGCTCTTGGCATGGAGTCACACCTTCAGGGTGAGAGAAACCTTCATGGCCCCTGATGCCACGCCCAAACTTGAGTGCTGCTTGGGCACCAATTCACACTGTGACCCTCAGCATGAGCCCCATGTCAAAGAAAGGCCTGTCAGGGCCTGGACCAAGAGCCCACATATGGGGCTTGCCAAGCCCCTATGCACCCAATCCTCACCACGGTTTGAATTTTCCAGTCGCCCCGCCCGTACCTGGAGCTCTGCTCTGGAATCCCTTTCTTGGAGAGACCCATGAGCCAGACAACACGACTCCACCCTTCCCACAAAATGACCCCAAACTCTTGGGAGCTGGCACAAATCCCCAGAGAGGGATACTAGTCCACAGTACCTGAGGCCACCGCTCCAATCCACGGCTATCCCGGACACAACATCCAGAGACAAAAGCCTGGAGGAACGCCTCCCACTCGCCCTTGTTTCAGAGGCCCAGGAGCTCCCTCTCGGGCTGTACATCCGGCCTGCCATACCCTAGGCGCCACTCATAAGCTGAGTTTGTGTATTCAGACTTCTGTGCCCACAGCCTGGACCCACACAACATCCAGGCTAGGGCCTCTGGACCAAACAGCGAAAGATGGTGCCTGCCCTCTCCAAGGAAAGTGTGCCCAATCCATTGACCACAACCCTACAGGTTAGGGAAAAGCTCCAAGGTCCCTGAGGCCATCAATAGTATAGGCCACCCTGGACTAAGAGGGGCTCTCTGACACCAGCGGAGCAACTATCTCCACTTAGACTCTCAGACAGTGTCCCCAGAGACAGAAGGTTGAAATGGACAGGCCCCCAGGCCCTAATCTGAACCTTAGCTTTGGTTTCCATGTTTCCGTTCTCAGAGGACTGTTTTCGTAGACCAGCACATGGGGCTTTTCTGAGGCACCAAACCAAACATCTCTCATCTCCACATGGGCAGCTTTCTTACTGGGATGTATCAAACACTTCAGGTAGGAGAGTTCCGCAGGGCCACTGAACAACCAGCACATTCCAAGGTCTCCATGGACCCAAACGCACATTATGACGCATCCTCGGGAGAGGCCATTTCATCTCAGCCCCCTGGGTCGCGTGTTCCAGAGGCAGCAGATCAAACATATCTTGTCGCTAATAGCCAATGGGAATGCAAGGCATGCAGTACAGGGCTCCATCCTTCGCACCCTGCTCTCCAGTCCTTCCATATGGTATGTCCTGGAGCCATGCAACAGGACTCGAATGTCCCGCAGAAGGAAACCTTGTGGTTTGGGGCAACCTCCAAACTCAGCGTGGGAAAACTTCCTTGGCCTCATGAGGCCCCCACTTCATGAAGGTGCCATCATGGACACATACTCCAGCCTCAGCCAACGTCTGATCCTCAGCCTGACTTCAGATGCAGGAGATTTTGATTCAGCCTCTGCAGAGTGGGCCTGCTCTGCCCTTGGCTCCAATCCTCACACTAGCTTGTGTTTTCAGACTTCCGTCCTCACACTCCTGGCCCACAAACCCTCCCTACTTGGAATTCTGGGGCCACAATGAAGCACTGTGCCTGCCTCCCAGGAGAAAAACCTCGTCTATGGCGCTGCCCAGAAACCCCAAATGAGGATCAAACTGCTTGGCCCTCGGCAACACCCCAATTGCATAGGCTACCTTAAACAGTGATGCTCTGTCGCAAATAGCCTGAGCCCACACCTTCCAACAGACACCGACACAGCTGGCTGCACACCCAGCACATTGGACCCGCCACTGCCTTAGGCCACCATCCATTCCCAACCTGGGTTTTCAGTCATCGGAACCTAGACTTTATCTCCAATCCCTGCACAGGGGGGAACCTGATGCACAAGTCAGAACCCCTCCTTCCCCCTGGCAAGAAACCTTGCTGCTGGCAGTGAGTCAATCCTTCAGTGTAGGAGAAAACGGCATGGCCCATGAGGCCACGCCCAAGCGTGAGGGCCGCCTTGGGCACAAACACACATTGTGACCCTCAGCGTGAGTACCTTATTCAAGTAACGCCTCTCAGTGACTGGACCAAGATCCCGCATATGTGGCTTGCCATTCCCATAGGCACCCAGGACTAACTAGATGGTGTGTATTCCAGTTGAGGGAACCCACTGCTGTGCTCTAGAGTCCCTCTCCTGGGGGGTCCCCTGCGGCAGAAAACAGTACTCTTCATTCCCACAGAATGAACACAAATACTTGGGAGCTTGGTCAATCCCCCGAGAGGAAGGCTCTTCCTCGGCCTCTGAGACAACCCCTACCCTGACCGGACACTGTAAACGCAACACCCAGAGACAAAATCCTGAGTGACTGCCTCCCACTTGCCCTACTTTGATTTCCAGAGGATCTCCCCTCACGTACTAGAGATCAGGCCTGCCATTACATTGGCCCCTAGCTGAGCCAAGTTTGCTTTTTCTGACATCTGTCCCCACAGCCCTGGCAAACACAGCCTCTAGGCTGGGTCCTCTGGAGCCATACCACAGGACCGTGCCTGCTCTCTCCTGGGAAACTGTGTCCATTCCTTTGGCCACACACCTCCAGAATATGAGAAACCTCAAGGCCTCCGAGGACATCCCACTACTGGGAGCCTCACTGGACTCACAGGGGCATTCGGACATAAGCTGAGCAGCTACCTCCATGAATGCATGCACACAGATGTCAACAGAGATAGAAGGTTGAGCCGGACAGGCCTTTAGGCCGTAGTCTCAACTCTTGCTTTGGTTTCCAGGTGTCACTCCTCAGAGGCTTTGGTTCGAAGAACAGGGTATGGGGCTTTCCTGAGGCACGGAACAGAACTCCTCTCGTCTCCACATGGGAAGTGTCCTTGTTGGAGCCGTGTCAAACACCTCATGTTGGAGAATCCTGCAGAGTCCCTGAGCCACCTCCACATTCCAAGGTCTCCCAGGCCACCAAGCCACAGTAGGACTCATCTTCAGGAGAGTCCATTTCAACTCTCCCCTCTGGGTAGCTCACCCAGGAGCCCGCAGATTGAGCCTGCCTTGTCCTGACTAAAGAGTGGGAATATGAGGTGGCGTTTTCAGGCATCCATGCTTAGACACCTGCTCTCGAGTCTTTCCAAATGGGGCCTCTTGGAACCATCCAATAGGACTCGACTGTCGTGCAGAAGGTAACCTTCAGTTTTGGAGCAGTTCACAAATCCCATCGTAGGCAAAACTTTCTGGCCTCATGAAGCCCCCACACCCTTCAGGAAGAGGCCATGCTGCACAAGAACTCTAGCCTGAGGCACGTCTCATAGTTGACATGACTTCAGTGCATGAGATCTCGATTCAGCCTCTGCAGAGTGGGCCTGCCGTGCCCTCGGTCCCAAACCTCACGCTACCTTGTGTTTTCAGACTTCCTTCCTCACACTCCTGGCAAACAAGCCCTCCGGACTAGGAACTCCAGAACCAAAACCCAGCCCTGTGTCTACCCAACGGAAGAAAAACCTTTCCCTGTGGGGCTCTCCAGAAAACCCAGATGAGGATCAACCTGCTCGGGCCTCGACGGTACCCGAACTGGATAGGCTGCTCTGGGCACTCATGCTCTGCCTGACACAGCCTGAAGCCAGACGTCCAGACAGACAAGGAGACAGCTGGCCGCACACCCAGCACTTCGGACACGCCATGGTCTTATGCCGTCACCTCATCCTAACCTTGGTTTTCAGATATCTGAACCTAGACATTATATCAATTCTCCACACAGCTGGGTATAGCAAGCACAAAACAGAACTCCTCCTTCCCCATGGCTGTCAAGCTTGCTCTTGGCATGGAGTCACACCTTCAGGGTGGGAGAAACCTTCATGGCCCCTGATGCCACGCCCAAACTTGAGTGCTGCTTGGGCACCAATTCACACTGTGACCCTCAGCATGAGCCCCATGTCAAAGAAAGGCCTGTCAGGGCCTGGACCAAGAGCCCACATATGGGGCTTGCCAAGCCCCTATGCACCCAATCCTCACCACGGTTTGAATTTTCCAGTCGCCCCGCCCGTACCTGGAGCTCTGCTCTGGAATCCCTTTCTTGGAGAGACCCATGAGCCAGACAACACGACTCCACCCTTCCCACAAAATGACCCCAAACTCTTGGGAGCTGGGACAAATCCCCAGAGAGGGATACTCGTCCACAGTACCTGAGGCCACCGCTCCAATCCACGGCTATCCCGGACACAACATCCAGAGACAAAAGCCTGGAGGAACGACTCCCACTCGCCCTTGTTCAGAGGCCCAGGAGCTCCCTCTCGGGCTGTACATCCCGCCTGCCATACACTAGGCGCCACTCATAAGCTGAGTTTGTGTATTCAGACTTCTGTGCCCACAGCCTGGACCCACACAACATCCAGGCTAGGGCCTCTGGACCAAACAGCGAAAGATGGTGCCTGCCCTCTCCAAGGAAAGTGTGCCCAATCCATTGACCACAACCCTACAGGTTAGGGAAAAGCTCCAAGGTCCCTGAGGCCATCAATAGTATAGGCCACCCTGGACTAAGAGGGGCTCTCTGACACCAGCGGAGCAACTATCTCCACTTAGACTCTCAGACAGTGTCCCCAGAGACAGAAGGTTGAAATGGACAGGCCCCCAGGCCCTAATCTGAACCTTAGCTTTGGTTTCCATGTTTCCGTTCTCAGAGGACTGTTTTCGTAGACCAGCACATGGGGCTTTTCTGAGGCACCAAACCAAACCTCTCTCATCTCCACATGGGCAGCTTTCTTACTGGGATGTATCAAACACTTCAGGTAGGAGAGTTCCGCAGGGCCACTGAACAACCAGCACATTCCAAGGTCTCCATGGACCCAAACGCACATTATGACGCATCCTCGGGAGAGGCCATTTCATCTCAGCCCCCTGGGTCGCGTGTTCCAGAGGCAGCAGATCAAACATATCTTGTCGCTAATAGCCAATGGGAATGCAAGGCATGCAGTACAGGGCTCCATCCTTCGCACCCTGCTCTCCAGTCCTTCCATATGGTATGTCCTGGAGCCATGCAACAGGACTCGAATGTCCCGCAGAAGGAAACCTTGTGGTTTGGGGCAACCTCCAAACTCAGCGTGGGAAAACTTCCTTGGCCTCATGAGGCCCCCACTTCATGAAGGTGCCATCATGGACACATACTCCAGCCTCAGCCAACGTCTGATCCTCAGCCTGACTTCAGATGCAGGAGATTTTGATTCAGCCTCTGCAGAGTGGGCCTGCTCTGCCCTTGGCTCCAATCCTCACACTAGCTTGTGTTTTCAGACTTCCGTCCTCACACTCCTGGCCCACAAACCCTCCCTACTTGGAATTCTGGGGCCACAATGAAGCACTGTGCCTGCCTCCCAGGAGAAAAACCTTGTCTATGGCACTGCCCAGAAACCCCAAATGAGGATCAAACTGCTTGGCCCTCGGCAACACCCCAATTGCATAGGCTAACTTAAACAGTGATGCTCTGTCGCAAATAGCCTGAGCCCAGACCTTCCAACAGACACCGACACAGCTGTCTGCACACCCAGCACATTGGACCCGCCACTGCCTTAGGCCACCATCCATTCCCAACCTGGGTTTTCAGTCATCGGAACCTAGACCTTATCTCCAATCCCTGCACAGGGGGGAACCTGATGCACAAGTCAGAACCCCTCCTTCCCCCTGGCAAGAAACCTTGCTGCTGGCAGTGAGTCAATCCTTCAGTGTAGGAGAAAACGGCATGGCCCATGAGGCCACGCCCATGCGTGAGGGCCGCCTTGGGCACAAACACACATTGTGACCCTCAGCGTGAGTACCTTATTCAAGTAACGCCTCTCAGTGACTGGACCAAGATCCCGCATATGTGGCTTGCCATTCCCATAGGCACCCAGGACTAACTAGATGGTGTGTATTCCAGTTGAGGGGACCCACTGCTGTGCTCTAGAGTCCCTCTCCTGGGGGGTCCCCTGCGGCAGAAAACAGTACTCTTCATTCCCACAGAATGAACACAAATACTTGGGAGCTTGGTCAATCCCCCGAGAGGAAGGCTCCTCCTCGGCCTCTGAGACAACCCCTACCCTGACCGGACACTGTAAACGCAACACCCAGAGACAAAATCCTGAGTGACTGCCTCCCACTTGCCCTACTTTGATTTCCAGAGGATCTCCCCTCACGTACTAGAGATCAGGCCTGCCATTACATTGGCCCCTAGCTGAGCCAAGTTTGCTTTTTCTGACATCTGTCCCCACAGCCCAGGCAAACACAGCCTCTAGGCTGGGTCCTCTGGAGCCATACCACAGGACCGTGCCTGCTCTCTCCTGGGAAACTGTGTCCATTCCTTTGGCCACACACCTCCAGAATATGAGAAACCTCAAGGCCTCCGAGGACATCCCACTACTGGGAGCCTCACTGGACTCACAGGGGCATTTGGACACAAGCTGAGCAGCTACCTCGATGAATGCATGCACACAGATGTCAACAGAGATAGAAGGTTGAGCCGGACAGGCCTTTAGGCCGTAGTCTCAACTCTTGCTTTGGTTTCCAGGTGTCACTCCTCAGAGGCTTTGGTTCGAAGAACAGGGTATGGGGCTTTCCTGAGGCACGGAACAGAACTCCTCTCGTCTCCACATGGGAAGTTTCCTTGTTGGAGCCGTGTCAAACACCTCATGTTGGAGAATCCTGCAGAGTCCCTGAGCCACCTCCACATTCCAAGGTCTCCCAGGCCACCAAGCCACAGTAGGACTCATCTTCAGGAGAGTCCATTTCAACTCTCCCCTCTGGGTAGCTCACCCAGGAGCCCGCAGATTGAGCCTGCCTTGTCCTGACTAAAGAGTGGGAATATGAGGTGGCGTTCCCAGGCATCCATGCTTAGACACCTGCTCTCGAGTCTTTCCAAATGGGGCCTCTTGGAACCATCCAATAGGACTCGACTGTCGTGCAGAAGGTAACCTTCAGTTTTGGAGCAGTTCACAAATCCCATCGTAGGCAAAACTTTCTGGCCTCATGAAGCCCCCACACCCTTCAGGAAGAGGCCATGCTGCACAAGAACTCTAGCCTGAGGCACGTCTCATAGTTGACATGACTTCAGTGCATGAGATCTCGATTCAGCCTCTGCAGAGTGGGCCTGCCGTGCCCTCGGTCCCAAACTTCACGCTACCTTGTGTTTTCAGACTTCCTTCCTCACACTCCTGGCAAACAAGCCCTCCGGACTAGGAACTCCAGAACCAAAACCCAGCCCTGTGTCTACCCAACGGAAGAAAAACCTTTCCCTGTGGGGCTCTCCAGAAAACCCAGATGAGGATCAACCTGCTCGGGCCTCGACGGTACCCGAACTGGATAGGCTGCTCTGGGCACTCATGCTCTGCCTGACACAGCCTGAAGCCAGACGTCCAGACAGACAAGGAGACAGCTGGCCGCACACCCAGCACTTCGGACACGCCATGGTCTTATGCCGTCACCTCATCCTAACCTTGGTTTTCAGATATCTGAACCTAGACATTATATCAATTCTCCACACAGCTGGGTATAGCAAGCACAAAACAGAACTCCTCCTTCCCCATGGCTGTCAAGCTTGCTCTTGGCATGGAGTCACACCTTCAGGGTGGGAGAAACCTTCATGGCCCCTGATGCCACGCCCAAACTTGAGTGCTGCTTGGGCACCAATTCACACTGTGACCCTCAGCATGAGCCCCATGTCAAAGAAAGGCCTGTCAGGGCCTGGACCAAGAGCCCACATATGGGGCTTGCCAAGCCCCTATGCACCCAATCCTCACCACGGTTTGAATTTTCCAGTCGCCCCACCCGTACCTGGAGCTCTGCTCTGGAATCCCTTTCTTGGAGAGACCCATGAGCCAGACAACACGACTCCACCCTTCCCACAAAATGACCCCAAACTCTTGGGAGCTGGGACAAATCCCCAGAGAGGGATACTCGTCCACAGTACCTGAGGCCACCGCTCCAATCCACGGCTATCCCGGACACAACATCCAGAGACAAAAGCCTGAAGGAACGACTCCCACTCGCCCTTGTTTCAGAGGCCCAGGAGCTCCCTCTCGGGCTGTACATCCCGCCTGCCATACACTAGGCGCCACTCATAAGCTGAGTTTGTGTATTCAGACTTCTGTGCCCACAGCCTGGACCCACACAACATCCAGACTAGGGCCTCTGGACCAAACAGCGAAAGATTGTGCCTGCCCTCTCCAAGGAAAGTGTGCCCAATCCATTGACCACAACCCTACAGGTTAGGGAAAAGCTCCAAGGTCCCTGAGGCCATCAATAGTATAGGCCACCCTGGACTAAGAGGGGCTCTCTGACACCAGCGGAGCAACTATCTCCACTTAGACTCTCAGACAGTGTCCCCAGAGACAGAAGGTTGAAATGGACAGGCCCCCAGGCCCTAATCTGAACCTTACCTTTGGTTTCCATGTTTCCGTTCTCAGAGGACTGTTTTCGTAGACCAGCACATGGGGCTTTTCTGAGGCACCAAACCAAACATCTCTCATCTCCACATGGGCAGCTTTCTTACTGGGATGTATCAAACACTTCAGGTAGGAGAGTTCCGCAGGGCCACTAAACAACCAGCACATTCCAAGGTCTCCATGGACCCAAACGCACATTATGACGCATCCTCGGGAGAGGCCATTTCATCTCAGCCCCCTGGGTCGCGTGTTCCAGAGGCAGCAGATCAAACATATCTTGTCGCTAATAGCCAATGGGAATGCAAGGCATGCAGTACAGGGATCCATCCTTCGCACCCTGCTCTCCAGTCCTTCCATATGGTATGTCCTGGAGCCATGCAACAGGACTCGAATGTCCCGCAGAAGGAAACCTTGTGGTTTGGGGCAACCTCCAAACTCAGCGTGGGAAAACTTCCTTGGCCTCATGAGGCCCCCACTTCATGAAGGTGCCATCATGGACACATACTCCAGCCTCAGCCAACGTCTGATCCTCAGCCTGACTTCAGATGCAGGAGATTTTGATTCAGCCTCTGCAGAGTGGGCCTGCTCTGCCCTTGGCTCCAATCCTCACACTAGCTTGTGTTTTCAGACTTCCGTCCTCACACTCCTGGCCCACAAACCCTCCCTACTTGGAATTCTGGGGCCACAATGAAGCACTGTGCCTGCCTCCCAGGAGAAAAACCTTGTCTATGGCGCTGCCCAGAAACCCCATATGAGGATCAAACTGCTTGTCCCTCGGCAACACCCCAATTGCATAGGCTACCTTAAACAGTGATGCTCTGTCGCAAATAGCCTGAGCCCAGACCTTCCAACAGACACCGACACAGCTGGCTGCACACCCAGCACATTGGACCCGCCACTGCCTTAGGCCACCATCCATTCCCAACCTGGGTTTTCAGTCATCGGAACCTAGACTTTATCTCCAATCCCTGCACAGGGGGGAACCTGATGCACAAGTCAGAACCCCTCCTTCCCCCTGGCAAGAAACCTTGCTGCTGGCAGTGAGTCAATCCTTCAGTGTAGGAGAAAACGGCATGGCCCATGAGGCCACGCCCAAGCGTGAGGGCCGCCTTGGGCACAAACACACATTGTGACCCTCAGCGTGAGTACCTTATTCAAGTAACGCCTCTCAGTGACTGGACCAAGATCCCGCATATGTGGCTTGCCATTCCCATAGGCACCCAGGACTAACTAGATGGTGTGTATTCCAGTTGAGGGAACCCACTGCTGTGCTCTAGAGTCCCTCTCCTGGGGGGTCCCCTGCGGCAGAAAACAGTACTCTTCATTCCCACAGAATGAACACAAATACTTGGGAGCTTGGTCAATCCCCCGAGAGGAAGGCTCTTCCTCGGCCTCTGAGACAACCCCTACCCTGACCGGACACTGTAAACGCAACACCCAGAGACAAAATCCTGAGTGACTGCCTCCCACTTGCCCTACTTTGATTTCCAGAGGATCTCCCCTCACGTACTAGAGATCAGGCCTGCCATTACATTGGCCCCTAGCTGAGCCAAGTTTGCTTTTTCTGACATCTGTCCCCACAGCCCTGGCAAACACAGCCTCTAGGCTGGGTCCTCTGGAGCCATACCACAGGACCGTGCCTGCTCTCTCCTGGGAAACTGTGTCCATTCCTTTGGCCACACACCTCCAGAATATGAGAAACCTCAAGGCCTCCGAGGACATCCCACTACTGGGAGCCTCACTGGACTCACAGGGGCATTCGGACATAAGCTGAGCAGCTACCTCCATGAATGCATGCACACAGATGTCAACAGAGATAGAAGGTTGAGCCGGACAGGCCTTTAGGCCGTAGTCTCAACTCTTGCTTTGGTTTCCAGGTGTCACTCCTCAGAGGCTTTGGTTCGAAGAACAGGGTATGGGGCTTTCCTGAGGCACGGAACAGAACTCCTCTCGTCTCCACATGGGAAGTGTCCTTGTTGGAGCCGTGTCAAACACCTCATGTTGGAGAATCCTGCAGAGTCCCTGAGCCACCTCCACATTCCAAGGTCTCCCAGGCCACCAAGCCACAGTAGGACTCATCTTCAGGAGAGTCCATTTCAACTCTCCCCTCTGGGTAGCTCACCCAGGAGCCCGCAGATTGAGCCTGCCTTGTCCTGACTAAAGAGTGGGAATATGAGGTGGCGTTCCCAGGCATCCATGCTTAGACACCTGCTCTCGAGTCTTTCCAAATGGGGCCTCTTGGAACCATCCAATAGGACTCGACTGTCGTGCAGAAGGTAACCTTCAGTTTTGGAGCAGTTCACAAATCCCATCGTAGGCAAAACTTTCTGGCCTCATGAAGCCCCCACACCCTTCAGGAAGAGGCCATGCTGCACAAGAACTCTAGCCTGAGGCACGTCTCATAGTTGACATGACTTCAGTGCATGAGATCTCGATTCAGCCTCTGCAGAGTGGGCCTGCCGTGCCCTCGGTCCCAAACCTCACGCTAGCTTGTGTTTTCAGACTTCCTTCCTCACACTCCTGGCAAACAAGCCCTCCGGACTAGGAACTCCAGAACCAAAACCCAGCCCTGTGTCTACCCAACGGAAGAAAAACCTTTCCCTGTGGGGCTCTCCAGAAAACCCAGATGAGGATCAACCTGCTCGGGCCTCGACGGTACCCGAACTGGATAGGCTGCTCTGGGCACTCATGCTCTGCCTGACACAGCCTGAAGCCAGACGTCCAGACAGACAAGGAGACAGCTGGCCGCACACCCAGCACTTCGGACACGCCATGGTCTTATGCCATCACCTCATCCTAACCTTGGTTTTCAGATATCTTAACCTAGACATTATATCAATTCTCCACACAGCTGGGTATAGCAAGCACAAAACAGAACTCCTCCTTCCCCATGGCTGTCAAGCTAGCTCTTGGCATGGAGTCACACCTTCAGGGTGAGAGAAACCTTCATGGCCCCTGATGCCACGCCCAAACTTGAGTGCTGCTTGGGCACCAATTCACACTGTGACCCTCAGCATGAGCCCCATGTCAAAGAAAGGCCTGTCAGGGCCTGGACCAAGAGCCCACATATGGGGCTTGCCAAGCCCCTATGCACCCAATCCTCACCACGGTTTGAATTTTCCAGTCGCCCCGCCCGTACCTGGAGCTCTGCTCTGGAATCCCTTTCTTGGAGAGACCCATGAGCCAGACAACACGACTCCACCCTTCCCACAAAATGACCCCAAACTCTTGGGAGCTGGCACAAATCCCCAGAGAGGGATACTAGTCCACAGTACCTGAGGCCACCGCTCCAATCCACGGCTATCCCGGACACAACATCCAGAGACAAAAGCCTGGAGGAACGCCTCCCCCTCGCCCTTGTTTCAGAGGCCCAGGAGCTCCCTCTCGGGCTGTACATCCCGCCTGCCATACACTAGGCGCCACTCATAAGCTGAGTTTGTGTATTCAGACTTCTGTGCCCACAGCCTGGACCCACACAACATCCAGGCTAGGGCCTCTGGACCAAACAGCGAAAGATGGTGCCTGCCCTCTCCAAGGAAAGTGTGCCCAATCCATTGACCACAACCCTACAGGTTAGGGAAAAGCTCCCAGGTCCCTGAGGCCATCAATAGTATAGGCCACCCTGGACTAAGAGGGGCTCTCTGACACCAGCGGAGCAACTATCTCCACTTAGACTCTCAGACAGTGTCCCCAGAGACAGAAGGTTGAAATGGACAGGCCCCCAGGCCCTAATCTGAACCTTAGCTTTGGTTTCCATGTTTCCGTTCTCAGAGGACTGTTTTCGTAGACCAGCACATGGGGCTTTTCTGAGGCACCAAACCAAACATCTCTCATCTCCACATGGGCAGCTTTCTTACTGGGATGTATCAAACACTTCAGGTAGGAGAGTTCCGCAGGGCCACTGAACAACCAGCACATTCCAAGGTCTCCATGGACCCAAACGCACATTATGACGCATCCTCGGGAGAGGCCATTTCATCTCAGCCCCCTGGGTCGCGTGTTCCAGAGGCAGCAGATCAAACATATCTTGTCGCTAATAGCCAATGGGAATGCAAGGCATGCAGTACAGGGCTCCATCCTTCGCACCCTGCTCTCCAGTCCTTCCATATGGTATGTCCTGGAGCCATGCAACAGGACTCGAATGTCCCGCAGAAGGAAACCTTGTGGTTTGGGGCAACCTCCAAACTCAGCGTGGGAAAACTTCCTTGGCCTCATGAGGCCCCCACTTCATGAAGGTGCCATCATGGACACATAC
The DNA here is from genome assembly GCF_964662115.1 of Mustela nivalis. NCBI lineage: Eukaryota > Metazoa > Chordata > Mammalia > Carnivora > Mustelidae > Mustela > Mustela nivalis. The sequence goes on along the minus strand of NW_028136443.1, from coordinate 10,380 downwards.
TCCAGCCTCAGCCAACGTCTGATCCTCAGCCTGACTTCAGATGCAGGAGATTTTGATTCAGCCTCTGCAGAGTGGGCCTGCTCTGCCCTTGGCTCCAATCCTCACACTAGCTTGTGTTTTCAGACTTCCGTCCTCACACTCCTGGCCCACAAACCCTCCCTACTTGGAATTCTGGGGCCACAATGAAGCACTGTGCCTGCCTCCCAGGAGAAAAACCTCGTCTATGGCGCTGCCCAGAAACCCCAAATGAGGATCAAACTGCTTGGCCCTCGGCAACACCCCAATTGCATAGGCTACCTTAAACAGTGATGCTCTGTCGCAAATAGCCTGAGCCCACACCTTCCAACAGACACCGACACAGCTGGCTGCACACCCAGCACATTGGACCCGCCACTGCCTTAGGCCACCATCCATTCCCAACCTGGGTTTTCAGTCATCGGAACCTAGACTTTATCTCCAATCCCTGCACAGGGGGGAACCTGATGCACAAGTCAGAACCCCTCCTTCCCCCTGGCAAGAAACCTTGCTGCTGGCAGTGAGTCAATCCTTCAGTGTAGGAGAAAACGGCATGGCCCATGAGGCCACGCCCAAGCGTGAGGGCCGCCTTGGGCACAAACACAAATTGTGACCCTCAGCATGAGTACCTTATTCAAGTAACGCCTCTCAGTGACTGGACCAAGATCCCGCATATGTGGCTTGCCATTCCCATAGGCACCCAGGACTAACTAGATGGTGTGTATTCCAGTTGAGGGAACCCACTGCTGTGCTCTAGAGTCCCTCTCCTGGGGGGTCCCCTGCGGCAGAAAACAGTACTCTTCATTCCCACAGAATGAACACAAATACTTGGGAGCTTGGTCAATCCCCCGAGAGGAAGGCTCTTCCTCGGCCTCTGAGACAACCCCTACCCTGACCGGACACTGTAAACGCAACACCCAGAGACAAAATCCTGAGTGACTGCCTCCCACTTGCCCTACTTTGATTTCCAGAGGATCTCCCCTCACGTACTAGAGATCAGGCCTGCCATTACATTGGCCCCTAGCTGAGCCAAGTTTGCTTTTTCTGACATCTGTCCCCACAGCCCTGGCAAACACAGCCTCTAGGCTGGGTCCTCTGGAGCCATACCACAGGACCGTGCCTGCTCTCTCCTGGGAAACTGTGTCCATTCCTTTGGCCACACACCTCCAGAATATGAGAAACCTCAAGGCCTCCGAGGACATCCCACTACTGGGAGCCTCACTGGACTCACAGGGGCATTCGGACATAAGCTGAGCAGCTACCTCCATGAATGCATGCACACAGATGTCAACAGAGATAGAAGGTTGAGCCGGACAGGCCTTTAGGCCGTAGTCTCAACTCTTGCTTTGGTTTCCAGGTGTCACTCCTCAGAGGCTTTGGTTCGAAGAACAGGGTATGGGGCTTTCCTGAGGCACGGAACAGAACTCCTCTCGTCTCCACATGGGAAGTGTCCTTGTTGGAGCCGTGTCAAACACCTCATGTTGGAGAATCCTGCAGAGTCCCTGAGCCACCTCCACATTCCAAGGTCTCCCAGGCCACCAAGCCACAGTAGGACTCATCTTCAGGAGAGTCCATTTCAACTCTCCCCTCTGGGTAGCTCACCCAGGAGCCCGCAGATTGAGCCTGCCTTGTCCTGACTAAAGAGTGGGAATATGAGGTGGCGTTTTCAGGCATCCATGCTTAGACACCTGCTCTCGAGTCTTTCCAAATGGGGCCTCTTGGAACCATCCAATAGGACTCGACTGTCGTGCAGAAGGTAACCTTCAGTTTTGGAGCAGTTCACAAATCCCATCGTAGGCAAAACTTTCTGGCCTCATGAAGCCCCCACACCCTTCAGGAAGAGGCCATGCTGCACAAGAACTCTAGCCTGAGGCACGTCTCATAGTTGACATGACTTCAGTGCATGAGATCTCGATTCAGCCTCTGCAGAGTGGGCCTGCCGTGCCCTCGGTCCCAAACCTCACGCTAGCTTGTGTTTTCAGACTTCCTTCCTCACACTCCTGGCAAACAAGCCCTCCGGACTAGGAACTCCAGAACCAAAACCCAGCCCTGTGTCTACCCAACGGAAGAAAAACCTTTCCCTGTGGGGCTCTCCAGAAAACCCAGATGAGGATCAACCTGCTCGGGCCTCGACGGTACCCGAACTGGATAGGCTCCTCTGGGCACTCATGCTCTGCCTGACACAGCCTGAAGCCAGACGTCCAGACAGACAAGGAGACAGCTGGCCGCACACCCAGCACTTCGGACACGCCATGGTCTTATGCCGTCACCTCATCCTAACCTTGGTTTTCAGATATCTGAACCTAGACATTATATCAATTCTCCACACAGCTGGGTATAGCAAGCACAAAACAGAACTCCTCCTTCCCCATGGCTGTCAAGCTTGCTCTTGGCATGGAGTCACACCTTCAGGGTGGGAGAAACCTTCATGGCCCCTGATGCCACGCCCAAACTTGAGTGCTGCTTGGGCACCAATTCACACTGTGACCCTCAGCATGAGCCCCATGTCAAAGAAAGGCCTGTCAGGGCCTGGACCAAGAGCCCACATATGGGGCTTGCCAAGCCCCTATGCACCCAATCCTCACCACGGTTTGAATTTTCCAGTCGCCCCGCCCGTACCTGGAGCTCTGCTCTGGAATCCCTTTCTTGGAGAGACCCATGAGCCAGACAACACGACTCCACCCTTCCCACAAAATGACCCCAAACTCTTGGGAGCTGGGACAAATCCCCAGAGAGGGATACTCGTCCACAGTACCTGAGGCCACCGCTCCAATCCACGGCTATCCCGGACACAACATCCAGAGACAAAAGCCTGGAGGAACGACTCCCACTCGCCCTTGTTCAGAGGCCCAGGAGCTCCCTCTCGGGCTGTACATCCCGCCTGCCATACACTAGGCGCCACTCATAAGCTGAGTTTGTGTATTCAGACTTCTGTGCCCACAGCCTGGACCCACACAACATCCAGGCTAGGGCCTCTGGACCAAACAGCGAAAGATGGTGCCTGCCCTCTCCAAGGAAAGTGTGCCCAATCCATTGACCACAACCCTACAGGTTAGGGAAAAGCTCCAAGGTCCCTGAGGCCATCAATAGTATAGGCCACCCTGGACTAAGAGGGGCTCTCTGACACCAGCGGAGCAACTATCTCCACTTAGACTCTCAGACAGTGTCCCCAGAGACAGAAGGTTGAAATGGACAGGCCCCCAGGCCCTAATCTGAACCTTAGCTTTGGTTTCCATGTTTCCGTTCTCAGAGGACTGTTTTCGTAGACCAGCACATGGGGCTTTTCTGAGGCACCAAACCAAACCTCTCTCATCTCCACATGGGCAGCTTTCTTACTGGGATGTATCAAACACTTCAGGTAGGAGAGTTCCGCAGGGCCACTGAACAACCAGCACATTCCAAGGTCTCCATGGACCCAAACGCACATTATGACGCATCCTCGGGAGAGGCCATTTCATCTCAGCCCCCTGGGTCGCGTGTTCCAGAGGCAGCAGATCAAACATATCTTGTCGCTAATAGCCAATGGGAATGCAAGGCATGCAGTACAGGGATCCATCCTTCGCACCCTGCTCTCCAGTCCTTCCATATGGTATGTCCTGGAGCCATGCAACAGGACTCGAATGTCCCGCAGAAGGAAACCTTGTGGTTTGGGGCAACCTCCAAACTCAGCGTGGGAAAACTTCCTTGGCCTCATGAGGCCCCCACTTCATGAAGGTGCCATCATGGACACATACTCCAGCCTCAGCCAACGTCTGATCCTCAGCCTGACTTCAGATGCAGGAGATTTTGATTCAGCCTCTGCAGAGTGGGCCTGCTCTGCCCTTGGCTCCAATCCTCACACTAGCTTGTGTTTTCAGACTTCCGTCCTCACACTCCTGGCCCACAAACCCTCCCTACTTGGAATTCTGGGGCCACAATGAAGCACTGTGCCTGCCTCCCAGGAGAAAAACCTTGTCTATGGCACTGCCCAGAAACCCCAAATGAGGATCAAACTGCTTGGCCCTCGGCAACACCCCAATTGCATAGGCTAACTTAAACAGTGATGCTCTGTCGCAAATAGCCTGAGCCCAGACCTTCCAACAGACACCGACACAGCTGTCTGCACACCCAGCACATTGGACCCGCCACTGCCTTAGGCCACCATCCATTCCCAACCTGGGTTTTCAGTCATCGGAACCTAGACCTTATCTCCAATCCCTGCACAGGGGGGAACCTGATGCACAAGTCAGAACCCCTCCTTCCCCCTGGCAAGAAACCTTGCTGCTGGCAGTGAGTCAATCCTTCAGTGTAGGAGAAAACGGCATGGCCCATGAGGCCACGCCCATGCGTGAGGGCCGCCTTGGGCACAAACACACATTGTGACCCTCAGCGTGAGTACCTTATTCAAGTAACGCCTCTCAGTGACTGGACCAAGATCCCGCATATGTGGCTTGCCATTCCCATAGGCACCCAGGACTAACTAGATGGTGTGTATTCCAGTTGAGGGGACCCACTGCTGTGCTCTAGAGTCCCTCTCCTGGGGGGTCCCCTGCGGCAGAAAACAGTACTCTTCATTCCCACAGAATGAACACAAATACTTGGGAGCTTGGTCAATCCCCCGAGAGGAAGGCTCCTCCTCGGCCTCTGAGACAACCCCTACCCTGACCGGACACTGTAAACGCAACACCCAGAGACAAAATCCTGAGTGACTGCCTCCCACTTGCCCTACTTTGATTTCCAGAGGATCTCCCCTCACGTACTAGAGATCAGGCCTGCCATTACATTGGCCCCTAGCTGAGCCAAGTTTGCTTTTTCTGACATCTGTCCCCACAGCCCAGGCAAACACAGCCTCTAGGCTGGGTCCTCTGGAGCCATACCACAGGACCGTGCCTGCTCTCTCCTGGGAAACTGTGTCCATTCCTTTGGCCACACACCTCCAGAATATGAGAAACCTCAAGGCCTCCGAGGACATCCCACTACTGGGAGCCTCACTGGACTCACAGGGGCATTTGGACACAAGCTGAGCAGCTACCTCGATGAATGCATGCACACAGATGTCAACAGAGATAGAAGGTTGAGCCGGACAGGCCTTTAGGCCGTAGTCTCAACTCTTGCTTTGGTTTCCAGGTGTCACTCCTCAGAGGCTTTGGTTTGAAGAACAGGGTATGGGGCTTTCCTGAGGCACGGAACAGAACTCCTCTCGTCTCCACATGGGAAGTTTCCTTGTTGGAGCCGTGTCAAACACCTCATGTTGGAGAATCCTGCAGAGTCCCTGAGCCACCTCCACATTCCAAGGTCTCCCAGGCCACCAAGCCACAGTAGGACTCATCTTCAGGAGAGTCCATTTCAACTCTCCCCTCTGGGTAGCTCACCCAGGAGCCCGCAGATTGAGCCTGCCTTGTCCTGACTAAAGAGTGGGAATATGAGGTGGCGTTCCCAGGCATCCATGCTTAGACACCTGCTCTCGAGTCTTTCCAAATGGGGCCTCTTGGAACCATCCAATAGGACTCGACTGTCGTGCAGAAGGTAACCTTCAGTTTTGGAGCAGTTCACAAATCCCATCGTAGGCAAAACTTTCTGGCCTCATGAAGCCCCCACACCCTTCAGGAAGAGGCCATGCTGCACAAGAACTCTAGCCTGAGGCACGTCTCATAGTTGACATGACTTCAGTGCATGAGATCTCGATTCAGCCTCTGCAGAGTGGGCCTGCCGTGCCCTCGGTCCCAAACTTCACGCTACCTTGTGTTTTCAGACTTCCTTCCTCACACTCCTGGCAAACAAGCCCTCCGGACTAGGAACTCCAGAACCAAAACCCAGCCCTGTGTCTACCCAACGGAAGAAAAACCTTTCCCTGTGGGGCTCTCCAGAAAACCCAGATGAGGATCAACCTGCTCGGGCCTCGACGGTACCCGAACTGGATAGGCTGCTCTGGGCACTCATGCTCTGCCTGACACAGCCTGAAGCCAGACGTCCAGACAGACAAGGAGACAGCTGGCCGCACACCCAGCACTTCGGACACGCCATGGTCTTATGCCGTCACCTCATCCTAACCTTGGTTTTCAGATATCTGAACCTAGACATTATATCAATTCTCCACACAGCTGGGTATAGCAAGCACAAAACAGAACTCCTCCTTCCCCATGGCTGTCAAGCTTGCTCTTGGCATGGAGTCACACCTTCAGGGTGGGAGAAACCTTCATGGCCCCTGATGCCACGCCCAAACTTGAGTGCTGCTTGGGCACCAATTCACACTGTGACCCTCAGCATGAGCCCCATGTCAAAGAAAGGCCTGTCAGGGCCTGGACCAAGAGCCCACATATGGGGCTTGCCAAGCCCCTATGCACCCAATCCTCACCACGGTTTGAATTTTCCAGTCGCCCCACCCGTACCTGGAGCTCTGCTCTGGAATCCCTTTCTTGGAGAGACCCATGAGCCAGACAACACGACTCCACCCTTCCCACAAAATGACCCCAAACTCTTGGGAGCTGGGACAAATCCCCAGAGAGGGATACTCGTCCACAGTACCTGAGGCCACCGCTCCAATCCACGGCTATCCCGGACACAACATCCAGAGACAAAAGCCTGAAGGAACGACTCCCACTCGCCCTTGTTTCAGAGGCCCAGGAGCTCCCTCTCGGGCTGTACATCCCGCCTGCCATACACTAGGCGCCACTCATAAGCTGAGTTTGTGTATTCAGACTTCTGTGCCCACAGCCTGGACCCACACAACATCCAGACTAGGGCCTCTGGACCAAACAGCGAAAGATTGTGCCTGCCCTCTCCAAGGAAAGTGTGCCCAATCCATTGACCACAACCCTACAGGTTAGGGAAAAGCTCCAAGGTCCCTGAGGCCATCAATAGTATAGGCCACCCTGGACTAAGAGGGGCTCTCTGACACCAGCGGAGCAACTATCTCCACTTAGACTCTCAGACAGTGTCCCCAGAGACAGAAGGTTGAAATGGACAGGCCCCCAGGCCCTAATCTGAACCTTACCTTTGGTTTCCATGTTTCCGTTCTCAGAGGACTGTTTTCGTAGACCAGCACATGGGGCTTTTCTGAGGCACCAAACCAAACATCTCTCATCTCCACATGGGCAGCTTTCTTACTGGGATGTATCAAACACTTCAGGTAGGAGAGTTCCGCAGGGCCACTAAACAACCAGCACATTCCAAGGTCTCCATGGACCCAAACGCACATTATGACGCATCCTCGGGAGAGGCCATTTCATCTCAGCCCCCTGGGTCGCGTGTTCCAGAGGCAGCAGATCAAACATATCTTGTCGCTAATAGCCAATGGGAATGCAAGGCATGCAGTACAGGGATCCATCCTTCGCACCCTGCTCTCCAGTCCTTCCATATGGTATGTCCTGGAGCCATGCAACAGGACTCGAATGTCCCGCAGAAGGAAACCTTGTGGTTTGGGGCAACCTCCAAACTCAGCGTGGGAAAACTTCCTTGGCCTCATGAGGCCCCCACTTCATGAAGGTGCCATCATGGACACATACTCCAGCCTCAGCCAACGTCTGATCCTCAGCCTGACTTCAGATGCAGGAGATTTTGATTCAGCCTCTGCAGAGTGGGCCTGCTCTGCCCTTGGCTCCAATCCTCACACTAGCTTGTGTTTTCAGACTTCCGTCCTCACACTCCTGGCCCACAAACCCTCCCTACTTGGAATTCTGGGGCCACAATGAAGCACTGTGCCTGCCTCCCAGGAGAAAAACCTTGTCTATGGCGCTGCCCAGAAACCCCATATGAGGATCAAACTGCTTGTCCCTCGGCAACACCCCAATTGCATAGGCTACCTTAAACAGTGATGCTCTGTCGCAAATAGCCTGAGCCCAGACCTTCCAACAGACACCGACACAGCTGGCTGCACACCCAGCACATTGGACCCGCCACTGCCTTAGGCCACCATCCATTCCCAACCTGGGTTTTCAGTCATCGGAACCTAGACTTTATCTCCAATCCCTGCACAGGGGGGAACCTGATGCACAAGTCAGAACCCCTCCTTCCCCCTGGCAAGAAACCTTGCTGCTGGCAGTGAGTCAATCCTTCAGTGTAGGAGAAAACGGCATGGCCCATGAGGCCACGCCCAAGCGTGAGGGCCGCCTTGGGCACAAACACACATTGTGACCCTCAGCGTGAGTACCTTATTCAAGTAACGCCTCTCAGTGACTGGACCAAGATCCCGCATATGTGGCTTGCCATTCCCATAGGCACCCAGGACTAACTAGATGGTGTGTATTCCAGTTGAGGGAACCCACTGCTGTGCTCTAGAGTCCCTCTCCTGGGGGGTCCCCTGCGGCAGAAAACAGTACTCTTCATTCCCACAGAATGAACACAAATACTTGGGAGCTTGGTCAATCCCCCGAGAGGAAGGCTCTTCCTCGGCCTCTGAGACAACCCCTACCCTGACCGGACACTGTAAACGCAACACCCAGAGACAAAATCCTGAGTGACTGCCTCCCACTTGCCCTACTTTGATTTCCAGAGGATCTCCCCTCACGTACTAGAGATCAGGCCTGCCATTACATTGGCCCCTAGCTGAGCCAAGTTTGCTTTTTCTGACATCTGTCCCCACAGCCCTGGCAAACACAGCCTCTAGGCTGGGTCCTCTGGAGCCATACCACAGGACCGTGCCTGCTCTCTCCTGGGAAACTGTGTCCATTCCTTTGGCCACACACCTCCAGAATATGAGAAACCTCAAGGCCTCCGAGGACATCCCACTACTGGGAGCCTCACTGGACTCACAGGGGCATTCGGACATAAGCTGAGCAGCTACCTCCATGAATGCATGCACACAGATGTCAACAGAGATAGAAGAGTTGAGCCGGACAGGCCTTTAGGCCGTAGTCTCAACTCTTGCTTTGTTTCCACGGGTGTCCACTCCTCAGAGGCTTTGGTTCGAAGAACAGGGTATGGGGCTTTCTGAGGCACGGAACAGAACTCCTCTCGTCTCCACATGGGAAGTGTCCTTGTTGGAGCCGTGTCAAACACCTCATGTTGGAGAATCCTGCAGAGTCCCTGAGCCACCTCCACATTCCAAGGTCTCCCAGGCCACCAAGCCACAGTAGGACTCATCTTCAGGAGAGTCCATTTCAACTCTCCCCTCTGGGTAGCTCACCCAGGAGCCCGCAGATTGAGCCTGCCTTGGTCCTGACTAAAGAGTGGGAATATGAGGTGGCGTTCCCAGGCATCCATGCTTAGACACCTGCTCTCGAGTCTTTCCAAATGGGGCCTCTTGGAACCATCCAATAGGACTCGACTGTCGTGCAGAAGGTAACCTTCAGTTTTGGAGCAGTTCACAAATCCCATCGTAGGCAAAACTTTCTGGCCTCATGAAGCCCCCACACCCTTCAGGAAGAGGCCATGCCTGCACAAGAACTCTAGCCTGAGGCACGTCTCATAGTTGACATGACTTCAGTGGCATGAGATCCGATTCAGCCTCTGCAGAGTGGGCCTGCCGGTGCCCTCGGTCCCAAACCTCACGCTAGCTTGTGTTTTCAGACTTCCTTCCTCACACTCCTGGCAAACAAGCCCTCCGGACTAGGAACTCCAGAACCAAAACCCAGCCCTGTGTCTACCCAACGGAAGAAAAACCTTTCCCTGTGGGGGCTCTCCAGAAAACCCAGATGAGGATCAACCTGCTCGGGCCTCGACGGTACCCGAACTGGATAGGCTGCTCTGGGCACTCATGCTCTGCCTGACACAGCCTGAAGCCAGACGTCCAGACAGACAAGGAGACAGCTGGCCGCACACCCAGCACTTCGGACACGCCATGGTCTTATGCCATCACCTCATCCTAACCTTGGTTTTCAGATATCTGAACCTAGACATTATATCAATTCTCCACACAGCTGGGTATAGCAAGCACAAAACAGAACTCCTCCTTCCCCATGGCTGTCAAGCTAGCTCTTGGCATGGAGTCACACCTTCAGGGTGAGAGAAACCTTCATGGCCCCCTGATGCCACGCCCAAACTTGAGTGCTGCTTGGGCACCAATTCACACTGTGACCCTCAGCATGAGCCCCATGTCAAAGAAAGGCCTGTCAGGGCCTGGACCAAGAGCCCACATATGGGGCTTGCCAAGCCCCTATGCACCCAATCCTCACCACGGTTTGAATTTTTCCAGTCGCCCCGCCCGTACCTGGAGCTCTGCTCTGGAATCCCTTTCTTGGAGAGACCCATGAGCCAGACAACACGACTCCACCCTTCCCACAAATGACCCCAAACTCTTGGGAGCTGGCACAAATCCCCAGAGAGGGATACTAGTCCACAGTACCTGAGGCCACCGCTCCAATCCACGGCTATCCCGGACACAACATCCAGAGACAAAAGCCCTGGAGGAACGCCTCCCCCTCGCCCTTGTTTCAGAGGCCCAGGAGC